>NC_137275.1:105435000-106685000 GCF_054371585.1 Giraffa tippelskirchi
CTTGCTGTGCGAAGGAGGCCTAAAAACACCGTCTGTGGGTCTGCCTTTCCTCCCTCCGAGGAAGACCGCCTGCTCGGCCGCCTTCAAGCTGCAAGTCACATTGTGCTGGGAAGTGCTACCTGGGAAGTCAATTTTCAGGGGCCATGGCTGCTGGCTGCACGATTACAGCTAGGCCTCCCACACTGCCCGGGAACATCAAGGCTCCCTCCAAAAAGCTCTTCCGTCATGTTAGCTCTGCAGGAGAGAGCTCGTGAGACTAGGCCTTTCCTGGCTCGGGAAGTGAGGACCTGCTCGCAGCAGTATGGGTCGGGCCTCTCAAGAGCCCCACGTTGCCTGCGTACTGGGGGCATGAAAACGCTCTCTCAGGGGCTGCCTTTCCTCCCTCCAAGGAAGAGAGCCTACCCGGCCGCCTTCTGGCTGAAAGTCACATCGGGCTAGGAAGTGCTACCTGGGAAGTCAGTTTGCAGGGGCAATGGCCGCTGGGTGCACGTGTATGCCTAGGGCTCCCACACTGCCCAGAACATACATCAAGGTTCCCTCCACACAGCTCTTTCCTCACGTTAGTTCTGCAGTAAGAGCTCACGAAACTAGGCCTTTCTTGGCTCGGGAAGTGAGGACCTGTTTGCAGGCCTCTTCTACTGGCGTCTGCAGAGCCCAACAATGGCTGTGCGAGGGAGGCCTAAAAACACAGTCTGTGGGTCTGCCTTTCCTCCCTCCAAGGAAGACCGCCTGCTTTGCCGCCTTCAAGCTGAAAGTCACATTGTCCTGGGAAGTGCTGCCTGGGAAGTCAGTTTGCAGGGGCAATGGCCGCTGGGTGCACGTGTATGCCTAGGGCTCTCACACTGCCCAGAACATCAAGGCTCCCTCCACACAGCCCTTCCGTCACGTTTGCTCAGCATGAGAGAGCTCGCGAAAGTAGGCCTTTTTTGGCTCGGGAAGTGAGGACCTGTTTGCAGGCCTCTTGTACGGGCGTCTGCAGGGCACCACGCTTGCTGTGCGAGCGAAGCCTAAAAACCCAATCTCTGGGGCTGCCTTTCCTCCCTCCAAGGAAGACAGCCTGCTCGGCCGCCTTGAAGCTGACAGTCACATTGGGCTGGGAAGTGCTACCTGGGAAGTCAGTTTGCAGGGCCCATCGCCGCTGGCTGCACGTTTACAGCTAGGCTTCCCACACTGCCCGAGAACATCAAGGCTCCCTCCACACAGCTCTTCCATCACGTTAGCTCTGCAGGAGAGAGCTCGCGAAACTAGGCCTTTCCTGGCTCGGGAAGTGAGGACCTGTTTGCAGGACTCTTGTACGGACGTCTGCAGAGCCCCGCACTTGCTGTGCGAGGGAGGCATAAAAACACAGTCTCTGGGGCTGCCTTTCCTCCCTCCAAGGAAGAGAGCCTACCCGGTCACCTTCTGGCTGAAAGTCACATCGGGCTTGGAAGTGCTATTTGGGAAGACTGTTTTCAGGGGCAATGGCCGCTGGGTGCACGTGTATGCCTAGGGCTCCCACACTGCCCAGAACATACATCAAGGTTCCCTCCACACAGCTCTTTCCTCACGTTAGCTCTGCAGTAAAGAGCTCACGAAACTAGGCCTTTCCTGGCTCGGGAAGTGAGGACCTGTTTGCAGGCCTCTTCTACTGGCGTCTGCAGAGCCCAACAATGGCTGTGCGAGGGAGGCCTAAAAACACAGTCTGTGGGTCTGCCTTTCCTCCCTCCAAGGAAGACCGCCTGCTTTGCCGCCTTCAAGCTGAAAGTCACATTGTCCTGGGAAGTGCTGCCTGGGAAGTCAGTTTGCAGGGGCAATGGCCGCTGGGTGCACGTGTATGCCTAGGGCTCTCACACTGCCCAGAACATCAAGGCTCCCTCCACACAGCCCTTCCGTCACGTTTGCTCAGCATGAGAGAGCTCGCGAAAGTAGGCCTTTTTTGGC
Organism: Giraffa tippelskirchi; assembly: GCF_054371585.1. NCBI lineage: Eukaryota > Metazoa > Chordata > Mammalia > Artiodactyla > Giraffidae > Giraffa > Giraffa tippelskirchi. The sequence goes on from NC_137275.1 coordinate 105,436,921, forward strand.
TCGGGAAGTGAGGACCTGTTTGCAGGCCTCTTGTACGGGCGTCTGCAGGGCACCACGCTTGCTGTGCGAGCGAAGCCTAAAAACCCAATCTCTGGGGCTGCCTTTCCTCCCTCCAAGGAAGACAGCCTGCTCGGCCGCCTTGAAGCTGACAGTCACATTGGGCTGGGAAGTGCTACCTGGGAAGTCAGTTTGCAGGGCCCATCGCCGCTGGCTGCACGTTTACAGCTAGGCTTCCCACACTGCCCGAGAACATCAAGGCTCCCTCCACACAGCTCTTCCATCACGTTAGCTCTGCAGGAGAGAGCTCGCGAAACTAGGCCTTTCCTGGCTCGGGAAGCGAGGACCTGTTTGCCGGCTTCTTGTACTGGTGTCTGCTGAGCCCCACGCTTGCTGTGCGAGGGAGGCCTAAAAACCCAATCTCTGGGGCTGCCTTTTCTGCGTCCAAGGAAGAGAGACTGCTCGGCCGCCTTCAAGCTGACAGTCACATTGTTCTGAGAAGTGCTAGTTGGGAAGTCAGTTTTCAGAGCCAATGGCCGCTGGGTGCCCCTGTATGCCTAGGGCTCCCATACTGCCAAGAACCTCAAGGTTCCCTCCACACAGCTCTTCCCTTACGTTAGCTCTGCAGTAAGGAGCTCACGAAACTAGGCCTTTCTTGGCTCGGGAAGTGAGGACCTGTTTGCAGTCCACTTGTACTGGAGTCTGCAGAGCCCAACCCTTGCTGTGCGAAGGAGGCCTAAAAATACCGTCTGTGGGTCTGCCTTTCCTCCCTCCAAGGAAGACCGCCTGCTTGGCCGCCTTCAAGCTGAAAGGCACATCGGACTGGGAAGTGCTAGTTGCGAAGTCAGTTTTCAGGGGCCAATGGCCGCTGGATGCACGTTTACAGCTAGGCCTCCCACACTGCCCGGGAACATCAAGGCTCCCTCCACATAGCCCTTCCGTCACGTTTGCTCAGCAGGAAAGAGCTCCCGAAACTAGGCCTTTCTTGACTCAGGAAGTGAGGACCTGTTTGCAGGCCTCTTGTACTGTCATCTGCAGAGCCCCACACTTGCTGTGCGAGGCAGGCATAAAAACACAGTCTCTGGGGCTGCCTTTCCTCCCTCCAAGGAAGACAGCCTGCTCGGCCGCCTTCAAGCTGCAAGTCACATTGTGCTGGGAAGGGCTACCTGGGAAGTCAATTTTCAGGGGCCATGGCTGCTGGCTGCACGATTACAGCTAGGCCTCCCACACTGCCCGGGAACATCAAGGCTCCCTCCACAAAGCTCTTCCGTCACGTTAGCTCTGCAGGAGAGAGCTCGCGAGACTAGGCCTTTCCTGGCTCGGGAAGTGAGGACCTGCTCGCAGCAGTATGGGTCGGGCCTCTCAAGAGCCCCACGTTGCCTGCGTACTGGGGGCATGAAAACGCTCTCTCAGGGGCTGCCTTTCCTCCCTCCAAGGAAGAGAGCCTACCCGGCCGCCTTCTGGCTGAAAGTCACATCGGGCTAGGAAGTGCTACCTGGGAAGTCAGTTTGCAGGGGCAATGGCCGCTGGGTGCACGTGTATGCCTAGGGCTCCCACACTGCCCAGAACATACATCAAGGTTCCCTCCACACAGCTCTTTCCTCACGCTAGCTCTGCAGTAAAGAGCTCACGAAACTAGGCCTTTCTTGGCTCGGGAAGTGAGGACCTGTTTGCAGGCCTCTTCTACTGGCGTCTGCAGAGCCCAACAATGGCTGTGCGAGGGAGGCCTAAAAACACAGTCTGTGGGTCTGCCTTTCCTCCCTCCAAGGAAGACCGCCTGCTTTGCCGCCTTCAAGCTGAAAGTCACATTGTCCTGGGAAGTGCTGCCTGGGAAGTCAGTTTGCAGGGGCAATGGCCGCTGGGTGCACGTGTATGCCTAGGGCTCTCACACTGCCCAGAACATCAAGGCTCCCTCCACACAGCCCTTCCGTCACGTTTGCTCAGCATGAGAGAGCTCGCGAAAGTAGGCCTTTTTTGGCTCGGGAAGTGAGGACCTGTTTGCAGGCCTCTTGTACTGTCATCTGCAGAGCCCCACACTTGCTGTGCGAGGCAGGCATAAAAACACAGTCTCTGGGGCTGCCTTTCCTCCCTCCAAGGAAGAGAGCCTGCTCGGCCACCTTCAAGCTGACAGTCACCTTGGGCTGGGAAGTGCTAGTTGCGAAGTCAGTTTTCACCGGCAATGGCCGCTGGGTGCATGTGTATGCCTATGGCTCCCACACTGCCCAGAACATCAAGGTTCCCTCCACACAGCTCTTCCTTCACGTTAGCTCTGCAGTAAAGAGCTCACGAAACTAGGCCTTTCTTTGCTCGGGAGGTGAGGACCTGTTTGCAGTCCACTTGTACTGGAGTCTGCAGAGCCCAACCCTTGCTGTGCGAAGGAGGCCTAAAAACACCGTCTGTGGGTCTGCCTTTCCTCCCTCCAAGGAAGACCGCCTGCTTGGCCGCCTTCAAGCTGAAAGGCACATCGGACTGGGAAGTGCTAGTTGGGAAGTCAGTTTTCAAGGCCAATGGCCGCTGGGTGCACGTGTATGCCTAGGGCTCCCACACTGCCCAGAACATCAAGGTTCCCTCCACACAGCTCTTCCCTCACGTTAGCTCTGCAGTAAAGAGCTCACGAAACTAGGCCTTTCTTGGCTCGGGAGGTGAGGACCTGTTTGCAGTCCACTTGTACTGGAGTCTGCAGAGCCCAACACTTGCTGTGCGAAGGAGGCCTAAAAACACCGTCTGTGGGTCTGCCTTTCCTCCCTCCGAGGAAGACCGACTGCTCGGCCGCCTTCAAGCTGCAAGTCACATTGTGCTGGGAAGTGCTACCTGGGAAGTCAATTTTCAGGGGCCATGGCTGCTGGCTGCACGATTACAGCTAGGCCTCCCACACTGCCCGGGAACATGAAGGCTCCCTCCACAAAGCTCTTCCGTCACGTTAGCTCTGCAGGAGAGAGCTCGCGAGACTAGGCCTTTCCTGGCTCGGGAAGTGAGGACCTGCTCGCAGCAGTATGGGTCGGGCCTCTCAAGAGCCCCACGTTGCCTGCGTACTGGGGGCATGAAAACGCTCTCTCAGGTCCTGGCTTTCCTCCCTCCAAGGAAGAGAGCCTACCCGGCCGCCTTCTGGCTGAAAGTCACATCGGGCTAGGAAGTGCTACCTGGGAAGTCAGTTTGCAGGGGCAATGGCCGCTGGGTGCACGTGTATGCCTAGGGCTCCCACACTGCCCAGAACATACATCAAGGTTCCCTCCACACAGCTCTTTCCTCACGTTAGCTCTGCAGTAAGAGCTCACGAAACTAGGCCTTTCTTGGCTCGGGAAGTGAGGACCTGTTTGCAGGCCTCTTCTACTGGCGTCTGCAGAGCCCAACAATGGCTGTGCGAGGGAGGCCTAAAAACACAGTCTGTGGGTCTGCCTTTCCTCCCTCCAAGGAAGACCGCCTGCTTTGCCGCCTTCAAGCTGAAAGTCACATTGTCCTGGGAAGTGCTGCCTGGGAAGTCAGTTTGCAGGGGCAATGGCCGCTGGGTGCACGTGTATGCCTAGGGCTCTCACACTGCCCAGAACATCAAGGCTCCCTCCACACAGCCCTTCCGTCACGTTTGCTCAGCATGAGAGAGCTCGCGAAAGTAGGCCTTTTTTGGCTCGGGAAGTGAGGACCTGTTTGCAGGCCTCTTGTACGGGCGTCTGCAGGGCACCACGCTTGCTGTGCGAGCGAAGCCTAAAAACCCAATCTCTGGGGCTGCCTTTCCTCCCTCCAAGGAAGACAGCCTGCTCGGCCGCCTTGAAGCTGACAGTCACATTGGGCTGGGAAGTGCTACCTGGGAAGTCAGTTTGCAGGGCCCATCGCCGCTGGCTGCACGTTTACAGCTAGGCTTCCCACACTGCCCGAGAACATCAAGGCTCCCTCCACACAGCTCTTCCATCACGTTAGCTCTGCAGGAGAGAGCTCGCGAAACTAGGCCTTTCCTGGCTCGGGAAGTGAGGACCTGTTTGCAGGACTCTTGTACGGACGTCTGCAGAGCCCCGCACTTGCTGTTCGAGGGAGGCATAAAAACACAGTCTCTGGGGCTGCCTTTCCTCCCTCCAAGGAAGAGAGCCTACCCGGTCACCTTCTGGCTGAAAGTCACATCGGGCTTGGAAGTGCTATTTGGGAAGACTGTTTTCAGGGGCAATGGCCGCTGGGTGCACGTGTATGCCTAGGGCTCCCACACTGCCCAGAACATCAAGGTTCCCTCCACACAGCTCTTCCGTCACGTTAGCTCTGCAGGAGAGAGATCGCGAAACTAGGCCTTTCTTGGCTCGGGAAGTGAGGACCTGTTTGCCGGCCTCTTGTACTGGTGTCTGCTGAGCCCCACGCTTGCTGTGCGAGGGAGGCCTAAAAACCCAATCTCTGGGGCTGCCTTTTCTGCGTCCAAGGAAGAGAGCCTGCTCGGCCGCCTTCAAGCTGACAGTCACATTGGTCTGAGAAGTGCTAGTTGGGAAGTCAGTTTTCAGGGCCAATGGCCGCTGGGTGCCCCTGTATGCCTAGGGCTCCCATACTGCCAAGAACCTCAAGGTTCCCTCCACACAGCTCTTCCCTTACGTTAGCTCTGCAGTAAGGAGCTCACGAAACTAGGCCTTTCTTGGCTCGGGAAGTGAGGACCTGTTTGCAGTCCACTTGTACTGGAGTCTGGAGAGCCCAACCCTTGCTGTGCGAAGGAGGCCTAAAAATACCGTCTGTGGGTCTGCCTTTCCTCCCTCCAAGGAAGACCGCCTGCTTGGCCGCCTTCAAGCTGAAAGGTACATCGGACTGGGAAGTGCTAGTTGGGAAGTCTGTTTTCAAGGCCAATGGCCGCTGGGTGCACGTGTATGCCTAGGGCTCCCACACTGCCCAGAACATCAAGGTTCCCTCCACACAGCTCTTCCCTCACGTTAGCTCTGCAGTAAAGAGCTCACGAAACTAGGCCTTTCTTGGCTCGGGAAGTGAGGACCTGTTTGCAGGCCTCTTCTACTGGTGTCTGCAGAGCCCAACAATGGCTGTGCGAGGGAGGCCTAAAAACACAGTCTGTGGGTCTGCCTTTCCTCCCTCCAAGGAAGACCGCCGGCTTTGCCGCCTTCAAGCTGAAAGTCACATTGTCCTGGGAAGTGCTGCCTGGGAAGTCAGTTTGCAGGGGCAATGGCCGCTGGGTGCACGTGTATGCCTAGGGCTCTCACACTGCCCAGAACATCAAGGCTCCCTCCACACAGCCCTTCCGTCACGTTTGCTCAGCATGAGAGAGCTCGCGAAAGTAGGCCTTTTTTGGCTCGGGAAGTGAGGACCTGTTTGCAGGCCTCTTGTACGGGCGTCTGCAGGGCACCACGCTTGCTGTGCGAGCGAAGTCTAAAAACCCAATCTCTGGGGCTGCCTTTCCTCCCTCCAAGGAAGACAGCCTGCTCGGCCGCCTTGAAGCTGACAGTCACATTGGGCTGGGAAGTGCTACCTGGGAAGTCAGTTTGCAGGGCCCATCGCCGCTGGCTGCACGTTTACAGCTAGGCTTCCCACACTGCCCGAGAACATCAAGGCTCCCTCCACACAGCTCTTCCATCACGTTAGCTCTGCAGGAGAGAGCTCGCGAAACTAGGCCTTTCCTGGCTCGGGAAGTGAGGACCTGTTTGCAGGACTCTTGAACGGAGGTCTGCAGAGCCCCGCACTTGCTGTGCGAGGGAGGCATAAAAACACAGTCTCTGGGGCTGCCTTTCCTCCCTCCAAGGAAGAGAGCCTACCCGGTCACCTTCTGGCTGAAAGTCACATCGGGCTTGGAAGTGCTATTTGGGAAGACTGTTTTCAGGGGCAATGGCCGCTGGGTGCACGTGTATGCCTAGGGCTCCCACACTGCCCAGAACATACATCAAGGTTCCCTCCACACAGCTCTTTCCTCACGTTAGCTCTGCAGTAACGAGCTCACGAAACTAGGCCTTTCTTGGCTCGGGAAGTGAGGACCTGTTTGCAGGCCTCTTCTACTGGCGTCTGCAGAGCCCAACAATGGCTGTGCGAGGGAGGCCTAAAAACACAGTCTGTGGGTCTGCCTTTCCTCCCTCCAAGGAAGACCGCCTGCTTTGCCGCCTTCAAGCTGAAAGTCACATTGTCCTGGGAAGTGCTGCCTGGGAAGTCAGTTTGCAGGGGCAATGGCCGCTGGGTGCACGTGTATGCCTAGGGCTCCCTCACTGCCCAGAACATACATCAAGGTTCCCTCCACACAGCTCTTCCGTCACGTTAGCTCTGCAGGAGAGAGATCGCGAAACTAGGCCTTTCTTGGCTCGGGAAGTGAGGACCTGTTTGCCGGCCTCTTGTACTGGTGTCTGCTGAGCCCCACGCTTGCTGTGCGAGGGAGGCCTAAAAACCCAATCTCTGGGGCTGCCTTTTCTGCGTCCAAGGAAGAGAGCCTGCTCGGCCGCCTTCAAGCTGACAGTCACATTGGTCAGAGAAGTGCTAGTTGGGAAGTCAGTTTTCAGGGCCAATGGCCGCTGGGTGCCCCTGTATGCCTAGGGCTCCCATACTGCCAAGAACCTCAAGGTTCCCTCCACACAGCTCTTCCCTTACGTTAGCTCTGCAGTAAGGAGCTCACGAAACTAGGCCTTTCTTGGCTCGGGAAGTGAGGACCTGTTTGCAGTCCACTTGTACTGGAGTCTGCAGAGCCCAACCCTTGCTGTGCGAAGGAGGCCTAAAAACACCGTCTGTGGGTCTGCCTTTCCTCCCTCCAAGGAAGACCGCCTGCTTGGCCGCCTTCAAGCTGAAAGGCACATCGGACTGGGAAGTGCTAGTTGGGAAGTCTGTTTTCAAGGCCAATGGCCGCTGGGTGCACGTGTATGCCTAGGGCTCCCACATTGCCCAGAACATCAAGGTTCCCTCCACACAGCTCTTCCCTCACGTTAGCTCTGCAGTAAAGAGCTCACGAAACTAGGCCTTTCTTGGCTCGGGAAGTGAGGACCTGTTTGCAGGCCTCTTCTACTGGCGTCTGCAGAGCCCAACAATGGCTGTGCGAGGGAGGCCTAAAAACACAGTCTGTGGGTCTGCCTTTCCTCCCTCCAAGGAAGACCGCCTGCTTTGCCGCCCTCAAGCTGAAAGTCACATTGTCCTGGGAAGTGCTGCCTGGGAAGTCAGTTTGCAGGGGCAATGGCCGCTGGGTGCACGTGTATGCCTAGGGCTCTCACACTGCCCAGAACATCAAGGCTCCCTCCACACAGCCCTTCCGTCACGTTTGCTCAGCATGAGAGAGCTCGCGAAAGTAGGCCTTTTTTGGCTCGGGAAGTGAGGACCTGTTTGCAGGCCTCTTGTACGGGCGTCTGCAGGGCACCACGCTTGCTGTGCGAGCGAAGCCTAAAAACCCAATCTCTGGGGCTGCCTTTCCTCCCTCCAAGGAAGACAGCCTGCTCGGCCGCCTTGAAGCTGACAGTCACATTGGGCTGGGAAGTGCTACCTGGGAAGTCAGTTTGCAGGGCCCATCGCCGCTGGCTGCTCGTTTACAGCTAGGCTTCCCACACTGCCCGAGAACATCAAGGCTCCCTCCACACAGCTCTTCCATCACGTTAGCTCTGCAGGAGAGAGCTCGCGAAACTAGGCCTTTCCTGGCTCGGGAAGTGAGGACCTGTTTGCAGGACTCTTGTACGGACGTCTGCAGAGCCCCGCACTTGCTGTGCGAGGGAGGCATAAAAACACAGTCTCTGGGGCTGCCTTTCCTCCCTCCAAGGAAGAGAGCCTACCCGGTCACCTTCTGGCTGAAAGTCACATCGGGCTTGGAAGTGCTATTTGGGAAGACTGTTTTCAGGGGCAATGGCCGCTGGGTGCACGTGTATGCCTAGGGCTCCCACACTGCCCAGAACATACATCAAGGTTCCCTCCACACAGCTCTTTCCTCACGTTAGCTCTGCAGTAAAGAGCTCACGAAACTAGGCCTTTCTTTGCTCGGGAAGTGAGGACCTGTTTGCAGGCCTCTTCTACTGGCGTCTGCTGAGCCCAACCATGGCTGTGCGAGGGAGGCCTAAAAACACCGTCTGTGGGTCTGCCTTTCCTCCCTCCAAGGAAGACCGCCTGCTTGGCCGCCTTCAAGCTGAAAGGCACATCCGACTGGGAAGTGCTAGTTGGGAAGTCAGTTTTCAAGGCCAATGGCCGCTGGGTGCACGTGTATGCCTAGGGCTCCCACACTGCCCAGAACATCAAGGTTCCCTCCACACAGCTCTTCCCTCACGTTAGCTCTGCAGTAAAGAGCTCACGAAACTAGGCCTTTCTTGGCTCGGGAGGTGAGGACCTGTTTGCAGTCCACTTGTACTGGAGTCTGCAGAGCCCAACACTTGCTGTGCGAAGGAGGCCTAAAAACACCGTCTGTGGGTCTGCCTTTCCTCCCTCCGAGGAAGACCGCCTGCTCGGCCGCCTTCAAGCTGCAAGTCACATTGTGCTGGGAAGTGCTACCTGGGAAGTCAATTTTCAGGGGCCATGGCTGCTGGCTGCACGGTTAGAGCTAGGCCTCCCACACTGCCCGGGAACATCAAGGCTCCCTCCACAAAGCTCTTCCGTCACGTTAGCTCTGCAGGAGAGAGCTCGCGAGACTAGGCCTTTCCTGGCTCGGGAAGTGAGGACCTGCTCGCAGCAGTATGCGTCGGGCCTCTCAAGAGCCCCACGTTGCCTGCGTACTGGGGGCATGAAAACGCTCTCTCAGGGGCTGCCTTTCCTCCCTCCAAGGAAGAGAGCCTACCCGGCCGCCTTCTGGCTGAAAGTCACATCGGGCTAGGAAGTGCTACCTGGGAAGTCAGTTTGCAGGGGCAATGGCCGCTGGGTGCACGTGTATGCCTAGGGCTCCCACACTGCCCAGAACATATATCAAGGTTCCCTCCACACAGCTCTTTCCTCACGTTAGCTCTGCAGTAAAGAGCTCACGAAACTAGGCCTTTCTTGGCTCGGGAAGTGAGGACCTGTTTGCAGGCCTCTTCTACTGGCGTCTGCAGAGCCCAACAATGGCTGTGCGAGGGAGGCCTAAAAACACAGTCTGTGGGTCTGCCTTTCCTCCCTCCAAGGAAGACCGCCTGCTTTGCCGCCTTCAAGCTGAAAGTCACATTGTCCTGGGAAGTGCTGCCTGGGAAGTCAGTTTGCAGGGGCAATGGCCGCTGGGTGCACGTGTATGCCTAGGGCTCTCACACTGCCCAGAACATCAAGGCTCCCTCCACACAGCCCTTCCGTCACGTTTGCTCAGCATGAGAGAGCTCGCGTAAGTAGGCCTTTTTTGGCTCGGGAAGTGAGGACCTGTTTGCAGGCCTCTTGTACGGGCGTCTGCAGGGCACCACGCTTGCTGTGCGAGCGAAGCCTAAAAACCCAATCTCTGGGGCTGCCTTTCCTCCCTCCAAGGAAGACAGCCTGCTCGGCCGCCTTGAAGCTGACAGTCACCTTGGGCTGGGAAGTGCTAGTTGCGAAGTCAGTTTTCACCGGCAATGGCCGCTGGGTGCATGTGTATGCCTATGGCTCCCACACTGCCCAGAACATCAAGGTTCCCTCCACACAGCTCTTCCTTCACGTTAGCTCTGCAGTAAAGAGCTCACGAAACTAGGACTTTCTTGGCTCGGGAGGTGAGGTCCTGTTTGCAGTCCACTTGTACTGGAGTCTGCAGAGCCCAACCCTTGCTGTGCGAAGGAGGCCTAAAAACACCGTCTGTGGGTCTGCCTTTCCTCCCTCCAAGGAAGACCGCCTGCTTGGCCGCCTTCAAGCTGAAAGGCACTTCGGACTGGGAAGTGCTAGTTGGGAAGTCAGTTTTCAAGGCCAATGGCCGCTGGGTGCACGTGTATGCCTAGGGCTCCCACACTGCCCAGAACATCAAGGTTCCCTCCACACAGCTCTTCCCTCACGTTAGCTCTGCAGTAAAGAGCTCACGAAACTAGGCCTTTGTTGGCTCGGGAGGTGAGGACCTGTTTGCAGTCCACTTGTACTGGAGTCTGCAGAGCCCAACACTTGCTGTGCGAAGGAGGCCTAAAAACACCGTCTGTGGGTCTGCCTTTCCTCCCTCCGAGGAAGACCGCCTGCTCGGCCGCCTTCAAGCTGCAAGTCACATTGTGCTGGGAAGTGCTACGTGGGAAGTCAATTTTCAGGGGCCATGGCTGCTGGCTGCACGATTACAGCTAGGCCTCCCACACTGCCCGGGAACATCAAGGCTCCCTCCACAAAGCTCTTCCGTCACGTTAGCTCTGCAGGAGAGAGCTCGTGAGACTAGGCCTTTCCTGGCTCGGGAAGTGAGGACCTGCTCGCAGCAGTATGGGTCGGGCCTCTCAAGAGCCCCACGTTGCCTGCGTACTGGGGGCATGAAAACGCTCTCTCAGGGGCTGCCTTTCCTCCCTCCAAGGAAGAGAGCCTACCCGGCCGCCTTCTGGCTGAAAGTCACATCGGGCTAGGAAGTGCTACCTGGGAAGTCAGTTTGCAGGGGCAATGGCCGCTGGGTGCACGTGTATGCCTAGGGCTCCCACACTGCCCAGAACATACATCAAGGTTCCCTCCACACAGCTCTTTCCTCACGTTAGCTCTGCAGTAAGAGCTCACGAAACTAGGCCTTTCTTGGCTCGGGAAGTGAGGACCTGTTTGCAGGCCTCTTCTACTGGCGTCTGCAGAGCCCAACAATGGCTGTGCGAGGGAGGCCTAAAAACACAGTCTGTGGGTCTGCCTTTCCTCCCTCCAAGGAAGACCGCCTGCTTTGCCGCCTTCAAGCTGAAAGTCACATTGTCCTGGGAAGTGCTGCCTGGGAAGTCAGTTTGCAGGGGCAATGGCCGCTGGGTGCACGTGTATGCCTAGGGCTCTCACACTGCCCAGAACATCAAGGCTCCCTCCACACAGCCCTTCCGTCACGTTTGCTCAGCATAAGAGAGCTCGCGAAAGTAGGCCTTTTTTGGCTCGGGAAGTGAGGACCTGTTTGCAGGCCTCTTGTACTGTCATCTGCAGAGCCCCACACTTGCTGTGCGAGGCAGGCATAAAAACACAGTCTCTGGGGCTGCCTTTCCTCCCTCCAAGGAAGAGAGCCTGCTCGGCCACCTTCAAGCTGACAGTCACCTTGGGCTGGGAAGTGCTAGTTGCGAAGTCAGTTTTCACCGGCAATGGCCGCTGGGTGCATGTGTATGCCTATGGCTCCCACACTGCCCAGAACATCAAGGTTCCCTCCACACAGCCTTCCTTCACGTTAGCTCTGCAGTAAAGAGCTCACGAAACTAGGCCTTTCTTGGCTCGGGAGGTGAGGACCTGTTTGCTGTCCACTTGTAGTGGAGTCTGCAGAGCCCAACCCTTGCTGTGCGAAGGAGGCCTAAAAACACCGTCTGTGGGTCTGCCTTTCCTCCCTCCAAGGAAGACCGCCTGCTTGGCCGCCTTCAAGCTGAAAGGCACATCGGACTGGGAAGTGCTAGTTGGGAAGTCAGTTTTCAAGGCCAATGGCCGCTGGGTGCACGTGTATGCCTAGGGCTCCCACACTGCCCAGAACATCAAGGTTCCCTCCACACAGCTCTTCCCTCACGTTAGCTCTGCAGTAAAGAGCTCACGAAACTAGGCCTTTCTTGGCTCGGGAGGTGAGGACCTGTTTGCAGTCCACTGGTACTGGAGTCTGCAGAGCCCAACACTTGCTGTGGGAAGGAGGCCTAAAAACACCGTCTGTGGGTCTGCCTTTCCTCCCTCCGAGGAAGACCGCCTGCTCGGCCGCCTTCAAGCTGCAAGTCACATTGTGCTGGGAAGTGCTACCTGGGAAGTCAATTTTCAGGGGCCATGGCTGCTGGCTGCACGATTACAGCTAGGCCTCCCACACTGCCCGGGAACATCAAGGCTCCCTCCACAAAGCTCTTCCGTCACGTTAGCTCTGCAGGAGAGAGCTCGCAAGACTAGGCCTTTCCTGGCTCGGGAAGTGAGGACCTGCTCGCAGCAGTATGGGTCGGGCCTCTCAAGAGCCCCACGTTGCCTGCGTACTGGGGGCATGAAAACGCTCTCTCAGGGGCTGCCTTTCCTCCCTCCAAGGAAGAGAGCCTACCCGGCCGCCTTCTGGCTGAAAGTCACATCGGGCTAGGAAGTGCTACCTGGGAAGTCAGTTTGTAGGGGCAATGGCCGCTGGGTGCACGTGTATGCCTAGGGCTCCCACACTGCCCAGAACATACATCAAGGTTCCCTCCACACAGCTCTTTCCTCACGTTAGCTCTGCAGTAAAGAGCTCACGAAACTAGGCCTTTCTTGGCTCGGGAAGTGAGGACCTGTTTGCAGGCCTCTTCTACTGGCGTCTGCAGAGCCCAACAATGGCTGTGCGAGGGAGGCCTAAAAACACAGTCTGTGGGTCTGCCTTTCCTCCCTCCAAGGAAGACCGCCTGCTTTGCCGCCTTCAAGCTGAAAGTCACATTGTCCTGGGAAGTGCTGCCTGGGAAGTCAGTTTGCAGGGGCAATGGCCGCTGGGTGCACGTGTATGCCTAGGGCTCTCACACTGCCCAGAACATCAAGGCTCCCTCCACACAGCCCTTCCGTCACGTTTGCTCAGCATGAGAGAGCTCGCGAAAGTAGGCCTTTTTTGGCTCGGGAAGTGAGGACCTGTTTGCAGGCCTCTTGTACGGGCGTCTGCAGGGCACCACGCTTGCTGTGCGAGCGAAGCCTAAAAACCCAATCTCTGGGGCTGCCTTTCCTCCCTCCAAGGAAGACAGCCTGCTCGGCCGCCTTGAAGCTGACAGTCACATTGGGCTGGGAAGTGCTACCTGGGAAGTCAGTTTGCAGGGCCCATCGCCGCTGGCTGCACGTTTACAGCTAGGCTTCCCACACTGCCCGAGAACATCAAGGCTCCCTCCACAGAGCTCTTCCATCACGTTAGCTCTGCAGGAGAGAGCTCGCGAAACTAGGCCTTTCCTGGCTCGGGAAGTGAGGACCTGTTTGCAGGACTCTTGTACTGGAGTCTACAGAGCCCAACCCTTGCTGTGAGAAGGAGGCCTAAAAACACCGTCTGTGGGTCTGCCTTTCCTCCCTCCAAGGAAGACCGCCTGCTTGGCCGCCTTCAAGCTGAAAGGCACATCGGACTGGGAAGTGCTAGTTGGGAAGTCTGTTTTCAAGGCCAATGGCCGCTGGGTGCACGTGTATGCCTAGGGCTCCCACACTGCCCAGAACATCAAGGTTCCCTCCACACAGCTCTTCCCTCACGTTAGCTCTGCAGTAAAGAGCTCACGAAACTAGGCCTTTCTTGGCTCGGGAGGTGAGGACCTGTTTGCAGTCCACTTGTACTGGAGTCTGCAGAGCCCAACCCTTGCTGTGCGAAGGAGGCCTAAAAACACCGTCTGTGGGTCTGCCTTTCCTCCCTCCGAGGAAGACCGCCTGCTCGGCCGCCTTCAAGCTGCAAGTCACATTGTGCTGGGAAGTGCTACCTGGGAAGTCAATTTTCAGGGGCCATGGCTGCTGGCCTGCACGATTACAGCTAGGCCTCCCACACTGCCCGGGAACATCAAGGCTCCCTCCACAAAGCTCTTCCGTCACGTTAGCTCTGCAGGAGAGAGCTCGCGAGACTAGGCCTTTCCTGGCTCGGGAAGTGAGGACCTGCTCGCAGCAGTATGCGTCGGGCCTCTCAAGAGCCCCACGTTGCCTGCGTACTGGGGGCATGAAAACGCTCTCTCAGGGGCTGCCTTTCCTCCCTCCAAGGAAGAGAGCCTACCCGGCCGCCTTCTGGCTGAAAGTCACATCGGGCTAGGAAGTGCTACCTGGGAAGTCAGTTTGCAGGGGCAATGGCCGCTGGGTGCACGTGTATGCCTAGGGCTCCCACACTGCCCAGAACATACATCAAGGTTCCCTCCACACAGCTCTTTCCTCACGTTAGCTCTGCAGTAAAGAGCTCACGAAACTAGGCCTTTCTTGGCTCGGGAAGTGAGGACCTGTTTGCAGGCCTCTTCTACTGGCGTCTGCAGAGCCCAACAATGGCTGTGCGAGGGAGGCCTAAAAACACAGTCTGTGGGTCTGCCTTTCCTCCCTCCAAGGAAGACCGCCTGCTTTGCCGCCTTCAAGCTGAAAGTCACATTGTCCTGGGAAGTGCTGCCTGGGAAGTCAGTTTGCAGGGGCAATGGCCGCTGGGTGCACGTGTATGCCTAGGGCTCTCACACTGCCCAGAACATCAAGGCTCCCTCCACACAGCCCTTCCGTCACGTTTGCTCAGCATGAGAGAGCTCGCGGAAGTAGGCCTTTTTTGGCTCGGGAAGTGAGGACCTGTTTGCAGGCCTCTTGTACTGTCATCTGCAGAGCCCCACACTTGCTGTGCGAGGCAGGCATAAAAACACAGTCTCTGGGGCTGCCTTTCCTCCCTCCAAGGAAGAGAGCCTGCTCGGCCACCTTCAAGCTGACAGTCACCTTGGGCTGGGAAGTGCTAGTTGCGAAGTCAGTTTTCACCGGCAATGGCCGCTGGGTGCATGTGTATGCCTATGGCTCCCACACTGCCCAGAACATCAAGGTTCCCTCCACACAGCTCTTCCTTCACGTTAGCTCTGCAGTAAAGAGCTCACGAAACTAGGCCTTTCTTGGCTCGGGAGGTGAGGACCTGTTTGCAGTCCACTTGTACTGGAGTCTGCAGAGCCCAACCCTTGCTGTGCGAAGGAGGCCTAAAAACACCGTCTGTGGGTCTGCCTTTCCTCCCTCCAAGGAAGACCGCCTGCTTGGCCGCCTTCAAGCTGAAAGGCACATCGGACTGGGAAGTGCTAGTTGGGAAGTCAGTTTTCAAGGCCAATGGCCGCTGGGTGCACGTGTATGCCTAGGGCTCCCACACTGCCCAGAACATCAAGGTTCCCTCCACACAGCTCTTCCCTCACGTTAGCTCTGCAGTAAAGAGCTCAGGAAACTAGGCCTTTCTTGGCTCGGGAGGTGAGGACCTGTTTGCAGTCCACTTGTACTGGAGTCTGCAGAGCCCAACACTTGCTGTGCGAAGGAGGCCTAAAAACACCGTCTGTGGGTCTGCCTTTCCTCCCTCCGAGGAAGACCGACTGCTCGGCCGCCTTCAAGCTGCAAGTCACATTGTGCTGGGAAGTGCTACCTGGGAAGTCAATTTTCAGGGGCCATGGCTGCTGGCTGCACGATTACAGCTAGGCCTCCCACACTGCCCGGGAACATCAAGGCTCCCTCCACAAAGCTCTTCCGTCACGTTAGCTCTGCAGGAGAGAGCTCGCGAGACTAGGCCTTTCCTGGCTCGGGAAGTGAGGACCTGCTCGCAGCAGTATGGGTCGGGCCTCTCAAGAGCCCCACGTTGCCTGCGTACTGGGGGCATGAAAACGCTCTCTCAGGGGCTGCCTTTCCTCCCTCCAAGGAAGAGAGCCTACCCGGCCGCCTTCTGGCTGAAAGTCACATCGGGCTAGGAAGTGCTACCTGGGAAGTCAGTTTGCAGGGGCAATGGCCGCTGGGTGCACGTGTATGCCTAGGGCTCCCACACTGCCCAGAACATACATCAAGGTTCCCTCCACACAGCTCTTTCCTCACGTTAGCTCTGCAGTAAAGAGCCTACGAAACTAGGCCTTTCTTGGCTCGGGAAGTGAGGACCTGTTTGCAGGCCTCTTCTACTGGCGTCTGCAGAGCCCAACAATGGCTGTGCGAGGGAGGCCTAAAAACACAGTCTGTGGGTCTGCCTTTCCTCCCTCCAAGGAAGACCGCCTGCTTTGCCGCCTTCAAGCTGAAAGTCACATTGTCCTGGGAAGTGCTGCCTGGGAAGTCAGTTTGCAGGGGCAATGGCCGCTGGGTGCACGTGTATGCCTAGGGCTCTCACACTGCCCAGAACATCAAGGCTCCCTCCACACAGCCCTTCCGTCACGTTTGCTCAGCATGAGAGAGCTCGCGAAAGTAGGCCTTTTTTGGCTCGGGAAGTGAGGACCTGTTTGCAGGCCTCTTGTACGGGCGTCTGCAGGGCACCACGCTTGCTGTGCGAGCAAAGCCTAAAAACCCAATCTCTGGGGCTGCCTTTCCTCCCTCCAAGGAAGACAGCCTGCTCGGCCGCCTTGAAGCTGACAGTCACATTGGGCTGGGAAGTGCTACCTGGGAAGTCAGTTTGCAGGGCCCATCGCCGCTGGCTGCACGTTTACAGCTAGGCTTCCCACCCTGCCCGAGAACATCAAGGCTCCCTCCACACAGCTCTTCCATCACGTTAGCTCTGCAGGAGAGAGCTCGCGAAACTAGGCCTTTCCTGGCTCGGGAAGTGAGGACCTGTTTGCAGGACTCTTGTACGGAGGTCTGCAGAGCCCCGCACTTGCTGTGCGAGGGAGGCATAAAAACACAGTCTCTGGGGCTGCCTTTCCTCCCTCCAAGGAAGAGAGCCTACCCGGTCACCTTCTGGCTGAAAGTCACATCGGGCTTGGAAGTGCTATTTGGGAAGACTGTTTTCAGGGGCAATGGCCGCTGGGTTCACGTGTATGCCTAGGGCTCCCACACTGCCCAGAACATCAAGGTTCCCTCCACACAGCTCTTCCGTCACGTTAGCTCTGCAGGAGAGAGATCGCGAAACTAGGCCTTTCTTGGCTCGGGAAGTGAGGACCTGTTTGCCGGCCTCTTGTACTGGTGTCTGCTGAGCCCCACGCTTGCTGTGCGAGGGAGGCCTAAAAACCCAATCTCTGGGGCTGCCTTTTCTGCGTCCAAGGAAGAGAGCCTGCTCGGCCGCCTTCAAGCTGACAGTCACATTGGTCTGAGAAGTGCTAGTTGGGAAGTCAGTTTTCAGGGCCAATGGCCGCTGGGTGCCCCTGTATGCCTAGGGCTCCCATACTGCCAAGAACCTCAAGGTTCCCTCCACACAGCTCTTCCCTTACGTTAGCTCTGCAGTAAGGAGCTCACGAAACTAGGCCTTTCTTGGCTCGGGAAGTGAGGACCTGTTTGCAGTCCACTTGTACTGGAGTCTGCAGAGCCCAACCCTTGCTGTGCGAAGGAGGCCTAAAAACACCGTCTGTGGGTCTGCCTTTCCTCCCTCCAAGGAAGACCGCCTGCTTGGCCGCCTTCAAGCTGAAAGGCACATCGGACTGGGAAGTGCTAGTTGGGAAGTCTGTTTTCAAGGCCAATGGCCGCTGGGTGCACGTGTATGCCTAGGGCTCCCACACTGCCCAGAACATCAAGGTTCCCTCCACACAGCTCTTCCCTCACGTTAGCTCTGCAGTAAAGAGCTCACGAAACTAGGCCTTTCTTGGCTCGGGTGGTGAGGACCTGTTTGCAGTCCACTTGTACTGGAGTCTGCAGAGCCCAACACTTGCTGTGCGAAGGAGGCCTAAAAACACCGTCTGTGGGTCTGCCTTTCCTCCCTCCGAGGAAGACCGCCTGCTCGGCCGCCTTCAAGCTGCAAGTCACATTGTGCTGGGAAGTGCTACCTGGGAAGTCAATTTTCAGGGGCCATGGCTGCTGGCTGCACGATTACAGCTAGGCCTCCCACACTGCCCGGGAACATCAAGGCTCCCTCCACAAAGCTCTTCCGTCACGTTAGCTCTGCAGGAGAGAGCTCGCGAGACTAGGCCTTTCCTGGCTCGGGAAGTGAGGACCTGCTCGCAGCAGTATGGGTCGGGCCTCTCAAGAGCCCCACGTTGCCTGCGTACTGGGGGCATGAAAACGCTCTCTCAGGGGCTGCCTTTCCTCCCTCCAAGGAAGAGAGCCTACCCGGCCGCCTTCTGGCTGAAAGTCACATCGGGCTAGGAAGTGCTACCTGGGAAGTCAGTTTGCAGGGGCAATGGCCGCTGGGTGCACGTGTATGCCTAGGGCTCCCACACTGCCCAGAACATACATCAAGGTTCCCTCCACACAGCTCTTTCCTCACGTTAGCTCTGCAGTAAAGAGCCTACGAAACTAGGCCTTTCTTGGCTCGGGAAGTGAGGACCTGTTTGCAGGCCTCTTCTACTGGCGTCTGCAGAGCCCAACAATGGCTGTGCGAGGGAGGCCTAAAAACACAGTCTGTGGGTCTGCCTTTCCTCCCTCCAAGGAAGACCGCCTGCTTTGCCGCCTTCAAGCTGAAAGTCACATTGTCCTGGGAAGTGCTGCCTGGGAAGTCAGTTTGCAGGGGCAATGGCCGCTGGGTGCACGTGTATGCCTAGGGCTCTCACACTGCCCAGAACATCAAGGCTCCCTCCACACAGCCCTTCCGTCACGTTTGCTCAGCATGAGAGAGCTCGCGAAAGTAGGCCTTTTTTGGCTCGGGAAGTGAGGACCTGTTTGCAGGCCTCTTGTACGGGCGTCTGCAGGGCACCACGCTTGCTGTGCGAGCGAAGCCTAAAAACCCAATCTCTGGGGCTGCCTTTCCTCCCTCCATGGAAGACAGCCTGCTCGGCCGCCATGAAGCTGACAGTCACCTTGGGCTGGGAAGTGCTAGTTGCGAAGTCAGTTTTCACCGGCAATGGCCGCTGGGTGCATGTGTATGCCTATGGCTCCCACACTGCCCAGAACATCAAGGTTCCCTCCACACAGCTCTTCCTTCACGTTAGCTGTGCAGTAAAGAGCTCACGAAACTAGGACTTTCTTGGCTCGGGAGGTGAGGTCCTGTTTGCAGTCCACTTGTACTGGAGTCTGCAGAGCCCAACCCTTGCTGTGCGAAGGAGGCCTAAAAACACCGTCTGTGGGTCTGCCTTTCCTCCCTCCAAGGAAGACCGCCTGCTTGGCCGCCTTCAAGCTGAAAGGCACATCGGACTGGGAAGTGCTAGTTGGGAAGTCAGTTTTCAAGGCCAATGGCCGCTGGGTGCACGTGTATGCCTAGGGCTCCCACACTGCCCAGAACATCAAGGTTCCCTCCACACAGCTCTTCCCTCACGTTAGCTCTGCAGTAAAGAGCTCACGAAACTAGGCCTTTGTTGGCTCGGGAGGTGAGGACCTGTTTGCAGTCCACTTGTACTGGAGTCTGCAGAGCCCAACACTTGCTGTGCGAAGGAGGCCTAAAAACACCGTCTGTGGGTCTGCCTTTCCTCCCTCCGAGGAAGACCGCCTGCTCGGCCGCCTTCAAGCTGCAAGTCACATTGTGCTGGGAAGTGCTACCTGGGAAGTCAATTTTCAGGGGCCATGGCTGCTGGCTGCACGATTACAGCTAGGCCTCCCACACTGCCCGGGAACATCAAGGCTCCCTCCAAAAAGCTCTTCCGTCACGTTAGCTCTGCAGGAGAGAGCTCGTGAGACTAGGCCTTTCCTGGCTCGGGAAGTGAGGACCTGCTCGCAGCAGTATGGGTCGGGCCTCTCAAGAGCCCCACGTTGCCTGCGTACTGGGGGCATGAAAACGCTCTCTCAGGGGCTGCCTTTCCTCCCTCCAAGGAAGAGAGCCTACCCGGCCGCCTTCTGGCTGAAAGTCACATCGGGCTAGGAAGTGCTACCTGGGAAGTCAGTTTGCAGGGGCAATGGCCGCTGGGTGCACGTGTATGCCTAGGGCTCCCACACTGCCCAGAACATACATCAAGGTTCCCTCCACACAGCTCTTTCCTCACGTTAGTTCTGCAGTAAGAGCTCACGAAACTAGGCCTTTCTTGGCTCGGGAAGTGAGGACCTGTTTGCAGGCCTCTTCTACTGGCGTCTGCAGAGCCCAACAATGGCTGTGCGAGGGAGGCCTAAAAACACAGTCTGTGGGTCTGCCTTTCCTCCCTCCAAGGAAGACCGCCTGCTTTGCCGCCTTCAAGCTGAAAGTCACATTGTCCTGGGAAGTGCTGCCTGGGAAGTCAGTTTGCAGGGGCAATGGCCGCTGGGTGCACGTGTATGCCTAGGGCTCTCACACTGCCCAGAACATCAAGGCTCCCTCCACACAGCCCTTCCGTCACGTTTGCTCAGCATGAGAGAGCTCGCGAAAGTAGGCCTTTTTTGGCTCGGGAAGTGAGGACCTGTTTGCAGGCCTCTTGTACGGGCGTCTGCAGGGCACCACGCTTGCTGTGCGAGCGAAGCCTAAAAACCCAATCTCTGGGGCTGCCTTTCCTCCCTCCAAGGAAGACAGCCTGCTCGGCCGCCTTGAAGCTGACAGTCACATTGGGCTGGGAAGTGCTACCTGGGAAGTCAGTTTGCAGGGCCCATCGCCGCTGGCTGCACGTTTACAGCTAGGCTTCCCACCCTGCCCGAGAACATCAAGGCTCCCTCCACACAGCTCTTCCATCACGTTAGCTCTGCAGGAGAGAGCTCGCGAAACTAGGCCTTTCCTGGCTCGGGAAGTGAGGACCTGTTTGCAGGACTCTTGTACGGACGTCTGCAGAGCCCCGCACTTGCTGTGCGAGGGAGGCATAAAAACACAGTCTCTGGGGCTGCCTTTCCTCCCTCCAAGGAAGAGAGCCTACCCGGTCACCTTCTGGCTGAAAGTCACATCGGGCTTGGAAGTGCTATTTGGGAAGACTGTTTTCAGGGGCAATGGCCGCTGGGTTCACGTGTATGCCTAGGGCTCCCACACTGCCCAGAACATCAAGGTTCCCTCCACACAGCTCTTCCGTCACGTTAGCTCTGCAGGAGAGAGATCGCGAAACTAGGCCTTTCTTGGCTCGGGAAGTGAGGACCTGTTTGCCGGCCTCTTGTACTGGTGTCTGCTGAGCCCCACGCTTGCTGTGCGAGGGAGGCCTAAAAACCCAATCTCTGGGGCTGCCTTTTCTGCGTCCAAGGAAGAGAGCCTGCTCGGCCGCCTTCAAGCTGACAGTCACATTGGTCTGAGAAGTGCTAGTTGGGAAGTCAGTTTTCAGGGCCAATGGCCGCTGGGTGCCCCTGTATGCCTAGGGCTCCCATACTGCCAAGAACCTCAAGGTTCCCTCCACACAGCTCTTCCCTTACGTTAGCTCTGCAGTAAGGAGCTCACGAAACTAGGCCTTTCTTGGCTCGGGAAGTGAGGACCTGTTTGCAGTCCACTTGTACTGGAGTCTGCAGAGCCCAACCCTTGCTGTGCGAAGGAGGCCTAAAAACACCGTCTGTGGGTCTGCCTTTCCTCCCTCCAAGGAAGACCGCCTGCTTGGCCGCCTTCAAGCTGAAAGGCACATCGGACTGGGAAGTGCTAGTTGGGAAGTCTGTTTTCAAGGCCAATGGCCGCTGGGTGCACGTGTATGCCTAGGGCTCCCACACTGCCCAGAACATCAAGGTTCCCTCCACACAGCTCTTCCCTCACGTTAGCTCTGCAGTAAAGAGCTCACGAAACTAGGCCTTTCTTGGCTCGGGTGGTGAGGACCTGTTTGCAGTCCACTTGTACTGGAGTCTGCAGAGCCCAACACTTGCTGTGCGAAGGAGGCCTAAAAACACCGTCTGTGGGTCTGCCTTTCCTCCCTCCGAGGAAGACCGCCTGCTCGGCCGCCTTCAAGCTGCAAGTCACATTGTGCTGGGAAGTGCTACCTGGGAAGTCAATTTTCAGGGGCCATGGCTGCTGGCTGCACGATTACAGCTAGGCCTCCCACACTGCCCGGGAACATCAAGGCTCCCTCCACAAAGCTCTTCCGTCACGTTAGCTCTGCAGGAGAGAGCTCGCGAGACTAGGCCTTTCCTGGCTCGGGAAGTGAGGACCTGCTCGCAGCAGTATGGGTCGGGCCTCTCAAGAGCCCCACGTTGCCTGCGTACTGGGGGCATGAAAACGCTCTCTCAGGGGCTGCCTTTCCTCCCTCCAAGGAAGAGAGCCTACCCGGCCGCCTTCTGGCTGAAAGTCACATCGGGCTAGGAAGTGCTACCTGGGAAGTCAGTTTGCAGGGGCAATGGCCGCTGGGTGCACGTGTATGCCTAGGGCTCCCACACTGCCCAGAACATACATCAAGGTTCCCTCCACACAGCTCTTTCCTCACGTTAGCTCTGCAGTAAAGAGCCTACGAAACTAGGCCTTTCTTGGCTCGGGAAGTGAGGACCTGTTTGCAGGCCTCTTCTACTGGCGTCTGCAGAGCCCAACAATGGCTGTGCGAGGGAGGCCTAAAAACACAGTCTGTGGGTCTGCCTTTCCTCCCTCCAAGGAAGACCGCCTGCTTTGCCGCCTTCAAGCTGAAAGTCACATTGTCCTGGGAAGTGCTGCCTGGGAAGTCAGTTTGCAGGGGCAATGGCCGCTGGGTGCACGTGTATGCCTAGGGCTCTCAAACTGCCCAGAACATCAAGGCTCCCTCCACACAGCCCTTCCGTCACGTTTGCTCAGCATGAGAGAGCTCGCGAAAGTAGGCCTTTTTTGGCTCGGGAAGTGAGGACCTGTTTGCAGGCCTCATGTACGGGCGTCTGCAGGGCACCACGCTTGCTGTGCGAGCGAAGCCTAAAAACCCAATCTCTGGGGCTGCCTTTCCTCCCTCCAAGGAAGACAGCCTGCTCGGCCGCCATGAAGCTGACAGTCACCTTGGGCTGGGAAGTGCTAGTTGCGAAGTCAGTTTTCACCGGCAATGGCCGCTGGGTGCATGTGTATGCCTATGGCTCCCACACTGCCCAGAACATCAAGGTTCCCTCCACACAGCTCTTCCTTCACGTTAGCTGTGCAGTAAAGAGCTCACGAAACTAGGACTTTCTTGGCTCGGGAGGTGAGGTCCTGTTTGCAGTCCACTTGTACTGGAGTCTGCAGAGCCCAACCCTTGCTGTGCGAAGGAGGCCTAAAAACACCGTCTGTGGGTCTGCCTTTCCTCCCTCCAAGGAAGACCGCCTGCTTGGCCGCCTTCAAGCTGAAAGGCACATCGGACTGGGAAGTGCTAGTTGGGAAGTCAGTTTTCAAGGCCAATGGCCGCTGGGTGCACGTGTATGCCTAGGGCTCCCACACTGCCCAGAACATCAAGGTTCCCTCCACACAGCTCTTCCCTCACGTTAGCTCTGCAGTAAAGAGCTCACGAAACTAGGCCTTTCTTGGCTCGGGAGGTGAGGACCTGTTTGCAGGCCACTTGTACTGGAGTCTGCAGAGCCGAACACTTGCTGTGCGAAGGAGGCCTAAAAACACCGTCTGTGGGTCTGCCTTTCCTCCCTCCGAGGAAGACCGCCTGCTCGGCCGCCTTCAAGCTGCAAGTCACATTGTGCTGGGAAGTGCTACCTGGGAAGTCAATTTTCAGGGGCCATGGCTGCTGGCTGCACGATTACAGCTAGGCCTCCCACACTGCCCGGGAACATCAAGGCTCCCTCCAAAAAGCTCTTCCGTCACGTTAGCTCTGCAGGAGAGAGCTCGTGAGACTAGGCCTTTCCTGGCTCGGGAAGTGAGGACCTGCTCGCAGCAGTATGGGTCGGGCCTCTCAAGAGCCCCACGTTGCCTGCGTACTGGGGGCATGAAAACGCTCTCTCAGGGGCTGCCTTTCCTCCCTCCAAGGAAGAGAGCCTACCCGGCCGCCTTCTGGCTGAAAGTCACATCGGGCTAGGAAGTGCTACCTGGGAAGTCAGTTTGCAGGGGCAATGGCCGCTGGGTGCACGTGTATGCCTAGGGCTCCCACACTGCCCAGAACATACATCAAGGTTCCCTCCACACAGCTCTTTCCTCACGTTAGCTCTGCAGTAAGAGCTCACGAAACTAGGCCTTTCTTGGCTCGGGAAGTGAGGACCTGTTTGCAGGCCTCTTCTACTGGCGTCTGCAGAGCCCAACAATGGCTGTGCGAGGGAGGCCTAAAAACACAGTCTGTGGGTCTGCCTTTCCTCCCTCCAAGGAAGACCGCCTGCTTTGCCGCCTTCAAGCTGAAAGTCACATTGTCCTGGGAAGTGCTGCCTGGGAAGTCAGTTTGCAGGGGCAATGGCCGCTGGGTGCACGTGTATGCCTAGGGCTCTCACACTGCCCAGAACATCAAGGCTCCCTCCACACAGCCCTTCCGTCACGTTTGCTCAGCATGAGAGAGCTCGCGAAAGTAGGCCTTTTTTGGCTCGGGAAGTGAGGACCTGTTTGCAGGCCTCTTGTACGGGCGTCTGCAGGGCACCACGCTTGCTGTGCGAGCGAAGCCTAAAAACCCAATCTCTGGGGCTGCCTTTCCTCCCTCCAAGGAAGACAGCCTGCTCGGCCGCCTTGAAGCTAACAGTCACATTGGGCTGGGAAGTGCTACCTGGGAAGTCAGTTTGCAGGGCCCATCGCCGCTGGCTGCACGTTTACAGCTAGGCTTCCCACACTGCCCGAGAACATCAAGGCTCCCTCCACACAGCTCTTCCTTCATGTTAGCTCTGCAGTAAAGAGCTCACGAAACTAGGCCTTTCTTGGCTCGGGAGGTGAGGACCTGTTTGCTGTCCACTTGTACTGGAGTCTGCAGAGCCCAACCCTTGCTGTGCGAAGGAGGCCTAAAAACACCATCTGTGGGTCTGCCTTTCCTCCCTCCAAGGAAGACCGCCTGCTTGGCCGCCTTCAAGCTGAAAGGCACATCGGACTGGGAAGTGCTAGTTGGGAAGTCAGTTTTCAAGGCCAATGGCCGCTGGGTGCACGTGTATGCCTAGGGCTCCCACACTGCCCAGAACATCAAGGTTCCCTCCACACAGCTCTTCCCTCACGTTAGCTCTGCAGTAAAGAGCTCACGAAACTAGGCCTTTCTTGGCTCGGGTGGTGAGGACCTGTTTGCAGTCCACTTGTACTGGAGTCTGCAGAGCCCAACACTTGCTGTGCGAAGGAGGCCTAAAAACACCGTCTGTGGGTCTGCCTTTCCTCCCTCCGAGGAAGACCGCCTGCTCGGCCGCCTTCAAGCTGCAAGTCACATTGTGCTGGGAAGTGCTACCTGGGAAGTCAATTTTCAGGGGCCATGGCTGCTGGCTGCACGATTACAGCTAGGCCTCCCACACTGCCCGGGAACATCAAGGCTCCCTCCACAAAGCTCTTCCGTCACGTTAGCTCTGCAGGAGAGAGCTCGCGAGACTAGGCCTTTCCTGGCTCGGGAAGTGAGGACCTGCTCGCAGCAGTATGGGTCGGGCCTCTCAAGAGCCCCACGTTGCCTGCGTACTGGGGGCATGAAAACGCTCTCTCAGGGGCTGCCTTTCCTCCCTCCAAGGAAGAGAGCCTACCCGGCCGCCTTCTGGCTGAAAGTCACATCGGGCTAGGAAGTGCTACCTGGGAAGTCAGTTTGCAGGGGCAATGGCCGCTGGGTGCACGTGTATGCCTAGGGCTCCCACACTGCCCAGAACATACATCAAGGTTCCCTCCACACAGCTCTTTCCTCACGTTAGCTCTGCAGTAAAGAGCCTACGAAACTAGGCCTTTCTTGGCTCGGGAAGTGAGGACCTGTTTGCAGGCCTCTTCTACTGGCGTCTGCAGAGCCCAACAATGGCTGTGCGAGGGAGGCCTAAAAACACAGTCTGTGGGTCTGCCTTTCCTCCCTCCAAGGAAGACCGCCTGCTTTGCCGCCTTCAAGCTGAAAGTCACATTGTCCTGGGAAGTGCTGCCTGGGAAGTCAGTTTGCAGGGGCAATGGCCGCTGGGTGCACGTGTATGCCTAGGGCTCTCACACTGCCCAGAACATCAAGGCTCCCTCCACACAGCCCTTCCGTCACGTTTGCTCAGCATGAGAGAGCTCGCGAAAGTAGGCCTTTTTTGGCTCGGGAAGTGAGGACCTGTTTGCAGGCCTCTTGTACGGGCGTCTGCAGGGCACCACGCTTGCTGTGCGAGCGAAGCCTAAAAACCCAATCTCTGGGGCTGCCTTTCCTCCCTCCAAGGAAGACAGCCTGCTCGGCCGCCTTGAAGCTGACAGTCACATTGGGCTGGGAAGTGCTACCTGGGAAGTCAGTTTGCAGGGCCCATCGCCGCTGGCTGCACGTTTACAGCTAGGCTTCCCACACTGCCCGAGAACATCAAGGCTCCCTCCACACAGCTCTTCCATCACGTTAGCTCTGCAGGAGAGAGCTCGCGAAACTAGGCCTTTCCTGGCTCGGGAAGTGAGGACCTGTTTGCAGGACTCTTGTACGGACGTCTGCAGAGCCCCGCACTTGCTGTGCGAGGGAGGCATAAAAACACAGTCTCTGGGGCTGCCTTTCCTCCCTCCAAGGAAGAGAGCCTACCCGGTCACCTTCTGGCTGAAAGTCACATCGGGCTTGGAAGTGCTATTTGGGAAGACTGTTTTCAGGGGCAATGGCCGCTGGGTGCACGTGTATGCCTAGGGCTCCCACACTGCCCAGAACATCAAGGTTCCCTCCACACAGCTCTTCCGTCACGTTAGCTCTGCAGGAGAGAGATCGCGAAACTAGGCCTTTCTTGGCTCGGGAAGTGAGGACCTGTTTGCCGGCCTCTTGTACTGGTGTCTGCTGAGCCCCACGCTTGCTGTGCGAGGGAGGCCTAAAAACCCAATCTCTGGGGCTGCCTTTTCTGCGTCCAAGGAAGAGAGCCTGCTCGGCCGCCTTCAAACTGACAGTCACATTGGTCTGAGAAGTGCTAGTTGGGAAGTCAGTTTTCAGGGCCAATGGCCGCTGGGTGCCCCTGTATGCCTAGGGCTCCCATACTGCCAAGAACCTCAAGGTTCCCTCCACACAGCTCTTCCCTTACGTTAGCTCTGCAGTAAGGAGCTCACGAAACTAGGCCTTTCTTGGCTCGGGAAGTGAGGACCTGTTTGCAGTCCACTTGTACTGGAGTCTGCAGAGCCCAACCCTTGCTGTGCGAAGGAGGCCTAAAAACACCGTCTGTGGGTCTGCCTTTCCTCCCTCCAAGGAAGACCGCCTGCTTGGCCGCCTTCAAGCTGAAAGGCACATCGGACTGGGAAGTGCTAGTTGGGAAGTCAGTTTTCAAGGCCAATGGCCGCTGGGTGCACGTGTATGCCTAGGGCTCCCACACTGCCCAGAACATCAAGGTTCCCTCCACACAGCTCTTTCCTCACGTTAGCTCTGCAGTAAAGAGCTCACGAAACTAGGCCTTTCTTGGCTCGGGAAGTGAGGACCTGTTTGCAGGCCTCTTCTACTGGCGTCTGCAGAGCCCAACAATGGCTGTGCGAGGGAGGCCTAAAAACACAGTCTGTGGGTCTGCCTTTCCTCCCTCCAAGGAAGACCGCTTGCTTTGCCGCCTTCAAGCTGAAAGTCACATTGTCCTGGGAAGTGCTGCCTGGGAAGTCAGTTTGCAGGGGCAATGGCCGCTGGGTGCACGTGTAAGCCTAGGGCTCTCACACTGCCCAGAACATCAAGGCTCCCTCCACACAGCCCTTCCGTCACGTTTGCTCAGCATGAGAGAGCTCGCGAAAGTAGGCCTTTTTTGGCTCGGGAAGTGAGGACCTGTTTGCAGGCCTCTTGTACTGTCATCTGCAGAGCCCCACACTTGCTGTGCGAGGCAGGCATAAAAACACAGTCTCTGGGGCTGCCTTTCCTCCCTCCAAGGAAGAGAGCCTGCTCGGCCACCTTCAAGCTGACAGTCACCTTGGGCTGGGAAGTGCTAGTTGCGAAGTCAGTTTTCACCGGCAATGGCCGCTGGGTGCATGTGTATGCCTATGGCTCCCACACTGCCCAGAACATCAAGGTTCCCTCCACACAGCTCTTCCTTCATGTTAGCTCTGCAGCAAAGAGCTCACGAAACTAGGCCTTTCTTGGCTCGGGAGGTGAGGACTTGTTTGCTGTCCACTTGTACTGGAGTCTGCAGTGCCCAACCCTTGCTGTGCGAAGGAGGCCTAAAAACACCGTCTGTGGGTCTGCCTTTCCTCCCTCCAAGGAAGACCGCCTGCTTGGCCGCCTTCAAGCTGAAAGGCACATCGGACTGGGAAGTGCTAGTTGGGAAGTCAGTTTTCAAGGCCAATGGCCGCTGGGTGCACGTGTATGCCTAGGGCTCCCATACTGCCCAGAACATCAAGGTTCCCTCCACACAGCTCTTCCCTCACGTTAGCTCTGCAGTAAAGAGCTCACGAAACTAGGCCTTTCTTGGCTCGGGAGGTGAGGACCTGTTTGCAGTCCACTTGTACTGGAGTCTGCAGAGCCCAACACTTGCTGTGCGAAGGAGGCCTAAAAACACCGTCTGTGGGTCTGCCTTTCCTCCCTCCGAGGAAGACCGCCTGCTCGGCCGCCTTCAAGCTGCAAGTCACATTGTGCTGGGAAGTGCTACCTGGGAAGTCAATTTTCAGGGGCCATGGCTGCTGGCTGCACGATTACAGCTAGGCCTCCCACACTGCCCGGGAACATCAAGGCTCCCTCCACAAAGCTCTTCCGTCACGTTAGCTCTGCAGGAGAGAGCTCGCGAGACTAGGCCTTTCCTGGCTCGGGAAGTGAGGACCTGCTCGCAGCAGTATGGGTCGGGCCTCTCAAGAGCCCCACGTTGCCTGCGTACTGGGGGCATGAAAACGCTCTCTCAGGGGCTGCCTTTCCTCCCTCCAAGGAAGAGAGCCTACCCGGCCGCCTTCTGGCTGAAAGTCACATCGGGCTAGGAAGTGCTACCTGGGAAGTCAGTTTGCAGGGGCAATGGCCGCTGGGTGCACGTGTATGCCTAGGGCTCCCACACTGCCCAGAACATACATCAAGGTTCCCTCCACACAGCTCTTTCCTCACGTTAGCTCTGCAGTAAAGAGCCTACGAAACTAGGCCTTTCTTGGCTCGGGAAGTGAGGACCTGTTTGCAGGCCTCTTCTACTGGCGTCTGCAGAGCCCAACAATGGCTGTGCGAGGGAGGCCTAAAAACACAGTCTGTGGGTCTGCCTTTCCTCCCTCCAAGGAAGACCGCCTGCTTTGCCGCCTTCAAGCTGAAAGTCACATTGTCCTGGGAAGTGCTGCCTGGGAAGTCAGTTTGCAGGGGCAATGGCCGCTGGGTGCACGTGTATGCCTAGGGCTCTCACACTGCCCAGAACATCAAGGCTCCCTCCACACAGCCCTTCCGTCACGTTTGCTCAGCATGAGAGAGCTCGCGAAAGTAGGCCTTTTTTGGCTCGGGAAGTGAGGACCTGTTTGCAGGCCTCTTGTACGGGCGTCTGCAGGGCACAACGCTTGCTGTGCGAGCGAAGCCTAAAAACCCAATCTCTGGGGCTGCCTTTCCTCCCTCCAAGGAAGACAGCCTGCTCGGCCGCCTTGAAGCTGACAGTCACCTTGGGCTGGGAAGTGCTAGTTGCGAAGTCAGTTTTCACCGGCAATGGCCGCTGGGTGCATGTGTATGCCTATGGCTCCCACACTGCTCAGAACATCAAGGTTCCCTCCACACAGCTCTTCCTTCACGTTAGCTCTGCAGTAAAGAGCTCACGAAACTAGGACTTTCCTGGCTCGCGAGGTGAGGTCCTGTTTGCAGTCCACTTGTACTGGAGTCTGCAGAGCCCAAACCTTGCTGTGCGAAGGAGGCCTAAAAACACCGTCTGTGGGTCTGCCTTTCCTCCCTCCAAGGAAGACCGCCTGCTTGGCCGCCTTCAAGCTGAAAGGCACATCGGACTGGGAAGTGCTAGTTGGGAAGTCAGTTTTCAAGACCAATGGCCGCTGGGTGCACGTGTATGCCTAGGGCTCCCACACTGCCCAGAACATCAAGGTTCCCTCCACACAGCTCTTCCCTCACGTTAGCTCTGCAGTAAAGAGCTCACGAAACTAGGCCTTTCTTGGCTCGGGAGGTGAGGACCTGTTTGCAGTCCACTTGTACTGGAGTCTGCAGAGCCCAACACTTGCTGTGCGAAGGAGGCCTAAAAACACCGTCTGTGGGTCTGCCTTTCCTCCCTCCGAGGAAGACCGCCTGCTCGGCCGCCTTCAAGCTGCAAGTCACATTGTGCTGGGAAGTGCTACCTGGGAAGTCAATTTTCAGGGGCCATGGCTGCTGGCTGCACGATTACAGCTAGGCCTCCCACACTGCCCGGGAACATCAAGGCTCCCTCCACAAAGCTCTTCCGTCACGTTAGCTCTGCAGGAGAGAGCTCGTGAGACTAGGCCTTTCCTGGCTCGGGAAGTGAGGACCTGCTCGCAGCAGTATGGGTCGGGCCTCTCAAGAACCCCACGTTGCCTGCGTACTGGGGGCATGAAAACGCTCTCTCAGGGGCTGCCTTTCCTCCCTCCAAGGAAGAGAGCCTACCCGGCCGCCTTCTGGCTGAAAGTCACATCGGGCTAGGAAGTGCTACCTGGGAAGTCAGTTTGCAGGGGCAATGGCCGCTGGGTGCACGTGTATGCCTAGGGCTCCCACACTGCCCAGAACATACATCAAGGTTCCCTCCACACAGCTCTTTCCTCACGTTAGCTCTGCAGTAAAGAGCTCACGAAACTAGGCCTTTCTTGGCTCGGGAAGTGAGGACCTGTTTGCAGGCCTCTTCTACTGGCGTCTGCAGAGCCCAACAATGGCTGTGCGAAGGAGGCCTAAAAACACAGTCTGTGGGTCTGCCTTTCCTCCCTCCAAGGAAGACCGCCTGCTTTGCCGCCTTCAAGCTGAAAGTCACATTGTCCTGGGAAGTGCTGCCTGGGAAGTCGGTTTGCAGGGGCAATGGCCGCTGGGTGCACGTGTATGCCTAGGGCTCTCACACTGCCCAGAACATCAAGGCTCCCTCCACACAGCCCTTCCGTCACGTTTGCTCAGCATGAGAGAGCTCGCGAAAGTAGGCCTTTTTTGGCTCGGGAAGTGAGGACCTGTTTGCAGGCCTCTTGTACTGTCATCTGCAGAGCCCCACACTTGCTGTGCGAGGCAGGCATAAAAACACAGTCTCTGGGGCTGCCTTTCCTCCCTCCAAGGAAGAGAGCCTGCTCGGCCACCTTCAAGCTGACAGTCACCTTGGGCTGGGAAGTGCTAGTTGCGAAGTCAGTTTTCACCGGCAATGGCCGCTGGGTGCATGTGTATGCCTATGGCTCCCACACTGCCCAGAACATCAAGGTTCCCTCCACACAGCTCTTCCTTCACGTTAGCTCTGCAGTAAAGAGCTCACGAAACTAGGCCTTTCTTGGCTCGGGAGGTGAGGACCTGTTTGCTGTCCACTTGTACTGGAGTCTGCAGAGCCCAACCCTTGCTGTGCGAAGGAGGCCTAAAAACACCGTCTGTGGGTCTGCCTTTCCTCCCTCCAAGGAAGACCGCCTGCTTGGCCGCCTTCAAGCTGAAAGGCACATCGGACTGGGAAGTGCTAGTTGGGAAGTCAGTTTTCAAGGCCAATGGCCGCTGGGTGCACGTGTATGCCTAGGGCTCCCACACTGCCCAGAACATCAAGGTTCCCTCCACACAGCTCTTCCCTCACGTTAGCTCTGCAGTAAAGAGCTCACGAAACTAGGCCTTTCTTGGCTCGGGAGGTGAGGACCTGTTTGCAGTCCACTTGTACTGGAGTCTGCAGAGCCCAACACTTGCTGTGCGAAGGAGGCCTAAAAACACCGTCTGTGGGTCTGCCTTTCCTCCCTCCGAGGAAGACCGCCTGCTCGGCCGCCTTCAAGCTGCAAGTCACATTGTGCTGGGAAGTGCTACCTGGGAAGTCAATTTTCAGGGGCCATGGCTGCTGGCTGCACGATTACAGCTAGGCCTCCCACACTGCCCGGGAACATCAAGGCTCCCTCCACAAAGCTCTTCCGTCACGTTAGCTCTGCAGGAGAGAGCTCGCGAGACTAGGCCTTTCCTGGCTCGGGAAGTGAGGACCTGCTCGCAGCAGTATGGGTCGGGCCTCTCAAGAGCCCCACGTTGCCTGCGTACTGGGGGCATGAAAACGCTCTCTCAGGGGCTGCCTTTCCTCCCTCCAAGGAAGAGAGCCTACCCGGCCGCCTTCTGGCTGAAAGTCACATCGGGCTAGGAAGTGCTACCTGGGAAGTCAGTTTGCAGGGGCAATGGCCGCTGGGTGCACGTGTATGCCTAGGGCTCCCACACTGCCCAGAACATACATCAAGGTTCCCTCCACACAGCTCTTTCCTCACGTTAGCTCTGCAGTAAAGAGCCTACGAAACTAGGCCTTTCTTGGCTCGGGAAGTGAGGACCTGTTTGCAGGCCTCTTCTACTGGCGTCTGCAGAGCCCAACAATGGCTGTGCGAGGGAGGCCTAAAAACACAGTCTGTGGGTCTGCCTTTCCTCCCTCCAAGGAAGACCGCCTGCTTTGCCGCCTTCAAGCTGAAAGTCACATTGTCCTGGGAAGTGCTGCCTGGGAAGTCAGTTTGCAGGGGCAATGGCCGCTGGGTGCACGTGTATGCCTAGGGCTCTCACACTGCCCAGAACATCAAGGCTCCCTCCACACAGCCCTTCCGTCACGTTTGCTCAGCATGAGAGAGCTCGCGAAAGTAGGCCTTTTTTGGCTCGGGAAGTGAGGACCTGTTTGCAGGCCTCTTGTACGGGCGTCTGCAGGGCACCACGCTTGCTGTGCGAGCGAAGCCTAAAAACCCAATCTCTGGGGCTGCCTTTCCTCCCTCCAAGGAAGACAGCCTGCTCGGCCGCCTTGAAGCTGACAGTCACATTGGGCTGGGAAGTGCTACCTGGGAAGTCAGTTTGCAGGGCCCATCGCCGCTGGCTGCACGTTTACAGCTAGGCTTCCCACACTGCCCGAGAACATCAAGGCTCCCTCCACAGAGCTCTTCCATCACGTTAGCTCTGCAGGAGAGAGCTCGCGAAACTAGGCCTTTCCTGGCTCGGGAAGTGAGGACCTGTTTGCAGGACTCTTGTACGGACGTCTGCAGAGCCCCGCACTTGCTGTGCGAGGGAGGCATAAAAACACAGTCTCTGGGGCTGCCTTTCCTCCCTCCAAGGAAGAGAGCCTACCCGGTCACCTTCTGGCTGAAAGTCACATCGGGCTTGGAAGTGCTATTTGGGAAGACTGTTTTCAGGGGCAATGGCCGCTGGGTGCACGTGTATGCCTAGGGCTCCCACACTGCCCAGAACATCAAGGTTCCCTCCACACAGCTCTTCCGTCACGTTAGCTCTGCAGGAGAGAGATCGCGAAACTAGGCCTTTCTTGGCTCGGGAAGTGAGGACCTGTTTGCCGGCCTCTTGTACTGGTGTCTGCTGAGCCCCACGCTTGCTGTGCGAGGGAGGCCTAAAAACCCAATCTCTGGGGCTGCCTTTTCTGCGTCCAAGGAAGAGAGCCTGCTCGGCCGCCTTCAAACTGACAGTCACATTGGTCTGAGAAGTGCTAGTTGGGAAGTCAGTTTTCAGGGCCAATGGCCGCTGGGTGCCCCTGTATGCCTAGGGCTCCCATACTGCCAAGAACCTCAAGGTTCCCTCCACACAGCTCTTCCCTTACGTTAGCTCTGCAGTAAGGAGCTCACGAAACTAGGCCTTTCTTGGCTCGGGAAGTGAGGACCTGTTTGCAGTCCACTTGTACTGGAGTCTGCAGAGCCCAACCCTTGCTGTGCGAAGGAGGCCTAAAAACACCGTCTGTGGGTCTGCCTTTCCTCCCTCCAAGGAAGACCGCCTGCTTGGCCGCCTTCAAGCTGAAAGGCACATCGGACTGGGAAGTGCTAGTTGGGAAGTCAGTTTTCAGGGCCAATGGCCGCTGGGTGCACGTGTATGCCTAGGGCTCCCACACTGCCCAGAACATCAAGGTTCCCTCCACACAGCTCTTTCCTCACGTTAGCTCTGCAGTAAAGAGCTCACGAAACTAGGCCTTTCTTGGCTCGGGAAGTGAGGACCTGTTTGCAGGCCTCTTCTACTGGCGTCTGCAGAGCCCAACAATGGCTGTGCGAGGGAGGCCTAAAAACACAGTCTGTGGGTCTGCCTTTCCTCCCTCCAAGGAAGACCGCCTGCTTTGCCGCCTTCAAGCTGAAAGTCACATTGTCCTGGGAAGTGCTGCCTGGGAAGTCAGTTTGCAGGGGCAATGGCCGCTGGGTGCACGTGTATGCCTAGGGCTCTCACACTGCCCAGAACATCAAGGCTCCCTCCACACAGCCCTTCCGTCACGTTTGCTCAGCATGAGAGAGCTCGCGAAAGTAGGCCTTTTTTGGCTCGGGAAGTGAGGACCTGTTTGCAGGCCTCTTGTACTGTCATCTGCAGAGCCCCACACTTGCTGTGCGAGGCAGGCATAAAAACACAGTCTCTGGGGCTGCCTTTCCTCCCTCCAAGGAAGAGAGCCTGCTCGGCCACCTTCAAGCTGACAGTCACCTTGGGCTGGGAAGTGCTAGTTGCGAAGTCAGTTTTCACCGGCAATGGCCGCTGGGTGCATGTGTATGCCTATGGCTCCCACACTGCCCAGAACATCAAGGTTCCCTCCACACAGCTCTTCCTTCATGTTAGCTCTGCAGCAAAGAGCTCACGAAACTAGGCCTTTCTTGGCTCGGGAGGTGAGGACTTGTTTGCTGTCCACTTGTACTGGAGTCTGCAGTGCCCAACCCTTGCTGTGCGAAGGAGGCCTAAAAACACCGTCTGTGGGTCTGCCTTTCCTCCCTCCAAGGAAGACCGCCTGCTTGGCCGCCTTCAAGCTGAAAGGCACATCGGACTGGGAAGTGCTAGTTGGGAAGTCAGTTTTCAAGGCCAATGGCCGCTGGGTGCACGTGTATGCCTAGGGCTCCCATACTGCCCAGAACATCAAGGTTCCCTCCACACAGCTCTTCCCTCACGTTAGCTCTGCAGTAAAGAGCTCACGAAACTAGGCCTTTCTTGGCTCGGGAGGTGAGGACCTGTTTGCAGTCCACTTGTACTGGAGTCTGCAGAGCCCAACACTTGCTGTGCGAAGGAGGCCTAAAAACACCGTCTGTGGGTCTGCCTTTCCTCCCTCCGAGGAAGACCGCCTGCTCGGCCGCCTTCAAGCTGCAAGTCACATTGTGCTGGGAAGTGCTACCTGGGAAGTCAATTTTCAGGGGCCATGGCTGCTGGCTGCACGATTACAGCTAGGCCTCCCACACTGCCCGGGAACATCAAGGCTCCCTCCACAAAGCTCTTCCGTCACGTTAGCTCTGCAGGAGAGAGCTCGCGAGACTAGGCCTTTCCTGGCTCGGGAAGTGAGGACCTGCTCGCAGCAGTATGGGTCGGGCCTCTCAAGAGCCCCACGTTGCCTGCGTACTGGGGGCATGAAAACGCTCTCTCAGGGGCTGCCTTTCCTCCCTCCAAGGAAGAGAGCCTACCCGGCCGCCTTCTGGCTGAAAGTCACATCGGGCTAGGAAGTGCTACCTGGGAAGTCAGTTTGCAGGGGCAATGGCCGCTGGGTGCACGTGTATGCCTAGGGCTCCCACACTGCCCAGAACATACATCAAGGTTCCCTCCACACAGCTCTTTCCTCACGTTAGCTCTGCAGTAAAGAGCCTACGAAACTAGGCCTTTCTTGGCTCGGGAAGTGAGGACCTGTTTGCAGGCCTCTTCTACTGGCGTCTGCAGAGCCCAACAATGGCTGTGCGAGGGAGGCCTAAAAACACAGTCTGTGGGTCTGCCTTTCCTCCCTCCAAGGAAGACCGCCTGCTTTGCCGCCTTCAAGCTGAAAGTCACATTGTCCTGGGAAGTGCTGCCTGGGAAGTCAGTTTGCAGGGGCAATGGCCGCTGGGTGCACGTGTATGCCTAGGGCTCTCACACTGCCCAGAACATCAAGGCTCCCTCCACACAGCCCTTCCGTCACGTTTGCTCAGCATGAGAGAGCTCGCGAAAGTAGGCCTTTTTTGGCTCGGGAAGTGAGGACCTGTTTGCAGGCCTCTTGTACGGGCGTCTGCAGGGCACAACGCTTGCTGTGCGAGCGAAGCCTAAAAACCCAATCTCTGGGGCTGCCTTTCCTCCCTCCAAGGAAGACAGCCTGCTCGGCCGCCTTGAAGCTGACAGTCACCTTGGGCTGGGAAGTGCTAGTTGCGAAGTCAGTTTTCACCGGCAATGGCCGCTGGGTGCATGTGTATGCCTATGGCTCCCACACTGCCCAGAACATCAAGGTTCCCTCCACACAGCTCTTCCTTCACGTTAGCTCTGCAGTAAAGAGCTCACGAAACTAGGACTTTCCTGGCTCGCGAGGTGAGGTCCTGTTTGCAGTCCACTTGTACTGGAGTCTGCAGAGCCCAAACCTTGCTGTGCGAAGGAGGCCTAAAAACACCGTCTGTGGGTCTGCCTTTCCTCCCTCCAAGGAAGACCGCCTGCTTGGCCGCCTTCAAGCTGAAAGGCACATCGGACTGGGAAGTGCTAGTTGGGAAGTCAGTTTTCAAGACCAATGGCCGCTGGGTGCACGTGTATGCCTAGGGCTCCCACACTGCCCAGAACATCAAGGTTCCCTCCACACAGCTCTTCCCTCACGTTAGCTCTGCAGTAAAGAGCTCACGAAACTAGGCCTTTCTTGGCTCGGGAGGTGAGGACCTGTTTGCAGTCCACTTGTACTGGAGTCTGCAGAGCCCAACACTTGCTGTGCGAAGGAGGCCTAAAAACACCGTCTGTGGGTCTGCCTTTCCTCCCTCCGAGGAAGACCGCCTGCTCGGCCGCCTTCAAGCTGCAAGTCACATTGTGCTGGGAAGTGCTACCTGGGAAGTCAATTTTCAGGGGCCATGGCTGCTGGCTGCACGATTACAGCTAGGCCTCCCACACTGCCCGGGAACATCAAGGCTCCCTCCACAAAGCTCTTCCGTCACGTTAGCTCTGCAGGAGAGAGCTCGTGAGACTAGGCCTTTCCTGGCTCGGGAAGTGAGGACCTGCTCGCAGCAGTATGGGTCGGGCCTCTCAAGAACCCCACGTTGCCTGCGTACTGGGGGCATGAAAACGCTCTCTCAGGGGCTGCCTTTCCTCCCTCCAAGGAAGAGAGCCTACCCGGCCGCCTTCTGGCTGAAAGTCACATCGGGCTAGGAAGTGCTACCTGGGAAGTCAGTTTGCAGGGGCAATGGCCGCTGGGTGCACGTGTATGCCTAGGGCTCCCACACTGCCCAGAACATACATCAAGGTTCCCTCCACACAGCTCTTTCCTCACGTTAGCTCTGCAGTAAAGAGCTCACGAAACTAGGCCTTTCTTGGCTCGGGAAGTGAGGACCTGTTTGCAGGCCTCTTCTACTGGCGTCTGCAGAGCCCAACAATGGCTGTGCGAAGGAGGCCTAAAAACACAGTCTGTGGGTCTGCCTTTCCTCCCTCCAAGGAAGACCGCCTGCTTTGCCGCCTTCAAGCTGAAAGTCACATTGTCCTGGGAAGTGCTGCCTGGGAAGTCGGTTTGCAGGGGCAATGGCCGCTGGGTGCACGTGTATGCCTAGGGCTCTCACACTGCCCAGAACATCAAGGCTCCCTCCACACAGCCCTTCCGTCACGTTTGCTCAGCATGAGAGAGCTCGCGAAAGTAGGCCTTTTTTGGCTCGGGAAGTGAGGACCTGTTTGCAGGCCTCTTGTACTGTCATCTGCAGAGCCCCACACTTGCTGTGCGAGGCAGGCATAAAAACACAGTCTCTGGGGCTGCCTTTCCTCCCTCCAAGGAAGAGAGCCTGCTCGGCCACCTTCAAGCTGACAGTCACCTTGGGCTGGGAAGTGCTAGTTGCGAAGTCAGTTTTCACCGGCAATGGCCGCTGGGTGCATGTGTATGCCTATGGCTCCCACACTGCCCAGAACATCAAGGTTCCCTCCACACAGCTCTTCCTTCACGTTAGCTCTGCAGTAAAGAGCTCACGAAACTAGGCCTTTCTTGGCTCGGGAGGTGAGGACCTGTTTGCTGTCCACTTGTACTGGAGTCTGCAGAGCCCAACCCTTGCTGTGCGAAGGAGGCCTAAAAACACCGTCTGTGGGTCTGCCTTTCCTCCCTCCAAGGAAGACCGCCTGCTTGGCCGCCTTCAAGCTGAAAGGCACATCGGACTGGGAAGTGCTAGTTGGGAAGTCAGTTTTCAAGGCCAATGGCCGCTGGGTGCACGTGTATGCCTAGGGCTCCCACACTGCCCAGAACATCAAGGTTCCCTCCACACAGCTCTTCCCTCACGTTAGCTCTGCAGTAAAGAGCTCACGAAACTAGGCCTTTCTTGGCTCGGGAGGTGAGGACCTGTTTGCAGTCCACTTGTACTGGAGTCTGCAGAGCCCAACACTTGCTGTGCGAAGGAGGCCTAAAAACACCGTCTGTGGGTCTGCCTTTCCTCCCTCCGAGGAAGACCGCCTGCTCGGCCGCCTTCAAGCTGCAAGTCACATTGTGCTGGGAAGTGCTACCTGGGAAGTCAATTTTCAGGGGCCATGGCTGCTGGCTGCACGATTACAGCTAGGCCTCCCACACTGCCCGGGAACATCAAGGCTCCCTCCACAAAGCTCTTCCGTCACGTTAGCTCTGCAGGAGAGAGCTCGCGAGACTAGGCCTTTCCTGGCTCGGGAAGTGAGGACCTGCTCGCAGCAGTATGGGTCGGGCCTCTCAAGAGCCCCACGTTGCCTGCGTACTGGGGGCATGAAAACGCTCTCTCAGGGGCTGCCTTTCCTCCCTCCAAGGAAGAGAGCCTACCCGGCCGCCTTCTGGCTGAAAGTCACATCGGGCTAGGAAGTGCTACCTGGGAAGTCAGTTTGCAGGGGCAATGGCCGCTGGGTGCACGTGTATGCCTAGGGCTCCCACACTGCCCAGAACATACATCAAGGTTCCCTCCACACAGCTCTTTCCTCACGTTAGCTCTGCAGTAAAGAGCCTACGAAACTAGGCCTTTCTTGGCTCGGGAAGTGAGGACCTGTTTGCAGGCCTCTTCTACTGGCGTCTGCAGAGCCCAACAATGGCTGTGCGAGGGAGGCCTAAAAACACAGTCTGTGGGTCTGCCTTTCCTCCCTCCAAGGAAGACCGCCTGCTTTGCCGCCTTCAAGCTGAAAGTCACATTGTCCTGGGAAGTGCTGCCTGGGAAGTCAGTTTGCAGGGGCAATGGCCGCTGGGTGCACGTGTATGCCTAGGGCTCTCACACTGCCCAGAACATCAAGGCTCCCTCCACACAGCCCTTCCGTCACGTTTGCTCAGCATGAGAGAGCTCGCGAAAGTAGGCCTTTTTTGGCTCGGGAAGTGAGGACCTGTTTGCAGGCCTCTTGTACGGGCGTCTGCAGGGCACCACGCTTGCTGTGCGAGCGAAGCCTAAAAACCCAATCTCTGGGGCTGCCTTTCCTCCCTCCAAGGAAGACAGCCTGCTCGGCCGCCTTGAAGCTGACAGTCACATTGGGCTGGGAAGTGCTACCTGGGAAGTCAGTTTGCAGGGCCCATCGCCGCTGGCTGCACGTTTACAGCTAGGCTTCCCACACTGCCCGAGAACATCAAGGCTCCCTCCACAGAGCTCTTCCATCACGTTAGCTCTGCAGGAGAGAGCTCGCGAAACTAGGCCTTTCCTGGCTCGGGAAGTGAGGACCTGTTTGCAGGACTCTTGTACGGACGTCTGCAGAGCCCCGCACTTGCTGTGCGAGGGAGGCATAAAAACACAGTCTCTGGGGCTGCCTTTCCTCCCTCCAAGGAAGAGAGCCTACCCGGTCACCTTCTGGCTGAAAGTCACATCGGGCTTGGAAGTGCTATTTGGGAAGACTGTTTTCAGGGGCAATGGCCGCTGGGTGCACGTGTATGCCTAGGGCTCCCACACTGCCCAGAACATACATCAAGGTTCCCTCCACACAGCTCTTTCCTCACGTTAGCTCTGCAGTAAAGAGCTCACGAAACTAGGCCTTTCCTGGCTCGGGAAGTGAGGACCTGTTTGCAGGCCTCTTCTACTGGCGTCTGCAGAGCCCAACAATGGCTGTGCGAGGGAGGCCTAAAAACACAGTCTGTGGGTCTGCCTTTCCTCCCTCCAAGGAAGACCGCCTGCTTTGCCGCCTTCAAGCTGAAAGTCACATTGTCCTGGGAAGTGCTGCCTGGGAAGTCAGTTTGCAGGGGCAATGGCCGCTGGGTGCACGTGTATGCCTAGGGCTCTCACACTGCCCAGAACATCAAGGCTCCCTCCACACAGCCCTTCCGTCACGTTTGCTCAGCATGAGAGAGCTCGCGAAAGTAGGCCTTTTTTGGCTCGGGAAGTGAGGACCTGTTTGCAGGCCTCTTGTACGGGCGTCTGCAGGGCACCACGCTTGCTGTGCGAGCGAAGCCTAAAAACCCAATCTCTGGGGCTGCCTTTCCTCCCTCCAAGGAAGACAGCCTGCTCGGCCGCCTTGAAGCTGACAGTCACATTGGGCTGGGAAGTGCTACCTGGGAAGTCAGTTTGCAGGGCCCATCGCCGCTGGCTGCACGTTTACAGCTAGGCTTCCCACACTGCCCGAGAACATCAAGGCTCCCTCCACACAGCTCTTCCATCACGTTAGCTCTGCAGGAAAGAGCTCGCGAAACTAGGCCTTTCCTGGCTCGGGCAGTGAGGACCTGTTTGCAGGACTCTTGTACGGACGTCTGCAGAGCCCCGCACTTGCTGTGCGAGGGAGGCAGAAAAACACAGTCTCTGGGGCTGCCTTTCCTCCCTCCAAGGAAGAGAGCCTACCCGGTCACCTTCTGGCTGAAAGTCACATCGGGCTTGGAAGTGCTATTTGGGAAGACTGTTTTCAGGGGCAATGGCCGCTGGGTGCACGTGTATGCCTAGGGCTCCCACACTGCCCAGAACATCAAGGTTCCCTCCACACAGCTCTTCTGTCACGTTAGCTCTGCAGGAGAGAGATCGCGAAACTAGGCCTTTCTTGGCTCGGGAAGTGAGGACCTGTTTGCCGGCCTCTTGTACTGGTGTCTGCTGAGCCCCACGCTTGCTGTGCGAGGGAGGCCTAAAAACCCAATCTCTGGGGCTGCCTTTTCTGCGTCCAAGGAAGAGAGCCTGCTCGGCCGCCTTCAAGCTGACAGTCACATTGGTCTGAGAAGTGCTAGTTGGGAAGTCAGTTTTCAGGGCCAATGGCCGCTGGGTGCCCCTGTATGCCTAGGGCTCCCATACTGCCAAGAACCTCAAGGTTCCCTCCACACAGCTCTTCCCTTACGTTAGCTCTGCAGTAAGGAGCTCACGAAACTAGGCCTTTCTTGGCTCGGGAAGTGAGGACCTGTTTGCAGTCCACTTGTACTGGAGTCTGCAGAGCCCAAACCTTGCTGTGAGAAGGAGGCCTAAAAACACCGTCTGTGGGTCTGCCTTTCCTCCCTCCAAGGAAGACCGCCTGCTTGGCCGCCTTCAAGCTGAAAGGCACATCGGACTGGGAAGTGCTAGTTGGGAAGTCAGTTTTCAAGGCCAATGGCCGCTGGGTGCACGTGTATGCCTAGGGCTCCCACACTGCCCAGAACATCAAGGTTCCCTCCACACAGCTCTTCCTTCACGTTAGCTCTGCAGTAAAGAGCTCACGAAACTAGGCCTTTCTTGGCTCGGGAGGTGAGGACCTGTTTGCAGTCCACTTGTACTGGAGTCTGCAGAGCCCAACACTTGCTGTGCGAAGGAGGCCTAAAAACACCGTCTGTGGGTCTGCCTTTCCTCCCTCCGAGGAAGACCGCCTGCTCGGCCGCCTTCAAGCTGCAAGTCACATTGTGCTGGGAAGTGCTACCTGGGAAGTCAATTTTCAGGGGCCATGGCTGCTGGCTGCACGATTACAGCTAGGCCTCCCACACTGCCCGGGAACATCAAGGCTCCCTCCACAAAGCTCTTCCGTCACGTTAGCTCTGCAGGAGAGAGCTCGCGAGACTAGGCCTTTCCTGGCTCGGGAAGTGAGGACCTGCTCGCAGCAGTATGGGTCGGGCCTCTCAAGAGCCCCACGTTGCCTGCGTACTGGGGGCATGAAAACGCTCTCTCAGGGGCTGCCTTTCCTCCCTCCAAGGAAGAGAGCCTACCCGGCCGCCTTCTGGCTGAAAGTCACATCGGGCTAGGAAGTGCTACCTGGGAAGTCAGTTTGCAGGGGCAATGGCCGCTGGGTGCACGTGTATGCCTAGGGCTCCCACACTGCCCAGAACATACATCAAGGTTCCCTCCACACAGCTCTTTCCTCACGTTAGCTCTGCAGTAAAGAGCCTACGAAACTAGGCCTTTCTTGGCTCGGGAAGTGAGGACCTGTTTGCAGGCCTCTTCTACTGGCGTCTGCAGAGCCCAACAATGGCTGTGCGAGGGAGGCCTAAAAACACAGTCTGTGGGTCTGCCTTTCCTCCCTCCAAGGAAGACCGCCTGCTTTGCCGCCTTCAAGCTGAAAGTCACATTGTCCTGGGAAGTGCTGCCTGGGAAGTCAGTTTGCAGGGGCAATGGCCGCTGGGTGCACGTGTATGCCTAGGGCTCTCACACTGCCCAGAACATCAAGGCTCCCTCCACACAGCCCTTCCGTCACGTTTGCTCAGCATGAGAGAGCTCGCGAAAGTAGGCCTTTTTTGGCTCGGGAAGTGAGGACCTGTTTGCAGGCCTCTTGTACGGGCGTCTGCAGGGCACCACGCTTGCTGTGCGAGCGAAGCCTAAAAACCCAATCTCTGGGGCTGCCTTTCCTCCCTCCAAGGAAGACAGCCTGCTCGGCCGCCTTGAAGCTGACAGTCACATTGGGCTGGGAAGTGCTACCTGGGAAGTCAGTTTGCAGGGCCCATCGCCGCTGGCTGCACGTTTACAGCTAGGCTTCCCACACTGCCCGAGAACATCAAGGCTCCCTCCACACAGCTCTTCCATCACGTTAGCTCTGCAGGAGAGAGCTCGCGAAACTAGGCCTTTCCTGGCTCGGGAAGTGAGGACCTGTTTGCAGGACTCTTGTACGGACGTCTGCAGAGCCCCGCACTTGCTGTGCGAGGGAGGCATAAAAACACAGTCTCTGGGGCTGCCTTTCCTCCCTCCAAGGAAGAGAGCCTACCCGGTCACCTTCTGGCTGAAAGTCACATCGGGCTTGGAAGTGCTATTTGGGAAGACTGTTTTCAGGGGCAATGGCCGCTGGGTGCACGTGTATGCCTAGGGCTCCCACACTGCCCAGAACATACATCAAGGTTCCCTCCACACAGCTCTTTCCTCACGTTAGCTCTGCAGTAAAGAGCTCACGAAACTAGGCCTTTCCTGGCTCGGGAAGTGAGGACCTGTTTGCAGGCCTCTTCTACTGGCGTCTGCAGAGCCCAACAATGGCTGTGCGAGGGAGGCCTAAAAACACAGTCTGTGGGTCTGCCTTTCCTCCCTCCAAGGAAGACCGCCTGCTTTGCCGCCTTCAAGCTGAAAGTCACATTGTCCTGGGAAGTGCTGCCTGGGAAGTCAGTTTGCAGGGGCAATGGCCGCTGGGTGCACGTGTATGCCTAGGGCTCTCACACTGCCCAGAACATCAAGGCTCCCTCCACACAGCCCTTCCGTCACGTTTGCTCAGCATGAGAGAGCTCGCGAAAGTAGGCCTTTTTTGGCTCGGGAAGTGAGGACCTGTTTGCAGGCCTCTTGTACGGGCGTCTGCAGGGCACCACGCTTGCTGTGCGAGCGAAGCCTAAAAACCCAATCTCTGGGGCTGCCTTTCCTCCCTCCAAGGAAGACAGCCTGCTCGGCCGCCTTGAAGCTGACAGTCACATTGGGCTGGGAAGTGCTACCTGGGAAGTCAGTTTGCAGGGCCCATCGCCGCTGGCTGCACGTTTACAGCTAGGCTTCCCACACTGCCCGAGAACATCAAGGCTCCCTCCACACAGCTCTTCCATCACGTTAGCTCTGCAGGAGAGAGCTCGCGAAACTAGGCCTTTCCTGGCTCGGGAAGTGAGGACCTGTTTGCAGGACTCTTGTACGGACGTCTGCAGAGCCCCGCACTTGCTGTGCGAGGGAGGCATAAAAACACAGTCTCTGGGGCTGCCTTTCCTCCCTCCAAGGAAGAGAGCCTACCCGGTCACCTTCTGGCTGAAAGTCACATCGGGCTTGGAAGTGCTATTTGGGAAGACTGTTTTCAGGGGCAATGGCCGCTGGGTGCACGTGTATGCCTAGGGCTCCCACACTGCCCAGAACATCAAGGTTCCCTCCACACAGCTCTTCTGTCACGTTAGCTCTGCAGGAGAGAGATCGCGAAACTAGGCCTTTCTTGGCTCGGGAAGTGAGGACCTGTTTGCCGGCCTCTTGTACTGGTGTCTGCTGAGCCCCACGCTTGCTGTGCGAGGGAGGCCTAAAAACCCAATCTCTGGGGCTGCCTTTTCTGCGTCCAAGGAAGAGAGCCTGCTCGGCCGCCTTCAAGCTGACAGTCACATTGGTCTGAGAAGTGCTAGTTGGGAAGTCAGTTTTCAGGGCCAATGGCCGCTGGGTGCCCCTGTATGCCTAGGGCTCCCATACTGCCAAGAACCTCAAGGTTCCCTCCACACAGCTCTTCCCTTACGTTAGCTCTGCAGTAAGGAGCTCACGAAACTAGGCCTTTCTTGGCTCGGGAAGTGAGGACCTGTTTGCAGTCCACTTGTACTGGAGTCTGCAGAGCCCAAACCTTGCTGTGAGAAGGAGGCCTAAAAACACCGTCTGTGGGTCTGCCTTTCCTCCCTCCAAGGAAGACCGCCTGCTTGGCCGCCTTCAAGCTGAAAGGCACATCGGACTGGGAAGTGCTAGTTGGGAAGTCAGTTTTCAAGGCCAATGGCCGCTGGGTGCACGTGTATGCCTAGGGCTCCCACACTGCCCAGAACATCAAGGTTCCCTCCACACAGCTCTTCCTTCACGTTAGCTCTGCAGTAAAGAGCTCACGAAACTAGGCCTTTCTTGGCTCGGGAGGTGAGGACCTGTTTGCAGTCCACTTGTACTGGAGTCTGCAG
This sequence comes from Giraffa tippelskirchi, assembly GCF_054371585.1. Lineage (NCBI taxonomy): Eukaryota > Metazoa > Chordata > Mammalia > Artiodactyla > Giraffidae > Giraffa > Giraffa tippelskirchi. The sequence continues at coordinate 105,481,048 of NC_137275.1, forward strand.
AGCCCAACACTTGCTGTGCGAAGGAGGCCTAAAAACACCGTCTGTGGGTCTGCCTTTCCTCCCTCCGAGGAAGACCGCCTGCTCGGCCGCCTTCAAGCTGCAAGTCACATTGTGCTGGGAAGTGCTACCTGGGAAGTCAATTTTCAGGGGCCATGGCTGCTGGCTGCACGATTACAGCTAGGCCTCCCACACTGCCCGGGAACATCAAGGCTCCCTCCACAAAGCTCTTCTGTCACGTTAGCTCTGCAGGAGAGAGCTCGCGAGACTAGGCCTTTCCTGGCTCGGGAAGTGAGGACCTGCTCGCAGCAGTATGGGTCGGGCCTCTCAAGAGCCCCACGTTGCCTGCGTACTGGGGGCATGAAAACGCTCTCTCAGGGGCTGCCTTTCCTCCCTCCAAGGAAGAGAGCCTACCCGGCCGCCTTCTGGCTGAAAGTCACATCGGGCTAGGAAGTGCTACCTGGGAAGTCAGTTTGCAGGGGCAATGGCTGCTGGGTGCACGTGTATGCCTAGGGCTCCCACACTGCCCAGAACATACATCAAGGTTCCCTCCACACAGCTCTTTCCTCACGTTAGCTCTGCAGTAAAGAGCCTACGAAACTAGGCCTTTCTTGGCTCGGGAAGTGAGGACCTGTTTGCAGGCCTCTTCTACTGGCGTCTGCAGAGCCCAACAATGGCTGTGCGAGGGAGGCCTAAAAACACAGTCTGTGGGTCTGCCTTTCCTCCCTCCAAGGAAGACCGCCTGCTTTGCCGCCTTCAAGCTGAAAGTCACATTGTCCTGGGAAGTGCTGCCTGGGAAGTCAGTTTGCAGGGGCAATGGCCGCTGGGTGCACGTGTATGCCTAGGGCTCTCACACTGCCCAGAACATCAAGGCTCCCTCCACACAGCCCTTCCGTCACGTTTGCTCAGCATGAGAGAGCTCGCGAAAGTAGGCCTTTTTTGGCTCGGGAAGTGAGGACCTGTTTGCAGGCCTCTTGTACGGGCGTCTGCAGGGCACCACGCTTGCTGTGCGAGCGAAGCCTAAAAACCCAATCTCTGGGGCTGCCTTTCCTCCCTCCAAGGAAGACAGCCTGCTCGGCCGCCTTGAAGCTGACAGTCACATTGGGCTGGGAAGTGCTACCTGGGAAGTCAGTTTGCAGGGCCCATCGCCGCTGGCTGCACGTTTACAGCTAGGCTTCCCACACTGCCCGAGAACATCAAGGCTCCCTCCACACAGCTCTTCCATCACGTTAGCTCTGCAGGAGAGAGCTCGCGAAACTAGGCCTTTCCTGGCTCGGGAAGTGAGGACCTGTTTGCAGGACTCTTGTACGGACGTCTGCAGAGCCCCGCACTTGCTGTGCGAGGGAGGCATAAAAACACAGTCTCTGGGTCTGCCTTTCCTCCCTCCAAGGAAGAGAGCCTACCCGGTCACCTTCTGGCTGAAAGTCACATCGGGCTTGGAAGTGCTATTTGGGAAGACTGTTTTCAGGGGCAATGGCCGCTGGGTGCACGTGTATGCCTAGGGCTCCCACACTGCCCAGAACATACATCAAGGTTCCCTCCACACAGCTCTTTCCTCACGTTAGCTCTGCAGTAAAGAGCTCACGAAACTAGGCCTTTCCTGGCTCGGGAAGTGAGGACCTGTTTGCAGGCCTCTTCTACTGGCGTCTGCAGAGCCCAACAATGGCTGTGCGAGGGAGGCCTAAAAACACAGTCTGTGGGTCTGCCTTTCCTCCCTCCAAGGAAGACCGCCTGCTTTGCCGCCTTCAAGCTGAAAGTCACATTGTCCTGGGAAGTGCTGCCTGGGAAGTCAGTTTGCAGGGGCAATGGCCGCTGGGTGCACGTGTATGCCTAGGGCTCTCACACTGCCCAGAACATCAAGGCTCCCTCCACACAGCCCTTCCGTCACGTTTGCTCAGCATGAGAGAGCTCGCGAAAGTAGGCCTTTTTTGGCTCGGGAAGTGAGGACCTGTTTGCAGGCCTCTTGTACGGGCGTCTGCAGGGCACCACGCTTGCTGTGCGAGCGAAGCCTAAAAACCCAATCTCTGGGGCTGCCTTTCCTCCCTCCAAGGAAGACAGCCTGCTCGGCCGCCTTGAAGCTGACAGTCACATTGGGCTGGGAAGTGCTACCTGGGAAGTCAGTTTGCAGGGCCCATCGCCGCTGGCTGCACGTTTACAGCTAGGCTTCCCACACTGCCCGAGAACATCAAGGCTCCCTCCACACAGCTCTTCCATCACGTTAGCTCTGCAGGAGAGAGCTCGCGAAACTAGGCCTTTCCTGGCTCGGGAAGTGAGGACCTGTTTGCAGGACTCTTGTACGGACGTCTGCAGAGCCCCGCACTTGCTGTGCGAGGGAGGCATAAAAACACAGTCTCTGGGGCTGCCTTTCCTCCCTCCAAGGAAGAGAGCCTACCCGGTCACCTTCTGGCTGAAAGTCACATCGGGCTTGGAAGTGCTATTTGGGAAGACTGTTTTCAGGGGCAATGGCCGCTGGGTGCACGTGTATGCCTAGGGCTCCCACACTGCCCAGAACATCAAGGTTCCCTCCACACAGCTCTTCCGTCACGTTAGCTCTGCAGGAGAGAGATCGCGAAACTAGGCCTTTCTTGGCTCGGGAAGTGAGGACCTGTTTGCCGGCCTCTTGTACTGGTGTCTGCTGAGCCCCACGCTTGCTGTGCGAGGGAGGCCTAAAAACCCAATCTCTGGGGCTGCCTTTTCTGCGTCCAAGGAAGAGAGCCTGCTCGGCCGCCTTCAAACTGACAGTCACATTGGTCTGAGAAGTGCTAGTTGGGAAGTCAGTTTTCAGGGCCAATGGCCGCTGGGTGCCCCTGTATGCCTAGGGCTCCCATACTGCCAAGAACCTCAAGGTTCCCTCCACACAGCTCTTCCCTTACGTTAGCTCTGCAGTAAGGAGCTCACGAAACTAGGCCTTTCTTGGCTCGGGAAGTGAGGACCTGTTTGCAGTCCACTTGTACTGGAGTCTGCAGAGCCCAACCCTTGCTGTGCGAAGGAGGCCTAAAAACACCGTCTGTGGGTCTGCCTTTCCTCCCTCCAAGGAAGACCGCCTGCTTGGCCGCCTTCAAACTGAAAGGCACATCGGACTGGGAAGTGCTAGTTGCGAAGTCAGTTTTCACCGGCAATGGCCGCTGGGTGCATGTGTATGCCTATGGCTCCCACACTGCCCAGAACATCAAGGTTCCCTCCACACAGCTCTTCCTTCACGTTAGCTCTGCAGTAAAGAGCTCACGAAACTAGGCCTTTCTTGGCTCGGGAGGTGAGGACCTGTTTGCAGTCCACTTGTACTGGAGTCTGCAGAGCCCAACCCTTGCTGTGCGAAGGAGGCCTAAAAACACCGTCTGTGGGTCTGCCTTTCCTCCCTCCAAGGAAGACCGCCTGCTTGGCCGCCTTCAAGCTGAAAGGCACATCGGACTGGGAAGTGCTAGTTGGGAAGTCAGTTTTCAAGGCCAATGGCCGCTGGGTGCACGTGTATGCCTAGGGCTCCCACACTGCCCAGAACATCAAGGTTCCCTCCACACAGCTCTTCCCTCACGTTAGCTCTGCAGTAAAGAGCTCACGAAACTAGGCCTTTCTTGGCTCGGGAGGTGAGGACCTGTTTGCAGTCCACTTGTACTGGAGTCTGCAGAGCCCAACACTTGCTGTGCGAAGGAGGCCTAAAAACACCGTCTGTGGGTCTGCCTTTCCTCCCTCCGAGGAAGACCGCCTGCTCGGCCGCCTTCAAGCTGCAAGTCACATTGTGCTGGGAAGTGCTACCTGGGAAGTCAATTTTCAGGGGCCATGGCTGCTGGCTGCACGATTACAGCTAGGCCTCCCACACTGCCCGGGAACATCAAGGCTCCCTCCACAAAGCTCTTCCGTCACGTTAGCTCTGCAGGAGAGAGCTCGCGAGACTAGGCCTTTCCTGGCTCGGGAAGTGAGGACCTGCTCGCAGCAGTATGGGTCGGGCCTCTCAAGAGCCCCACGTTGCCTGCGTACTGGGGGCATGAAAACGCTCTCTCAGGGGCTGCCTTTCCTCCCTCCAAGGAAGAGAGCCTACCCGGCCGCCTTCTGGCTGAAAGTCACATCGGGCTAGGAAGTGCTACCTGGGAAGTCAGTTTGCAGGGGCAATGGCCGCTGGGTGCACGTGTATGCCTAGGGCTCCCACACTGCCCAGAACATACATCAAGGTTCCCTCCACACAGCTCTTTCCTCACGTTAGCTCTGCAGTAAAGAGCCTACGAAACTAGGCCTTTCTTGGCTCGGGAAGTGAGGACCTGTTTGCAGGCCTCTTCTACTGGCGTCTGCAGAGCCCAACAATGGCTGTGCGAGGGAGGCCTAAAAACACAGTCTGTGGGTCTGCCTTTCCTCCCTCCAAGGAAGACCGCCTGCTTTGCCGCCTTCAAGCTGAAAGTCACATTGTCCTGGGAAGTGCTGCCTGGGAAGTCAGTTTGCAGGGGCAATGGCCGCTGGGTGCACGTGTATGCCTAGGGCTCTCACACTGCCCAGAACATCAAGGCTCCCTCCACACAGCCCTTCCGTCACGTTTGCTCTGCATGAGAGAGCTCGCGAAAGTAGGCCTTTTTTGGCTCGGGAAGTGAGGACCTGTTTGCAGGCCTCTTGTACGGGCGTCTGCAGGGCACCACGCTTGCTGTGCGAGCGAAGCCTAAAAACCCAATCTCTGGGGCTGCCTTTCCTCCCTCCAAGGAAGACAGCCTGCTCGGCCGCCTTGAAGCTGACAGTCACATTGGGCTGGGAAGTGCTACCTGGGAAGTCAGTTTGCAGGGCCCATCGCCGCTGGCTGCACGTTTACAGCTAGGCTTCCCACACTGCCCGAGAACATCAAGGCTCCCTCCACACAGCTCTTCCATCACGTTAGCTCTGCAGGAGAGAGCTCGCGAAACTAGGCCTTTCCTGGCTCGGGAAGTGAGGACCTGTTTGCAGGACTCTTGTACGGACGTCTGCAGAGCCCCGCACTTGCTGTGCGAGGGAGGCATAAAAACACAGTCTCTGGGTCTGCCTTTCCTCCCTCCAAGGAAGAGAGCCTACCCGGTCACCTTCTGGCTGAAAGTCACATCGGGCTTGGAAGTGCTATTTGGGAAGACTGTTTTCAGGGGCAATGGCCGCTGGGTGCACGTGTATGCCTAGGGCTCCCACACTGCCCAGAACATACATCAAGGTTCCCTCCACACAGCTCTTTCCTCACGTTAGCTCTGCAGTAAAGAGCCTACGAAACTAGGCCTTTCTTGGCTCGGGAAGTGAGGACCTGTTTGCAGGCCTCTTCTACTGGCGTCTGCAGAGCCCAACAATGGCTGTGCGAGGGAGGCCTAAAAACACAGTCTGTGGGTCTGCCTTTCCTCCCTCCAAGGAAGACCGCCTGCTTTGCCGCCTTCAAGCTGAAAGTCACATTGTCCTGGGAAGTGCTGCCTGGGAAGTCAGTTTGCAGGGGCAATGGCCGCTGGGTGCACGTGTATGCCTAGGGCTCTCACACTGCCCAGAACATCAAGGCTCCCTCCACACAGCCCTTCCGTCACGTTTGCTCAGCATGAGAGAGCTCGCGAAAGTAGGCCTTTTTTGGCTCGGGAAGTGAGGACCTGTTTGCAGGCCTCTTGTACGGGCGTCTGCAGGGCACCACGCTTGCTGTGCGAGCGAAGCCTAAAAACCCAATCTCTGGGGCTGCCTTTCCTCCCTCCAAGGAAGACAGCCTGCTCGGCCGCCTTGAAGCTGACAGTCACATTGGGCTGGGAAGTGCTACCTGGGAAGTCAGTTTGCAGGGCCCATCGCCGCTGGCTGCACGTTTACAGCTAGGCTTCCCACACTGCCCGAGAACATCAAGGCTCCCTCCACACAGCTCTTCCATCACGTTAGCTCTGCAGGAGAGAGCTCGCGAAACTAGGCCTTTCCTGGCTCGGGAAGTGAGGACCTGTTTGCAGGACTCTTGTACGGACGTCTGCAGAGCCCCGCACTTGCTGTGCGAGGGAGGCATAAAAACACAGTCTCTGGGGCTGCCTTTCCTCCCTCCAAGGAAGAGAGCCTACCCGGTCACCTTCTGGCTGAAAGTCACATCGGGCTTGGAAGTGCTATTTGGGAAGACTGTTTTCAGGGGCAATGGCCGCTGGGTGCACGTGTATGCCTAGGGCTCCCACACTGCCCAGAACATCAAGGTTCCCTCCACACAGCTCTTCCGTCACGTTAGCTCTGCAGGAGAGAGATCGCGAAACTAGGCCTTTCTTGGCTCGGGAAGTGAGGACCTGTTTGCCGGCCTCTTGTACTGGTGTCTGCTGAGCCCCACGCTTGCTGTGCGAGGGAGGCCTAAAAACCCAATCTCTGGGGCTGCCTTTTCTGCGTCCAAGGAAGAGAGCCTGCTCGGCCGCCTTCAAGCTGACAGTCACATTGGTCTGAGAAGTGCTAGTTGGGAAGTCAGTTTTCAGGGCCAATGGCCGCTGGGTGCCCCTGTATGCCTAGGGCTCCCATACTGCCAAGAACCTCAAGGTTCCCTCCACACAGCTCTTCCCTTACGTTAGCTCTGCAGTAAGGAGCTCACGAAACTAGGCCTTTCTTGGCTCGGGAAGTGAGGACCTGTTTGCAGTCCACTTGTACTGGAGTCTGCAGAGCCCAACCCTTGCTGTGCGAAGGAGGCCTAAAAACACCGTCTGTGGGTCTGCCTTTCCTCCCTCCAAGGAAGACCGCCTGCTTGGCCGCCTTCAAACTGAAAGGCACATCGGACTGGGAAGTGCTAGTTGCGAAGTCAGTTTTCACCGGCAATGGCCGCTGGGTGCATGTGTATGCCTATGGCTCCCACACTGCCCAGAACATCAAGGTTCCCTCCACACAGCTCTTCCTTCACGTTAGCTCTGCAGTAAAGAGCTCACGAAACTAGGCCTTTCTTGGCTCGGGAGGTGAGGACCTGTTTGCAGTCCACTTGTACTGGAGTCTGCAGAGCCCAACCCTTGCTGTGCGAAGGAGGCCTAAAAACACCGTCTGTGGGTCTGCCTTTCCTCCCTCCAAGGAAGACCGCCTGCTTGGCCGCCTTCAAGCTGAAAGGCACATCGGACTGGGAAGTGCTAGTTGGGAAGTCAGTTTTCAAGGCCAATGGCCGCTGGGTGCACGTGTATGCCTAGGGCTCCCACACTGCCCAGAACATCAAGGTTCCCTCCACACAGCTCTTCCCTCACGTTAGCTCTGCAGTAAAGAGCTCACGAAACTAGGCCTTTCTTGGCTCGGGAGGTGAGGACCTGTTTGCAGTCCACTTGTACTGGAGTCTGCAGAGCCCAACACTTGCTGTGCGAAGGAGGCCTAAAAACACCGTCTGTGGGTCTGCCTTTCCTCCCTCCGAGGAAGACCGCCTGCTCGGCCGCCTTCAAGCTGCAAGTCACATTGTGCTGGGAAGTGCTACCTGGGAAGTCAATTTTCAGGGGCCATGGCTGCTGGCTGCACGATTACAGCTAGGCCTCCCACACTGCCCGGGAACATCAAGGCTCCCTCCACAAAGCTCTTCCGTCACGTTAGCTCTGCAGGAGAGAGCTCGCGAGACTAGGCCTTTCCTGGCTCGGGAAGTGAGGACCTGCTCGCAGCAGTATGGGTCGGGCCTCTCAAGAGCCCCACGTTGCCTGCGTACTGGGGGCATGAAAACGCTCTCTCAGGGGCTGCCTTTCCTCCCTCCAAGGAAGAGAGCCTACCCGGCCGCCTTCTGGCTGAAAGTCACATCGGGCTAGGAAGTGCTACCTGGGAAGTCAGTTTGCAGGGGCAATGGCTGCTGGGTGCACGTGTATGCCTAGGGCTCCCACACTGCCCAGAACATACATCAAGGTTCCCTCCACACAGCTCTTTCCTCACGTTAGCTCTGCAGTAAAGAGCCTACGAAACTAGGCCTTTCTTGGCTCGGGAAGTGAGGACCTGTTTGCAGGCCTCTTCTACTGGCGTCTGCAGAGCCCAACAATGGCTGTGCGAGGGAGGCCTAAAAACACAGTCTGTGGGTCTGCCTTTCCTCCCTCCAAGGAAGACCGCCTGCTTTGCCGCCTTCAAGCTGAAAGTCACATTGTCCTGGGAAGTGCTGCCTGGGAAGTCAGTTTGCAGGGGCAATGGCCGCTGGGTGCACGTGTATGCCTAGGGCTCTCACACTGCCCAGAACATCAAGGCTCCCTCCACACAGCCCTTCCGTCACGTTTGCTCAGCATGAGAGAGCTCGCGAAAGTAGGCCTTTTTTGGCTCGGGAAGTGAGGACCTGTTTGCAGGCCTCTTGTACGGGCGTCTGCAGGGCACCACGCTTGCTGTGCGAGCGAAGCCTAAAAACCCAATCTCTGGGGCTGCCTTTCCTCCCTCCAAGGAAGACAGCCTGCTCGGCCGCCTTGAAGCTGACAGTCACATTGGGCTGGGAAGTGCTACCTGGGAAGTCAGTTTGCAGGGCCCATCGCCGCTGGCTGCACGTTTACAGCTAGGCTTCCCACACTGCCCGAGAACATCAAGGCTCCCTCCACACAGCTCTTCCATCACGTTAGCTCTGCAGGAGAGAGCTCGCGAAACTAGGCCTTTCCTGGCTCGGGAAGTGAGGACCTGTTTGCAGGACTCTTGTACGGACGTCTGCAGAGCCCCGCACTTGCTGTGCGAGGGAGGCATAAAAACACAGTCTCTGGGGCTGCCTTTCCTCCCTCCAAGGAAGAGAGCCTACCCGGTCACCTTCTGGCTGAAAGTCACATCGGGCTTGGAAGTGCTATTTGGGAAGACTGTTTTCAGGGGCAATGGCCGCTGGGTGCACGTGTATGCCTAGGGCTCCCACACTGCCCAGAACATACATCAAGGTTCCCTCCACACAGCTCTTTCCTCACGTTAGCTCTGCAGTAAAGAGCTCACGAAACTAGGCCTTTCCTGGCTCGGGAAGTGAGGACCTGTTTGCAGGCCTCTTCTACTGGCGTCTGCAGAGCCCAACAATGGCTGTGCGAGGGAGGCCTAAAAACACAGTCTGTGGGTCTGCCTTTCCTCCCTCCAAGGAAGACCGCCTGCTTTGCCGCCTTCAAGCTGAAAGTCACATTGTCCTGGGAAGTGCTGCCTGGGAAGTCAGTTTGCAGGGGCAATGGCCGCTGGGTGCACGTGTATGCCTAGGGCTCTCACACTGCCCAGAACATCAAGGCTCCCTCCACACAGCCCTTCCGTCACGTTTGCTCAGCATGAGAGAGCTCGCGAAAGTAGGCCTTTTTTGGCTCGGGAAGTGAGGACCTGTTTGCAGGCCTCTTGTACGGGCGTCTGCAGGGCACCACGCTTGCTGTGCGAGCGAAGCCTAAAAACCCAATCTCTGGGGCTGCCTTTCCTCCCTCCAAGGAAGACAGCCTGCTCGGCCGCCTTGAAGCTGACAGTCACATTGGGCTGGGAAGTGCTACCTGGGAAGTCAGTTTGCAGGGCCCATCGCCGCTGGCTGCACGTTTACAGCTAGGCTTCCCACACTGCCCGAGAACATCAAGGCTCCCTCCACACAGCTCTTCCATCACGTTAGCTCTGCAGGAGAGAGCTCGCGAAACTAGGCCTTTCCTGGCTCGGGAAGTGAGGACCTGTTTGCAGGACTCTTGTACGGACGTCTGCAGAGCCCCGCACTTGCTGTGCGAGGGAGGCATAAAAACACAGTCTCTGGGGCTGCCTTTCCTCCCTCCAAGGAAGAGAGCCTACCCGGTCACCTTCTGGCTGAAAGTCACATCGGGCTTGGAAGTGCTATTTGGGAAGACTGTTTTCAGGGGCAATGGCCGCTGGGTGCACGTGTATGCCTAGGGCTCCCACACTGCCCAGAACATCAAGGTTCCCTCCACACAGCTCTTCCGTCACGTTAGCTCTGCAGGAGAGAGATCGCGAAACTAGGCCTTTCTTGGCTCGGGAAGTGAGGACCTGTTTGCCGGCCTCTTGTACTGGTGTCTGCTGAGCCCCACGCTTGCTGTGCGAGGGAGGCCTAAAAACCCAATCTCTGGGGCTGCCTTTTCTGCGTCCAAGGAAGAGAGCCTGCTCGGCCGCCTTCAAACTGACAGTCACATTGGTCTGAGAAGTGCTAGTTGGGAAGTCAGTTTTCAGGGCCAATGGCCGCTGGGTGCCCCTGTATGCCTAGGGCTCCCATACTACCAAGAACCTCAAGGTTCCCTCCACACAGCTCTTCCCTTACGTTAGCTCTGCAGTAAGGAGCTCACGAAACTAGGCCTTTCTTGGCTCGGGAAGTGAGGACCTGTTTGCAGTCCACTTGTACTGGAGTCTGCAGAGCCCAACCCTTGCTGTGCGAAGGAGGCCTAAAAACACCGTCTGTGGGTCTGCCTTTCCTCCCTCCAAGGAAGACCGCCTGCTTGGCCGCCTTCAAGCTGAAAGGCACATCGGACTGGGAAGTGCTAGTTGCGAAGTCAGTTTTCACCGGCAATGGCCGCTGGGTGCATGTGTATGCCTATGGCTCCCACACTGCCCAGAACATCAAGGTTCCCTCCACACAGCTCTTCCTTCACGTTAGCTCTGCAGTAAAGAGCTCACGAAACTAGGCCTTTCTTGGCTCGGGAGGTGAGGACCTGTTTGCAGTCCACTTGTACTGGAGTCTGCAGAGCCCAACCCTTGCTGTGCGAAGGAGGCCTAAAAACACCGTCTGTGGGTCTGCCTTTCCTCCCTCCAAGGAAGACCGCCTGCTTGGCCGCCTTCAAGCTGAAAGGCACATCCGACTGGGAAGTGCTAGTTGGGAAGTCAGTTTTCAAGGCCAATGGCCGCTGGGTGCACGTGTATGCCTAGGGCTCCCACACTGCCCAGAACATCAAGGTTCCCTCCACACAGCTCTTCCCTCACGTTAGCTCTGCAGTAAAGAGCTCACGAAACTAGGCCTTTCTTGGCTCGGGAGGTGAGGACCTGTTTGCAGTCCACTTGTACTGGAGTCTGCAGAGCCCAACACTTGCTGTGCGAAGGAGGCCTAAAAACACCGTCTGTGGGTCTGCCTTTCCTCCCTCCGAGGAAGACCGCCTGCTCGGCCGCCTTCAAGCTGCAAGTCACATTGTGCTGGGAAGTGCTACCTGGGAAGTCAATTTTCAGGGGCCATGGCTGCTGGCTGCACGATTACAGCTAGGCCTCCCACACTGCCCGGGAACATCAAGGCTCCCTCCACAAAGCTCTTCCGTCACGTTAGCTCTGCAGGAGAGAGCTCGCGAGACTAGGCCTTTCCTGGCTCGGGAAGTGAGGACCTGCTCGCAGCAGTATGGGTCGGGCCTCTCAAGAGCCCCACGTTGCCTGCGTACTGGGGGCATGAAAACGCTCTCTCAGGGGCTGCCTTTCCTCCCTCCAAGGAAGAGAGCCTACCCGGCCGCCTTCTGGCTGAAAGTCACATCGGGCTAGGAAGTGCTACCTGGGAAGTCAGTTTGCAGGGGCAATGGCCGCTGGGTGCACGTGTATGCCTAGGGCTCCCACACTGCCCAGAACATACATCAAGGTTCCCTCCACACAGCTCTTTCCTCACGTTAGCTCTGCAGTAAAGAGCCTACGAAACTAGGCCTTTCTTGGCTCGGGAAGTGAGGACCTGTTTGCAGGCCTCTTCTACTGGCGTCTGCAGAGCCCAACAATGGCTGTGCGAGGGAGGCCTAAAAACACAGTCTGTGGGTCTGCCTTTCCTCCCTCCAAGGAAGACCGCCTGCTTTGCCGCCTTCAAGCTGAAAGTCACATTGTCCTGGGAAGTGCTGCCTGGGAAGTCAGTTTGCAGGGGCAATGGCCGCTGGGTGCACGTGTATGCCTAGGGCTCTCACACTGCCCAGAACATCAAGGCTCCCTCCACACAGCCCTTCCGTCACGTTTGCTCAGCATGAGAGAGCTCGCGAAAGTAGGCCTTTTTTGGCTCGGGAAGTGAGGACCTGTTTGCAGGCCTCTTGTACGGGCGTCTGCAGGGCACCACGCTTGCTGTGCGAGCGAAGCCTAAAAACCCAATCTCTGGGGCTGCCTTTCCTCCCTCCAAGGAAGACAGCCTGCTCGGCCGCCTTGAAGCTGACAGTCACATTGGGCTGGGAAGTGCTACCTGGGAAGTCAGTTTGCAGGGCCCATCGCCGCTGGCTGCACGTTTACAGCTAGGCTTCCCACACTGCCCGAGAACATCAAGGCTCCCTCCACACAGCTCTTCCATCACGTTAGCTCTGCAGGAGAGAGCTCGCGAAACTAGGCCTTTCCTGGCTCGGGTAGTGAGGACCTGTTTGCAGGACTCTTGTACGGACGTCTGCAGAGCCCCGCACTTGCTGTGCGAGGGAGGCATAAAAACACAGTCTCTGGGGCTGCCTTTCCTCCCTCCAAGGAAGAGAGCCTACCCGGTCACCTTCTGGCTGAAAGTCACATCGGGCTTGGAAGTGCTATTTGGGAAGACTGTTTTCAGGGGCAATGGCCGCTGGGTGCACGTGTATGCCTAGGGCTCCCACACTGCCCAGAACATACATCAAGGTTCCCTCCACACAGCTCTTTCCTCACGTTAGCTCTGCAGTAAAGAGCTCACGAAACTAGGCCTTTCCTGGCTCGGGAAGTGAGGACCTGTTTGCAGGCCTCTTCTACTGGCGTCTGCAGAGCCCAACAATGGCTGTGCGAGGGAGGCCTAAAAACACAGTCTGTGGGTCTGCCTTTCCTCCCTCCAAGGAAGACCGCCTGCTTTGCCGCCTTCAAGCTGAAAGTCACATTGTCCTGGGAAGTGCTGCCTGGGAAGTCAGTTTGCAGGGGCAATGGCCGCTGGGTGCACGTGTATGCCTAGGGCTCTCACACTGCCCAGAACATCAAGGCTCCCTCCACACAGCCCTTCCGTCACGTTTGCTCAGCATGAGAGAGCTCGCGAAAGTAGGCCTTTTTTGGCTCGGGAAGTGAGGACCTGTTTGCAGGCCTCTTGTACGGGCGTCTGCAGGGCACCACGCTTGCTGTGCGAGCGAAGCCTAAAAACCCAATCTCTGGGGCTGCCTTTCCTCCCTCCAAGGAAGACAGCCTGCTCGGCCGCCTTGAAGCTGACAGTCACATTGGGCTGGGAAGTGCTACCTGGGAAGTCAGTTTGCAGGGCCCATCGCCGCTGGCTGCACGTTTACAGCTAGGCTTCCCACCCTGCCCGAGAACATCAAGGCTCCCTCCACACAGCTCTTCCATCACGTTAGCTCTGCAGGAGAGAGCTCGCGAAACTAGGCCTTTCCTGGCTCGGGCAGTGAGGACCTGTTTGCAGGACTCTTGTACGGACGTCTGCAGAGCCCCGCACTTGCTGTGCGAGGGAGGCAGAAAAACACAGTCTCTGGGGCTGCCTTTCCTCCCTCCAAGGAAGAGAGCCTACCCGGTCACCTTCTGGCTGAAAGTCACATCGGGCTTGGAAGTGCTATTTGGGAAGACTGTTTTCAGGGGCAATGGCCGCTGGGTGCACGTGTATGCCTAGGGCTCCCACACTGCCCAGAACATCAAGGTTCCCTCCACACAGCTCTTCTGTCACGTTAGCTCTGCAGGAGAGAGATCGCGAAACTAGGCCTTTCTTGGCTCGGGAAGTGAGGACCTGTTTGCCGGCCTCTTGTACTGGTGTCTGCTGAGCCCCACGCTTGCTGTGCGAGGGAGGCCTAAAAACCCAATCTCTGGGGCTGCCTTTTCTGCGTCCAAGGAAGAGAGCCTGCTCGGCCGCCTTCAAGCTGACAGTCACATTTGTCTGAGAAGTGCTAGTTGGGAAGTCAGTTTTCAGGGCCAATGGCCGCTGGGTGCCCCTGTATGCCTAGGGCTCCCATACTGCCAAGAACCTCAAGGTTCCCTCCACACAGCTCTTCCCTTACGTTAGCTCTGCAGTAAGGAGCTCACGAAACTAGGCCTTTCTTGGCTCGGGAAGTGAGGACCTGTTTGCAGTCCACTTGTACTGGAGTCTGCAGAGCCCAAACCTTGCTGTGAGAAGGAGGCCTAAAAACACCGTCTGTGGGTCTGCCTTTCCTCCCTCCAAGGAAGACCGCCTGCTTGGCCGCCTTCAAGCTGAAAGGCACATCGGACTGGGAAGTGCTAGTTGGGAAGTCAGTTTTCAAGGCCAATGGCCGCTGGGTGCACGTGTATGCCTAGGGCTCCCACACTGCCCAGAACATCAAGGTTCCCTCCACACAGCTCTTCCTTCACGTTAGCTCTGCAGTAAAGAGCTCACGAAACTAGGCCTTTCTTGGCTCGGGAGGTGAGGACCTGTTTGCAGTCCACTTGTACTGGAGTCTGCAGAGCCCAACACTTGCTGTGCGAAGGAGGCCTAAAAACACCGTCTGTGGGTCTGCCTTTCCTCCCTCCGAGGAAGACCGCCTGCTCGGCCGCCTTCAAGCTGCAAGTCACATTGTGCTGGGAAGTGCTACCTGGGAAGTCAATTTTCAGGGGCCATGGCTGCTGGCTGCACGATTACAGCTAGGCCTCCCACACTGCCCGGGAACATCAAGGCTCCCTCCACAAAGCTCTTCCGTCACGTTAGCTCTGCAGGAGAGAGCTCGCGAGACTAGGCCTTTCCTGGCTCGGGAAGTGAGGACCTGCTCGCAGCAGTATGGGTCGGGCCTCTCAAGAGCCCCACGTTGCCTGCGTACTGGGGGCATGAAAACGCTCTCTCAGGGGCTGCCTTTCCTCCCTCCAAGGAAGAGAGCCTACCCGGCCGCCTTCTGGCTGAAAGTCACATCGGGCTAGGAAGTGCTACCTGGGAAGTCAGTTTGCAGGGGCAATGGCTGCTGGGTGCACGTGTATGCCTAGGGCTCCCACACTGCCCAGAACATACATCAAGGTTCCCTCCACACAGCTCTTTCCTCACGTTAGCTCTGCAGTAAAGAGCCTACGAAACTAGGCCTTTCTTGGCTCGGGAAGTGAGGACCTGTTTGCAGGCCTCTTCTACTGGCGTCTGCAGAGCCCAACAATGGCTGTGCGAGGGAGGCCTAAAAACACAGTCTGTGGGTCTGCCTTTCCTCCCTCCAAGGAAGACCGCCTGCTTTGCCGCCTTCAAGCTGAAAGTCACATTGTCCTGGGAAGTGCTGCCTGGGAAGTCAGTTTGCAGGGGCAATGGCCGCTGGGTGCACGTGTATGCCTAGGGCTCTCACACTGCCCAGAACATCAAGGCTCCCTCCACACAGCCCTTCCGTCACGTTTGCTCAGCATGATAGAGCTCGCGAAAGTAGGCCTTTTTTGGCTCGGGAAGTGAGGACCTGTTTGCAGGCCTCTTGTACGTGCGTCTGCAGGGCACCACGCTTGCTGTGCGAGCGAAGCCTAAAAACCCAATCTCTGGGGCTGCCTTTCCTCCCTCCAAGGAAGACAGCCTGCTCGGCCGCCTTGAAGCTGACAGTCACATTGGGCTGGGAAGTGCTACCTGGGAAGTCAGTTTGCAGGGCCCATCGCCGCTGGCTGCACGTTTACAGCTAGGCTTCCCACACTGCCCGAGAACATCAAGGCTCCCTCCACACAGCTCTTCCATCACGTTAGCTCTGCAGGAGAGAGCTCGCGAAACTAGGCCTTTCCTGGCTCGGGCAGTGAGGACCTGTTTGCAGGACTCTTGTACGGACGTCTGCAGAGCCCCGCACTTGCTGTGCGAGGGAGGCAGAAAAACACAGTCTCTGGGGCTGCCTTTCCTCCCTCCAAGGAAGAGAGCCTACCCGGTCACCTTCTGGCTGAAAGTCACATCGGGCTTGGAAGTGCTATTTGGGAAGACTGTTTTCAGGGGCAATGGCCGCTGGGTGCACGTGTATGCCTAGGGCTCCCACACTGCCCAGAACATCAAGGTTCCCTCCACACAGCTCTTCCGTCAGGTTAGCTCTGCAGGAGAGAGATCGCGAAACTAGGCCTTTCTTGGCTCGGGAAGTGAGGACCTGTTTGCCGGCCTCTTGTACTGGTGTCTGCTGAGCCCCACGCTTGCTGTGCGAGGGAGGCCTAAAAACCCAATCTCTGGGGCTGCCTTTTCTGCGTCCAAGGAAGAGAGCCTGCTCGGCCGCCTTCAAACTGACAGTCACATTGGTCTGAGAAGTGCTAGTTGGGAAGTCAGTTTTCAGGGCCAATGGCCGCTGGGTGCCCCTGTATGCCTAGGGCTCCCATACTGCCAAGAACCACAAGGTTCCCTCCACACAGCTCTTCCCTTACGTTAGCTCTGCAGTAAGGAGCTCACGAAACTAGGCCTTTCTTGGCTCGGGAAGTGAGGACCTGTTTGCAGTCCACTTGTACTGGAGTCTGCAGAGCCCAACCCTTGCTGTGCGAAGGAGGCCTAAAAACACCGTCTGTGGGTCTGCCTTTCCTCCCTCCAAGGAAGACCGCCTGCTTGGCCGCCTTCAAGCTGAAAGGCACATCGGACTGGGAAGTGCTAGTTGGGAAGTCAGTTTTCAAGGCCAATGGCCGCTGGGTGCACGTGTATGCCTAGGGCTCCCACACTGCCCAGAACATCAAGGTTCCCTCCACACAGCTCTTCCCTCAGGTTAGCTCTGCAGTAAAGAGCTCACGAAACAAGGCCTTTCTTGGCTCGGGTGGTGAGGACCTGTTTGCAGTCCACTTGTACTGGAGTCTGCAGAGCCCAACACTTGCTGTGCGAAGGAGGCCTAAAAACACCGTCTGTGGGTCTGCCTTTCCTCCCTCCGAGGAAGACCGCCTGCTCGGCCGCCTTCAAGCTGCAAGTCACATTGTGCTGGGAAGTGCTACCTGGGAAGTCAATTTTCAGGGGCCATGGCTGCTGGCTGCACGATTACAGCTAGGCCTCCCACACTGCCCGGGAACATCAAGGCTCCCTCCACAAAGCTCTTCCGTCACGTTAGCTCTGCAGGAGAGAGCTCGCGAGACTAGGCCTTTCCTGGCTCGGGAAGTGAGGACCTGCTCGCAGCAGTATGGGTCGGGCCTCTCAAGAGCCCCACGTTGCCTGCGTCCTGGGGGCATGAAAACGCTCTCTCAGGGGCTGCCTTTCCTCCCTCCAAGGAAGAGAGCCTACCCGGCCGCCTTCTGGCTGAAAGTCACATCGGGCTAGGAAGTGCTACCTGGGAAGTCAGTTTGCAGGGGCAATGGCCGCTGGGTGCACGTGTATGCCTAGGGCTCCCACACTGCCCAGAACATACATCAAGGTTCCCTCCACACAGCTCTTTCCTCACGTTAGCTCTGCAGTAAAGAGCCTACGAAACTAGGCCTTTCTTGGCTCGGGAAGTGAGGACCTGTTTGCAGGCCTCTTCTACTGGCGTCTGCAGAGCCCAACAATGGCTGTGCGAGGGAGGCCTAAAAACACAGTCTGTGGGTCTGCCTTTCCTCCCTCCAAGGAAGACCGCCTGCTTTGCCGCCTTCAAGCTGAAAGTCACATTGTCCTGGGAAGTGCTGCCTGGGAAGTCAGTTTGCAGGGGCAATGGCCGCTGGGTGCACGTGTATGCCTAGGGCTCTCACACTGCCCAGAACATCAAGGCTCCCTCCACACAGCCCTTCCGTCACGTTTGCTCAGCATGAGAGAGCTCGCGAAAGTAGGCCTTTTTTGGCTCGGGAAGTGAGGACCTGTTTGCAGGCCTCTTGTACGGGCGTCTGCAGGGCACCACGCTTGCTGTGCGAGCGAAGCCTAAAAACCCAATCTCTGGGGCTGCCTTTCCTCCCTCCAAGGAAGACAGCCTGCTCGGCCGCCTTGAAGCTGACAGTCACATTGGGCTGGGAAGTGCTACCTGGGAAGTCAGTTTGCAGGGCCCATCGCCGCTGGCTGCACGTTTACAGCTAGGCTTCCCACACTGCCCGAGAACATCAAGGCTCCCTCCACACAGCTCTTCCATCACGTTAGCTCTGCAGGAGAGAGCTCGCGAAACTAGGCCTTTCCTGGCTCGGGAAGTGAGGACCTGTTTGCAGGACTCTTGTACGGACGTCTGCAGAGCCCCGCACTTGCTGTGCGAGGGAGGCATAAAAACACAGTCTCTGGGGCTGCCTTTCCTCCCTCCAAGGAAGAGAGCCTACCCGGTCACCTTCTGGCTGAAAGTCACATCGGGCTTGGAAGTGCTATTTGGGAAGACTGTTTTCAGGGGCAATGGCCGCTGGGTGCACGTGTATGCCTAGGGCTCCCACACTGCCCAGAACATACATCAAGGTTCCCTCCACACAGCTCTTTCCTCACGTTAGCTCTGCAGTAAAGAGCTCACGAAACTAGGCCTTTCCTGGCTCGGGAAGTGAGGACCTGTTTGCAGGCCTCTTCTACTGGCGTCTGCAGAGCCCAACAATGGCTGTGCGAGGGAGGCCTAAAAACACAGTCTGTGGGTCTGCCTTTCCTCCCTCCAAGGAAGACCGCCTGCTTTGCCGCCTTCAAGCTGAAAGTCACATTGTCCTGGGAAGTGCTGCCTGGGAAGTCAGTTTGCAGGGGCAATGGCCGCTGGGTGCACGTGTATGCCTAGGGCTCTCACACTGCCCAGAACATCAAGGCTCCCTCCACACAGCCCTTCCGTCACGTTTGCTCAGCATGAGAGAGCTCGCGAAAGTAGGCCTTTTTTGGCTCGGGAAGTGAGGACCTGTTTGCAGGCCTCTTGTACGGGCGTCTGCAGGGCACCACGCTTGCTGTGCGAGCGAAGCCTAAAAACCCAATCTCTGGGGCTGCCTTTCCTCCCTCCAAGGAAGACAGCCTGCTCGGCCGCCTTGAAGCTGACAGTCACATTGGGCTGGGAAGTGCTACCTGGGAAGTCAGTTTGCAGGGCCCATCGCCGCTGGCTGCACGTTTACAGCTAGGCTTCCCACACTGCCCGAGAACATCAAGGCTCCCTCCACACAGCTCTTCCATCACGTTAGCTCTGCAGGAGAGAGCTCGCGAAACTAGGCCTTTCCTGGCTCGGGAAGTGAGGACCTGTTTGCAGGACTCTTGTACGGACGTCTGCAGAGCCCCGCACTTGCTGTGCGAGGGAGGCATAAAAACACAGTCTCTGGGGCTGCCTTTCCTCCCTCCAAGGAAGAGAGCCTACCCGGTCACCTTCTGGCTGAAAGTCACATCGGGCTTGGAAGTGCTATTTGGGAAGACTGTTTTCAGGGGCAATGGCCGCTGGGTGCACGTGTATGCCTAGGGCTCCCACACTGCCCAGAACATCAAGGTTCCCTCCACACAGCTCTTCCGTCACGTTAGCTCTGCAGGAGAGAGATCGCGAAACTAGGCCTTTCTTGGCTCGGGAAGTGAGGACCTGTTTGCCGGCCTCTTGTACTGGTGTCTGCTGAGCCCCACGCTTGCTGTGCGAGGGAGGCCTAAAAACCCAATCTCTGGGGCTGCCTTTTCTGCGTCCAAGGAAGAGAGCCTGCTCGGCCGCCTTCAAACTGACAGTCACATTGGTCTGAGAAGTGCTAGTTGGGAAGTCAGTTTTCAGGGCCAATGGCCGCTGGGTGCCCCTGTATGCCTAGGGCTCCCATACTGCCAAGAACCTCAAGGTTCCCTCCACACAGCTCTTCCCTTACGTTAGCTCTGCAGTAAGGAGCTCACGAAACTAGGCCTTTCTTGGCTCGGGAAGTGAGGACCTGTTTGCAGTCCACTTGTACTGGAGTCTGCAGAGCCCAACCCTTGCTGTGCGAAGGAGGCCTAAAAACACCGTCTGTGGGTCTGCCTTTCCTCCCTCCAAGGAAGACCGCCTGCTTGGCCGCCTTCAAGCTGAAAGGCACATCGGACTGGGAAGTGCTAGTTGGGAAGTCAGTTTTCAAGGCCAATGGCCGCTGGGTGCACGTGTATGCCTAGGGCTCCCACACTGCCCAGAACATCAAGGTTCCCTCCACACAGCTCTTCCCTCACGTTAGCTCTGCAGTAAAGAGCTCACGAAACTAGGCCTTTCTTGGCTCGGGAGGTGAGGACCTGTTTGCAGTCCACTTGTACTGGAGTCTGCAGAGCCCAACACTTGCTGTGCGAAGGAGGCCTAAAAACACCGTCTGTGGGTCTGCCTTTCCTCCCTCCGAGGAAGACCGCCTGCTCGGCCGCCTTCAAGCTGCAAGTCACATTGTGCTGGGAAGTGCTACCTGGGAAGTCAATTTTCAGGGGCCATGGCTGCTGGCTGCACGATTACAGCTAGGCCTCCCACACTGCCCGGGAACATCAAGGCTCCCTCCACAAAGCTCTTCCGTCACGTTAGCTCTGCAGGAGAGAGCTCGCGAGACTAGGCCTTTCCTGGCTCGGGAAGTGAGGACCTGCTCGCAGCAGTATGGGTCGGGCCTCTCAAGAGCCCCACGTTGCCTGCGTACTGGGGGCATGAAAACGCTCTCTCAGGGGCTGCCTTTCCTCCCTCCAAGGAAGAGAGCCTACCCGGCCGCCTTCTGGCTGAAAGTCACATCGGGCTAGGAAGTGCTACCTGGGAAGTCAGTTTGCAGGGGCAATGGCCGCTGGGTGCACGTGTATGCCTAGGGCTCCCACACTGCCCAGAACATACATCAAGGTTCCCTCCACACAGCTCTTTCCTCACGTTAGCTCTGCAGTAAAGAGCCTACGAAACTAGGCCTTTCTTGGCTCGGGAAGTGAGGACCTGTTTGCAGGCCTCTTCTACTGGCGTCTGCAGAGCCCAACAATGGCTGTGCGAGGGAGGCCTAAAAACACAGTCTGTGGGTCTGCCTTTCCTCCCTCCAAGGAAGACCGCCTGCTTTGCCGCCTTCAAGCTGAAAGTCACATTGTCCTGGGAAGTGCTGCCTGGGAAGTCAGTTTGCAGGGGCAATGGCCGCTGGGTGCACGTGTATGCCTAGGGCTCTCACACTGCCCAGAACATCAAGGCTCCCTCCACACAGCCCTTCCGTCACGTTTGCTCAGCATGAGAGAGCTCGCGAAAGTAGGCCTTTTTTGGCTCGGGAAGTGAGGACCTGTTTGCAGGCCTCTTGTACGGGCGTCTGCAGGGCACCACGCTTGCTGTGCGAGCGAAGCCTAAAAACCCAATCTCTGGGGCTGCCTTTCCTCCCTCCAAGGAAGACAGCCTGCTCGGCCGCCTTGAAGCTGACAGTCACATTGGGCTGGGAAGTGCTACCTGGGAAGTCAGTTTGCAGGGCCCATCGCCGCTGGCTGCACGTTTACAGCTAGGCTTCCCACACTGCCCGAGAACATCAAGGCTCCCTCCACACAGCTCTTCCATCACGTTAGCTCTGCAGGAGAGAGCTCGCGAAACTAGGCCTTTCCTGGCTCGGGCAGTGAGGACCTGTTTGCAGGACTCTTGTACGGACGTCTGCAGAGCCCCGCACTTGCTGTGCGAGGGAGGCATAAAAACACAGTCTCTGGGGCTGCCTTTCCTCCCTCCAAGGAAGAGAGCCTACCCGGTCACCTTCTGGCTGAAAGTCACATCGGGCTTGGAAGTGCTATTTGGGAAGACTGTTTTCAGGGGCAATGGCCGCTGGGTGCACGTGTATGCCTAGGGCTCCCACACTGCCCAGAACATACATCAAGGTTCCCTCCACACAGCTCTTTCCTCACGTTAGCTCTGCAGTAAAGAGCTCACGAAACTAGGCCTTTCCTGGCTCGGGAAGTGAGGACCTGTTTGCAGGCCTCTTCTACTGGCGTCTGCAGAGCCCAACAATGGCTGTGCGAGGGAGGCCTAAAAACACAGTCTGTGGGTCTGCCTTTCCTCCCTCCAAGGAAGACCGCCTGCTTTGCCGCCTTCAAGCTGAAAGTCACATTGTCCTGGGAAGTGCTGCCTGGGAAGTCAGTTTGCAGGGGCAATGGCCGCTGGGTGCACGTGTATGCCTAGGGCTCTCACACTGCCCAGAACATCAAGGCTCCCTCCACACAGCCCTTCCGTCACGTTTGCTCAGCATGAGAGAGCTCGCGAAAGTAGGCCTTTTTTGGCTCGGGAAGTGAGGACCTGTTTGCAGGCCTCTTGTACGGGCGTCTGCAGGGCACCACGCTTGCTGTGCGAGCGAAGCCTAAAAACCCAATCTCTGGGGCTGCCTTTCCTCCCTCCAAGGAAGACAGCCTGCTCGGCCGCCTTGAAGCTGACAGTCACATTGGGCTGGGAAGTGCTACCTGGGAAGTCAGTTTGCAGGGCCCATCGCCGCTGGCTGCACGTTTACAGCTAGGCTTCCCACACTGCCCGAGAACATCAAGGCTCCCTCCACACAGCTCTTCCATCACGTTAGCTCTGCAGGAGAGAGCTCGCGAAACTAGGCCTTTCCTGGCTCGGGCAGTGAGGACCTGTTTGCAGGACTCTTGTACGGACGTCTGCAGAGCCCCGCACTTGCTGTGCGAGGGAGGCAGAAAAACACAGTCTCTGGGGCTGCCTTTCCTCCCTCCAAGGAAGAGAGCCTACCCGGTCACCTTCTGGCTGAAAGTCACATCGGGCTTGGAAGTGCTATTTGGGAAGACTGTTTTCAGGGGCAATGGCCGCTGGGTGCATGTGTATGCCTAGGGCTCCCACACTGCCCAGAACATCAAGGTTCCCTCCACACAGCTCTTCTGTCACGTTAGCTCTGCAGGAGAGAGATCGCGAAACTAGGCCTTTCTTGGCTCGGGAAGTGAGGACCTGTTTGCCGGCCTCTTGTACTGGTGTCTGCTGAGCCCCACGCTTGCTGTGCGAGGGAGGCCTAAAAACCCAATCTCTGGGGCTGCCTTTTCTGCGTCCAAGGAAGAGAGCCTGCTCGGCCGCCTTCAAGCTGACAGTCACATTGGTCTGAGAAGTGCTAGTTGGGAAGTCAGTTTTCAGGGCCAATGGCCGCTGGGTGCCCCTGTATGCCTAGGGCTCCCATACTGCCAAGAACCTCAAGGTTCCCTCCACACAGCTCTTCCCTTACGTTAGCTCTGCAGTAAGGAGCTCACGAAACTAGGCCTTTCTTGGCTCGGGAAGTGAGGACCTGTTTGCAGTCCACTTGTACTGGAGTCTGCAGAGCCCAAACCTTGCTGTGAGAAGGAGGCCTAAAAACACCGTCTGTGGGTCTGCCTTTCCTCCCTCCAAGGAAGACCGCCTGCTTGGCCGCCTTCAAGCTGAAAGGCACATCGGACTGGGAAGTGCTAGTTGGGAAGTCAGTTTTCAAGGCCAATGGCCGCTGGGTGCACGTGTATGCCTAGGGCTCCCACACTGCCCAGAACATCAAGGTTCCCTCCACACAGCTCTTCCTTCACGTTAGCTCTGCAGTAAAGAGCTCACGAAACTAGGCCTTTCTTGGCTCGGGAGGTGAGGACCTGTTTGCAGTCCACTTGTACTGGAGTCTGCAGAGCCCAACACTTGCTGTGCGAAGGAGGCCTAAAAACACCGTCTGTGGGTCTGCCTTTCCTCCCTCCGAGGAAGACCGCCTGCTTGGCCGCCTTCAAGCTGAAAGGCACATCGGACTGGGAAGTGCTAGTTGGGAAGTCAGTTTTCAAGGCCAATGGCCGCTGGGTGCACGTGTATGCCTAGGGCTCCCACACTGCCCAGAACATCAAGGTTCCCTCCACACAGCTCTTCCTTCACGTTAGCTCTGCAGTAAAGAGCTCACGAAACTAGGCCTTTCTTGGCTCGGGAGGTGAGGACCTGTTTGCAGTCCACTTGTACTGGAGTCTGCAGAGCCCAACACTTGCTGTGCGAAGGAGGCCTAAAAACACCGTCTGTGGGTCTGCCTTTCCTCCCTCCGAGGAAGACCGCCTGCTCGGCCGCCTTCAAGCTGCAAGTCACATTGTGCTGGGAAGTGCTACCTGGGAAGTCAATTTTCAGGGGCCATGGCTGCTGGCTGCACGATTACAGCTAGGCCTCCCACACTGCCCGGGAACATCAAGGCTCCCTCCACAAAGCTCTTCCGTCACGTTAGCTCTGCAGGAGAGAGCTCGCGAGACTAGGCCTTTCCTGGCTCGGGAAGTGAGGACCTGCTCGCAGCAGTATGGGTCGGGCCTCTCAAGAGCCCCACGTTGCCTGCGTACTGGGGGCATGAAAACGCTCTCTCAGGGGCTGCCTTTCCTCCCTCCAAGGAAGAGAGCCTACCCGGCCGCCTTCTGGCTGAAAGTCACATCGGGCTAGGAAGTGCTACCTGGGAAGTCAGTTTGCAGGGGCAATGGCTGCTGGGTGCACGTGTATGCCTAGGGCTCCCACACTGCCCAGAACATACATCAAGGTTCCCTCCACACAGCTCTTTCCTCACGTTAGCTCTGCAGTAAAGAGCCTACGAAACTAGGCCTTTCTTGGCTCGGGAAGTGAGGACCTGTTTGCAGGCCTCTTCTACTGGCGTCTGCAGAGCCCAACAATGGCTGTGCGAGGGAGGCCTAAAAACACAGTCTGTGGGTCTGCCTTTCCTCCCTCCAAGGAAGACCGCCTGCTTTGCCGCCTTCAAGCTGAAAGTCACATTGTCCTGGGAAGTGCTGCCTGGGAAGTCAGTTTGCAGGGGCAATGGCCGCTGGGTGCACGTGTATGCCTAGGGCTCTCACACTGCCCAGAACATCAAGGCTCCCTCCACACAGCCCTTCCGTCACGTTTGCTCAGCATGAGAGAGCTCGCGAAAGTAGGCCTTTTTTGGCTCGGGAAGTGAGGACCTGTTTGCAGGCCTCTTGTACGGGCGTCTGCAGGGCACCACGCTTGCTGTGCGAGCGAAGCCTAAAAACCCAATCTCTGGGGCTGCCTTTCCTCCCTCCAAGGAAGACAGCCTGCTCGGCCGCCTTGAAGCTGACAGTCACATTGGGCTGGGAAGTGCTACCTGGGAAGTCAGTTTGCAGGGCCCATCGCCGCTGGCTGCACGTTTACAGCTAGGCTTCCCACACTGCCCGAGAACATCAAGGCTCCCTCCACACAGCTCTTCCATCACGTTAGCTCTGCAGGAGAGAGCTCGCGAAACTAGGCCTTTCCTGGCTCGGGAAGTGAGGACCTGTTTGCAGGACTCTTGTACGGACGTCTGCAGAGCCCCGCACTTGCTGTGCGAGGGAGGCATAAAAACACAGTCTCTGGGGCTGCCTTTCCTCCCTCCAAGGAAGAGAGCCTACCCGGTCACCTTCTGGCTGAAAGTCACATCGGGCTTGGAAGTGCTATTTGGGAAGACTGTTTTCAGGGGCAATGGCCGCTGGGTGCACGTGTATGCCTAGGGCTCCCACACTGCCCAGAACATACATCAAGGTTCCCTCCACACAGCTCTTTCCTCACGTTAGCTCTGCAGTAAAGAGCTCACGAAACTAGGCCTTTCCTGGCTCGGGAAGTGAGGACCTGTTTGCAGGCCTCTTCTACTGGCGTCTGCAGAGCCCAACAATGGCTGTGCGAGGGAGGCCTAAAAACACAGTCTGTGGGTCTGCCTTTCCTCCCTCCAAGGAAGACCGCCTGCTTTGCCGCCTTCAAGCTGAAAGTCACATTGTCCTGGGAAGTGCTGCCTGGGAAGTCAGTTTGCAGGGGCAATGGCCGCTGGGTGCACGTGTATGCCTAGGGCTCTCACACTGCCCAGAACATCAAGGCTCCCTCCACACAGCCCTTCCGTCACGTTTGCTCAGCATGAGAGAGCTCGCGAAAGTAGGCCTTTTTTGGCTCGGGAAGTGAGGACCTGTTTGCAGGCCTCTTGTACGGGCGTCTGCAGGGCACCACGCTTGCTGTGCGAGCGAAGCCTAAAAACCCAATCTCTGGGGCTGCCTTTCCTCCCTCCAAGGAAGACAGCCTGCTCGGCCGCCTTGAAGCTCACAGTCACATTGGGCTGGGAAGTGCTACCTGGGAAGTCAGTTTGCAGGGCCCATCGCCGCTGGCTGCACGTTTACAGCTAGGCTTCCCACACTGCCCGAGAACATCAAGGCTCCCTCCACACAGCTCTTCCATCACGTTAGCTCTGCAGGAGAGAGCTCGCGAAACTAGGCCTTTCCTGGCTCGGGAAGTGAGGACCTGTTTGCAGGACTCTTGTACGGACGTCTGCAGAGCCCCGCACTTGCTGTGCGAGGGAGGCATAAAAACACAGTCTCTGGGGCTGCCTTTCCTCCCTCCAAGGAAGAGAGCCTACCCGGTCACCTTCTGGCTGAAAGTCACATCGGGCTTGGAAGTGCTATTTGGGAAGACTGTTTTCAGGGGCAATGGCCGCTGGGTGCACGTGTATGCCTAGGGCTCCCACACTGCCCAGAACATCAAGGTTCCCTCCACACAGCTCTTCCGTCACGTTAGCTCTGCAGGAGAGAGATCGCGAAACTAGGCCTTTCTTGGCTCGGGAAGTGAGGACCTGTTTGCCGGCCTCTTGTACTGGTGTCTGCTGAGCCCCACGCTTGCTGTGCGAGGGAGGCCTAAAAACCCAATCTCTGGGGCTGCCTTTTCTGCGTCCAAGGAAGAGAGCCTGCTCGGCCGCCTTCAAACTGACAGTCACATTGGTCTGAGAAGTGCTAGTTGGGAAGTCAGTTTTCAGGGCCAATGGCCGCTGGGTGCCCCTGTATGCCTAGGGCTCCCATACTACCAAGAACCTCAAGGTTCCCTCCACACAGCTCTTCCCTTACGTTAGCTCTGCAGTAAGGAGCTCACGAAACTAGGCCTTTCTTGGCTCGGGAAGTGAGGACCTGTTTGCAGTCCACTTGTACTGGAGTCTGCAGAGCCCAACCCTTGCTGTGCGAAGGAGGCCTAAAAACACCGTCTGTGGGTCTGCCTTTCCTCCCTCCAAGGAAGACCGCCTGCTTGGCCGCCTTCAAGCTGAAAGGCACATCGGACTGGGAAGTGCTAGTTGCGAAGTCAGTTTTCACCGGCAATGGCCGCTGGGTGCATGTGTATGCCTATGGCTCCCACACTGCCCAGAACATCAAGGTTCCCTCCACACAGCTCTTCCTTCACGTTAGCTCTGCAGTAAAGAGCTCACGAAACTAGGCCTTTCTTGGCTCGGGAGGTGAGGACCTGTTTGCAGTCCACTTGTACTGGAGTCTGCAGAGCCCAACCCTTGCTGTGCGAAGGAGGCCTAAAAACACCGTCTGTGGGTCTGCCTTTCCTCCCTCCAAGGAAGACCGCCTGCTTGGCCGCCTTCAAGCTGAAAGGCACATCCGACTGGGAAGTGCTAGTTGGGAAGTCAGTTTTCAAGGCCAATGGCCGCTGGGTGCACGTGTATGCCTAGGGCTCCCACACTGCCCAGAACATCAAGGTTCCCTCCACACAGCTCTTCCCTCACGTTAGCTCTGCAGTAAAGAGCTCACGAAACTAGGCCTTTCTTGGCTCGGGAGGTGAGGACCTGTTTGCAGTCCACTTGTACTGGAGTCTGCAGAGCCCAACACTTGCTGTGCGAAGGAGGCCTAAAAACACCGTCTGTGGGTCTGCCTTTCCTCCCTCCGAGGAAGACCGCCTGCTCGGCCGCCTTCAAGCTGCAAGTCACATTGTGCTGGGAAGTGCTACCTGGGAAGTCAATTTTCAGGGGCCATGGCTGCTGGCTGCACGATTACAGCTAGGCCTCCCACACTGCCCG
Organism: Giraffa tippelskirchi; assembly: GCF_054371585.1. NCBI lineage: Eukaryota > Metazoa > Chordata > Mammalia > Artiodactyla > Giraffidae > Giraffa > Giraffa tippelskirchi. Next base: position 105,508,225 of record NC_137275.1, read on the forward strand.
GGAACATCAAGGCTCCCTCCACAAAGCTCTTCCGTCACGTTAGCTCTGCAGGAGAGAGCTCGCGAGACTAGGCCTTTCCTGGCTCGGGAAGTGAGGACCTGCTCGCAGCAGTATGGGTCGGGCCTCTCAAGAGCCCCACGTTGCCTGCGTACTGGGGGCATGAAAACGCTCTCTCAGGGGCTGCCTTTCCTCCCTCCAAGGAAGAGAGCCTACCCGGCCGCCTTCTGGCTGAAAGTCACATCGGGCTAGGAAGTGCTACCTGGGAAGTCAGTTTGCAGGGGCAATGGCCGCTGGGTGCACGTGTATGCCTAGGGCTCCCACACTGCCCAGAACATACATCAAGGTTCCCTCCACACAGCTCTTTCCTCACGTTAGCTCTGCAGTAAAGAGCCTACGAAACTAGGCCTTTCTTGGCTCGGGAAGTGAGGACCTGTTTGCAGGCCTCTTCTACTGGCGTCTGCAGAGCCCAACAATGGCTGTGCGAGGGAGGCCTAAAAACACAGTCTGTGGGTCTGCCTTTCCTCCCTCCAAGGAAGACCGCCTGCTTTGCCGCCTTCAAGCTGAAAGTCACATTGTCCTGGGAAGTGCTGCCTGGGAAGTCAGTTTGCAGGGGCAATGGCCGCTGGGTGCACGTGTATGCCTAGGGCTCTCACACTGCCCAGAACATCAAGGCTCCCTCCACACAGCCCTTCCGTCACGTTTGCTCAGCATGAGAGAGCTCGCGAAAGTAGGCCTTTTTTGGCTCGGGAAGTGAGGACCTGTTTGCAGGCCTCTTGTACGGGCGTCTGCAGGGCACCACGCTTGCTGTGCGAGCGAAGCCTAAAAACCCAATCTCTGGGGCTGCCTTTCCTCCCTCCAAGGAAGACAGCCTGCTCGGCCGCCTTGAAGCTGACAGTCACATTGGGCTGGGAAGTGCTACCTGGGAAGTCAGTTTGCAGGGCCCATCGCCGCTGGCTGCACGTTTACAGCTAGGCTTCCCACACTGCCCGAGAACATCAAGGCTCCCTCCACACAGCTCTTCCATCACGTTAGCTCTGCAGGAGAGAGCTCGCGAAACTAGGCCTTTCCTGGCTCGGGCAGTGAGGACCTGTTTGCAGGACTCTTGTACGGACGTCTGCAGAGCCCCGCACTTGCTGTGCGAGGGAGGCATAAAAACACAGTCTCTGGGGCTGCCTTTCCTCCCTCCAAGGAAGAGAGCCTACCCGGTCACCTTCTGGCTGAAAGTCACATCGGGCTTGGAAGTGCTATTTGGGAAGACTGTTTTCAGGGGCAATGGCGGCTGGGTGCACGTGTATGCCTAGGGCTCCCACACTGCCCAGAACATACATCAAGGTTCCCTCCACACAGCTCTTTCCTCACGTTAGCTCTGCAGTAAAGAGCTCACGAAACTAGGCCTTTCCTGGCTCGGGAAGTGAGGACCTGTTTGCAGGCCTCTTCTACTGGCGTCTGCAGAGCCCAACAATGGCTGTGCGAGGGAGGCCTAAAAACACAGTCTGTGGGTCTGCCTTTCCTCCCTCCAAGGAAGACCGCCTGCTTTGCCGCCTTCAAGCTGAAAGTCACATTGTCCTGGGAAGTGCTGCCTGGGAAGTCAGTTTGCAGGGGCAATGGCCGCTGGGTGCACGTGTATGCCTAGGGCTCTCACACTGCCCAGAACATCAAGGCTCCCTCCACACAGCCCTTCCGTCACGTTTGCTCAGCATGAGAGAGCTCGCGAAAGTAGGCCTTTTTTGGCTCGGGAAGTGAGGACCTGTTTGCAGGCCTCTTGTACGGGCGTCTGCAGGGCACCACGCTTGCTGTGCGAGCGAAGCCTAAAAACCCAATCTCTGGGGCTGCCTTTCCTCCCTCCAAGGAAGACAGCCTGCTCGGCCGCCTTGAAGCTGACAGTCACATTGGGCTGGGAAGTGCTACCTGGGAAGTCAGTTTGCAGGGCCCATCGCCGCTGGCTGCACGTTTACAGCTAGGCTTCCCACCCTGCCCGAGAACATCAAGGCTCCCTCCACACAGCTCTTCCATCACGTTAGCTCTGCAGGAGAGAGCTCGCGAAACTAGGCCTTTCCTGGCTCGGGCAGTGAGGACCTGTTTGCAGGACTCTTGTACGGACGTCTGCAGAGCCCCGCACTTGCTGTGCGAGGGAGGCAGAAAAACACAGTCTCTGGGGCTGCCTTTCCTCCCTCCAAGGAAGAGAGCCTACCCGGTCACCTTCTGGCTGAAAGTCACATCGGGCTTGGAAGTGCTATTTGGGAAGACTGTTTTCAGGGGCAATGGCCGCTGGGTGCACGTGTATGCCTAGGGCTCCCACACTGCCCAGAACATCAAGGTTCCCTCCACACAGCTCTTCCGTCACGTTAGCTCTGCAGGAGAGAGATCGCGAAACTAGGCCTTTCTTGGCTCGGGAAGTGAGGAACTGTTTGCCGGCCTCTTGTACTGGTGTCTGCTGAGCTCCACGCTTGCTGTGCGAGGGAGGCCTAAAAACCCAATCTCTGGGGCTGCCTTTTCTGCGTCCAAGGAAGAGAGCCTGCTCGGCCGCCTTCAAGCTGACAGTCACATTGGTCTGAGAAGTGCTAGTTGGGAAGTCAGTTTTCAGGGCCAATGGCCGCTGGGTGCCCCTGTATGCCTAGGGCTCCCATACTGCCAAGAACCTCAAGGTTCCCTCCACACAGCTCTTCCCTTACGTTAGCTCTGCAGTAAGGAGCTCACGAAACTAGGCCTTTCTTGGCTCGGGAAGTGAGGACCTGTTTGCAGTCCACTTGTACTGGAGTCTGCAGAGCCCAAACCTTGCTGTGCGAAGGAGGCCTAAAAACACCGTCTGTGGGTCTGCCTTTCCTCCCTCCAAGGAAGACCGCCTGCTTGGCCGCCTTCAAGCTGAAAGGCACATCGGACTGGGAAGTGCTAGTTGGGAAGTCAGTTTTCAAGGCCAATGGCCGCTGGGTGCACGTGTATGCCTAGGGCTCCCACACTGCCCAGAACATCAAGGTTCCCTCCACACAGCTCTTCCTTCACGTTAGCTCTGCAGTAAAGAGCTCACGAAACTAGGCCTTTGTTGGCTCGGGAGGTGAGGACCTGTTTGCAGTCCACTTGTACTGGAGTCTGCAGAGCCCAACACTTGCTGTGCGAAGGAGGCCTAAAAACACCGTCTGTGGGTCTGCCTTTCCTCCCTCCGAGGAAGACCGCCTGCTCGGCCGCCTTCAAGCTGCAAGTCACATTGTGCTGGGAAGTGCTACCTGGGAAGTCAATTTTCAGGGGCCATGGCTGCTGGCTGCACGATTACAGCTAGGCCTCCCACACTGCCCGGGAACATCAAGGCTCCCTCCACAAAGCTCTTCCGTCACGTTAGCTCTGCAGGAGAGAGCTCGCGAGACTAGGCCTTTCCTGGCTCGGGAAGTGAGGACCTGCTCGCAGCAGTATGGGTCGGGCCTCTCAAGAGCCCCACGTTGCCTGCGTACTGGGGGCATGAAAACGCTCTCTCAGGGGCTGCCTTTCCTCCCTCCAAGGAAGAGAGCCTACCCGGCCGCCTTCTGGCTGAAAGTCACATCGGGCTAGGAAGTGCTACCTGGGAAGTCAGTTTGCAGGGGCAATGGCCGCTGGGTGCACGTGTATGCCTAGGGCTCCCACACTGCCCAGAACATCAAGGTTCCCTCCACACAGCTCTTCCCTCACGTTAGCTCTGCAGTAAAGAGCTTACGAAACTAGGCCTTTCTTAGCTCGGGAAGTGAGGACCTGTTTGCAGGCCTCTTCTACTGGCGTCTGCAGAGCCCAACAATGGCTGTGCGAGGGAGGCCTAAAAACACAGTCTGTGGGTCTGCCTTTCCTCCCTCCAAGGAAGACCGCCTGCTTTGCCGCCTTCAAGCTGAAAGTCACATTGTCCTGGGAAGTGCTGCCTGGGAAGTCAGTTTGCAGGGGCAATGGCCGCTGGGTGCACGTGTATGCCTAGGGCTCTCACACTGCCCAGAACATCAAGGCTCCCTCCACACAGCCCTTCCGTCACGTTTGCTCAGCATGAGAGAGCTCGCGAAAGTAGGCCTTTTTTGGCTCGGGAAGTGAGGACCTGTTTGCAGGCCTCTTGTACGGGCGTCTGCAGGGCACCACGCTTGCTGTGCGAGCGAAGCCTAAAAACCCAATCTCTGGGGCTGCCTTTCCTCCCTCCAAGGAAGACAGCCTGCTCGGCCGCCTTGAAGCTGACAGTCACCTTGGGCTGGGAAGTGCTAGTTGCGAAGTCAGTTTTCACCGGCAATGGCCGCTGGGTGCATGTGTATGCCTATGGCTCCCACACTGCCGAGAACATCAAGGTTCCCTCCACACAGCTCTTCCTTCACGTTAGCTCTGCAGTAAAGAGCTCACGAAACTAGGCCTTTCTTGGCTCGGGAGGTGAGGACCTGTTTGCTGTCCACTTGTACTGGAGTCTGCAGAGCCCAACCCTTGCTGTGCGAAGGAGGCCTAAAAACACCGTCTGTGGGTCTGCCTTTCCTCCCTCCAAGGAAGACCGCCTGCTTGGCCGCCTTCAAGCTGAAAGGCACATCGGACTGGGAAGTGCTAGTTGGGAAGTCAGTTTTCAAGGCCAATGGCCGCTGGGTGCACGTGTATGCCTAGGGCTCCCACACTGCCCAGAACATCAAGGTTCCCTCCACACAGCTCTTCCCTCACGTTAGCTCTGCAGTAAAGAGCTCACGAAACTAGGCCTTTCTTGGCTCGGGAGGTGAGGACCTGTTTGCAGTCCACTTGTACTGGAGTCTGCAGAGCCCAACACTTGCTGTGCGAAGGAGGCCTAAAAACACCGTCTGTGGGTCTGCCTTTCCTCCCTCCGAGGAAGACCGCCTGCTCGGCCGCCTTCAAGCTGCAAGTCACATTGTGCTGGGAAGTGCTACCTGGGAAGTCAATTTTCAGGGGCCATGGCTGCTGGCTGCACGATTACAGCTAGGCCTCCCACACTGCCCGGGAACATCAAGGCTCCCTCCACAAAGCTCTTCCGTCACGTTAGCTCTGCAGGAGAGAGCTCGCGAGTTAGGCCTTTCCTGGCTCGGGAAGTGAGGACCTGCTCGCAGCAGTATGGGTCGGGCCTCTCAAGAGCCCCACGTTGCCTGCGTACTGGGGGCATGAAAACGCTCTCTCAGGGGCTGCCTTTCCTCCCTCCAAGGAAGAGAGCCTACCCGGCCGCCTTCTGGCTGAAAGTCACATCGGGCTAGGAAGTGCTACCTGGGAAGTCAGTTTGCAGGGGCAATGGCCGCTGGGTGCACGTGTATGCCTAGGGCTCCCACACTGCCCAGAACATACATCAAGGTTCCCTCCACACAGCTCTTTCCTCACGTTAGCTCTGCAGTAAAGAGCCTACGAAACTAGGCCTTTCTTGGCTCGGGAAGTGAGGACCTGTTTGCAGGCCTCTTCTACTGGCGTCTGCAGAGCCCAACAATGGCTGTGCGAGGGAGGCCTAAAAACACAGTCTGTGGGTCTGCCTTTCCTCCCTCCAAGGAAGACCGCCTGCTTTGCCGCCTTCAAGCTGAAAGTCACATTGTCCTGGGAAGTGCTGCCTGGGAAGTCAGTTTGCAGGGGCAATGGCCGCTGGGTGCACGTGTATGCCTAGGGCTCTCACACTGCCCAGAACATCAAGGCTCCCTCCACACAGCCCTTCCGTCACGTTTGCTCAGCATGAGAGAGCTCGCGAAAGTAGGCCTTTTTTGGCTCGGGAAGTGAGGACCTGTTTGCAGGCCTCTTGTACGGGCGTCTGCAGGGCACCACGCTTGCTGTGCGAGCGAAGCCTAAAAACCCAATCTCTGGGGCTGCCTTTCCTCCCTCCAAGGAAGACAGCCTGCTCGGCCGCCTTGAAGCTGACAGTCACATTGGGCTGGGAAGTGCTACCTGGGAAGTCAGTTTGCAGGGCCCATCGCCGCTGGCTGCACGTTTACAGCTAGGCTTCCCACACTGCCCGAGAACATCAAGGCTCCCTCCACAGAGCTCTTCCATCACGTTAGCTCTGCAGGAGAGAGCTCGCGAAACTAGGCCTTTCCTGGCTCGGGAAGTGAGGACCTGTTTGCAGGACTCTTGTACGGACGTCTGCAGAGCCCCGCACTTGCTGTGCGAGGGAGGCATAAAAACACAGTCTCTGGGGCTGCCTTTCCTCCCTCCAAGGAAGAGAGCCTACCCGGTCACCTTCTGGCTGAAAGTCACATCGGGCTTGGAAGTGCTATTTGGGAAGACTGTTTTCAGGGGCAATGGCCGCTGGGTGCACGTGTATGCCTAGGGCTCCCACACTGCCCAGAACATCAAGGTTCCCTCCACACAGCTCTTCCGTCACGTTAGCTCTGCAGGAGAGAGATCGCGAAACTAGGCCTTTCTTGGCTCGGGAAGTGAGGACCTGTTTGCCGGCCTCTTGTACTGGTGTCTGCTGAGCCCCACGCTTGCTGTGCGAGGGAGGCCTAAAAACCCAATCTCTGGGGCTGCCTTTTCTGCGTCCAAGGAAGAGAGCCTGCTCGGCCGCCTTCAAGCTGACAGTCACATTGGTCTGAGAAGTGCTAGTTGGGAAGTCAGTTTTCAGGGCCAATGGCCGCTGGGTGCCCCTGTATGCCTAGGGCTCCCATACTGCCAAGAACCTCAAGGTTCCCTCCACACAGCTCTTCCCTTACGTTAGCTCTGCAGTAAGGAGCTCACGAAACTAGGCCTTTCTTGGCTCGGGAAGTGAGGACCTGTTTGCAGTCCACTTGTACTGGAGTCTGCAGAGCCCAACCCTTGCTGTGCGAAGGAGGCCTAAAAACACCGTCTGTGGGTCTGCCTTTCCTCCCTCCAAGGAAGACCGCCTGCTTGGCCGCCTTCAAGCTGAAAGGCACATCGGACTGGGAAGTGCTAGTTGGGAAGTCTGTTTTCAAGGCCAATGGCCGCTGGGTGCACGTGTATGCCTAGGGCTCCCACACTGCCCAGAACATCAAGGTTCCCTCCACACAGCTCTTCCCTCACGTTAGCTCTGCAGTAAAGAGCTCACGAAACTAGGCCTTTCTTGGCTCGGGAGGTGAGGACCTGTTTGCAGTCCACTTGTACTGGAGTCTGCAGAGCCCAACACTTGCTGTGCGAAGGAGGCCTAAAAACACCGTCTGTGGGTCTGCCTTTCCTCCCTCCGAGGAAGACCGCCTGCTCGGCCGCCTTCAAGCTGCAAGTCACATTGTGCTGGGAAGTGCTACCTGGGAAGTCAATTTTCAGGGGCCATGGCTGCTGGCTGCATGATTACAGCTAGGCCTCCCACACTGCCCGGGAACATCAAGGCTCCCTCCACAAAGCTCTTCCGTCACGTTAGCTCTGCAGGAGAGAGCTCGCGAGACTAGGCCTTTCCTGGCTCGGGAAGTGAGGACCTGCTCGCAGCAGTATGGGTCGGGCCTCTCAAGAGCCCCACGTTGCCTGCGTACTGGGGGCATGAAAACGCTCTCTCAGGGGCTGCCTTTCCTCCCTCCAAGGAAGAGAGCCTACCCGGCTGCCTTCTGGCTGAAAGTCACATCGGGCTAGGAAGTGCTACCTGGGAAGTCAGTTTGCAGGGGCAATGGCCGCTGGGTGCACGTGTATGCCTAGGGCTCCCACACTGCCCAGAACATACATCAAGGTTCCCTCCACACAGCTCTTTCCTCACGTTAGCTCTGCAGTAAAGAGCCTACGAAACTAGGCCTTTCTTGGCTCGGGAAGTGAGGACCTGTTTGCAGGCCTCTTCTACTGGCGTCTGCAGAGCCCAACAATGGCTGTGCGAGGGAGGCCTAAAAACACAGTCTGTGGGTCTGCCTTTCCTCCCTCCAAGGAAGACCGCCTGCTTTGCCGCCTTCAAGCTGAAAGTCACATTGTCCTGGGAAGTGCTGCCTGGGAAGTCAGTTTGCAGGGGCAATGGCCGCTGGGTGCACGTGTATGCCTAGGGCTCTCACACTGCCCAGAACATCAAGGCTCCCTCCACACAGCCCTTTCGTCACGTTTGCTCAGCATGAGAGAGCTCGCGAAAGTAGGCCTTTTTTGGCTCGGGAAGTGAGGACCTGTTTGCAGGCCTCTTGTACGGGCGTCTGCAGGGCACCACGCTTGCTGTGCGAGCGAAGCCTAAAAACCCAATCTCTGGGGCTGCCTTTCCTCCCTCCAAGGAAGACAGCCTGCTCGGCCGCCTTGAAGCTGACAGTCACATTGGGCTGGGAAGTGCTACCTGGGAAGTCAGTTTGCAGGGCCCATCGCCGCTGGCTGCACGTTTACAGCTAGGCTTCCCACACTGCCCGAGAACATCAAGGCTCCCTCCACAGAGCTCTTCCATCACGTTAGCTCTGCAGGAGAGAGCTCGCGAAACTAGGCCTTTCCTGGCTCGGGAAGTGAGGACCTGTTTGCAGGACTCTTGTACGGACGTCTGCAGAGCCCCGCACTTGCTGTGCGAGGGAGGCATAAAAACACAGTCTCTGGGGCTGCCTTTCCTCCCTCCAAGGAAGAGAGCCTACCCGGTCACCTTCTGGCTGAAAGTCACATCGGGCTTGGAAGTGCTATTTGGGAAGACTGTTTTCAGGGGCAATGGCCGCTGGGTGCACGTGTATGCCTAGGGCTCCCACACTGCCCAGAACATCAAGGTTCCCTCCACACAGCTCTTCCGTCACGTTAGCTCTGCAGGAGAGAGATCGCGAAACTAGGCCTTTCTTGGCTCGGGAAGTGAGGACCTGTTTGCCGGCCTCTTGTACTGGTGTCTGCTGAGCCCCACGCTTGCTGTGCGACGGAGGCCTAAAAACCCAATCTCTGGGGCTGCCTTTTCTGCGTCCAAGGAAGAGAGCCTGCTCGGCCGCCTTCAAGCTGACAGTCACATTGGTCTGAGAAGTGCTAGTTGGGAAGTCAGTTTTCAGGGCCAATGGCCGCTGGGTGCCCCTGTATGCCTAGGGCTCCCATACTGCCAAGAACCTCAAGGTTCCCTCCACACAGCTCTTCCCTTACGTTAGCTCTGCAGTAAGGAGCTCACGAAACTAGGCCTTTCTTGGCTCGGGAAGTGAGGACCTGTTTGCAGTCCACTTGTACTGGAGTCTGCAGAGCCCAACCCTTGCTGTGCGAAGGAGGCCTAAAAACACCGTCTGTGGGTCTGCCTTTCCTCCCTCCAAGGAAGACCGCCTGCTTGGCCGCCTTCAAGCTGAAAGGAACATCGGACTGGGAAGTGCTAGTTGGGAAGTCTGTTTTCAAGGCCAATGGCCGCTGGGTGCACGTGTATGCCTAGGGCTCCCACACTGCCCAGAACATCAAGGTTCCCTCCACACAGCTCTTCCCTCACGTTAGCTCTGCAGTAAAGAGCTCACGAAACTAGGCCTTTCTTGGCTCGGGAGGTGAGGACCTGTTTGCAGTCCACTTGTACTGGAGTCTGCAGAGCCCAACACTTGCTGTGCGAAGGAGGCCTAAAAACACCGTCTGTGGGTCTGCCTTTCCTCCCTCCGAGGAAGACCGCCTGCTCGGCCGCCTTCAAGCTGCAAGTCACATTGTGCTGGGAAGTGCTACCTGGGAAGTCAATTTTCAGGGGCCATGGCTGCTGGCTGCACGATTACAGGTAGGCCTCCCACACTGCCCGGGAACATCAAGGCTCCCTCCACAAAGCTCTTCCGTCACGTTAGCTCTGCAGGAGAGAGCTCGCGAGACTAGGCCTTTCCTGGCTCGGGAAGTGAGGACCTGCTCGCAGCAGTATGGGTCGGGCCTCTCAAGAGCCCCACGTTGCCTGCGTACTGGGGGCATGAAAACGCTCTCTCAGGGGCTGCCTTTCCTCCCTCCAAGGAAGAGAGCCTACCCGGCCGCCTTCTGGCTGAAAGTCACATCGGGCTAGGAAGTGCTACCTGGGAAGTCAGTTTGCAGGGGCAATGGCCGCTGGGTGCACGTGTATGCCTAGGGCTCCCACACTGCCCAGAACATACATCAAGGTTCCCTCCACACAGCTCTTTCCTCACGTTAGCTCTGCAGTAAAGAGCCTACGAAACTAGGCCTTTCTTGGCTCGGGAAGTGAGGACCTGTTTGCAGGCCTCTTCTACTGGCGTCTGCAGAGCCCAACAATGGCTGTGCGAGGGAGGCCTAAAAACACAGTCTGTGGGTCTGCCTTTCCTCCCTCCAAGGAAGACCGCCTGCTTTGCCGCCTTCAAGCTGAAAGTCACATTGTCCTGGGAAGTGCTGCCTGGGAAGTCAGTTTGCAGGGGCAATGGCCGCTGGGTGCACGTGTATGCCTAGGGCTCTCACACTGCCCAGAACATCAAGGCTCCCTCCACACAGCCCTTTCGTCACGTTTGCTCAGCATGAGAGAGCTCGCGAAAGTAGGCCTTTTTTGGCTCGGGAAGTGAGGACCTGTTTGCAGGCCTCTTGTACGGGCGTCTGCAGGGCACCACGCTTGCTGTGCGAGCGAAGCCTAAAAACCCAATCTCTGGGGCTGCCTTTCCTCCCTCCAAGGAACATAACCTGCTCGGCCGCCTTGAAGCTGACAGTCACCTTGGGCTGGGAAGTGCTAGTTGCGAAGTCAGTTTTCACCGGCAATGGCCGCTGGGTGCATGTGTATGCCTATGGCTCCCACACTGCCCAGAACATCAAGGTTCCCTCCACACAGCTCTTCCTTCACGTTAGCTCTGCAGTAAAGAGCTCACGAAACTAGGACTTTCTTGGCTCGGGAGGTGAGGTCCTGTTTGCAGTCCACTTGTACTGGAGTCTGCAGAGCCCAACCCTTGCTGTGCGAAGGAGGCCTAAAAACACCGTCTGTGGGTCTGCCTTTCCTCCCTCCAAGGAAGACCGCCTGCTTGGCCGCCTTCAAGCTGAAAGGCACATCGGACTGGGAAGTGCTAGTTGGGAAGTCAGTTTTCAAGGCCAATGGCCGCTGGGTGCACGTGTATGCCTAGGGCTCCCACACTGCCCAGAACATCAAGGTTCCCTCCACACAGCTCTTCCCTCACGTTAGCTCTGCAGTAAAGAGCTCACGAAACTAGGCCTTTGTTGGCTCGGGAGGTGAGGACCTGTTTGCAGTCCACTTGTACTGGAGTCTGCAGAGCCCAACACTTGCTGTGCGAAGGAGGCCTAAAAACACCGTCTGTGGGTCTGCCTTTCCTCCCTCCGAGGAAGACCGCCTGCTCGGCCGCCTTCAAGCTGCAAGTCACATTGTGCTGGGAAGTGCTACCTGGGAAGTCAATTTTCAGGGGCCATGGCTGCTGGCTGCACGATTACAGCTAGGCCTCCCACACTGCCCGGGAACATCAAGGCTCCCTCCACAAAGCTCTTCCGTCACGTTAGCTCTGCAGGAGAGAGCTCGCGAGACTAGGCCTTTCCTGGCTCGGGAAGTGAGGACCTGCTCGCAGCAGTATGGGTCGGGCCTCTCAAGAGCCCCACGTTGCCTGCGTACTGGGGGCATGAAAACGCTCTCTCAGGGGCTGCCTTTCCTCCCTCCAAGGAAGAGAGCCTACCCGGCCGCCTTCTGGCTGAAAGTCACATCGGGCTAGGAAGTGCTACCTGGGAAGTCAGTTTGCAGGGGCAATGGCCGCTGGGTGCACGTGTATGCCTAGGGCTCCCACACTGCCCAGAATATACATCAAGGTTCCCTCCACACAGCTCTTTCCTCACGTTAGCTCTGCAGTAAAGAGCTCACGAAACTAGGCCTTTCTTGGCTCGGGAAGTGAGGACCTGTTTGCAGGCCTCTTCTACTGGCGTCTGCAGAGCCCAACAATGGCTGTGCGAGGGAGGCCTAAAAACACAGTCTGTGGGTCTGCCTTTCCTCCCTCCAAGGAAGACCGCCTGCTTTGCCGCCTTCAAGCTGAAAGTCACATTGTCCTGGGAAGTGCTGCCTGGGAAGTCAGTTTGCAGGGGCAATGGCCGCTGGGTGCACGTGTATGCCTAGGGCTCTCACACTGCCCAGAACATCAAGGCTCCCTCCACACAGCCCTTCCGTCACGTTTGCTCAGCATGAGAGAGCTCGCGAAAGTAGGCCTTTTTTGACTCGGGAAGTGAGGACCTGTTTGCAGGCCTCTTGTACTGTCATCTGCAGAGCCCCACACTTGCTGTGCGAGGCAGGCATAAAAACACAGTCTCTGGGGCTGCCTTTCCTCCCTCCAAGGAAGAGAGCCTGCTCGGCCACCTTCAAGCTGACAGTCACCTTGGGCTGGGAAGTGCTAGTTGCGAAGTCAGTTTTCACCGGCAATGCCCGCTGGGTGCATGTGTATGCCTATGGCTCCCACACTGCCCAGAACATCAAGGTTCCCTCCACACAGCTCTTCCTTCACGTTAGCTCTGCAGTAAAGAGCTCACGAAACTAGGCCTTTCTTGGCTCGGGAGGTGAGGACCTGTTTGCTGTCCACTTGTACTGGAGTCTGCAGAGCCCAACCCTTGCTGTGCGAAGGAGGCCTAAAAACACCGTCTGTGGGGCTGCCTTTCCTCCCTCCAAGGAAGACAGCCTGCTCGGCCGCCTTGAAGCTGACAGTCACATTGGGCTGGGAACTGCTACCTGGGAAGTCAGTTTGCAGGGCCCATCGCCGCTGGCTGCACGTTTACAGCTAGGCTTCCCACACTGCCCGAGAACATCAAGGCTCCCTCCACAGAGCTCTTCCATCACGTTAGGTCTGCAGGAGAGAGCTCGCGAAACTAGGCCTTTCCTGGCTCGGGAAGTGAGGACCTGTTTGCAGGACTCTTGTACGGACGTCTGCAGAGCCCCGCACTTGCTGTGCGAGGGAGGCATAAAAACACAGTCTCTGGGGCTGCCTTTCCTCCCTCCAAGGAAGAGAGCCTACCCGGTCACCTTCTGGCTGAAAGTCACATCGGGCTTGGAAGTGCTATTTGGGAAGACTGTTTTCAGGGGCAATGGCCGCTGGGTGCACGTGTATGCCTAGGGCTCCCACACTGCCCAGAACATCAAGGTTCCCTCCACACAGCTCTTCCGTCACGTTAGCTCTGCAGGAGAGAGATCGCGAAACTAGGCCTTTCTTGGCTCGGGAAGTGAGGACCTGTTTGCCGGCCTCTTGTACTGGTGTCTGCTGAGCCCCACGCTTGCTGTGCGAGGGAGGCCTAAAAACCCAATCTCTGGGGCTGCCTTTTCTGCGTCCAAGGAAGAGAGCCTGCTCGGCCGCCTTCAAGCTGACAGTCACATTGGTCTGAGAAGTGCTAGTTGGGAAGTCAGTTTTCAGGGCCAATGGCCGCTGGGTGCCCCTGTATGCCTAGGGCTCCCATACTGCCAAGAACCTCAAGGTTCCCTCCACACAGCTCTTCCCTTACGTTAGCTCTGCAGTAAGGAGCTCACGAAACTAGGCCTTTCTTGGCTCGGGAAGTGAGGACCTGTTTGCAGTCCACTTGTACTGGAGTCTGCAGAGCCCAACCCTTGCTGTGCGAAGGAGGCCTAAAAACACCGTCTGTGGGTCTGCCTTTCCTCCCTCCAAGGAAGACCGCCTGCTTGGCCGCCTTCAAGCTGAAAGGCACATCGGACTGGGAAGTGCTAGTTGGGAAGTCTGTTTTCAAGGCCAATGGCCGCTGGGTGCACGTGTATGCCTAGGGCTCCCACACTGCGCAGAACATCAAGGTTCCCTCCACACAGCTCTTCCCTCACGTTAGCTCTGCAGTAAAGAGCTCACGAAACTAGGCCTTTCTTGGCTCGGGAGGTGAGGACCTGTTTGCAGTCCACTTGTACTGGAGTCTGCAGAGCCCAACACTTGCTGTGCGAAGGAGTCCTAAAAACACCGTCTGTGGGTCTGCCTTTCCTCCCTCCGAGGAAGACCGCCTGCTCGGCCGCCTTCAAGCTGCAAGTCACATTGTGCTGGGAAGTGCTACCTGGGAAGTCAATTTTCAGGGGCCATGGCTGCTGGCTGCACGATTACAGCTAGGCCTCCCACACTGCCCGGGAACATCAAGGCTCCCTCCACAAAGCTCTTCCGTCACGTTAGCTCTGCAGGAGAGAGCTCGCGAGACTAGGCCTTTCCTGGCTCGGGAAGTGAGGACCTGCTCGCAGCAGTATGGGTCGGGCCTCTCAAGAGCCCCACGTTGCCTGCGTACTGGGGGCATGAAAACGCTCTCTCAGGGGCTGCCTTTCCTCCCTCCAAGGAAGAGAGCCTACCCGGCCGCCTTCTGGCTGAAAGTCACATCGGGCTAGGAAGTGCTACCTGGGAAGTCAGTTTGCAGGGGCAATGGCCGCTGGGTGCACGTGTATGCCTAGGGCTCCCACACTGCCCAGAACATACATCAAGGTTCCCTCCACACAGCTCTTTCCTCACGTTAGCTCTGCAGTAAAGAGCCTACGAAACTAGGCCTTTCTTGGCTCGGGAAGTGAGGACCTGTTTGCAGGCCTCTTCTACTGGCGTCTGCAGAGCCCAACAATGGCTGTGCGAGGGAGGCCTAAAAACACAGTCTGTGGGTCTGCCTTTCCTCCCTCCAAGGAAGACCGCCTGCTTTGCCGCCTTCAAGCTGAAAGTCACATTGTCCTGGGAAGTGCTGCCTGGGAAGTCAGTTTGCAGGGGCAATGGCCGCTGGGTGCACGTGTATGCCTAGGGCTCTCACACTGCCCAGAACATCAAGGCTCCCTCCACACAGCCCTTCCGTCACGTTTGCTCAGCATGAGAGAGCTCGCGAAAGTAGGCCTTTTTTGGCTCGGGAAGTGAGGACCTGTTTGCAGGCCTCTTGTACGGGCGTCTGCAGGGCACCACGCTTGCTGTGCGAGCGAAGCCTAAAAACCCAATCTCTGGGGCTGCCTTTCCTCCCTCCAAGGAAGACAGCCTGCTCGGCCGCCTTGAAGCTGACAGTCACATTGGGCTGGGAAGTGCTACCTGGGAAGTCAGTTTGCAGGGCCCATCGCCGCTGGCTGCACGTTTACAGCTAGGCTTCCCACACTGCCCGAGAACATCAAGGCTCCCTCCACAGAGCTCTTCCATCACGTTAGCTCTGCAGGAGAGAGCTCGCGAAACTAGGCCTTTCCTGGCTCGGGAAGTGAGGACCTGTTTGCAGGACTCTTGTACGGACGTCTGCAGAGCCCCGCACTTGCTGTGCGAGGGAGGCATAAAAACACAGTCTCTGGGGCTGCCTTTCCTCCCTCCAAGGAAGAGAGCCTACCCGGTCACCTTCTGGCTGAAAGTCACATCGGGCTTGGAAGTGCTATTTGGGAAGACTGTTTTCAGGGGCAATGGCCGCTGGGTGCACGTGTATGCCTAGGGCTCCCACACTGCCCAGAACATCAAGGTTCCCTCCACACAGCTCTTCCGTCACGTTAGCTCTGCAGGAGAGAGATCGCGAAACTAGGCCTTTCTTGGCTCGGGAAGTGAGGACCTGTTTGCCGGCCTCTTGTACTGGTGTCTGCTGAGCCCCACGCTTGCTGTGCGAGGGAGGCCTAAAAACCCAATCTCTGGGGCTGCCTTTTCTGCGTCCAAGGAAGAGAGCCTGCTCGGCCGCCTTCAAGCTGACAGTCACATTGGTCTGAGAAGTGCTAGTTGGGAAGTCAGTTTTCAGGGCCAATGGCCGCTGGGTGCCCCTGTATGCCTAGGGCTCCCATACTGCCAAGAACCTCAAGGTTCCCTCCACACAGCTCTTCCCTTACGTTAGCTCTGCAGTAAGGAGCTCACGAAACTAGGCCTTTCTTGGCTCGGGAAGTGAGGACCTGTTTGCAGTCCACTTGTACTGGAGTCTGCAGAGCCCAACCCTTGCTGTGCGAAGGAGGCCTAAAAACACCGTCTGTGGGTCTGCCTTTCCTCCCTCCAAGGAAGACCGCCTGCTTGGCCGCCTTCAAGCTGAAAGGCACATCGGACTGGGAAGTGCTAGTTGGGAAGTCTGTTTTCAAGGCCAATGGCCGCTGGGTGCACGTGTATGCCTAGGGCTCCCACACTGCCCAGAACATCAAGGTTCCCTCCACACAGCTCTTCCCTCACGTTAGCTCTGCAGTAAAGAGCTCACGAAACTAGGCCTTTCTTGGCTCGGGAGGTGAGGACCTGTTTGCAGTCCACTTGTACTGGAGTCTGCAGAGCCCAACACTTGCTGTGCGAAGGAGGCCTAAAAACACCGTCTGTGGGTCTGCCTTTCCTCCCTCCGAGGAAGACCGCCTGCTCGGCTGCCTTCAAGCTGCAAGTCACATTGTGCTGGGAAGTGCTACCTGGGAAGTCAATTTTCAGGGGCCATGGCTGCTGGCTGCACGATTACAGCTAGGCCTCCCACACTGCCCGGGAACATCAAGGCTCCCTCCACAAAGCTCTTCCGTCACGTTAGCTCTGCAGGAGAGAGCTCGCGAGACTAGGCCTTTCCTGGCTCGGGAAGTGAGGACCTGCTCGCAGCAGTATGGGTCGGGCCTCTCAAGAGCCCCACGTTGCCTGCGTACTGGGGGCATGAAAACGCTCTCTCAGGGGCTGCCTTTCCTCCCTCCAAGGAAGAGAGCCTACCCGGCCGCCTTCTGGCTGAAAGTCACATCGGGCTAGGAAGTGCTACCTGGGAAGTCAGTTTGCAGGGGCAATGGCCGCTGGGTGCACGTGTATGCCTAGGGCTCCCACACTGCCCAGAACATACATCAAGGTTCCCTCCACACAGCTCTTTCCTCACGTTAGCTCTGCAGTAAAGAGCCTACGAAACTAGGCCTTTCTTGGCTCGGGAAGTGAGGACCTGTTTGCAGGCCTCTTCTACTGGCGTCTGCAGAGCCCAACAATGGCTGTGCGAGGGAGGCCTAAAAACACAGTCTGTGGGTCTGCCTTTCCTCCCTCCAAGGAAGACCGCCTGCTTTGCCGCCTTCAAGCTGAAAGTCACATTGTCCTGGGAAGTGCTGCCTGGGAAGTCAGTTTGCAGGGGCAATGGCCGCTGGGTGCACGTGTATGCCTAGGGCTCTCACACTGCCCAGAACATCAAGGCTCCCTCCACACAGCCCTTTCGTCACGTTTGCTCAGCATGAGAGAGCTCGCGAAAGTAGGCCTTTTTTGGCTCGGGAAGTGAGGACCTGTTTGCAGGCCTCTTGTACGGGCGTCTGCAGGGCACCACGCTTGCTGTGCGAGCGAAGCCTAAAAACCCAATCTCTGGGGCTGCCTTTCCTCCCTCCAAGGAACATAGCCTGCTCGGCCGCCTTGAAGCTGACAGTCACCTTGGGCTGGGAAGTGCTAGTTGCGAAGTCAGTTTTCACCGGCAATGGCCGCTGGGTGCATGTGTATGCCTATGGCTCCCACACTGCCCAGAACATCAAGGTTCCCTCCACACAGCTCTTCCTTCACGTTAGCTCTGCAGTAAAGAGCTCACGAAACTAGGCCTTTCTTGGCTCGGGAGGTGAGGACCTGTTTGCTGTCCACTTGTACTGGAGTCTGCAGAGCCCAACCCTTGCTGTGCGAAGGAGGCCTAAAAACACCGTCTGTGGGTCTGCCTTTCCTCCCTCCAAGGAAGACCGCCTGCTTGGCCGCCTTCAAGCTGAAAGGCACATCGGACTGGGAAGTGCTAGTTGGGAAGTCAGTTTTCAAGGCCAATGGCCGCTGGGTGCACGTGTATGCCTAGGGCTCCCACACTGCCCAGAACATCAAGGTTCCCTCCACACAGCTCTTCCCTCACGTTAGCTCTGCAGTAAAGAGCTCACGAAACTAGGCCTTTGTTGGCTCGGGAGGTGAGGACCTGTTTGCAGTCCACTTGTACTGGAGTCTGCAGAGCCCAACACTTGCTGTGCGAAGGAGGCCTAAAAACACCGTCTGTGGGTCTGCCTTTCCTCCCTCCGAGGAAGACCGCCTGCTCGGCCGCCTTCAAGCTGCAAGTCACATTGTGCTGGGAAGTGCTACCTGGGAAGTCAATTTTCAGGGGCCATGGCTGCTGGCTGCACGATTACAGCTAGGCCTCCCACACTGCCCGGGAACATCAAGGCTCCCTCCACAAAGCTCTTCCGTCACGTTAGCTCTGCAGGAGAGAGCTCGCGAGACTAGGCCTTTCCTGGCTCGGGAAGTGAGGACCTGCTCGCAGCAGTATGGGTCGGGCCTCTCAAGAGCCCCACGTTGCCTGCGTACTGGGGGCATGAAAACGCTCTCTCAGGGGCTGCCTTTCCTCCCTCCAAGGAAGAGAGCCTACCCGGCCGCCTTCTGGCTGAAAGTCACATCGGGCTAGGAAGTGCTACCTGGGAAGTCAGTTTGCAGGGGCAATGGCTGCTGGGTGCACGTGTATGCCTAGGGCTCCCACACTGCCCAGAACATACATCAAGGTTCCCTCCACACAGCTCTTTCCTCACGTTAGCTCTGCAGTAAAGAGCCTACGAAACTAGGCCTTTCTTGGCTCGGGAAGTGAGGACCTGTTTGCAGGCCTCTTCTACTGGCGTCTGCAGAGGCCAACAATGGCTGTGCGAGGGAGGCCTAAAAACACAGTCTGTGGGTCTGCCTTTCCTCCCTCCAAGGAAGACCGCCTGCTTTGCCGCCTTCAAGCTGAAAGTCACATTGTCCTGGGAAGTGCTGCCTGGGAAGTCAGTTTGCAGGGGCAATGGCCGCTGGGTGCACGTGTATGCCTAGGGCTCTCACAGTGCCCAGAACATCAAGGCTGCCTCCACACAGCCCTTCCGTCACGTTTGCTCAGCATGAGAGAGCTCGCAAAAGTAGGCCTTTTTTGGCTCGGGAAGTGAGGACCTGTTTGCAGGCCTCTTGTACGGGCGTCTGCAGGGCACCACGCTTGCTGTGCGAGCGAAGCCTAAAAACCCAATCTCTGGGGCTGCCTTTCCTCCCTCCAAGGAAGACAGCCTGCTCGGCCGCCTTGAAGCTGACAGTCACATTGGGCTGGGAAGTGCTACCTGGGAAGTCAGTTTGCAGGGCCCATCGCCGCTGGCTGCACGTTTACAGCTAGGCTTCCCACACTGCCCGAGAACATCAAGGCTCCCTCCACACAGCTCTTCCATCACGTTAGCTCTGCAGGAGAGAGCTCGCGAAACTAGGCCTTTCCTGGCTCGGGAAGTGAGGACCTGTTTGCAGGACTCTTGTACGGAGGTCTGCAGAGCCCCGCACTTGCTGTGCGAGGGAGGCATAAAAACACAGTCCCTGGGGCTGCCTTTCCTCCCTCCAAGGAAGAGAGCCTACCCGGTCACCTTCTGGCTGAAAGTCACATCGGGCTTGGAAGTGCTATTTGGGAAGACTGTTTTCAGGGGCAATGGCCGCTGGGTGCACGTGTATGCCTAGGGCTCCCACACTGCCCAGAACATACATCAAGGTTCCCTCCACACAGCTCTTTTCTCACGTTAGCTCTGCATTAAAGAGCTCACGAAACTAGGCCTTTCTTGGCTCGGGAAGTGAGGACCTGTTTGCAGGCCTCTTCTACTGGCGTCTGCAGAGCCCAACAATGGCTGTGCGAGGGAGGCCTAAAAACACAGTCTGTGAGTCTGCCTTTCCTCCCTCCAAGGAAGACCGCCTGCTTTGCCGCCTTCAAGCTGAAAGTCACATTGTCCTGGGAAGTGCTGCCTGGGAAGTCAGTTTGCAGGGGCAATGGCCGCTGGGTGCACGTGTATGCCTAGGGCTCTCACACTGCCCAGAACATCAAGGCTCCCTCCACACAGCCCTTCCGTCACGTTTGCTCAGCATGAGAGAGCTCGCGAAAGTAGGCCTTTTTTGGCTCGGGAAGTGAGGACCTGTTTGCAGGCCTCTTGTACGGGCGTCTGCAGGGCACCACGCTTGCTGTGCGAGCGAAGCCTAAAAACCCAATCTCTGGGGCTGCCTTTCCTCCCTCCAAGGAAGACAGCCTGCTCGGCCGCCTTGAAGCTGACAGTCACATTGGGCTGGGAAGTGCTACCTGGGAAGTCAGTTTGCAGGGCCCATCGCCGCTGGCTGCACGTTTACAGCTAGGCTTCCCACACTGCCCGAGAACATCAAGGCTCCCTCCACACAGCTCTTCCATCACGTTAGCTCTGCAGGAGAGAGCTCGCGAAACTAGGCCTTTCCTGGCTCGGGCAGTGAGGACCTGTTTGCAGGACTCTTGTACGGACGTCTGCAGAGCCCCGCACTTGCTGTGCGAGGGAGGCATAAAAACACAGTCTCTGGGGCTGCCTTTCCTCCCTCCAAGGAAGAGAGCCTACCCGGTCACCTTCTGGCTGAAAGTCACATCGGGCTTGGAAGTGCTATTTGGGAAGACTGTTTTCAGGGGCAATGGCCGCTGGGTGCACGTGTATGCCTAGGGCTCCCACACTGCCCAGAACATCAAGGTTCCCTCCACACAGCTCTTATGTCACGTTAGCTCTGCAGGAGAGAGATCGCGAAACTAGGCCTTTCTTGGCTCGGGAAGTGAGGACCTGTTTGCCGGCCTCTTGTACTGGTGTCTGCTGAGCCCCACGCTTGCTGTGCGAGGGAGGCCTAAAAACCCAATCTCTGGGGCTGCCTTTTCTGCGTCCAAGGAAGAGAGCCTGCTCGGCCGCCTTCAAGCTGACAGTCACATTGGTCTGAGAAGTGCTAGTTGGGAAGTCAGTTTTCAGGGCCAATGGCCGCTGGGTGCCCCTGTATGCCTAGGGCTCCCATACTGCCAAGAACCTCAAGGTTCCCTCCACACAGCTCTTCCCTTACGTTAGCTCTGCAGTAAGGAGCTCACGAAACTAGGCCTTTCTTGGCTCGGGAAGTGAGGACCTGTTTGCAGTCCACTTGTACTGGAGTCTGCAGAGCCCAAACCTTGCTGTGAGAAGGAGGCCTAAAAACACCGTCTGTGGGTCTGCCTTTCCTCCCTCCAAGGAAGACCGCCTGCTTGGCCGCCTTCAAACTGACAGTCACCTTGGGCTGGGAAGTGCTAGTTGCGAAGTCAGTTTTCACCGGCAATGGCCGCTGGGTGCATGTGTATGCCTATGGCTCCCACACTGCCCAGAACATCAAGGTTCCCTCCACACAGCTCTTCCTTCACGTTAGCTCTGCAGTAAAGAGCTCACGAAACTAGGCCTTTCTTGGCTCGGGAGGTGAGGACCTGTTTGCAGTCCACTTGTACTGGAGTCTGCAGAGCCCAACCCTTGCTGTGCGAAGGAGGCCTAAAAACACCGTCTGTGGGTCTGCCTTTCCTCCCTCCAAGGAAGACCGCCTGCTTGGCCGCCTTCAAGCTGAAAGGCACATCGGACTGGGAAGTGCTAGTTGGGAAGTCAGTTTTCAAGGCCAATGGCCGCTGGGTGCACGTGTATGCCTAGGGCTCCCACACTGCCCAGAACATCAAGGTTCCCTCCACACAGCTCTTCCCTCACGTTAGCTCTGCAGTAAAGAGCTCACGAAACTAGGCCTTTCTTGGCTCGGGAGGTGAGGACCTGTTTGCAGTCCACTTGTACTGGAGTCTGCAGAGCCCAACACTTGCTGTGCGAAGGAGGCCTAAAAACACCGTCTGTGGGTCTGCCTTTCCTCCCTCCGAGGAAGACCGCCTGCTCGGCCGCCTTCAAGCTGCAAGTCACATTGTGCTGGGAAGTGCTACTTGGGAAGTCAATTTTCAGGGGCCATGGCTGCTGGCTGCACGATTACAGCTAGGCCTCCCACACTGCCCGGGAACATCAAGGCTCCCTCCACAAAGCTCTTCCGTCACGTTAGCTCTGCAGGAGAGAGCTCGCGAGACTAGGCCTTTCCTGGCTCGGGAAGTGAGGACCTGCTCGCAGCAGTATGGGTCGGGCCTCTCAAGAGCCCCACGTTGCCTGCGTACTGGGGGCATGAAAACGCTCTCTCAGGGGCTGCCTTTCCTCCCTCCAAGGAAGAGAGCCTACCCGGCCGCCTTCTGGCTGAAAGTCACATCGGGCTAGGAAGTGCTACCTGGGAAGTCAGTTTGCAGGGGCAATGGCCGCTGGGTGCACGTGTATGCCTAGGGCTCCCACACTGCCCAGAACATACATCAAGGTTCCCTCCACACAGCTCTTTCCTCACGTTAGCTCTGCAGTAAAGAGCTCACGAAACTAGGCCTTTCTTGGCTCGGGAAGTGAGGACCTGTTTGCAGGCCTCTTCTACTGGCGTCTGCAGAGCCCAACAATGGCTGTGCGAGGGAGGCCTAAAAACACAGTCTGTGGGTCTGCCTTTCCTCCCTCCAAGGAAGACCGCCTGCTTTGCCGCCTTCAAGCTGAAAGTCACATTGTCCTGGGAAGTGCTGCCTGGGAAGTCAGTTTGCAGGGGCAATGGCCGCTGGGTGCACGTGTATGCCTAGGGCTCTCACACTGCCCAGAACATCAAGGCTCCCTCCACACAGCCCTTCCGTCACGTTTGCTCAGCATGAGAGAGCTCGCAAAAGTAGGCCTTTTTTGGCTCGGGAAGTGAGGACCTGTTTGCAGGCCTCTTGTACTGTCATCTGCAGAGCCCCACACTTGCTGTGCGAGGCAGGCATAAAAACACAGTCTCTGGGGCTGCCTTTCCTCCCTCCAAGGAAGAGAGCCTGCTCGGCCACCTTCAAGCTGACAGTCACCTTGGGCTGGGAAGTGCTAGTTGCGAAGTCAGTTTTCACCGGCAATGGCCGCTTGGTGCATGTGTATGCCTATGGCTCCCACACTGCCCAGAACATCAAGGTTCCCTCCACACAGCTCTTCCTTCACGTTAGCTCTGCAGTAAAGAGCTCACAAAACTAGGCCTTTCTTGGCACGGGAGGTGAGGACCTGTTTGCTGTCCACTTGTACTGGAGTCTGCAGAGCCCAACCCTTGCTGTGCGAAGCAGGCCTAAAAACACCGTCTGTGGGTCTGCCTTTCCTCCCTCCAAGGAAGACCGCCTGCTTGGCCGCCTTCAAGCTGAAAGGCACATCGGACTGGGAAGTGCTAGTTGGGAAGTCAGTTTTCAAGGCCAATGGCCGCTGGGTGCACGTGTATGCCTAGGGCTCCCACACTGCCCAGAACATCAAGGTTCCCTCCACACAGCTCTTCCTTCACGTTAGCTCTGCAGTAAAGAGCTCACGAAACTAGGCCTTTCTTGGCTCGGGAGGTGAGGACCTGTTTGCAGTCCACTTGTACTGGAGTCTGCAGAGCCCAACACTTGCTGTGCGAAGGAGGCCTAAAAACACCGTCTGTGGTTCTGCCTTTCCTCCCTCCGAGGAAGACCGCCTGCTCGGCCGCCTTCAAGCTACAAGTCACATTGTGCTGGGAAGTGCTACCTGGGAAGTCAATTTTCAGGGGCCATGGCTGCCGGCTGCACGATTACAGCTAGGCCTCCCACATTGCCCGGGAACATCAAGGCTCCCTCCACAAAGCTCTTCCGTCACGTTAGCTCTGCAGGAGAGAGCTCGCGAGACTAGGCCTTTCCTGGCTCGGGAAGTGAGGACCTGCTCGCAGCAGTATGGGTCGGGCCTCTCAAGAGCCCCACGTTGCCTGCGTACTGGGGGCATGAAAACGCTCTCTCAGGGGCTGCCTTTCCTCCCTCCAAGGAAGAGAGCCTACCCGGCCGCCTTCTGGCTGAAAGTCACATCGGGCTAGGAAGTGCTACCTGGGAAGTCAGTTTGCAGGGGCAATGGCTGCTGGGTGCACGTGTATGCCTAGGGCTCCCACACTGCCCAGAACATACATCAAGGTTCCCTCCACACAGCTCTTTCCTCACGTTAGCTCTGCAGTAAAGAGCCTACGAAACTAGGCCTTTCTTGGCTCGGGAAGTGAGGACCTGTTTGCAGGCCTCTTCTACTGGCGTCTGCAGAGCCCAACAATGGCTGTGCGAGGGAGGCCTAAAAACACAGTCTGTGGGTCTGCCTTTCCTCCCTCCAAGGAAGACCGCCTGCTTTGCCGCCTTCAAGCTGAAAGTCACATTGTCCTGGGAAGTGCTGCCTGGGAAGTCAGTTTGCAGGGGCAATGGCCGCTGGGTGCACGTGTATGCCTAGGGCTCTCACACTGCCCAGAACATCAAGGCTCCCTCCACACAGCCCTTCCGTCACGTTTGCTCAGCATGAGAGAGCTCGCGAAAGTAGGCCTTTTTTGGCTCGGGAAGTGAGGACCTGTTTGCAGGCCTCTTGTACGGGCGTCTGCAGGGCACCACGCTTGCTGTGCGAGCGAAGGCTAAAAACCCAATCTCTGGGGCTGCCTTTCCTCCCTCCAAGGAAGACAGCCTGCTCGGCCGCCTTGAAGCTGACAGTCACATTGGGCTGGGAAGTGCTACCTGGGAAGTCAGTTTGCAGGGCCCATCGCCGCTGGCTGCAGGTTTACAGCTAGGCTTCCCACACTGCCCGAGAACATCAAGGCTCCCTCCACACAGCTCTTCCATCACGTTAGCTCTGCAGGAGAGAGCTCGCGAAACTAGGGCTTTCCTGGCTCGGGAAGTGAGGACCTGTTGGCAGGACTCTTGTACGGACGTCTGCAGAGCCCCGCACTTGCTGTGCGAGGGAGGCATAAAAACACAGTCCCTGGGGCTGCCTTTCCTCCCTCCAAGGAAGAGAGCCTACCCGGTCACCTTCTGGCTGAAAGTCACATCGGGCTTGGAAGTGCTATTTGGGAAGACTGTTTTCAGGGGCAATGGCCGCTGGGTGCACGTGTATGCCTAGGGCTCCCACACTGCCCAGAACATACATCAAGGTTCCCTCCACACAGCTCTTTTCTCACGTTAGCTCTGCATTAAAGAGCTCACGAAACTAGGCCTTTTTTGGCTCGGGAAGTGAGGACCTGTTTGCAGGCCTCTTCTACTGGCGTCTGCAGAGCCCAACAATGGCTGTGCGAGGGAGGCCTAAAAACACAGTCTGTGAGTCTGCCTTTCCTCCCTCCAAGGAAGACCGCCTGCTTTGCCGCCTTCAAGCTGAAAGTCACATTGTCCTGGGAAGTGCTGCCTGGGAAGTCAGTTTGCAGGGGCAATGGCCGCTGGGTGCACGTGTATGCCTAGGGCTCTCACACTGCCCAGAACATCAAGGCTCCCTCCACACAGCCCTTCCGTCACGTTTGCTCAGCATGAGAGAGCTCGCGAAAGTAGGCCTTTTTTGGCTCGGGAAGTGAGGACCTGTTTGCAGGCCTCTTGTACGGGCGTCTGCAGGGCACCACGCTTGCTGTGCGAGCGAAGGCTAAAAACCCAATCTCTGGGGCTGCCTTTCCTCCCTCCAAGGAAGACAGCCTGCTCGGCCGCCTTGAAGCTGACAGTCACATTGGGCTGGGAAGTGCTACCTGGGAAGTCAGTTTGCAGGGCCCATCGCCGCTGGCTGCACGTTTACAGCTAGGCTTCCCACACTGCCCGAGAACATCAAGGCTCCCTCCACACAGCTCTTCCATCACGTTAGCTCTGCAGGAGAGAGCTCGCGAAACTAGGCCTTTCCTGGCTCGGGCAGTGAGGACCTGTTTGCAGGACTCTTGTACGGACGTCTGCAGAGCCCCGCACTTGCTGTGCGAGGGAGGCATAAAAACACAGTCTCTGGGGCTGCCTTTCCTCCCTCCAAGGAAGAGAGCCTACCCGGTCACCTTCTGGCTGAAAGTCACATCGGGCTTGGAAGTGCTATTTGGGAAGACTGTTTTCAGGGGCAATGGCCGCTGGGTGCACGTGTATGCCTAGGGCTCCCACACTGCCCAGAACATCAAGGTTCCCTCCACACAGCTCTTATGTCACGTTAGCTCTGCAGGAGAGAGATCTCGAAACTAGGCCTTTCTTGGCTCGGGAAGTGAGGACCTGTTTGCCGGCCTCTTGTACTGGTGTCTGCTGAGCCCCACGCTTGCTGTGCGAGGGAGGCCTAAAAACCCAATCTCTGGGGCTGCCTTTTCTGCGTCCAAGGAAGAGAGCCTGCTCGGCCGCCTTCAAGCTGACAGTCACATTGGTCTGAGAAGTGCTAGTTGGGAAGTCAGTTTTCAGGGCCAATGGCCGCTGGGTGCCCCTGTATGCCTAGGGCTCCCATACTGCCAAGAACCTCAAGGTTCCCTCCACACAGCTCTTCCCTTACGTTAGCTCTGCAGTAAGGAGCTCACGAAACTAGGCCTTTCTTGGCTCGGGAAGAGAGGACCTGTTTGCAGTCCACTTGTACTGGAGTCTGCAGAGCCCAAACCTTGCTGTGAGAAGGAGGCCTAAAAACACCGTCTGTGGGTCTGCCTTTCCTCCCTCCAAGGAAGACCGCCTGCTTGGCCGCCTTCAAACTGACAGTCACCTTGGGCTGGGAAGTGCTAGTTGCGAAGTCAGTTTTCACCGGCAATGGCCGCTGGGTGCATGTGTATGCCTATGGCTCCCACACTGCCCAGAACATCAAGGTTCCCTCCACACAGCTCTTCCTTCACGTTAGCTCTGCAGTAAAGAGCTCACGAAACTAGGCCTTTCTTGGCTCGGGAGGTGAGGACCTGTTTGCAGTCCACTTGTACTGGAGTCTGCAGAGCCCAACCCTTGCTGTGCGAAGGAGGCCTAAAAACACCGTCTGTGGGTCTGCCTTTCCTCCCTCCAAGGAAGACCGCCTGCTTGGCCGCCTTCAAGCTGAAAGGCACATCGGACTGGGAAGTGCTAGTTGGGAAGTCAGTTTTCAAGGCCAATGGCCGCTGGGTGCACGTGTATGCCTAGGGCTCCCACACTGCCCAGAACATCAAGGTTCCCTCCACACAGCTCTTCCCTCACGTTAGCTCTGCAGTAAAGAGCTCACGAAACTAGGCCTTTCTTGGCTCGGGAGGTGAGGACCTGTTTGCAGTCCACTTGTACTGGAGTCTGCAGAGCCCAACACTTGCTGTGCGAAGGAGGCCTAAAATCACCGTCTGTGGTTCTGCCTTTCCTCCCTCCGAGGAAGACCGCCTGCTCGGCCGCCTTCAAGCTGCAAGTCACATTGTGCTGGGAAGTGCTACCTGGGAAGTCAATTTTCAGGGGCCATGGCTGCTGGCTGCACGATTACAGCTAGGCCTCCCACACTGCCCGGGAACATCAAGGCTCCCTCCACAAAGCTCTTCCGTCACGTTAGCTCTGCAGGAGAGAGCTCGCGAGACTAGGCCTTTCCTGGCTCGGGAAGTGAGGACCTGCTCGCAGCAGTATGGGTCGGGCCTCTCAAGAGCCCCACGTTGCCTGCGTACTGGGGGCATGAAAACGCTCTCTCAGGGGCTGCCTTTCCTCCCTCCAAGGAAGAGAGCCTACCCGGCCGCCTTCTGGCTGAAAGTCACATCGGGCTAGGAAGTGCTACCTGGGAAGTCAGTTTGCAGGGGCAATGGCCGCTGGGTGCACGTGTATGCCTAGGGCTCCCACACTGCCCAGAACATACATCAAGGTTCCCTCCACACAGCTCTTTCCTCACGTTAGCTCTGCAGTAAAGAGCCTACGAAACTAGGCCTTTCTTGGCTCGGGAAGTGAGGACCTGTTTGCAGGCCTCTTCTACTGGCGTCTGCAGAGCCCAACAATGGCTGTGAGAGGGAGGCCTAAAAACACAGTCTGTGGGTCTGCCTTTCCTCCCTCCAAGGAAGACCGCCTGCTTTGCCGCCTTCAAGCTGAAAGTCACATTGTCCTGGGAAGTGCTGCCTGGGAAGTCAGTTTGCAGGGGCAATGGCCGCTGGGTGCACGTGTATGCCTAGGGCTCTCACAGTGCCCAGAACATCAAGGCTCCCTCCACACAGCCCTTCCGTCACGTTTGCTCAGCATGAGAGAGCTCGCAAAAGTAGGCCTTTTTTGGCTCGGGAAGTGAGGACCTGTTTGCAGGCCTCTTGTACGGGCGTCTGCAGGGCACCACGCTTGCTGTGCGAGCGAAGGCTAAAAACCCAATCTCTGGGGCTGCCTTTCCTCCCTCCAAGGAAGACAGCCTGCTCGGCCGCCTTGAAGCTGACAGTCACATTGGGCTGGGAAGTGCTACCTGGGAAGTCAGTTTGCAGGGCCCATCGCCGCTGGCTGCAGGTTTACAGCTAGGCTTCCCACACTGCCCGAGAACATCAAGGCTCCCTCCACACAGCTCTTCCATCACGTTAGCTCTGCAGGAGAGAGCTCGCGAAACTAGGGCTTTCCTGGCTCGGGAAGTGAGGACCTGTTGGCAGGACTCTTGTACGGACGTCTGCAGAGCCCCGCACTTGCTGTGCGAGGGAGGCATAAAAACACAGTCCCTGGGGCTGCCTTTCCTCCCTCCAAGGAAGAGAGCCTACCCGGTCACCTTCTGGCTGAAAGTCACATCGGGCTTGGAAGTGCTATTTGGGAAGACTGTTTTCAGGGGCAATGGCCGCTGGGTGCACGTGTATGCCTAGGGCTCCCACACTGCCCAGAACATACATCAAGGTTCCCTCCACACAGCTCTTTTCTCACGTTAGCTCTGCATTAAAGAGCTCACGAAACTAGGCCTTTCTTGGCTCGGGAAGTGAGGACCTGTTTGCAGGCCTCTTCTACTGGCGTCTGCAGAGCCCAACAATGGCTGTGCGAGGGAGGCCTAAAAACACAGTCTGTGAGTCTGCCTTTCCTCCATCCAAGGAAGACCGCCTGCTTTGCCGCCTTCAAGCTGAAAGTCACATTGTCCTGGGAAGTGCTGCCTGGGAAGTCAGTTTGCAGGGGCAATGGCCGCTGGGTGCACGTGTATGCCTAGGGCTCTCACACTGCCCAGAACATCAAGGCTCCCTCCACACAGCCCTTCCGTCACGTTTGCTCAGCATGAGAGAGCTCGCGAAAGTAGGCCTTTTTTGGCTCGGGAAGTGAGGACCTGTTTGCAGGCCTCTTGTACGGGCGTCTGCAGGGCACCACGCTTGCTGTGCGAGCGAAGCCTAAAAACCCA
The DNA here is from genome assembly GCF_054371585.1 of Giraffa tippelskirchi. Taxonomy (NCBI): domain Eukaryota; kingdom Metazoa; phylum Chordata; class Mammalia; order Artiodactyla; family Giraffidae; genus Giraffa; species Giraffa tippelskirchi. The sequence continues at coordinate 105,536,684 of NC_137275.1, forward strand.
ATCTCTGGGGCTGCCTTTCCTCCCTCCAAGGAAGACAGCCTGCTCGGCCGCCTTGAAGCTGACAGTCACATTGGGCTGGGAAGTGCTACCTGGGAAGTCAGTTTGCAGGGCCCATCGCCGCTGGCTGCACGTTTACAGCTAGGCTTCCCACACTGCCCGAGAACATCAAGGCTCCCTCCACAGAGCTCTTCCATCACGTTAGCTCTGCAGGAGAGAGCTCGCGAAACTAGGCCTTTCCTGGCTCGGGAAGTGAGGACCTGTTTGCAGGACTCTTGTACGGACGTCTGCAGAGCCCCGCACTTGCTGTGCGAGGGAGGCATAAAAACACAGTCTCTGGGGCTGCCTTTCCTCCCTCCAAGGAAGAGAGCCTACCCGGTCACCTTCTGGCTGAAAGTCACATCGGGCTTGGAAGTGCTATTTGGGAAGACTGTTTTCAGGGGCAATGGCCGCTGGGTGCACGTGTATGCCTAGGGCTCCCACACTGCCCAGAACATCAAGGTTCCCTCCACACAGCTCTTCCGTCACGTTAGCTCTGCAGGAGAGAGATCGCGAAACTAGGCCTTTCTTGGCTCGGGAAGTGAGGACCTGTTTGCCGGCCTCTTGTACTGGTGTCTGCTGAGCCCCACGCTTGCTGTGCGAGGGAGGCCTAAAAACCCAATCTCTGGGGCTGCCTTTTCTGCGTCCAAGGAAGAGAGCCTGCTCGGCCGCCTTCAAGCTGACAGTCACATTGGTCTGAGAAGTGCTAGTTGGGAAGTCAGTTTTCAGGGCCAATGGCCGCTGGGTGCCCCTGTATGCCTAGGGCTCCCATACTGCCAAGAACCTCAAGGTTCCCTCCACACAGCTCTTCCCTTACGTTAGCTCTGCAGTAAGGAGCTCACGAAACTAGGCCTTTCTTGGCTCGGGAAGTGAGGACCTGTTTGCAGTCCACTTGTACTGGAGTCTGCAGAGCCCAACCCTTGCTGTGCGAAGGAGGCCTAAAAACACCGTCTGTGGGTCTGCCTTTCCTCCCTCCAAGGAAGACCGCCTGCTTGGCCGCCTTCAAGCTGAAAGGCACATCGGACTGGGAAGTGCTAGTTGGGAAGTCTGTTTTCAAGGCCAATGGCCGCTGGGTGCACGTGTATGCCTAGGGCTCCCACACTGCCCAGAACATCAAGGTTCCCTCCACACAGCTCTTCCCTCACGTTAGCTCTGCAGTAAAGAGCTCACGAAACTAGGCCTTTCTTGGCTCGGGAGGTGAGGACCTGTTTGCAGTCCACTTGTACTGGAGTCTGCAGAGCCCAACACTTGCTGTGCGAAGGAGGCCTAAAAACACCGTCTGTGGGTCTGCCTTTCCTCCCTCCGAGGAAGACCGCCTGCTCGGCCGCCTTCAAGCTGCAAGTCACATTGTGCTGGGAAGTGCTACCTGGGAAGTCAATTTTCAGGGGCCATGGCTGCTGGCTGCACGATTACAGCTAGGCCTCCCACACTGCCCGGGAACATCAAGGCTCCCTCCACAAAGCTCTTCCGTCACGTTAGCTCTGCAGGAGAGAGCTCGCGAGACTAGGCCTTTCCTGGCTCGGGAAGTGAGGACCTGCTCGCAGCAGTATGGGTCGGGCCTCTCAAGAGCCCCACGTTGCCTGCGTACTGGGGCCATGAAAACGCTCTCTCAGGGGCTGCCTTTCCTCCCTCCAAGGAAGAGAGCCTACCCGGCCGCCTTCTGGCTGAAAGTCACATCGGGCTAGGAAGTGCTACCTGGGAAGTCAGTTTGCAGGGGCAATGGCCGCTGGGTGCACGTGTATGCCTAGGGCTCCCACACTGCCCAGAACATACATCAAGGTTCCCTCCACACAGCTCTTTCCTCACGTTAGCTCTGCAGTAAAGAGCCTACGAAACTAGGCCTTTCTTGGCTCGGGAAGTGAGGACCTGTTTGCAGGCCTCTTCTACTGGCGTCTGCAGAGCCCAACAATGGCTGTGCGAGGGAGGCCTAAAAACACAGTCTGTGGGTCTGCCTTTCCTCCCTCCAAGGAAGACCGCCTGCTTTGCCGCCTTCAAGCTGAAAGTCACATTGTCCTGGGAAGTGCTGCCTGGGAAGTCAGTTTGCAGGGGCAATGGCCGCTGGGTGCACGTGTATGCCTAGGGCTCTCACAGTGCCCAGAACATCAAGGCTCCCTCCACACAGCCCTTCCGTCACGTTTGCTCAGCATGAGAGAGCTCGCAAAAGTAGGCCTTTTTTGGCTCGGGAAGTGAGGACCTGTTTGCAGGCCTCTTGTACTGTCATCTGCAGAGCCCCACACTTGCTGTGCGAGGCAGGCATAAAAACACAGTCTCTGGGGCTGCCTTTCCTCCCTCCAAGGAAGAGAGCCTGCTCGGCCACCTTCAAGCTGACAGTCACCTTGGGCTGGGAAGTGCTAGTTGCGAAGTCAGTTTTCACCGGCAATGGCCGCTTGGTGCATGTGTATGCCTATGGCTCCCACACTGCCCAGAACATCAAGGTTCCCTCCACACAGCTCTTCCTTCACGTTAGCTCTGCAGTAAAGAGCTCACGAAACTAGGCCTTTCTTGGCACGGGAGGTGAGGACCTGTTTGCTGTCCACTTGTACTGGAGTCTGCAGAGCCCAACCCTTGCTGTGCGAAGGAGGCCTAAAAACACCGTCTGTGGGTCTGCCTTTCCTCCCTCCAAGGAAGACCGCCTGCTTGGCCGCCTTCAAGCTGAAAGGCACATCGGACTGGGAAGTGCTAGTTGGGAAGTCAGTTTTCAAGGCCAATGGCCGCTGGGTGCACGTGTATGCCTAGGGCTCCCACACTGCCCAGAACATCAAGGTTCCCTCCACACAGCTCTTCCCTCACGTTAGCTCTGCAGTAAAGAGCTCACGAAACTAGGCCTTTCTTGGCTCGGGAGGTGAGGACCTGTTTGCAGTCCACTTGTACTGGAGTCTGCAGAGCCCAACACTTGCTGTGCGAAGGAGGCCTAAAAACACCGTCTGTGGGTCTGCCTTTCCTCCCTCCGAGGAAGACCGCCTGCTCGGCCGCCTTCAAGCTACAAGTCACATTGTGCTGGGAAGTGCTACCTGGGAAGTCAATTTTCAGGGGCCATGGCTGCCGGCTGCACGATTACAGCTAGGCCTCCCACATTGCCCGGGAACATCAAGGCTCCCTCCACAAAGCTCTTCCGTCACGTTAGCTCTGCAGGAGAGAGCTCGCGAGACTAGGCCTTTCCTGGCTCGGGAAGTGAGGACCTGCTCGCAGCAGTATGGGTCGGGCCTCTCAAGAGCCCCACGTTGCCTGCGTACTGGGGGCATGAAAACGCTCTCTCAGGGGCTGCCTTTCCTCCCTCCAAGGAAGAGAGCCTACCCGGCCGCCTTCTGGCTGAAAGTCACATCGGGCTAGGAAGTGCTACCTGGGAAGTCAGTTTGCAGGGGCAATGGCTGCTGGGTGCACGTGTATGCCTAGGGCTCCCACACTGCCCAGAACATACATCAAGGTTCCCTCCACACAGCTCTTTCCTCACGTTAGCTCTGCAGTAAAGAGCCTACGAAACTAGGCCTTTCTTGGCTCGGGAAGTGAGGACCTGTTTGCAGGCCTCTTCTACTGGCGTCTGCAGAGCCCAACAATGGCTGTGCGAGGGAGGCCTAAAAACACAGTCTGTGGGTCTGCCTTTCCTCCCTCCAAGGAAGACCGCCTGCTTTGCCGCCTTCAAGCTGAAAGTCACATTGTCCTGGGAAGTGCTGCCTGGGAAGTCAGTTTGCAGGGGCAATGGCCGCTGGGTGCACGTGTATGCCTAGGGCTCTCACACTGCCCAGAACATCAAGGCTCCCTCCACACAGCCCTTCCGTCACGTTTGCTCAGCATGAGAGAGCTCGCGAAAGTAGGCCTTTTTTGGCTCGGGAAGTGAGGACCTGTTTGCAGGCCTCTTGTACGGGCGTCTGCAGGGCACCACGCTTGCTGTGCGAGCGAAGCCTAAAAACCCAATCTCTGGGGCTGCCTTTCCTCCCTCCAAGGAAGACAGCCTGCTCGGCCGCCTTGAAGCTGACAGTCACATTGGGCTGGGAAGTGCTACCTGGGAAGTCAGTTTGCAGGGCCCATCGCCGCTGGCTGCAGGTTTACAGCTAGGCTTCCCACACTGCCCGAGAACATCAAGGCTCCCTCCACACAGCTCTTCCATCACGTTAGCTCTGCAGGAGAGAGCTCGCGAAACTAGGGCTTTCCTGGCTCGGGAAGTGAGGACCTGTTGGCAGGACTCTTGTACGGACGTCTGCAGAGCCCCGCACTTGCTGTGCGAGGGAGGCATAAAAACACAGTCCCTGGGGCTGCCTTTCCTCCCTCCAAGGAAGAGAGCCTACCCGGTCACCTTCTGGCTGAAAGTCACATCGGGCTTGGAAGTGCTATTTGGGAAGACTGTTTTCAGGGGCAATGGCCGCTGGGTGCACGTGTATGCCTAGGGCTCCCACACTGCCCAGAACATACATCAAGGTTCCCTCCACACAGCTCTTTTCTCACGTTAGCTCTGCATTCAAGAGCTCACGAAACTAGGCCTTTCTTGGCTCGGGAAGTGAGGACCTGTTTGCAGGCCTCTTCTACTGGCGTCTGCAGAGCCCAACAATGGCTGTGCGAGGGAGGCCTAAAAACACAGTCTGTGAGTCTGCCTTTCCTCCCTCCAAGGAAGACCGCCTGCTTTGCCGCCTTCAAGCTGAAAGTCACATTGTCCTGGGAAGTGCTGCCTGGGAAGTCAGTTTGCAGGGGCAATGGCCGCTGGGTGCACGTGTATGCCTAGGGCTCTCACACTGCCCAGAACATCAAGGCTCCCTCCACACAGCCCTTCCGTCACGTTTGCTCAGCATGAGAGAGCTCGCGAAAGTAGGCCTTTTTTGGCTCGGGAAGTGAGGACCTGTTTGCAGGCCTCTTGTACGGGCGTCTGCAGGGCACCACGCTTGCTGTGCGAGCGAAGCCTAAAAACCCAATCTCTGGGGCTGCCTTTCCTCCCTCCAAGGAAGACAGCCTGCTCTGCCGCCTTGAAGCTGACAGTCACATTGGGCTGGGAAGTGCTACCTGGGAAGTCAGTTTGCAGGGCCCATCGCCGCTGGCTGCACGTTTACAGCTAGGCTTCCCACACTGCCCGAGAACATCAAGGCTCCCTCCACACAGCTCTTCCATCACGTTAGCTCTGCAGGAGAGAGCTCGCGAAACTAGGCCTTTCCTGGCTCGGGCAGTGAGGACCTGTTTGCAGGACTCTTGTACGGACGTCTGCAGAGCCCCGCACTTGCTGTGCGAGGGAGGCATAAAAACACAGTCTCTGGGGCTGCCTTTCCTCCCTCCAAGGAAGAGAGCCTACCCGGTCACCTTCTGGCTGAAAGTCACATCGGGCTTGGAAGTGCTATTTGGGAAGACTGTTTTCAGGGGCAATGGCCGCTGAGTGCACGTGTATGCCTAGGGCTCCCACACTGCCCAGAACATCAAGGTTCCCTCCACACAGCTCTTCCGTCACGTTAGCTCTGCAGGAGAGAGATCGCGAAACTAGGCCTTTCTTGGCTCGGGAAGTGAGGACCTGTTTGCCGGCCTCTTGTACTGGTGTCTGCTGAGCCCCACGCTTGCTGTGCGAGGGAGGCCTAAAAACCCAATCTCTGGGGCTGCCTTTTCTGCGTCCAAGGAAGAGAGCCTGCTCGGCCGCCTTCAAGCTGACAGTCACATTGGTCTGAGAAGTGCTAGTTGGGAAGTCAGTTTTCAGGGCCAATGGCCGCTGGGTGCCCCTGTATGCCTAGGGCTCCCATACTGCCAAGAACCTCAAGGTTCCCTCCACACAGCTCTTCCCTTACGTTAGCTCTGCAGTAAGGAGCTCACGAAACTAGGCCTTTCTTGGCTCGGGAAGAGAGGACCTGTTTGCAGTCCACTTGTACTGGAGTCTGCAGAGCCCAAACCTTGCTGTGAGAAGGAGGCCTAAAAACACCGTCTGTGGGTCTGCCTTTCCTCCCTCCAAGGAAGACCGCCTGCTTGGCCGCCTTCAAACTGACAGTCACCTTGGGCTGGGAAGTGCTAGTTGCGAAGTCAGTTTTCACCGGCAATGGCCGCTGGGTGCATGTGTATGCCTATGGCTCCCACACTGCCCAGAACATCAAGGTTCCCTCCACACAGCTCTTCCTTCACGTTAGCTCTGCAGTAAAGAGCTCACGAAACTAGGCCTTTCTTGGCTCGGGAGGTGAGGACCTGTTTGCAGTCCACTTGTACTGGAGTCTGCAGAGCCCAACCCTTGCTGTGCGAAGGAGGCCTAAAAACACCGTCTGTGGGTCTGCCTTTCCTCCCTCCAAGGAAGACCGCCTGCTTGGCCGCCTTCAAGCTGAAAGGCACATCGGACTGGGAAGTGCTAGTTGGGAAGTCAGTTTTCAAGGCCAATGGCCGCTGGGTGCACGTGTATGCCTAGGGCTCCCACACTGCCCAGAACATCAAGGTTCCCTCCACACAGCTCTTCCCTCACGTTAGCTCTGCAGTAAAGAGCTCACGAAACTAGGCCTTTCTTGGCTCGGGAGGTGAGGACCTGTTTGCAGTCCACTTGTACTGGAGTCTGCAGAGCCCAACACTTGCTGTGCGAAGGAGGCCTAAAAACACCGTCTGTGGGTCTGCCTTTCCTCCCTCCGAGGAAGACCGCCTGCTCGGCCGCCTTCAAGCTGCAAGTCACATTGTGCTGGGAAGTGCTACCTGGGAAGTCAATTTTCAGGGGCCATGGCTGCTGGCTGCACGATTACAGCTAGGCCTCCCACACTGCCCGGGAACATCAAGGCTCCCTCCACAAAGCTCTTCCGTCACGTTAGCTCTGCAGGAGAGAGCTCGCGAGACTAGGCCTTTCCTGGCTCGGGAAGTGAGGACCTGCTCGCAGCAGTATGGGTCGGGCCTCTCAAGAGCCCCACGTTGCCTGCGTACTGGGGGCATGAAAACGCTCTCTCAGGGGCTGCCTTTCCTCCCTCCAAGGAAGAGAGCCTACCCGGCCGCCTTCTGGCTGAAAGTCACATCGGGCTAGGAAGTGCTACCTGGGAAGTCAGTTTGCAGGGGCAATGGCCGCTGGGTGCACGTGTATGCCTAGGGCTCCCACACTGCCCAGAACATACATCAAGGTTCCCTCCACACAGCTCTTTCCTCACGTTAGCTCTGCAGTAAAGAGCCTACGAAACTAGGCCTTTCTTGGCTCGGGAAGTGAGGACCTGTTTGCAGGCCTCTTCTACTGGCGTCTGCAGAGCCCAACAATGGCTGTGCGAGGGAGGCCTAAAAACACAGTCTGTGGGTCTGCCTTTCCTCCCTCCAAGGAAGACCGCCTGCTTTGCCGCCTTCAAGCTGAAAGTCACATTGTCCTGGGAAGTGCTGCCTGGGAAGTCAGTTTGCAGGGGCAATGGCCGCTGGGTGCACGTGTATGCCTAGGGCTCTCACACTGCCCAGAACATCAAGGCTCCCTCCACACAGCCCTTCCGTCACGTTTGCTCAGCATGAGAGAGCTCGCGAAAGTAGGCCTTTTTTGGCTCGGGAAGTGAGGACCTGTTTGCAGGCCTCTTGTACGGGCGTCTGCAGGGCACCACGCTTGCTGTGCGAGCGAAGCCTAAAAACCCAATCTCTGGGGCTGCCTTTCCTCCCTCCAAGGAAGACAGCCTGCTCGGCCGCCTTGAAGCTGACAGTCACATTGGGCTGGCAAGTGCTACCTGGGAAGTCAGTTTGCAGGGCCCATCGCCGCTGGCTGCACGTTTACAGCTAGGCTTCCCACACTGCCCGAGAACATCAAGGCTCCCTCCACAGAGCTCTTCCATCACGTTAGCTCTGCAGGAGAGAGCTCGCGAAACTAGGCCTTTCCTGGCTCGGGAAGTGAGGACCTGTTTGCAGGACTCTTGTACGGACGTCTGCAGAGCCCCGCACTTGCTGTGCGAGGGAGGCATAAAAACACAGTCTCTGGGGCTGCCTTTCCTCCCTCCAAGGAAGAGAGCCTACCCGGTCACCTTCTGGCTGAAAGTCACATCGGGCTTGGAAGTGCTATTTGGGAAGACTGTTTTCAGGGGCAATGGCCGCTGGGTGCACGTGTATGCCTAGGGCTCCCACACTGCCCAGAACATCAAGGTTCCCTCCACACAGCTCTTCCGTCACGTTAGCTCTGCAGGAGAGAGATCGGGAAACTAGGCCTTTCTTGGCTCGGGAAGTGAGGACCTGTTTGCCGGCCTCTTGTACTGGTGTCTGCTGAGCCCCACGCTTGCTGTGCGAGGGAGGCCTAAAAACCCAATCTCTGGGGCTGCCTTTTCTGCGTCCAAGGAAGAGAGCCTGCTCGGCCGCCTTCAAGCTGACAGTCACATTGGTCTGAGAAGTGCTAGTTGGGAAGTCAGTTTTCAGGGCCAATGGCCGCTGGGTGCCCCTGTATGCCTAGGGCTCCCATACTGCCAAGAACCTCAAGGTTCCCTCCACACAGCTCTTCCCTTACGTTAGCTCTGCAGTAAGGAGCTCACGAAACTAGGCCTTTCTTGGCTCGGGAAGTGAGGACCTGTTTGCAGTCCACTTGTACTGGAGTCTGCAGAGCCCAACCCTTGCTGTGCGAAGGAGGCCTAAAAACACCGTCTGTGGGTCTGCCTTTCCTCCCTCCAAGGAAGACCGCCTGCTTGGCCGCCTTCAAGCTGAAAGGCACATCGGACTGGGAAGTGCTAGTTGGGAAGTCTGTTTTCAAGGCCAATGGCCGCTGTTTGCACGTGTATGCCTAGGGCTCCCACACTGCCCAGAACATCAAGGTTCCCTCCACACAGCTCTTCCCTCACGTTAGCTCTGCAGTAAAGAGCTCACGAAACTAGGCCTTTCTTGGCTCGGGAGGTGAGGACCTGTTTGCAGTCCACTTGTACTGGAGTCTGCAGAGCCCAACACTTGCTGTGCGAAGGAGGCCTAAAAACACCGTCTGTGGGTCTGCCTTTCCTCCCTCCGAGGAAGACCGCCTGCTCGGCCGCCTTCAAGCTGCAAGTCACATTGTGCTGGGAAGTGCTACCTGGGAAGTCAATTTTCAGGGGCCATGGCTGCTGGCTGCACGATTACAGCTAGGCCTCCCACACTGCCCGGGAACATCAAGGCTCCCTCCACAAAGCTCTTCCGTCACGTTAGCTCTGCAGGAGAGAGCTCGCGAGACTAGGCCTTTCCTGGCTCGGGAAGTGAGGACCTGCTCGCAGCAGTATGGGTCGGGCCTCTCAAGAGCCCCACGTTGCCTGCGTACTGGGGGCATGAAAACGCTCTCTCAGGGGCTGCCTTTCCTCCCTCCAAGGAAGAGAGCCTACCCGGCCGCCTTCTGGCTGAAAGTCACATCGGGCTAGGAAGTGCTACCTGGGAAGTCAGTTTGCAGGGGCAATGGCCGCTGGGTGCACGTGTATGCCTAGGGCTCCCACACTGCCCAGAACATACATCAAGGTTCCCTCCACACAGCTCTTTCCTCACGTTAGCTCTGCAGTAAAGAGCCTACGAAACTAGGCCTTTCTTGGCTCGGGAAGTGAGGACCTGTTTGCAGGCCTCTTCTACTGGCGTCTGCAGAGCCCAACAATGGCTGTGCGAGGGAGGCCTAAAAACACAGTCTGTGGGTCTGCCTTTCCTCCCTCCAAGGAAGACCGCCTGCTTTGCCGCCTTCAAGCTGAAAGTCACATTGTCCTGGGAAGTGCTGCCTGGGAAGTCAGTTTGCAGGGGCAATGGCCGCTGGGTGCACGTGTATGCCTAGGGCTCTCACACTGCCCAGAACATCAAGGCTCCCTCCACACAGCCCTTCCGTCACGTTTGCTCAGCATGAGAGAGCTCGCGAAAGTAGGCCTTTTTTGGCTCGGGAAGTGAGGACCTGTTTGCAGGCCTCTTGTACGGGCGTCTGCAGGGCACCACGCTTGCTGTGCGAGCGAAGCCTAAAAACCCAATCTCTGGGGCTGCCTTTCCTCCCTCCAAGGAAGACAGCCTGCTCGGCCGCCTTGAAGCTGACAGTCACATTGGGCTGGGAAGTGCTACCTGGGAAGTCAGTTTGCAGGGCCCATCGCCGCTGGCTGCACGTTTACAGCTAGGCTTCCCACACTGCCCGAGAACATCAAGGCTCCCTCCACAGAGCTCTTCCATCACGTTAGCTCTGCAGGAGAGAGCTCGCGAAACTAGGCCTTTCCTGGCTCGGGAAGTGAGGACCTGTTTGCAGGACTCTTGTACGGACGTCTGCAGAGCCCCGCACTTGCTATGCGAGGGAGGCATAAAAACACAGTCTCTGGGGCTGCCTTTCCTCCCTCCAAGGAAGAGAGCCTACCCGGTCACCTTCTGGCTGAAAGTCACATCGGGCTTGGAAGTGCTATTTGGGAAGACTGTTTTCAGGGGCAATGGCCGCTGGGTGCACGTGTATGCCTAGGGCTCCCACACTGCCCAGAACATCAAGGTTCCCTCCACACAGCTCTTCCGTCACGTTAGCTCTGCAGGAGAGAGATCGCGAAACTAGGTCTTTCTTGGCTCGGGAAGTGAGGACCTGTTTGCCGGCCTCTTGTACTGGTGTCTGCTGAGACCCACGCTTGCTGTGCGAGGGAGGCCTAAAAACCCAATCTCTGGGGCTGCCTTTTCTGCGTCCAAGGAAGAGAGCCTGCTCGGCCGCCTTCAAGCTGACAGTCACATTGGTCTGAGAAGTGCTAGTTGGGAAGTCAGTTTTCAGGGCCAATGGCCGCTGGGTGCCCCTGTATGCCTAGGGCTCCCATACTGCCAAGAACCTCAAGGTTCCCTCCACACAGCTCTTCCCTTACGTTAGCTCTGCAGTAAGGAGCTCACGAAACTAGGCCTTTCTTGGCTCGGGAAGTGAGGACCTGTTTGCAGTCCACTTGTACTGGAGTCTGCAGAGCCCAACCCTTGCTGTGCGAAGGAGGCCTAAAAACACCGTCTGTGGGTCTGCCTTTCCTCCCTCCAAGGAAGACCGCCTGCTTGGCCGCCTTCAAGCTGAAAGGCACATCGGACTGGGAAGTGCTAGTTGGGAAGTCTGTTTTCAAGGCCAATGGCCGCTGGGTGCACGTGTATGCCTAGGGCTCCCACACTGCCCAGAACATCAAGGTTCCCTCCACACAGCTCTTCCCTCACGTTAGCTCTGCAGTAAAGAGCTTACGAAACTAGGCCTTTCTTAGCTCGGGAAGTGAGGACCTGTTTGCAGGCCTCTTCTACTGGCGTCTGCAGAGCCCAACAATGGCTGTGCGAGGGAGGCCTAAAAACACAGTCTGTGGGTCTGCCTTTCCTCCCTCCAAGGAAGACCGCCTGCTTTGCCGCCTACAAACTGAAAGTCACATTGTCCTGGGAAGTGCTGCCTGGGAAGTCTGTTTGCAGGGCCAATGGCCGCTGGGTGCACGTGTATGCCTAGGGCTCTCACACTGCCCAGAACATCAAGGCTCCCTCCACACAGCCCTTCCGTCACGTTTGCTCAGCATGAGAGAGCTCGCGAAAGTAGGCCTTTTTTGGCTCGGGAAGTGAGGACCTGTTTGCAGGTCTCTTGTACGGGCGTCTGCAGGGCACCACGCTTGCTGTGCGAGCGAAGCCTAAAAACCCAATCTCTGGGGCTGCCTTTCCTCCCTCCAAGGAAGACAGCCTGCTCGGCCGCCTTGAAGCTGACAGTCACCTTGGGCTGGGAAGTGCTAGTTGCGAAGTCAGTTTTCACCGGCAATGGCCGCTGGGTGCATGTGTATGCCTATGGCTCCCACACTGCCCAGAACATCAAGTTTCCCTCCACACAGCTCTTCCTTCACGTTAGCTCTGCAGTAAAGAGCTCACGAAACTAGGCCTTTCTTGGCTCGGGAGGTGAGGACCTGTTTGCTGTCCACTTGTACTGGAGTCTGCAGAGCCCAACCCTTGCTGTGCGAAGGAGGCCTAAAAACACCGTCTGTGGGTCTGCCTTTCCTCCCTCCAAGGAAGACCGCCTGCTTGGCCGCTTTCAAGCTGAAAGGCACATCGGACTGGGAAGTGCTAGTTGGGAAGTCAGTTTTCAAGGCCAATGGCCGCTGGGTGCACGTGTATGCCTAGGGCTCCCACACTGCCCAGAACATCAAGGTTCCCTCCACACAGCTCTTTCCTCACGTTAGCTCTGCAGTAAAGAGCTCACGAAACTAGGCCTTTCTTGGCTCGGGAAGTGAGGACCTGTTTGCAGGCCTCTTCTACTGGCGTCTGCAGAGCCCAACAATGGCTGTGCGAGGGAGGCCTAAAAACACAGTCTGTGGGTCTGCCTTTCCTCCCTCCAAGGAAGACCGCCTGCTTTGCCGCCTTCAAGCTGAAAGTCACATTGTCCTGGGAAGTGCTGCCTGGGAAGTCAGTTTGCAGGGGCAATGGCCGCTGGGTGCACGTGTATGCCTAGGGCTCTCACACTGCCCAGAACATGAAGGCTCCCTCCACACAGCCTTTCCGTCACGTTTGCTCAGCATGAGAGAGCTCGCGAAAGTAGGCCTTTTTTGGCTCGGGAAGTGAGGACCTGTTTGCAGGCCTCTTGTACGGGCGTCTGCAGGGCACCACGCTTGCTGTGCGAGCGAAGCCTAAAAACCCAATCTCTGGGGCTGCCTTTCCTCCCTCCAAGGAAGACAGCCTGCTCGGCCGCCTTGAAGCTGACAGTCACATTGGGCTGGGAAGTGCTAGTTGCGAAGTCAGTTTTCACCGGCAATGGCCGCTGGGTGCATGTGTATGCCTATGGCTCCCACACTGCCCAGAACATCAAGGTTCCCTCCACACAGCTCTTCCTTCATGTTAGCTCTGCAGTAAAGAGCTCACGAAACTAGGCCTTTCTTGGCTCGGGAAGTGAGGACCTGTTTGCCGGCCTCTTGTACTGGTGTCTGCTGAGCCCCACGCTTGCTGTGCGAGGGAGGCCTAAAAACCCAATCTCTGGGGCTGCCTTTTCTGCGTCCAAGGAAGAGAGCCTGCTCGGCCGCCTTCAAGCTGACAGTCACATTGGTCTGAGAAGTGCTAGTTGGGAAGTCAGTTTTCAGGGCCAATGGCCGCTGGGTGCCCCTGTATGCCTAGGGCTCCCATACTGCCAAGAACCTCAAGGTTCCCTCCACACAGCTCTTCCCTTACGTTAGCTCTGCAGTAAGGAGCTCACGAAACTAGGCCTTTCTTGGCTCGGGAAGTGAGGACCTGTTTGCAGTCCACTTGTACTGGAGTCTGCAGAGCCCAACCCTTGCTGTGCGAAGGAGGCCTAAAAACACCGTCTGTGGGTCTGCCTTTCCTCCCTCCAAGGAAGACCGCCTGCTTGGCCGCCTTCAAGCTGAAAGGCACATCGGACTGGGAAGTGCTAGTTGGGAAGTTTGTTTTCAAGGCCAATGGCCGCTGGGTGCACGTGTATGCTAGGGCTCCCACACTGCCCAGAACATCAAGGTTCCCTCCACACAGCTCTTCCCTCACGTTAGCTCTGCCGTAAAGAGCTCACGAAACTAGGCCTTTCTTGGCTCGGGAGGTGAGGACCTGTTTGCAGTCCACTTGTACTGGAGTCTGCAGAGCCCAACACTTGCTGTGCGAAGGAGGCCTAAAAACACCGTCTGTGGGTCTGCCTTTCCTCCCTCCGAGGAAGACCGCCTGCTCGGCCGCCTTCAAGCTGCAAGTCACATTGTGCTGGGAAGTGCTACCTGGGAAGTCAATTTTCAGGGGCCATGGCTGCTGGCTGCACGATTACAGCTAGGCCTCCCACACTGCCCGGGAACATCAAGGCTCCCTCCACAAAGCTCTTCCGTCACGTTAGCTCTGCAGGAGAGAGCTCGTGAGACTAAGCCTTTCCTGGCTCGGGAAGTGAGGACCTGCTCGCAGCAGTATGGGTCGGGCCTCTCAAGAGCCCCACGTTGCCTGCGTACTGGGGGCATGAAAACGCTCTCTCAGGGGCTGCCTTTCCTCCCTCCAAGGAAGAGAGCCTACCCGGCCGCCTTCTGGCTGAAAGTCACATCGGGCTAGGAAGTGCTACCTGGGAAGTCAGTTTGCAGGGGCAATGGCCGCTGGGTGCACGTGTATGCCTAGGGCTCCCACACTGCCCAGAACATACATCAAGGTTCCCTCCACACAGCTCTTTCCTCACGTTAGCTCTGCAGTAAAGAGCCTACGAAACTAGGCCTTTCTTGGCTCGGGAAGTGAGGACCTGTTTGCAGGCCTCTTCTCCTGGCGTCTGCAGAGCCCAACAATGGCTGTGCGAGGGAGGCCTAAAAACACAGTCTGTGGGTCTGCCTTTCCTCCCTCCAAGGAAGACCGCCTGCTTTGCCGCCTTCAAGCTGAAAGTCACATTGTCCTGGGAAGTGCTGCCTGGGAAGTCAGTTTGCAGGGGCAATGGCCGCTGGGTGCACGTGTATGCCTAGGGCTCTCACACTGCCCAGAACATCAAGGCTCCCTCCACACAGCCCTTCCGTCACGTTTGCTCAGCATGAGAGAGCTCGCGAAAGTAGGCCTTTTTTGGCTCGGGAAGTGAGGACCTGTTTGCAGGCCTCTTGTACTGTCATCTGCAGAGCCCCACACTTGCTGTGCGAGGCAGGCATAAAAACACAGTCTCTGGGGCTGCCTTTCCTCCCTCCAAGGAAGAGAGCCTGCTCGGCCACCTTCAAGCTGACAGTCACCTTGGGCTGGGAAGTGCTAGTTGCGAAGTCAGTTTTCACCGGCAATGGCCGCTGGGTGCATGTGTATGCCTATGGCTCCCACACTGCCCAGAACATCAAGGTTCCCTCCACACAGCTCTTCCTTCACGTTAGCTCTGCAGTAAAGAGGTCACGAAACTAGGCCTTTCTTGGCTCGGGAAGTGAGGACCTGTTTGCAGGCCTCTTGTACGGGCGTCTGCAGGGCACCACGCTTGCTGTGCGAGCGAAGCCTAAAAACCCAATCTCTGGGGCTGCCTTTCCTCCCTCCAAGGAAGACAGCCTGCTCGGCCGCCTTGAAGCTGACAGTCACATTGGGCTGGGAAGTGCTACCTGGGAAGTCAGTTTGCAGGGCCCATCGCCGCTGGCTGCACGTTTACAGCTAGGCTTCCCACACTGCCCGAGAACATCAAGGCTCCCTCCACACAGCTCTTCCATCACGTTAGCTCTGCAGGAGAGAGCTCGCGAAACTAGGCCTTTCCTGGCTCGGGAAGTGAGGACCTGTTTGCAGGACTCTTGTACGGAGGTCTGCAGAGCCCCGCACTTGCTGTGCGAGGGAGGCATAAAAACACAGTCCCTGGGGCTGCCTTTCCTCCCTCCAAGGAAGAGAGCCTACCCGGTCACCTTCTGGCTGAAAGTCACATCGGGCTTGGAAGTGCTATTTGGGAAGACTGTTTTCAGGGGCAATGGCCGCTGGGTGCACGTGTATGCCTAGGGCTCCCACACTGCCCAGAACATACATCAAGGTTCCCTCCACACAGCTCTTTTCTCACGTTAGCTCTGCATTAAAGAGCTCACGAAACTAGGCCTTTCTTGGCTCGGGAAGTGAGGACCTGTTTGCAGGCCTCTTCTACTGGCGTCTGCAGAGCCCAACAATGGCTGTGCGAGGGAGGCCTAAAAACACAGTCTGTGAGTCTGCCTTTCCTCCCTCCAAGGAAGACCGCCTGCTTGGCCGCCTTCAAGCTGAAAGGCACATCGGACTGGGAAGTGCTAGTTGGGAAGTCAGTTTTCAAGGCCAATGGCCGCTGGGTGCACGTGTATGCCTAGGGCTCCCACACTGCCCAGAACATCAAGGTTCCCTCCACACAGCTCTTCCTTCACGTTAGCTCTGCCGTAAAGAGCTCACGAAACTAGGCCTTTCTTGGCTCGGGAGGTCAGGACCTGTTTGCAGTCCACTTGTACTGGAGTCTGCAGAGCCCAACCCTTGCTGTGCGAAGGAGGCCTAAAAACACCGTCTGTGGGTCTGCCTTTCCTCCCTCCAAGGAAGACCGCCTGCTTGGCCGCCTTCAAGCTGAAAGGCACATCGGACTGGGAAGTGCTAGTTGGGAAGTCAGTTTTCAAGGCCAATGGCCGCTGGGTGCACGTGTATGCCTAGGGCTCCCACACTGCCCAGAACATCAAGGTTCCCTCCACACAGCTCTTCCCTCACGTTAGCTCTGCAGTAAAGAGCTCACGAAACTAGGCCTTTCTTGGCTCGGGAGGTGAGGACCTGTTTGCAGTCCACTTGTACTGGAGTCTGCAGAGCCCAACACTTGCTGTGCGAAGGAGGCCAGAAAACACCATCTGTGGGTCTGCCTTTCCTCCCTCCGAGGAAGACCGCCTGCTCGGCCGCCTTCAAGCTGCAAGTCACATTGTGCTGGGAAGTGCTACCTGGGAAGTCAATTTTCAGGGGCCATGGCTGCTGGCTGCACGATTACAGCTAGGCCTCCCACACTGCCCGGGAACATCAAGGCAACCTCCACAAAGCTCTTCCGTCACGTTAGCTCTGCAGGAGAGAGCTCGCGAGACTAGGCCTTTCCTGGCTCGGGAAGTGAGGACCTGCTCGCAGCAGTATGGGTCGGGCCTCTCAAGAGCCCCACGTTGCCTGCGTACTGGGGGCATGAAAACGCTCTCTCAGGGGCTGCCTTTCCTCCCTCCAAGGAAGAGAGCCTACCCGGCCGCCTTCTGGCTGAAAGTCACATCGGGCTAGGAAGTGCTACCTGGGAAGTCAGTTTGCAGGGGCAATGGCCGCTGGGTGCACGTGTATGCCTAGGGCTCCCACACTGCCCAGAACATACATCAAGGTTCCCTCCACACAGCTCTTTCCTCACGTTAGCTCTGCAGTAAAGAGCCTACGAAACTAGGCCTTTCTTGGCTCGGGAAGTGAGGACCTGTTTGCAGGCCTCTTCTACTGGCGTCTGCAGAGCCCAACAATGGCTGTGCGAGGGAGGCCTAAAAACACAGTCTGTGGGTCTGCCTTTCCTCCCTCTAAGGAAGACCGCCTGCTTTGCCGCCTTCAAGCTGAAAGTCACATTGTCCTGGGAAGTGCTGCCTGGGAAGTCAGTTTGCAGGGGCAATGGCCGCTGGGTGCACGTGTATGCCTAGGGCTCTCACACTGCCCAGAACATCAAGGCTCCCTCCACACAGCCCTTCTGTCACGTTTGCTCAGCATGAGAGAGCTCGCGAAAGTAGGCCTTTTTTGGCTCGGGAAGTGAGGACCTGTTTGCAGGCCTCTTGTACGGGCGTCTGCAGGGCACCACGCTTGCTGTGCGAGCGAAGCCTAAAAACCCAATCTCTGGGGCTGCCTTTCCTCCCTCCAAGGAAGACAGCCTGCTCGGCCGCCTTGAAGCTGACAGTCACCTTGGGCTGGGAAGTGCTAGTTGCGAAGTCAGTTTTCACCGGCAATGGCCGCTGGGTGCATGTGTATGCCTATGGCTCCCACACTGCCCAGAACATCAAGTTTCCCTCCACACAGCTCTTCCTTCACGTTAGCTCTGCAGTAAAGAGCTCACGAAACTAGGACTTTCTTGGCTCGGGAGGTGAGGTCCTGTTTGCAGTCCACTTGTACTGGAGTCTGCAGAGCCCAACCCTTGCTGTGCGAAGGAGGCCTAAAAACACCGTCTGTGGGTGTGCCTTTCCTCCCTCCAAGGAAGACCGCCTGCTTGGCCGCCTTCAAGCTGAAAGGCACATCGGACTGGGAAGTGCTAGTTGGGAAGTCAGTTTTCAAGGCCAATGGCCGCTGGGTGCACGTGTATGCCTAGGGCTCCCACACTGCCCAGAACATCAAGGTTCCCTCCACACAGCTCTTCCCTCACATTAGCTCTGCAGTAAAGAGCTCACGAAACTAGGCCTTTCTTGGCTCGGGAGGTGAGGACCTGTTTGCAGTCCACTTGTACTGGAGTCTGCAGAGCCCAACACTTGCTGTGCGAAGGAGGCCTAAAAACACCGTCTGTGGGTCTGCCTTTCCTCCCTCCGAGGAAGACCGCCTGCTCGGCCGCCTTCAAGCTGCAAGTCACATTGTGCTGGGAAGTGCTACCTGGGAAGTCAATTTTCAGGGACCATGGCTGCTGGCTGCACGATTACAGCTAGGCCTCCCACACTGCCCGGGAACATCAAGGCTCCCTCCACAAAGCTCTTCCGTCACGTTAGCTCTGCAGGAGAGAGTTCGTGAGACTAAGCCTTTCCTGGCTCGGGAAGTGAGGACCTGCTCGCAGCAGTATGGGTCGGGCCTCTCAAGAGCCCCACGTTGCCTGCGTACTGGGGGCATGAAAACGCTCTCTCAGGGGCTGCCTTTCCTCCCTCCAAGGAAGAGAGCCTACCCCGCCGCCTTCTGGCTGAAAGTCACATCGGGCTAGGAAGTGCTACCTGGGAAGTCAGTTTGCAGGGGCAATGGCCGCTGGGTGCACGTGTATGCCTAGGACTCCCACACTGCCCAGAACATACATCAAGGTTCCCTCCACACAGCTCTTTCCTCACGTTAGCTCTGCAGTAAAGAGCTCACGAAACTAGGCCTTTCTTGGCTCGGGAAGTGAGGACCTGTTTGCAGGCCTCTTCTACTGGCGTCTGCAGAGCCCAACAATGGCTGTGCGAGGGAGGCCTAAAAACACAGTCTGTGGGTCTGCCTTTCCTCCCTCCAAGGAAGACCGCCTGCTTTGCCGCCTTCAAGCTGAAAGTCACATTGTCCTGGGAAGTGCTGCCTGGGAAGTCAGTTTGCAGGGGCAATGGCCGCTGGGTGCACGTGTATGCCTAGGGCTCTCACACTGCCCAGAACATCAAGGCTCCCTCCACACAGCCCTTCCGTCACGTTTGCTCAGCATGAGAGAGCTCGCGAAAGTAGGCCTTTTTTGGCTCGGGAAGTGAGGACCTGTTTGCAGGCCTCTTGTACGGACGTCTGCAGAGCCCCGCACTTGCTGTGCGAGGGAGGCATAAAAACACAGTCTCTGGGGATGCCTTTCCTCCCTCCAAGGAAGAGAGCCTACCCGGTCACCTTCTGGCTGAAAGTCACATCGGGCTTGGAAGTGCTATTTGGGAAGACTGTTTTCAGGGGCAATGGCCGCTGGGTGCACGTGTATGCCTAGGGCTCCCACACTGCCCAGAACATACATCAAGGTTCCCTCCACACAGCTCTTTCCTCACGTTAGCTCTGCAGTAAAGAGCTCACGAAACTAGGCCTTTCCTGGCTCGGGAAGTGAGGACCTGTTTGCAGGCCTCTTCTACTGGCGTCTGCAGAGCCCAACAATGGCTGTGCGAGGGAGGCCTAAAAACACAGTCTGTGGGTCTGCCTTTCCTCCCTCCAAGGAAGACCGCCTGCTTTGCCGCCTTCAAGCTGAAAGTCACATTGTCCTGGGAAGTGCTGCCTGGGAAGTCAGTTTGCAGGGGCAATGGCCGCTGGGTGCACGTGTATGCCTAGGGCTCTCACACTGCCCAGAACATCAAGGCTCCCTCCACACAGCCCTTCCGTCACGTTTGCTCAGCATGAGAGAGCTCGCGAAAGTAGGCCTTTTTTGGCTCGGGAAGTGAGGACCTGTTTGCAGGCCTCTTGTACGGGCGTCTGCAGGGCACCACGCTTGCTGTGCGAGCGAAGCCTAAAAACCCAATCTCTGGGGCTGCCTTTCCTCCCTCCAAGGAAGACAGCCTGCTCGGCCGCCTTGAAGCTGACAGTCACATTGGGCTGGCAAGTGCTACCTGGGAAGTCAGTTTGCAGGGCCCATCGCCGCTGGCTGCACGTTTACAGCTAGGCTTCCCACACTGCCCGAGAACATCAAGGCTCCCTCCACACAGCTCTTCCATCACGTTAGCTCTGCAGGAGAGAGCTCGCGAAACTAGGCCTTTCCTGGCTCGGGAAGTGAGGACCTGTTTGCAGGACTCTTGTACGGACGTCTGCTGAACCCCGCACTTGCTGTGCGAGGGAGGCATAAAAACACAGTCTCTGGGGCTGCCTTTCCTCCCTCCAAGGAAGAGAGCCTACCCGGTCACCTTCTGGCTGAAAGTCACATCGGGCTTGGAAGTGCTATTTGGGAAGACTGTTTTCAGGGGCAATGGCCGCTGGGTGCACGTGTATGCCTAGGGCTCCCACACTGCCCAGAACATCAAGGTTCCCTCCCCACAGCTCTTCCGTCACGTTAGCTTTGCAGGAGAGAGATCGCGAAACTAGGCCTTTCTTGGCTCGGGAAGTGAGGACCTGTTTGCCGGCCTCTTGTACTGGTGTCTGCTGAGCCCCACGCTTGCTGTGCGAGAGAGGCCTAAAAACCCAATCTCTGGGGCTGCCTTTTCTGCGTCCAAGGAAGAGAGCCTGCTCGGCCGCCTTCAAGCTGACAGTCACATTGGTCTGAGAAGTGCTAGTTGGGAAGTCAGTTTTCAGGGCCAATGGCCGCTGGGTGCCCCTGTATGCCTAGGGCTCCCATACTGCCAAGAACCTCAAGGTTCCCTCCACACAGCTCTTCCCTTACGTTAGCTCTGCAGTAAGGAGCTCACGAAACTAGGCCTTTCTTGGCTCGGGAAGTGAGGACCTGTTTGCAGTCCACTTGTACTGGAGTCTGCAGAGCCCAACCCTTGCTGTGAGAAGGAGGGCTAAAAACACCGTCTGTGGGTCTGCCTTTCCTCCCTCCAAGGAAGACCGCCTGCTTGGCCGCCTTCAAGCTGAAAGGCACATCGGACTGGGAAGTGCTAGTTGGGAAGTCTGTTTTCAAGGACAATGGCCGCTGGGTGCACGTGTATGCCTAGGGCTCCCACACTGCCCAGAACATCAAGGTTCCCTCCACACAGCTCTTCCTTCACGTTAGCTCTGCCGTAAAGAGCTCACGAAACTAGGCCTTTCTTGGCTCGGGAGGTCAGGACCTGTTTGCAGTCCACTTGTACTGGAGTCTGCAGAGCCCAACCCTTGCTGTGCGAAGGAGGCCTAAAAACACCGTCTGTGGGTCTGCCTTTCCTCCCTCCAAGGAAGACCGCCTGCTTGGCCGCCTTCAAGCTGAAAGGCACATCGGACTGGGAAGTGCTAGTTGGGAAGTCAGTTTTCAAGGCCAATGGCCGCTGGGTGCACGTGTATGCCTAGGGCTCCCACACTGCCCAGAACATCAAGGTTCCCTCCACACAGCTCTTCCCTCACGTTAGCTCTGCAGTAAAGAGCTCACGAAACTAGGCCTTTCTTGGCTCGGGAGGTGAGGACCTGTTTGCAGTCCACTTGTACTGGAGTCTGCAGAGCCCAACACTTGCTGTGCGAAGGAGGCCTAAAAACACCGTCTGTGGGTCTGCCTTTCCTCCCTCCGAGGAAGACCGCCTGCTCGGCCGCCTTCAAGCTGCAAGTCACATTGTGCTGGGAAGTGCTACCTGGGAAGTCAATTTTCAGGGGCCATGGCTGCTGGCTGCACGATTACAGCTAGGCCTCCCACACTGCCCGGGAACATCAAAGCTCCCTCCACAAAGCTCTTCCGTCACGTTAGCTCTGCAGGAGAGAGCTCGCGAGACTAGGCCTTTCCTGGCTCGGGAAGTGAGGACCTGCTCGCAGCAGTATGGGTCGGGCCTCTCAAGAGCCCCACGTTGCCTGCGTACTGGGGGCATGAAAACGCTCTCTCAGGGGCTGCCTTTCCTCCCTCCAAGGAAGAGAGCCTACCCGGCCGCCTTCTGGCTGAAAGTCACATTGGGCTAGGAAGTGCTACCTGGGAAGTCAGTTTGCAGGGGCAATGGCCGCTGGGTGCACGTGTATGCCTAGGGCTCCCACACTGCCCAGAACATACATCAAGGTTCCCTCCACACAGCTCTTTCCTCACGTTAGCTCTGCAGTAAAGAGCCTACGAAACTAGGCCTTTCTTGGCTCGGGAAGTGAGGACCTGTTTGCAGGCCTCTTCTACTGGCGTCTGCAGAGCCCAACAATGGCTGTGCGAGGGAGGCCTAAAAACACAGTCTGTGGGTCTGCCTTTCCTCCCTCTAAGGAAGACCGCCTGCTTTGCCGCCTTCAAGCTGAAAGTCACATTGTCCTGGGAAGTGCTGCCTGGGAAGTCAGTTTGCAGGGGCAATGGCCGCTGGGTGCACGTGTATGCCTAGGGCTCTCACACTGCCCAGAACATCAAGGCTCTCTCCACACAGCCCTTCTGTCACGTTTGCTCAGCATGAGAGAGCTCGCGAAAGTAGGCCTTTTTTGGCTCGGGAAGTGAGGACCTGTTTGCAGGCCTCTTGTACGGGCGTCTGCAGGGCACCACGCTTGCTGTGCGAGCGAAGCCTAAAAACCCAATCTCTGGGGCTGCCTTTCCTCCCTCCAAGGAAGACAGCCTGCTCGGCCGCCTTGAAGCTGACAGTCACCTTGGGCTGGGAAGTGCTAGTTGCGAAGTCAGTTTTCACCGGCAATGGCCGCTGGGTGCATGTGTATGCCTATGGCTCCCACACTGCCCAGAACATCAAGGTTCCCTCCACACAGCTCTTCCTTCACGTTAGCTCTGCAGTAAAGAGCTCACGAAACTAGGACTTTCTTGGCTCGGGAGGTGAGGTCCTGTTTGCAGTCCACTTGTACTGGAGTCTGCAGAGCCCAACCCTTGCTGTGCGAAGGAGGCCTAAAAACACCGTCTGGGGGTCTGCCTTTCCTCCCTCCAAGGAAGACCGCCTGCTTGGCCGCCTTCAAGCTGAAAGGCACATCGGACTGGGAAGTGCTAGTTGGGAAGTCAGTTTTCAAGGCCAATGGCCGCTGGGTGCACGTGTATGCCTAGGGCTCCCACACTGCCCAGAACATCAAGGTTCCCTCCACACAGCTCTTCCCTCACGTTAGCTCTGCAGTAAAGAGCTCACGAAACTAGGCCTTTCTTGGCTCGGGAGGTGAGGACCTGTTTGCAGTCCACTTGTACTGGAGTCTGCAGAGCCCAACACTTGCTGTGCGAAGGAGGCCTAAAAACACCGTCTGTGGGTCTGCCTTTCCTCCCTCCGAGGAAGACCGCCTGCTCGGCCGCCTTCAAGCTGCAAGTCACATTGTGCTGGGAAGTGCTACCTGGGAAGTCAATTTTCAGGGGCCATGGCTGCTGGCTGCACGATTACAGCTAGGCCTCCCACACTGCCCGGGAACATCAAGGCTCCCTCAACAAAGCTCTTCCGTCACGTTAGCTCTGCAGGAGAGAGCTTGTGAGACTAAGCCTTTCCTGGCTCGGGAAGTGAGGACCTGCTCGCAGCAGTATGGGTCGGGCCTCTCAAGAGCCCCACGTTGCCTGCGTACTGGGGGCATGAAAACGCTCTCTCAGGGGCTGCCTTTCCTCCCTCCAAGGAAGAGAGCCTACCCCGCCGCCTTCTGGCTGAAAGTCACATCGGGCTAGGAAGTGCTACCTGGGAAGTCAGTTTGCAGGGGCAATGGCCGCTGGGTGCACGTGTATGCCTAGGGCTCCCACACTGCCCAGAACATACATCAAGGTTCCCTCCACACAGCTCTTTCCTCACGTTAGCTCTGCAGTAAAGAGCTCACGAAACTAGGCCTTTCTTGGCTCGGGAAGTGAGGACCTGTTTGCAGGCCTCTTCTACTGGCGTCTGCAGAGCCCAACAATGGCTGTGCGAGGGAGGCCTAAAAACACAGTCTGTGGGTCTGCCTTTCCTCCCTCCAAGGAAGACCGCCTGCTTTGCCGCCTTCAAGCTGAAAGTCACATTGTCCTGGGAAGTGCTGCCTGGGAAGTCAGTTTGCAGGGGCAATGGCCGCTGGGTGCACGTGTATGCCTAGGGCTCTCACACTGCCCAGAACATCAAGGCTCCCTCCACACAGCCCTTCCGTCACGTTTGCTCAGCATGAGAGAGCTCGCGAAAGTAGGCCTTTTTTGGCTCGGGAAGTGAGGACCTGTTTGCAGGCCTCTTGTACTGTCATCTGCAGAGCCCCACACTTGCTGTGCGAGGCAGGCATAAAAACACAGTCTCTGGGGCTGCCTTTCCTCCCTCCAAGGAAGACAGCCTGCTCGGCCGCCTTGAAGCTGACAGTCACCTTGGGCTGGGAAGTGCTAGTTGCGAAGTCAGTTTTCACCGGCAATGGCCGCTGGGTGCATGTGTATGCCTATGGCTCCCACACTGCCCAGAACATCAAGGTTCCCTCCACACAGCTCTTCCTTCACGTTAGCTCTGCAGTAAAGAGCTCACGAAACTAGGACTTTCTTGGCTCGGGAGGTGAGGTCCTGTTTGCAGTCCACTTGTACTGGAGTCTGCAGAGCCCAACCCTTGCTGTGCGAAGGAGGCCTAAAAACACCGTCTGTGGGTCTGCCTTTCCTCCCTCCAAGGAAGACCGCCTGCTTGGCCGCCTTCAAGCTGAAAGGCACATCGGACTGGGAAGTGCTAGTTGGGAAGTCAGTTTTCAAGGCCAATGGCCGCTGGGTGCACGTGTATGCCTAGGGCTCCCACACTGCCCAGAACATCAAGGTTCCCTCCACAAAGCTCTTCCCTCACGTTAGCTCTGCAGTAAAGAGCTCACGAAACTAGGCCTTTCTTGGCTCGGGAGGTGAGGACCTGTTTGCAGTCCACTTGTACTGGAGTCTGCAGAGCCCAACACTTGCTGTGCGAAGGAGGCCTAAAAACACCGTCTGTGGGTCTGCCTTTCCTCCCTCCGAGGAAGACCGCCTGCTCGGCAGCCTTCAAGCTGCAAGTCACATTGTGCTGGGAAGTGCTACCTGGGAAGTCAATTTTCAGGGGCCATGGCTGCTGGCTGCACGATTACAGCTAGGCCTCCCACACTGCCCGGGAACATCAAGGCTCCCTCCACAAAGCTCTTCCGTCACGTTAGCTCTGCAGGAGAGAGCTCGTGAGACTAAGCCTTTCCTGGCTCGGGAAGTGAGGACCTGCTCGCAGCAGTATGGGTCGGGCCTCTCAAGAGCCCCACGTTGCCTGCGTACTGGGGGCATGAAAACGCTCTCTCAGGGGCTGCCTTTCCTCCCTCCAAGGAAGAGAGCCTACCCCGCCGCCTTCTGGCTGAAAGTCACATCGGGCTAGGAAGTGCTACCTGGGAAGTCAGTTTGCAGGGGCAATGGCCGCTGGGTGCACGTGTATGCCTAGGGCTCCCACACTGCCCAGAACATACATCAAGGTTCCCTCCACACAGCTCTTTCCTCACGTTAGCTCTGCAGTAAAGAGCTCACGAAACTAGGCCTTTCTTGGCTCGGGAAGTGAGGACCTGTTTGCAGGCCTCTTCTACTGGCGTCTGCAGAGCCCAACAATGGCTGTGCGAGGGAGGCCTAAAAACACAGTCTGTGGGTCTGCCTTTCCTCCCTCCAAGGAAGACCGCCTGCTTTGCCGCCTTCAAGCTGAAAGTCACATTGTCCTGGGAAGTGCTGCCTGGGAAGTCAGTTTGCAGGGGCAATGGCCGCTGGGTGCACGTGTATGCCTAGGGCTCTCACACTGCCCAGAACATCAAGGCTCCCTCCACACAGCCCTTCCATCACGTTTGCTCAGCATGAGAGAGCTCGCGAAAGTAGGCCTTTTTTGGCTCGGGAAGTGAGGACCTGTTTGCAGGCCTCTTGTACGGGCGTCTGCAGGGCACCACGCTTGCTGTGCGAGCGAAGCCTAAAAACCCAATCTCTGGGGCTGCCTTTCCTCCCTCCAAGGAAGACAGCCTGCTCGGCCGCCTTGAAGCTGACAGTCACATTGGGCTGGGAAGTGCTACCTGGGAAGTCAGTTTGCAGGGCCCATCGCCGCTGGCTGCACGTTTACAGCTAGGCTTCCCACACTGCCCGAGAACATCAAGGCTCCCTCCACACAGCTCTTCCATCACGTTAGCTCTGCAGGAGAGAGCTCGCGAAACTAGGCCTTTCCTGGCTCGGGCAGTGAGGACCTGTTTGCAGGACTCTTGTACGGACGTCTGCAGAGCCCCGCACTTGCTGTGCGAGGGAGGCATAAAAACACAGTCTCTGGGGCTGCCTTTCCTCCCTCCAAGGAAGAGAGCCTACCCGGTCACCTTCTGGCTGAAAGTCACATCGGGCTTGGAAGTGCTATTTGGGAAGACTGTTTTCAGGGGCAATGGCCGCTGGGTGCACGTGTATGCCTAGGGCTCCCACACTGCCCAGAACATCAAGGTTCCCTCCACACAGCTCTTATGTCACGTTAGCTCTGCAGGAGAGAGATCGCGAAACTAGGCCTTTCTTGGCTCGGGAAGTGAGGACCTGTTTGCCGGCCTCTTGTACTGGTGTCTGCTGAGCCCCACGCTTGCTGTGCGAGGGAGGCCTAAAAACCCAATCTCTGGGGCTGCCTTTTCTGCGTCCAAGGAAGAGAGCCTGCTCGGCCGCCTTCAAGCTGACAGTCACATTGTTCTGAGAAGTGCTAGTTGGGAAGTCAGTTTTCAGGGCCAATGGCCGCTGGGTGCCCCTGTATGCCTAGGGCTCCCATACTGCCAAGAACCTCAAGGTTCCCTCCACACAGCTCTTCCCTTACGTTAGCTCTGCAGTAAGGAGCTCACGAAACTAGGCCTTTCTTGGCTCGGGAAGTGAGGACCTGTTTGCAGTCCACTTGTACTGGAGTCTGCAGAGCCCAACCCTTGCTGTGAGAAGGAGGCCTAAAAACACCGTCTGTGGGTCTGCCTTTCCTCCCTCCAAGGAAGACCGCCTGCTTGGCCGCCTTCAAGCTGAAAGGCACATCGGACTGGGAAGTGCTAGTTGGGAAGTCTCTTTTCAAGGCCAATGGCCGCTGGGTGCACGTGTATGCCTAGGGCTCCCACACTGCCCAGAACATCAAGGTTCCCTCCACACAGCTCTTCCTTCACGTTAGCTCTGCCGTAAAGAGCTCACGAAACTAGGCCTTTCTTGGCTCGGGAGGTCAGGACCTGTTTGCAGTCCACTTGTACTGGAGTCTGCAGAGCCCAACCCTTGCTGTGCGAAGGAGGCCTAAAAACACCGTCTGTGGGTCTGCCTTTCCTCCCTCCAAGGAAGACCGCCTGCTTGGCCGCCTTCAAGCTGAAAGGCACATCGGACTGGGAAGTGCTAGTTGGGAAGTCAGTTTTCAAGGCCAATGGCCGCTGGGTGCACGTGTATGCCTAGGGCTCCCACACTGCCCAGAACATCAAGGTTCCCTCCACACAGCTCTTCCCTCACGTTAGCTCTGCAGTAAAGAGCTCACGAAACTAGGCCTTTCTTGGCTCGGGAGGTGAGGACCTGTTTGCAGTCCACTTGTACTGGAGTCTGCAGAGCCCAACACTTGCTGTGCGAAGGAGGCCTAAAAACACCGTCTGTGGGTCTGCCTTTCCTCCCTCCGAGGAAGACCGCCTGCTCGGCCGCCTTCAAGCTGCAAGTCACATTGTGCTGGGAAGTGCTACCTGGGAAGTCAATTTTCAGGGGCCATGGCTGCTGGCTGCACGATTACAGCTAGGCCTCCCACACTGCCCGGGAACATCAAAGCTCCCTCCACAAAGCTCTTCCGTCACGTTAGCTCTGCAGGAGAGAGCTCGCGAGACTAGGCCTTTCCTGGCTCGGGAAGTGAGGACCTGCTCGCAGCAGTATGGGTCGGGCCTCTCAAGAGCCCCACGTTGCCTGCGTACTGGGGGCATGAAAACGCTCTCTCAGGGGCTGCCTTTCCTCCCTCCAAGGAAGAGAGCCTACCCGGCCGCCTTCTGGCTGAAAGTCACATTGGGCTAGGAAGTGCTACCTGGGAAGTCAGTTTGCAGGGGCAATGGCCGCTGGGTGCACGTGTATGCCTAGGGCTCCCACACTGCCCAGAACATACATCAAGGTTCCCTCCACACAGCTCTTTCCTCACGTTAGCTCTGCAGTAAAGAGCCTACGAAACTAGGCCTTTCTTGGCTCGGGAAGTGAGGACCTGTTTGCAGGCCTCTTCTACTGGCGTCTGCAGAGCCCAACAATGGCTGTGCGAGGGAGGCCTAAAAACACAGTCTGTGGGTCTGCCTTTCCTCCCTCTAAGGAAGACCGCCTGCTTTGCCGCCTTCAAGCTGAAAGTCACATTGTCCTGGGAAGTGCTGCCTGGGAAGTCAGTTTGCAGGGGCAATGGCCGCTGGGTGCACGTGTATGCCTAGGGCTCTCACACTGCCCAGAACATCAAGGCTCTCTCCACACAGCCCTTCTGTCACGTTTGCTCAGCATGAGAGAGCTCGCGAAAGTAGGCCTTTTTTGGCTCGGGAAGTGAGGACCTGTTTGCAGGCCTCTTGTACGGGCGTCTGCAGGGCACCACGCTTGCTGTGCGAGCGAAGCCTAAAAACCCAATCTCTGGGGCTGCCTTTCCTCCCTCCAAGGAAGACAGCCTGCTCGGCCGCCTTGAAGCTGACAGTCACCTTGGGCTGGGAAGTGCTAGTTGCGAAGTCAGTTTTCACCGGCAATGGCCGCTGGGTGCATGTGTATGCCTATGGCTCCCACACTGCCCAGAACATCAAGGTTCCCTCCACACAGCTCTTCCTTCACGTTAGCTCTGCAGTAAAGAGCTCACGAAACTAGGACTTTCTTGGCTCGGGAGGTGAGGTCCTGTTTGCAGTCCACTTGTACTGGAGTCTGCAGAGCCCAACCCTTGCTGTGCGAAGGAGGCCTAAAAACACCGTCTGTGGGTCTGCCTTTCCTCCCTCCAAGGAAGACCGCCTGCTTGGCCGCCTTCAAGCTGAAAGGCACATCGGACTGGGAAGTGCTAGTTGGGAAGTCAGTTTTCAAGGCCAATGGCCGCTGGGTGCACGTGTATGCCTAGGGCTCCCACACTGCCCAGAACATCAAGGTTCCCTCCACACAGCTCTTCCCTCACGTTAGCTCTGCAGTAAAGAGCTCACGAAACTAGGCCTTTCTTGGCTCGGGAGGTGAGGACCTGTTTGCAGTCCACTTGTACTGGAGTCTGCAGAGCCCAACACTTGCTGTGCGAAGGAGGCCTAAAAACACCGTCTGTGGGTCTGCCTTTCCTCCCTCCGAGGAAGACCGCCTGCTCGGCCGCCTTCAAGCTGCAAGTCACATTGTGCTGGGAAGTGCTACCTGGGAAGTCAATTTTCAGGGGCCATGGCTGCTGGCTGCACGATTACAGCTAGGCCTCCCACACTGCCCGGGAACATCAAGGCTCCCTCAACAAAGCTCTTCCGTCACGTTAGCTCTGCAGGAGAGAGCTTGTGAGACTAAGCCTTTCCTGGCTCGGGAAGTGAGGACCTGCTCGCAGCAGTATGGGTCGGGCCTCTCAAGAGCCCCACGTTGCCTGCGTACTGGGGGCATGAAAACGCTCTCTCAGGGGCTGCCTTTCCTCCCTCCAAGGAAGAGAGCCTACCCCGCCGCCTTCTGGCTGAAAGTCACATCGGGCTAGGAAGTGCTACCTGGGAAGTCAGTTTGCAGGGGCAATGGCCGCTGGGTGCACGTGTATGCCTAGGGCTCCCACACTGCCCAGAACATACATCAAGGTTCCCTCCACACAGCTCTTTCCTCACGTTAGCTCTGCAGTAAAGAGCTCACGAAACTAGGCCTTTCTTGGCTCGGGAAGTGAGGACCTGTTTGCAGGCCTCTTCTACTGGCGTCTGCAGAGCCCAACAATGGCTGTGCGAGGGAGGCCTAAAAACACAGTCTGTGGGTCTGCCTTTCCTCCCTCCAAGGAAGACCGCCTGCTTTGCCGCCTTCAAGCTGAAAGTCACATTGTCCTGGGAAGTGCTGCCTGGGAAGTCAGTTTGCAGGGGCAATGGCCGCTGGGTGCACGTGTATGCCTAGGGCTCTCACACTGCCCAGAACATCAAGGCTCCCTCCACACAGCCCTTCCGTCACGTTTGCTCAGCATGAGAGAGCTCGCGAAAGTAGGCCTTTTTTGGCTCGGGAAGTGAGGACCTGTTTGCAGGCCTCTTGTACGGACGTCTGCAGAGCCCCGCACTTGCTGTGCGAGGGAGGCATAAAAACACAGTCTCTGGGGATGCCTTTCCTCCCTCCAAGGAAGAGAGCCTACCCGGTCACCTTCTGGCTGAAAGTCACATCGGGCTTGGAAGTGCTATTTGGGAAGACTGTTTTCAGGGGCAATGGCCGCTGGGTACACGTGTATGCCTAGGGCTCCCACACTGCCCAGAACATACATCAAGGTTCCCTCCACACAGCTCTTTCCTCACGTTAGCTCTGCAGTAAAGAGCTCACGAAACTAGGCCTTTCCTGGCTCGGGAAGTGAGGACCTGTTTGCAGGCCTCTTCTACTGGCGTCTGCAGAGCCCAACAATGGCTGTGCGAGGGAGGCCTAAAAACACAGTCTGTGGGTCTGCCTTTCCTCCCTCCAAGGAAGACCGCCTGCTTTGCCGCCTTCAAGCTGAAAGTCACATTGTCCTGGGAAGTGCTGCCTGGGAAGTCAGTTTGCAGGGGCAATGGCCGCTGGGTGCACGTGTATGCCTAGGGCTCTCACACTGCCCAGAACATCAAGGCTCCCTCCACACAGCCCTTCCGTCACGTTTGCTCAGCATGAGAGAGCTCGCGAAAGTAGGCCTTTTTTGGCTCGGGAAGTGAGGACCTGTTTGCAGGCCTCTTGTACGGGCGTCTGCAGGGCACCACGCTTGCTGTGCGAGCGAAGCCTAAAAACCCAATCTCTGGGGCTGCCTTTCCTCCCTCCAAGGAAGACAGCCTGCTCGGCCGCCTTGAAGCTGACAGTCACATTGGGCTGGCAAGTGCTACCTGGGAAGTCAGTTTGCAGGGCCCATCGCCGCTGGCTGCACGTTTACAGCTAGGCTTCCCACACTGCCCGAGAACATCAAGGCTCCCTCCACACAGCTCTTCCATCACGTTAGCTCTGCAGGAGAGAGCTCGCGAAACTAGGCCTTTCCTGGCTCGGGAAGTGAGGACCTGTTTGCAGGACTCTTGTACGGACGTCTGCTGAACCCCGCACTTGCTGTGCGAGGGAGGCATAAAAACACAGTCTCTGGGGCTGCCTTTCCTCCCTCCAAGGAAGAGAGCCTACCCGGTCACCTTCTGGCTGAAAGTCACATCGGGCTTGGAAGTGCTATTTGGGAAGACTGTTTTCAGGGGCAATGGCCGCTGGGTGCACGTGTATGCCTAGGGCTCCCACACTGCCCAGAACATCAAGGTTCCCTCCACACAGCTCTTCCGTCACGTTAGCTTTGCAGGAGAGAGATCGCGAAACTAGGCCTTTCTTGGCTCGGGAAGTGAGGACCTGTTTGCCGGCCTCTTGTACTGGTGTCTGCTGAGCCCCACGCTTGCTGTGCGAGAGAGGCCTAAAAACCCAATCTCTGGGGCTGCCTTTTCTGCGTCCAAGGAAGAGAGCCTGCTCGGCCGCCTTCAAGCTGACAGTCACATTGGTCTGAGAAGTGCTAGTTGGGAAGTCAGTTTTCAGGGCCAATGGCCGCTGGGTGCCCCTGTATGCCTAGGGCTCCCATACTGCCAAGAACCTCAAGGTTCCCTCCACACAGCTCTTCCCTTACGTTAGCTCTGCAGTAAGGAGCTCACGAAACTAGGCCTTTCTTGGCTCGGGAAGTGAGGACCTGTTTGCAGTCCACTTGTACTGGAGTCTGCAGAGCCCAACCCTTGCTGTGAGAAGGAGGGCTAAAAACACCGTCTGTGGGTCTGCCTTTCCTCCCTCCAAGGAAGACCGCCTGCTTGGCCGCCTTCAAGCTGAAAGGCACATCGGACTGGGAAGTGCTAGTTGGGAAGTCTGTTTTCAAGGCCAATGGCCGCTGGGTGCACGTGTATGCCTAGGGCTCCCACACTGCCCAGAACATCAAGGTTCCCTCCACACAGCTCTTCCTTCACGTTAGCTCTGCCGTAAAGAGCTCACGAAACTAGGCCTTTCTTGGCTCGGGAGGTCAGGACCTGTTTGCAGTCCACTTGTACTGGAGTCTGCAGAGCCCAACCCTTGCTGTGCGAAGGAGGCCTAAAAACACCGTCTGTGGGTCTGCCTTTCCTCCCTCCAAGGAAGACCGCCTGCTTGGCCGCCTTCAAGCTGAAAGGCACATCGGACTGGGAAGTGCTAGTTGGGAAGTCAGTTTTCAAGGCCAATGGCCGCTGGGTGCACGTGTATGCCTAGGGCTCCCACACTGCCCAGAACATCAAGGTTCCCTCCACACAGCTCTTCCCTCACGTTAGCTCTGCAGTAAAGAGCTCACGAAACTAGGCCTTTCTTGGCTCGGGAGGTGAGGACCTGTTTGCAGTCCACTTGTACTGGAGTCTGCAGAGCCCAACACTTGCTGTGCGAAGGAGGCCTAAAAACACCGTCTGTGGGTCTGCCTTTCCTCCCTCCGAGGAAGACCGCCTGCTCGGCCGCCTTCAAGCTGCAAGTCACA
This sequence comes from Giraffa tippelskirchi, assembly GCF_054371585.1. Classification (NCBI taxonomy): domain Eukaryota; kingdom Metazoa; phylum Chordata; class Mammalia; order Artiodactyla; family Giraffidae; genus Giraffa; species Giraffa tippelskirchi. Next base: position 105,568,654 of record NC_137275.1, read on the forward strand.
TTGTGCTGGGAAGTGCTACCTGGGAAGTCAATTTTCAGGGGCCATGGCTGCTGGCTGCACGATTACAGCTAGGCCTCCCACACTGCCCGGGAACATCAAAGCTCCCTCCACAAAGCTCTTCCGTCACGTTAGCTCTGCAGGAGAGAGCTCGCGAGACTAGGCCTTTCCTGGCTCGGGAAGTGAGGACCTGCTCGCAGCAGTATGGGTCGGGCCTCTCAAGAGCCCCACGTTGCCTGCGTACTGGGGGCATGAAAACGCTCTCTCAGGGGCTGCCTTTCCTCCCTCCAAGGAAGAGAGCCTACCCGGCCGCCTTCTGGCTGAAAGTCACATTGGGCTAGGAAGTGCTACCTGGGAAGTCAGTTTGCAGGGGCAATGGCCGCTGGGTGCACGTGTATGCCTAGGGCTCCCACACTGCCCAGAACATACATCAAGGTTCCCTCCACACAGCTCTTTCCTCACGTTAGCTCTGCAGTAAAGAGCCTACGAAACTAGGCCTTTCTTGGCTCGGGAAGTGAGGACCTGTTTGCAGGCCTCTTCTACTGGCGTCTGCAGAGCCCAACAATGGCTGTGCGAGGGAGGCCTAAAAACACAGTCTGTGGGTCTGCCTTTCCTCCCTCTAAGGAAGACCGCCTGCTTTGCCGCCTTCAAGCTGAAAGTCACATTGTCCTGGGAAGTGCTGCCTGGGAAGTCAGTTTGCAGGGGCAATGGCCGCTGGGTGCACGTGTATGCCTAGGGCTCTCACACTGCCCAGAACATCAAGGCTCTCTCCACACAGCCCTTCTGTCACGTTTGCTCAGCATGAGAGAGCTCGCGAAAGTAGGCCTTTTTTGGCTCGGGAAGTGAGGACCTGTTTGCAGGCCTCTTGTACGGGCGTCTGCAGGGCACCACGCTTGCTGTGCGAGCGAAGCCTAAAAACCCAATCTCTGGGGCTGCCTTTCCTCCCTCCAAGGAAGACAGCCTGCTCGGCCGCCTTGAAGCTGACAGTCACCTTGGGCTGGGAAGTGCTAGTTGCGAAGTCAGTTTTCACCGGCAATGGCCGCTGGGTGCATGTGTATGCCTATGGCTCCCACACTGCCCAGAACATCAAGGTTCCCTCCACACAGCTCTTCCTTCACGTTAGCTCTGCAGTAAAGAGCTCACGAAACTAGGACTTTCTTGGCTCGGGAGGTGAGGTCCTGTTTGCAGTCCACTTGTACTGGAGTCTGCAGAGCCCAACCCTTGCTGTGCGAAGGAGGCCTAAAAACACCGTCTGTGGGTCTGCCTTTCCTCCCTCCAAGGAAGACCGCCTGCTTGGCCGCCTTCAAGCTGAAAGGCACATCGGACTGGGAAGTGCTAGTTGGGAAGTCAGTTTTCAAGGCCAATGGCCGCTGGGTGCACGTGTATGCCTAGGGCTCCCACACTGCCCAGAACATCAAGGTTCCCTCCACACAGCTCTTCCCTCACGTTAGCTCTGCAGTAAAGAGCTCACGAAACTAGGCCTTTCTTGGCTCGGGAGGTGAGGACCTGTTTGCAGTCCACTTGTACTGGAGTCTGCAGAGCCCAACACTTGCTGTGCGAAGGAGGCCTAAAAACACCGTCTGTGGGTCTGCCTTTCCTCCCTCCGAGGAAGACCGCCTGCTCGGCCGCCTTCAAGCTGCAAGTCACATTGTGCTGGGAAGTGCTACCTGGGAAGTCAATTTTCAGGGGCCATGGCTGCTGGCTGCACGATTACAGCTAGGCCTCCCACACTGCCCGGGAACATCAAGGCTCCCTCAACAAAGCTCTTCCGTCACGTTAGCTCTGCAGGAGAGAGCTTGTGAGACTAAGCCTTTCCTGGCTCGGGAAGTGAGGACCTGCTCGCAGCAGTATGGGTCGGGCCTCTCAAGAGCCCCACGTTGCCTGCGTACTGGGGGCATGAAAACGCTCTCTCAGGGGCTGCCTTTCCTCCCTCCAAGGAAGAGAGCCTACCCCGCCGCCTTCTGGCTGAAAGTCACATCGGGCTAGGAAGTGCTACCTGGGAAGTCAGTTTGCAGGGGCAATGGCCGCTGGGTGCACGTGTATGCCTAGGGCTCCCACACTGCCCAGAACATACATCAAGGTTCCCTCCACACAGCTCTTTCCTCACGTTAGCTCTGCAGTAAAGAGCTCACGAAACTAGGCCTTTCTTGGCTCGGGAAGTGAGGACCTGTTTGCAGGCCTCTTCTACTGGCGTCTGCAGAGCCCAACAATGGCTGTGCGAGGGAGGCCTAAAAACACAGTCTGTGGGTCTGCCTTTCCTCCCTCCAAGGAAGACCGCCTGCTTTGCCGCCTTCAAGCTGAAAGTCACATTGTCCAGGGAAGTGCTGCCTGGGAAGTCAGTTTGCAGGGGCAATGGCCGCTGGGTGCACGTGTATGCCTAGGGCTCTCACACTGCCCAGAACATCAAGGCTCCCTCCACACAGCCCTTCCGTCACGTTTGCTCAGCATGAGAGAGCTCGCGAAAGTAGGCCTCTTTTGGCTCGGGAAGTGAGGACCTGTTTGCAGGCCTCTTGTACTGTCATCTGCAGAGCCCCACACTTGCTGTGCGAGGCAGGCATAAAAACACAGTCTCTGGGGCTGCCTTTCCTCCCTCCAAGGAAGACAGCCTGCTCGGCCGCCTTGAAGCTGACAGTCACCTTGGGCTGGGAAGTGCTAGTTGCGAAGTCAGTTTTCACCGGCAATGGCCGCTGGGTGCATGTGTATGCCTATGGCTCCCACACTGCCCAGAACATCAAGGTTCCCTCCACACAGCTCTTCCTTCACGTTAGCTCTGCAGTAAAGAGCTCACGAAACTAGGACTTTCTTGGCTCGGGAGGTGAGGTCCTGTTTGCAGTCCACTTGTACTGGAGTCTGCAGAGCCCAACCCTTGCTGTGCGAAGGAGGCCTAAAAACACCGTCTGTGGGTCTGCCTTTCCTCCCTCCAAGGAAGACCGCCTGCTTGGCCGCCTTCAAGCTGAAAGGCACATCGGACTGGGAAGTGCTAGTTGGGAAGTCAGTTTTCAAGGCCAATGGCCGCTGGGTGCACGTGTATGCCTAGGGCTCCCACACTGCCCAGAACATCAAGGTTCCCTCCACACAGCTCTTCCCTCACGTTAGCTCTGCAGTAAAGAGCTCACGAAACTAGGCCTTTCTTGGCTCGGGAGGTGAGGACCTGTTTGCAGTCCACTTGTACTGGAGTCTGCAGAGCCCAACACTTGCTGTGCGAAGGAGGCCTAAAAACACCGTCTGTGGGTCTGCCTTTCCTCCCTCCGAGGAAGACCGCCTGCTCGGCCGCCTTCAAGCTGCAAGTCACATTGTGCTGGGAAGTGCTACCTGGGAAGTCAATTTTCAGGGGCCATGGCTGCTGGCTGCACGATTACAGCTAGGCCTCCCACACTGCCCGGGAACATCAAGGCTCCCTCCACAAAGCTCTTCCGTCACGTTAGCTCTGCAGGAGAGAGCTCGTGAGACTAAGCCTTTCCTGGCTCGGGAAGTGAGGACCTGCTCGCAGCAGTATGGGTCGGGCCTCTCAAGAGCCCCACGTTGCCTGCGTACTGGGGGCATGAAAACGCTCTCTCAGGGGCTGCCTTTCCTCCCTCCAAGGAAGAGAGCCTACCCCGCCGCCTTCTGGCTGAAAGTCACATCGGGCTAGGAAGTGCTACCTGGGAAGTCAGTTTGCAGGGGCAATGGCCGCTGGGTGCACGTGTATGCCTAGGGCTCCCACACTGCCCAGAACATACATCAAGGTTCCCTCCACACAGCTCTTTCCTCACGTTAGCTCTGCAGTAAAGAGCTCACGAAACTAGGCCTTTCTTGGCTCGGGAAGTGAGGACCTGTTTGCAGGCCTCTTCTACTGGCGTCTGCAGAGCCCAACAATGTCTGTTCGAGGGAGGCCTAAAAACACAGTCTGTGGGTCTGCCTTTCCTCCCTCCAAGGAAGACCGCCTGCTTTGCCGCCTTCAAGCTGAAAGTCACATTGTCCTGGGAAGTGCTGCCTGGGAAGTCAGTTTGCAGGGGCAATGGCCGCTGGGTGCACGTGTATGCCTAGGGCTCTCACACTGCCCAGAACATCAAGGCTCCCTCCACACAGCCCTTCCATCACGTTTGCTCAGCATGAGAGAGCTCGCGAAAGTAGGCCTTTTTTGGCTCGGGAAGTGAGGACCTGTTTGCAGGCCTCTTGTACGGGCGTCTGCAGGGCACCACGCTTGCTGTGCGAGCGAAGCCTAAAAACCCAATCTCTGGGGCTGCCTTTCCTCCCTCCAAGGAAGACAGCCTGCTCGGCCGCCTTGAAGCTGACAGTCACATTGGGCTGGGAAGTGCTACCTGGGAAGTCAGTTTGCAGGGCCCATCGCCGCTGGCTGCACGTTTACAGCTAGGCTTCCCACACTGCCCGAGAACATCAAGGCTCCCTCCACACAGCTCTTCCATCACGTTAGCTCTGCAGGAGAGAGCTCGCGAAACTAGGCCTTTCCTGGCTCGGGCAGTGAGGACCTGTTTGCAGGACTCTTGTACGGACGTCTGCAGAGCCCCGCACTTGCTGTGCGAGGGAGGCATAAAAACACAGTCTCTGGGGCTGCCTTTCCTCCCTCCAAGGAAGAGAGCCTACCCGGTCACCTTCTGGCTGAAAGTCACATCGGGCTTGGAAGTGCTATTTGGGAAGACTGTTTTCAGGGGCAATGGCCGCTGGGTGCACGTGTATGCCTAGGGCTCCCACACTGCCCAGAACATCAAGGTTCCCTCCACACAGCTCTTCTGTCACGTTAGCTCTGCAGGAGAGAGATCGCGAAACTAGGCCTTTCTTGGCTCGGGAAGTGAGGACCTGTTTGCCGGCCTCTTGTACTGGTGTCTGCTGAGCCCCACGCTTGCTGTGCGAGGGAGGCCTAAAAACCCAATCTCTGGGGCTGCCTTTTCTGCGTCCAAGGAAGAGAGCCTGCTCGGCCGCCTTCAAGCTGACAGTCACATTGGTCTGAGAAGTGCTAGTTGGGAAGTCAGTTTTCAGGGCCAATGGCCGCTGGGTGCCCCTGTATGCCTAGGGCTCCCATACTGCCAAGAACCTCAAGGTTCCCTCCACACAGCTCTTCCCTTACGTTAGCTCTGCAGTAAGGAGCTCACGAAACTAGGCCTTTCCTGGCTCGGGAAGTGAGGACCTGTTTGCAGTCCACTTGTACTGGAGTCTGCAGAGCCCAACCCTTGCTGTGAGAAGGAGGCCTAAAAACACCGTCTGTGGGTCTGCCTTTCCTCCCTCCAAGGAAGACCGCCTGCTTGGCCGCCTTCAAGCTGAAAGGCACATCGGACTGGGAAGTGCTAGTTGGGAAGTCTGTTTTCAAGGCCAATGGCCGCTGGGTGCACGTGTATGCCTAGGGCTCCCACACTGCCCAGAACATCAAGGTTCCCTCCACACAGCTCTTCCTTCACGTTAGCTCTGCCGTAAAGAGCTCACGAAACTAGGCCTTTCTTGGCTCGGGAGGTCAGGACCTGTTTGCAGTCCACTTGTACTGGAGTCTGCAGAGCCCAACCCTTGCTGTGCGAAGGAGGCCTAAAAACACCGTCTGTGGGTCTGCCTTTCCTCCCTCCAAGGAAGACCGCCTGCTTGGCCGCCTTCAAGCTGAAAGGCACATCGGACTGGGAAGTGCTAGTTGGGAAGTCAGTTTTCAAGGCCAATGGCCGCTGGGTGCACGTGTATGCCTAGGGCTCCCACACTGCCCAGAACATCAAGGTTCCCTCCACACAGCTCTTCCCTCACGTTAGCTCTGCAGTAAAGAGCTCACGAAACTAGGCCTTTCTTGGCTCGGGAGGTGAGGACCTGTTTGCAGTCCACTTGTTCTGGAGTCTGCAGAGCCCAACACTTGCTGTGCGAAGGAGGCCTAAAAACACCGTCTGTGGGTCTGCCTTTCCTCCCTCCGAGGAAGACCGCCTGCTCGGCCGCCTTCAAGCTGCAAGTCACATTGTGCTGGGAAGTGCTACCTGGGAAGTCAATTTTCAGGGGCCATGGCTGCTGGCTGCACGATTACAGCTAGGCCTCCCACACTGCCCGGGAACATCAAGGCTCCCTCCACAAAGCTCTTCCGTCACGTTAGCTCTGCAGGAGAAAGCTCGCGAGACTAGGCCTTTCCTGGCTCGGGAAGTGAGGACCTGCTCGCAGCAGTATGGGTCGGGCCTCTCAAGAGCCCCACGTTGCCTGCGTACTGGGGGCATGAAAACGCTCTCTCAGGGGCTGCCTTTCCTCCCTCCAAGGAAGAGAGCCTACCCGGCCGCCTTCTGGCTGAAAGTCACATCGGGCTAGGAAGTGCTACCTGGGAAGTCAGTTTGCAGGGGCAATGGCTGCTAGGTGCACGTGTATGCCTAGGGCTCCCACACTGCCCAGAACATACATCAAGGTTCCCTCCACACAGCTCTTTCCTCACGTTAGCTCTGCAGTAAAGAGCCTACGAAACTAGGCCTTTCTTGGCTCGGGAAGTGAGGACCTGTTTGCAGGCCTCTTCTACTGGCGTCTGCAGAGCCCAACAATGGCTGTGCGAGGGAGGCCTAAAAACACAGTCTGTGGGTCTGCCTTTCCTCCCTCCAAGGAAGACCGCCTGCTTTGCCGCCTTCAAGCTGAAAGTCACATTGTCCTGGGAAGTGCTGCCTGGGAAGTCAGTTTGCAGGGGCAATGGCCGCTGGGTGCACGTGTATGCCTAGGGCTCTCACACTGCCCAGAACATCAAGGCTCCCTCCACACAGCCCTTCCGTCACGTTTGCTCAGCATGAGAGAGCTCGCGAAAGTAGGCCTTTTTTGGCTCGGGAAGTGAGGACCTGTTTGCAGGCCTCTTGTACGGGCGTCTGCAGGGCACCACGCTTGCTGTGCGAGCGAAGCCTAAAAACCCAATCTCTGGGGCTGCCTTTCCTCCCTCCAAGGAAGACAGCCTGCTCGGCCGCCTTGAAGCTGACAGTCACATTGGGCTGGCCAGTGCTACCTGGGAAGTCAGTTTGCAGGGCCCATCGCCGCTGGCTGCACGTTTACAGCTAGGCTTCCCACACTGCCCGAGAACATCAAGGCTCCCTCCACACAGCTCTTCCATCACGTTAGCTCTGCAGGAGAGAGCTCGCGAAACTAGGCCTTTCCTGGCTCGGGAAGTGAGGACCTGTTTGCAGGACTCTTGTACGGAGGTCTGCAGAGCCCCGCACTTGCTGTGCGAGGGAGGCATAAAAACACAGTCCCTGGGGCTGCCTTTCCTCCCTCCAAGGAAGAGAGCCTACCCGGTCACCTTCTGGCTGAAAGTCACATCGGGCTTGGAAGTGCTATTTGGGAAGACTGTTTTCAGGGGCAATGGCCGCTGGGTGCACGTGTATGCCTAGGGCTCCCACACTGCCCAGAACATCGAGGCTCCCTCCACACAGCCCTTCTGTCACGTTTGCTCAGCATGAGAGAGCTCGCGAAAGTAGGCCTTTTTTGGCTCGGGAAGTGAGGACCTGTTTGCAGGCCTCTTGTACGGGCGTCTGCAGGGCAACACGCTTGCTGTGCGAGCGAAGCCTAAAAACCCAATCTCTGGGGCTGCCTTTCCTCCCTCCAAGGAAGACAGCCTGCTCGGCCGCCTTGAAGCTGACAGTCACCTTGGGCTGGGAAGTGCTAGTTGCGAAGTCAGTTTTCACCGGCAATGGCCGCTGGGTGCATGTGTATGCCTATGGCTCCCACACTGCCCAGAACATCAAGGTTCCCTCCACACAGCTCTTCCTTCACGTTAGCTCTGCAGTAAAGGGCTCACGAAACTAGGACTTTCTTGGCTCGGGAGGTGAGGTCCTGTTTGCAGTCCACTTGTACTGGAGTCTGCAGAGCCCAACCCTTGCTGTGCGAAGGAGGCCTAAAAACACCGTCTGTGGGTCTGCCTTTCCTCCCTCCAAGGAAGACCGCCTGCTTGGCCGCCTTCAAGCTGAAAGGCACATCGGACTGGGAAGTGCTAGTTGGGAAGTCAGTTTTCAAGGCCAATGGCCGCTGGGTGCACGTGTATGCCTAGGGCTCCCACACTGCCCAGAACATCAAGGTTCCCTCCACACAGCTCTTCCCTCACGTTAGCTCTGCAGTAAAGAGCTCACGAAACTAGGCCTTTCTTGGCTCGGGAGGTGAGGACCTGTTTGCAGTCCACTTGTACTGGAGTCTGCAGAGCCCAACACTTGCTGTGCGAAGGAGGCCTAAAAACACCGTCTGTGGGTCTGCCTTTCCTCCCTCCGAGGAAGACCGCCTGCTCGGCCGCCTTCAAGCTGCAAGTCACATTGTGCTGGGAAGTGCTACCTGGGAAGTCAATTTTCAGGGGCCATGGCTGCTGGCTGCACGATTACAGCTAGGCCTCCCACACTGCCCGGGAACATCAAGGCTCCCTCCACAAAGCTCTTCCGTCACGTTAGCTCTGCAGGAGAGAGCTCGTGAGACTAAGCCTTTCCTGGCTCGGGAAGTGAGGACCTGCTCGCAGCAGTATGGGTCGGGCCTCTCAAGAGCCCCACGTTGCCTGCGTACTGGGGGCATGAAAACGCTCTCTCACGGGCTGCCTTTCCTCCCTCCAAGGAAGAGAGCCTACCCCGCCGCCTTCTGGCTGAAAGTCACATCGGGCTAGGAAGTGCTACCTGGGAAGTCAGTTTGCAGGGGCAATGGCCGCTGGGTGCACGTGTATGCCTAGGGCTCCCACACTGCCCAGAACATACATCAAGGTTCCCTCCACACAGCTCTTTCCTCACGTTAGCTCTGCAGTAAAGAGCTCACGAAACTAGGCCTTTCTTGGCTCGGGAAGTGAGGACCTGTTTGCAGGCCTCTTCTACTGGCGTCTGCAGAGCCCAACAATGGCTGTGCGAGGGAGGCCTAAAAACACAGTCTGTGGGTCTGCCTTTCCTCCCTCCAAGGAAGACCGCCTGCTTTGCCGCCTTCAAGCTGAAAGTCACATTGTCCTGGGAAGTGCTGCCTGGGAAGTCAGTTTGCAGGGGCAATGGCCGCTGGGTGCACGTGTATGCCTAGGGCTCTCACACTGCCCAGAACATCAAGGCTCCCTCCACACAGCCCTTCCGTCACGTTTGCTCAGCATGAGAGAGCTCGCGAAAGTAGACCTTTATTGGCTCGGGAAGTGAGGACCTGTTTGCAGGCCTCTTGTACTGTCATCTGCAGAGCCCCACACTTGCTGTGCGAGGCAGGCATAAAAACACAGTCTCTGGGGCTGCCTTTCCTCCCTCCAAGGAAGAGAGCCTGCTCGGCCACCTTCAAGCTGACAGTCACCTTGGGCTGGGAAGTGCTAGTTGCGAAGTCAGTTTTCACCGGCAATGGCCGCTGGGTGCATGTGTATGCCTATGGCTCCCACACTGCCCAGAACATCAAGGTTCCCTCCACACAGCTCTTCCTTCACGTTAGCTCTGCAGTAAAGAGCTCACGAAACTAGGCCTTTATTGGCTCGGGAGGTGAGGACCTGTTTGCTGTCCACTTGTACTGGAGTCTGCAGAGCCCAACCCTTGCTGTGCGAAGGAGGCCTAAAAACACCGTCTGTGGGTCTGCCTTTCCTCCCTCCAAGGAAGACCGCCTGCTTGGCCGCCTTCAAGCTGAAAGGCACATCGGACTGGGAAGTGCTAGTTGGGAAGTCAGTTTTCAAGGCCAATGGCCGCTGGGTGCACGTGTATGCCTAGGGCTCCCACACTGCCCAGAACATCAAGGTTCCCTCCACACAGCTCTTCCCTCACGTTAGCTCTGCAGTAAAGAGCTCACGAAACTAGGCCTTTCTTGGCTCGGGAGGTGAGGACCTGTTTGCAGTCCACTTGTACTGGAGTCTGCAGAGCCCAACACTTGCTGTGCGAAGGAGGCCTAAAAACACCGTCTGTGGGTCTGCGTTTCCTCCCTCCGAGGAAGACCGCCTGCTCGGCCGCCTTCAAGCTACAAGTCACATTGTGCTGGGAAGTGCTACCTGGGAAGTCAATTTTCAGGGGCCATGGCTGCTGGCTGCACGATTACAGCTAGGCCTCCCACATTGCCCGGGAACATCAAGGCTCCCTCCACAAAGCTCTTCCGTCACGTTAGCTCTGCAGGAGAGAGCTCGCGAGACTAGGCCTTTCCTGGCTCGGGAAGTGAGGACCTGCTCGCAGCAGTATGGGTCGGGCCTCTCAAGAGCCCCACGTTGCCTGCGTACTGGGGGCATGAAAACGCTCTCTCAGGGGCTGCCTTTCCTCCCTCCAAGGAAGAGAGCCTACCCGGCCGCCTTCTGGCTGAAAGTCACATCGGGCTAGGAAGTGCTACCTGGGAAGTCAGTTTGCAGGGGCAATGGCTGCTGGGTGCACGTGTATGCCTAGGGCTCCCACACTGCCCAGAACATACATCAAGGTTCCCTCCACACAGCTCTTTCCTCACGTTAGCTCTGCAGTAAAGAGCCTACGAAACTAGGCCTTTCTTGGCTCGGGAAGTGAGGACCTGTTTGCAGGCCTCTTCTACTGGCGTCTGCAGAGCCCAACAATGGCTGTGCGAGGGAGGCCTAAAAACACAGTCTGTGGGTCTGCCTTTCCTCCCTCCAAGGAAGACCGCCTGCTTTGCCGCCTTCAAGCTGAAAGTCACATTGTCCTGGGAAGTGCTGCCTGGGAAGTCAGTTTGCAGGGGCAATGGCCGCTGGGTGCACGTGTATGCCTAGGGCTCTCACACTGCCCAGAACATCAAGGCTCCCTCCACACAGCCCTTCCGTCACGTTTGCTCAGCATGAGAGAGCTCGCGAAAGTAGGCCTTTTTTGGCTCGGGAAGTGAGGACCTGTTTGCAGGCCTCTTGTACGGGCGTCTGCAGGGCACCACGCTTGCTGTGCGAGCGAAGCCTAAAAACCCAATCTCTGGGGCTGCCTTTCCTCCCTCCAAGGAAGACAGCCTGCTCGGCCGCCTTGAAGCTGACAGTCACATTGGGCTGGGAAGTGCTACCTGGGAAGTCAGTTTGCAGGGCCCATCGCCGCTGGCTGCACGTTTACAGCTAGGCTTCCCACACTGCCCGAGAACATCAAGGCTCCCTCCACACAGCTCTTCCATCAGGTTAGCTCTGCAGGAGAGAGCTCGCGAAACTAGACCTTTCCTGGCTCGGGAAGTGAGGACCTGTTTGCAGGACTCTTGTACGGAGGTCTGCAGAGCCCCGCACTTGCTTTGCGAGGGAGGCATAAAAACACAGTCCCTGGGGCTGCCTTTCCTCCCTCCAAGGAAGAGAGCCTACCCGGTCACCTTCTGGCTGAAAGTCACATCGGGCTTGGAAGTGCTATTTGGGAAGACTGTTTTCAGGGGCAATGGCCGCTGGGTGCACGTGTATGCCTAGGGCTCCCACACTGCCCAGAACATACATCAAGGTTCCCTCCACACAGCTCTTTTCTCACGTTAGCTCTGCATTCAAGAGCTCACGAAACTAGGCCTTTCTTGGCTCGGGAAGTGAGGACCTGTTTGCAGGCCTCTTCTACTGGCGTCTGCAGAGCCCAACAATGGCTGTGCGAGCGAGGCCTAAAAACACAGTCTGTGGGTCTGCCTTTCCTCCCTCCAAGGAAGACCGCCTGCTTTGCCGCCTTCAAGCTGAAAGTCACATTGTCCTGGGAAGTGCTGCCTGGGAAGTCAGTTTGCAGGGGCAATGGCCGCTGGGTGCACGTGTATGCCTAGGGCTCTCACACTGCCCAGAACATCAAGGCTCCCTCCACACAGCCCTTCCGTCACGTTTGCTCAGCATGAGAGAGCTCGCGAAAGTAGGCCTTTTTTGGCTCGGGAAGTGAGGACCTGTTTGCAGGCCTCTTGTACGGGCGTCTGCAGGGCACCACGCTTGCTGTGCGAGCGAAGCCTAAAAACCCAATCTCTGGGGCTGCCTTTCCTCCCTCCAAGGAAGACAGCCTGCTCGGCCGCCTTGAAGCTGACAGTCACATTGGGCTGGGAAGTGCTACCTGGGAAGTCAGTTTGCAGGGCCCATCGCCGCTGGCTGCACGTTTACAGCTAGGCTTCCCACACTGCCCGAGAACATCAAGGCTCCCTCCACACAGCTCTTCCATCAGGTTAGCTCTGCAGGAGAGAGCTCGCGAAACTAGGCCTTTCCTGGCTCGGGCAGTGAGGACCTGTTTGCAGGACTCTTGTACGGACGTCTGCAGAGCCCCGCACTTGCTGTGCGAGGGAGGCATAAAAACACAGTCTCTGGGGCTGCCTTTCCTCCCTCCAAGGAAGAGAGCCTACCCGGTCACCTTCTGGCTGAAAGTCACTTCGGGCTTGGAAGTGCTATTTGGGAAGACTGTTTTCAGGGGCAATGGCCGCTGGGTGCACGTGTATGCCTAGGGCTCCCACACTGCCCAGAACATCAAGGTTCCCTCCACACAGCTCTTCTGTCACGTTAGCTCTGCAGGAGAGAGATCGCGAAACTAGGCCTTTCTTGGCTCGGGAAGTGAGGACCTGTTTGCCGGCCTCTTGTACTGGTGTCTGCTGAGCCCCACGCTTGCTGTGCGAGGGAGGCCTAAAAACCCAATCTCTGGGGCTGCCTTTTCTGCGTCCAAGGAAGAGAGCCTGCTCGGCCGCCTTGAAGCTGACAGTCACATTGGGCTGGGAAGTGCTAGTTGGGAAGTCAGTTTTCAGGGCCAATGGCCGCTGGGTGCCCCTGTATGCCTAGGGCTCCCATACTGCCAAGAACCTCAAGGTTCCCTCCACACAGCTCTTCCCTTACGTTAGCTCTGCAGTAAGGAGCTCACGAAACTAGGCCTTTCTTGGCTCGGGAAGTGAGGACCTGTTTGCAGTCCACTTGTACTGGAGTCTGCAGAGCCCAAACCTTGCTGTGAGAAGGAGGCCTAAAAACACCGTCTGTGGGTCTGCCTTTCCTCCCTCCAAGGAAGACCGCCTGCTTGGCCGCCTTCAAACTGACAGTCACCTTGAGCTGGGAAGTGCTAGTTGCGAAGTCAGTTTTCACCGGCAATGGCCGCTGGGTGCATGTGTATGCCTATGGCTCCCACACTGCCCAGAACATCAAGGTTCCCTCCACACAGCTCTTCCTTCACGTTAGCTCTGCAGTAAAGAGCTCACGAAACTAGGCCTTTCTTGGCTCGGGAGGTGAGGACCTGTTTGCATTCCACTTGTACTGGAGTCTGCAGAGCCCAACACTTGCTGTGCGAAGGAGGCCTAAAAACACCGTCTGTGGGTCTGCCTTTCCTCCCTCCAGGGAAGACCGCCTGCTTGGCCGCCTTCAAGCTGAAAGGCACATCGGACTGGGAAGTGCTAGTTGGGAAGTCAGTTTTCAAGGCCAATGGCCGCTGGGTGCACGTGTATGCCTAGGGCTCCCTCACTGCCCAGAACATCAAGGTTCCCTCCACACAGCTCTTCCCTCAAGTTAGCTCTGCAGTAAAGAGCTCACGAAACTAGGTCTTTGTTGGCTCGTGAGGTGAGGTCCTGTTTGCAGTCCACTTGTACTGGAGTCTGCAGAGCCCAACACTTGCTGTGCGAAGGAGGCCTAAAAACACCGTCTGTGGGTCTGCCTTTCCTCCCTCCGAGGAAGACCGCCTGCTCGGCCGCCTTCAAGCTGCAAGTCACATTGTGCTGGGAAGTGCTACCTGGGAAGTCAATTTTCAGGGGCCATGGCTGCTGGCTGCACGATTACAGCTAGGCCTCCCACACTGCCCGGGAACATCAAGGCTCCCTCCACAAAGCTCTTCCGTCACGTTAGCTCTGCAGGAGAGAGCTCGCGAGACTAGGCCTTTCCTGGCTCGGGAAGTGAGGACCTGCTCGCAGCAGTATGGGTCGGGCCTCTCAAGAGCCCCACGTTGCCTGCGTACTGGGGGCATGAAAACGCTCTCTCAGGGGCTGCCTTTCCTCCCTCCAAGGAAGAGAGCCTACCCGGCCGCCTTCTGGCTGAAAGTCACATCGGGCTAGGAAGTGCTACCTGGGAAGTCAGTTTGGAGGGGCAATGGCTGCTGGGTGCACGTGTATGCCTAGGGCTCCCACACTGCCCAGAACATACATCAAGGTTCCCTCCACACAGCTCTTTCCTTACGTTAGCTCTGCAGTAAAGAGCCTACGAAACTAGGCCTTTCTTGGCTCGGGAAGTGAGGACCTGTTTGCAGGCCTCTTCTACTGGCGTCTGCAGAGCCCAGCAATGGCTGTGCGAGGGAGGCCTAAAAACACAGTCTGTGGGTCTGCCTTTCCTCCCTCCAAGGAAGACCGCCTGCTTTGCCGCCTTCAAGCTGAAAGACACATTGTCCGGGAAGTGCTGCCTGGGAAGTCAGTTTGCAGGGGCAATGGCCGCTGGGTGCACGTGTATGCCTAGGGCTCTCACACTGCCCAGAACATCAAGGCTCCCTCCACACAGCCCTTCCGTCACGTTTGCTCAGCATGAGAGAGCTCGCGAAAGTAGGCCTTTTTTGGCTCGGGAAGTGAGGACCTGTTTGCAGGCCTCTTGTACGGGCGTCTGCAGGGCACCACGCTTGCTGTGCGAGCGAAGCCTAAAAACCCAATCTCTGGGGCTGCCTTTCCTCCCTCCAAGGAAGACAGCCTGCTCGGCCGCCTTGAAGCTGACAGTCACCTTGGGCTGGGAAGTGCTAGTTGCGAAGTCAGTTTTCACCGGCAATGGCCGCTGGGTGCATGTGTATGCCTATGGCTCCCACACTGCCCAGAACATCAAGGTTCCCTCCACACAGCTCTTCCTTCACGTTAGCTCTGCAGTAAAGGGCTCACGAAACTAGGACTTTCTTGGCTCGGGAGGTGAGGTCCTGTTTGCAGTCCACTTGTACTGGAGTCTGCAGAGCCCAACCCTTGCTGTGCGAAGGAGGCCTAAAAACACCGTCTGTGGGTCTGCCTTTCCTCCCTCCAAGGAAGACCGCCTGCTTGGCCGCCTTCAAGCTGAAAGGCACATCGGACTGGGAAGTGCTAGTTGGGAAGTCAGTTTTCAAGGCCAATGGCCGCTGGGTGCACGTGTATGCCTAGGGCTCCCACACTGCCCAGAACAACAAGGTTCCCTCCACACAGCTCTTCCCTCACGTTAGCTCTGCAGTAAAGAGCTCACGAAACTAGGCCTTTCTTGGCTCGGGAGGTGAGGACCTGTTTGCAGTCCACTTGTACTGGAGTCTGCAGAGCCCAACACTTGCTGTGCGAAGGAGGCCTAAAAACACCGTCTGTGGGTCTGCCTTTCCTCCCTCCGAGGAAGACCGCCTGCTCGGCCGCCTTCAAGCTGCAAGTCACATTGTGCTGGGAAGTGCTACCTGGGAAGTCAATTTTCAGGGGCCATGGCTGCTGGCTGCACGATTACAGCTAGGCCTCCCACACTGCCCGGGAACATCAAGGCTCCCTCCACAAAGCTCTTCCGTCACGTTAGCTCTGCAGGAGAGAGCTCGCGAGACTAGGCCTTTCCTGGCTCGGGAAGTGAGGACCTGCTCGCAGCAGTATGGGTCGGGCCTCTCAAGAGCCCCACGTTGCCTGCGTACTGGGGGCATGAAAACGCTCTCTCAGGGGCTGCCTTTCCTCCCTCCAAGGAAGAGAGCCTACCCGGCCGCCTTCTGGCTGAAAGTCACATCGGGCTAGGAAGTGCTACCTGGGAAGTCAGTTTGGAGGGGCAATGGCTGCTGGGTGCACGTGTATGCCTAGGGCTCCCACACTGCCCAGAACATACATCAAGGTTCCCTCCACACAGCTCTTTCCTTACGTTAGCTCTGCAGTAAAGAGCCTACGAAACTAGGCCTTTCTTGGCTCGGGAAGTGAGGACCTGTTTGCAGGCCTCTTCTACTGGCGTCTGCAGAGCCCAGCAATGGCTGTGCGAGGGAGGCCTAAAAACACAGTCTGTGGGTCTGCCTTTCCTCCCTCCAAGGAAGACTGCCTGCTTTGCCGCCTTCAAGCTGAAAGACACATTGTCCGGGAAGTGCTGCCTGGGAAGTCAGTTTGCAGGGGCAATGGCCGCTGGGTGCACGTGTATGCCTAGGGCTCTCACACTGCCCAGAACATCAAGGCTCCCTCCACACAGCCCTTCCGTCACGTTTGCTCAGCATGAGAGAGCTCGCGAAAGTAGGCCTTTTTTGGCTCGGGAAGTGAGGACCTGTTTGCAGGCCTCTTGTACGGGCGTCTGCAGGGCACCACGCTTGCTGTGCGAGCGAAGCCTAAAAACCCAATCTCTGGGGCTGCCTTTCCTCCCTCCAAGGAAGACAGCCTGCTCGGCCGCCTTGAAGCTGACAGTCACCTTGGGCTGGGAAGTGCTAGTTGCGAAGTCAGTTTTCACCGGCAATGGCCGCTGGGTGCATGTGTATGCCTATGGCTCCCACACTGCCCAGAACATCAAGGTTCCCTCCACACAGCTCTTCCTTCACGTTAGCTCTGCAGTAAAGGGCTCACGAAACTAGGACTTTCTTGGCTCGGGAGGTGAGGTCCTGTTTGCAGTCCACTTGTACTGGAGTCTGCAGAGCCCAACCCTTGCTGTGCGAAGGAGGCCTAAAAACACCGTCTGTGGGTCTGCCTTTCCTCCCTCCAAGGAAGACCGCCTGCTTGGCCGCCTTCAAGCTGAAAGGCACATCGGACTGGGAAGTGCTAGTTGGGAAGTCAGTTTTCAAGGCCAATGGCCGCTGGGTGCACGTGTATGCCTAGGGCTCCCACACTGCCCAGAACAACAAGGTTCCCTCCACACAGCTCTTCCCTCACGTTAGCTCTGCAGTAAAGAGCTCACGAAACTAGGCCTTTCTTGGCTCGGGAGGTGAGGACCTGTTTGCAGTCCACTTGTACTGGAGTCTGCAGAGCCCAACACTTGCTGTGCGAAGGAGGCCTAAAAACACCGTCTGTGGGTCTGCCTTTCCTCCCTCCGAGGAAGACCGCCTGCTCGGCCGCCTTCAAGCTGCAAGTCACATTGTGCTGGGAAGTGCTACCTGGGAAGTCAATTTTCAGGGGCCATGGCTGCTGGCTGCACGATTACAGCTAGGCCTCCCACACTGCCCGGGAACATCAAGGCTCCCTCCACAAAGCTCTTCCGTCACGTTAGCTCTGCAGGAGAGAGCTCGTGAGACTAAGCCTTTCCTGGCTCGGGAAGTGAGGACCTGCTCGCAGCAGTATGGGTCGGGCCTCTCAAGAGCCCCACGTTGCCTGCGTACTGGGGGCATGAAAACGCTCTCTCAGGGGCTGCCTTTCCTCCCTCCAAGGAAGAGAGCCTACCCCGCCGCCTTCTGGCTGAAAGTCACATCGGGCTAGGAAGTGCTACCTGGGAAGTCAGTTTGCAGGGGCAATGGCCGCTGGGTGCACGTGTATGCCTAGGGCTCCCACACTGCCCAGAACATACATCAAGGTTCCCTCCACACAGCTCTTTCCTCACGTTAGCTCTGCAGTAAAGAGCTCACGAAACTAGGCCTTTCTTGGCTCGGGAAGTGAGGACCTGTTTGCAGGCCTCTTCTACTGGCGTCTGCAGAGCCCAACAATGGCTGTGCGAGGGAGGCCTAAAAACACAGTCTGTGGGTCTGCCTTTCCTCCCTCCAAGGAAGACCGCCTGCTTTGCCGCCTTCAAGCTGAAAGTCACATTGTCCTGGGAAGTGCAGCCTGGGAAGTAAGTTTGCAGGGGCAATGGCCGCTGGGTGCACGTGTATGCCTAGGGCTCTCACACTGCCCAGAACATCAAGGCTCCCTCCACACAGCCCTTCCGTCACGTTTGCTCAGCATGAGAGAGCTCGCAAAAGTAGGCCTTTTTTGGCTCGGGAAGTGAGGACCTGTTTGCAGGCCTCTTGTACTGTCATCTGCAGAGCCCCACACTTGCTGTGCGAGGCAGGCATAAAAACACAGTCTCTGGGGCTGCCTTTCCTCCCTCCAAGGAAGAGAGCCTGCTCGGCCACCTTCAAGCTGACAGTCACCTTGGGCTGGGAAGTGCTAGTTGCGAAGTCAGTTTTCACCGGCAATGGCCGCTGGGTGCATGTGTATGCGTATGGCTCCCACACTGCCCAGAACATCAAGGTTCCCTCCACACAGCTCTTCCTTCACGTTAGCTCTGCAGTAAAGAGCTCACGAAACTAGGCCTTTATTGGCTCAGGAGGTGAGGACCTGTTTGCTGTCCACTTGTACTGGAGTCTGCAGAGCCCAACCCTTGCTGTGCGAAGGAGGCCTAAAAACACCGTCTGTGGGTCTGCCTTTCCTCCCTCCAAGGAAGACCGCCTGCTTGGCCGCCTTCAAGCTGAAAGGCACATCGGACTGGGAAGTGCTAGTTGGGAAGTCAGTTTTCAAGGCCAATGGCCGCTGGGTGCACGTGTATGCCTAGGGCTCCCACACTGCCCAGAACATCAAGGTTCCCTCCACACAGCTCTTCCCTCACGTTAGCTCTGCAGTAAAGAGCTCACGAAACTAGGCCTTTCTTGGCTCGGGAGGTGAGGACCTGTTTGCAGTCCACTTGTACTGGAGTCTGCAGAGCCCAACACTTGCTGTGCGAAGGAGGCCTAAAAACACCGTCTGTGGGTCTGCGTTTCCTCCCTCCGAGGAAGACCGCCTGCTCGGCCGCCTTCAAGCTACAAGTCACATTGTGCTGGGAAGTGCTACCTGGGAAGTCAATTTTCAGGGGCCATGGCTGCTGGCTGCACGATTACAGCTAGGCCTCCCACATTGCCCGGGAACATCAAGGCTCCCTCCACAAAGCTCTTCCGTCACGTTAGCTCTGCAGGAGAGAGCTCGCGAGACTAGGCCTTTCCTGGCTCGGGAAGTGAGGACCTGCTCGCAGCAGTATGGGTCGGGCCTCTCAAGAGCCCCACGTTGCCTGCGTACTGGGGGCATGAAAACGCTCTCTCAGGGGCTGCCTTTCCTCCCTCCAAAGAAGAGAGCCTACCCGGCCGCCTTCTGGCTGAAAGTCACATCGGGCTAGGAAGTGCTACCTGGGAAGTCAGTTTGCAGGGGCAATGGCCGCTGGGTGCACGTGTATGCCTAGGGCTCCCACACTCCCCAGAACATACATCAAGGTTCCCTCCACACAGCTCTTTCCTCACGTTAGCTCTGCAGTAAAGAGCCTACGAAACTAGGCCTTTCTTGGCTCGGGAAGTGAGGACCTGTTTGCAGGCCTCTTCTACTGGCGTCTGCAGAGCCCAACAATGGCTGTGCGAGGGAGGCCTAAAAACACAGTCTGTGGGTCTGCCTTTCCTCCCTCCAAGGAAGACCGCCTGCTTTGCCGCCTTCAAGCTGAAAGTCACATTGTCCTGGGAAGTGCTGCCTGGGAAGTCAGTTTGCAGGGGCAATGGCCGCTGGGTGCACGTGTATGCCTAGGGCTCTCACACTGCCCAGAACATCAAGGCTCCCTCCACACAGCCCTTCCGTCACGTTTGCTCAGCATGAGAGAGCTCGCGAAAGTAGGCCTTTTTTGGCTCGGGAAGTGAGGACCTGTTTGCAGGCCTCTTGTACGGGCGTCTGCAGGGCACCACGCTTGCTGTGCGAGCGAAGCCTAAAAACCCAATCTCTGGGGCTGCCTTTCCTCCCTCCAAGGAAGACAGCCTGCTCGGCCGCCTTGAAGCTGACAGTCACATTGGGCTGGGAAGTGCTACCTGGGAAGTCAGTTTGCAGGGCCCATCGCCGCTGGCTGCACGTTTACAGCTAGGCTTCCCACACTGCCCGAGAACATCAAGGCTCCCTCCACACAGCTCTTCCATCACGTTAGCTCTGCAGGAGAGAGCTCGCGAAACTAGGCCTTTCCTGGCTCGGGAAGTGAGGACCTGTTTGCAGGACTCTTGTACGGAGGTCTGCAGAGCCCCGCACTTGCTGTGCGAGGGAGGCATAAAAACACAGTCCCTGGGGCTGCCTTTCCTCCTTCCAAGGAAGAGAGCCTACCCGGTCACCTTCTGGCTGAAAGTCACATCGGGCTTGGAAGTGCTATTTGGGAAGACTGTTTTCAGGGGCAATGGCCGCTGGGTGCACGTGTATGCCTAGGGCTCCCACACTGCCCAGAACATACATCAAGGTTCCCTCCACACAGCTCTTTTCTCACGTTAGCTCTGCATTAAAGAGCTCACGAAACTAGGCCTTTCTTGGCTCGGGAAGTGAGGACCTGTTTGCAGGCCTCTTCTACTGGCGTCTGCAGAGCCCAACAATGGCTGTGCGAGCGAGGCCTAAAAACACAGTCTGTGGGTCTGCCTTTCCTCCCTCCAAGGAAGACCGCCTGCTTTGCCGCCTTCAAGCTGAAAGTCACATTGTCCTGGGAAGTGCTGCCTGGGAAGTCAGTTTGCAGGGGCAATGGCCGCTGGGTGCACGTGTATGCCTAGGGCTCTCACACTGCCCAGAACATCAAGGCTCCCTCCACACAGCCCTTCCGTCACGTTTGCTCAGCATGAGAGAGCTCGCGAAAGTAGGCCTTTTTTGGCTCGGGAAGTGAGGACCTGTTTGCAGGCCTCTTGTACGGGCGTCTGCAGGGCACCACGCTTGCTGTGCGAGCGAAGCCTAAAAACCCAATCTCTGGGGCTGCCTTTCCTCCCTCCAAGGAAGACAGCCTGCTCGGCCGCCTTGAAGCTGACAGTCACATTGGGCTGGGAAGTGCTACCTGGGAAGTCAGTTTGCAGGGCCCATCGCCGCTGGCTGCACGTTTACAGCTAGGCTTCCCACACTGCCCGAGAACATCAAGGCTCCCTCCACACAGCTCTTCCATCAGGTTAGCTCTGCAGGAGAGAGCTCGCGAAACTAGGCCTTTCCTGGCTCGGGCAGTGAGGACCTGTTTGCAGGACTCTTGTACGGACGTCTGCAGAGCCCCGCACTTGCTGTGCGAGGGAGGCATAAAAACACAGTCTCTGGGGCTGCCTTTCCTCCCTCCAAGGAAGAGAGCCTACCCGGTCACCTTCTGGCTGAAAGTCACTTCGGGCTTGGAAGTGCTATTTGGGAAGACTGTTTTCAGGGGCAATGGCCGCTGGGTGCACGTGTATGCCTAGGGCTCCCACACTGCCCAGAACATCAAGGTTCCCTCCACACAGCTCTTCTGTCACGTTAGCTCTGCAGGAGAGAGATCGCGAAACTAGGCCTTTCTTGGCTCGGGAAGTGAGGACCTGTTTGCCGGCCTCTTGTACTGGTGTCTGCTGAGCCCCACGCTTGCTGTGCGAGGGAGGCCTAAAAACCCAATCTCTGGGGCTGCCTTTTCTGCGTCCAAGGAAGAGAGCCTGCTCGGCCGCCTTGAAGCTGACAGTCACATTGGGCTGGGAAGTGCTAGTTGGGAAGTCAGTTTTCAGGGCCAATGGCCGCTGGGTGCCCCTGTATGCCTAGGGCTCCCATACTGCCAAGAACCTCAAGGTTCCCTCCACACAGCTCTTCCCTTACGTTAGCTCTGCAGTAAGGAGCTCACGAAACTAGGCCTTTCTTGGCTCGGGAAGTGAGGACCTGTTTGCAGTCCACTTGTACTGGAGTCTGCAGAGCCCAAACCTTGCTGTGAGAAGGAGGCCTAAAAACACCGTCTGTGGGTCTGCCTTTCCTCCCTCCAAGGAAGACCGCCTGCTTGGCCGCCTTCAAACTGACAGTCACCTTGAGCTGGGAAGTGCTAGTTGCGAAGTCAGTTTTCACCGGCAATGGCCGCTGGGTGCATGTGTATGCCTATGGCTCCCACACTGCCCAGAACATCAAGGTTCCCTCCACACAGCTCTTCCTTCACGTTAGCTCTGCAGTAAAGAGCTCACGAAACTAGGCCTTTCTTGGCTCGGGAGGTGAGGACCTGTTTGCATTCCACTTGTACTGGAGTCTGCAGAGCCCAACACTTGCTGTGCGAAGGAGGCCTAAAAACACCGTCTGTGGGTCTGCCTTTCCTCCCTCCAGGGAAGACCGCCTGCTTGGCCGCCTTCAAGCTGAAAGGCACATCGGACTGGGAAGTGCTAGTTGGGAAGTCAGTTTTCAAGGCCAATGGCCGCTGGGTGCACGTGTATGCCTAGGGCTCCCTCACTGCCCAGAACATCAAGGTTCCCTCCACACAGCTCTTCCCTCAAGTTAGCTCTGCAGTAAAGAGCTCACGAAACTAGGTCTTTGTTGGCTCGTGAGGTGAGGTCCTGTTTGCAGTCCACTTGTACTGGAGTCTGCAGAGCCCAACACTTGCTGTGCGAAGGAGGCCTAAAAACACCGTCTGTGGGTCTGCCTTTCCTCCCTCCGAGGAAGACCGCCTGCTCGGCCGCCTTCAAGCTGCAAGTCACATTGTGCTGGGAAGTGCTACCTGGGAAGTCAATTTTCAGGGGCCATGGCTGCTGGCTGCACGATTACAGCTAGGCCTCCCACACTGCCCGGGAACATCAAGGCTCCCTCCACAAAGCTCTTCCGTCACGTTAGCTCTGCAGGAGAGAGCTCGCGAGACTAGGCCTTTCCTGGCTCGGGAAGTGAGGACCTGCTCGCAGCAGTATGGGTCGGGCCTCTCAAGAGCCCCACGTTGCCTGCGTACTGGGGGCATGAAAACGCTCTCTCAGGGGCTGCCTTTCCTCCCTCCAAGGAAGAGAGCCTACCCGGCCGCCTTCTGGCTGAAAGTCACATCGGGCTAGGAAGTGCTACCTGGGAAGTCAGTTTGGAGGGGCAATGGCTGCTGGGTGCACGTGTATGCCTAGGGCTCCCACACTGCCCAGAACATACATCAAGGTTCCCTCCACACAGCTCTTTCCTTACGTTAGCTCTGCAGTAAAGAGCCTACGAAACTAGGCCTTTCTTGGCTCGGGAAGTGAGGACCTGTTTGCAGGCCTCTTCTACTGGCGTCTGCAGAGCCCAGCAATGGCTGTGCGAGGGAGGCCTAAAAACACAGTCTGTGGGTCTGCCTTTCCTCCCTCCAAGGAAGACCGCCTGCTTTGCCGCCTTCAAGCTGAAAGACACATTGTCCGGGAAGTGCTGCCTGGGAAGTCAGTTTGCAGGGGCAATGGCCGCTGGGTGCACGTGTATGCCTAGGGCTCTCACACTGCCCAGAACATCAAGGCTCCCTCCACACAGCCCTTCCGTCACGTTTGCTCAGCATGAGAGAGCTCGCGAAAGTAGGCCTTTTTTGGCTCGGGAAGTGAGGACCTGTTTGCAGGCCTCTTGTACGGGCGTCTGCAGGGCACCACGCTTGCTGTGCGAGCGAAGCCTAAAAACCCAATCTCTGGGGCTGCCTTTCCTCCCTCCAAGGAAGACAGCCTGCTCGGCCGCCTTGAAGCTGACAGTCACCTTGGGCTGGGAAGTGCTAGTTGCGAAGTCAGTTTTCACCGGCAATGGCCGCTGGGTGCATGTGTATGCCTATGGCTCCCACACTGCCCAGAACATCAAGGTTCCCTCCACACAGCTCTTCCTTCACGTTAGCTCTGCAGTAAAGGGCTCACGAAACTAGGACTTTCTTGGCTCGGGAGGTGAGGTCCTGTTTGCAGTCCACTTGTACTGGAGTCTGCAGAGCCCAACCCTTGCTGTGCGAAGGAGGCCTAAAAACACCGTCTGTGGGTCTGCCTTTCCTCCCTCCAAGGAAGACCGCCTGCTTGGCCGCCTTCAAGCTGAAAGGCACATCGGACTGGGAAGTGCTAGTTGGGAAGTCAGTTTTCAAGGCCAATGGCCGCTGGGTGCACGTGTATGCCTAGGGCTCCCACACTGCCCAGAACAACAAGGTTCCCTCCACACAGCTCTTCCCTCACGTTAGCTCTGCAGTAAAGAGCTCACGAAACTAGGCCTTTCTTGGCTCGGGAGGTGAGGACCTGTTTGCAGTCCACTTGTACTGGAGTCTGCAGAGCCCAACACTTGCTGTGCGAAGGAGGCCTAAAAACACCGTCTGTGGGTCTGCCTTTCCTCCCTCCGAGGAAGACCGCCTGCTCGGCCGCCTTCAAGCTGCAAGTCACATTGTGCTGGGAAGTGCTACCTGGGAAGTCAATTTTCAGGGGCCATGGCTGCTGGCTGCACGATTACAGCTAGGCCTCCCACACTGCCCGGGAACATCAAGGCTCCCTCCACAAAGCTCTTCCGTCACGTTAGCTCTGCAGGAGAGAGCTCGCGAGACTAGGCCTTTCCTGGCTCGGGAAGTGAGGACCTGCTCGCAGCAGTATGGGTCGGGCCTCTCAAGAGCCCCACGTTGCCTGCGTACTGGGGGCATGAAAACGCTCTCTCAGGGGCTGCCTTTCCTCCCTCCAAGGAAGAGAGCCTACCCGGCCGCCTTCTGGCTGAAAGTCACATCGGGCTAGGAAGTGCTACCTGGGAAGTCAGTTTGGAGGGGCAATGGCTGCTGGGTGCACGTGTATGCCTAGGGCTCCCACACTGCCCAGAACATACATCAAGGTTCCCTCCACACAGCTCTTTCCTTACGTTAGCTCTGCAGTAAAGAGCCTACGAAACTAGGCCTTTCTTGGCTCGGGAAGTGAGGACCTGTTTGCAGGCCTCTTCTACTGGCGTCTGCAGAGCCCAGCAATGGCTGTGCGAGGGAGGCCTAAAAACACAGTCTGTGGGTCTGCCTTTCCTCCCTCCAAGGAAGACTGCCTGCTTTGCCGCCTTCAAGCTGAAAGACACATTGTCCGGGAAGTGCTGCCTGGGAAGTCAGTTTGCAGGGGCAATGGCCGCTGGGTGCACGTGTATGCCTAGGGCTCTCACACTGCCCAGAACATCAAGGCTCCCTCCACACAGCCCTTCCGTCACGTTTGCTCAGCATGAGAGAGCTCGCGAAAGTAGGCCTTTTTTGGCTCGGGAAGTGAGGACCTGTTTGCAGGCCTCTTGTACGGGCGTCTGCAGGGCACCACGCTTGCTGTGCGAGCGAAGCCTAAAAACCCAATCTCTGGGGCTGCCTTTCCTCCCTCCAAGGAAGACAGCCTGCTCGGCCGCCTTGAAGCTGACAGTCACCTTGGGCTGGGAAGTGCTAGTTGCGAAGTCAGTTTTCACCGGCAATGGCCGCTGGGTGCATGTGTATGCCTATGGCTCCCACACTGCCCAGAACATCAAGGTTCCCTCCACACAGCTCTTCCTTCACGTTAGCTCTGCAGTAAAGGGCTCACGAAACTAGGACTTTCTTGGCTCGGGAGGTGAGGTCCTGTTTGCAGTCCACTTGTACTGGAGTCTGCAGAGCCCAACCCTTGCTGTGCGAAGGAGGCCTAAAAACACCGTCTGTGGGTCTGCCTTTCCTCCCTCCAAGGAAGACCGCCTGCTTGGCCGCCTTCAAGCTGAAAGGCACATCGGACTGGGAAGTGCTAGTTGGGAAGTCAGTTTTCAAGGCCAATGGCCGCTGGGTGCACGTGTATGCCTAGGGCTCCCACACTGCCCAGAACAACAAGGTTCCCTCCACACAGCTCTTCCCTCACGTTAGCTCTGCAGTAAAGAGCTCACGAAACTAGGCCTTTCTTGGCTCGGGAGGTGAGGACCTGTTTGCAGTCCACTTGTACTGGAGTCTGCAGAGCCCAACACTTGCTGTGCGAAGGAGGCCTAAAAACACCGTCTGTGGGTCTGCCTTTCCTCCCTCCGAGGAAGACCGCCTGCTCGGCCGCCTTCAAGCTGCAAGTCACATTGTGCTGGGAAGTGCTACCTGGGAAGTCAATTTTCAGGGGCCATGGCTGCTGGCTGCACGATTACAGCTAGGCCTCCCACACTGCCCGGGAACATCAAGGCTCCCTCCACAAAGCTCTTCCGTCACGTTAGCTCTGCAGGAGAGAGCTCGTGAGACTAAGCCTTTCCTGGCTCGGGAAGTGAGGACCTGCTCGCAGCAGTATGGGTCGGGCCTCTCAAGAGCCCCACGTTGCCTGCGTACTGGGGGCATGAAAACGCTCTCTCAGGGGCTGCCTTTCCTCCCTCCAAGGAAGAGAGCCTACCCCGCCGCCTTCTGGCTGAAAGTCACATCGGGCTAGGAAGTGCTACCTGGGAAGTCAGTTTGCAGGGGCAATGGCCGCTGGGTGCACGTGTATGCCTAGGGCTCCCACACTGCCCAGAACATACATCAAGGTTCCCTCCACACAGCTCTTTCCTCACGTTAGCTCTGCAGTAAAGAGCTCACGAAACTAGGCCTTTCTTGGCTCGGGAAGTGAGGACCTGTTTGCAGGCCTCTTCTACTGGCGTCTGCAGAGCCCAACAATGGCTGTGCGAGGGAGGCCTAAAAACACAGTCTGTGGGTCTGCCTTTCCTCCCTCCAAGGAAGACCGCCTGCTTTGCCGCCTTCAAGCTGAAAGTCACATTGTCCTGGGAAGTGCAGCCTGGGAAGTAAGTTTGCAGGGGCAATGGCCGCTGGGTGCACGTGTATGCCTAGGGCTCTCACACTGCCCAGAACATCAAGGCTCCCTCCACACAGCCCTTCCGTCACGTTTGCTCAGCATGAGAGAGCTCGCAAAAGTAGGCCTTTTTTGGCTCGGGAAGTGAGGACCTGTTTGCAGGCCTCTTGTACTGTCATCTGCAGAGCCCCACACTTGCTGTGCGAGGCAGGCATAAAAACACAGTCTCTGGGGCTGCCTTTCCTCCCTCCAAGGAAGAGAGCCTGCTCGGCCACCTTCAAGCTGACAGTCACCTTGGGCTGGGAAGTGCTAGTTGCGAAGTCAGTTTTCACCGGCAATGGCCGCTGGGTGCATGTGTATGCGTATGGCTCCCACACTGCCCAGAACATCAAGGTTCCCTCCACACAGCTCTTCCTTCACGTTAGCTCTGCAGTAAAGAGCTCACGAAACTAGGCCTTTATTGGCTCAGGAGGTGAGGACCTGTTTGCTGTCCACTTGTACTGGAGTCTGCAGAGCCCAACCCTTGCTGTGCGAAGGAGGCCTAAAAACACCGTCTGTGGGTCTGCCTTTCCTCCCTCCAAGGAAGACCGCCTGCTTGGCCGCCTTCAAGCTGAAAGGCACATCGGACTGGGAAGTGCTAGTTGGGAAGTCAGTTTTCAAGGCCAATGGCCGCTGGGTGCACGTGTATGCCTAGGGCTCCCACACTGCCCAGAACATCAAGGTTCCCTCCACACAGCTCTTCCCTCACGTTAGCTCTGCAGTAAAGAGCTCACGAAACTAGGCCTTTCTTGGCTCGGGAGGTGAGGACCTGTTTGCAGTCCACTTGTACTGGAGTCTGCAGAGCCCAACACTTGCTGTGCGAAGGAGGCCTAAAAACACCGTCTGTGGGTCTGCGTTTCCTCCCTCCGAGGAAGACCGCCTGCTCGGCCGCCTTCAAGCTACAAGTCACATTGTGCTGGGAAGTGCTACCTGGGAAGTCAATTTTCAGGGGCCATGGCTGCTGGCTGCACGATTACAGCTAGGCCTCCCACATTGCCCGGGAACATCAAGGCTCCCTCCACAAAGCTCTTCCGTCACGTTAGCTCTGCAGGAGAGAGCTCGCGAGACTAGGCCTTTCCTGGCTCGGGAAGTGAGGACCTGCTCGCAGCAGTATGGGTCGGGCCTCTCAAGAGCCCCACGTTGCCTGCGTACTGGGGGCATGAAAACGCTCTCTCAGGGGCTGCCTTTCCTCCCTCCAAAGAAGAGAGCCTACCCGGCCGCCTTCTGGCTGAAAGTCACATCGGGCTAGGAAGTGCTACCTGGGAAGTCAGTTTGCAGGGGCAATGGCCGCTGGGTGCACGTGTATGCCTAGGGCTCCCACACTCCCCAGAACATACATCAAGGTTCCCTCCACACAGCTCTTTCCTCACGTTAGCTCTGCAGTAAAGAGCCTACGAAACTAGGCCTTTCTTGGCTCGGGAAGTGAGGACCTGTTTGCAGGCCTCTTCTACTGGCGTCTGCAGAGCCCAACAATGGCTGTGCGAGGGAGGCCTAAAAACACAGTCTGTGGGTCTGCCTTTCCTCCCTCCAAGGAAGACCGCCTGCTTTGCCGCCTTCAAGCTGAAAGTCACATTGTCCTGGGAAGTGCTGCCTGGGAAGTCAGTTTGCAGGGGCAATGGCCGCTGGGTGCACGTGTATGCCTAGGGCTCTCACACTGCCCAGAACATCAAGGCTCCCTCCACACAGCCCTTCCGTCACGTTTGCTCAGCATGAGAGAGCTCGCGAAAGTAGGCCTTTTTTGGCTCGGGAAGTGAGGACCTGTTTGCAGGCCTCTTGTACGGGCGTCTGCAGGGCACCACGCTTGCTGTGCGAGCGAAGCCTAAAAACCCAATCTCTGGGGCTGCCTTTCCTCCCTCCAAGGAAGACAGCCTGCTCGGCCGCCTTGAAGCTGACAGTCACATTGGGCTGGGAAGTGCTACCTGGGAAGTCAGTTTGCAGGGCCCATCGCCGCTGGCTGCACGTTTACAGCTAGGCTTCCCACACTGCCCGAGAACATCAAGGCTCCCTCCACACAGCTCTTCCATCACGTTAGCTCTGCAGGAGAGAGCTCGCGAAACTAGGCCTTTCCTGGCTCGGGAAGTGAGGACCTGTTTGCAGGACTCTTGTACGGAGGTCTGCAGAGCCCCGCACTTGCTGTGCGAGGGAGGCATAAAAACACAGTCCCTGGGGCTGCCTTTCCTCCTTCCAAGGAAGAGAGCCTACCCGGTCACCTTCTGGCTGAAAGTCACATCGGGCTTGGAAGTGCTATTTGGGAAGACTGTTTTCAGGGGCAATGGCCGCTGGGTGCACGTGTATGCCTAGGGCTCCCACACTGCCCAGAACATACATCAAGGTTCCCTCCACACAGCTCTTTTCTCACGTTAGCTCTGCATTAAAGAGCTCACGAAACTAGGCCTTTCTTGGCTCGGGAAGTGAGGACCTGTTTGCAGGCCTCTTCTACTGGCGTCTGCAGAGCCCAACAATGGCTGTGCGAGCGAGGCCTAAAAACACAGTCTGTGGGTCTGCCTTTCCTCCCTCCAAGGAAGACCGCCTGCTTTGCCGCCTTCAAGCTGAAAGTCACATTGTCCTGGGAAGTGCTGCCTGGGAAGTCAGTTTGCAGGGGCAATGGCCGCTGGGTGCACGTGTATGCCTAGGGCTCTCACACTGCCCAGAACATCAAGGTTCCCTCCACACAGCCCTTCCGTCACGTTTGCTCAGCATGAGAGAGCTCGCGAAAGTAGGCCTTTTTTGGCTCGGGAAGTGAGGACCTGTTTGCAGGCCTCTTGTACGGGCGTCTGCAGGGCACCACGCTTGCTGTGCGAGCGAAGCCTAAAAACCCAATCTCTGGGGCTGCCTTTCCTCCCTCCAAGGAAGACAGCCTGCTCGGCCGCCTTGAAGCTGACAGTCACATTGGGCTGGGAAGTGCTACCTGGGAAGTCAGTTTGCAGGGCCCATCGCCGCTGGCTGCACGTTTACAGCTAGGCTTCCCACACTGCCCGAGAACATCAAGGCTCCCTCCACACAGCTCTTCCATCACGTTAGCTCTGCAGGAGAGAGCTCGCGAAACTAGGCCTTTCCTGGCTCGGGAAGTGAGGACCTGTTTGCAGGACTCTTGTACGGACGTCTGCAGAGCCCCGCACTTGCTGTGCGAGGGAGGCATAAAAACACAGTCTCTGGGGCTGCCTTTCCTCCCTCCAAGGAAGAGAGCCTACCCGGTCACCTTCTGGCTGAAAGTCACATCGGGCTTGGAAGTGCTATTTGGGAAGACTGTTTTCAGGGGCAATGGCCGCTGGGTGCACGTGTATGCCTAGGGCTCCCACACTGCCCAGAACATCAAGGTTCCCTCCACACAGCTCTTCCGTCACGTTAGCTCTGCAGGAGAGAGATCGCGAAACTAGGCCTTTCTTGGCTCGGGAAGTGAGGACCTGTTTGCCGGCCTCTTGTACTGGTGTCTGCTGAGCCCCACGCTTGCTGTGCGAGGGAGGCCTAAAAACCCAATCTCTGGGGCTGCCTTTTCTGCGTCCAAGAAAGAGAGCCTGCTCGGCCGCCTTCAAGCTGACAGTCACATTGGTCTGAGAAGTGCTAGTTGGGAAGTCAGTTTTCAGGGCCAATGGCCGCTGGGTGCCCCTGTATTCCTAGGGCTCCCATACTGCCAAGAACCTCAAGGTTCCCTCCACACAGCTCTTCCCTTACGTTAGCTCTGCAGTAAGGAGCTCACGAAACTAGGCCTTTCTTGGCTCGGGAAGTGAGGACCTGTTTGCAGTCCACTTGTACTGGAGTCTGCAGAGCCCAACCCTTGCTGTGAGAAGGCCTAGAAACACCGTCTGTGGGTCTGCCTTTCCTCCCTCCAAGGAAGACCGCCTGCTTGGCCGCCTTCAAGCTGAAAGGCACATCGGACTGGGAAGTGCTAGTTGGGAAGTCTGTTTTCAAGGCCAATGGCAGCTGGGTGCACGTGTATTCCTAGGGCTCCCACACTGCCCAGGACATCAAGGTTCCCTCCACACAGCTCTTCCGTCACGTTAGCTCTGCAGTAAAGAGCTCACGAAACTAGGCCTTTCTTGGCTCGGGAGGTGAGGACCTGTTTGCAGTCCACTTGTACTGGAGTCTGCAGAGCCCAACAATTGCTGTGCGAAGGAGGCCTAAAAACACCGTCTGTGGGTCTGCCTTTCCTCCCTCCGAGGAAGACCGCCTGCTCGGCCGCCTTCAAGCTGCAAGTCACATTGTGCTGGTAAGTGCTACCTGGGAAGTCAATTTTCAGGGGCCATGGCTGCTGGCTGCACGATTACAGCTAGGCCTCCCACACTGCCCGGGAACATCAAGGCTCCCTCCACAAAGCTCTTCCGTCACGTTAGCTCTGCAGGAGAGAGCTCGCGAGACTAGGCCTTTCCTGGCTCGGGAAGTGAGGACCTGCTCGCAGCAGTATGGGTCGGGCCTCTCAAGAGCCCCACGTTGCCTGCGTACTGGGGGCATGAAAACGCTCTCTCAGGGGCTGCCTTTCCTCCCTCCAAGGAAGAGAGCCTACCCGGCCGCCTTCTGGCTGAAAGTCACATCGGGCTAGGAAGTGCTACCTGGGAAGTCAGTTTGCAGGGGCAATGGCCGCTGGGTGCACGTGTATGCCTAGGGCTCCCACACTGCCCAGAACATACATCAAGGTTCCCTCCACACAGCTCTTTCCTCACGTTAGCTCTGCAGTAAAGAGCTCACGAAACTAGGCCTTTCTTGGCTCGGGAAGTGAGGACCTGTTTGCAGGCCTCTTCTACTGGCGTCTGCAGAGCCCAACAATGGCTGTGCGAGGGAGGCCTAAAAACACAGTCTGTGGGTCTGCCTTTCCTCCCTCCAAGGAAGACCGCCTGCTTTGCCGCCTTCAAGCTGAAAGTCACATTGTCCTGGGAAGTGCTGCCTGGGAAGTCAGTTTGCAGGGGCAATGGCCGCTGGGTGCACGTGTATGCCTAGGGCTCTCACACTGCCCAGAACATCAAGGCTCCCTCCACACAGCCCTTCCGTCACGTTTGCTCAGCGTGAGAGAGCTCGCGAAAGTAGGCCTTTTTTGGCTCGGGAAGTGAGGACCTGTTTGCAGGTCTCTTGTACGGGCGTCTGCAGGGCACCACGCTTGCTGTGCGAGCGAAGCCTAAAAACCCAATCTCTGGGGCTGCCTTTCCTCCCTCCAAGGAAGACAGCCTGCTCGGCCGCCTTGAAGCTGACAGTCACATTGGGCTGGGAAGTGCTACCTGGGAAGTCAGTTTGCAGGGCCCATCGCCGCTGGCTGCACGTTTACAGCTAGGCTTCCCACACTGCCCGAGAACATCAAGGCTCCCTCCACACAGCTCTTCCATCACGTTAGCTCTGCAGGAGAGAGCTCGCGAAACTAGGCCTTTCCTGGCTCGGGAAGTGAGGACCTGTTTGCAGGACTCTTGTACGGAGGTCTGCAGAGCCCCGCACTTGCTGTGCGAGGGAGGCATAAAAACACAGTCTCTGGGGCTGCCTTTCCTCCCTCCAAGGAAGAGAGCCTACCCGGTCACCTTCTGGCTGAAAGTCACATCGGACTTGGAAGTGCTATTTGGGAAGACTGTTTTCAGGGGCAATGGCCGCTGGGTGCACGTGTATGCCTAGGGCTCCCACACTGCCCAGAACATACATCAAGGTTCCCTCCACACAGCTCTTTCCTCACGTTAGCTCTGCAGTAAAGAGCTCACGAAACTAGGCCTTTCTTGGCTCGGGAAGTGAGGACCTGTTTGCAGGCCTCTTCTACTGGCGTCTGCAGAGCCCAACAATGGCTGTGCGAGGGAGGCCTAAAAACACAGTCTGTGGGTCTGCCTTTCCTCCCTCCAAGGAAGACCGCCTGCTTTGCCGCCTTCAAGCTGAAAGTCACATTGTCCTGGGAAGTGCTGCCTGGGAAGTCAGTTTGCAGGGGCAATGGCCGCTGGGTGCACGTGTATGCCTAGGGCTCTCACACTGCCCAGAACATCAAGGCTCCCTCCACACAGCCCTTCCGTCACGTTTGCTCAGCATGAGAGAGCTCGCGAAAGTAGGCCTTTTTTGGCTCGGGAAGTGAGGACCTGTTTGCAGGCCTCTTGTACGGGCGTCTGCAGGGCACCACGCTTGCTGTGCGAGCGAAGCCTAAAAACCCAATCTCTGGGGCTGCCTTTCCTCCCTCCAAGGAAGACAGCCTGCTCGGCCGCCTTGAAGCTGACAGTCACATTGGGCTGGGAAGTGCTACCTGGGAAGTCAGTTTGCAGGGCCCATCGCCGCTGGCTGCACGTTTACAGCTAGGCTTCCCACACTGCCCGAGAACATCAAGGCTCCCTCCACACAGCTCTTCCATCACGTTAGCTCTGCAGGAGAGAGCTCGCGAAACTAGGCCTTTCCTGGCTCGGGAAGTGAGGACCTGTTTGCAGGACTCTTGTACGGAGGTCTGCAGAGCCCCGCACTTGCTGTGCGAGGGAGGCATAAAAACACAGTCTCTGGGGCTGCCTTTCCTCCCTCCAAGGAAGAGAGCCTACCCGGTCACCTTCTGGCTGAAAGTCACATCGGGCTTGGAAGTGCTATTTGGGAAGACTGTTTTCAGGGGCAATGGCCGCTGGGTGCACGTGTATGCCTAGGGCTCCCACACTGCCCAGAACATACATCAAGGTTCCCTCCACACAGCTCTTTCCTCACGTTAGCTCTGCAGTAAAGAGCTCACGAAACTAGGCCTTTCTTGGCTCGGGAAGTGAGGACCTGTTTGCAGGCCTCTTCTACTGGCGTCTGCAGAGCCCAACAATGGCTGTGCGAGGGAGGCCTAAAAACACAGTCTGTGGGTCTGCCTTTCCTCCCTCCAAGGAAGACCGCCTGCTTTGCCGCCTTCAAGCTGAAAGTCACATTGTCCTGGGAAGTGCTGCCTGGGAAGTCAGTTTGCAGGGGCAATGGCCGCTGGGTGCACGTGTATGCCTAGGGCTCTCACACTGCCCAGAACATCAAGGCTCCCTCCACACAGCCCTTCCGTCACGTTTGCTCAGCATGAGAGAGCTCGCGAAAGTAGGCCTTTTTTGGCTCGGGAAGTGAGGACCTGTTTGCAGGCCTCTTGTACGGGCGTCTGCAGGGCACCACGCTTGCTGTGCGAGCGAAGCCTAAAAACCCAATCTCTGGGGCTGCCTTTCCTCCCTCCAAGGAAGACAGCCTGCTCGGCCGCCTTGAAGCTGACAGTCACATTGGGCTGGGAAGTGCTACCTGGGAAGTCAGTTTGCAGGGCCCATCGCCGCTGGCTGCACGTTTACAGCTAGGCTTCCCACACTGCCCGAGAACATCAAGGCTCCCTCCACACAGCTCTTCCATCACGTTAGCTCTGCAGGAGAGAGCTCGCGAAACTAGGCCTTTCCAGGCTCGGGAAGTGAGGACCTGTTTGCAGGACTCTTGTACGGAGGTCTGCAGAGCCCCGCACTTGCTGTGCGAGGGAGGCATAAAAACACAGTCTCTGGGGCTGCCTTTCCTCCCTCCAAGGAAGAGAGCCTACCCGGTCACCTTCTGGCTGAAAGTCACATCGGGCTTGGAAGTGCTATTTGGGAAGACTGTTTTCAGGGGCAATGGCCGCTGGGTGCACGTGTATGCCTAGGGCTCCCACACTGCCCAGAACATCAAGGTTCCCTCCACACAGCTCTTCCCTCACGTTAGCTCTGCAGGAGAGAGATCGCGAAACTTGGCCTTTCTTGGCTCGGGAAGTGAGGACCTGTTTGCCGGCCTCTTGTACTGGTGTCTGCTGAGCCCCACGCTTGCTGTGCGAGGGAGGCCTAAAAACCCAATCTCTGGGGCTGCCTTTTCTGCGTCCAAGGAAGAGAGCCTGCTCGGCCGCCTTCAAGCTGACAGTCACATTGGTCTGAGAAGTGCTAGTTGGGAAGTCAGTTTTCAGGGCCAATGGCCGCTGGGTGCCCCTGTATGCCTAGGGCTCCCATACTGCCAAGAACCTCAAGGTTCCCTCCACACAGCTCTTCCCTTACGTTAGCTCTGCAGTAAGGAGCTCACGAAACTAGGCCTTTCCTGGCTCGGGAAGTGAGGACCTGTTTGCAGTCCACTTGTACTGGAGTCTGCAGAGCCCAACCCTTGCTGTGCGAAGGAGGCCTAAAAACACCGTCTGTGGGTCTGCCTTTCCTCCCTCCAAGGAAGACCGCCTGCTTGGCCGCCTTCAAGCTGAAAGGCACATCGGACTGGGAAGTGCTAGTTGGGAAGTCGGTTTTCAAGGCCAATGGCCGCTGGGTGCACGTGTATGCCTAGGGCTCCCACACTGCCCAGAACATCAAGGTTCCCTCCACACAGCTCTTCCCTCACGTTAGCTCTGCAGTAAAGAGCTCACGAAACTAGGCCTTTCTTAGCTCGGGAAGTGAGGACCTCTTTGCAGGCCTCTTCTACTGGCGTCTGCAGAGCCCAACAATGGCTGTGCGAGGGAGGCCTAAAAACACAATCTGTGGGTCTGCCTTTCCTCCCTCCAAGGAAGACCGCCTGCTTTGCCGCCTTCAAGCTGAAAGTCACATTGTCCTGGGAAGTGCTGCCTGGGAAGTCAGTTTGCAGGGGCAATGGCCGCTGGGTGCACGTGTATGCCTAGGGCTCTCACACTGCCCAGAACATCAAGGCTCCCTCCACACAGCCCTTCCGTCACGTTTGCTCAGCATGAGAGAGCTCGCGAAAGTAGGCCTTTTTTGGCTCGGGAAGTGAGGACCTGTTTGCAGGCCTCTTGTACGGGCGTCTGCAGGGCACCACGCTTGCTGTGCGAGCGAAGCCTAAAAACCCAATCTCTGGGGCTGCCTTTCCTCCCTCCAAGGAAGACAGCCTGCTCGGCCGCCTTGAAGCTGACAGTCACATTGGGCTGGGAAGTGCTACCTGGGAAGTCAGTTTGCAGGGCCCATCGCCGCTGGCTGCACTTTTACAGCTAGGCTTCCCACACTGCCCGAGAACATCAAGGCTCCCTCCACACAGCTCTTCCATCACGTTAGCTCTGCAGGAGAGAGATCGCGAAACTAGGCCTTTCTTGGCTCTGGAAGTGAGGACCTGTTTGCCGGCCTCTTGTACTGGTGTCTGCTGAGCCCCACGCTTGCTGTGCGAGGGAGGCCTAAAAACCCAATCTCTGGGGCTGCCTTTTCTGCGTCCAAGGAAGAGAGCCTGCTCGGCCACCTTCAAGCTGACAGTCACATTGGTCTGAGAAGTGCTAGTTGGGAAGTCAGTTTTCAGGGCCAATGGCCGCTGGGTGCCCCTGTATGCCTAGGGCCCCCCTACTGCCAAGAACCTCAAGGTTCCCTCCACACAACTCTTCCCTTACCTTAGCTCTGCAGTAAGGAGCTCACGAAACTAGGCCTTTCTTGGCTCGGGAAGTGAGGACCTGTTTGCAGTCCACTTGTACTGGAGTCTGCAGAGCCCAACCCTTGCTGTGCGAAGGAGGCCTAAAAACACCGTCTGTGGGTCTGCCTTTCCTCGCTCCAAGGAAGACCGCCTGCTTGGCCGCCTTCAAGCTGAAAGGCACATCTGACTGGGAAGTGCTAGTTGGGAAGTCTGTTTTCAAGGCCAATGGCCGCTGGGTGCACGTGTATGCCTAGGGCTCCCACACTGCCCAGAACATCAAGGTTCCCTCCACACAGCTCTTCCCTCACGTTAGCTCTGCAGTAAAGAGCTCACGAAACTAGGCCTTTCTTGGCTCGGGAAGTGAGGACCTGTTTGCAGGCCTCTTCTACTGGCGTCTGCAGAGCCCAACAATGGCTGTGCGAGGGAGGCCTAAAAACACAGTCTGTGGGTCTGCCTTTCCTCCCTCCAAGGAAGACCGCCTGCTTTGCCGCCTTCAAGCTGAAAGTCACATTGTCCTGGGAAGTGCTGCCTGGGAAGTCAGTTTGCAGGGGCAATGGCCGCTGGGTGCACGTGTATGCCTAGGGCTCTCACACTGCCCAGAACATCAAGGCTCCCTCCACACAGCCCTTCCGTCACGTTTGCTCAGCATGAGAGAGCTCGCGAAAGTAGGCCTTTTTTGGCTCGGGAAGTGAGGACCTGTTTGCAGGCCTCTTGTACGGGCGTCTGCAGGGCACCACGCTTGCTGTGCGAGCGAAGCCTAAAAACCCAATCTCTGGGGCTGCCTTTCCTCCCTCCAAGGAAGACAGCCTGCTCGGCCGCCTTGAAGCTGACAGTCACCTTGGGCTGGGAAGTGCTACCTGGGAAGTCAGTTTGCAGGGCCCATCGCCGCTGGCTGCACGTTTACAGCTAGGCTTCCCACACTGCCCGAGAACATCAAGGCTCCCTCCACAGAGCTCTTCCATCACGTTAGCTCTGCAGGAGAGAGCTCGCGAAACTAGGCCTTTCCTGGCTCGGGAAGTGAGGACCTGTTTGCAGGACTCTTGTACGGAGGTCTGCAGAGCCCCGCACTTGCTGTGCGAGGGAGGCATAAAAACACAGTCTCTGGGGCTGCCTTTCCTCCCTCCAAGGAAGAGAGCCTACCCGGTCACCTTCTGGCTGAAAGTCACATCGGGCGTGGAAGTGCTATTTGGGAAGACTGTTTTCAGGGGCAATGGCCGCTGGGTGCACGTGTATGCCTAGGGCTCCCACACTGCCCAGAACATACATCAAGGTTCCCTCCACACAGCTCTTCCCTCACGTTAGCTCTGCAGTAAAGAGCTCACGAAACTAGGCCTTTCTTGGCTCGGGAAGTGAGGACCTGTTTGCAGGCCTGTTCTACTGGCGTCTGCAGAGCCCAACAATGGCTGTGCGAGGGAGGCCTAAAAACACAGTCTGTGGGTCTGCCTTTCCTCCCTCCAAGGAAGACCGCCTGCTTTGCCGCCTTCAAGCTGAAAGTCACATTGTCCTGGGAAGTGCTGCCTGGGAAGTCAGTTTGCAGGGGCAATGGCCGCTGGGTGCACGTGTATGCCTAGGGCTCTCACACTGCCCAGAACATCAAGGCTCCCTCCACACAGCCCTTCCGTCACGTTTGCTCAGCATGAGAGAGCTCGCGAAAGTAGGCCTTTTTTGGCTCGGGAAGTGAGGACCTGTTTGCAGGCCTCTTGTACGGGCGTCTGCAGGGCACCACGCTTGCTGTGCGAGCGAAGCCTAAAAACCCAATCTCTGGGGCTGCCTTTCCTCCCTCCAAGGAAGACAGCCTGCTCGGCCGCCTTGAAGCTGACAGTCACATTGGGCTGGGAAGTGCTACCTGGGAAGTCAGTTTGCAGGGCCCATCGCCGCTGGCTGCACGTTTACAGCTAGGCTTCCCACACTGCCCGAGAACATCAAGGCTCCCTCCACACAGCTCTTCCATCACGTTAGCTCTGCAGGAGAGAGCTCGCGAAACTAGGCCTTTCCTGGCTCGGGAAGTGAGGACCTGTTTGCAGGACTCTTGTACGGAGGTCTGCAGAGCCCCGCACTTGCTGTGCGAGGGAGGCATAAAAACACAGTCTCTGGGGCTGCCTTTCCTCCCTCCAAGGAAGAGAGCCTACCCGGTCACCTTCTGGCTGAAAGTCACATCGGGCTTGGAAGTGCTATTTGGGAAGACTGTTTTCAGGGGCAATGGCCGCTGGGTGCACGTGTATGCCTAGGGCTCCCACACTGCCCAGAACATACATCAAGGTTCCCTCCACACAGCTCTTTCCTCACGTTAGCTCTGCAGTAAAGAGCTCACGAAACTAGGCCTTTCTTGGCTCGGGAAGTGAGGACCTGTTTGCAGGCCTCTTCTACTGGCGTCTGCAGAGCCCAACAATGGCTGTGCGAGGGAGGCCTAAAAACACAGTCTGTGGGTCTGCCTTTCCTCCCTCCAAGGAAGACCGCCTGCTTTGCCGCCTTCAAGCTGAAAGTCACATTGTCCTGGGAAGTGCTGCCTGGGAAGTCAGTTTGCAGGGGCAATGGCCGCTGGGTGCACGTGTATGCCTAGGGCTCTCACACTGCCCAGAACATCAAGGCTCCCTCCACACAGCCCTTCCGTCACGTTTGCTCAGCATGAGAGAGCTCGCGAAAGTAGGCCTTTTTTGGCTCGGGAAGTGAGGACCTGTTTGCAGGCCTCTTGTACGGGCGTCTGCAGGGCACCACGCTTGCTGTGCGAGCGAAGCCTAAAAACCCAATCTCTGGGGCTGCCTTTCCTCCCTCCAAGGAAGACAGCCTGCTCGGCCGCCTTGAAGCTGACAGTCACATTGGGCTGGGAAGTGCTACCTGGGAAGTCAGTTTGCAGGGCCCATCGCCGCTGGCTGCACGTTTACAGCTAGGCTTCCCACACTGCCCGAGAACATCAAGGCTCCCTCCACACAGCTCTTCCATCACGTTAGCTCTGCAGGAGAGAGCTCGCGAAACTAGGCCTTTCCTGGCTCGGGAAGTGAGGACCTGTTTGCAGGACTCTTGTACGGAGGTCTGCAGAGCCCCGCACTTGCTGTGCGAGGGAGGCATAAAAACACAGTCTCTGGGGCTGCCTTTCCTCCCTCCAAGGAAGAGAGCCTACCCGGTCACCTTCTGGCTGAAAGTCACATCGGGCTTGGAAGTGCTATTTGGGAAGACTGTTTTCAGGGGCAATGGCCGCTGGGTGCACGTGTATGCCTAGGGCTCCCACACTGCCCAGAACATCAAGGTTCCCTCCACACAGCTCTTCCCTCACGTTAGCTCTGCAGGAGAGAGATCGCGAAACTTGGCCTTTCTTGGCTCGGGAAGTGAGGACCTGTTTGCCGGCCTCTTGTACTGGTGTCTGCTGAGCCCCACGCTTGCTGTGCGAGGGAGGCCTAAAAACCCAATCTCTGGGGCTGCCTTTTCTGCGTCCAAGGAAGAGAGCCTGCTCGGCCGCCTTCAAGCTGACAGTCACATTGGTCTGAGAAGTGCTAGTTGGGAAGTCAGTTTTCAGGGCCAATGGCCGCTGGGTGCCCCTGTATGCCTAGGGCTCCCATACTGCCAAGAACCTCAAGGTTCCCTCCACACAGCTCTTCCCTTACGTTAGCTCTGCAGTAAGGAGCTCACGAAACTAGGCCTTTCCTGGCTCGGGAAGTGAGGACCTGTTTGCAGTCCACTTGTACTGGAGTCTGCAGAGCCCAACCCTTGCTGTGCGAAGGAGGCCTAAAAACACCGTCTGTGGGTCTGCCTTTCCTCCCTCCAAGGAAGACCGCCTGCTTGGCCGCCTTCAAGCTGAAAGGCACATCGGACTGGGAAGTGCTAGTTGGGAAGTCGGTTTTCAAGGCCAATGGCCGCTGGGTGCACGTGTATGCCTAGGGCTCCCACACTGCCCAGAACATCAAGGTTCCCTCCACACAGCTCTTCCCTCACGTTAGCTCTGCAGTAAAGAGCTCACGAAACTAGGCCTTTCTTAGCTCGGGAAGTGAGGACCTCTTTGCAGGCCTCTTCTACTGGCGTCTGCAGAGCCCAACAATGGCTGTGCGAGGGAGGCCTAAAAACACAATCTGTGGGTCTGCCTTTCCTCCCTCCAAGGAAGACCGCCTGCTTTGCCGCCTTCAAGCTGAAAGTCACATTGTCCTGGGAAGTGCTGCCTGGGAAGTCAGTTTGCAGGGGCAATGGCCGCTGGGTGCACGTGTATGCCTAGGGCTCTCACACTGCCCAGAACATCAAGGCTCCCTCCACACAGCCCTTCCGTCACGTTTGCTCAGCATGAGAGAGCTCGCGAAAGTAGGCCTTTTTTGGCTCGGGAAGTGAGGACCTGTTTGCAGGCCTCTTGTACGGGCGTCTGCAGGGCACCACGCTTGCTGTGCGAGCGAAGCCTAAAAACCCAATCTCTGGGGCTGCCTTTCCTCCCTCCAAGGAAGACAGCCTGCTCGGCCGCCTTGAAGCTGACAGTCACATTGGGCTGGGAAGTGCTACCTGGGAAGTCAGTTTGCAGGGCCCATCGCCGCTGGCTGCACTTTTACAGCTAGGCTTCCCACACTGCCCGAGAACATCAAGGCTCCCTCCACACAGCTCTTCCATCACGTTAGCTCTGCAGGAGAGAGATCGCGAAACTAGGCCTTTCTTGGCTCTGGAAGTGAGGACCTGTTTGCCGGCCTCTTGTACTGGTGTCTGCTGAGCCCCACGCTTGCTGTGCGAGGGAGGCCTAAAAACCCAATCTCTGGGGCTGCCTTTTCTGCGTCCAAGGAAGAGAGCCTGCTCGGCCACCTTCAAGCTGACAGTCACATTGGTCTGAGAAGTGCTAGTTGGGAAGTCAGTTTTCAGGGCCAATGGCCGCTGGGTGCCCCTGTATGCCTAGGGCCCCCCTACTGCCAAGAACCTCAAGGTTCCCTCCACACAACTCTTCCCTTACCTTAGCTCTGCAGTAAGGAGCTCACGAAACTAGGCCTTTCTTGGCTCGGGAAGTGAGGACCTGTTTGCAGTCCACTTGTACTGGAGTCTGCAGAGCCCAACCCTTGCTGTGCGAAGGAGGCCTAAAAACACCGTCTGTGGGTCTGCCTTTCCTCGCTCCAAGGAAGACCGCCTGCTTGGCCGCCTTCAAGCTGAAAGGCACATCTGACTGGGAAGTGCTAGTTGGGAAGTCTGTTTTCAAGGCCAATGGCCGCTGGGTGCACGTGTATGCCTAGGGCTCCCACACTGCCCAGAACATCAAGGTTCCCTCCACACAGCTCTTCCCTCACGTTAGCTCTGCAGTAAAGAGCTCACGAAACTAGGCCTTTCTTGGCTCGGGAAGTGAGGACCTGTTTGCAGGCCTCTTCTACTGGCGTCTGCAGAGCCCAACAATGGCTGTGCGAGGGAGGCCTAAAAACACAGTCTGTGGGTCTGCCTTTCCTCCCTCCAAGGAAGACCGCCTGCTTTGCCGCCTTCAAGCTGAAAGTCACATTGTCCTGGGAAGTGCTGCCTGGGAAGTCAGTTTGCAGGGGCAATGGCCGCTGGGTGCACGTGTATGCCTAGGGCTCTCACACTGCCCAGAACATCAAGGCTCCCTCCACACAGCCCTTCCGTCACGTTTGCTCAGCATGAGAGAGCTCGCGAAAGTAGGCCTTTTTTGGCTCGGGAAGTGAGGACCTGTTTGCAGGCCTCTTGTACGGGCGTCTGCAGGGCACCACGCTTGCTGTGCGAGCGAAGCCTAAAAACCCAATCTCTGGGGCTGCCTTTCCTCCCTCCAAGGAAGACAGCCTGCTCGGCCGCCTTGAAGCTGACAGTCACCTTGGGCTGGGAAGTGCTACCTGGGAAGTCAGTTTGCAGGGCCCATCGCCGCTGGCTGCACGTTTACAGCTAGGCTTCCCACACTGCCCGAGAACATCAAGGCTCCCTCCACAGAGCTCTTCCATCACGTTAGCTCTGCAGGAGAGAGCTCGCGAAACTAGGCCTTTCCTGGCTCGGGAAGTGAGGACCTGTTTGCAGGACTCTTGTACGGAGGTCTGCAGAGCCCCGCACTTGCTGTGCGAGGGAGGCATAAAAACACAGTCTCTGGGGCTGCCTTTCCTCCCTCCAAGGAAGAGAGCCTAC
Source organism: Giraffa tippelskirchi (assembly GCF_054371585.1). NCBI lineage: Eukaryota > Metazoa > Chordata > Mammalia > Artiodactyla > Giraffidae > Giraffa > Giraffa tippelskirchi. Next base: position 105,610,068 of record NC_137275.1, read on the forward strand.
CCGGTCACCTTCTGGCTGAAAGTCACATCGGGCGTGGAAGTGCTATTTGGGAAGACTGTTTTCAGGGGCAATGGCCGCTGGGTGCACGTGTATGCCTAGGGCTCCCACACTGCCCAGAACATACATCAAGGTTCCCTCCACACAGCTCTTCCCTCACGTTAGCTCTGCAGTAAAGAGCTCACGAAACTAGGCCTTTCTTGGCTCGGGAAGTGAGGACCTGTTTGCAGGCCTGTTCTACTGGCGTCTGCAGAGCCCAACAATGGCTGTGCGAGGGAGGCCTAAAAACACAGTCTGTGGGTCTGCCTTTCCTCCCTCCAAGGAAGACCGCCTGCTTTGCCGCCTTCAAGCTGAAAGTCACATTGTCCTGGGAAGTGCTGCCTGGGAAGTCAGTTTGCAGGGGCAATGGCCGCTGGGTGCACGTGTATGCCTAGGGCTCTCACACTGCCCAGAACATCAAGGCTCCCTCCACACAGCCCTTCCGTCACGTTTGCTCAGCATGAGAGAGCTCGCGAAAGTAGGCCTTTTTTGGCTCGGGAAGTGAGGACCTGTTTGCAGGTCTCTTGTACGGGCGTCTGCAGGGCACCACGCTTGCTGTGCGAGCGAAGCCTAAAAACCCAATCTCTGGGGCTGCCTTTCCTCCCTCCAAGGAAGACAGCCTGCTCGGCCGCCTTGAAGCTGACAGTCACATTGGGCTGGGAAGTGCTACCTGGGAAGTCAGTTTGCAGGGCCCATCGCCGCTGGCTGCACGTTTACAGCTAGGCTTCCCACACTGCCCGAGAACATCAAGGCTCCCTCCACACAGCTCTTCCATCACGTTAGCTCTGCAGGAGAGAGCTCGCGAAACTAGGCCTTTCCTGGCTCGGGAAGTGAGGACCTGTTTGCAGGACTCTTGTACGGAGGTCTGCAGAGCCCCGCACTTGCTGTGCGAGGGAGGCATAAAAACACAGTCTCTGGGGCTGCCTTTCCTCCCTCCAAGGAAGAGAGCCTACCCGGTCACCTTCTGGCTGAAAGTCACATCGGGCTTGGAAGTGCTATTTGGGAAGACTGTTTTCAGGGGCAATGGCCGCTGGGTGCACGTGTATGCCTAGGGCTCCCACACTGCCCAGAACATCAAGGTTCCCTCCACACAGCTCTTCCGTCACGTTAGCTCTGCAGGAGAGAGATCGCGAAACTTGGCCTTTCTTGGCTCGGGAAGTGAGGACCTGTTTGCCGGCCTCTTGTACTGGTGTCTGCTGAGCCCCACGCTTGCTGTGCGAGGGAGGCCTAAAAACCCAATCTCTGGGGCTGCCTTTTCTGCGTCCAAGGAAGAGAGCCTGCTCGGCCGCCTTCAAGCTGACAGTCACATTGGTCTGAGAAGTGCTAGTTGGGAAGTCAGTTTTCAGGGCCAATGGCCGCTGGGTGCCCCTGTATGCCTAGGGCTCCCATACTGCCAAGAACCTCAAGGTTCCCTCCACACAGCTCTTCCCTTACGTTAGCTCTGCAGTAAGGAGCTCACGAAACTAGGCCTTTCCTGGCTCGGGAAGTGAGGACCTGTTTGCAGTCCACTTGTACTGGAGTCTGCAGAGCCCAACCCTTGCTGTGCGAAGGAGGCCTAAAAACACCGTCTGTGGGTCTGCCTTTCCTCCCTCCAAGGAAGACCGCCTGCTTGGCCGCCTTCAAGCTGAAAGGCACATCGGACTGGGAAGTGCTAGTTGGGAAGTCAGTTTTCAAGGCCAATGGCCGCTGGGTGCACGTGTATGCCTAGGGCTCCCACACTGCCCAGAACATCAAGGTTCCCTCCACACAGCTCTTCCCTCACGTTAGCTCTGCAGTAAAGAGCTCACGAAACTAGGCCTTTCTTAGCTCGGGAAGTGAGGACCTGCTCGCAGCAGTATGGGTCGGGCCTCTCAAGAGCCCCACGTTGCCTGTGTACTGGGGGCATGAAAACGCTCTCTCAGGGGCTGCCTTTCCTCCCTCCAAGGAAGAGAGCCTACCCGGCCGCCTTCTGGCTGAAAGTCACATCGGGCTAGGAAGTGCTACCTGGGAAGTCAGTTTGCAGGGGCAATGGCTGCTGGGTGCACGTGTATGCCTAGGGCTCCCACACTGCCCAGAACATACATCAAGGTTCCCTCCACACAGCTCTTTCCTCACGTTAGCTCTGCAGTAAAGAGCCTACGAAACTAGGCCTTTCTTGGCTCGGGAAGTGAGGACCTGTTTGCAGGCCTCTTCTACTGGCGTCTGCAGAGCCCAACAATGGCTGTGCGAGGGAGGCCTAAAAACACAGTCTGTGGGTCTGCCTTTCCTCCCTCCAAGGAAGACCGCCTGCTTTGCCGCCTTCAAGCTGAAAGACACATTGTCCGGGAAGTGCTGCCTGGGAAGTCAGTTTGCAGGGGCAATGGCCGCTGGGTGCACGTGTATGCCTAGGGCTCTCACACTGCCCAGAACATCAAGGCTCCCTCCACACAGCCCTTCCGTCACGTTTGCTCAGCATGAGAGAGCTCGCGAAAGTAGGCCTTTTTTGGCTCGGGAAGTGAGGACCTGTTTGCAGGCCTCTTGTACGGGCGTCTGCAGGGCACCACGCTTGCTGTGCGAGCGAAGCCTAAAAACCCAATCTCTGGGGCTGCCTTTCCTCCCTCCAAGGAAGACAGCCTGCTCGGCCGCCTTGAAGCTGACAGTCACCTTGGGCTGGGAAGTGCTAGTTGCGAAGTCAGTTTTCACCGGCAATGGCCGCTGGGTGCATGTGTATGCCTATGGCTCCCACACTGCCCAGAACATCAAGGTTCCCTCCACACAGCTCTTCCTTCACGTTAGCTCTGCAGTAAAGGGCTCACGAAACTAGGCCTTTCTTGGCTCGGGAAGTGAGGACCTGTTTGCAGGCCTCTTCTACTGGCGTCTGCAGAGCCCAACAATGGCTGTGCGAGGGAGGCCTAAAAACACAGTCTGTGGGTCTGCCTTTCCTCCCTCCAAGGAAGACCGCCTGCTTTGCCGCCTTCAAGCTGAAAGTCACATTGTCCTGGGAAGTGCTGCCTGGGAAGTCAGTTTGCAGGGGCAATGGCCGCTGGGTGCACGTGTATGCCTAGGGCTCTCACACTGCCCAGAACATCAAGGCTCCCTCCACACAGCCCTTCCATCACGTTTGCTCAGCATGAGAGAGCTCGCGAAAGTAGGCCTTTTTTGGCTCGGGAAGTGAGGACCTGTTTGCAGGCCTCTTGTACTGTCATCTGCAGAGCCCCACACTTGCTGTGCGAGGCAGGCATAAAAACACAGTCTCTGGGGCTGCCTTTCCTCCCTCCAAGGAAGAGAGCCTGCTCGGCCACCTTCAAGCTGACAGTCACCTTGGGCTGGGAAGTGCTAGTTGCGAAGTCAGTTTTCACCGGCAATGGCCGCTGGGTGCATGTGTATGCGTATGGCTCCCACACTGCCCAGAACATCAAGGTTCCCTCCACACAGCTCTTCCTTCACGTTAGCTCTGCAGTAAAGAGCTCACGAAACTAGGCCTTTATTGGCTCGGGAGGTGAGGACCTGTTTGCTGTCCACTTGTACTGGAGTCTGCAGAGCCCAACCCTTGCTGTGCGAAGGAGGCCTAAAAACACCGTCTGTGGGTCTGCCTTTCCTCCCGCCAAGGAAGACCGCCTGCTTGGCCGCCTTCAAGCTGAAAGGCACATCGGATTGGGAAGTGCTAGTTGGGAAGTCTGTTTTCAAGGCCAATGGCCGCTGGGTGCACGTGTATGCCTAGGGCTCCCACACTGCCCAGAACATCAAGGTTCCCTCCACACAGCTCTTCCCTCACGTTAGCTCTGCAGTAAAGAGCTCACGAAACTAGGCCTTTCTTGGCTCGGGAGGTGAGGACCTGTTTGCCGGCCTCTTGTACTGGTGTCTGCTGAGCCCCACGCTTGCTGTGCGAGGGAGGCCTAAAAACCCAATCTCTGGGGCTGCCTTTTCTGCGTCCAAGGAAGAGAGCCTGCTCGGCCGCCTTCAAGCTGACAGTCACATTGGTCTGAGAAGTGTTAGTTGGGAAGTCAGTTTTCAGGGCCAATGGCCGCTGGGTGCCCCTGTATGCCTAGGGCTCCCATACTGCCAAGAACCTCAAGGTTCCCTCCACACAGCTCTTCCTTACGTTAGCTCTGCAGTAAGGAGCTCACGAAACTAGGCCTTTCTTGGCTCGGGAAGTGAGGACCTGTTTGCAGTCCACTTGTACTGGAGTCTGCAGAGCCCAAACCTTGCTGTGAGAAGGAGGCCTAAAAACACCGTCTGTGGGTCTGCCTTTCCTCCCTCCAAGGAAGACCGCCTGCTTGGCCGCCTTCAAACTGACAGTCACCTTGAGCTGGGAAGTGCTAGTTGCGAAGTCAGTTTTCACCGGCAATGGCCGCTGGGTGCATGTGTATGCCTATGGCTCCCACACTGCCCAGAACATCAAGGTTCCCTCCACACAGCTCTTCCTTCACGTTAGCTCTGCAGTAAAGAGCTCACGAAACTAGGCCTTTCTTGGCTCGGGAGGTGAGGACCTGTTTGCAGTCCACTTGTACTGGAGTCTGCAGAGCCCAACCCTTGCTGTGCGAAGGAGGCCTAAAAACACCGTCTGTGGGTCTGCCTTTCCTCCCTCCAAGGAAGACCGCCTGCTTGGCCGCCTTCAAGCTGAAAGGCACATCGGACTGGGAAGTGCTAGTTGGGAAGTCAGTTTTCAAGGCCAATGGCCGCTGGGTGCACGTGTATGCCTAGGGCTCCCTCACTGCCCAGAACATCAAGGTTCCCTCCACACAGCTCTTCCCTCAAGTTAGCTCTGCAGTAAAGAGCTCACGAAACTAGGCCTTTGTTGGCTCGTGAGGTGAGGACCTGTTTGCAGTCCACTTGTACTGGAGTCTGCAGAGCCCAACACTTGCTGTGCGAAGGAGGCCTAAAAACACCGTCTGTGGGTCTGCCTTTCCTCCCTCCGAGGAAGACCGCCTGCTCGGCCGCCTTCAAGCTGCAAGTCACATTGTGCTGGGAAGTGCTACCTGGGAAGTCAATTTTCAGGGGCCATGGCTGCTGGCTGCACGATTACAGCTAGGCCTCCCACACTGCCCGGGAATATAAAGGCTCCCTCCACAAAGCTCTTCCGTCACGTTAGCTCTGCAGGAGAGAGCTCGCGAGACTAGGCCTTTCCTGGCTCGGGAAGTGAGGACCTGCTCGCAGCAGTATGGGTCGGGCCTCTCAAGAGCCCCACGTTGCCTGCGTACTGGGGGCATGAAAACGCTCTCCCAGGGGCTGCCTTTCCTCCCTCCAAGGAAGAGAGCCTACCCGGCCGCCTTCTGGCTGAAAGTCACATCGGGCTAGGAAGTGCTACCTGGGAAGTCAGTTTGCAGGGGCAATGGCTGCTGGGTGCACGTGTATGCCTAGGGCTCCCACACTGCCCAGAACATACATCAAGGTTCCCTCCACACAGCTCTTTCCTCACGTTAGCTCTGCAGTAAAGAGCCTACGAAACTAGGCCTTTCTTGGCTCGGGAAGTGAGGACCTGTTTGCAGGCCTCTTCTACTGGCGTCTGCAGAGCCCAACAATGGCTGTGCGAGGGAGGCCTAAAAACACAGTCTGTGGGTCTGCCTTTCCTCCCTCCAAGGAAGACCGCCTGCTTTGCCGCCTTCAAGCTGAAAGACACATTGTCCGGGAAGTGCTGCCTGGGAAGTCAGTTTGCAGGGGCAATGGCCGCTGGGTGCACGTGTATGCCTAGGGCTCTCACACTGCCCAGAACATCAAGGCTCCCTCCACACAGCCCTTCCGTCACGTTTGCTCAGCATGAGAGAGCTCGCGAAAGTAGGCCTTTTTTGGCTCGGGAAGTGAGGACCTGTTTGCAGGCCTCTTGTACGGGCGTCTGCAGGGCACCACGCTTGCTGTGCGAGCGAAGCCTAAAAACCCAATCTCTGGGGCTGCCTTTCCTCCCTCCAAGGAAGACAGCCTGCTCGGCCGCCTTGAAGCTGACAGTCACCTTGGGCTGGGAAGTGCTAGTTGCGAAGTCAGTTTTCACCGGCAATGGCCGCTGGGTGCATGTGTATGCCTATGGCTCCCACACTGCCCAGAACATCAAGGTTCCCTCCACACAGCTCTTCCTTCACGTTAGCTCTGCAGTAAAGAGCTCACGAAACTAGGACTTTCTTGGCTCGGGAGGTGAGGTCCTGTTTGCAGTCCACTTGTACTGGAGTCTGCAGAGCCCAACCCTTGCTGTGCGAAGGAGGCCTAAAAACACCGTCTGTGGGTCTGCCTTTCCTCCCTCCAAGGAAGACCGCCTGCTTGGCCGCCTTCAAGCTGAAAGGCACATCGGACTGGGAAGTGCTAGTTGGGAAGTCAGTTTTCAAGGCCAATGGCCGCTGGGTGCACGTGTATGCCTAGGGCTCCCACACTGCCCAGAACATCAAGGTTCCCTCCACACAGCTCTTCCCTCACGTTAGCTCTGCAGTAAAGAGCTCACGAAACTAGGCCTTTCTTGGCTCGGGAGGTGAGGACCTGTTTGCAGTCCACTTGTACTGGAGTCTGCAGAGCCCAACACTTGCTGTGCGAAGGAGGCCTAAAAACACCGTCTGTGGGTCTGCCTTTCCTCCCTCCGAGGAAGACCGCCTGCTCGGCCGCCTTCAAGCTGCAAGTCACATTGTGCTGGGAAGTGCTACCTGGGAAGTCAATTTTCAGGGGCCATGGCTGCTGGCTGCACGATTACAGCTAGGCCTCCCACACTGCCCGGGAACATCAAGGCTCCCTCCACAAAGCTCTTCCGTCATGTTAGCTCTGCAGGAGAGAGCTCGTGAGACTAAGCCTTTCCTGGCTCGGGAAGTGAGGACCTGCTCACAGCAGTATGGGTCGGGCCTCTCAAGAGCCCCACGTTGCCTGCGTACTGGGGGCATGAAAACGCTCTCTCAGGGGCTGCCTTTCCTCCCTCCAAGGAAGAGAGCCTACCCCGCCGCCTTCTGGCTGAAAGTCACATCGGGCTAGGAAGTGCTACCTGGGAAGTCAGTTTGCAGGGGCAATGGCCGCTGGGTGCACGTGTATGCCTAGGGCTCCCACACTGCCCAGAACATACATCAAGGTTCCCTCCACACAGCTCTTTCCTCACGTTAGCTCTGCAGTAAAGAGCTCACGAAACTAGGCCTTTCTTGGCTCGGGAAGTGAGGACCTGTTTGCAGGCCTCTTCTACTGGCGTCTGCAGAGCCCAACAATGGCTGTGCGAGGGAGGCCTAAAAACACAGTCTGTGGGTCTGCCTTTCCTCCCTCCAAGGAAGACCGCCTGCTTTGCCGCCTTCAAGCTGAAAGTCACATTGTCCTGGGAAGTGCTGCCTGGGAAGTCAGTTTGCAGGGGCAATGGCCGCTGGGTGCACGTGTATGCCTAGGGCTCTCACACTGCCCAGAACATCAAGGCTCCCTCCACACAGCCCTTCCGTCACGTTTGCTCAGCATGAGAGAGCTCGCGAAAGTAGGCCTTTTTTGGCTCGGGAAGTGAGGACCTGTTTGCAGGCCTCTTGTACGGGCGTCTGCAGGGCACCACGCTTGCTGTGCGAGCGAAGCCTAAAAACCCAATCTCTGGGGCTGCCTTTCCTCCCTCCAAGGAAGACAGCCTGCTCGGCCGCCTTGAATCTGACAGTCACATTGGGCTGGGAAGTGCTACCTGGGAAGTCAGTTTGCAGGGCCCATCGCCGCTGGCTGCACGTTTACAGCTAGGCTTCCCACACTGCCCGAGAACATCAAGGCTCCCTCCACACAGCTCTTCCATCACGTTAGCTCTGCAGGAGAGAGCTGGCGAAACTAGGCCTTTCCTGGCTCGGGAAGTGAGGACCTGTTTGCAGGACTCTTGTACGGAGGTCTGCAGAGCCCCGCACTTGCTGTGCGAGGGAGGCATAAAAACACAGTCCCTGGGGCTGCCTTTCCTCCCTCCAAGGAAGAGAGCCTACCCGGTCACCTTCTGGCTGAAAGTCACATCGGGCTTGGAAGTGCTATTTGGGAAGACTGTTTTCAGGGGCAATGGCCGCTGGGTGCACGTGTATGCCTAGGGCTCCCACACTGCCCAGAACATACATCAAGGTTCCCTCCACACAGCTCTTTTCTCACGTTAGCTCTGCATTAAAGAGCTCACGAAACTAGGCCTTTCTTGGCTCGGGAAGTGAGGACCTGTTTGCAGGCCTCTTCTACTGGCGTCTGCAGAGCCCAACAATGGCTGTGCGAGCGAGGCCTAAAAACACAGTCTGTGGGTCTGCCTTTCCTCCCTCCAAGGAAGACCGCCTGCTTTGCCGCCTTCAAGCTGAAAGTCACATTGTCCTGGGAAGTGCTGCCTGGGAAGTCAGTTTGCAGGGGCAATGGCCGCTGGGTGCACGTGTATGCCTAGGGCTCTCACACTGCCCAGAACATCAAGGCTCCCTCCACACAGCCCTTCCGTCACGTTTGCTCAGCATGAGAGAGCTCGCGAAAGTAGGCCTTTTTTGGCTCGGGAAGTGAGGACCTGTTTGCAGGCCTCTTGTACGGGCGTCTGCAGGGCACCACGCTTGCTGTGCGAGCGAAGCCTAAAAACCCAATCTCTGGGGCTGCCTTTCCTCCCTCCAAGGAAGACAGCCTGCTCGGCCGCCTTGAAGCTGACAGTCACATTGGGCTGGGAAGTGCTACCTGGGAAGTCAGTTTGCAGGGCCCATCGCCGCTGGCTGCACGTTTACAGCTAGGCTTCCCACACTGCCCGAGAACATCAAGGCTCCCTCCACACAGCTCTTCCATCACGTTAGCTCTGCAGGAGAGAGCTCGCGAAACTAGGCCTTTCCTGGCTCGGGCAGTGAGGACCTGTTTGCAGGACTCTTGTACGGACGTCTGCAGAGCCCCGCACTTGCTGTGCGAGGGAGGCATAAAAACACAGTCTCTGGGGCTGCCTTTCCTCCCTCCAAGGAAGAGAGCCTACCCGGTCACCTTCTGGCTGAAAGTCACATCGGGCTTGGAAGTGCTATTTGGGAAGACTGTTTTCAGGGGCAATGGCCGCTGGGTGCACGTGTATGCCTAGGGCTCCCACACTGCCCAGAACATCAAGGTTCCCTCCACCCAGCTCTTCTGTCACGTTAGCTCTGCAGGAGAGAGATCGCGAAACTAGGCCTTTCTTGGCTCGGCAAGTGAGGACCTGTTTGCTGGCCTCTTGTACTGGTGTCTGCTGAGCCCCACGCTTGCTGTGCGAGGGAGGCCTAAAAACCCAATCTCTGGGGCTGCCTTTTCTGCGTCCAAGGAAGAGAGCCTGCTCGGCCGCCTTCAAGCTGACAGTCACATTGGTCTGAGAAGTGCTAGTTGGGAAGTCAGTTTTCAGGGCCAATGGCCGCTGGGTGCCCCTGTATGCCTAGGGCTCCCATACTGCCAAGAACCTCAAGGTTCCCTCCACACAGCTCTTCCCTTACGTTAGCTCTGCAGTAAGGAGCTCACGAAACTAGGCCTTTCTTGGCTCGGGAAGTGAGGACCTGTTTGCAGTCCACTTGTACTGGAGTCTGCAGAGCCCAAACCTTGTTGTGAGAAGGAGGCCTAAAAACACCGTCTGTGGGTCTGCCTTTCCTCCCTCCAAGGAAGACCGCCTGCTTGGCCGCCTTCAAACTGACAGTCACCTTGAGCTGGGAAGTGCTAGTTGCGAAGTCAGTTTTCACCGGCAATGGCCGCTGGGTGCATGTGTATGCCTATGGCTCCCACACTGCCCAGAACATCAAGGTTCCCTCCACACAGCTCTTCCTTCACGTTAGCTCTGCAGTAAAGAGCTCACGAAACTAGGCCTTTCTTGGCTCGGGAGGTGAGGACCTGTTTGCAGTCCACTTGTACTGGAGTCTGCAGAGCCCAACCCTTGCTGTGCGAAGGAGGCCTAAAAACACCGTCTGTGGGTCTGCCTTTCCTCCCTCCAAGGAAGACCGCCTGCTTGGCCGCCTTCAAGCTGAAAGGCACATCGGACTGGGAAGTGCTAGTTGGGAAGTCAGTTTTCAAGGCCAATGGCCGCTGGGTGCATGTGTATGCCTAGGGCTCCCTCACTGCCCAGAACATCAAGGTTCCCTCCACACAGCTCTTCCCTCAAGTTAGCTCTGCAGTAAAGAGCTCACGAAACTAGGTCTTTGTTGGCTCGTGAGGTGAGGTCCTGTTTGCAGTCCACTTGTACTGGAGTCTGCAGAGCCCAACACTTGCTGTGCGAAGGAGGCCTAAAAACACCGTCTGTGGGTCTGCCTTTCCTCCCTCCGAGGAAGACCGCCTGCTCGGCCGCCTTCAAGCTGCAAGTCACATTGTGCTGGGAAGTGCTACCTGGGAAGTCAATTTTCAGGGGCCATGGCTGCTGGCTGCACGATTACAGCTAGGCCTCCCACACTGCCCGGGAACATCAAGGCTCCCTCCACAAAGCTCTTCCGTCACGTTAGCTCTGCAGGAGAGAGCTCGCGAGATTAGGCCTTTCCTGGCTCGGGAAGTGAGGACCTGCTCGCAGCAGTATGGGTCGGGCCTCTCAAGAGCCCCACGTTGCCTGCGTACTGGGGGCATGAAAACGCTCTCTCAGGGGCTGCCTTTCCTCCCTCCAAGGAAGAGAGCCTACCCGGCCGCCTTCTGGCTGAAAGTCACATCGGGCTAGGAAGTGCTACCTGGGAAGTCAGTTTGCAGGGGCAATGGCTGCTGGGTGCACGTGTATGCCTAGGGCTCCCACACTGCCCAGAACATACATCAAGGTTCCCTCCACACAGCTCTTTCCTCACGTTAGCTCTGCAGTAAAGAGCCTACGAAACTAGGCCTTTCTTGGCTCGGGAAGTGAGGACCTGTTTGCAGGCCTCTTCTACTGGCGTCTGCAGAGCCCAACAATGGCTGTGCGAGGGAGGCCTAAAAACACAGTCTGTGGGTCTGCCTTTCCTCCCTCCAAGGAAGACCGCCTGCTTTGCCGCCTTCAAGCTGAAAGACACATTGTCCGGGAAGTGCTGCCTGGGAAGTCAGTTTGCAGGGGCAATGGCCGCTGGGTGCACGTGTATGCCTAGGGCTCTCACACTGCCCAGAACATCAAGGCTCCCTCCACACAGCCCTTCCGTCACGTTTGCTCAGCATGAGAGAGCTCGCGAAAGTAGGCCTTTTTTGGCTCGGGAAGTGAGGACCTGTTTGCAGGCCTCTTGTACGGGCGTCTGCAGGGCACCACGCTTGCTGTGCGAGCGAAGCCTAAAAACCCAATCTCTGGGGCTGCCTTTCCTCCCTCCAAGGAAGACAGCCTGCTCGGCCGCCTTGAAGCTGACAGTCACCTTGGGCTGGGAAGTGCTAGTTGCGAAGTCATTTTTCACCGGCAATGGCCGCTGGGTGCATGTGTATGCCTATGGCTCCCACACTGCCCAGAACATCAAGGTTCCCTCCACACAGCTCTTCCTTCACGTTAGCTCTGCAGTAAAGGGCTCACGAAACTAGGACTTTCTTGGCTCGGGAGGTGAGGTCCTGTTTGCAGTCCACTTGTACTGGAGTCTGCAGAGCCCAACCCTTGCTGTGCGAAGGAGGCCTAAAAACACCGTCTGTGGGTCTGCCTTTCCTCCCTCCAAGGAAGACCGCCTGCTTGGCCGCCTTCAAGCTGAAAGGCACATCGGACTGGGAAGTGCTAGTTGGGAAGTCAGTTTTCAAGGCCAATGGCCGCTGGGTGCACGTGTATGCCTAGGGCTCCCACACTGCCCAGAACATCAAGGTTCCCTCCACACAGCTCTTCCCTCACGTTAGCTCTGCAGTAAAGAGCTCACGAAACTAGGCCTTTCTTGGCTCGGGAGGTGAGGACCTGTTTGCAGTCCACTTGTACTGGAGTCTGCAGAGCCCAACACTTGCTGTGCGAAGGAGGCCTAAAAACACCGTCTGTGGGTCTGCCTTTCCTCCCTCCGAGGAAGACCGCCTGCTCGGCCGCCTTCAAGCTGCAAGTCACATTGTGCTGGGAAGTGATACCTGGGAAGTCAATTTTCAGGGGCCATGGCTGCTGGCTGCACGATTACAGCTAGGCCTCCCACACTGCCCGGGAACATCAAGGCTCCCTCCACAAAGCTCTTCCGTCACGTTAGCTCTGCAGGAGAGAGCTCGTGAGACTAAGCCTTTCCTGGCTCGGGCAGTGAGGACCTGTTTGCAGGACTCTTGTACGGACGTCTGCAGAGCCCCGCACTTGCTGTGCGAGGGAGGCATAAAAACACAGTCTCTGGGGCTGCCTTTCCTCCCTCCAAGGAAGAGAGCCTACCCGGTCACCTTCTGGCTGAAAGTCACATCGGGCTTGGAAGTGCTATTTGGGAAGACTGTTTTCAGGGGCAATGGCCGCTGGGTGCACGTGTATGCCTAGGGCTCCCACACTGCCCAGAACATCAAGGTTCCCTCCACACAGCTCTTCCGTCACGTTAGCTCTGCAGGAGAGAGCTCGCGAGACTAGGCCTTTCCTGGCTCGGGAAGTGAGGACCTGCTCGCAGCAGTATGGGTCGGGCCTCTCAAGAACCCCACGTTGCCTGCGTACTGGGGGCATGAAAACGCTCTCTCAGGGGCTGCCTTTCCTCCCTCCAAGGAAGAGAGCCTACCCGGCCGCCTTCTGGCTGAAAGTCACATCGGGCTAGGAAGTGCTACCTGGGAAGTCAGTTTGCAGGGGCAATGGCTGCTGGGTTCACGTGTATGCCTAGGGCTCCCACACTGCCCAGAACATACATCAAGGTTCCCTCCACACAGCTCTTTCCTCACGTTAGCTCTGCAGTAAAGAGCCTACGAAACTAGGCCTTTCTTGGCTCGGGAAGTGAGGACCTGTTTGCAGGCCTCTTCTACTGGCGTCTGCAGAGCCCAACAATGGCTGTGCGAGGGAGGCCTAAAAACACAGTCTGTGGGTCTGCCTTTCCTCCCTCCAAGGAAGACCGCCTGCTTTGCCGCCTTCAAGCTGAAAGTCACATTGTCCTGGGAAGTGCTGCCTGGGAAGTCAGTTTGCAGGGGCAATGGCCGCTGGGTGCACGTGTATGCCTAGGGCTCTCACACTGCCCAGAACATCAAGGCTCCCTCCACACAGCTCTTCCATCACGTTAGCTCTGCAGGAGAGAGCTGGCGAAACTAGGCCTTTCCTGGCTCGGGAAGTGAGGACCTGTTTGCAGGACTCTTGTACGGAGGTCTGCAGAGGCCCGCACTTGCTGTGCGAGGGAGGCATAAAAACACAGTCCCTGGGGCTGCCTTTCCTCCCTCCAAGGAAGAGAGCCTACCCGGTCACCTTCTGGCTGAAAGTCACATCGGGCTTGGAAGTGCTATTTGGGAAGACTGTTTTCAGGGGCAATGGCCGCTGGGTGCACGTGTATGCCTAGGGCTCCCACACTGCCCAGAACATACATCAAGGTTCCCTCCACACAGCTCTTTTCTCACGTTAGCTCTGCATTAAAGAGCTCACGAAACTAGGCCTTTCTTGGCTCGGGAAGTGAGGACCTGTTTGCAGGCCTCTTCTACTGGCGTCTGCAGAGCCCAACAATGGCTGTGCGAGCGAGGCCTAAAAACACAGTCTGTGGGTCTGCCTTTCCTCCCTCCAAGGAAGACCGCCTGCTTTGCCGCCTTCAAGCTGAAAGTCACATTGTCCTGGGAAGTGCTGCCTGGGAAGTCAGTTTGCAGGGGCAATGGCCGCTGGGTGCACGTGTATGCCTAGGGCTCTCACACTGCCCAGAACATCAAGGCTCCCTCCACACAGCCCTTCCGTCACGTTTGCTCAGCATGAGAGAGCTCGCGAAAGTAGGCCTTTTTTGGCTCGGGAAGTGAGGACCTGTTTGCAGGCCTCTTGTACGGGCGTCTGCAGGGCACCACGCTTGCTGTGCGAGCGAAGCCTAAAAACCCAATCTCTGGGGCTGCCTTTCCTCCCTCCAAGGAAGACAGCCTGCTCGGCCGCCTTGAAGCTGACAGTCACATTGGGCTGGGAAGTGCTACCTGGGAAGTCAGTTTGCAGGGCCCATCGCCGCTGGCTGCACGTTTACAGCTAGGCTTCCCACACTGCCCGAGAACATCAAGGCTCCCTCCACACAGCTCTTCCATCAGGTTAGCTCTGCAGGAGAGAGCTCGCGAAACTAGGCCTTTCCTGGCTCGGGCAGTGAGGACCTGTTTGCAGGACTCTTGTACGGACGTCTGCAGAGCCCCGCACTTGCTGTGCGAGGGAGGCATAAAAACACAGTCTCTGGGGCTGCCTTTCCTCCCTCCAAGGAAGAGAGCCTACCCGGTCACCTTCTGGCTGAAAGTCACATCGGGCTTGGAAGTGCTATTTGGGAAGACTGTTTTCAGGGGCAATGGCCGCTGGGTGCACGTGTATGCCTAGGGCTCCCTCACTGCCCAGAACATCAAGGTTCCCTCCACACAGCTCTTCCCTCAAGTTAGCTCTGCAGTAAAGAGCTCACGAAACTAGGTCTTTGTTGGCTCGTGAGGTGAGGTCCTGTTTGCAGTCCACTTGTACTGGAGTCTGCAGAGCCCAACACTTGCTGTGCGAAGGAGGCCTAAAAACACCGTCTGTGGGTCTGCCTTTCCTCCCTCCGAGGAAGACCGCCTGCTCGGCCGCCTTCAAGCTGCAAGTCACATTGTGCTGGGAAGTGCTACCTGGGAAGTCAATTTTCAGGGGCCATGGCTGCTGGCTGCACGATTACAGCTAGGCCTCCCACACTGCCCGGGAACATCAAGGCTCCCTCCACAAAGCTCTTCCGTCACGTTAGCTCTGCAGGAGAGAGCTCGTGAGACTAAGCCTTTCCTGGCTCGGGAAGTGAGGACCTGCTCACAGCAGTATGGGTCGGGCCTCTCAAGAGCCCCACGTTGCCTGCGTACTGGGGGCATGAAAACGCTCTCTCAGGGGCTGCCTTTCCTCCCTCCAAGGAAGAGAGCCTACCCCGCCGCCTTCTGGCTGAAAGTCACATCGGGCTAGGAAGTGCTACCTGGGAAGTCAGTTTGCAGGGGCAATGGCCGCTGGGTGCACGTGTATGCCTAGGGCTCCCACACTGCCCAGAACATACATCAAGGTTCCCTCCACACAGCTCTTTCCTCACGTTAGCTCTGCAGTAAAGAGTTCACGAAACTAGGCCTTTCTTGGCTCGGGAAGTGAGGACCTGTTTGCAGGCCTCTTCTACTGGCGTCTGCAGAGCCCAACAATGGCTGTGCGAGGGAGGCCTAAAAACACAGTCTGTGGGTCTGCCTTTCCTCCCTCCAAGGAAGACCGCCTGCTTTGCCGCCTTCAAGCTGAAAGTCACATTGTCCTGGGAAGTGCTGCCTGGGAAGTCAGTTTGCAGGGGCAATGGCCGCTGGGTGCACGTGTATGCCTAGGGCTCTCACACTGCCCAGAACATCAAGGCTCCCTCCACACAGCCCTTCCGTCACGTTTGCTCAGCATGAGAGAGCTCGCGAAAGTAGGCCTTTTTTGGCTCGGGAAGTGAGGACCTGTTTGCAGGCCTCTTGTACGGGCGTCTGCAGGGCACCACGCTTGCTGTGCGAGCGAAGCCTAAAAACCCAATCTCTGGGGCTGCCTTTCCTCCCTCCAAGGAAGACAGCCTGCTCGGCCGCCTTGAAGCTGACAGTCTCATTGGGCTGGGAAGTGCTACCTGGGAAGTCAGTTTGCAGGGCCCATCGCCGCTGGCTGCACGTTTACAGCTAGGCTTCCCACACTGCCCGAGAACATCAAGGCTCCCTCCACACAGCTCTTCCATCAGGTTAGCTCTGCAGGAGAGAGCTCGCGAAACTAGGCCTTTCCTGGCTCGGGCAGTGAGGACCTGTTTGCAGGACTCTTGTACGGACGTCTGCAGAGCCCCGCACTTGCTGTGCGAGGGAGGCATAAAAACACAGTCTCTGGGGCTGCCTTTCCTCCCTCCAAGGAAGAGAGCCTACCCGGTCACCTTCTGGCTGAAAGTCACATCGGGCTTGGAAGTGCTATTTGGGAAGACTGTTTTCAGGGGCAATGGCCGCTGGGTGCACGTGTATGCCTAGGGCTCCCTCACTGCCCAGAACATCAAGGTTCCCTCCACACAGCTCTTCCCTCAAGTTAGCTCTGCAGTAAAGAGCTCACGAAACTAGGTCTTTGTTGGCTCGTGAGGTGAGGTCCTGTTTGCAGTCCACTTGTACTGGAGTCTGCAGAGCCCAACACTTGCTGTGCGAAGGAGGCCTAAAAACACCGTCTGTGGGTCTGCCTTTCCTCCCTCCGAGGAAGACCGCCTGCTCGGCCGCCTTCAAGCTGCAAGTCACATTGTGCTGGGAAGTGCTACCTGGGAAGTCAATTTTCAGGGGCCATGGCTGCTGGCTGCACGATTACAGCTAGGCCTCCCACACTGCCCGGGAACATCAAGGCTCCCTCCACAAAGCTCTTCCGTCACGTTAGCTCTGCAGGAGAGAGCTCGTGAGACTAAGCCTTTCCTGGCTCGGGAAGTGAGGACCTGCTCACAGCAGTATGGGTCGGGCCTCTCAAGAGCCCCACGTTGCCTGCGTACTGGGGGCATGAAAACGCTCTCTCAGGGGCTGCCTTTCCTCCCTCCAAGGAAGAGAGCCTACCCCGCCGCCTTCTGGCTGAAAGTCACATCGGGCTAGGAAGTGCTACCTGGGAAGTCAGTTTGCAGGGGCAATGGCCGCTGGGTGCACGTGTATGCCTAGGGCTCCCACACTGCCCAGAACATACATCAAGGTTCCCTCCACACAGCTCTTTCCTCACGTTAGCTCTGCAGTAAAGAGTTCACGAAACTAGGCCTTTCTTGGCTCGGGAAGTGAGGACCTGTTTGCAGGCCTCTTCTACTGGCGTCTGCAGAGCCCAACAATGGCTGTGCGAGGGAGGCCTAAAAACACAGTCTGTGGGTCTGCCTTTCCTCCCTCCAAGGAAGACCGCCTGCTTTGCCGCCTTCAAGCTGAAAGTCACATTGTCCTGGGAAGTGCTGCCTGGGAAGTCAGTTTGCAGGGGCAATGGCCGCTGGGTGCACGTGTATGCCTAGGGCTCTCACACTGCCCAGAACATCAAGGCTCCCTCCACACAGCCCTTCCATCACGTTTGCTCAGCATGAGAGAGCTCGCGAAAGTAGGCCTTTTTTGGCTCGGGAAGTGAGGACCTGTTTGCAGGCCTCTTGTACGGGCGTCTGCAGGGCACCACGCTTGCTGTGCGAGCGAAGCCTAAAAACCCAATCTCTGGGGCTGCCTTTCCTCCCTCCAAGGAAGACAGCCTGCTCGGCCGCCTTGAAGCTGACAGTCACATTGGGCTGGGAAGTGCTACCTGGGAAGTCAGTTTGCAGGGCCCATCGCCGCTGGCTGCACGTTTACAGCTAGGCTTCCCACACTGCCCGAGAACATCAAGGCTCCCTCCACACAGCTCTTCCATCACGTTAGCTCTGCAGGAGAGAGCTCGCGAAACTAGGCCTTTCCTGGCTCGGGAAGTGAGGACCTGTTTGCAGGACTCTTGTACGGACGTCTGCAGAGCCCCGCACTTGCTGTGCGAGGGAGGCATAAAAACACAGTCTCTGGGGCTGCCTTTCCTCCCTCCAAGGAAGAGAGCCTACCCGGTCACCTTCTGGCTGAAAGTCACATCGGGCTTGGAAGTGCTATTTGGGAAGACTGTTTTCAGGGGCAATGGCCGCTGGGTGCACGTGTATGCCTAGGGCTCCCACACTGCCCAGAACATCAAGGTTCCCTCCACACAGCTCTTCCGTCACGTTAGCTCTGCAGGAGAGAGATCGCGAAACTAGGCCTTTCTTGGCTCGGGAAGTGAGGACCTGTTTGCCGGCCTCTTGTACTGGTGTCTGCTGAGCCCCACGCTTGCTGTGCGAGGGAGGCCTAAAAACCCAATCTCTGGGGCTGCCTTTTCTGCGTCCAAGAAAGAGAGCCTGCTCGGCCGCCTTCAAGCTGACAGTCACATTGGTCTGAGAAGTGCTAGTTGGGAAGTCAGTTTTCAGGGCCAATGGCCGCTGGGTGCCCCTGTATTCCTAGGGCTCCCATACTGCCAAGAACCTCAAGGTTCCCTCCACACAGCTCTTCCCTTACGTTAGCTCTGCAGTAAGGAGCTCACGAAACTAGGCCTTTCTTGGCTCGGGAAGTGAGGACCTGTTTGCAGTCCACTTGTACTGGAGTCTGCAGAGCCCAACCCTTGCTGTGAGAAGGCCTAGAAACACCGTCTGTGGGTCTGCCTTTCCTCCCTCCAAGGAAGACCGCCTGCTTGGCCGCCTTCAAGCTGAAAGGCACATCGGACTGGGAAGTGCTAGTTGGGAAGTCTGTTTTCAAGGCCAATGGCAGCTGGGTGCACGTGTATTCCTAGGGCTCCCACACTGCCCAGGACATCAAGGTTCCCTCCACACAGCTCTTCCGTCACGTTAGCTCTGCAGTAAAGAGCTCACGAAACTAGGCCTTTCTTGGCTCGGGAGGTGAGGACCTGTTTGCAGTCCACTTGTACTGGAGTCTGCAGAGCCCAACAATTGCTGTGCGAAGGAGGCCTAAAAACACCGTCTGTGGGTCTGCCTTTCCTCCCTCCGAGGAAGACCGCCTGCTCGGCCGCCTTCAAGCTGCAAGTCACATTGTGCTGGTAAGTGCTACCTGGGAAGTCAATTTTCAGGGGCCATGGCTGCTGGCTGCACGATTACAGCTAGGCCTCCCACACTGCCCGGGAACATCAAGGCTCCCTCCACAAAGCTCTTCCGTCACGTTAGCTCTGCAGGAGAGAGCTCGCGAGACTAGGCCTTTCCTGGCTCGGGAAGTGAGGACCTGCTCGCAGCAGTATGGGTCGGGCCTCTCAAGAGCCCCACGTTGCCTGCGTACTGGGGGCATGAAAACGCTCTCTCAGGGGCTGCCTTTCCTCCCTCCAAGGAAGAGAGCCTACCCGGCCGCCTTCTGGCTGAAAGTCACATCGGGCTAGGAAGTGCTACCTGGGAAGTCAGTTTGCAGGGGCAATGGCCGCTGGGTGCACGTGTATGCCTAGGGCTCCCACACTGCCCAGAACATACATCAAGGTTCCCTCCACACAGCTCTTTCCTCACGTTAGCTCTGCAGTAAAGAGCTCACGAAACTAGGCCTTTCTTGGCTCGGGAAGTGAGGACCTGTTTGCAGGCCTCTTCTACTGGCGTCTGCAGAGCCCAACAATGGCTGTGCGAGGGAGGCCTAAAAACACAGTCTGTGGGTCTGCCTTTCCTCCCTCCAAGGAAGACCGCCTGCTTTTCCGCCTTCAAGCTGAAAGTCACATTGTCCTGGGAAGTGCTGCCTGGGAAGTCAGTTTGCAGGGGCAATGGCCGCTGGGTGCACGTGTATGCCTAGGGCTCTCACACTGCCCAGAACATCAAGGCTCCCTCCACACAGCCCTTCCGTCACGTTTGCTCAGCGTGAGAGAGCTCGCGAAAGTAGGCCTTTTTTGGCTCGGGAAGTGAGGACCTGTTTGCAGGTCTCTTGTACGGGCGTCTGCAGGGCACCACGCTTGCTGTGCGAGCGAAGCCTAAAAACCCAATCTCTGGGGCTGCCTTTCCTCCGTCCAAGGAAGACAGCCTGCTCGGCCGCCTTGAAGCTGACAGTCACATTGGGCTGGGAAGTGCTACCTGGGAAGTCAGTTTGCAGGGCCCATCGCCGCTGGCTGCACGTTTACAGCTAGGCTTCCCACACTGCCCGAGAACATCAAGGCTCCCTCCACACAGCTCTTCCATCACGTTAGCTCTGCAGGAGAGAGCTCGCGAAACTAGGCCTTTCCTGGCTCGGGAAGTGAGGACCTGTTTGCAGGACTCTTGTACGGAGGTCTGCAGAGCCCCGCACTTGCTGTGCGAGGGAGGCATAAAAACACAGTCTCTGGGGCTGCCTTTCCTCCCTCCAAGGAAGAGAGCCTACCCGGTCACCTTCTGGCTGAAAGTCACATCGGACTTGGAAGTGCTATTTGGGAAGACTGTTTTCAGGGGCAATGGCCGCTGGGTGCACGTGTATGCCTAGGGCTCCCACACTGCCCAGAACATACATCAAGGTTCCCTCCACACAGCTCTTTCCTCACGTTAGCTCTGCAGTAAAGAGCTCACGAAACTAGGCCTTTCTTGGCTCGGGAAGTGAGGACCTGTTTGCAGGCCTCTTCTACTGGCGTCTGCAGAGCCCAACAATGGCTGTGCGAGGGAGGCCTAAAAACACAGTCTGTGGGTCTGCCTTTCCTCCCTCCAAGGAAGACCGCCTGCTTTGCCGCCTTCAAGCTGAAAGTCACATTGTCCTGGGAAGTGCTGCCTGGGAAGTCAGTTTGCAGGGGCAATGGCCGCTGGGTGCACGTGTATGCCTAGGGCTCTCACACTGCCCAGAACATCAAGGCTCCCTCCACACAGCCCTTCCGTCACGTTTGCTCAGCATGAGAGAGCTCGCGAAAGTAGGCCTTTTTTGGCTCGGGAAGTGAGGACCTGTTTGCAGGCCTCTTGTACGGGCGTCTGCAGGGCACCACGCTTGCTGTGCGAGCGAAGCCTAAAAACCCAATCTCTGGGGCTGCCTTTCCTCCCTCCAAGGAAGACAGCCTGCTCGGCCGCCTTGAAGCTGACAGTCACATTGGGCTGGGAAGTGCTACCTGGGAAGTCAGTTTGCAGGGCCCATCGCCGCTGGCTGCACGTTTACAGCTAGGCTTCCCACACTGCCCGAGAACATCAAGGCTCCCTCCACACAGCTCTTCCATCACGTTAGCTCTGCAGGAGAGAGCTCGCGAAACTAGGCCTTTCCTGGCTCGGGAAGTGAGGACCTGTTTGCAGGACTCTTGTACGGAGGTCTGCAGAGCCCCGCACTTGCTGTGCGAGGGAGGCATAAAAACACAGTCTCTGGGGCTGCCTTTCCTCCCTCCAAGGAAGAGAGCCTACCCGGTCACCTTCTGGCTGAAAGTCACATCGGGCTTGGAAGTGCTATTTGGGAAGACTGTTTTCAGGGGCAATGGCCGCTGGGTGCACGTGTATGCCTAGGGCTCCCACACTGCCCAGAACATACATCAAGGTTCCCTCCACACAGCTCTTTCCTCACGTTAGCTCTGCAGTAAAGAGCTCACGAAACTAGGCCTTTCTTGGCTCGGGAAGTGAGGACCTGTTTGCAGGCCTCTTCTACTGGCGTCTGCAGAGCCCAACAATGGCTGTGCGAGGGAGGCCTAAAAACACAGTCTGTGGGTCTGCCTTTCCTCCCTCCAAGGAAGACCGCCTGCTTTGCCGCCTTCAAGCTGAAAGTCACATTGTCCTGGGAAGTGCTGCCTGGGAAGTCAGTTTGCAGGGGCAATGGCCGCTGGGTGCACGTGTATGCCTAGGGCTCTCACACTGCCCAGAACATCAAGGCTCCCTCCACACAGCCCTTCCGTCACGTTTGCTCAGCATGAGAGAGCTCGCGAAAGTAGGCCTTTTTTGGCTCGGGAAGTGAGGACCTGTTTGCAGGCCTCTTGTACGGGCGTCTGCAGGGCACCACGCTTGCTGTGCGAGCGAAGCCTAAAAACCCAATCTCTGGGGCTGCCTTTCCTCCCTCCAAGGAAGACAGCCTGCTCGGCCGCCTTGAAGCTGACAGTCACATTGGGCTGGGAAGTGCTACCTGGGAAGTCAGTTTGCAGGGCCCATCGCCGCTGGCTGCACGTTTACAGCTAGGCTTCCCACACTGCCCGAGAACATCAAGGCTCCCTCCACACAGCTCTTCCATCACGTTAGCTCTGCAGGAGAGAGCTCGCGAAACTAGGCCTTTCCTGGCTCGGGAAGTGAGGACCTGTTTGCAGGACTCTTGTACGGAGGTCTGCAGAGCCCCGCACTTGCTGTGCGAGGGAGGCATAAAAACACAGTCTCTGGGGCTGCCTTTCCTCCCTCCAAGGAAGAGAGCCTACCCGGTCACCTTCTGGCTGAAAGTCACATCGGGCTTGGAAGTGCTATTTGGGAAGACTGTTTTCAGGGGCAATGGCCGCTGGGTGCACGTGTATGCCTAGGGCTCCCACACTGCCCAGAACATCAAGGTTCCCTCCACACAGCTCTTCCCTCACGTTAGCTCTGCAGGAGAGAGATCGCGAAACTTGGCCTTTCTTGGCTCGGGAAGTGAGGACCTGTTTGCCGGCCTCTTGTACTGGTGTCTGCTGAGCCCCACGCTTGCTGTGCGAGGGAGGCCTAAAAACCCAATCTCTGGGGCTGCCTTTTCTGCGTCCAAGGAAGAGAGCCTGCTCGGCCGCCTTCAAGCTGACAGTCACATTGGTCTGAGAAGTGCTAGTTGGGAAGTCAGTTTTCAGGGCCAATGGCCGCTGGGTGCCCCTGTATGCCTAGGGCTCCCATACTGCCAAGAACCTCAAGGTTCCCTCCACACAGCTCTTCCCTTACGTTAGCTCTGCAGTAAGGAGCTCACGAAACTAGGCCTTTCCTGGCTCGGGAAGTGAGGACCTGTTTGCAGTCCACTTGTACTGGAGTCTGCAGAGCCCAACCCTTGCTGTGCGAAGGAGGCCTAAAAACACCGTCTGTGGGTCTGCCTTTCCTCCCTCCAAGGAAGACCGCCTGCTTGGCCGCCTTCAAGCTGAAAGGCACATCGGACTGGGAAGTGCTAGTTGGGAAGTCGGTTTTCAAGGCCAATGGCCGCTGGGTGCACGTGTATGCCTAGGGCTCCCACACTGCCCAGAACATCAAGGTTCCCTCCACACAGCTCTTCCCTCACGTTAGCTCTGCAGTAAAGAGCTCACGAAACTAGGCCTTTCTTAGCTCGGGAAGTGAGGACCTCTTTGCAGGCCTCTTCTACTGGCGTCTGCAGAGCCCAACAATGGCTGTGCGAGGGAGGCCTAAAAACACAATCTGTGGGTCTGCCTTTCCTCCCTCCAAGGAAGACCGCCTGCTTTGCCGCCTTCAAGCTGAAAGTCACATTGTCCTGGGAAGTGCTGCCTGGGAAGTCAGTTTGCAGGGGCAATGGCCGCTGGGTGCACGTGTATGCCTAGGGCTCTCACACTGCCCAGAACATCAAGGCTCCCTCCACACAGCCCTTCCGTCACGTTTGCTCAGCATGAGAGAGCTCGCGAAAGTAGGCCTTTTTTGGCTCGGGAAGTGAGGACCTGTTTGCAGGCCTCTTGTACGGGCGTCTGCAGGGCACCACGCTTGCTGTGCGAGCGAAGCCTAAAAACCCAATCTCTGGGGCTGCCTTTCCTCCCTCCAAGGAAGACAGCCTGCTCGGCCGCCTTGAAGCTGACAGTCACATTGGGCTGGGAAGTGCTACCTGGGAAGTCAGTTTGCAGGGCCCATCGCCGCTGGCTGCACTTTTACAGCTAGGCTTCCCACACTGCCCGAGAACATCAAGGCTCCCTCCACACAGCTCTTCCATCACGTTAGCTCTGCAGGAGAGAGATCGCGAAACTAGGCCTTTCTTGGCTCTGGAAGTGAGGACCTGTTTGCCGGCCTCTTGTACTGGTGTCTGCTGAGCCCCACGCTTGCTGTGCGAGGGAGGCCTAAAAACCCAATCTCTGGGGCTGCCTTTTCTGCGTCCAAGGAAGAGAGCCTGCTCGGCCACCTTCAAGCTGACAGTCACATTGGTCTGAGAAGTGCTAGTTGGGAAGTCAGTTTTCAGGGCCAATGGCCGCTGGGTGCCCCTGTATGCCTAGGGCCCCCCTACTGCCAAGAACCTCAAGGTTCCCTCCACACAACTCTTCCCTTACCTTAGCTCTGCAGTAAGGAGCTCACGAAACTAGGCCTTTCTTGGCTCGGGAAGTGAGGACCTGTTTGCAGTCCACTTGTACTGGAGTCTGCAGAGCCCAACCCTTGCTGTGCGAAGGAGGCCTAAAAACACCGTCTGTGGGTCTGCCTTTCCTCGCTCCAAGGAAGACCGCCTGCTTGGCCGCCTTCAAGCTGAAAGGCACATCTGACTGGGAAGTGCTAGTTGGGAAGTCTGTTTTCAAGGCCAATGGCCGCTGGGTGCACGTGTATGCCTAGGGCTCCCACACTGCCCAGAACATCAAGGTTCCCTCCACACAGCTCTTCCCTCACGTTAGCTCTGCAGTAAAGAGCTCACGAAACTAGGCCTTTCTTGGCTCGGGAAGTGAGGACCTGTTTGCAGGCCTCTTCTACTGGCGTCTGCAGAGCCCAACAATGGCTGTGCGAGGGAGGCCTAAAAACACAGTCTGTGGGTCTGCCTTTCCTCCCTCCAAGGAAGACCGCCTGCTTTGCCGCCTTCAAGCTGAAAGTCACATTGTCCTGGGAAGTGCTGCCTGGGAAGTCAGTTTGCAGGGGCAATGGCCGCTGGGTGCACGTGTATGCCTAGGGCTCTCACACTGCCCAGAACATCAAGGCTCCCTCCACACAGCCCTTCCGTCACGTTTGCTCAGCATGAGAGAGCTCGCGAAAGTAGGCCTTTTTTGGCTCGGGAAGTGAGGACCTGTTTGCAGGCCTCTTGTACGGGCGTCTGCAGGGCACCACGCTTGCTGTGCGAGCGAAGCCTAAAAACCCAATCTCTGGGGCTGCCTTTCCTCCCTCCAAGGAAGACAGCCTGCTCGGCCGCCTTGAAGCTGACAGTCACCTTGGGCTGGGAAGTGCTACCTGGGAAGTCAGTTTGCAGGGCCCATCGCCGCTGGCTGCACGTTTACAGCTAGGCTTCCCACACTGCCCGAGAACATCAAGGCTCCCTCCACAGAGCTCTTCCATCACGTTAGCTCTGCAGGAGAGAGCTCGCGAAACTAGGCCTTTCCTGGCTCGGGAAGTGAGGACCTGTTTGCAGGACTCTTGTACGGAGGTCTGCAGAGCCCCGCACTTGCTGTGCGAGGGAGGCATAAAAACACAGTCTCTGGGGCTGCCTTTCCTCCCTCCAAGGAAGAGAGCCTACCCGGTCACCTTCTGGCTGAAAGTCACATCGGGCGTGGAAGTGCTATTTGGGAAGACTGTTTTCAGGGGCAATGGCCGCTGGGTGCACGTGTATGCCTAGGGCTCCCACACTGCCCAGAACATACATCAAGGTTCCCTCCACACAGCTCTTCCCTCACGTTAGCTCTGCAGTAAAGAGCTCACGAAACTAGGCCTTTCTTGGCTCGGGAAGTGAGGACCTGTTTGCAGGCCTGTTCTACTGGCGTCTGCAGAGCCCAACAATGGCTGTGCGAGGGAGGCCTAAAAACACAGTCTGTGGGTCTGCCTTTCCTCCCTCCAAGGAAGACCGCCTGCTTTGCCGCCTTCAAGCTGAAAGTCACATTGTCCTGGGAAGTGCTGCCTGGGAAGTCAGTTTGCAGGGGCAATGGCCGCTGGGTGCACGTGTATGCCTAGGGCTCTCACACTGCCCAGAACATCAAGGCTCCCTCCACACAGCCCTTCCGTCACGTTTGCTCAGCATGAGAGAGCTCG
Organism: Giraffa tippelskirchi; assembly: GCF_054371585.1. Taxonomy (NCBI): domain Eukaryota; kingdom Metazoa; phylum Chordata; class Mammalia; order Artiodactyla; family Giraffidae; genus Giraffa; species Giraffa tippelskirchi. The sequence continues at coordinate 105,635,240 of NC_137275.1, forward strand.
CGAAAATAGGCCTTTTTTGGCTCGGGAAGTGAGGACCTGTTTGCAGGTCTCTTGTACGGGCGTCTGCAGGGCACCACGCTTGCTGTGCGAGCGAAGCCTAAAAACCCAATCTCTGGGGCTGCCTTTCCTCCCTCCAAGGAAGACAGCCTGCTCGGCCGCCTTGAAGCTGACAGTCACATTGGGCTGGGAAGTGCTACCTGGGAAGTCAGTTTGCAGGGCCCATCGCCGCTGGCTGCACGTTTACAGCTAGGCTTCCCACACTGCCCGAGAACATCAAGGCTCCCTCCACACAGCTCTTCCATCACGTTAGCTCTGCAGGAGAGAGCTCGCGAAACTAGGCCTTTCCTGGCTCGGGAAGTGAGGACCTGTTTGCAGGACTCTTGTACGGAGGTCTGCAGAGCCCCGCACTTGCTGTGCGAGGGAGGCATAAAAACACAGTCTCTGGGGCTGCCTTTCCTCCCTCCAAGGAAGAGAGCCTACCCGGTCACCTTCTGGCTGAAAGTCACATCGGGCTTGGAAGTGCTATTTGGGAAGACTGTTTTCAGGGGCAATGGCCGCTGGGTGCACGTGTATGCCTAGGGCTCCCACACTGCCCAGAACATCAAGGTTCCCTCCACACAGCTCTTCCGTCACGTTAGCTCTGCAGGAGAGAGATCGCGAAACTTGGCCTTTCTTGGCTCGGGAAGTGAGGACCTGTTTGCCGGCCTCTTGTACTGGTGTCTGCTGAGCCCCACGCTTGCTGTGCGAGGGAGGCCTAAAAACCCAATCTCTGGGGCTGCCTTTTCTGCGTCCAAGGAAGAGAGCCTGCTCGGCCGCCTTCAAGCTGACAGTCACATTGGTCTGAGAAGTGCTAGTTGGGAAGTCAGTTTTCAGGGCCAATGGCCGCTGGGTGCCCCTGTATGCCTAGGGCTCCCATACTGCCAAGAACCTCAAGGTTCCCTCCACACAGCTCTTCCCTTACGTTAGCTCTGCAGTAAGGAGCTCACGAAACTAGGCCTTTCCTGGCTCGGGAAGTGAGGACCTGTTTGCAGTCCACTTGTACTGGAGTCTGCAGAGCCCAACCCTTGCTGTGCGAAGGAGGCCTAAAAACACCGTCTGTGGGTCTGCCTTTCCTCCCTCCAAGGAAGACCGCCTGCTTGGCCGCCTTCAAGCTGAAAGGCACATCGGACTGGGAAGTGCTAGTTGGGAAGTCAGTTTTCAAGGCCAATGGCCGCTGGGTGCACGTGTATGCCTAGGGCTCCCACACTGCCCAGAACATCAAGGTTCCCTCCACACAGCTCTTCCCTCACGTTAGCTCTGCAGTAAAGAGCTCACGAAACTAGGCCTTTCTTAGCTCGGGAAGTGAGGACCTGCTCGCAGCAGTATGGGTCGGGCCTCTCAAGAGCCCCACGTTGCCTGTGTACTGGGGGCATGAAAACGCTCTCTCAGGGGCTGCCTTTCCTCCCTCCAAGGAAGAGAGCCTACCCGGCCGCCTTCTGGCTGAAAGTCACATCGGGCTAGGAAGTGCTACCTGGGAAGTCAGTTTGCAGGGGCAATGGCTGCTGGGTGCACGTGTATGCCTAGGGCTCCCACACTGCCCAGAACATACATCAAGGTTCCCTCCACACAGCTCTTTCCTCACGTTAGCTCTGCAGTAAAGAGCCTACGAAACTAGGCCTTTCTTGGCTCGGGAAGTGAGGACCTGTTTGCAGGCCTCTTCTACTGGCGTCTGCAGAGCCCAACAATGGCTGTGCGAGGGAGGCCTAAAAACACAGTCTGTGGGTCTGCCTTTCCTCCCTCCAAGGAAGACCGCCTGCTTTGCCGCCTTCAAGCTGAAAGACACATTGTCCGGGAAGTGCTGCCTGGGAAGTCAGTTTGCAGGGGCAATGGCCGCTGGGTGCACGTGTATGCCTAGGGCTCTCACACTGCCCAGAACATCAAGGCTCCCTCCACACAGCCCTTCCGTCACGTTTGCTCAGCATGAGAGAGCTCGCGAAAGTAGGCCTTTTTTGGCTCGGGAAGTGAGGACCTGTTTGCAGGCCTCTTGTACGGGCGTCTGCAGGGCACCACGCTTGCTGTGCGAGCGAAGCCTAAAAACCCAATCTCTGGGGCTGCCTTTCCTCCCTCCAAGGAAGACAGCCTGCTCGGCCGCCTTGAAGCTGACAGTCACCTTGGGCTGGGAAGTGCTAGTTGCGAAGTCAGTTTTCACCGGCAATGGCCGCTGGGTGCATGTGTATGCCTATGGCTCCCACACTGCCCAGAACATCAAGGTTCCCTCCACACAGCTCTTCCTTCACGTTAGCTCTGCAGTAAAGGGCTCACGAAACTAGGCCTTTCTTGGCTCGGGAAGTGAGGACCTGTTTGCAGGCCTCTTCTACTGGCGTCTGCAGAGCCCAACAATGGCTGTGCGAGGGAGGCCTAAAAACACAGTCTGTGGGTCTGCCTTTCCTCCCTCCAAGGAAGACCGCCTGCTTTGCCGCCTTCAAGCTGAAAGTCACATTGTCCTGGGAAGTGCTGCCTGGGAAGTCAGTTTGCAGGGGCAATGGCCGCTGGGTGCACGTGTATGCCTAGGGCTCTCACACTGCCCAGAACATCAAGGCTCCCTCCACACAGCCCTTCCATCACGTTTGCTCAGCATGAGAGAGCTCGCGAAAGTAGGCCTTTTTTGGCTCGGGAAGTGAGGACCTGTTTGCAGGCCTCTTGTACTGTCATCTGCAGAGCCCCACACTTGCTGTGCGAGGCAGGCATAAAAACACAGTCTCTGGGGCTGCCTTTCCTCCCTCCAAGGAAGAGAGCCTGCTCGGCCACCTTCAAGCTGACAGTCACCTTGGGCTGGGAAGTGCTAGTTGCGAAGTCAGTTTTCACCGGCAATGGCCGCTGGGTGCATGTGTATGCGTATGGCTCCCACACTGCCCAGAACATCAAGGTTCCCTCCACACAGCTCTTCCTTCACGTTAGCTCTGCAGTAAAGAGCTCACGAAACTAGGCCTTTATTGGCTCGGGAGGTGAGGACCTGTTTGCTGTCCACTTGTACTGGAGTCTGCAGAGCCCAACCCTTGCTGTGCGAAGGAGGCCTAAAAACACCGTCTGTGGGTCTGCCTTTCCTCCCGCCAAGGAAGACCGCCTGCTTGGCCGCCTTCAAGCTGAAAGGCACATCGGATTGGGAAGTGCTAGTTGGGAAGTCTGTTTTCAAGGCCAATGGCCGCTGGGTGCACGTGTATGCCTAGGGCTCCCACACTGCCCAGAACATCAAGGTTCCCTCCACACAGCTCTTCCCTCACGTTAGCTCTGCAGTAAAGAGCTCACGAAACTAGGCCTTTCTTGGCTCGGGAGGTGAGGACCTGTTTGCCGGCCTCTTGTACTGGTGTCTGCTGAGCCCCACGCTTGCTGTGCGAGGGAGGCCTAAAAACCCAATCTCTGGGGCTGCCTTTTCTGCGTCCAAGGAAGAGAGCCTGCTCGGCCGCCTTCAAGCTGACAGTCACATTGGTCTGAGAAGTGTTAGTTGGGAAGTCAGTTTTCAGGGCCAATGGCCGCTGGGTGCCCCTGTATGCCTAGGGCTCCCATACTGCCAAGAACCTCAAGGTTCCCTCCACACAGCTCTTCCTTACGTTAGCTCTGCAGTAAGGAGCTCACGAAACTAGGCCTTTCTTGGCTCGGGAAGTGAGGACCTGTTTGCAGTCCACTTGTACTGGAGTCTGCAGAGCCCAAACCTTGCTGTGAGAAGGAGGCCTAAAAACACCGTCTGTGGGTCTGCCTTTCCTCCCTCCAAGGAAGACCGCCTGCTTGGCCGCCTTCAAACTGACAGTCACCTTGAGCTGGGAAGTGCTAGTTGCGAAGTCAGTTTTCACCGGCAATGGCCGCTGGGTGCATGTGTATGCCTATGGCTCCCACACTGCCCAGAACATCAAGGTTCCCTCCACACAGCTCTTCCTTCACGTTAGCTCTGCAGTAAAGAGCTCACGAAACTAGGCCTTTCTTGGCTCGGGAGGTGAGGACCTGTTTGCAGTCCACTTGTACTGGAGTCTGCAGAGCCCAACCCTTGCTGTGCGAAGGAGGCCTAAAAACACCGTCTGTGGGTCTGCCTTTCCTCCCTCCAAGGAAGACCGCCTGCTTGGCCGCCTTCAAGCTGAAAGGCACATCGGACTGGGAAGTGCTAGTTGGGAAGTCAGTTTTCAAGGCCAATGGCCGCTGGGTGCACGTGTATGCCTAGGGCTCCCTCACTGCCCAGAACATCAAGGTTCCCTCCACACAGCTCTTCCCTCAAGTTAGCTCTGCAGTAAAGAGCTCACGAAACTAGGCCTTTGTTGGCTCGTGAGGTGAGGACCTGTTTGCAGTCCACTTGTACTGGAGTCTGCAGAGCCCAACACTTGCTGTGCGAAGGAGGCCTAAAAACACCGTCTGTGGGTCTGCCTTTCCTCCCTCCGAGGAAGACCGCCTGCTCGGCCGCCTTCAAGCTGCAAGTCACATTGTGCTGGGAAGTGCTACCTGGGAAGTCAATTTTCAGGGGCCATGGCTGCTGGCTGCACGATTACAGCTAGGCCTCCCACACTGCCCGGGAATATAAAGGCTCCCTCCACAAAGCTCTTCCGTCACGTTAGCTCTGCAGGAGAGAGCTCGCGAGACTAGGCCTTTCCTGGCTCGGGAAGTGAGGACCTGCTCGCAGCAGTATGGGTCGGGCCTCTCAAGAGCCCCACGTTGCCTGCGTACTGGGGGCATGAAAACGCTCTCCCAGGGGCTGCCTTTCCTCCCTCCAAGGAAGAGAGCCTACCCGGCCGCCTTCTGGCTGAAAGTCACATCGGGCTAGGAAGTGCTACCTGGGAAGTCAGTTTGCAGGGGCAATGGCTGCTGGGTGCACGTGTATGCCTAGGGCTCCCACACTGCCCAGAACATACATCAAGGTTCCCTCCACACAGCTCTTTCCTCACGTTAGCTCTGCAGTAAAGAGCCTACGAAACTAGGCCTTTCTTGGCTCGGGAAGTGAGGACCTGTTTGCAGGCCTCTTCTACTGGCGTCTGCAGAGCCCAACAATGGCTGTGCGAGGGAGGCCTAAAAACACAGTCTGTGGGTCTGCCTTTCCTCCCTCCAAGGAAGACCGCCTGCTTTGCCGCCTTCAAGCTGAAAGACACATTGTCCGGGAAGTGCTGCCTGGGAAGTCAGTTTGCAGGGGCAATGGCCGCTGGGTGCACGTGTATGCCTAGGGCTCTCACACTGCCCAGAACATCAAGGCTCCCTCCACACAGCCCTTCCGTCACGTTTGCTCAGCATGAGAGAGCTCGCGAAAGTAGGCCTTTTTTGGCTCGGGAAGTGAGGACCTGTTTGCAGGCCTCTTGTACGGGCGTCTGCAGGGCACCACGCTTGCTGTGCGAGCGAAGCCTAAAAACCCAATCTCTGGGGCTGCCTTTCCTCCCTCCAAGGAAGACAGCCTGCTCGGCCGCCTTGAAGCTGACAGTCACCTTGGGCTGGGAAGTGCTAGTTGCGAAGTCAGTTTTCACCGGCAATGGCCGCTGGGTGCATGTGTATGCCTATGGCTCCCACACTGCCCAGAACATCAAGGTTCCCTCCACACAGCTCTTCCTTCACGTTAGCTCTGCAGTAAAGAGCTCACGAAACTAGGACTTTCTTGGCTCGGGAGGTGAGGTCCTGTTTGCAGTCCACTTGTACTGGAGTCTGCAGAGCCCAACCCTTGCTGTGCGAAGGAGGCCTAAAAACACCGTCTGTGGGTCTGCCTTTCCTCCCTCCAAGGAAGACCGCCTGCTTGGCCGCCTTCAAGCTGAAAGGCACATCGGACTGGGAAGTGCTAGTTGGGAAGTCAGTTTTCAAGGCCAATGGCCGCTGGGTGCACGTGTATGCCTAGGGCTCCCACACTGCCCAGAACATCAAGGTTCCCTCCACACAGCTCTTCCCTCACGTTAGCTCTGCAGTAAAGAGCTCACGAAACTAGGCCTTTCTTGGCTCGGGAGGTGAGGACCTGTTTGCAGTCCACTTGTACTGGAGTCTGCAGAGCCCAACACTTGCTGTGCGAAGGAGGCCTAAAAACACCGTCTGTGGGTCTGCCTTTCCTCCCTCCGAGGAAGACCGCCTGCTCGGCCGCCTTCAAGCTGCAAGTCACATTGTGCTGGGAAGTGCTACCTGGGAAGTCAATTTTCAGGGGCCATGGCTGCTGGCTGCACGATTACAGCTAGGCCTCCCACACTGCCCGGGAACATCAAGGCTCCCTCCACAAAGCTCTTCCGTCATGTTAGCTCTGCAGGAGAGAGCTCGTGAGACTAAGCCTTTCCTGGCTCGGGAAGTGAGGACCTGCTCACAGCAGTATGGGTCGGGCCTCTCAAGAGCCCCACGTTGCCTGCGTACTGGGGGCATGAAAACGCTCTCTCAGGGGCTGCCTTTCCTCCCTCCAAGGAAGAGAGCCTACCCCGCCGCCTTCTGGCTGAAAGTCACATCGGGCTAGGAAGTGCTACCTGGGAAGTCAGTTTGCAGGGGCAATGGCCGCTGGGTGCACGTGTATGCCTAGGGCTCCCACACTGCCCAGAACATACATCAAGGTTCCCTCCACACAGCTCTTTCCTCACGTTAGCTCTGCAGTAAAGAGCTCACGAAACTAGGCCTTTCTTGGCTCGGGAAGTGAGGACCTGTTTGCAGGCCTCTTCTACTGGCGTCTGCAGAGCCCAACAATGGCTGTGCGAGGGAGGCCTAAAAACACAGTCTGTGGGTCTGCCTTTCCTCCCTCCAAGGAAGACCGCCTGCTTTGCCGCCTTCAAGCTGAAAGTCACATTGTCCTGGGAAGTGCTGCCTGGGAAGTCAGTTTGCAGGGGCAATGGCCGCTGGGTGCACGTGTATGCCTAGGGCTCTCACACTGCCCAGAACATCAAGGCTCCCTCCACACAGCCCTTCCGTCACGTTTGCTCAGCATGAGAGAGCTCGCGAAAGTAGGCCTTTTTTGGCTCGGGAAGTGAGGACCTGTTTGCAGGCCTCTTGTACGGGCGTCTGCAGGGCACCACGCTTGCTGTGCGAGCGAAGCCTAAAAACCCAATCTCTGGGGCTGCCTTTCCTCCCTCCAAGGAAGACAGCCTGCTCGGCCGCCTTGAATCTGACAGTCACATTGGGCTGGGAAGTGCTACCTGGGAAGTCAGTTTGCAGGGCCCATCGCCGCTGGCTGCACGTTTACAGCTAGGCTTCCCACACTGCCCGAGAACATCAAGGCTCCCTCCACACAGCTCTTCCATCACGTTAGCTCTGCAGGAGAGAGCTGGCGAAACTAGGCCTTTCCTGGCTCGGGAAGTGAGGACCTGTTTGCAGGACTCTTGTACGGAGGTCTGCAGAGCCCCGCACTTGCTGTGCGAGGGAGGCATAAAAACACAGTCCCTGGGGCTGCCTTTCCTCCCTCCAAGGAAGAGAGCCTACCCGGTCACCTTCTGGCTGAAAGTCACATCGGGCTTGGAAGTGCTATTTGGGAAGACTGTTTTCAGGGGCAATGGCCGCTGGGTGCACGTGTATGCCTAGGGCTCCCACACTGCCCAGAACATACATCAAGGTTCCCTCCACACAGCTCTTTTCTCACGTTAGCTCTGCATTAAAGAGCTCACGAAACTAGGCCTTTCTTGGCTCGGGAAGTGAGGACCTGTTTGCAGGCCTCTTCTACTGGCGTCTGCAGAGCCCAACAATGGCTGTGCGAGCGAGGCCTAAAAACACAGTCTGTGGGTCTGCCTTTCCTCCCTCCAAGGAAGACCGCCTGCTTTGCCGCCTTCAAGCTGAAAGTCACATTGTCCTGGGAAGTGCTGCCTGGGAAGTCAGTTTGCAGGGGCAATGGCCGCTGGGTGCACGTGTATGCCTAGGGCTCTCACACTGCCCAGAACATCAAGGCTCCCTCCACACAGCCCTTCCGTCACGTTTGCTCAGCATGAGAGAGCTCGCGAAAGTAGGCCTTTTTTGGCTCGGGAAGTGAGGACCTGTTTGCAGGCCTCTTGTACGGGCGTCTGCAGGGCACCACGCTTGCTGTGCGAGCGAAGCCTAAAAACCCAATCTCTGGGGCTGCCTTTCCTCCCTCCAAGGAAGACAGCCTGCTCGGCCGCCTTGAAGCTGACAGTCACATTGGGCTGGGAAGTGCTACCTGGGAAGTCAGTTTGCAGGGCCCATCGCCGCTGGCTGCACGTTTACAGCTAGGCTTCCCACACTGCCCGAGAACATCAAGGCTCCCTCCACACAGCTCTTCCATCACGTTAGCTCTGCAGGAGAGAGCTCGCGAAACTAGGCCTTTCCTGGCTCGGGCAGTGAGGACCTGTTTGCAGGACTCTTGTACGGACGTCTGCAGAGCCCCGCACTTGCTGTGCGAGGGAGGCATAAAAACACAGTCTCTGGGGCTGCCTTTCCTCCCTCCAAGGAAGAGAGCCTACCCGGTCACCTTCTGGCTGAAAGTCACATCGGGCTTGGAAGTGCTATTTGGGAAGACTGTTTTCAGGGGCAATGGCCGCTGGGTGCACGTGTATGCCTAGGGCTCCCACACTGCCCAGAACATCAAGGTTCCCTCCACCCAGCTCTTCTGTCACGTTAGCTCTGCAGGAGAGAGATCGCGAAACTAGGCCTTTCTTGGCTCGGCAAGTGAGGACCTGTTTGCTGGCCTCTTGTACTGGTGTCTGCTGAGCCCCACGCTTGCTGTGCGAGGGAGGCCTAAAAACCCAATCTCTGGGGCTGCCTTTTCTGCGTCCAAGGAAGAGAGCCTGCTCGGCCGCCTTCAAGCTGACAGTCACATTGGTCTGAGAAGTGCTAGTTGGGAAGTCAGTTTTCAGGGCCAATGGCCGCTGGGTGCCCCTGTATGCCTAGGGCTCCCATACTGCCAAGAACCTCAAGGTTCCCTCCACACAGCTCTTCCCTTACGTTAGCTCTGCAGTAAGGAGCTCACGAAACTAGGCCTTTCTTGGCTCGGGAAGTGAGGACCTGTTTGCAGTCCACTTGTACTGGAGTCTGCAGAGCCCAAACCTTGCTGTGAGAAGGAGGCCTAAAAACACCGTCTGTGGGTCTGCCTTTCCTCCCTCCAAGGAAGACCGCCTGCTTGGCCGCCTTCAAACTGACAGTCACCTTGAGCTGGGAAGTGCTAGTTGCGAAGTCAGTTTTCACCGGCAATGGCCGCTGGGTGCATGTGTATGCCTATGGCTCCCACACTGCCCAGAACATCAAGGTTCCCTCCACACAGCTCTTCCTTCACGTTAGCTCTGCAGTAAAGAGCTCACGAAACTAGGCCTTTCTTGGCTCGGGAGGTGAGGACCTGTTTGCAGTCCACTTGTACTGGAGTCTGCAGAGCCCAACCCTTGCTGTGCGAAGGAGGCCTAAAAACACCGTCTGTGGGTCTGCCTTTCCTCCCTCCAAGGAAGACCGCCTGCTTGGCCGCCTTCAAGCTGAAAGGCACATCGGACTGGGAAGTGCTAGTTGGGAAGTCAGTTTTCAAGGCCAATGGCCGCTGGGTGCATGTGTATGCCTAGGGCTCCCTCACTGCCCAGAACATCAAGGTTCCCTCCACACAGCTCTTCCCTCAAGTTAGCTCTGCAGTAAAGAGCTCACGAAAGTAGGTCTTTGTTGGCTCGTGAGGTGAGGTCCTGTTTGCAGTCCACTTGTACTGGAGTCTGCAGAGCCCAACACTTGCTGTGCGAAGGAGGCCTAAAAACACCGTCTGTGGGTCTGCCTTTCCTCCCTCCGAGGAAGACCGCCTGCTCGGCCGCCTTCAAGCTGCAAGTCACATTGTGCTGGGAAGTGCTACCTGGGAAGTCAATTTTCAGGGGCCATGGCTGCTGGCTGCACGATTACAGCTAGGCCTCCCACACTGCCCGGGAACATCAAGGCTCCCTCCACAAAGCTCTTCCGTCACGTTAGCTCTGCAGGAGAGAGCTCGCGAGATTAGGCCTTTCCTGGCTCGGGAAGTGAGGACCTGCTCGCAGCAGTATGGGTCGGGCCTCTCAAGAGCCCCACGTTGCCTGCGTACTGGGGGCATGAAAACGCTCTCTCAGGGGCTGCCTTTCCTCCCTCCAAGGAAGAGAGCCTACCCGGCCGCCTTCTGGCTGAAAGTCACATCGGGCTAGGAAGTGCTACCTGGGAAGTCAGTTTGCAGGGGCAATGGCTGCTGGGTGCACGTGTATGCCTAGGGCTCCCACACTGCCCAGAACATACATCAAGGTTCCCTCCACACAGCTCTTTCCTCACGTTAGCTCTGCAGTAAAGAGCCTACGAAACTAGGCCTTTCTTGGCTCGGGAAGTGAGGACCTGTTTGCAGGCCTCTTCTACTGGCGTCTGCAGAGCCCAACAATGGCTGTGCGAGGGAGGCCTAAAAACACAGTCTGTGGGTCTGCCTTTCCTCCCTCCAAGGAAGACCGCCTGCTTTGCCGCCTTCAAGCTGAAAGACACATTGTCCGGGAAGTGCTGCCTGGGAAGTCAGTTTGCAGGGGCAATGGCCGCTGGGTGCACGTGTATGCCTAGGGCTCTCACACTGCCCAGAACATCAAGGCTCCCTCCACACAGCCCTTCCGTCACGTTTGCTCAGCATGAGAGAGCTCGCGAAAGTAGGCCTTTTTTGGCTCGGGAAGTGAGGACCTGTTTGCAGGCCTCTTGTACGGGCGTCTGCAGGGCACCACGCTTGCTGTGCGAGCGAAGCCTAAAAACCCAATCTCTGGGGCTGCCTTTCCTCCCTCCAAGGAAGACAGCCTGCTCGGCCGCCTTGAAGCTGACAGTCACCTTGGGCTGGGAAGTGCTAGTTGCGAAGTCATTTTTCACCGGCAATGGCCGCTGGGTGCATGTGTATGCCTATGGCTCCCACACTGCCCAGAACATCAAGGTTCCCTCCACACAGCTCTTCCTTCACGTTAGCTCTGCAGTAAAGGGCTCACGAAACTAGGACTTTCTTGGCTCGGGAGGTGAGGTCCTGTTTGCAGTCCACTTGTACTGGAGTCTGCAGAGCCCAACCCTTGCTGTGCGAAGGAGGCCTAAAAACACCGTCTGTGGGTCTGCCTTTCCTCCCTCCAAGGAAGACCGCCTGCTTGGCCGCCTTCAAGCTGAAAGGCACATCGGACTGGGAAGTGCTAGTTGGGAAGTCAGTTTTCAAGGCCAATGGCCGCTGGGTGCACGTGTATGCCTAGGGCTCCCACACTGCCCAGAACATCAAGGTTCCCTCCACACAGCTCTTCCCTCACGTTAGCTCTGCAGTAAAGAGCTCACGAAACTAGGCCTTTCTTGGCTCGGGAGGTGAGGACCTGTTTGCAGTCCACTTGTACTGGAGTCTGCAGAGCCCAACACTTGCTGTGCGAAGGAGGCCTAAAAACACCGTCTGTGGGTCTGCCTTTCCTCCCTCCGAGGAAGACCGCCTGCTCGGCCGCCTTCAAGCTGCAAGTCACATTGTGCTGGGAAGTGATACCTGGGAAGTCAATTTTCAGGGGCCATGGCTGCTGGCTGCACGATTACAGCTAGGCCTCCCACACTGCCCGGGAACATCAAGGCTCCCTCCACAAAGCTCTTCCGTCACGTTAGCTCTGCAGGAGAGAGCTCGTGAGACTAAGCCTTTCCTGGCTCGGGCAGTGAGGACCTGTTTGCAGGACTCTTGTACGGACGTCTGCAGAGCCCCGCACTTGCTGTGCGAGGGAGGCATAAAAACACAGTCTCTGGGGCTGCCTTTCCTCCCTCCAAGGAAGAGAGCCTACCCGGTCACCTTCTGGCTGAAAGTCACATCGGGCTTGGAAGTGCTATTTGGGAAGACTGTTTTCAGGGGCAATGGCCGCTGGGTGCACGTGTATGCCTAGGGCTCCCACACTGCCCAGAACATCAAGGTTCCCTCCACACAGCTCTTCCGTCACGTTAGCTCTGCAGGAGAGAGCTCGCGAGACTAGGCCTTTCCTGGCTCGGGAAGTGAGGACCTGCTCGCAGCAGTATGGGTCGGGCCTCTCAAGAACCCCACGTTGCCTGCGTACTGGGGGCATGAAAACGCTCTCTCAGGGGCTGCCTTTCCTCCCTCCAAGGAAGAGAGCCTACCCGGCCGCCTTCTGGCTGAAAGTCACATCGGGCTAGGAAGTGCTACCTGGGAAGTCAGTTTGCAGGGGCAATGGCTGCTGGGTTCACGTGTATGCCTAGGGCTCCCACACTGCCCAGAACATACATCAAGGTTCCCTCCACACAGCTCTTTCCTCACGTTAGCTCTGCAGTAAAGAGCCTACGAAACTAGGCCTTTCTTGGCTCGGGAAGTGAGGACCTGTTTGCAGGCCTCTTCTACTGGCGTCTGCAGAGCCCAACAATGGCTGTGCGAGGGAGGCCTAAAAACACAGTCTGTGGGTCTGCCTTTCCTCCCTCCAAGGAAGACCGCCTGCTTTGCCGCCTTCAAGCTGAAAGTCACATTGTCCTGGGAAGTGCTGCCTGGGAAGTCAGTTTGCAGGGGCAATGGCCGCTGGGTGCACGTGTATGCCTAGGGCTCTCACACTGCCCAGAACATCAAGGCTCCCTCCACACAGCTCTTCCATCACGTTAGCTCTGCAGGAGAGAGCTGGCGAAACTAGGCCTTTCCTGGCTCGGGAAGTGAGGACCTGTTTGCAGGACTCTTGTACGGAGGTCTGCAGAGGCCCGCACTTGCTGTGCGAGGGAGGCATAAAAACACAGTCCCTGGGGCTGCCTTTCCTCCCTCCAAGGAAGAGAGCCTACCCGGTCACCTTCTGGCTGAAAGTCACATCGGGCTTGGAAGTGCTATTTGGGAAGACTGTTTTCAGGGGCAATGGCCGCTGGGTGCACGTGTATGCCTAGGGCTCCCACACTGCCCAGAACATACATCAAGGTTCCCTCCACACAGCTCTTTTCTCACGTTAGCTCTGCATTAAAGAGCTCACGAAACTAGGCCTTTCTTGGCTCGGGAAGTGAGGACCTGTTTGCAGGCCTCTTCTACTGGCGTCTGCAGAGCCCAACAATGGCTGTGCGAGCGAGGCCTAAAAACACAGTCTGTGGGTCTGCCTTTCCTCCCTCCAAGGAAGACCGCCTGCTTTGCCGCCTTCAAGCTGAAAGTCACATTGTCCTGGGAAGTGCTGCCTGGGAAGTCAGTTTGCAGGGGCAATGGCCGCTGGGTGCACGTGTATGCCTAGGGCTCTCACACTGCCCAGAACATCAAGGCTCCCTCCACACAGCCCTTCCGTCACGTTTGCTCAGCATGAGAGAGCTCGCGAAAGTAGGCCTTTTTTGGCTCGGGAAGTGAGGACCTGTTTGCAGGCCTCTTGTACGGGCGTCTGCAGGGCACCACGCTTGCTGTGCGAGCGAAGCCTAAAAACCCAATCTCTGGGGCTGCCTTTCCTCCCTCCAAGGAAGACAGCCTGCTCGGCCGCCTTGAAGCTGACAGTCACATTGGGCTGGGAAGTGCTACCTGGGAAGTCAGTTTGCAGGGCCCATCGCCGCTGGCTGCACGTTTACAGCTAGGCTTCCCACACTGCCCGAGAACATCAAGGCTCCCTCCACACAGCTCTTCCATCAGGTTAGCTCTGCAGGAGAGAGCTCGCGAAACTAGGCCTTTCCTGGCTCGGGCAGTGAGGACCTGTTTGCAGGACTCTTGTACGGACGTCTGCAGAGCCCCGCACTTGCTGTGCGAGGGAGGCATAAAAACACAGTCTCTGGGGCTGCCTTTCCTCCCTCCAAGGAAGAGAGCCTACCCGGTCACCTTCTGGCTGAAAGTCACATCGGGCTTGGAAGTGCTATTTGGGAAGACTGTTTTCAGGGGCAATGGCCGCTGGGTGCACGTGTATGCCTAGGGCTCCCTCACTGCCCAGAACATCAAGGTTCCCTCCACACAGCTCTTCCCTCAAGTTAGCTCTGCAGTAAAGAGCTCACGAAACTAGGTCTTTGTTGGCTCGTGAGGTGAGGTCCTGTTTGCAGTCCACTTGTACTGGAGTCTGCAGAGCCCAACACTTGCTGTGCGAAGGAGGCCTAAAAACACCGTCTGTGGGTCTGCCTTTCCTCCCTCCGAGGAAGACCGCCTGCTCGGCCGCCTTCAAGCTGCAAGTCACATTGTGCTGGGAAGTGCTACCTGGGAAGTCAATTTTCAGGGGCCATGGCTGCTGGCTGCACGATTACAGCTAGGCCTCCCACACTGCCCGGGAACATCAAGGCTCCCTCCACAAAGCTCTTCCGTCACGTTAGCTCTGCAGGAGAGAGCTCGTGAGACTAAGCCTTTCCTGGCTCGGGAAGTGAGGACCTGCTCACAGCAGTATGGGTCGGGCCTCTCAAGAGCCCCACGTTGCCTGCGTACTGGGGGCATGAAAACGCTCTCTCAGGGGCTGCCTTTCCTCCCTCCAAGGAAGAGAGCCTACCCCGCCGCCTTCTGGCTGAAAGTCACATCGGGCTAGGAAGTGCTACCTGGGAAGTCAGTTTGCAGGGGCAATGGCCGCTGGGTGCACGTGTATGCCTAGGGCTCCCACACTGCCCAGAACATACATCAAGGTTCCCTCCACACAGCTCTTTCCTCACGTTAGCTCTGCAGTAAAGAGTTCACGAAACTAGGCCTTTCTTGGCTCGGGAAGTGAGGACCTGTTTGCAGGCCTCTTCTACTGGCGTCTGCAGAGCCCAACAATGGCTGTGCGAGGGAGGCCTAAAAACACAGTCTGTGGGTCTGCCTTTCCTCCCTCCAAGGAAGACCGCCTGCTTTGCCGCCTTCAAGCTGAAAGTCACATTGTCCTGGGAAGTGCTGCCTGGGAAGTCAGTTTGCAGGGGCAATGGCCGCTGGGTGCACGTGTATGCCTAGGGCTCTCACACTGCCCAGAACATCAAGGCTCCCTCCACACAGCCCTTCCATCACGTTTGCTCAGCATGAGAGAGCTCGCGAAAGTAGGCCTTTTTTGGCTCGGGAAGTGAGGACCTGTTTGCAGGCCTCTTGTACGGGCGTCTGCAGGGCACCACGCTTGCTGTGCGAGCGAAGCCTAAAAACCCAATCTCTGGGGCTGCCTTTCCTCCCTCCAAGGAAGACAGCCTGCTCGGCCGCCTTGAAGCTGACAGTCACATTGGGCTGGGAAGTGCTACCTGGGAAGTCAGTTTGCAGGGCCCATCGCCGCTGGCTGCACGTTTACAGCTAGGCTTCCCACACTGCCCGAGAACATCAAGGCTCCCTCCACACAGCTCTTCCATCACGTTAGCTCTGCAGGAGAGAGCTCGCGAAACTAGGCCTTTCCTGGCTCGGGAAGTGAGGACCTGTTTGCAGGACTCTTGTACGGAGGTCTGCAGAGCCCCGCACTTGCTGTGCGAGGGAGGCATAAAAACACAGTCCCTGGGGCTGCCTTTCCTCCCTCCAAGGAAGAGAGCCTACCCGGTCACCTTCTGGCTGAAAGTCACATCGGGCTTGGAAGTGCTATTTGGGAAGACTGTTTTCAGGGGCAATGGCCGCTGGGTGCACGTGTATGCCTAGGGCTCCCACACTGCCCAGAACATACATCAAGGTTCCCTCCACACAGCTCTTTTCTCACGTTAGCTCTGCATTAAAGAGCTCACGAAACTAGGCCTTTCTTGGCTCGGGAAGTGAGGACCTGTTTGCAGGCCTCTTCTACTGGCGTCTGCAGAGCCCAACAATGGCTGTGCGAGGGAGGCCTAAAAACACAGTCTGTGGGTCTGCCTTTCCTCCCTCCAAGGAAGACCGCCTGCTTTGCCGCCTTCAAGCTGAAAGTCACATTGTCCTGGGAAGTGCTGCCTGGGAAGTCAGTTTGCAGGGGCAATGGCCGCTGGGTGCACGTGTATGCCTAGGGCTCTCACACTGCCCAGAACATCAAGGCTCCCTCCACACAGCCCTTCCGTCACGTTTGCTCAGCATGAGAGAGCTCGCGAAAGTAGGCCTTTTTTGGCTCGGGAAGTGAGGACCTGTTTGCAGGCCTCTTGTACGGGCGTCTGCAGGGCACCACGCTTGCTGTGCGAGCGAAGCCTAAAAACCCAATCTCTGGGGCTGCCTTTCCTCCCTCCAAGGAAGACAGCCTGCTCGGCCGCCTTGAAGCTGACAGTCACATTGGGCTGGGAAGTGCTACCTGGGAAGTCAGTTTGCAGGGCCCATCGCCGCTGGCTGCACGTTTACAGCTAGGCTTCCCACACTGCCCGAGAACATCAAGGCTCCCTCCACACAGCTCTTCCATCAGGTTAGCTCTGCAGGAGAGAGCTCGCGAAACTAGGCCTTTCCTGGCTCGGGCAGTGAGGACCTGTTTGCAGGACTCTTGTACGGACGTCTGCAGAGCCCCGCACTTGCTGTGCGAGGGAGGCATAAAAACACAGTCTCTGGGGCTGCCTTTCCTCCCTCCAAGGAAGAGAGCCTACCCGGTCACCTTCTGGCTGAAAGTCACATCGGGCTTGGAAGTGCTATTTGGGAAGACTGTTTTCAGGGGCAATGGCCGCTGGGTGCACGTGTATGCCTAGGGCTCCCACACTGCCCAGAACATCAAGGTTCCCTCCACACAGCTCTTCCGTCACGTTAGCTCTGCAGGAGAGAGCACGCGAGACTAGGCCTTTCCTGGCTCGGGAAGTGAGGACCTGCTCGCAGCAGTATGGGTCGGGCCTCTCAAGAGCCCCACGTTGCCTGCGTACTGGGGGCATGAAAACGCTCTCTCAGGGGCTGCCTTTCCTCCCTCCAAGGAAGAGAGCCTACCCGGCCGCCTTCTGGCTGAAAGTCACATCGGGCTAGGAAGTGCTACCTGGGAAGTCAGTTTGCAGGGGCAATGGCTGCTGGGTTCACGTGTATGCCTAGGGCTCCCACACTGCCCAGAACATACATCAAGGTTCCCTCCACACAGCTCTTTCCTCACGTTAGCTCTGCAGTAAAGAGCCTACGAAACTAGGCCTTTCTTGGCTCGGGAAGTGAGGACCTGTTTGCAGGCCTCTTCTACTGGCGTCTGCAGAGCCCAAAAATGGCTGTGCGAGGGAGGCCTAAAAACACAGTCTGTGGGTCTGCCTTTCCTCCCTCCAAGGAAGACCGCCTGCTTTGCCGCCTTCCAGCTGAAAGTCACATTGTCCTGGGAAGTGCTGCCTGGGAAGTCAGTTTGCAGGGGCAATGGCCGCTGGGTGCACGTGTATGCCTAGGGCTCTCACACTGCCCAGAACATCAAGGCTCCCTCCACACAGCCCTTCCGTCACGTTTGCTCAGCATGAGAGAGCTCGCGAAAGTAGGCCTTTTTTGGCTCGGGAAGTGAGGACCTGTTTGCAGGCCTCTTGTACGGGCGTCTGCAGGGCACCACGCTTGCTGTGCGAGCGAAGCCTAAAAACCCAATCTCTGGGGCTGCCTTTCCTCCCTCCAAGGAAGACAGCCTGCTCGGCCGCCTTGAAGCTGACAGTCACATTGGGCTGGGAAGTGCTACCTGGGAAGTCAGTTTGCAGGGCCCATCGCCGCTGGCTGCACGTTTACAGCTAGGCTTCCCACACTGCCCGAGAACATCAAGGCTCCCTCCACACAGCTCTTCCATCACGTTAGCTCTGCAGGAGAGAGCTCGCGAAACTAGGCCTTTCCTGGCTCGGGAAGTGAGGACCTGTTTGCAGGACTCTTGTACGGAGGTCTGCAGAGCCCCGCACTTGCTGTGCGAGGGAGGCATAAAAACACAGTCCCTGGGGCTGCCTTTCCTCCCTCCAAGGAAGAGAGCCTACCCGGTCACCTTCTGGCTGAAAGTCACATCGGGCTTGGAAGTGCTATTTGGGAAGACTGTTTTCAGGGGCAATGGCCGCTGGGTGCACGTGTATGCCTAGGGCTCCCACACTGCCCAGAACATACATCAAGGTTCCCTCCACACAGCTCTTCCGTCACGTTAGCTCTGCAGGAGAGAGCTCGCGAGACTAGGCCTTTCCTGGCTCGGGAAGTGAGGACCTGCTCGCAGCAGTATGGGTCGGGCCTCTCAAGAGCCCCACGTTGCCTGCGTACTGGGGGCATGAAAACGCTCTCTCAGGGGCTGCCTTTCCTCCCTCCAAGGAAGAGAGCCTACCCGGCCGCCTTCTGGCTGAAAGTCACATCGGGCTAGGAAGTGCTACCTGGGAAGTCAGTTTGCAGGGGCAATGGCTGCTGGGTTCACGTGTATGCCTAGGGCTCCCACACTGCCCAGAACATACATCAAGGTTCCCTCCACACAGCTCTTTCCTCACGTTAGCTCTGCAGTAAAGAGCCTACGAAACTAGGCCTTTCTTGGCTCGGGAAGTGAGGACCTGTTTGCAGGCCTCTTCTACTGGCGTCTGCAGAGCCCAACAATGGCTGTGCGAGGGAGGCCTAAAAACACAGTCTGTGGGTCTGCCTTTCCTCCCTCCAAGGAAGACCGCCTGCTTTGCCGCCTTCAAGCTGAAAGTCACATTGTCCTGGGAAGTGCTGCCTGGGAAGTCAGTTTGCAGGGGCAATGGCCGCTGGGTGCACGTGTATGCCTAGGGCTCTCACACTGCCCAGAACATCAAGGCTCCCTCCACACAGCCCTTCCGTCACGTTTGCTCAGCATGAGAGAGCTCGCGAAAGTAGGCCTTTTTTGGCTCGGGAAGTGAGGACCTGTTTGCAGGCCTCTTGTACGGGCGTCTGCAGGGCACCACGCTTGCTGTGCGAGCGAAGCCTAAAAACCCAATCTCTGGGGCTGCCTTTCCTCCCTCCAAGGAAGACAGCCTGCTCGGCCGCCTTGAAGCTGACAGTCACATTGGGCTGGGAAGTGCTACCTGGGAAGTCAGTTTGCAGGGCCCATCGCCGCTGGCTGCACGTTTACAGCTAGGCTTCCCACACTGCCCGAGAACATCAAGGCTCCCTCCACACAGCTCTTCCATCACGTTAGCTCTGCAGGAGAGAGCTCGCGAAACTAGGCCTTTCCTGGCTCGGGAAGTGAGGACCTGTTTGCAGGACTCTTGTACGGAGGTCTGCAGAGCCCCGCACTTGCTGTGCGAGGGAGGCATAAAAACACAGTCCCTGGGGCTGCCTTTCCTCCCTCCAAGGAAGAGAGCCTACCCGGTCACCTTCTGGCTGAAAGTCACATCGGGCTTGGAAGTGCTATTTGGGAAGACTGTTTTCAGGGGCAATGGCCGCTGGGTGCACGTGTATGCCTAGGGCTCCCACACTGCCCAGAACATACATCAAGGTTCCCTCCACACAGCTCTTTTCTCACGTTAGCTCTGCATTAAAGAGCTCACGAAACTAGGCCTTTCTTGGCTCGGGAAGTGAGGACCTGTTTGCAGGCCTCTTCTACTGGCGTCTGCAGAGCCCAACAATGGCTGTGCGAGGGAGGCCTAAAAACACAGTCTGTGGGTCTGCCTTTCGTCCCTCCAAGGAAGACCGCCTGCTTTGCCGCCTTCAAGCTGAAAGTCACATTGTCCTGGGAAGTGCTGCCTGGGAAGTCAGTTTGCAGGGGCAATGGCCGCTGGGTGCACGTGTATGCCTAGGGCTCTCACACTGCCCAGAACATCAAGGCTCCCTCCACACAGCCCTTCCGTCACGTTTGCTCAGCATGAGAGAGCTCGCGAAAGTAGGCCTTTTTTGGCTCGGGAAGTGAGGACCTGTTTGCAGGCCTCTTGTACGGGCGTCTGCAGGGCACCACGCTTGCTGTGCGAGCGAAGCCTAAAAACCCAATCTCTGGGGCTGCCTTTCCTCCCTCCAAGGAAGACAGCCTGCTCGGCCGCCTTGAAGCTGACAGTCACATTGGGCTGGGAAGTGCTACCTGGGAAGTCAGTTTGCAGGGCCCATCGCCGCTGGCTGCACGTTTACAGCTAGGCTTCCCACACTGCCCGAGAACATCAAGGCTCCCTCCACACAGCTCTTCCATCAGGTTAGCTCTGCAGGAGAGAGCTCGCGAAACTAGGCCTTTCCTGGCTCGGGCAGTGAGGACCTGTTTGCAGGACTCTTGTACGGACGTCTGCAGAGCCCCGCACTTGCTGTGCGAGGGAGGCATAAAAACACAGTCTCTGGGGCTGCCTTTCCTCCCTCCAAGGAAGAGAGCCTACCCGGTCACCTTCTGGCTGAAAGTCACATCGGGCTTGGAAGTGCTATTTGGGAAGACTGTTTTCAGGGGCAATGGCCGCTGGGTGCACGTGTATGCCTAGGGCTCCCACACTGCCCAGAACATCAAGGTTCCCTCCACACAGCTCTTCTGTCACGTTAGCTCTGCAGGAGAGAGATCGCGAAACTAGGCCTTTCTTGGCTCGGGAAGTGAGGACCTGTTTGCCGGCCTCTTGTACTGGTGTCTGCTGAGCCCCACGCTTGCTGTGCGAGGGAGGCCTAAAAACCCAATCTCTGGGGCTACCTTTTCTGCGTCCAAGGAAGAGAGCCTGCTCGGCCGCCTTCAAGCTGACAGTCACATTGGTCTGAGAAGTGCTAGTTGGGAAGTCAGTTTTCAGGGCCAATGGCCGCTGGGTGCCCCTGTATGCCTAGGGCTCCCATACTGCCAAGAACCTCAAGGTTCCCTCCACACAGCTCTTCCCTTACGTTAGCTCTGCAGTAAGGAGCTCACGAAACTAGGCCTTTCTTGGCTCGGGAAGTGAGGACCTGTTTGCAGTCCACTTGTACTGGAGTCTGCAGAGCCCAAACCTTGCTGTGAGAAGGAGGCCTAAAAACACCGTCTGTGGGTCTGCCTTTCCTCCCTCCAAGGAAGACCGCCTGCTTGGCCGCCTTCAAACTGACAGTCACCTTGAGCTGGGAAGTGCTAGTTGCGAAGTCAGTTTTCACCGGCAATGGCCGCTGGGTGCATGTGTATGCCTATGGCTCCCACACTGCCCAGAACATCAAGGTTCCCTCCACACAGCTCTTCCTTCACGTTAGCTCTGCAGTAAAGAGCTCACGAAACTAGGCCTTTCTTGGCTCGGGAGGTGAGGACCTGTTTGCAGTCCACTTGTACTGGAGTCTGCAGAGCCCAACCCTTGCTGTGCGAAGGAGGCCTAAAAACACCGTCTGTGGGTCTGCCTTTCCTCCCTCCAAGGAAGACCGCCTGCTTGGCCGCCTTCAAGCTGAAAGGCACATCGGACTGGGAAGTGCTAGTTGGGAAGTCAGTTTTCAAGGCCAATGGCCGCTGGGTGCACGTGTATGCCTAGGGCTCCCTCACTGCCCAGAACATCAAGGTTCCCTCCACACAGCTCTTCCCTCAAGTTAGCTCTGCAGTAAAGAGCTCACGAAACTAGGTCTTTGTTGGCTCGTGAGGTGAGGTCCTGTTTGCAGTCCACTTGTACTGGAGTCTGCAGAGCCCAACACTTGCTGTGCGAAGGAGGCCTAAAAACACCGTCTGTGGGTCTGCCTTTCCTCCCTCCGAGGAAGACCGCCTGCTCGGCCGCCTTCAAGCTGCAAGTCACATTGTGCTGGGAAGTGCTACCTGGGAAGTCAATTTTCAGGGGCCATGGCTGCTGGCTGCACGATTACAGCTAGGCCTCCCACACTGCCCGGGAACATCAAGGCTCCCTCCACAAAGCTCTTCCGTCACGTTAGCTCTGCAGGAGAGAGCTCGCGAGACTAGGCCTTTCCTGGCTCGGGAAGTGAGGACCTGCTCGCAGCAGTATGGGTCGGGCCTCTCAAGAGCCCCACGTTGCCTGCGTACTGGGGGCATGAAAACGCTCTCTCAGGGGCTGCCTTTCCTCCCTCCAAGGAAGAGAGCCTACCCGGCCGCCTTCTGGCTGAAAGTCACATCGGGCTAGGAAGTGCTACCTGGGAAGTCAGTTTGCAGGGGCAATGGCTGCTGGGTGCACGTGTATGCCTAGGGCTCCCACACTGCCCAGAACATACATCAAGGTTCCCTCCACACAGCTCTTTCCTCACGTTAGCTCTGCAGTAAAGAGCCTACGAAACTAGGCCTTTCTTGGCTCGGGAAGTGAGGACCTGTTTGCAGGCCTCTTCTACTGGCGTCTGCAGAGCCCAACAATGGCTGTGCGAGGGAGGCCTAAAAACACAGTCTGTGGGTCTGCCTTTCCTCCCTCCAAGGAAGACCGCCTGCTTTGCCGCCTTCAAGCTGAAAGACACATTGTCCGGGAAGTGCTGCCTGGGAAGTCAGTTTGCAGGGGCAATGGCCGCTGGGTGCACGTGTATGCCTAGGGCTCTCACACTGCCCAGAACATCAAGGCTCCCTCCACACAGCCCTTCCGTCACGTTTGCTCAGCATGAGAGAGCTCGCGAAAGTAGGCCTTTTTTGGCTCGGGAAGTGAGGACCTGTTTGCAGGCCTCTTGTACGGGCGTCTGCAGGGCACCACGCTTGCTGTGCGAGCGAAGCCTAAAAACCCAATCTCTGGGGCTGCCTTTCCTCCCTCCAAGGAAGACAGCCTGCTCGGCCGCCTTGAAGCTGACAGTCACCTTGGGCTGGGAAGTGCTAGTTGCGAAGTCAGTTTTCACCGGCAATGGCCGCTGGGTGCATGTGTATGCCTATGGCTCCCACACTGCCCAGAACATCAAGGTTCCCTCCACACAGCTCTTCCTTCACGTTAGCTCTGCAGTAAAGGGCTCACGAAACTAGGACTTTCTTGGCTCGGGAGGTGAGGTCCTGTTTGCAGTCCACTTGTACTGGAGTCTGCAGAGCCCAACCCTTGCTGTGCGAAGGAGGCCTAAAAACACCGTCTGTGGGTCTGCCTTTCCTCCCTCCAAGGAAGACCGCCTGCTTGGCCGCCTTCAAGCTGAAAGGCACATCGGACTGGGAAGTGCTAGTTGGGAAGTCAGTTTTCAAGGCCAATGGCCGCTGGGTGCACGTGTATGCCTAGGGCTCCCACACTGCCCAGAACATCAAGGTTCCCTCCACACAGCTCTTCCCTCACGTTAGCTCTGCAGTAAAGAGCTCACGAAACTAGGCCTTTCTTGGCTCGGGAGGTGAGGACCTGTTTGCAGTCCACTTGTACTGGAGTCTGCAGAGCCCAACACTTGCTGTGCGAAGGAGGCCTAAAAACACCGTCTGTGGGTCTGCCTTTCCTCCCTCCGAGGAAGACCGCCTGCTCGGCCGCCTTCAAGCTGCAAGTCACATTGTGCTGGGAAGTGCTACCTGGGAAGTCAATTTTCAGGGGCCATGGCTGCTGGCTGCACGATTACAGCTAGGCCTCCCACACTGCCCGGGAACATCAAGGCTCCCTCCACAAAGCTCTTCCGTCACGTTAGCTCTGCAGGAGAGAGCTCGCGAGACTAGGCCTTTCCTGGCTCGGGAAGTGAGGACCTGCTCGCAGCAGTATGGGTCGGGCCTCTCAAGAGCCCCACGTTGCCTGCGTACTGGGGGCATGAAAACGCTCTCTCAGGGGCTGCCTTTCCTCCCTCCAAGGAAGAGAGCCTACCCGGCCGCCTTCTGGCTGAAAGTCACATCGGGCTAGGAAGTGCTACCTGGGAAGTCAGTTTGCAGGGGCAATGGCTGCTGGGTGCACGTGTATGCCTAGGGCTCCCACACTGCCCAGAACATACATCAAGGTTCCCTCCACACAGCTCTTTCCTCACGTTAGCTCTGCAGTAAAGAGCCTACGAAACTAGGCCTTTCTTGGCTCGGGAAGTGAGGACCTGTTTGCAGGCCTCTTCTACTGGCGTCTGCAGAGCCCAACAATGGCTGTGCGAGGGAGGCCTAAAAACACAGTCTGTGGGTCTGCCTTTCCTCCCTCCAAGGAAGACCGCCTGCTTTGCCGCCTTCAAGCTGAAAGTCACATTGTCCTGGGAAGTGCTGCCTGGGAAGTCAGTTTGCAGGGGCAATGGCCGCTGGGTGCACGTGTATGCCTAGGGCTCTCACACTGCCCAGAACATCAAGGCTCCCTCCACACAGCCCTTCCGTCACGTTTGCTCAGCATGAGAGAGCTCGCGAAAGTAGGCCTTTTTTGGCTCGGGAAGTGAGGACCTGTTTGCAGGCCTCTTGTACGGGCGTCTGCAGGGCACCACGCTTGCTGTGCGAGCGAAGCCTAAAAACCCAATCTCTGGGGCTGCCTTTCCTCCCTCCAAGGAAGACAGCCTGCTCGGCCGCCTTGAAGCTGACAGTCACATTGGGCTGGGAAGTGCTACCTGGGAAGTCAGTTTGCAGGGCCCATCGCCGCTGGCTACACGTTTACAGCTAGGCTTCCCACACTGCCCGAGAACATCAAGGCTCCCTCCACACAGCTCTTCCATCACGTTAGCTCTGCAGGAGAGAGCTCGCGAAACTAGGCCTTTCCTGGCTCGGGAAGTGAGGACCTGTTTGCAGGACTCTTGTACGGAGGTCTGCAGAGCCCCGCACTTGCTGTGCGAGGGAGGCATAAAAACACAGTCCCTGGGGCTGCCTTTCCTCCCTCCAAGGAAGAGAGCCTACCCGGTCACCTTCTGGCTGAAAGTCACATCGGGCTTGGAAGTGCTATTTGGGAAGACTGTTTTCAGGGGCAATGGCCGCTGGGTGCACGTGTATGCCTAGGGCTCCCACACTGCCCAGAACATACATCAAGGTTCCCTCCACACAGCTCTTTTCTCACGTTAGCTCTGCATTAAAGAGCTCACGAAACTAGGCCTTTCTTGGCTCGGGAAGTGAGGACCTGTTTGCAGGCCTCTTCTACTGGCGTCTGCAGAGCCCAACAATGGCTGTGCGAGCGAGGCCTAAAAACACAGTCTGTGGGTCTGCCTTTCCTCCCTCCAAGGAAGACCGCCTGCTTTGCCGCCTTCAAGCTGAAAGTCACATTGTCCTGGGAAGTGCTGCCTGGGAAGTCAGTTTGCAGGGGCAATGGCCGCTGGGTGCACGTGTATGCCTAGGGCTCTCACACTGCCCAGAACATCAAGGCTCCCTCCACACAGCCCTTCCGTCACGTTTGCTCAGCATGAGAGAGCTCGCGAAAGTAGGCCTTTTTTGGCTCGGGAAGTGAGGACCTGTTTGCAGGCCTCTTGTACGGGCGTCTGCAGGGCACCACGCTTGCTGTGCGAGCGAAGCCTAAAAACCCAATCTCTGGGGCTGCCTTTCCTCCCTCCAAGGAAGACAGCCTGCTCGGCCGCCTTGAAGCTGACAGTCACATTGGGCTGGGAAGTGCTACCTGGGAAGTCAGTTTGCAGGGCCCATCGCCGCTGGCTGCACGTTTACAGCTAGGCTTCCCACACTGCCCGAGAACATCAAGGCTCCCTCCACACAGCTCTTCCATCAGGTTAGCTCTGCAGGAGAGAGCTCGCGAAACTAGGCCTTTCCTGGCTCGGGCAGTGAGGACCTGTTTGCAGGACTCTTGTACGGACGTCTGCAGAGCCCCGCACTTGCTGTGCGAGGGAGGCATAAAAACACAGTCTCTGGGGCTGCCTTTCCTCCCTACAAGGAAG
This sequence comes from Giraffa tippelskirchi, assembly GCF_054371585.1. Lineage (NCBI taxonomy): Eukaryota > Metazoa > Chordata > Mammalia > Artiodactyla > Giraffidae > Giraffa > Giraffa tippelskirchi. Next base: position 105,660,387 of record NC_137275.1, read on the forward strand.
AGAGCCTACCCGGTCACCTTCTGGCTGAAAGTCACATCGGGCTTGGAAGTGCTATTTGGGAAGACTGTTTTCAGGGGCAATGGCCGCTGGGTGCACGTGTATGCCTAGGGCTCCCACACTGCCCAGAACATCAAGGTTCCCTCCACACAGCTCTTCCGTCACGTTAGCTCTGCAGGAGAGAGCTCGCGAGACTAGGCCTTTCCTGGCTCGGGAAGTGAGGACCTGCTCGCAGCAGTATGGGTCGGGCCTCTCAAGAGCCCCACGTTGCCTGCGTACTGGGGGCATGAAAACGCTCTCTCAGGGGCTGCCTTTCCTCCCTCCAAGGAAGAGAGCCTACCCGGCCGCCTTCTGGCTGAAAGTCACATCGGGCTAGGAAGTGCTACCTGGGAAGTCAGTTTGCAGGGGCAATGGCTGCTGGGTGCACGTGTATGCCTAGGGCTCCCACACTGCCCAGAACATACATCAAGGTTCCCTCCACACAGCTCTTTCCTCACGTTAGCTCTGCAGTAAAGAGCCTACGAAACTAGGCCTTTCTTGGCTCGGGAAGTGAGGACCTGTTTGCAGGCCTCTTCTACTGGCGTCTGCAGAGCCCAACAATGGCTGTGCGAGGGAGGCCTAAAAACACAGTCTGTGGGTCTGCCTTTCCTCCCTCCAAGGAAGACCGCCTGCTTTGCCGCCTTCAAGCTGAAAGTCACATTGTCCTGGGAAGTGCTGCCTGGGAAGTCAGTTTGCAGGGGCAATGGCCGCTGGGTGCACGTGTATGCCTAGGGCTCTCACACTGCCCAGAACATCAAGGCTCCCTCCACACAGCCCTTCCGTCACGTTTGCTCAGCATGAGAGAGCTCGCGAAAGTAGGCCTTTTTTGGCTCGGGAAGTGAGGACCTGTTTGCAGGCCTCTTGTACGGGCGTCTGCAGGGCACCACGCTTGCTGTGCGAGCGAAGCCTAAAAACCCAATCTCTGGGGCTGCCTTTCCTCCCTCCAAGGAAGACAGCCTGCTCGGCCGCCTTGAAGCTGACAGTCACATTGGGCTGGGAAGTGCTACCTGGGAAGTCAGTTTGCAGGGCCCATCGCCGCTGGCTGCACGTTTACAGCTAGGCTTCCCACACTGCCCGAGAACATCAAGGCTCCCTCCACACAGCTCTTCCATCACGTTAGCTCTGCAGGAGAGAGCTCGCGAAACTAGGCCTTTCCTGGCTCGGGAAGTGAGGACCTGTTTGCAGGACTCTTGTACGGAGGTCTGCAGAGCCCCGCACTTGCTGTGCGAGGGAGGCATAAAAACACAGTCCCTGGGGCTGCCTTTCCTCCCTCCAAGGAAGAGAGCCTACCCGGTCACCTTCTGGCTGAAAGTCACATCGGGCTTGGAAGTGCTATTTGGGAAGACTGTTTTCAGGGGCAATGGCCGCTGGGTGCACGTGTATGCCTAGGGCTCCCACACTGCCCAGAACATACATCAAGGTTCCCTCCACACAGCTCTTTTCTCACGTTAGCTCTGCATTAAAGAGCTCACGAAACTAGGCCTTTCTTGGCTCGGGAAGTGAGGACCTGTTTGCAGGCCTCTTCTACTGGCGTCTGCAGAGCCCAACAATGGCTGTGCGAGGGAGGCCTAAAAACACAGTCTGTGGGTCTGCCTTTCCTCCCTCCAAGGAAGACCGCCTGCTTTGCCGCCTTCAAGCTGAAAGTCACATTGTCCTGGGAAGTGCTGCCTGGGAAGTCAGTTTGCAGGGGCAATGGCCGCTGGGTGCACGTGTATGCCTAGGGCTCTCACACTGCCCAGAACATCAAGGCTCCCTCCACACAGCCCTTCCGTCACGTTTGCTCAGCATGAGAGAGCTCGCGAAAGTAGGCCTTTTTTGGCTCGGGAAGTGAGGACCTGTTTGCAGGCCTCTTGTACGGGCGTCTGCAGGGCACCACGCTTGCTGTGCGAGCGAAGCCTAAAAACCCAATCTCTGGGGCTGCCTTTCCTCCCTCCAAGGAAGACAGCCTGCTCGGCCGCCTTGAAGCTGACAGTCACATTGGGCTGGGAAGTGCTACCTGGGAAGTCAGTTTGCAGGGCCCATCGCCGCTGGCTGCACGTTTACAGCTAGGCTTCCCACACTGCCCGAGAACATCAAGGCTCCCTCCACACAGCTCTTCCATCAGGTTAGCTCTGCAGGAGAGAGCTCGCGAAACTAGGCCTTTCCTGGCTCGGGCAGTGAGGACCTGTTTGCAGGACTCTTGTACGGACGTCTGCAGAGCCCCGCACTTGCTGTGCGAGGGAGGCATAAAAACACAGTCTCTGGGGCTGCCTTTCCTCCCTCCAAGGAAGACAGCCTACCCGGTCACCTTCTGGCTGAAAGTCACATCGGGCTTGGAAGTGCTATTTGGGAAGACTGTTTTCAGGGGCAATGGCCGCTGGGTGCACGTGTATGCCTAGGGCTCCCACACTGCCCAGAACATCAAGGTTCCCTCCACACAGCTCTTCTGTCACGTTAGCTCTGCAGGAGAGAGATCGCGAAACTAGGCCTTTCTTGGCTCGGGAAGTGAGGACCTGTTTGCCGGCCTCTTGTACTGGTGTCTGCTGAGCCCCACGCTTGCTGTGCGAGGGAGGCCTAAAAACCCAATCTCTGGGGCTGCCTTTTCTGCGTCCAAGGAAGAGAGCCTGCTCGGCCGCCTTCAAGCTGACAGTCACATTGGTCTGAGAAGTGCTAGTTGGGAAGTCAGTTTTCAGGGCCAATGGCCGCTGGGTGCCCCTGTATGCCTAGGGCTCCCATACTGCCAAGAACCTCAAGGTTCCCTCCACACAGCTCTTCCCTTACGTTAGCTCTGCAGTAAGGAGCTCACGAAACTAGGCCTTTCTTGGCTCGGGAAGTGAGGACCTGTTTGCAGTCCACTTGTACTGGAGTCTGCAGAGCCCAAACCTTGCTGTGAGAAGGAGGCCTAAAAACACCGTCTGTGGGTCTGCCTTTCCTCCCTCCAAGGAAGACCGCCTGCTTGGCCGCCTTCAAACTGACAGTCACCTTGGGCTGGGAAGTGCTAGTTGCGAAGTCAGTTTTCACCGGCAATGGCCGCTGGGTGCATGTGTATGCCTATGGCTCCCACACTGCCCAGAACATCAAGGTTCCCTCCACACAGCTCTTCCTTCACGTTAGCTCTGCCGTAAAGAGCTCACGAAACTAGGCCTTTCTTGGCTCGGGAGGTGAGGACCTGTTTGCAGTCCACTTGTACTGGAGTCTGCAGAGCCCAACCCTTGCTGTGCGAAGGAGGCCTAAAAACACCGTCTGTGGGTCTGCCTTTCCTCCCTCCAAGGAAGACCGCCTGCTTGGCCGCCTTCAAGCTGAAAGGCACATCGGACTGGGAAGTGCTAGTTGGGAAGTCAGTTTTCAAGGCCAATGGCCGCTGGGTGCACGTGTATGCCTAGGGCTCCCACACTGCCCAGAACATCAAGGTTCCCTCCACACAGCTCTTCCCTCATGTTAGCTCTGCAGTAAAGAGCTCACGAAACTAGGCCTTTCTTGGCTCGGGAGGTGAGGACCTGTTTGCAGTCCACTTGTACTGGAGTCTGCAGAGCCCAACACTTGCTGTGCGAAGGAGGCCTAAAAACACCGTCTGTGGGTCTGCCTTTCCTCCCTCCGAGGAAGACTGCCTGCTCGGCCGCCTTCAAGCTGCAAGTCACATTGTGCTGGGAAGTGCTACCTGGGAAGTCAATTTTCAGGGGCCATGGCTGCTGGCTGCACGATTACAGCTAGGCCTCCCACACTGCCCGGGAACATCAAGGCTCCCTCCACAAAGCTCTTCCGTCACGTTAGCTCTGCAGGAGAGAGCTCGCGAGACTAGGCCTTTCCTGGCTCGGGAAGTGAGGACCTGCTCGCAGCAGTATGGGTCGGGCCTCTCAAGAGCCCCACGTTGCCTGCGTACTGGGGGCATGAAAACGCTCTCTCAGTGGCTGCCTTTCCTCCCTCCAAGGAAGAGAGCCTACCCGGCCGCCTTCTGGCTGAAAGTCACATCGGGCTAGGAAGTGCTACCTGGGAAGTCAGTTTGCAGGGGCAATGGCCGCTGGGTGCACGTGTATGCCTAGGGCTCCCACACTGCCCAGAACATACATCAAGGTTCCCTCCACACAGCTCTTTCCTCACGTTAGCTCTGCAGTAAAGAGCTCACGAAACTAGGCCTTTCTTGGCTCGGGAAGTGAGGACCTGTTTGCAGGCCTCTTCTACTGGCGTCTGCAGAGCCCAACAATGGCTGTGCGAGGGAGGCCTAAAAACACAGTCTGTGCGTCTGCCTTTCCTCCCTCCAATGAAGACCGCCTGCTTTGCCGCCTTCAAGCTGAAAGTCACATTGTCCTGGGAAGTGCTGCCTGGGAAGTCAGTTTGCAGGGGCAATGGCCGCTGGGTGCACGTGTATGCCTAGGGCTCTCACACTGCCCAGAACATCAAGGCTCCCTCCACACAGCCCTTCCGTCACGTTTGCTCAGCATGAGAGAGCTCGCGAAAGTAGGCCTTTTTTGGCTCGGGAAGTGAGGACCTGTTTGCAGGCCTCTTGTACGGGCGTCTGCAGGGCACCACGCTTGCTGTGCGAGCGAAGCCTAAAAACCCAATCTCTGGGGCTGCCTTTCCTCCCTCCAAGGAAGACAGCCTGCTCGGCCGCCTTGAAGCTGACAGTCACATTGGGCTGGGAAGTGCTACCTGGGAAGTCAGTTTGCAGGGCCCATCACCGCTGGCTGCACGTTTACAGCTAGGCTTCCCACACTGCCCGAGAACATCAAGGCTCCCTCCACAGAGCTCTTCCATCACGTTAGCTCTGCAGGAGAGAGCTCGCGAAACTAGGCCTTTCCTGGCTCGGGAAGTGAGGACCTGTTTGCAGGACTCTTGTACGGAAGTCTGCAGAGCCCCGCACTTGCTGTGCGAGGGAGGCATAAAAACACAGTCTCTGGGGCTGTCTTTCCTCCCTCCAAGGAAGAGAGCCTACCCGGTCACCTTCTGGCTGAAAGTCACATCGGGCTTGGAAGTGCTATTTGGGAAGACTGTTTTCAGGGGCAATGGCCGCTGGGTGCACGTGTATGCCTAGGGCTCCCACACTGCCCAGAACATACATCAAGGTTCCCTCCACACAGCTCTTTCCTCACGTTAGCTCTGCAGTAAGGAGCTCACGAAACTAGGCCTTTCTTGGCTCGGGAAGTGAGGACCTGTTTGCAGGCCTCTTCTACTGGCGTCTGCAGAGCCCAACAATGGCTGTGCGAGGGAGGCCTAAAAACACAGTCTGTGGGTCTGCCTTTCCTCCCTCCAAGGAAGACCGCCTGCTTTGCCGCCTTCAAGCTGAAAGTCACATTGTCCTGGGAAGTGCTGCCTGGGAAGTCAGTTTGCAGGGGCAATGGCCGCTGGGTGCACGTGTATGCCTAGGGCTCTCACACTGCCCAGAACATCAAGGCTCCCTCCACACAGCCCTTCCGTCACGTTTGCTCAGCATGAGAGAGCTCGCGAAAGTAGGCCTTTTTTGGCTCGGGAAGTGAGGACCTGTTTGCAGGCCTCTTGTACGGGCGTCTGCAGGGCACCACGCTTGCTGTGCGAGCGAAGCCTAAAAACCCAATCTCTGGGGCTGCCTTTCCTCCCTCCAAGGAAGACAGCCTGCTCGGCCGCCTTGAAGCTGACAGTCACATTGGGCTGGGAAGTGCTACCTGGGAAGTCAGTTTGCAGGGCCCATCGCCGCTGGCTGCACGTTTACAGCTAGGCTTCCCACACTGCCCGAGAACATCAAGGCTCCCTCCACACAGCTCTTCCATCAGGTTAGCTCTGCAGGAGAGAGCTCGCGAAACTAGGCCTTTCCTGGCTCGGGCAGTGAGGACCTGTTTGCAGGACTCTTGTACGGACGTCTGCAGAGCCCCGCACTTGCTGTGCGAGGGAGGCATAAAAACACAGTCTCTGGGGCTGCCTTTCCTCCCTCCAAGGAAGACAGCCTACCCGGTCACCTTCTGGCTGAAAGTCACATCGGGCTTGGAAGTGCTATTTGGGAAGACTGTTTTCAGGGGCAATGGCCGCTGGGTGCACGTGTATGCCTAGGGCTCCCACACTGCCCAGAACATCAAGGTTCCCTCCACACAGCTCTTCTGTCACGTTAGCTCTGCAGGAGAGAGATCGCGAAACTAGGCCTTTCTTGGCTCGGGAAGTGAGGACCTGTTTGCCGGCCTCTTGTACTGGTGTCTGCTGAGCCCCACGCTTGCTGTGCGAGGGAGGCCTAAAAACCCAATCTCTGGGGCTGCCTTTTCTGCGTCCAAGGAAGAGAGCCTGCTCGGCCGCCTTCAAGCTGACAGTCACATTGGTCTGAGAAGTGCTAGTTGGGAAGTCAGTTTTCAGGGCCAATGGCCGCTGGGTGCCCCTGTATGCCTAGGGCTCCCATACTGCCAAGAACCTCAAGGTTCCCTCCACACAGCTCTTCCCTTACGTTAGCTCTGCAGTAAGGAGCTCACGAAACTAGGCCTTTCTTGGCTCGGGAAGTGAGGACCTGTTTGCAGTCCACTTGTACTGGAGTCTGCAGAGCCCAAACCTTGCTGTGAGAAGGAGGCCTAAAAACACCGTCTGTGGGTCTGCCTTTCCTCCCTCCAAGGAAGACCGCCTGCTTGGCCGCCTTCAAACTGACAGTCACCTTGGGCTGGGAAGTGCTAGTTGCGAAGTCAGTTTTCACCGGCAATGGCCGCTGGGTGCATGTGTATGCCTATGGCTCCCACACTGCCCAGAACATCAAGGTTCCCTCCACACAGCTCTTCCTTCACGTTAGCTCTGCCGTAAAGAGCTCACGAAACTAGGCCTTTCTTGGCTCGGGAGGTGAGGACCTGTTTGCAGTCCACTTGTACTGGAGTCTGCAGAGCCCAACCCTTGCTGTGCGAAGGAGGCCTAAAAACACCGTCTGTGGGTCTGCCTTTCCTCCCTCCAAGGAAGACCGCCTGCTTGGCCGCCTTCAAGCTGAAAGGCACATCGGACTGGGAAGTGCTAGTTGGGAAGTCAGTTTTCAAGGCCAATGGCCGCTGGGTGCACGTGTATGCCTAGGGCTCCCACACTGCCCAGAACATCAAGGTTCCCTCCACACAGCTCTTCCCTCATGTTAGCTCTGCAGTAAAGAGCTCACGAAACTAGGCCTTTCTTGGCTCGGGAGGTGAGGACCTGTTTGCAGTCCACTTGTACTGGAGTCTGCAGAGCCCAACACTTGCTGTGCGAAGGAGGCCTAAAAACACCGTCTGTGGGTCTGCCTTTCCTCCCTCCGAGGAAGACTGCCTGCTCGGCCGCCTTCAAGCTGCAAGTCACATTGTGCTGGGAAGTGCTACCTGGGAAGTCAATTTTCAGGGGCCATGGCTGCTGGCTGCACGATTACAGCTAGGCCTCCCACACTGCCCGGGAACATCAAGGCTCCCTCCACAAAGCTCTTCCGTCACGTTAGCTCTGCAGGAGAGAGCTCGCGAGACTAGGCCTTTCCTGGCTCGGGAAGTGAGGACCTGCTCGCAGCAGTATGGGTCGGGCCTCTCAAGAGCCCCACGTTGCCTGCGTACTGGGGGCATGAAAACGCTCTCTCAGTGGCTGCCTTTCCTCCCTCCAAGGAAGAGAGCCTACCCGGCCGCCTTCTGGCTGAAAGTCACATCGGGCTAGGAAGTGCTACCTGGGAAGTCAGTTTGCAGGGGCAATGGCCGCTGGGTGCACGTGTATGCCTAGGGCTCCCACACTGCCCAGAACATACATCAAGGTTCCCTCCACACAGCTCTTTCCTCACGTTAGCTCTGCAGTAAAGAGCTCACGAAACTAGGCCTTTCTTGGCTCGGGAAGTGAGGACCTGTTTGCAGGCCTCTTCTACTGGCGTCTGCAGAGCCCAACAATGGCTGTGCGAGGGAGGCCTAAAAACACAGTCTGTGCGTCTGCCTTTCCTCCCTCCAATGAAGACCGCCTGCTTTGCCGCCTTCAAGCTGAAAGTCACATTGTCCTGGGAAGTGCTGCCTGGGAAGTCAGTTTGCAGGGGCAATGGCCGCTGGGTGCACGTGTATGCCTAGGGCTCTCACACTGCCCAGAACATCAAGGCTCCCTCCACACAGCCCTTCCGTCACGTTTGCTCAGCATGAGAGAGCTCGCGAAAGTAGGCCTTTTTTGGCTCGGGAAGTGAGGACCTGTTTGCAGGCCTCTTGTACGGGCGTCTGCAGGGCACCACGCTTGCTGTGCGAGCGAAGCCTAAAAACCCAATCTCTGGGGCTGCCTTTCCTCCCTCCAAGGAAGACAGCCTGCTCGGCCGCCTTGAAGCTGACAGTCACATTGGGCTGGGAAGTGCTACCTGGGAAGTCAGTTTGCAGGGCCCATCACCGCTGGCTGCACGTTTACAGCTAGGCTTCCCACACTGCCCAAGAACATCAAGGCTCCCTCCACAGAGCTCTTCCATCACGTTAGCTCTGCAGGAGAGAGCTCGCGAAACTAGGCCTTTCCTGGCTCGGGAAGTGAGGACCTGTTTGCAGGACTCTTGTACGGAAGTCTGCAGAGCCCCGCACTTGCTGTGCGAGGGAGGCATAAAAACACAGTCTCTGGGGCTGTCTTTCCTCCCTCCAAGGAAGAGAGCCTACCCGGTCACCTTCTGGCTGAAAGTCACATCGGGCTTGGAAGTGCTATTTGGGAAGACTGTTTTCAGGGGCAATGGCCGCTGGGTGCACGTGTATGCCTAGGGCTCCCACACTGCCCAGAACATACATCAAGGTTCCCTCCACACAGCTCTTTCCTCACGTTAGCTCTGCAGTAAGGAGCTCACGAAACTAGGCCTTTCTTGGCTCGGGAAGTGAGGACCTGTTTGCAGGCCTCTTCTACTGGCGTCTGCAGAGCCCAACAATGTCTGTGCGAGGGAGGCCTAAAAACACAGTCTGTGGGTCTGCCTTTCCTCCCTCCAAGGAAGACCGCCTGCTTTGCCGCCTTCAAGCTGAAAGTCACATTGTCCTGGGAAGTGCTGCCTGGGAAGTCAGTTTGCAGGGGCAATGGCCGCTGGGTGCACGTGTATGCCTAGGGCTCTCACACTGCCCAGAACATCAAGGCTCCCTCCACACAGCCCTTCCGTCACGTTTGCTCAGCATGAGAGAACTCTCGAAAGTAGGCCTTTTTTGGCTCGGGAAGTGAGGACCTGTTTGCAGGCCTCTTGTACGGGCGTCTGCAGGGCACCACGCTTGCTGTGCGAGCGAAGCCTAAAAACCCAATCTCTGGGGCTGCCTTTCCTCCCTCCAAGGAAGACAGCCTGCTCGGCCGCCTTGAAGCTGACAGTCACATTGGGCTGGGAAGTGCTACCTGGGAAGTCAGTTTGCAGGGCCCATCGCCGCTGGCTGCACGTTTACAGCTAGGCTTCCCACACTGCCCGAGAACATCAAGGCTCCCTCCACAGAGCTCTTCCATCACGTTAGCTCTGCAGGAGAGAGCTCGCGAAACTAGGCCTTTCCTGGCTCGGGAAGTGAGGACCTGTTTGCAGGACTCTTGTACGGACGTCTGCAGAGCCCCGCACTTGCTGTGCGAGGGAGGCATAAAAACACAGTCTCTGGGGCTGCCTTTCCTCCCTCCAAGGAAGAGAGCCTACCCGGTCACCTTCTGGCTGAAAGTCACATCGGGCTTGGAAGTGCTATTTGGGAAGACTGTTTTCAGGGGCAATGGCCGCTGGGTGCACGTGTATGCCTAGGGCTCCCACACTGCCCAGAACATCAAGGTTCCCTCCACACAGCTCTTCCGTCACGTTAGCTCTGCAGGAGAGAGATCGCGAAACTAGGCCTTTCTTGGCTCGGGAAGTGAGGACCTGTTTGCCGGCCTCTTGTACTGGTGTCTGCTGAGCCCCACGCTTGCTGTGCGAGGGAGGCCTAAAAACCCAATCTCTGGGGCTGCCTTTTCTGCGTCCAAGGAAGAGAGCCTGCTCGGCCGCCTTCAAGCTGACAGTCACATTGGTCTGAGAAGTGCTAGTTGGGAAGTCAGTTTTCAGGGCCAATGGCCGCTGGGTGCCCCTGTATGCCTAGGGCTCCCATACTGCCAAGAACCTCAAGGTTCCCTCCACTCAGCTCTTCCCTTACGTTAGCTCTGCAGTAAGGAGCTCACGAAACTAGGCCTTTCTTGGCTCGGGAAGTGAGGACCTGTTTGCAGTCCACTTGTACTGGAGTCTGCAGAGCCCAACCCTTGCTGTGAGAAGGAGGCCTAGAAACACCGTCTGTGGGTCTGCCTTTCCTCCCTCCAAGGAAGACCGCCTGCTTGGCCGCCTTCAAGCTGAAAGGCACATCGGACTGGGAAGTGCTAGTTGGGAAGTCTGTTTTCAAGGCCAATGGCAGCTGGGTGCACGTGTATTCCTAGGGCTCCCACACTGCCCAGAACATCAAGGTTCCCTCCACACAGCTCTTCCCTCACGTTAGCTCTGCAGTAAAGAGCTCACGAAACTAGGCCTTTCTTGGCTCGGGAGGTGAGGACCTGTTTGCAGTCCACTTGTACTGGAGTCTGCAGAGCCCAACAATTGCTGTGCGAAGGAGGCCTAAAAACACCGTCTGTGGGTCTGCCTTTCCTCCCTCCGAGGAAGACCGCCTGCTCGGCCGCCTTCAAGCTGCAAGTCACATTGTGCTGGGAAGTGCTACCTGGGAAGTCAATTTTCAGGGGCCATGGCTGCTGGCTGCACGATTACAGCTAGGCCTCCCACACTGCCCGGGAACATCAAGGCTCCCTCCACAAAGCTCTTCCGTCACGTTAGCTCTGCAGGAGAGAGCTCGCGAGACTAGGCCTTTCCTGGCTCGGGAAGTGAGGACCTGTTCGCAGCAGTATGGGTCGGGCCTCTCAAGAGTCCCACGTTGCCTGCGTACTGGGGGCATGAAAACGCTCTCTCAGGGGCTGCCTTTCCTCCCTCCAAGGAAGAGAGCCTACCCGGCCGCCTTCTGGCTGAAAGTCACATCGGGCTAGGAAGTGCTACCTGGGAAGTCAGTTTGCAGGGGCAATGGCCGCTGGGTGCACGTGTATGCCTAGGGCTCCCACACTGCCCAGAACATACATCAAGGTTCCCTCCACACAGCTCTTTCCTCACGTTAGCTCTGCAGTAAAGAGCTCACGAAACTAGGCCTTTCTTAGCTCGGGAAGTGAGGACCTGTTTGCAGGCCTCTTCTACTGGCGTCTGCAGAGCCCAACAATGGCTGTGCGAGGGAGGCCTAAAAACACAGTCTGTGCATCTGCCTTTCCTCCCTCCAAGGAAGACCGCTTGCTTTGCCGCATTCAAGCTGAAAGTCACATTGTCCTGGGAAGTGCTGCCTGGGAAGTCAGTTTGCAGGGGCAATGGCCGCTGGGTGCACGTGTATGCCTAGGGCTCTCACACTGCCCAGAACATCAAGGCTCCCTCCACACAGCCCTTCCGTCACGTTTGCTCAGCATGAGAGAGCTCGCGAAAGTAGGCCTTTTTTGGCTCGGGAAGTGAGGACCTGTTTGCAGGCCTCTTGTACGGGCGTCTGCAGGGCACCACGCTTGCTGTGCGAGCGAAGCCTAAAAACCCAATCTCTGGGGCTGCCTTTCCTCCCTCCAAGGAAGACAGCCTGCTCGGCCGCCTTGAAGCTGACAGTCACATTGGGCTGGGAAGTGCTACCTGGGAAGTCAGTTTGCAGGGCCCATCGCCGCTGGCTGCACGTTTACAGCTAGGCTTCCCACACTGCCCGAGAACATCAAGGCTCCCTCCACACAGCTCTTCCATCACGTTAGCTCTGCAGGAGAGAGCTCGCGAAATTAGGCCTTTCCTGGCTCGGGAAGTGAGGACCTGTTTGCAGGACTCTTGTACGGAGGTCTGCAGAGCCCCGCACTTGCTGTGCGAGGGAGGCATAAAAACACAGTCTCTGGGGCTGCCTTTCCTCCCTCCAAGGAAGAGAGCCTACCCTGTCACCTTCTGGCTGAAAGTCACATCGGGCGTGGAAGTGCTATTTGGGAAGACTGTTTTCAGGGGCAATGGCCGCTGGGTGCACGTGTATGCCTAGGGCTCCCACACTGCCCAGAACATACATCAAGGTTCCCTCCACACAGCTCTTCCCTCACGTTAGCTCTGCAGTAAAGAGCTCACGAAACTAGGCCTTTCTTGGCTCGGGAAGTGAGGACCTGTTTGCAGGCCTGTTCTACTGGCGTCTGCAGAGCCCAACAATGGCTGTGCGAGGGAGGCCTAAAAACACAGTCTGTGGGTCTGCCTTTCCTCCCTCCAAGGAAGACCGCCTGCTTTGCCGCCTTCAAGCTGAAAGTCACATTGTCCTGGGAAGTGCTGCCTGGGAAGTCAGTTTGCAGGGGCAATGGCCGCTGGGTGCACGTGTATGCCTAGGGCTCTCACACTGCCCAGAACATCAAGGCTCCCTCCACACAGCCCTTCCGTCACGTTTGCTCAGCGTGAGAGAGCTCGCGAAAGTAGGCCTTTTTTGGCTCGGGAAGTGAGGACCTGTTTGCAGGTCACTTGTACGGGCGTCTGCAGGGCACCACGCTTGCTGTGCGAGCGAAGCCTAAAAACCCAATCTCTGGGGCTGCCTTTCCTCCCTCCAAGGAAGACAGCCTGCTCGGCCGCCTTGAAGCTGACAGTCACATTGGGCTGGGAAGTGCTACCTGGGAAGTCAGTTTGCAGGGCCCATCGCCGCTGGCTGCACGTTTACAGCTAGGCTTCCCACACTGCCCGAGAACATCAAGGCTCCCTCCACACAGCTCTTCCATCACGTTAGCTCTGCAGGAGAGAGCTCGCGAAACTAGGCCTTTCCTGGCTCGGGAAGTGAGGACCTGTTTGCAGGACTCTTGTACAGAGGTCTGCAGAGCCCCGCACTTGCTGTGCGAGGGAGGCATAAAAACACAGTCTCTGGGGCTGCCTTTCCTCCCTCCAAGGAAGAGAGCCTACCCGGTCACCTTCTGGCTGAAAGTCACATCGGACTTGGAAGTGCTATTTGGGAAGACTGTTTTCAGGGGCAATGGCCGCTGGGTGCACGTGTATGCCTAGGGCTCCCACACTGCCCAGAACATACATCAAGGTTCCCTCCACACAGCTCTTCCGTCACGTTAGCTCTGCAGGAGAGAGATCGCGAAACTAGGCCTTTCTTGGCTCTGGAAGTGAGGACCTGTTTGCCGGCCTCTTGTACTGGTGTCTGCTGAGCCCCACGCTTGCTGTGCGAGGGAGGCCTAAAAACCCAATCTCTGGGGCTGCCTTTTCTGCGTCCAAGGAAGAGAGCCTGCTCGGCCGCCTTCAAGCTGACAGTCACATTGGTCTGAGAAGTGCTAGTTGGGAAGTCAGTTTTCAGGGCCAATGGCCGCTGGGTGCCCCTGTATGCCTAGGGCCCCCCTACTGCCAAGAACCTCAAGGTTCCCTCCACACAGCTCTTCCCTTACCTTAGCTCTGCAGTAAGGAGCTCACGAAACTAGGCCTTTCTTGGCTCGGGAAGTGAGGACCTGTTTGCAGTCCACTTGTACTGGAGTCTGCAGAGCCCAACCCTTGCTGTGCGAAGGAGGCCTAAAAACACCGTCTGTGGGTCTGCCTTTCCTCCCTCCAAGGAAGACCGCCTGCTTGGCCGCCTTCAAGCTGAAAGGCACATCGGACTGGGAAGTGCTAGTTGGGAAGTCTGTTTTCAAGGCCAATGGCCGCTGGGTGCACGTGTATGCCTAGGGCTCCCACACTGCCCAGAACATCAAGGTTCCCTCCACACAGCTCTTCCCTCACGTTAGCTCTGCAGTAAAGAGCTCACGAAACTAGGCCTTTCTTGGCTCGGGAAGTGAGGACCTGTTTGCAGGCCTCTTCTACTGGCGTCTGCAGAGCCCAACAATGGCTGTGCGAGGGAGGCCTAAAAACACAGTCTGTGGGTCTGCCTTTCCTCCCTCCAAGGAAGACCGCCTGCTTTGCCGCCTTCAAGCTGAAAGTCACATTGTCCTGGGAAGTGCTGCCTGGGAAGTCAGTTTGCAGGGGCAATGGCCGCTGGGTGCACGTGTATGCCTAGGGCTCTCACACTGCCCAGAACATCAAGGCTCCCTCCACACAGCCCTTCCGTCACGTTTGCTCAGCATGAGAGAGCTCGCGAAAGTAGGCCTTTTTTGGCTCGGGAAGTGAGGACCTGTTTGCAGGCCTCTTGTACGGGCGTCTGCAGGGCACCACGCTTGCTGTGCGAGCGAAGCCTAAAAACCCAATCTCTGGGGCTGCCTTTCCTCCCTCCAAGGAAGACAGCCTGCTCGGCCGCCTTGAAGCTGACAGTCACATTGGGCTGGGAAGTGCTACCTGGGAAGTCAGTTTGCAGGGCCGATCGCCGCTGGCTGCACGTTTACAGCTAGGCTTCCCACACTGCCCGAGAACATCAAGGCTCCCTCCACACAGCTCTTCCATCACGTTAGCTCTGCAGGAGAGAGATCGCGAAACTAGGCCTTTCTTGGCTCTGGAAGTGAGGACCTGTTTGCCGGCCTCTTGTACTGGTGTCTGCTGAGCCCCACGCTTGCTGTGCGAGGGAGGCCTAAAAACCCAATCTCTGGGGCTGCCTTTTCTGCGTCCAAGGAAGAGAGCCTGCTCGGCCGCCTTCAAGCTGACAGTCACATTGGTCTGAGAAGTGCTAGTTGGGAAGTCAGTTTTCAGGGCCAATGGCCGCTGGGTGCCCCTGTATGCCTAGGGCCCCCCTACTGCCAAGAACCTCAAGGTTCCCTCCACACAGCTCTTCCGTCACGTTAGCTCTGCAGGAGAGAGATCGCGAAACTAGGCCTTTCTTGGCTCGGGAAGTGAGGACCTGTTTGCCGGCCTCTTGTACTGGTGTCTGCTGAGCCCCACGCTTGCTGTGCGAGGGAGGCCTAAAAACCCAATCTCTGGGGCTGCCTTTTCTGCGTCCAAGGAAGAGAGCCTGCTCGGCCGCCTTCAAGCTGACAGTCACATTGGTCTGAGAAGTGCTAGTTGGGAAGTCAGTTTTCAGGGCCAATGGCCGCTGGGTGCCCCTGTATGCCTAGGGCTCCCATACTGCCAAGAACCTCAAGCTTCCCTCCACTCAGCTCTTCCCTTACGTTAGCTCTGCAGTAAGGAGCTCACGAAACTAGGCCTTTCTTGGCTCGGGAAGTGAGGACCTGTTTGCAGTCCACTTGTACTGGAGTCTGCAGAGCCCAACCCTTGCTGTGAGAAGGAGGCCTAGAAACACCGTCTGTGGGTCTGCCTTTCCTCCCTCCAAGGAAGACCGCCTGCTTGGCCGCCTTCAAGCTGAAAGGCACATCGGACTGGGAAGTGCTAGTTGGGAAGTCTGTTTTCAAGGCCAATGGCAGCTGGGTGCACGTGTATTCCTAGGGCTCCCACACTGCCCAGAACATCAAGGTTCCCTCCACACAGCTCTTCCCTCACGTTAGCTCTGCAGTAAAGAGCTCACGAAACTAGGCCTTTCTTGGCTCGGGAGGTGAGGACCTGTTTGCAGTCCACTTGTACTGGAGTCTGCAGAGCCCAACAATTGCTGTGCGAAGGAGGCCTAAAAACACCGTCTGTGGGTCTGCCTTTCCTCCCTCCGAGGAAGACCGCCTGCTCGGCCGCCTTCAAGCTGCAAGTCACATTGTGCTGGGAAGTGCTACCTGGGAAGTCAATTTTCAGGGGCCATGGCTGCTGGCTGCACGATTACAGCTAGGCCTCCCACACTGCCCGGGAACATCAAGGCTCCCTCCACAAAGCTCTTCCGTCACGTTAGCTCTGCAGGAGAGAGCTCGCGAGACTAGGCCTTTCCTGGCTCGGGAAGTGAGGACCTGTTCGCAGCAGTATGGGTCGGGCCTCTCAAGAGTCCCACGTTGCCTGCGTACTGGGGGCATGAAAACGCTCTCTCAGGGGCTGCCTTTCCTCCCTCCAAGGAAGAGAGCCTACCCGGCCGCCTTCTGGCTGAAAGTCACATCGGGCTAGGAAGTGCTACCTGGGAAGTCAGTTTGCAGGGGCAATGGCCGCTGGGTGCACGTGTATGCCTAGGGCTCCCACACTGCCCAGAACATACATCAAGGTTCCCTCCACACAGCTCTTTCCTCACGTTAGCTCTGCAGTAAAGAGCTCACGAAACTAGGCCTTTCTTAGCTCGGGAAGTGAGGACCTGTTTGCAGGCCTCTTCTACTGGCGTCTGCAGAGCCCAACAATGGCTGTGCGAGGGAGGCCTAAAAACACAGTCTGTGCATCTGCCTTTCCTCCCTCCAAGGAAGACCGCTTGCTTTGCCGCATTCAAGCTGAAAGTCACATTGTCCTGGGAAGTGCTGCCTGGGAAGTCAGTTTGCAGGGGCAATGGCCGCTGGGTGCACGTGTATGCCTAGGGCTCTCACACTGCCCAGAACATCAAGGCTCCCTCCACACAGCCCTTCCGTCACGTTTGCTCAGCATGAGAGAGCTCGCGAAAGTAGGCCTTTTTTGGCTCGGGAAGTGAGGACCTGTTTGCAGGCCTCTTGTACGGGCGTCTGCAGGGCACCACGCTTGCTGTGCGAGCGAAGCCTAAAAACCCAATCTCTGGGGCTGCCTTTCCTCCCTCCAAGGAAGACAGCCTGCTCGGCCGCCTTGAAGCTGACAGTCACATTGGGCTGGGAAGTGCTACCTGGGAAGTCAGTTTGCAGGGCCCATCGCCGCTGGCTGCACGTTTACAGCTAGGCTTCCCACACTGCCCGAGAACATCAAGGCTCCCTCCACACAGCTCTTCCATCACGTTAGCTCTGCAGGAGAGAGCTCGCGAAACTAGGCCTTTCCTGGCTCGGGAAGTGAGGACCTGTTTGCAGGACTCTTGTACGGAGGTCTGCAGAGCCCCGCACTTGCTGTGCGAGGGAGGCATAAAAACACAGTCTCTGGGGCTGCCTTTCCTCCCTCCAAGGAAGAGAGCCTACCCTGTCACCTTCTGGCTGAAAGTCACATCGGGCGTGGAAGTGCTATTTGGGAAGACTGTTTTCAGGGGCAATGGCCGCTGGGTGCACGTGTATGCCTAGGGCTCCCACACTGCCCAGAACATACATCAAGGTTCCCTCCACACAGCTCTTTCCTCACGTTAGCTCTGCAGTAAAGAGCTCACGAAACTAGGCCTTTCTTGGCTCGGGAAGTGAGGACCTGTTTGCAGGCCTCTTCTACTGGCGTCTGCAGAGCCCAACAATGGCTGTGCGAGGGAGGCCTAAAAACACAGTCTGTGGGTCTGCCTTTCCTCCCTCCAAGGAAGACCGCCTGCTTTGCCGCCTTCAAGCTGAAAGTCACATTGTCCTGGGAAGTGCTGCCTGGGAAGTCAGTTTGCAGGGGCAATGGCCGCTGGGTGCACGTGTATGCCTAGGGCTCTCACACTGCCCAGAACATCAAGGCTCCCTCCACACAGCCCTTCCGTCACGTTTGCTCAGCGTGAGAGAGCTCGCGAAAGTAGGCCTTTTTTGGCTCGGGAAGTGAGGACCTGTTTGCAGGTCACTTGTACGGGCGTCTGCAGGGCACCACGCTTGCTGTGCGAGCGAAGCCTAAAAACCCAATCTCTGGGGCTGCCTTTCCTCCCTCCAAGGAAGACAGCCTGCTCGGCCGCCTTGAAGCTGACAGTCACATTGGGCTGGGAAGTGCTACCTGGGAAGTCAGTTTGCAGGGCCCATCGCCGCTGGCTGCACGTTTACAGCTAGGCTTCCCACACTGCCCGAGAACATCAAGGCTCCCTCCACACAGCTCTTCCATCACGTTAGCTCTGCAGGAGAGAGCTCGCGAAACTAGGCCTTTCCTGGCTCGGGAAGTGAGGACCTGTTTGCAGGACTCTTGTACGGAGGTCTGCAGAGCCCCGCACTTGCTGTGCGAGGGAGGCATAAAAACACAGTCTCTGGGGCTGCCTTTCCTCCCTCCAAGGAAGAGAGCCTACCCGGTCACCTTCTGGCTGAAAGTCACATCGGACTTGGAAGTGCTATTTGGGAAGACTGTTTTCAGGGGCAATGGCCGCTGGGTGCACGTGTATGCCTAGGGCTCCCACACTGCCCAGAACATACATCAAGGTTCCCTCCACACAGCTCTTCCGTCACGTTAGCTCTGCAGGAGAGAGATCGCGAAACTAGGCCTTTCTTGGCTCTGGAAGTGAGGACCTGTTTGCCGGCCTCTTGTACTGGTGTCTGCTGAGCCCCACGCTTGCTGTGCGAGGGAGGCCTAAAAACCCAATCTCTGGGGCTGCCTTTTCTGCGTCCAAGGAAGAGAGCCTGCTCGGCCGCCTTCAAGCTGACAGTCACATTGGTCTGAGAAGTGCTAGTTGGGAAGTCAGTTTTCAGGGCCAATGGCCGCTGGGTGCCCCTGTATGCCTAGGGCCCCCCTACTGCCAAGAACCTCAAGGTTCCCTCCACACAGCTCTTCCCTTACCTTAGCTCTGCAGTAAGGAGCTCACGAAACTAGGCCTTTCTTGGCTCGGGAAGTGAGGACCTGTTTGCAGTCCACTTGTACTGGAGTCTGCAGAGCCCAACCCTTGCTGTGCGAAGGAGGCCTAAAAACACCGTCTGTGGGTCTGCCTTTCCTCCCTCCAAGGAAGACCGCCTGCTTGGCCGCCTTCAAGCTGAAAGGCACATCGGACTGGGAAGTGCTAGTTGGGAAGTCTGTTTTCAAGGCCAATGGCCGCTGGGTGCACGTGTATGCCTAGGGCTCCCACACTGCCCAGAACATCAAGGTTCCCTCCACACAGCTCTTCCCTCACGTTAGCTCTGCAGTAAAGAGCTCACGAAACTAGGCCTTTCTTGGCTCGGGAAGTGAGGACCTGTTTGCAGGCCTCTTCTACTGGCGTCTGCAGAGCCCAACAATGGCTGTGCGAGGGAGGCCTAAAAACACAGTCTGTGGGTCTGCCTTTCCTCCCTCCAAGGAAGACCGCCTGCTTTGCCGCCTTCAAGCTGAAAGTCACATTGTCCTGGGAAGTGCTGCCTGGGAAGTCAGTTTGCAGGGGCAATGGCCGCTGGGTGCACGTGTATGCCTAGGGCTCTCACACTGCCCAGAACATCAAGGCTCCCTCCACACAGCCCTTCCGTCACGTTTGCTCAGCATGAGAGAGCTCGCGAAAGTAGGCCTTTTTTGGCTCGGGAAGTGAGGACCTGTTTGCAGGCCTCTTGTACGGGCGTCTGCAGGGCACCACGCTTGCTGTGCGAGCGAAGCCTAAAAACCCAATCTCTGGGGCTGCCTTTCCTCCCTCCAAGGAAGACAGCCTGCTCGGCCGCCTTGAAGCTGACAGTCACATTGGGCTGGGAAGTGCTACCTGGGAAGTCAGTTTGCAGGGCCCATCGCCGCTGGCTGCACGTTTACAGCTAGGCTTCCCACACTGCCCGAGAACATCAAGGCTCCCTCCACACAGCTCTTCCATCACGTTAGCTCTGCAGGAGAGAGATCGCGAAACTAGGCCTTTCTTGGCTCTGGAAGTGAGGACCTGTTTGCCGGCCTCTTGTACTGGTGTCTGCTGAGCCCCACGCTTGCTGTGCGAGGGAGGCCTAAAAACCCAATCTCTGGGGCTGCCTTTTCTGCGTCCAAGGAAGAGAGCCTGCTCGGCCGCCTTCAAGCTGACAGTCACATTGGTCTGAGAAGTGCTAGTTGGGAAGTCAGTTTTCAGGGCCAATGGCCGCTGGGTGCCCCTGTATGCCTAGGGCCCCCCTACTGCCAAGAACCTCAAGGTTCCCTCCACACAGCTCTTCCCTTACCTTAGCTCTGCAGTAAGGAGCTCACGAAACTAGGCCTTTCTTGGCTCGGGAAGTGAGGACCTGTTTGCAGTCCACTTGTACTGGAGTCTGCAGAGCCCAACCCTTGCTGTGCGAAGGAGGCCTAAAAACACCGTCTGTGGGTCTGCCTTTCCTCCCTCCAAGGAAGACCGCCTGCTTGGCCGCCTTCAAGCTGAAAGGCACATCGGACTGGGAAGTGCTAGTTGGGAAGTCTGTTTTCAAGGCCAATGGCCGCTGGGTGCACGTGTATGCCTAGGGCTCCCACACTGCCCAGAACATCAAGGTTCCCTCCACACAGCTCTTCCCTCACGTTAGCTCTGCAGTAAAGAGCTCACGAAACTAGGCCTTTCTTGGCTCGGGAAGTGAGGACCTGTTTGCAGGCCTCTTCTACTGGCGTCTGCAGAGCCCAACAATGGCTGTGCGAGGGAGGCCTAAAAACACAATCTGTGGGTCTGCCTTTCCTCCCTCCAAGGAAGACCGCCTGCTTTGCCGCCTTCAAGCTGAAAGTCACATTGTCCTGGGAAGTGCTGCCTGGGAAGTCAGTTTGCAGGGGCAATGGCCGCTGGGTGCACGTGTATGCCTAGGGCTCTCACACTGCCCAGAACATCAAGGCTCCCTCCACACAGCCCTTCCGTCACGTTTGCTCAGCATGAGAGAGCTCGCGAAAGTAGGCCTTTTTTGGCTCGGGAAGTGAGGACCTGTTTGCAGGCCTCTTGTACGGGCGAATGCAGGGCACCACGCTTGCTGTGCGAGCGAAGCCTAAAAACCCAATCTCTGGGGCTGCCTTTCCTCCCTCCAAGGAAGACAGCCTGCTCGGCCGCCTTGAAGCTGACAGTCACATTGGGCTAGGAAGTGCTACCTGGGAAGTCAGTTTGCAGGGCCCATCGCCGCTGGCTGCACGTTTACAGCTAGGCTTCCCACACTGCCCGAGAACATCAAGGCTCCCTCCACAGAGCTCTTCCATCACGTTAGCTCTGCAGGAGAGAGCTCGCGAAACTAGGCCTTTCCTGGCTCGGGAAGTGAGGACCTGTTTGCAGGACTCTTGTACGGAGGTCTGCAGAGCCCCGCACTTGCTGTGCGAGGGAGGCATAAAAACACAGTCTCTGGGGCTGCCTTTCCTCCCTCCAAGGAAGAGAGCCTACCCGGTCACCTTCTGGCTGAAAGTCACATCGGGCGTGGAAGTGCTATTTGGGAAGACTGTTTTCAGGGGCAATGGCCGCTGGGTGCACGTGTATGCCTAGGGCTCCCACACTGCCCAGAACATACATCAAGGTTCCCTCCACACAGCTCTTCCCTCACGTTAGCTCTGCAGTAAAGAGCTCACGAAACTAGGCCTTTCTTGGCTCGGGAAGTGAGGACCTGTTTGCAGGCCTGTTCTACTGGCGTCTGCAGAGCCCAACAATGGCTGTGCGAGGGAGGCCTAAAAACACAGTCTGTGGGTCTGCCATTCCTCCCTCCAAGGAAGACCGCCTGCTTTGCCGCCTTCAAGCTGAAAGTCACATTGTCCTGGGAAGTGCTGCCTGGGAAGTCAGTTTGCAGGGGCAATGGCCGCTGGGTGCACGTGTATGCCTAGGGCTCTCACACTGCCCAGAACATCAAGGCTCCCTCCACACAGCCCTTCCGTCACGTTTGCTCAGCATGAGAGAGCTCGCGAAAGTAGGCCTTTTTTGGCTCGGGAAGTGAGGACCTGTTTGCAGGTCTCTTGTACGGGCGTCTGCAGGGCACCACGCTTGCTGTGCGAGCGAAGCCTAAAAACCCAATCTCTGGGGCTGCCTTTCCTCCCTCCA
This sequence comes from Giraffa tippelskirchi, assembly GCF_054371585.1. Taxonomy (NCBI): domain Eukaryota; kingdom Metazoa; phylum Chordata; class Mammalia; order Artiodactyla; family Giraffidae; genus Giraffa; species Giraffa tippelskirchi. The sequence continues at coordinate 105,681,770 of NC_137275.1, forward strand.
AGGAAGACAGCCTGCTCGGCCGCCTTGAAGCTGACAGTCACATTGGGCTGGGAAGTGCTACCTGGGAAGTCAGTTTGCAGGGCCCATCGCCGCTGGCTGCACGTTTACAGCTAGGCTTCCCACACTGCCCGAGAACATCAAGGCTCCCTCCACACAGCTCTTCCATCACGTTAGCTCTGCAGGAGAGAGCTCGCGAAACTAGGCCTTTCCTGGCTCGGGAAGTGAGGACCTGTTTGCAGGACTCTTGTACGGAGGTCTGCAGAGCCCCGCACTTGCTGTGCGAGGGAGGCATAAAAACACAGTCTCTGGGGCTGCCTTTCCTCCCTCCAAGGAAGAGAGCCTACCCGGTCACCTTCTGGCTGAAAGTCACATCGGGCTTGGAAGTGCTATTTGGGAAGACTGTTTTCAGGGGCAATGGCCGCTGGGTGCACGTGTATGCCTAGGGCTCCCACACTGCCCAGAACATACATCAAGGTTCCCTCCACACAGCTCTTTCCTCACGTTAGCTCTGCAGTAAAGAGCTCACGAAACTAGGCCTTTCTTGGCTCGGGAAGTGAGGACCTGTTTGCAGGCCTCTTCTACTGGCGTCTGCAGAGCCCAACAATGGCTGTGCGAGGGAGGCCTAAAAACACAGTCTGTGGGTCTGCCTTTCCTCCCTCCAAGGAAGACCGCCTGCTTTGCCGCCTTCAAGCTGAAAGTCACATTGTCCTGGGAAGTGCTGCCTGGGAAGTCAGTTTGCAGGGGCAATGGCCGCTGGGTGCACGTGTATGCCTAGGGCTCTCACACTGCCCAGAACATCAAGGCTCCCTCCACACAGCCCTTCCGTCACGTTTGCTCAGCATGAGAGAGCTCGCGAAAGTAGGCCTTTTTTGGCTCGGGAAGTGAGGACCTGTTTGCAGGCCTCTTGTACGGGCGTCTGCAGGGCACCACGCTTGCTGTGCGAGCGAAGCCTAAAAACCCAATCTCTGGGGCTGCCTTTCCTCCCTCCAAGGAAGAGAGCCTGCTCGGCCGCCTTGAAGCTGACAGTCACATTGGGCTGGGAAGTGCTACCTGGGAAGTCAGTTTGCAGGGCCCATCGCCGCTGGCTGCACGTTTACAGCTAGGCTTCCCACACTGCCCGAGAACATCAAGGCTCCCTCCACACAGCTCTTCCATCACGTTAGCTCTGCAGGAGAGAGCTCGCGAAACTAGGCCTTTCCTGGCTCGGGAAGTGAGGACCTGTTTGCAGGACTCTTGTACGGACGTCTGCAGAGCCCCGCACTTGCTGTGCGAGGGAGGCATAAAAACACAGTCTCTGGGGCTGCCTTTCCTCCCTCCAAGGAAGAGAGCCTACCCGGTCACCTTCTGGCTGAAAGTCACATCGGGCTTGGAAGTGCTATTTGGGAAGACTGTTTTCAGGGGCAATGGCCGCTGGGTGCACGTGTATGCCTAGGGCTCCCACACTGCCCAGAACATACATCAAGGTTCCCTCCACACAGCTCTTCCGTCACGTTAGCTCTGCAGGAGAGAGATCGCGAAACTAGGCCTTTCTTGGCTCTGGAAGTGAGGACCTGTTTGCCGGCCTCTTGTACTGGTGTCTGCTGAGCCCCACGCTTGCTGTGCGAGGGAGGCCTAAAAACCCAATCTCTGGGGCTGCCTTTTCTGCGTCCAAGGAAGAGAGCCTGCTCGGCCGCCTTCAAGCTGACAGTCACATTGGTCTGAGAAGTGCTAGTTGGGAAGTCAGTTTTCAGGGCCAATGGCCGCTGGGTGCCCCTGTATGCCTAGGGCCCCCCTACTGCCAAGAACCTCAAGGTTCCCTCCACACAGCTCTTCCCTTACCTTAGCTCTGCAGTAAGGAGCTCACGAAACTAGGCCTTTCTTGGCTCGGGAAGTGAGGACCTGTTTGCAGTCCACTTGTACTGGAGTCTGCAGAGCCCAACCCTTGCTGTGCGAAGGAGGCCTAAAAACACCGTCTGTGGGTCTGCCTTTCCTCCCTCCAAGGAAGACCGCCTGCTTGGCCGCCTTCAAGCTGAAAGGCACATCGGACTGGGAAGTGCTAGTTGGGAAGTCTGTTTTCAAGGCCAATGGCCGCTGGGTGCACGTGTATGCCTAGGGCTCCCACACTGCCCAGAACATCAAGGTTCCCTCCACACAGCTCTTCCCTCACGTTAGCTCTGCAGTAAAGAGCTCACGAAACTAGGCCTTTCTTGGCTCGGGAAGTGAGGACCTGTTTGCAGGCCTCTTCTACTGGCGTCTGCAGAGCCCAACAATGGCTGTGCGAGGGAGGCCTAAAAACACAGTCTGTGGGTCTGCCTTTCCTCCCTCCAAGGAAGACCGCCTGCTTTGCCGCCTTCAAGCTGAAAGTCACATTGTCCTGGGAAGTGCTGCCTGGGAAGTCAGTTTGCAGGGGCAATGGCCGCTGGGTGCACGTGTATGCCTAGGGCTCTCACACTGCCCAGAACATCAAGGCTCCCTCCACACAGCCCTTCCGTCACGTTTGCTCAGCATGAGAGAGCTCGCGAAAGTAGGCCTTTTTTGGCTCGGGAAGTGAGGACCTGTTTGCAGGCCTCTTGTACGGGCGTCTGCAGGGCACCACGCTTGCTGTGCGAGCGAAGCCTAAAAACCCAATCTCTGGGGCTGCCTTTCCTCCCTCCAAGGAAGACAGCCTGCTCGGCCGCCTTGAAGCTGACAGTCACATTGGGCTGGGAAGTGCTACCTGGGAAGTCAGTTTGCAGGGCCCATCGCCGCTGGCTGCACGTTTACAGCTAGGCTTCCCACACTGCCCGAGAACATCAAGGCTCCCTCCACAGAGCTCTTCCATCACGTTAGCTCTGCAGGAGAGAGCTCGCGAAACTAGGCCTTTCCTGGCTCGGGAAGTGAGGACCTGTTTGCAGGACTCTTGTACGGAGGTCTGCAGAGCCCCGCACTTGCTGTGCGAGGGAGGCATAAAAACACAGTCTCTGGGGCTGCCTTTCCTCCCTCCAAGGAAGAGAGCCTACCCGGTCACCTTCTGGCTGAAAGTCACATCGGGCGTGGAAGTGCTATTTGGGAAGACTGTTTTCAGGGGCAATGGCCGCTGGGTGCACGTGTATGCCTAGGGCTCCCACACTGCCCAGAACATACATCAAGGTTCCCTCCACACAGCTCTTCCCTCACGTTAGCTCTGCAGTAAAGAGCTCACGAAACTAGGCCTTTCTTGGCTCGGGAAGTGAGGACCTGTTTGCAGGCCTGTTCTACTGGCGTCTGCAGAGCCCAACAATGGCTGTGCGAGGGAGGCCTAAAAACACAGTCTGTGGGTCTGCCTTTCCTCCCTCCAAGGAAGACCGCCTGCTTTGCCGCCTTCAAGCTGAAAGTCACATTGTCCTGGGAAGTGCTGCCTGGGAAGTCAGTTTGCAGGGGCAATGGCCGCTGGGTGCACGTGTATGCCTAGGGCTCTCACACTGCCCAGAACATCAAGGCTCCCTCCACACAGCCCTTCCGTCACGTTTGCTCAGCATGAGAGAGCTCGCGAAAGTAGGCCTTTTTTGGCTCGGGAAGTGAGGACCTGTTTGCAGGCCTCTTGTACTGTCATCTGCAGAGCCCCACACTTGCTGTGCGAGGCAGGCATAAAAACACAGTCTCTGGGCTGCCTTTCCTCCCTCCAAGGAAGAGAGCCTGCTCGGCCGCCTTCAAGCTGACAGTCACATTGTGCTGGGAAGTGCTACCTGGGAAGTCAATTTTCAGGGGCCATGGCTGCTGGCTGCACGATTACAGCTAGGCCTCCCACACTGCCCTGGAACATCAAGGCTCCCTCCACAAAGCTCTTCCGTCACGTTAGCTCTGCAGGAGAGAGCTCTCGAGACTAGGCCTTTCCTGGCTCGGGAAGTGAGGACCTGCTCGCAGCAGTATGGGTCGGGCCTCTCAAGAGCCCCACGTTGCCTGCGTACTGGGGGCATGAAAACGCTCTCTCAGGGGCTGCCTTTCCTCCCTCCAAGGAAGAGAGCCTACCCGGCCGCCTTCTGGCTGAAAGTCACATCGGGCTAGGAAGTGCTACCTGGGAAGTCAGTTTGCAGGGGCAATGGCCGCTGGGTGCACGTGTATGCCTAGGGCTCCCACACTGCCCAGAACATACATCAAGGTTCCCTCCACACAGCTCTTTCCTCACGTTAGCTCTGCAGTAAAGAGCTCACGAAACTAGGCCTTTCTTGGCTCGGGAAGTGAGGACCTGTTTGCAGGCCTCTTCTACTGGCGTCTGCAGAGCCCAACAATGGCTGTGCGAGGGAGGCCTAAAAACACAGTCTGTGGGTCTGCCTTTCCTCCCTCCAAGGAAGACCGCCTGCTTTGCCGCCTTCAAGCTGAAAGTCACATTGTCCTGGGAAGTGCTGCCTGGGAAGTCAGTTTGCAGGGGCAATGGCCGCTGGGTGCACGTGTATGCCTAGGGCTCTCACACTGCCCAGAACATCAAGGCTCCCTCCACACAGCCCTTCCGTCACGTTTGCTCAGCATGAGAGAGCTCGCGAAAGTAGGCCTTTTTTGGCTCGGGAAGTGAGGACCTGTTTGCAGGCCTCTTGTACGGGCGTCTGCAGAGCACCACGCTTGCTGTGCGAGCGAAGCCTAAAAACCCAATCTCTGGGGCTGCCTTTCCTCCCTCCAAGGAAGACAGCCTGCTCGGCCGCCTTGAAGCTGACAGTCACATTGGGCTGGGAAGTGCTACCTGGGAAGTCAGTTTGCAGGGCCCATCGCCGCTGGCTGCACGTTTACAGCTAGGCTTCCCACACTGCCCGAGAACATCAAGGCTCCCTCCACACAGCTCTTCCGTCACGTTAGCTCTGCAGGAGAGAGATCGCGAAACTAGGCCTTTCTTGGCTCTGGAAGTGAGGACCTGTTTGCCGGCCTCTTGTACTGGTGTCTGCTGAGCCCCACGCTTGCTGTGCGAGGGAGGCCTAAAAACCCAATCTCTGGGGCTGCCTTTTCTGCGTCCAAGGAAGAGAGCCTGCTCGGCCGCCTTCAAGCTGACAGTCACATTGGTCTGAGAAGTGCTAGTTGGGAAGTCAGTTTTCAGGGCCAATGGCCGCTGGGTGCCCCTGTATGCCTAGGGCCCCCCTACTGCCAAGAACCTCAAGGTTCCCTCCACACAGCTCTTCCCTTACCTTAGCTCTGCAGTAAGGAGCTCACGAAACTAGGCCTTTCTTGGCTCGGGAAGTGAGGACCTGTTTGCAGTCCACTTGTACTGGAGTCTGCAGAGCCCAACCCTTGCTGTGCGAAGGAGGCCTAAAAACACCGTCTGTGGGTCTGCCTTTCCTCCCTCCAAGGAAGACCGCCTGCTTGGCCGCCTTCAAGCTGAAAGGCACATCGGACTGGGAAGTGCTAGTTGGGAAGTCTGTTTTCAAGGCCAATGGCCGCTGGGTGCACGTGTATGCCTAGGGCTCCCACACTGCCCAGAACATCAAGGTTCCCTCCACACAGCTCTTCCCTCACGTTAGCTCTGCAGTAAAGAGCTCAGGAAACTAGGCCTTTCTTGGCTCGGGAAGTGAGGACCTGTTTGCAGGCCTCTTCTACTGGCGTCTGCAGAGCCCAACAATGGCTGTGCGAGGGAGGCCTAAAAACACAGTCTGTGGGTCTGCCTTTCCTCCCTCCAAGGAAGACCGCCTGCTTTGCCGCCTTCAAGCTGAAAGTCACATTGTCCTGGGAAGTGCTGCCTGGGAAGTCAGTTTGCAGGGGCAATGGCCGCTGGGTGCACGTGTATGCCTAGGGCTCTCACACTGCCCAGAACATCAAGGCTCCCTCCACACAGCCCTTCCGTCACGTTTGCTCAGCATGAGAGAGCTCGCGAAAGTAGGCCTTTTTTGGCTCGGGAAGTGAGGACCTGTTTGCAGGCCTCTTGTACGGGCGTCTGCAGGGCACCACGCTTGCTGTGCGAGCGAAGCCTAAAAACCCAATCTCTGGGGCTGCCTTTCCTCCCTCCAAGGAAGACAGCCTGCTCGGCCGCCTTGAAGCTGACAGTCACATTGGGCTGGGAAGTGCTACCTGGGAAGTCAGTTTGCAGGGCCCATCGCCGCTGGCTGCACGTTTACAGCTAGGCTTCCCACACTGCCCGAGAACATCAAGGCTCCCTCCACACAGCTCTTCCATCACGTTAGCTCTGCAGGAGAGAGATCGCGAAACTAGGCCTTTCTTGGCTCTGGAAGTGAGGACCTGTTTGCCGGCCTCTTGTACTGGTGTCTGCTGAGCCCCACGCTTGCTGTGCGAGGGAGGCCTAAAAACCCAATCTCTGGGGCTGCCTTTTCTGCGTCCAAGGAAGAGAGCCTGCTCGGCCGCCTTCAAGCTGACAGTCACATTGGTCTGAGAAGTGCTAGTTGGGAAGTCAGTTTTCAGGGCCAATGGCCGCTGGGTGCCCCTGTATGCCTAGGGCCCCCCTACTGCCAAGAACCTCAAGGTTCCCTCCACACAGCTCTTCCCTTACCTTAGCTCTGCAGTAAGGAGCTCACGAAACTAGGCCTTTCTTGGCTCGGGAAGTGAGGACCTGTTTGCAGTCCACTTGTACTGGAGTCTGCAGAGCCCAACCCTTGCTGTGCGAAGGAGGCCTAAAAACACCGTCTGTGGGTCTGCCTTTCCTCCCTCCAAGGAAGACCGCCTGCTTGGCCGCCTTCAAGCTGAAAGGCACATCGGACTGGGAAGTGCTAGTTGGGAAGTCTGTTTTCAAGGCCAATGGCCGCTGGGTGCACGTGTATGCCTAGGGCTCCCACACTGCCCAGAACATCAAGGTTCCCTCCACACAGCTCTTCCCTCACGTTAGCTCTGCAGTAAAGAGCTCACGAAACTAGGCCTTTCTTAGCTCGGGAAGTGAGGACCTGTTTGCAGGCCTCTTCTACTGGCGTCTGCAGAGCCCAACAATGGCTGTGCGAGGGAGGCCTAAAAACACAGTCTGTGGGTCTGCCTTTCCTCCCTCCAAGGAAGACCGCCTGCTTTGCCGCCTTCAAGCTGAAAGTCACATTGTCCTGGGAAGTGCTGCCTGGGAAGTCAGTTTGCAGGGGCAATGGCCGCTGGGTGCACGTGTATGCCTAGGGCTCTCACACTGCCCAGAACATCAAGGCTCCCTCCACACAGCCCTTCCGTCACGTTTGCTCAGCATGAGAGAGCTCGCGAAAGTAGGCCTTTTTTGGCTCGGGAAGTGAGGACCTGTTTGCAGGCCTCTTGTACTGTCATCTGCAGAGCCCCACACTTGCAGTGCGAGGCAGGCATAAAAACACAGTCTCTGGGCTGCCTTTCCTCCCTCCAAGGAAGAGAGCCTGCTCGGCCGCCTTGAAGCTGACAGTCACATTGGGCTGGGAAGTGCTACCTGGGAAGTCAATTTTCAGGGGCCATGGCTGCTGGCTGCACGATTACAGCTAGGCCTCCCACACTGCCCTGGAACATCAAGGCTCCCTCCACAAAGCTCTTCCGTCACGTTAGCTCTGCAGGAGAGAGCTCTCGAGACTAGGCCTTTCCTGGCTCGGGAAGTGAGGACCTGCTCGCAGCAGTATGGGTCGGGCCTCTCAAGAGCCCCACGTTGCCTGCGTACTGGGGGCATGAAAACGCTCTCTCAGGGGCTGCCTTTCCTCCCTCCAAGGAAGAGAGCCTACCCGGCCGCCTTCTGGCTGAAAGTCACATCGGGCTAGGAAGTGCTACCTGGGAAGTCAGTTTGCAGGGGCAATGGCCGCTGGGTGCACGTGTATGCCTAGGGCTCCCACACTGCCCAGAACATACATCAAGGTTCCCTCCACACAGCTCTTTCCTCACGTTAGCTCTGCAGTAAAGAGCTCACGAAACTAGGCCTTTCTTGGCTCGGGAAGTGAGGACCTGTTTGCAGGCCTCTTCTACTGGCGTCTGCAGAGCCCAACAATGGCTGTGCGAGGGAGGCCTAAAAACACAGTCTGTGGGTCTGCCTTTCCTCCCTCCAAGGAAGACCGCCTGCTTTGCCGCCTTCAAGCTGAAAGTCACATTGTCCTGGGAAGTGCTGCCTGGGAAGTCAGTTTGCAGGGGCAATGGCCGCTGGGTGCACGTGTATGCCTAGGGCTCTCACACTGCCCAGAACATCAAGGCTCCCTCCACACAGCCCTTCCGTCACGTTTGCTCAGCATGAGAGAGCTCGCGAAAGTAGGCCTTTTTTGGCTCGGGAAGTGAGGACCTGTTTGCAGGCCTCTTGTACGGGCGTCTGCAGAGCACCACGCTTGCTGTGCGAGCGAAGCCTAAAAACCCAATCTCTGGGGCTGCCTTTCCTCCCTCCAAGGAAGACAGCCTGCTCGGCCGCCTTGAAGCTGACAGTCACATTGGGCTGGGAAGTGCTACCTGGGAAGTCAGTTTGCAGGGCCCATCGCCGCTGGCTGCACGTTTACAGCTAGGCTTCCCACACTGCCCGAGAACATCAAGGCTCCCTCCACACAGCTCTTCCGTCACGTTAGCTCTGCAGGAGAGAGATCGCGAAACTAGGCCTTTCTTGGCTCTGGAAGTGAGGACCTGTTTGCCGGCCTCTTGTACTGGTGTCTGCTGAGCCCCACGCTTGCTGTGCGAGGGAGGCCTAAAAACCCAATCTCTGGGGCTGCCTTTCCTGCGTCCAAGGAAGAGAGCCTGCTCGGCCGCCTTCAAGCTGACAGTCACATTGGTCTGAGAAGTGCTAGTTGGGAAGTCAGTTTTCAGGGCCAATGGCCGCTGGGTGCCCCTGTATGCCTAGGGCCCCCCTACTGCCAAGAACCTCAAGGTTCCCTCCACACAGCTCTTCCCTTACCTTAGCTCTGCAGTAAGGAGCTCACGAAACTAGGCCTTTCTTGGCTCGGGAAGTGAGGACCTGTTTGCAGTCCACTTGTACTGGAGTCTGCAGAGCCCAACCCTTGCTGTGCGAAGGAGGCCTAAAAACACCGTCTGTGGGTCTGCCTTTCCTCCCTCCAAGGAAGACCGCCTGCTTGGCCGCCTTCAAGCTGAAAGGCACATCGGACTGGGAAGTGCTAGTTGGGAAGTCTGTTTTCAAGGCCAATGGCCGCTGGGTGCACGTGTATGCCTAGGGCTCCCACACTGCCCAGAACATCAAGGTTCCCTCCACACAGCTCTTCCCTCACGTTAGCTCTGCAGTAAAGAGCTCACGAAACTAGGCCTTTCTTGGCTCGGGAAGTGAGGACCTGTTTGCAGGCCTCTTCTACTGGCGTCTGCAGAGCCCAACAATGGCTGTGCGAGGGAGGCCTAAAAACACAGTCTGTGGGTCTGCCTTTCCTCCCTCCAAGGAAGACCGCCTGCTTTGCCGCCTTCAAGCTGAAAGTCACATTGTCCTGGGAAGTGCTGCCTGGGAAGTCAGTTTGCAGGGGCAATGGCCGCTGGGTGCACGTGTATGCCTAGGGCTCTCACACTGCCCAGAACATCAAGGCTCCCTCCACACAGCCCTTCCGTCACGTTTGCTCAGCATGAGAGAGCTCGCGAAAGTAGGCCTTTTTTGGCTCGGGAAGTGAGGACCTGTTTGCAGGCCTCTTGTACGGGCGTCTGCAGGGCACCACGCTTGCTGTGCGAGCGAAGCCTAAAAACCCAATCTCTGGGGCTGCCTTTCCTCCCTCCAAGGAAGACAGCCTGCTCGGCCGCCTTGAAGCTGACAGTCACATTGGGCTGGGAAGTGCTACCTGGGAAGTCAGTTTGCAGGGCCCATCGCCGCTGGCTGCACGTTTACAGCTAGGCTTCCCACACTGCCCGAGAACATCAAGGCTCCCTCCACACAGCTCTTCCATCACGTTAGCTCTGCAGGAGAGAGCTCGCGAAACTAGGCCTTTCCTGGCTCGGGAAGTGAGGACCTGTTTGCAGGACTCTTGTACGGAGGTCTGCAGAGCCCCGCACTTGCTGTGCGAGGGAGGCATAAAAACACAGTCTCTGGGGCTGCCTTTCCTCCCTCCAAGGAAGAGAGCCTACCCGGTCACCTTCTGGCTGAAAGTCACATCGGGCGTGGAAGTGCTATTTGGGAAGACTGTTTTCAGGGGCAATGGCCGCTGGGTGCACGTGTAGGCCTAGGGCTCCCACACTGCCCAGAACATACATCAAGGTTCCCTCCACACAGCTCTTCCCTCACGTTAGCTCTGCAGTAAAGAGCTCACGAAACTAGGCCTTTCTTGGCTCGGGAAGTGAGGACCTGTTTGCAGGCCTGTTCTACTGGCGTCTGCAGAGCCCAACAATGGCTGTGCGAGGGAGGCCTAAAAACACAGTCTGTGGGTCTGCCTTTCCTCCCTCCAAGGAAGACCGCCTGCTTTGCCGCCTTCAAGCTGAAAGTCACATTGTCCTGGGAAGTGCTGCCTGGGAAGTCAGTTTGCAGGGGCAATGGCCGCTGGGTGCACGTGTATGCCTAGGGCTCTCACACTGCCCAGAACATCAAGGCTCCCTCCACACAGCCCTTCCGTCACGTTTGCTCAGCATGAGAGAGCTCACGAAAGTAGGCCTTTTTTGGCTCGGGAAGTGAGGACCTGTTTGCAGGCCTCTTGTACGGGCGTCTGCAGGGCACCACGCTTGCTGTGCGAGCGAAGCCTAAAAACCCAATCTCTGGGGCTGCCTTTCCTCCCTCCAAGGAAGACAGCCTGCTCGGCCGCCTTGAAGCTGACAGTCACATTGGGCTGGGAAGTGCTACCTGGGAAGTCAGTTTGCAGGGCCCATCGCCGCTGGCTGCACGTTTACAGCTAGGCTTCCCACACTGCCCGAGAACATCAAGGCTCCCTCCACAGAGCTCTTCCATCACGTTAGCTCTGCAGGAGAGAGCTCGCGAAACTAGGCCTTTCCTGGCTCGGGAAGTGAGGACCTGTTTGCAGGACTCTTGTACGGAGGTCTGCAGAGCCCCGCACTTGCTGTGCGAGGGAGGCATAAAAACACAGTCTCTGGGGCTGCCTTTCCTCCCTCCAAGGAAGAGAGCCTACCCGGTCACCTTCTGGCTGAAAGTCACATCGGGCTTGGAAGTGCTATTTGGGAAGACTGTTTTCAGGGGCAATGGCCGCTGGGTGCACGTGTATGCCTAGGGCTCCCACACTGCCCAGAACATCAAGGTTCCCTCCACACAGCTCTTCCCTCACGTTAGCTCTGCAGGAGAGAGATCGCGAAACTAGGCCTTTCTTGGCTCTGGAAGTGAGGACCTGTTTGCCGGCCTCTTGTACTGGTGTCTGCTGAGCCCCACGCTTGCTGTGCGAGGGAGGCCTAAAAACCCAATCTCCGGGGCTGCCTTTTCTGCGTCCAAGGAAGAGAGCCTGCTCGGCCGCCTTCAAGCTGACAGTCACATTGGTCTGAGAAGTGCTAGTTGGGAAGTCAGTTTTCAGGGCCAATGGCCGCTGGGTGCCCCTGTATGCCTAGGGCTCCCATACTGCCAAGAAACTCAAGGTTCCCTCCACACAGCTCTTCCCTTACCTTAGCTCTGCAGTAAGGAGCTCACGAAACTAGGCCTTTCTTGGCTCGGGAAGTGAGGACCTGTTTGCAGTCCACTTGTACTGGAGTCTGCAGAGCCCAACCCTTGCTGTGAGAAGGAGGCCTAAAAACACCGTCTGTGGGTCTGCCTTTCCTCCCTCCAAGGAAGACCGCCTGCTTGGCCGCCTTCAAGCTGAAAGGCACATCGGACTGGGAAGTGCTAGTTGGGAAGTCTGTTTTCAAGGCCAATGGCCGCTGGGTGCACGTGTATGCCTAGGGCTCCCACACTGCCCAGAACATCAAGGTTCCCTCCACACAGCTCTTCCCTCACGTTAGCTCTGCAGTAAAGAGCTCACGAAACTAGGCCTTTCTTGGCTCGGGAAGTGAGGACCTGTTTGCAGGCCTCTTCTACTGGCGTCTGCAGAGCCCAACAATGGCTGTGCGAGGGAGGCCTAAAAACACAGTCTGTGGGTCTGCCTTTCCTCCCTCCAAGGAAGACCGCCTGCTTTGCCGCCTTCAAGCTGAAAGTCACATTGTCCTGGGAAGTGCTGCCTGGGAAGTCAGTTTGCAGGGGCAATGGCCGCTGGGTGCACGTGTATGCCTAGGGCTCTCACACTGCCCAGAACATCAAGGCTCCCTCCACACAGCCCTTCCGTCACGTTTGCTCAGCATGAGAGAGCTCGCGAAAGTAGGCCTTTTTTGGCTCGGGAAGTGAGGACCTGTTTGCAGGCCTCTTGTACGGGCGTCTGCAGGGCACCACGCTTGCTGTGCGAGCGAAGCCTAAAAACCCAATCTCTGGGGCTGCCTTTCCTCCCTCCAAGGAAGACAGCCTGCTCGGCCGCCTTGAAGCTGACAGTCACATTGGGCTGGGAAGTGCTACCTGGGAAGTCAGTTTGCAGGGCCCATCGCCGCTGGCTGCACGTTTACAGCTAGGCTTCCCACACTGCCCGAGAACATCAAGGCTCCCTCCACACAGCTCTTCCATCACGTTAGCTCTGCAGGAGAGAGATCGCGAAACTAGGCCTTTCTTGGCTCTGGAAGTGAGGACCTGTTTGCCGGCCTCTTGTACTGGTGTCTGCTGAGCCCCACGCTTGCTGTGCGAGGGAGGCCTAAAAACCCAATCTCTGGGGCTGCCTTTTCTGCGTCCAAGGAAGAGAGCCTGCTCGGCCGCCTTCAAGCTGACAGTCACATTGGTCTGAGAAGTGCTAGTTGGGAAGTCAGTTTTCAGGGCCAATGGCCGCTGGGTGCCCCTGTATGCCTAGGGCTCCCATACTGCCAAGAACCTCAAGGTTCCCTCCACTCAGCTCTTCCCTTACGTTAGCTCTGCAGTAAGGAGCTCACGAAACTAGGCCTTTCTTGGCTCGGGAAGTGAGGACCTGTTTGCAGTCCACTTGTACTGGAGTCTGCAGAGCCCAACCCTTGCTGGGCGAAGGAGGCCTAAAAACACCGTCTGTGGGTCTGCCTTTCCTCCCTCCAAGGAAGACCGCCTGCTTGGCCGCCTTCAAGCTGAAAGGCACATCGGACTGGGAAGTGCTAGTTGGGAAGTCTGTTTTCAAAGCCAATGGCCGCTGGGTGCACGTGTATGCCTAGGGCTCCCACACTGCCCAGAACATCAAGGTTCCCTCCACACAGCTCTTCCCTCACGTTAGCTCTGCAGTAAAGAGCTCACGAAACTAGGCCTTTCTTAGCTCGGGAGGTGAGGACCTGTTTGCAGGCCTCTTCTACTGGCGTCTGCAGAGCCCAACAATGGCTGTGCGAGGGAGGCCTAAAAACACAGTCTGTGGGTCTGCCTTTCCTCCCTCCAAGGAAGACCGCTTGCTTTGCCGCATTCAAGCTGAAAGTCACATTGTCCTGGGAAGTGCTGCCTGGGAAGTCAGTTTGCAGGGGCAATGGCCGCTGGGTGCACGTGTATGCCTAGGGCTCTCACACTGCCCAGAACATCAACGCTCCCTCCACACAGCCCTTCCGTCACGTTTGCTCAGCATGAGAGAGCTCGCGAAAGTAGGCCTTTTTTGGCTCGGGAAGTGAGGACCTGTTTGCAGGCCTCTTGTACTGTCATCTGCAGAGCCCCACACTTGCTGTGCGAGGCAGGCATAAAAACACAGTCTCTGGGCTGCCTTTCCTCCCTCCAAGGAAGAGAGCCTGCTCGGCCGCCTTCAAGCTGACAGTCACATTGTGCTGGGAAGTGCTACCTGGGAAGTCAATTTTCAGGGGCCATGGCTGCTGGCTGCACGATTACAGCTAGGCCTCCCACACTGCCCGGGAACATCAAGGCTCCCTCCACAAAGCTCTTCCGTCACGTTAGCTCTGCAGGAGAGAGCTCTCGAGACTAGGCCTTTCCTGGCTCGGGAAGTGAGGACCTGCTCGCAGCAGTATGGGTCGGGCCTCTCAAGAGCCCCACGTTGCCTGCGTACTGGGGGCATGAAAACGCTCTCTCAGGGGCTGCCTTTCCTCCCTCCAAGGAAGAGAGCCTACCCGGCCGCCTTCTGGCTGAAAGTCACATCGGGCTAGGAAGTGCTACCTGGGAAGTCAGTTTGCAGGGGCAATGGCCGCTGGGTGCACGTGTATGCCTAGGGCTCCCACACTGCCCAGAACATCAAGGTTCCCTCCACAGAGCTCTTCCATCACGTTAGCTCTGCAGGAGAGAGCTCGCGAAACTAGGCCTTTCCTGGCTCGGGAAGTGAGGACCTGTTTGCAGGACTCTTGTACGGAGGTCTGCAGAGCCCCGCACTTGCTGTGCGAGGGAGGCATAAAAACACAGTCTCTGGGGCTGCCTTTCCTCCCTCCAAGGAAGAGAGCCTACCCGGTCACCTTCTGGCTGAAAGTCACATCGGGCGTGGAAGTGCTATTTGAGAAGACTGTTTTCAGGGGCAATGGCCGCTGGGTGCACGTGTATGCCTAGGGCTCCCACACTGCCCAGAACATACATCAAGGTTCCCTCCACACAGCTCTTCCCTCACGTTAGCTCTGCAGTAAAGAGCTCACGAAACTAGGCCTTTCTTGGCTCGGGAAGTGAGGACCTGTTTGCAGGCCTGTTCTACTGGCGTCTGCAGAGCCCAACAATGGCTGTGCGAGGGAGGCCTAAAAACACAGTCTGTGGGTCTGCCTTTCCTCCCTCCAAGGAAGACCGCCTGCTTTGCCGCCTTCAAGCTGAAAGTCACATTGTCCTGGGAAGTGCTGCCTGGGAAGTCAGTTTGCAGGGGCAATGGCCGCTGGGTGCACGTGTATGCCTAGGGCTCTCACACTGCCCAGAACATCAAGGCTCCCTCCACACAGCCCTTCCGTCACGTTTGCTCAGCATGAGAGAGCTCGCGAAAGTAGGCCTTTTTTGGCTCGGGAAGTGAGGACCTGTTTGCAGGCCTCTTGTACGGGCGTCTGCAGAGCACCACGCTTGCTGTGCGAGCGAAGCCTAAAAACCCAATCTCTGGGGCTGCCTTTCCTCCCTCCAAGGAAGACAGCCTGCTCGGCCGCCTTGAAGCTGACAGTCACATTGGGCTGGGAAGTGCTACCTGGGAAGTCAGTTTGCAGGGCCCATCGCCGCTGGCTGCACGTTTACAGCTAGGCTTCCCACACTGCCCGAGAACATCAAGGCTCCCTCCACACAGCTCTTCCGTCACGTTAGCTCTGCAGGAGAGAGATCGCGAAACTAGGCCTTTCTTGGCTCTGGAAGTGAGGACCTGTTTGCCGGCCTCTTGTACTGGTGTCTGCTGAGCCCCACGCTTGCTGTGCGAGGGAGGCCTAAAAACCCAATCTCTGGGGCTGCCTTTTCTGCGTCCAAGGAAGAGAGCCTGCTCGGCCGCCTTCAAGCTGACAGTCACATTGGTCTGAGAAGTGCTAGTTGGGAAGTCAGTTTTCAGGGCCAATGGCCGCTGGGTGCCCCTGTATGCCTAGGGCCCCCCTACTGCCAAGAACCTCAAGGTTCCCTCCACACAGCTCTTCCCTTACCTTAGCTCTGCAGTAAGGAGCTCACGAAACTAGGCCTTTCTTGGCTCGGGAAGTGAGGACCTGTTTGCAGTCCACTTGTACTGGAGTCTGCAGAGCCCAACCCTTGCTGTGCGAAGGAGGCCTAAAAACACCGTCTGTGGGTCTGCCTTTCCTCCCTCCAAGGAAGACCGCCTGCTTGGCCGCCTTCAAGCTGAAAGGCACATCGGACTGGGAAGTGCTAGTTGGGAAGTCTGTTTTCAAGGCCAATGGCCGCTGGGTGCACGTGTATGCCTAGGGCTCCCACACTGCCCAGAACATCAAGGTTCCCTCCACACAGCTCTTCCCTCACGTTAGCTCTGCAGTAAACAGCTCACGAAACTAGGCCTTTCTTGGCTCGGGAAGTGAGGACCTGTTTGCAGGCCTCTTCTACTGGCGTCTGCAGAGCCCAACAATGGCTGTGCGAGGGAGGCCTAAAAACACAGTCTGTGGGTCTGCCTTTCCTCCCTCCAAGGAAGACCGCCTGCTTTGCCGCCTTCAAGCTGAAAGTCACATTGTCCTGGGAAGTGCTGCCTGGGAAGTCAGTTTGCAGGGGCAATGGCCGCTGGGTGCACGTGTATGCCTAGGGCTCTCACACTGCCCAGAACATCAAGGCTCCCTCCACACAGCCCTTCCGTCACGTTTGCTCAGCATGAGAGAGCTCGCGAAAGTAGGCCTTTTTTGGCTCGGGAAGTGAGGACCTGTTTGCAGGCCTCTTGTACGGGCGTCTGCAGGGCACCACGCTTGCTGTGCGAGCGAAGCCTAAAAACCCAATCTCTGGGGCTGCCTTTCCTCCCTCCAAGGAAGACAGCCTGCTCGGCCGCCTTGAAGCTGACAGTCACATTGGGCTGGGAAGTGCTACCTGGGAAGTCAGTTTGCAGGGCCCATCGCCGCTGGCTGCACGTTTACAGCTAGGCTTCCCACACTGCCCGAGAACATCAAGGCTCCCTCCACACAGCTCTTCCATCACGTTAGCTCTGCAGGAGAGAGCTCGCGAAACTAGGCCTTTCCTGGCTCGGGAAGTGAGGACCTGTTTGCAGGACTCTTGTACGGAGGTCTGCAGAGCCCCGCACTTGCTGTGCGAGGGAGGCATAAAAACACAGTCTCTGGGGCTGCCTTTCCTCCCTCCAAGGAAGAGAGCCTACCCGGTCACCTTCTGGCTGAAAGTCACATCGGGCTTGGAAGTGCTATTTGGGAAGACTGTTTTCAGGGGCAATGGCCGCTGGGTGCACGTGTAGGCCTAGGGCTCCCACACTGCCCAGAACATACATCAAGGTTCCCTCCACACAGCTCTTCCCTCACGTTAGCTCTGCAGTAAAGAGCTCACGAAACTAGGCCTTTCTTGGCTCGGGAAGTGAGGACCTGTTTGCAGGCCTGTTCTACTGGCGTCTGCAGAGCCCAACAATGGCTGTGCGAGGGAGGCCTAAAAACACAGTCTGTGGGTCTGCCTTTCCTCCCTCCAAGGAAGACCGCCTGCTTTGCCGCCTTCAAGCTGAAAGTCACATTGTCCTGGGAAGAGCTGCCTGGGAAGTCAGTTTGCAGGGGCAATGGCCGCTGGGTGCACGTGTATGCCTAGGGCTCTCACACTGCCCAGAACATCAAGGCTCCCTCCACACAGCCCTTCCGTCACGTTTGCTCAGCATGAGAGAGCTCGCGACAGTAGGCCTTTTTTGGCTCGGGAAGTGAGGACCTGTTTGCAGGTCTCTTGTACGGGCGTCTGCAGGGCACCACGCTTGCTGTGCGAGCGAAGCCTAAAAACCCAATCTCTGGGGCTGCCTTTCCTCCCTCCAAGGAAGACAGCCTGCTCGGCCGCCTTGAAGCTGACAGTCACATTGGGCTGGGAAGTGCTACCTGGGAAGTCAGTTTGCAGGGCCCATCGCCGCTGGCTGCACGTTTACAGCTAGGCTTCCCACACTGCGCGAGAACATCAAGGCTCCCTCCACACAGCTCTTCCATCACGTTAGCTCTGCAGGAGAGAGCTCGCGAAACTAGGCCTTTCCTGGCTCGGGAAGTGAGGACCTGTTTGCAGGACTCTTGTACGGAGGTCTGCAGAGCCCCGCACTTGCTGTGCGAGGGAGGCATAAAAACACAGTCTCTGGGGCTGCCTTTCCTCCCTCCAAGGAAGAGAGCCTACCCGGTCACCTTCTGGCTGAAAGTCACATCGGGCTTGGAAGTGCTATTTGGGAAGACTGTTTTCAGGGGCAATGGCCGCTGGGTGCACGTGTATGCCTAGGGCTCCCACACTGCCCAGAACATACATCAAGGTTCCCTCCACACAGCTCTTTCCTCACGTTAGCTCTGCAGTAAAGAGCTCACGAAACTAGGCCTTTCTTGGCTCGGGAAGTGAGGACCTGTTTGCAGGCCTCTTCTACTGGCGTCTGCAGAGCCCAACAATGGCTGTGCGAGGGAGGCCTAAAAACACAGTCTGTGGGTCTGCCTTTCCTCCCTCCAAGGAAGACCGCCTGCTTTGCCGCCTTCAAGCTGAAAGTCACATTGTCCTGGGAAGTGCTGCCTGGGAAGTCAGTTTGCAGGGGCAATGGCCGCTGGGTGCACGTGTATGCCTAGGGCTCTCACACTGCCCAGAACATCAAGGCTCCCTCCACACAGCCCTTCCGTCACGTTTGCTCAGCATGAGAGAGCTCACGAAAGTAGGCCTTTTTTGGCTCGGGAAGTGAGGACCTGTTTGCAGGCCTCTTGTACGGGCGTCTGCAGGGCACCACGCTTGCTGTGCGAGCGAAGCCTAAAAACCCAATCTCTGGGGCTGCCTTTCCTCCCTCCAAGGAAGACAGCCTGCTCGGCCGCCTTGAAGCTGACAGTCACATTGGGCTGGGAAGTGCTACCTGGGAAGTCAGTTTGCAGGGCCCATCGCCGCTGGCTGCACGTTTACAGCTAGGCTTCCCACACTGCCCGAGAACATCAAGGCTCCCTCCACACAGCTCTTCCATCACGTTAGCTCTGCAGGAGAGAGCTCGCGAAACTAGGCCTTTCCTGGCTCGGGAAGTGAGGACCTGTTTGCAGGACTCTTGTACGGAGGTCTGCAGAGCCCCGCACTTGCTGTGCGAGGGAGGCATAAAAACACAGTCTCTGGGGCTGCCTTTCCTCCCTCCAAGGAAGAGAGCCTACCCGGTCACCTTCTGGCTGAAAGTCACATCGGGCTTGGAAGTGCTATTTGGGAAGACTGTTTTCAGGGGCAATGGCCGCTGGGTGCACGTGTATGCCTAGGGCTCCCACACTGCCCAGAACATCAAGGTTCCCTCCACACAGCTCTTCCCTCACGTTAGCTCTGCAGGAGAGAGATCGCGAAACTAGGCCTTTCTTGGCTCGGGAAGTGAGGACCTGTTTGCCGGCCTCTTGTACTGGTGTCTGCTGAGCCCCACGCTTGCTGTGCGAGGGAGGCCTAAAAACCCAATCTCTGGGGCTGCCTTTTCTGCGTCCAAGGAAGACAGCCTGCTCGGCCGCCTTCAAGCTGACAGTCACATTGGTCTGAGAAGTGCTAGTTGGGAAGTCAGTTTTCAGGGCCAATGGCCGCTGGGTGCCCCTGTATGCCTAGGGCTCCCATACTGCCAAGAACCTCAAGGTTCCCTCCACACAGCTCTTCCCTTACGTTAGCTCTGCAGTAAGGAGCTCACGAAACTAGGCCTTTCTTGGCTCGGGAAGTGAGGACCTGTTTGCAGTCCACTTGTACTGGAGTCTGCAGAGCCCAACCCTTGCTGTGAGAAGGAGGCCTAGAAACACCGTCTGTGGGTCTGCCTTTCCTCCCTCCAAGGAAGACCGCCTGCTTGGCCGCCTTCAAGCTGAAAGGCACATCGGACTGGGAAGTGCTAGTTGGGAAGTCTGTTTTCAAGGCCAATGGCAGCTGGGTGCACGTGTATTCCTAGGGCTCCCACACTGCCCAGAACATCAAGGTTCCCTCCACACAGCTCTTCCCTCACGTTAGCTCTGCAGTAAAGAGCTCACGAAACTAGGCCTTTCTTGGCTCGGGAGGTGAGGACCTGTTTGCAGTCCACTTGTACTGGAGTCTGCAGAGCCCAACAATTGCTGTGTGAAGGAGGCCTAAAAACACCGTCTGTGGGTCTGCCTTTCCTCCCTCCAAGGAAGACCGCCTGCTTGGCCGCCTTCAAGCTGAAAGGCACATCGGACTGGGAAGTGCTAGTTGCGAAGTCAGTTTTCAGGGGCCAATGGCCGCTGGCTGCACGTTTACAGCTAGGCCTCCCACACTGCCCGGGAACATCAAGTCTCCCTCCACACAGCCCTTCCGTCACGTTTGCTCAGCAGGAAAGAGCTCCCGAAACTAGGCCTTTCTTGGCTCAGGAAGTGAGGACCTGTTTGCAGGCCTCTTGTACTGTCATCTGCAGAGCCCCACACTTGCTGTGCGAGGCAGGCATAAAAACACAGTCTCTGGGGCTGCCTTTCCTCCCTCCAAGGAAGAGAGCCTGCTCGGCCGCCTTCAAGCTGACAGTCACCTTGGGCTGGGAAGTGCTAGTTGCGAAGTCAGTTTTCACCGGCAATGGCCGCTGGGTGCATGTGTATGCCTATGGCTCCCACACTGCCCAGAACATGAAGGTTCCCTCCACACAGCTCTTCCTTCACGTTAGCTCTGCAGTAAAGAGCTCACGAAACTAGGCCTTTCTTGGCTCGGGAGGTGAGGACCTGTTTGCAGTCCACTTGTACTGGAGTCTGCAGAGCCCAACCCTTGCTGTGCGAAGGAGGCCTAAAAACACCGTCTGTGGGTCTGCCTTTCCTCCCTCCAAGGACGACCGCCTGCTTGGCCGCCTTCAAGCTGAAAGGCACATCGGACTGGGAAGTGCTAGTTGGGAAGTCAGTTTTCAAGGCCAATGGCCGCGGGGTGCACGTGTATGCCTAGGGCTCCCACACTGCCCAGAACATCAAGGTTCCCTCCACACAGCTCTTCCCTCACGTTAGCTCTGCAGTAAAGAGCTCACGAAACTAGGCCTTTCTTGGCTCGGGAGGTGAGGACCTGTTTGCAGTCCACTTGTACTGGAGTCTGCAGAGCCCAACACTTGCTGTGCGAAGGAGGCCTAAAAACACCGTCTGTGGGTCTGCCTTTCCTCCCTCCGAGGAAGACCGCCTGCTCGGCCGCCTTCAAGCTGCAAGTCACATTGTGCTGGGAAGTGCTACCTGGGAAGTCAATTTTCAGGGGCCATGGCTGCTGGCTGCACGATTACAGCTAGGCCTCCCACACTGCCCGGGAACATCAAGGCTCCCTCCACAAAGCTCTTCCGTCACGTTAGCTCTGCAGGAGAGAGCTCGCGAGACTAGGCCTTTCCTGGCTCGGGAAGTGAGGACCTGCTCGCAGCAGTATGGGTCGGGCCTCTCAAGAGCCCCTCGTTGCCTGCGTACTGGGGGCATGAAAACGCTCTCTCAGGGGCTGCCTTTCCTCCCTCCAAGGAAGAGAGCCTACCCGGCCGCCTTCTGGCTGAAAGTCACATCGGGCTAGGAAGTGCTACCTGGGAAGTCAGTTTGCAGGGGCAATGGCCGCTGGGTGCACGTGTATGCCTAGGGCTCCCACACTGCCCAGAACATACATCAAGGTTCCCTCCACACAGCTCTTTCCTCACGTTAGCTCTGCAGTAAAGAGCCTACGAAACTAGGCCTTTCTTGGCTCGGGAAGTGAGGACCTGTTTGCAGGCCTCTTCTACTGGCGTCTGCAGAGCCCAACAATGGCTGTGCGAGGGAGGCCTAAAAACACAGTCTGTGGGTCTGCCTTTCCTCCCTCCAAGGAAGACCGCTTGCTTTGCCGCCTTCAAGCTGAAAGTCACATTGTCCTGGGAAGTGCTGCCTGGGAAGTCAGTTTGCAGGGGCAATGGCCGCTGGGTGCACGTGTATGCCTAGGGCTCTCACACTGCCCAGAACATCAAGGCTCCCTCCACACAGCCCTTCCGTCACGTTTGCTCAGCATGAGAGAGCTCGCGAAAGTAGGCCTTTTTTGGCTCGGGAAGTGAGGACCTGTTTGCAGGCCTCTTGTACGGGCGTCTGCAGGGCACCACGCTTGCTGTGCGAGCGAAGCCTAAAAACCCAATCTCTGGGGCTGCCTTTCCTCCCTCCAAGGAAGACAGCCTGCTCGGCCGCCTTGAAGCTGACAGTCACATTGGGCTGGGAAGTGCTACCTGGGAAGTCAGTTTGCAGGGCCCATCGCCGCTGGCTGCACGTTTACAGCTAGGCTTCCCACACTGCCCGAGAACATCAAGGCTCCCTCCACACAGCTCTTCCATCACGTTAGCTCTGCAGGAGAGAGCTCGCGAAACTAGGCCTTTCCTGGCTCGGGAAGTGAGGACCTGTTTGCAGGACTCTTGTACGGAGGTCTGCAGAGCCCCGCACTTGCTGTGCGAGGGAGGCATAAAAACACAGTCTCTGGGGCTGCCTTTCCTCCCTCCAAGGAAGAGAGCCTACCCGGTCACCTTCTGGCTGAAAGTCACATCGGGCTTGGAAGTGCTATTTGGGAAGACTGTTTTCAGGGGCAATGGCCGCTGGGTGCACGTGTATGCCTAGGGCTCCCACACTGCCCAGAACATACATCAAGGTTCCCTCCACACAGCTCTTCCGTCACGTTAGCTCTGCAGGAGAGAGATCGCGAAACTAGGCCTTTCTTGGCTCTGGAAGTGAGGACCTGTTTGCCGGCCTCTTGTACTGGTGTCTGCTGAGCCCAACGCTTGCTGTGCGAGGGAGGCCTAAAAACCCAATCTCTGGGGCTGCCTTTTCTGCGTCCAAGGAAGAGAGCCTGCTCGGCCGCCTTCAAGCTGACAGTCACATTGGTCTGAGAAGTGCTAGTTGGGAAGTCAGTTTTCAGGGCCAATGGCCGCTGGGTGCCCCTGTATGCCTAGGGCCCCCCTACTGCCAAGAACCTCAAGGTTCCCTCCACACAGCTCTTCCCTTACCTTAGCTCTGCAGTAAGGAGCTCACGAAACTAGGCCTTTCTTGGCTCGGGAAGTGAGGACCTGTTTGCAGTCCACTTGTACTGGAGTCTGCAGAGCCCAACCCTTGCTGTGCGAAGGAGGCCTAAAAACACCGTCTGTGGGTCTGCCTTTCCTCCCTCCAAGGAAGACCGCCTGCTTGGCCGCCTTCAAGCTGAAAGGCACATCGGACTGGGAAGTGCTAGTTGGGAAGTCTGTTTTCAAGGCCAATGGCCGCTGGGTGCACGTGTATGCCTAGGGCTCCCACACTGCCCAGAACATCAAGGTTCCCTCCACACAGCTCTTCCCTCACGTTAGCTCTGCAGTAAAGAGCTCACGAAACTAGGCCTTTCTTGGCTCGGGAAGTGAGGACCTGTTTGCAGGCCTCTTCTACTGGCGTCTGCAGAGCCCAACAATGGCTGTGCGAGGGAGGCCTAAAAACACAGTCTGTGGGTCTGCCTTTCCTCCCTCCAAGGAAGACCGCCTGCTTTGCCGCCTTCAAGCTGAAAGTCACATTGTCCTGGGAAGTGCTGCCTGGGAAGTCAGTTTGCAGGGGCAATGGCCGCTGGGTGCACGTGTATGCCTAGGGCTCTCACACTGCCCAGAACATCAAGGCTCCCTCCACACAGCCCTTCCGTCACGTTTGCTCAGCATGAGAGAGCTCGCGAAAGTAGGCCTTTTTTGGCTCGGGAAGTGAGGACCTGTTTGCAGGTCTCTTGTACGGGCGTCTGCAGGGCACCACGCTTGCTGTGCGAGCGAAGCCTAAAAACCCAATCTCTGGGGCTGCCTTTCCTCCCTCCAAGGAAGACAGCCTGCTCGGCCGCCTTGAAGCTGACAGTCACATTGGGCTGGGAAGTGCTACCTGGGAAGTCAGTTTGCAGGGCCCATCGCCGCTGGCTGCACGTTTACAGCTAGGCTTCCCACACTGCGCGAGAACATCAAGGCTCCCTCCACACAGCTCTTCCATCACGTTAGCTCTGCAGGAGAGAGCTCGCGAAACTAGGCCTTTCCTGGCTCGGGAAGTGAGGACCTGTTTGCAGGACTCTTGTACGGAGGTCTGCAGAGCCCCGCACTTGCTGTGCGAGGGAGGCATAAAAACACAGTCTCTGGGGCTGCCTTTCCTCCCTCCAAGGAAGAGAGCCTACCCGGTCACCTTCTGGCTGAAAGTCACATCGGGCTTGGAAGTGCTATTTGGGAAGACTGTTTTCAGGGGCAATGGCCGCTGGGTGCACGTGTATGCCTAGGGCTCCCACACTGCCCAGAACATACATCAAGGTTCCCTCCACACAGCTCTTTCCTCACGTTAGCTCTGCAGTAAAGAGCTCACGAAACTAGGCCTTTCTTGGCTCGGGAAGTGAGGACCTGTTTGCAGGCCTCTTCTACTGGCGTCTGCAGAGCCCAACAATGGCTGTGCGAGGGAGGCCTAAAAACACAGTCTGTGGGTCTGCCTTTCCTCCCTCCAAGGAAGACCGCCTGCTTTGCCGCCTTCAAGCTGAAAGTCACATTGTCCTGGGAAGTGCTGCCTGGGAAGTCAGTTTGCAGGGGCAATGGCCGCTGGGTGCACGTGTATGCCTAGGGCTCTCACACTGCCCAGAACATCAAGGCTCCCTCCACACAGCCCTTCCGTCACGTTTGCTCAGCATGAGAGAGCTCGCGAAAGTAGGCCTTTTTTGGCTCGGGAAGTGAGGACCTGTTTGCAGGCCTCTTGTACGGGCGTCTGCAGGGCACCACGCTTGCTGTGCGAGCGAAGCCTAAAAACCCAATCTCTGGGGCTGCCTTTCCTCCCTCCAAGGAAGACAGCCTGCTCGGCCGCCTTGAAGCTGACAGTCACATTGGGCTGGGAAGTGCTACCTGGGAAGTCAGTTTGCAGGGCCCATCGCCGCTGGCTGCACGTTTACAGCTAGGCTTCCCACACTGCCCGAGAACATCAAGGCTCCCTCCACACAGCTCTTCCATCACGTTAGCTCTGCAGGAGAGAGCTCGCGAAACTAGGCCTTTCCTGGCTCGGGAAGTGAGGACCTGTTTGCAGGACTCTTGTACGGAGGTCTGCAGAGCCCCGCACTTGCTGTGCGAGGGAGGCATAAAAACACAGTCTCTGGGGCTGCCTTTCCTCCCTCCAAGGAAGAGAGCCTACCCGGTCACCTTCTGGCTGAAAGTCACATCGGGCTTGGAAGTGGTATTTGGGAAGACTGTTTTCAGGGGCAATGGCCGCTGGGTGCACGTGTATGCCTAGGGCTCCCACACTGCCCAGAACATACATCAAGGTTCCCTCCACACAGCTCTTTCCTCACGTTAGCTCTGCAGTAAAGAGCTCACGAAACTAGGCCTTTCTTGGCTCGGGAAGTGAGGACCTGTTTGCAGGCCTCTTCTACTGGCGTCTGCAGAGCCCAACAATGGCTGTGCGAGGGAGGCCTAAAAACACAGTCTGTGGGTCTGCCTTTCCTCCCTCCAAGGAAGACCGCCTGCTTTGCCGCCTTCAAGCTGAAAGTCACATTGTCCTGGGAAGTGCTGCCTGGGAAGTCAGTTTGCAGGGGCAATGGCCGCTGGGTGCACGTGTATGCCTAGGGCTCTCACACTGCCCAGAACATCAAGGCTCCCTCCACACAGCCCTTCCGTCACGTTTGCTCAGCATGAGAGAGCTCGCGAAAGTAGGCCTTTTTTGGCTCGGGAAGTGAGGACCTGTTTGCAGGCCTCTTGTACTGTCATCTGCAGAGCCCCACACTTGCTGTGCGAGGCAGGCATAAAAACACAGTCTCTGGGCTGCCTTTCCTCCCTCCAAGGAAGAGAGCCTGCTCGGCCGCCTTCAAGCTGACAGTCACATTGTGCTGGGAAGTGCTACCTGGGAAGTCAATTTTCAGGGGCCATGGCTGCTGGCTGCACGATTACAGCTAGGCCTCCCACACTGCCCTGGAACATCAAGGCTCCCTCCACAAAGCTCTTCCGTCACGTTAGCTCTGCAGGAGAGAGCTCTCGAGACTAGGCCTTTCCTGGCTCGGGAAGTGAGGACCTGCTCGCAGCAGTATGGGTCGGGCCTCTCAAGAGCCCCACGTTGCCTGCGTACTGGGGGCATGAAAACGCTCTCTCAGGGGCTGCCTTTCCTCCCTCCAAGGAAGAGAGCCTACCCGGCCGCCTTCTGGCTGAAAGTCACATCGGGCTAGGAAGTGCTACCTGGGAAGTCAGTTTGCAGGGGCAATGGCCGCTGGGTGCACGTGTATGCCTAGGGCTCCCACACTGCCCAGAACATACATCAAGGTTCCCTCCACACAGCTCTTTCCTCACGTTAGCTCTGCAGTAAAGAGCTCACGAAACTAGGCCTTTCTTGGCTCGGGAAGTGAGGACCTGTTTGCAGGCCTCTTCTACTGGCGTCTGCAGAGCCCAACAATGGCTGTGCGAGGGAGGCCTAAAAACACAGTCTGTGGGTCTGCCTTTCCTCCCTCCAAGGAAGACCGCCTGCTTTGCCGCCTTCAAGCTGAAAGTCACATTGTCCTGGGAAGTGCTGCCTGGGAAGTCAGTTTGCAGGGGCAATGGCCGCTGGGTGCACGTGTATGCCTAGGGCTCTCACACTGCCCAGAACATCAAGGCTCCCTCCACACAGCCCTTCCGTCACGTTTGCTCAGCATGAGAGAGCTCGCGAAAGTAGGCCTTTTTTGGCTCGGGAAGTGAGGACCTGTTTGCAGGCCTCTTGTACGGGCGTCTGCAGAGCACCACGCTTGCTGTGCGAGCGAAGCCTAAAAACCCAATCTCTGGGGCTGCCTTTCCTCCCTCCAAGGAAGACAGCCTGCTCGGCCGCCTTGAAGCTGACAGTCACATTGGGCTGGGAAGTGCTACCTGGGAAGTCAGTTTGCAGGGCCCATCGCCGCTGGCTGCACGTTTACAGCTAGGCTTCCCACACTGCCCGAGAACATCAAGGCTCCCTCCACACAGCTCTTCCGTCACGTTAGCTCTGCAGGAGAGAGATCGCGAAACTAGGCCTTTCTTGGCTCTGGAAGTGAGGACCTGTTTGCCGGCCTCTTGTACTGGTGTCTGCTGAGCCCCACGCTTGCTGTGCGAGGGAGGCCTAAAAACCCAATCTCTGGGGCTGCCTTTTCTGCGTCCAAGGAAGAGAGCCTGCTCGGCCGCCTTCAAGCTGACAGTCACATTGGTCTGAGAAGTGCTAGTTGGGAAGTCAGTTTTCAGGGCCAATGGCCGCTGGGTGCCCCTGTATGCCTAGGGCCCCCCTACTGCCAAGAACCTCAAGGTTCCCTCCACACAGCTCTTCCCTTACCTTAGCTCTGCAGTAAGGAGCTCACGAAACTAGGCCTTTCTTGGCTCGGGAAGTGAGGACCTGTTTGCAGTCCACTTGTACTGGAGTCTGCAGAGCCCAACCCTTGCTGTGCGAAGGAGGCCTAAAAACACCGTCTGTGGGTCTGCCTTTCCTCCCTCCAAGGAAGACCGCCTGCTTGGCCGCCTTCAAGCTGAAAGGCACATCGGACTGGGAAGTGCTAGTTGGGAAGTCTGTTTTCAAGGCCAATGGCCGCTGGGTGCACGTGTATGCCTAGGGCTCCCACACTGCCCAGAACATCAAGGTTCCCTCCACACAGCTCTTCCCTCACGTTAGCTCTGCAGTAAAGAGCTCACGAAACTAGGCCTTTCTTGGCTCGGGAAGTGAGGACCTGTTTGCAGGCCTCTTCTACTGGCGTCTGCAGAGCCCAACAATGGCTGTGCGAGGGAGGCCTAAAAACACAGTCTGTGGGTCTGCCTTTCCTCCCTCCAAGGAAGACCGCCTGCTTTGCCGCCTTCAAGCTGAAAGTCACATTGTCCTGGGAAGTGCTGCCTGGGAAGTCAGTTTGCAGGGGCAATGGCCGCTGGGTGCACGTGTATGCCTAGGGCTCTCACACTGCCCAGAACATCAAGGCTCCCTCCACACAGCCCTTCCGTCACGTTTGCTCAGCATGAGAGAGCTTGCGACAGTAGGCCTTTTTTGGCTCGGGAAGTGAGGACCTGTTTGCAGGTCTCTTGTACGGGCGTCTGCAGGGCACCACGCTTGCTGTGCGAGCGAAGCCTAAAAACCCAATCTCTGGGGCTGCCTTTCCTCCCTCCAAGGAAGACAGCCTGCTCGGCCGCCTTGAAGCTGACAGTCACATTGGGCTGGGAAGTGCTACCTGGGAAGTCAGTTTGCAGGGCCCATCGCCGCTGGCTGCACGTTTACAGCTAGGCTTCCCACACTGCCCGAGAACATCAAGGCTCCCTCCACACAGCTCTTCCATCACGTTAGCTCTGCAGGAGAGAGCTCGCGAAACTAGGCCTTTCCTGGCTCGGGAAGTGAGGACCTGTTTGCAGGATCTTGTACGGAGGTCTGCAGAGCCCCGCACTTGCTGTGCGAGGGAGGCATAAAAACACAGTCTCTGGGGCTGCCTTTCCTCCCTCCAAGGAAGAGAGCCTACCCGGTCACCTTCTGGCTGAAAGTCACATCGGGCTTGGAAGTGCTATTTGGGAAGACTGTTTTCAGGGGCAATGGCCGCTGGGTGCACGTGTATGCCTAGGGCTCCCACACTGCCCAGAACATCAAGGTTCCCTCCACACAGCTCTTCCCTCACGTTAGCTCTGCAGTAAAGAGCTCACGAAACTAGGCCTTTCTTGGCTCGGGAAGTGAGGACCTGTTTGCAGGCCTCTTCTACTGGCGTCTGCAGAGCCCAACAATGGCTGTGCGAGGGAGGCCTAAAAACACAGTCTGTGGGTCTGCCTTTCCTCCCTCCAAGGAAGACCGCCTGCTTTGCCGCCTTCAAGCTGAAAGTCACATTGTCCTGGGAAGTGCTGCCTGGGAAGTCAGTTTGCAGGGGCAATGGCCGCTGGGTGCACGTGTATGCCTAGGGCTCTCACACTGCCCAGAACATCAAGGCTCCCTCCACACAGCCCTTCCGTCACGTTTGCTCAGCATGAGAGAGCTCGCGAAAGTAGGCCTTTTTTGGCTCGGGAAGTGAGGACCTGTTTGCAGGCCTCTTGTACGGGCGTCTGCAGAGCACCACGCTTGCTGTGCGAGCGAAGCCTAAAAACCCAATCTCTGGGGCTGCCTTTCCTCCCTCCAAGGAAGACAGCCTGCTCGGCCGCCTTGAAGCTGACAGTCACATTGGGCTGGGAAGTGCTACCTGGGAAGTCAGTTTGCAGGGCCCATCGCCGCTGGCTGCACGTTTACAGCTAGGCTTCCCACACTGCCCGAGAACATCAAGGCTCCCTCCACACAGCTCTTCCATCACGTTAGCTCTGCAGGAGAGAGATCGCGAAACTAGGCCTTTCTTGGCTCTGGAAGTGAGGACCTGTTTGCCGGCCTCTTGTACTGGTGTCTGCTGAGCCCCACGCTTGCTGTGCGAGGGAGGCCTAAAAACCCAATCTCTGGGGCTGCCTTTTCTGCGTCCAAGGAAGAGAGCCTGCTCGGCCGCCTTCAAGCTGACAGTCACATTGGTCTGAGAAGTGCTAGTTGGGAAGTCAGTTTTCAGGGCCAATGGCCGCTGGGTGCCCCTGTATGCCTAGGGCCCCCCTACTGCCAAGAACCTCAAGGTTCCCTCCACACAGCTCTTCCCTTACCTTAGCTCTGCAGTAAGGAGCTCACGAAACTAGGCCTTTCTTGGCTCGGGAAGTGAGGACCTGTTTGCAGTCCACTTGTACTGGAGTCTGCAGAGCCCAACCCTTGCTGTGCGAAGGAGGCCTAAAAACACCGTCTGTGGGTCTGCCTTTCCTCCCTCCAAGGAAGACCGCCTGCTTGGCCGCCTTCAAGCTGAAAGGCACATCGGACAGGGAAGTGCTAGTTGGGAAGTCTGTTTTCAAGGCCAATGGCCGCTGGGTGCACGTGTATGCCTAGGGCTCCCACACTGCCCAGAACATCAAGGTTCCCTCCACACAGCTCTTCCCTCACGTTAGCTCTGCAGTAAAGAGCTCACGAAACTAGGCCTTTCTTAGCTCGGGAAGTGAGGACCTGTTTGCAGGCCTCTTCTACTGGCGTCTGCAGAGCCCAACAATGGCTGTGCGAGGGAGGCCTAAAAACACAGTCTGTGGGTCTGCCTTTCCTCCCTCCAAGGAAGACCGCCTGCTTTGCCGCCTTCAAGCTGAAAGTCACATTGTCCTGGGAAGTGCTGCCTGGGAAGTCAGTTTGCAGGGGCAATGGCCGCTGGGTGCACGTGTATGCCTAGGGCTCTCACACTGCCCAGAACATCAAGGCTCCCTCCACACAGCCCTTCCGTCACGTTTGCTCAGCATGAGAGAGCTCGCGAAAGTAGGCCTTTTTTGGCTCGGGAAGTGAGGACCTGTTTGCAGGCCTCTTGTACTGTCATCTGCAGAGCCCCACACTTGCTGTGCGAGGCAGGCATAAAAACACAGTCTCTGGGCTGCCTTTCCTCCCTCCAAGGAAGAGAGCCTGCTCGGCCGCCTTGAAGCTGACAGTCACATTGGGCTGGGAAGTGCTACCTGGGAAGTCAATTTTCAGGGGCCATGGCTGCTGGCTGCACGATTACAGCTAGGCCTCCCACACTGCCCTGGAACATCAAGGCTCCCTCCACAAAGCTCTTCCGTCACGTTAGCTCTGCAGGAGAGAGCTCTCGAGACTAGGCCTTTCCTGGCTCGGGAAGTGAGGACCTGCTCGCAGCAGTATGGGTCGGGCCTCTCAAGAGCCCCACGTTGCCTGCGTACTGGGGGCATGAAAACGCTCTCTCAGGGGCTGCCTTTCCTCCCTCCAAGGAAGAGAGCCTACCCGGCCGCCTTCTGGCTGAAAGTCACATCGGGCTAGGAAGTGCTACCTGGGAAGTCAGTTTGCAGGGGCAATGGCCGCTGGGTGCACGTGTATGCCTAGGGCTCCCACACTGCCCAGAACATACATCAAGGTTCCCTCCACACAGCTCTTTCCTCACGTTAGCTCTGCAGTAAAGAGCTCACGAAACTAGGCCTTTCTTGGCTCGGGAAGTGAGGACCTGTTTGCAGGCCTCTTCTACTGGCGTCTGCAGAGCCCAACAATGGCTGTGCGAGGGAGGCCTAAAAACACAGTCTGTGGGTCTGCCTTTCCTCCCTCCAAGGAAGACCGCCTGCTTTGCCGCCTTCAAGCTGAAAGTCACATTGTCCTGGGAAGTGCTGCCTGGGAAGTCAGTTTGCAGGGGCAATGGCCGCTGGGTGCACGTGTATGCCTAGGGCTCTCACACTGCCCAGAACATCAAGGCTCCCTCCACACAGCCCTTCCGTCACGTTTGCTCAGCATGAGAGAGCTCGCGAAAGTAGGCCTTTTTTGGCTCGGGAAGTGAGGACCTGTTTGCAGGCCTCTTGTACGGGCGTCTGCAGAGCACCACGCTTGCTGTGCGAGCGAAGCCTAAAAACCCAATCTCTGGGGCTGCCTTTCCTCCCTCCAAGGAAGACAGCCTGCTCGGCCGCCTTGAAGCTGACAGTCACATTGGGCTGGGAAGTGCTACCTGGGAAGTCAGTTTGCAGGGCCCATCGCCGCTGGCTGCACGTTTACAGCTAGGCTTCCCACACTGCCCGAGAACATCAAGGCTCCCTCCACACAGCTCTTCCGTCACGTTAGCTCTGCAGGAGAGAGATCGCGAAACTAGGCCTTTCTTGGCTCTGGAAGTGAGGACCTGTTTGCCGGCCTCTTGTACTGGTGTCTGCTGAGCCCCACGCTTGCTGTGCGAGGGAGGCCTAAAAACCCAATCTCTGGGGCTGCCTTTTCTGCGTCCAAGGAAGAGAGCCTGCTCGGCCGCCTTCAAGCTGACAGTCACATTGGTCTGAGAAGTGCTAGTTGGGAAGTCAGTTTTCAGGGCCAATGGCCGCTGGGTGCCCCTGTATGCCTAGGGCCCCCCTACTGCCAAGAACCTCAAGGTTCCCTCCACACAGCTCTTCCCTTACCTTAGCTCTGCAGTAAGGAGCTCACGAAACTAGGCCTTTCTTGGCTCGGGAAGTGAGGACCTGTTTGCAGTCCACTTGTACTGGAGTCTGCAGAGCCCAACCCTTGCTGTGCGAAGGAGGCCTAAAAACACCGTCTGTGGGTCTGCCTTTCCTCCCTCCAAGGAAGACCGCCTGCTTGGCCGCCTTCAAGCTGAAAGGCACATCGGACTGGGAAGTGCTAGTTGGGAAGTCTGTTTTCAAGGCCAATGGCCGCTGGGTGCACGTGTATGCCTAGGGCTCCCACACTGCCCAGAACATCAAGGTTCCCTCCACACAGCTCTTCCCTCACGTTAGCTCTGCAGTAAAGAGCTCACGAAACTAGGCCTTTCTTAGCTCGGGAAGTGAGGACCTGTTTGCAGGCCTCTTCTACTGGCGTCTGCAGAGCCCAACAATGGCTGTGCGAGGGAGGCCTAAAAACACAGTCTGTGGGTCTGCCTTTCCTCCCTCCAAGGAAGACCGCCTGCTTTGCCGCCTTCAAGCTGAAAGTCACATTGTCCTGGGAAGTGCTGCCTGGGAAGTCAGTTTGCAGGGGCAATGGCCGCTGGGTGCACGTGTATGCCTAGGGCTCTCACACTGCCCAGAACATCAAGGCTCCCTCCACACAGCCCTTCCGTCACGTTTGCTCAGCATGAGAGAGCTCGCGAAAGTAGGCCTTTTTTGGCTCAGGAAGTGAGGACCTGTTTGCAGGCCTCTTGTACTGTCATCTGCAGAGCCCCACACTTGCTGTGCGAGGCAGGCATAAAAACACAGTCTCTGGGCTGCCTTTCCTCCCTCCAAGGAAGAGAGCCTGCTCGGCCGCCTTGAAGCTGACAGTCACATTGGGCTGGGAAGTGCTACCTGGGAAGTCAATTTTCAGGGGCCATGGCTGCTGGCTGCACGATTACAGCTAGGCCTCCCACACTGCCCTGGAACATCAAGGCTCCCTCCACAAAGCTCTTCCGTCACGTTAGCTCTGCAGGAGAGAGCTCTCGAGACTAGGCCTTTCCTGGCTCGGGAAGTGAGGACCTGCTCGCAGCAGTATGGGTCGGGCCTCTCAAGAGCCCCACGTTGCCTGCGTACTGGGGGCATGAAAACGCTCTCTCAGGGGCTGCCTTTCCTCCCTCCAAGGAAGAGAGCCTACCCGGCCGCCTTCTGGCTGAAAGTCACATCGGGCTAGGAAGTGCTACCTGGGAAGTCAGTTTGCAGGGGCAATGGCCGCTGGGTGCACGTGTATGCCTAGGGCTCCCACACTGCCCAGAACATACATCAAGGTTCCCTCCACACAGCTCTTTCCTCACGTTAGCTCTGCAGTAAAGAGCTCACGAAACTAGGCCTTTCTTGGCTCGGGAAGTGAGGACCTGTTTGCAGGCCTCTTCTACTGGCGTCTGCAGAGCCCAACAATGGCTGTGCGAGGGAGGCCTAAAAACACAGTCTGTGGGTCTGCCTTTCCTCCCTCCAAGGAAGACCGCCTGCTTTGCCGCCTTCAAGCTGAAAGTCACATTGTCCTGGGAAGTGCTGCCTGGGAAGTCAGTTTGCAGGGGCAATGGCCGCTGGGTGCACGTGTATGCCTAGGGCTCTCACACTGCCCAGAACATCAAGGCTCCCTCCACACAGCCCTTCCGTCACGTTTGCTCAGCATGAGAGAGCTCGCGAAAGTAGGCCTTTTTTGGCTCGGGAAGTGAGGACCTGTTTGCAGGCCTCTTGTACGGGCGTCTGCAGAGCACCACGCTTGCTGTGCGAGCGAAGCCTAAAAACCCAATCTCTGGGGCTGCCTTTCCTCCCTCCAAGGAAGACAGCCTGCTCGGCCGCCTTGAAGCTGACAGTCACATTGGGCTGGGAAGTGCTACCTGGGAAGTCAGTTTGCAGGGCCCATCGCCGCTGGCTGCACGTTTACAGCTAGGCTTCCCACACTGCCCGAGAACATCAAGGCTCCCTCCACACAGCTCTTCCATCACGTTAGCTCTGCAGGAGAGAGATCGCGAAACTAGGCCTTTCTTGGCTCTGGAAGTGAGGACCTGTTTGCCGGCCTCTTGTACTGGTGTCTGCTGAGCCCCACGCTTGCTGTGCGAGGGAGGCCTAAAAACCCAATCTCTGGGGCTGCCTTTTCTGCGTCCAAGGAAGAGAGCCTGCTCGGCCGCCTTCAAGCTGACAGTCACATTGGTCTGAGAAGTGCTAGTTGGGAAGTCAGTTTTCAGGGCCAATGGCCGCTGGGTGCCCCTGTATGCCTAGGGCCCCCCTACTGCCAAGAACCTCAAGGTTCCCTCCACACAGCTCTTCCCTTACCTTAGCTCTGCAGTAAGGAGCTCACGAAACTAGGCCTTTCTTGGCTCGGGAAGTGAGGACCTGTTTGCAGTCCACTTGTACTGGAGTCTGCAGAGCCCAACCCTTGCTGTGCGAAGGAGGCCTAAAAACACCGTCTGTGGGTCTGCCTTTCCTCCCTCCAAGGAAGACCGCCTGCTTGGCCGCCTTCAAGCTGAAAGGCACATCGGACAGGGAAGTGCTAGTTGGGAAGTCTGTTTTCAAGGCCAATGGCCGCTGGGTGCACGTGTATGCCTAGGGCTCCCACACTGCCCAGAACATCAAGGTTCCCTCCACACAGCTCTTCCCTCACGTTAGCTCTGCAGTAAAGAGCTCACGAAACTAGGCCTTTCTTAGCTCGGGAAGTGAGGACCTGTTTGCAGGCCTCTTCTACTGGCGTCTGCAGAGCCCAACAATGGCTGTGCGAGGGAGGCCTAAAAACACAGTCTGTGGGTCTGCCTTTCCTCCCTCCAAGGAAGACCGCCTGCTTTGCCGCCTTCAAGCTGAAAGTCACATTGTCCTGGGAAGTGCTGCCTGGGAAGTCAGTTTGCAGGGGCAATGGCCGCTGGGTGCACGTGTATGCCTAGGGCTCTCACACTGCCCAGAACATCAAGGCTCCCTCCACACAGCCCTTCCGTCACGTTTGCTCAGCATGAGAGAGCTCGCGAAAGTAGGCCTTTTTTGGCTCGGGAAGTGAGGACCTGTTTGCAGGCCTCTTGTACTGTCATCTGCAGAGCCCCACACTTGCTGTGCGAGGCAGGCATAAAAACACAGTCTCTGGGCTGCCTTTCCTCCCTCCAAGGAAGAGAGCCTGCTCGGCCGCCTTGAAGCTGACAGTCACATTGGGCTGGGAAGTGCTACCTGGGAAGTCAATTTTCAGGGGCCATGGCTGCTGGCTGCACGATTACAGCTAGGCCTCCCACACTGCCCTGGAACATCAAGGCTCCCTCCACAAAGCTCTTCCGTCACGTTAGCTCTGCAGGAGAGAGCTCTCGAGACTAGGCCTTTCCTGGCTCGGGAAGTGAGGACCTGCTCGCAGCAGTATGGGTCGGGCCTCTCAAGAGCCCCACGTTGCCTGCGTACTGGGGGCATGAAAACGCTCTCTCAGGGGCTGCCTTTCCTCCCTCCAAGGAAGAGAGCCTACCCGGCCGCCTTCTGGCTGAAAGTCACATCGGGCTAGGAAGTGCTACCTGGGAAGTCAGTTTGCAGGGGCAATGGCCGCTGGGTGCACGTGTATGCCTAGGGCTCCCACACTGCCCAGAACATACATCAAGGTTCCCTCCACACAGCTCTTTCCTCACGTTAGCTCTGCAGTAAAGAGCTCACGAAACTAGGCCTTTCTTGGCTCGGGAAGTGAGGACCTGTTTGCAGGCCTCTTCTACTGGCGTCTGCAGAGCCCAACAATGGCTGTGCGAGGGAGGCCTAAAAACACAGTCTGTGGGTCTGCCTTTCCTCCCTCCAAGGAAGACCGCCTGCTTTGCCGCCTTCAAGCTGAAAGTCACATTGTCCTGGGAAGTGCTGCCTGGGAAGTCAGTTTGCAGGGGCAATGGCCGCTGGGTGCACGTGTATGCCTAGGGCTCTCACACTGCCCAGAACATCAAGGCTCCCTCCACACAGCCCTTCCGTCACGTTTGCTCAGCATGAGAGAGCTCGCGAAAGTAGGCCTTTTTTGGCTCGGGAAGTGAGGACCTGTTTGCAGGCCTCTTGTACGGGCGTCTGCAGAGCACCACGCTTGCTGTGCGAGCGAAGCCTAAAAACCCAATCTCTGGGGCTGCCTTTCCTCCCTCCAAGGAAGACAGCCTGCTCGGCCGCCTTGAAGCTGACAGTCACATTGGGCTGGGAAGTGCTACCTGGGAAGTCAGTTTGCAGGGCCCATCGCCGCTGGCTGCACGTTTACAGCTAGGCTTCCCACACTGCCCGAGAACATCAAGGCTCCCTCCACACAGCTCTTCCGTCACGTTAGCTCTGCAGGAGAGAGATCGCGAAACTAGGCCTTTCTTGGCTCTGGAAGTGAGGACCTGTTTGCCGGCCTCTTGTACTGGTGTCTGCTGAGCCCCACGCTTGCTGTGCGAGGGAGGCCTAAAAACCCAATCTCTGGGGCTGCCTTTTCTGCGTCCAAGGAAGAGAGCCTGCTCGGCCGCCTTCAAGCTGACAGTCACATTGGTCTGAGAAGTGCTAGTTGGGAAGTCAGTTTTCAGGGCCAATGGCCGCTGGGTGCCCCTGTATGCCTAGGGCCCCCCTACTGCCAAGAACCTCAAGGTTCCCTCCACACAGCTCTTCCCTTACCTTAGCTCTGCAGTAAGGAGCTCACGAAACTAGGCCTTTCTTGGCTCGGGAAGTGAGGACCTGTTTGCAGTCCACTTGTACTGGAGTCTGCAGAGCCCAACCCTTGCTGTGCGAAGGAGGC
Organism: Giraffa tippelskirchi; assembly: GCF_054371585.1. Lineage (NCBI taxonomy): Eukaryota > Metazoa > Chordata > Mammalia > Artiodactyla > Giraffidae > Giraffa > Giraffa tippelskirchi. The sequence continues at coordinate 105,717,575 of NC_137275.1, forward strand.
CTAAAAACACCGTCTGTGGGTCTGCCTTTCCTCCCTCCAAGGAAGACCGCCTGCTTGGCCGCCTTCAAGCTGAAAGGCACATCGGACTGGGAAGTGCTAGTTGGGAAGTCTGTTTTCAAGGCCAATGGCCGCTGGGTGCACGTGTATGCCTAGGGCTCCCACACTGCCCAGAACATCAAGGTTCCCTCCACACAGCTCTTCCCTCACGTTAGCTCTGCAGTAAAGAGCTCACGAAACTAGGCCTTTCTTGGCTCGGGAAGTGAGGACCTGTTTGCAGGCCTCTTCTACTGGCGTCTGCAGAGCCCAACAATGGCTGTGCGAGGGAGGCCTAAAAACACAGTCTGTGGGTCTGCCTTTCCTCCCTCCAAGGAAGACCGCCTGCTTTGCCGCCTTCAAGCTGAAAGTCACATTGTCCTGGGAAGTGCTGCCTGGGAAGTCAGTTTGCAGGGGCAATGGCCGCTGGGTGCACGTGTATGCCTAGGGCTCTCACACTGCCCAGAACATCAAGGCTCCCTCCACACAGCCCTTCCGTCACGTTTGCTCAGCATGAGAGAGCTCGCGAAAGTAGGCCTTTTTTGGCTCGGGAAGTGAGGACCTGTTTGCAGGCCTCTTGTACGGGCGTCTGCAGGGCACCACGCTTGCTGTGCGAGCGAAGCCTAAAAACCCAATCTCTGGGGCTGCCTTTCCTCCCTCCAAGGAAGACAGCCTGCTCGGCCGCCTTGAAGCTGACAGTCACATTGGGCTGGGAAGTGCTACCTGGGAAGTCAGTTTGCAGGGCCCATCGCCGCTGGCTGCACGTTTACAGCTAGGCTTCCCACACTGCCCGAGAACATCAAGGCTCCCTCCACACAGCTCTTCCATCACGTTAGCTCTGCAGGAGAGAGCTCGCGAAACTAGGCCTTTCCTGGCTCGGGAAGTGAGGACCTGTTTGCAGGACTCTTGTACGGAGGTCTGCAGAGCCCCGCACTTGCTGTGCGAGGGAGGCATAAAAACACAGTCTCTGGGGCTGCCTTTCCTCCCTCCAAGGAAGAGAGCCTACCCGGTCACCTTCTGGCTGAAAGTCACATCGGGCGTGGAAGTGCTATTTGGGAAGACTGTTTTCAGGGGCAATGGCCGCTGGGTGCACGTGTAGGCCTAGGGCTCCCACACTGCCCAGAACATACATCAAGGTTCCCTCCACACAGCTCTTCCCTCACGTTAGCTCTGCAGTAAAGAGCTCACGAAACTAGGCCTTTCTTGGCTCGGGAAGTGAGGACCTGTTTGCAGGCCTGTTCTACTGGCGTCTGCAGAGCCCAACAATGGCTGTGCGAGGGAGGCCTAAAAACACAGTCTGTGGGTCTGCCTTTCCTCCCTCCAAGGAAGACCGCCTGCTTTGCCGCCTTCAAGCTGAAAGTCACATTGTCCTGGGAAGAGCTGCCTGGGAAGTCAGTTTGCAGGGGCAATGGCCGCTGGGTGCACGTGTATGCCTAGGGCTCTCACACTGCCCAGAACATCAAGGCTCCCTCCACACAGCCCTTCCGTCACGTTTGCTCAGCATGAGAGAGCTTGCGACAGTAGGCCTTTTTTGGCTCGGGAAGTGAGGACCTGTTTGCAGGTCTCTTGTACGGGCGTCTGCAGGGCACCACGCTTGCTGTGCGAGCGAAGCCTAAAAACCCAATCTCTGGGGCTGCCTTTCCTCCCTCCAAGGAAGACAGCCTGCTCGGCCGCCTTGAAGCTGACAGTCACATTGGGCTGGGAAGTGCTACCTGGGAAGTCAGTTTGCAGGGCCCATCGCCGCTGGCTGCACGTTTACAGCTAGGCTTCCCACACTGCCCGAGAACATCAAGGCTCCCTCCACACAGCTCTTCCATCACGTTAGCTCTGCAGGAGAGAGCTCGCGAAACTAGGCCTTTCCTGGCTCGGGAAGTGAGGACCTGTTTGCAGGACTCTTGTACGGAGGTCTGCAGAGCCCCGCACTTGCTGTGCGAGGGAGGCATAAAAACACAGTCTCTGGGGCTGCCTTTCCTCCCTCCAAGGAAGAGAGCCTACCCGGTCACCTTCTGGCTGAAAGTCACATCGGGCTTGGAAGTGCTATTTGGGAAGACTGTTTTCAGGGGCAATGGCCGCTGGGTGCACGTGTATGCCTAGGGCTCCCACACTGCCCAGAACATACATCAAGGTTCCCTCCACACAGCTCTTTCCTCACGTTAGCTCTGCAGTAAAGAGCTCACGAAACTAGGCCTTTCTTGGCTCGGGAAGTGAGGACCTGTTTGCAGGCCTCTTCTACTGGCGTCTGCAGAGCCCAACAATGGCTGTGCGAGGGAGGCCTAAAAACACAGTCTGTGGGTCTGCCTTTCCTCCCTCCAAGGAAGACCGCCTGCTTTGCCGCCTTCAAGCTGAAAGTCACATTGTCCTGGGAAGTGCTGCCTGGGAAGTCAGTTTGAAGGGGCAATGGCCGCTGGGTGCACGTGTATGCCTAGGGCTCTCACACTGCCCAGAACATCAAGGCTCCCTCCACACAGCCCTTCCGTCACGTTTGCTCTGCATGAGAGAGCTCACGAAAGTAGGCCTTTTTTGGCTCGGGAAGTGAGGACCTGTTTGCAGGCCTCTTGTACGGGCGTCTGCAGGGCACCACGCTTGCTGTGCGAGCGAAGCCTAAAAACCCAATCTCTGGGGCTGCCTTTCCTCCCTCCAAGGAAGACAGCCTGCTCGGCCGCCTTGAAGCTGACAGTCACATTGGGCTGGGAAGTGCTACCTGGGAAGTCAGTTTGCAGGGCCCATCGCCGCTGGCTGCACGTTTACAGCTAGGCTTCCCACACTGCCCGAGAACATCAAGGCTCCCTCCACAGAGCTCTTCCATCACGTTAGCTCTGCAGGAGAGAGCTCGCGAAACTAGGCCTTTCCTGGCTCGGGAAGTGAGGACCTGTTTGCAGGACTCTTGTACGGAGGTCTGCAGAGCCCCGCACTTGCTGTGCGAGGGAGGCATAAAAACACAGTCTCTGGGGCTGCCTTTCCTCCCTCCAAGGAAGAGAGCCTACCCGGTCACCTTCTGGCTGAAAGTCACATCGGGCTTGGAAGTGCTATTTGGGAAGACTGTTTTCAGGGGCAATGGCCGCTGGGTGCACGTGTATGCCTAGGGCTCCCACACTGCCCAGAACATCAAGGTTCCCTCCACACAGCTCTTCCCTCACGTTAGCTCTGCAGGAGAGAGATCGCGAAACTAGGCCTTTCTTGGCTCGGGAAGTGAGGACCTGTTTGCCGGCCTCTTGTACTGGTGTCTGCTGAGCCCCACGCTTGCTGTGCGAGGGAGGCCTAAAAACCCAATCTCTGGGGCTGCCTTTTCTGCGTCCAAGGAAGAGAGCCTGCTCGGCCGCCTTCAAGCTGACAGTCACATTGGTCTGAGAAGTGCTAGTTGGGAAGTCAGTTTTCAGGGCCAATGGCCGCTGGGTGCCCCTGTATGCCTAGGGCTCCCATACTGCCAAGAAACTCAAGGTTCCCTCCACACAGCTCTTCCCTTACCTTAGCTCTGCAGTAAGGAGCTCACGAAACTAGGCCTTTCTTGGCTCGGGAAGTGAGGACCTGTTTGCAGTCCACTTGTACTGGAGTCTGCAGAGCCCAACCCTTGCTGTGCGAAGGAGGCCTAAAAACACCGTCTGTGGGTCTGCCTTTCCTCCCTCCAAGGAAGACCGCCTGCTTGGCCGCCTTCAAGCTGAAAGGCACATCGGACTGGGAAGTGCTAGTTGGGAAGTCTGTTTTCAAGGCCAATGGCCGCTGGGTGCACGTGTATGCCTAGGGCTCCCACACTGCCCAGAACATCAAGGTTCCCTCCACACAGCTCTTCCCTCACGTTAGCTCTGCAGTAAAGAGCTCAGGAAACTAGGCCTTTCTTGGCTCGGGAAGTGAGGACCTGTTTGCAGGCCTCTTCTACTGGCGTCTGCAGAGCCCAACAATGGCTGTGCGAGGGAGGCCTAAAAACACAGTCTGTGGGTCTGCCTTTCCTCCCTCCAAGGAAGACCGCCTGCTTTGCCGCCTTCAAGCTGAAAGTCACATTGTCCTGGGAAGTGCTGCCTGGGAAGTCAGTTTGCAGGGGCAATGGCCGCTGGGTGCACGTGTATGCCTAGGGCTCTCACACTGCCCAGAACATCAAGGCTCCCTCCACACAGCCCTTCCGTCACGTTTGCTCAGCATGAGAGAGCTCGCGAAAGTAGGCCTTTTTTGGCTCGGGAAGTGAGGACCTGTTTGCAGGCCTCTTGTACGGGCGTCTGCAGGGCACCACGCTTGCTGTGCGAGCGAAGCCTAAAAACCCAATCTCTGGGGCTGCCTTTCCTCCCTCCAAGGAAGACAGCCTGCTCGGCCGCCTTGAAGCTGACAGTCACATTGGGCTGGGAAGTGCTACCTGGGAAGTCAGTTTGCAGGGCCCATCGCCGCTGGCTGCACGTTTACAGCTAGGCTTCCCACACTGCCCGAGAACATCAAGGCTCCCTCCACACAGCTCTTCCATCACGTTAGCTCTGCAGGAGAGAGATCGCGAAACTAGGCCTTTCTTGGCTCTGGAAGTGAGGACCTGTTTGCCGGCCTCTTGTACTGGTGTCTGCTGAGCCCCACGCTTGCTGTGCGAGGGAGGCCTAAAAACCCAATCTCTGGGGCTGCCTTTTCTGCGTCCAAGGAAGAGAGCCTGCTCGGCCGCCTTCAAGCTGACAGTCACATTGGTCTGAGAAGTGCTAGTTGGGAAGTCAGTTTTCAGGGCCAATGGCCGCTGGGTGCCCCTGTATGCCTAGGGCTCCCATACTGCCAAGAACCTCAAGGTTCCCTCCACTCAGCTCTTCCCTTACGTTAGCTCTGCAGTAAGGAGCTCACGAAACTAGGCCTTTCTTGGCTCGGGAAGTGAGGACCTGTTTGCAGTCCACTTGTACTGGAGTCTGCAGAGCCCAACCCTTGCTGTGCGAAGGAGGCCTAAAAACACCGTCTGTGGGTCTGCCTTTCCTCCCTCCAAGGAAGACTGCCTGCTTGGCCGCCTTCAAGCTGAAAGGCACATCGGACTGGGAAGTGCTAGTTGGGAAGTCTGTTTTCAAAGCCAATGGCCGCTGGGTGCACGTGTATGCCTAGGGCTCCCACACTGCCCAGAACATCAAGGTTCCCTCCACACAGCTCTTCCCTCACGTTAGCTCTGCAGTAAAGAGCTCACGAAACTAGGCCTTTCTTAGCTCGGGAGGTGAGGACCTGTTTGCAGGCCTCTTCTACTGGCGTCTGCAGAGCCCAACAATGGCTGTGCGAGGGAGGCCTAAAAACACAGTCTGTGGGTCTGCCTTTCCTCCCTCCAAGGAAGACCGCTTGCTTTGCCGCATTCAAGCTGAAAGTCACATTGTCCTGGGAAGTGCTGCCTGGGAAGTCAGTTTGCAGGGGCAATGGCCGCTGGGTGCACGTGTATGCCTAGGGCTCTCACACTGCCCAGAACATCAACGCTCCCTCCACACAGCCCTTCCGTCACGTTTGCTCAGCATGAGAGAGCTCGCGAAAGTAGGCCTTTTTTGGCTCGGGAAGTGAGGACCTGTTTGCAGGCCTCTTGTACTGTCATCTGCAGAGCCCCACACTTGCTGTGCGAGGCAGGCATAAAAACACAGTCTCTGGGCTGCCTTTCCTCCCTCCAAGGAAGAGAGCCTGCTCGGCCGCCTTCAAGCTGACAGTCACATTGTGCTGGGAAGTGCTACCTGGGAAGTCAATTTTCAGGGGCCATGGCTGCTGGCTGCACGATTACAGCTAGGCCTCCCACACTGCCCGGGAACATCAAGGCTCCCTCCACAAAGCTCTTCCGTCACGTTAGCTCTGCAGGAGAGAGCTCTCGAGACTAGGCCTTTCCTGGCTCGGGAAGTGAGGACCTGCTCGCAGCAGTATGGGTCGGGCCTCTCAAGAGCCCCACGTTGCCTGCGTACTGGGGGCATGAAAACGCTCTCTCAGGGGCTGCCTTTCCTCCCTCCAAGGAAGAGAGCCTACCCGGCCGCCTTCTGGCTGAAAGTCACATCGGGCTAGGAAGTGCTACCTGGGAAGTCAGTTTGCAGGGGCAATGGCCGCTGGGTGCACGTGTATGCCTAGGGCTCCCACACTGCCCAGAACATACATCAAGGTTCCCTCCACACAGCTCTTTCCTCACGTTAGCTCTGCAGTAAAGAGCTCACGAAACTAGGCCTTTCTTGGCTCGGGAAGTGAGGACCTGTTTGCAGGCCTCTTCTACTGGCGTCTGCAGAGCCCAACAATGGCTGTACGAGGGAGGCCTAAAAACACAGTCTGTGGGTCTGCCTTTCCTCCCTCCAAGGAAGACCGCCTGCTTTGCCGCCTTCAAGCTGAAAGTCACATTGTCCTGGGAAGTGCTGCCTGGGAAGTCAGTTTGCAGGGGCAATGGCCGCTGGGTGCACGTGTATGCCTAGGGCTCTCACACTGCCCAGAACATCAAGGCTCCCTCCACACAGCCCTTCCGTCACGTTTGCTCAGCATGAGAGAGCTCGCGAAAGTAGGCCTTTTTTGGCTCGGGAAGTGAGGACCTGTTTGCAGGCCTCTTGTACGGGCGTCTGCAGAGCACCACGCTTGCTGTGCGAGCGAAGCCTAAAAACCCAATCTCTGGGGCTGCCTTTCCTCCCTCCAAGGAAGACAGCCTGCTCGGCCGCCTTGAAGCTGACAGTCACATTGGGCTGGGAAGTGCTACCTGGGAAGTCAGTTTGCAGGGCCCATCGCCGCTGGCTGCACGTTTACAGCTAGGCTTCCCACACTGCCCTAGAACATCAAGGCTCCCTCCACACAGCTCTTCCGTCACGTTAGCTCTGCAGGAGAGAGATCGCGAAACTAGGCCTTTCTTGGCTCTGGAAGTGAGGACCTGTTTGCCGGCCTCTTGTACTGGTGTCTGCTGAGCCCCACGCTTGCTGTGCGAGGGAGGCCTAAAAACCCAATCTCTGGGGCTGCCTTTTCTGCGTCCAAGGAAGAGAGCCTGCTCGGCCGCCTTCAAGCTGACAGTCACATTGGTCTGAGAAGTGCTAGTTGGGAAGTCAGTTTTCAGGGCCAATGGCCGCTGGGTGCCCCTGTATGCCTAGGGCCCCCCTACTGCCAAGAACCTCAAGGTTCCCTCCACACAGCTCTTCCCTTACCTTAGCTCTGCAGTAAGGAGCTCACGAAACTAGGCCTTTCTTGGCTCGGGAAGTGAGGACCTGTTTGCAGTCCACTTGTACTGGAGTCTGCAGAGCCCAACCCTTGCTGTGCGAAGGAGGCCTAAAAACACCGTCTGTGGGTCTGCCTTTCCTCCCTCCAAGGAAGACCGCCTGCTTGGCCGCCTTCAAGCTGAAAGGCACATCGGACTGGGAAGTGCTAGTTGGGAAGTCTGTTTTCAAGGCCAATGGCCGCTGGGTGCACGTGTATGCCTAGGGCTCCCACACTGCCCAGAACATCAAGGTTCCCTCCACAGAGCTCTTCTATCACGTTAGCTCTGCAGGAGAGAGCTCGCGAAACTAGGCCTTTCCTGGCTCGGGAAGTGAGGACCTGTTTGCAGGACTCTTGTACGGAGGTCTGCAGAGCCCCGCACTTGCTGTGCGAGGGAGGCATAAAAACACAGTCTCTGGGGCTGCCTTTCCTCCCTCCAAGGAAGAGAGCCTACCCGGTCACCTTCTGGCTGAAAGTCACATCGGGCGTGGAAGTGCTATTTGAGAAGACTGTTTTCAGGGGCAATGCCCGCTGGGTGCACGTGTATGCCTAGGGCTCCCACACTGCCCAGAACATACATCAAGGTTCCCTCCACACAGCTCTTCCCTCACGTTAGCTCTGCAGTAAAGAGCTCACGAAACTAGGCCTTTCTTGGCTCGGGAAGTGAGGACCTGTTTGCAGGCCTGTTCTACTGGCGTCTGCAGAGCCCAACAATGGCTGTGCGAGGGAGGCCTAAAAACACAGTCTGTGGGTCTGCCTTTCCTCCCTCCAAGGAAGACCGCCTGCTTTGCCGCCTTCAAGCTGAAAGTCACATTGTCCTGGGAAGTGCTGCCTGGGAAGTCAGTTTGCAGGGGCAATGGCCGCTGGGTGCACGTGTATGCCTAGGGCTCTCACACTGCCCAGAACATCAAGGCTCCCTCCACACAGCCCTTCCGTCACGTTTGCTCAGCATGAGAGAGCTTGCGACAGTAGGCCTTTTTTGGCTCGGGAAGTGAGGACCTGTTTGCAGGTCTCTTGTACGGGCGTCTGCAGGGCACCACGCTTGCTGTGCGAGCGAAGCCTAAAAACCCAATCTCTGGGGCTGCCTTTCCTCCCTCCAAGGAAGACAGCCTGCTCGGCCGCCTTGAAGCTGACAGTCACATTGGGCTGGGAAGTGCTACCTGGGAAGTCAGTTTGCAGGGCCCATCGCCGCTGGCTGCACGTTTACAGCTAGGCTTCCCACACTGCCCGAGAACATCAAGGCTCCCTCCACAGAGCTCTTCCATCACGTTAGCTCTGCAGGAGAGAGCTCGCGAAACTAGGCCTTTCCTGGCTCGGGAAGTGAGGACCTGTTTGCAGGACTCTTGTACGGAGGTCTGCAGAGCCCCGCACTTGCTGTGCGAGGGAGGCATAAAAACACAGTCTCTGGGGCTGCCTTTCCTCCCTCCAAGGAAGAGAGCCTACCCGGTCACCTTCTGGCTGAAAGTCACATCGGGCTTGGAAGTGCTATTTGGGAAGACTGTTTTCAGGGGCAATGGCCGCTGGGTGCACGTGTATGCCTAGGGCTCCCACACTGCCCAGAACATACATCAAGGTTCCCTCCACACAGCTCTTTCCTCACGTTAGCTCTGCAGTAAAGAGCTCACGAAACTAGGCCTTTCTTGGCTCGGGAAGTGAGGACCTGTTTGCAGGCCTCTTCTACTGGCGTCTGCAGAGCCCAACAATGGCTGTGCGAGGGAGGCCTAAAAACACAGTCTGTGGGTCTGCCTTTCCTCCCTCCAAGGAAGACCGCCTGCTTTGCCGCCTTCAAGCTGAAAGTCACATTGTCCTGGGAAGTGCTGCCTGGGAAGTCAGTTTGCAGGGGCAATGGCCGCTGGGTGCACGTGTATGCCTAGGGCTCTCACACTGCCCAGAACATCAAGGCTCCCTCCACACAGCCCTTCCGTCACGTTTGCTCAGCATGAGAGAGCTCACGAAAGTAGGCCTTTTTTGGCTCGGGAAGTGAGGACCTGTTTGCAGGCCTCTTGTACTGGAGTCTGCAGAGCCCAACCCTTGCTGTGAGAAGGAGGCCTAGAAACACCGTCTGTGGGTCTGCCTTTCCTCCCTCCAAGGAAGACCGCCTGCTTGGCCGCCTTCAAGCTGAAAGGCAAATCGGACTGGGAAGTGCTAGTTGGGAAGTCTGTTTTCAAGGCCAATGGCAGCTGGGTGCACGTGTATTCCTAGGGCTCCCACACTGCCCAGAACATCAAGGTTCCCTCCACACAGCTCTTCCCTCACGTTAGCTCTGCAGTAAAGAGCTCACGAAACTAGGCCTTTCTTGGCTCGGGAGGTGAGGACCTGTTTGCAGTCCACTTGTACTGGAGTCTGCAGAGCCCAACAATTGCTGTGCGAAGGAGGCCTAAAAACACCGTCTGTGGGTCTGCCTTTCCTCCCTCCGAGGAAGACCGCCTGCTCGGCCGCCTTCAAGCTGCAAGTCACATTGTGCTGGGAAGTGCTACCTGGGAAGTCAATTTTCAGGGGCCATGGCTGCTGGCTGCACGATTACAGCTAGGCCTCCCACACTGCCCGGGAACATCAAGGCTCCCTCCACAAAGCTCTTCCGTCACGTTAGCTCTGCAGGAGAGAGCTCGCGAGACTAGGCCTTTCCTGGCTCGGGAAGTGAGGACCTGCTCGCAGCAGTATGGGTCGGGCCTCTCAAGAGCCCCACGTTGCCTGCGTACTGGGGGCATGAAAACGCTCTCTCAGGGGCTGCCTTTCCTCCCTCCAAGGAAGAGAGCCTACCCGGCCGCCTTCTGGCTGAAAGTCACATCGGGCTAGGAAGTGCTACCTGGGAAGTCAGTTTGCAGGGGCAATGGCCGCTGGGTGCACGTGTATGCCTAGGGCTCCCACACTGCCCAGAACATACATCAAGGTTCCCTCCACACAGCTCTTTCCTCACGTTAGCTCTGCAGTAAAGAGCTCACGAAACTAGGCCTTTCTTAGCTCGGGAAGTGAGGACCTGTTTGCAGGCCTCTTCTACTGGCGTCTGCAGAGCCCAACAATGGCTGTGCGAGGGAGGCCTAAAAACACAGTCTGTGCATCTGCCTTTCCTCCCTCCAAGGAAGACCGCTTGCTTTGCCGCATTCAAGCTGAAAGTCACATTGTCCTGGGAAGTGCTGCCTGGGAAGTCAGTTTGCAGGGGCAATGGCCGCTGGGTGCACGTGTATGCCTAGGGCTCTCACACTGCCCAGAACATCAAGGCTCCCTCCACACAGCCCTTCCGTCACGTTTGCTCAGCATGAGAGAGCTCGCGAAAGTAGGCCTTTTTTGGCTCGGGAAGTGAGGACCTGTTTGCAGGCCTCTTGTACGGGCGTCTGCAGGGCACCACGCTTGCTGTGCGAGCGAAGCCTAAAAACCCAATCTCTGGGGCTGCCTTTCCTCCCTCCAAGGAAGACAGCCTGCTCGGCCGCCTTGAAGCTGACAGTCACATTGGGCTGGGAAGTGCTACCTGGGAAGTCAGTTTGCAGGGCCCATCGCCGCTGGCTGCACGTTTACAGCTAGGCTTCCCACACTGCCCGAGAACATCAAGGCTCCCTCCACACAGCTCTTCCATCACGTTAGCTCTGCAGGAGAGAGCTCGCGAAACTAGGCCTTTCCTGGCTCGGGAAGTGAGGACCTGTTTGCAGGACTCTTGTACGGAGGTCTGCAGAGCCCCGCACTTGCTGTGCGAGGGAGGCATAAAAACACAGTCTCTGGGGCTGCCTTTCCTCCCTCCAAGGAAGAGAGCCTACCCGGTCACCTTCTGGCTGAAAGTCACATCGGGCTTGGAAGTGCTATTTGGGAAGACTGTTTTCAGGGGCAATGGCCGCTGGGTGCACGTGTATGCCTAGGGCTCCCACACTGCCCAGAACATACATCAAGGTTCCCTCCACACAGCTCTTTCCTCACGTTAGCTCTGCAGTAAAGAGCTCACGAAACTAAGCCTTTCTTGGCTCGGGAAGTGAGGACCTGTTTGCAGGCCTCTTCTACTGGCGTCTGCAGAGCCCAACAATGGCTGTGCGAGGGAGGCCTAAAAACACAGTCTGTGGGTCTGCCTTTCCTCCCTCCAAGGAAGACCGCCTGCTTGGCCGCCTTCAAGCTGAAAGGCACATCGGACTGGGAAGTGCTAGTTGCGAAGTCAGTTTTCAGGGGCCAATGGCCGCTGGCTGCACGTTTACAGCTAGGCCTCCCACACTGCCCGGGAACATCAAGTCTCCCTCCACACAGCCCTTCCGTCACGTTTGCTCAGCAGGAAAGAGCTCCCGAAACTAGGCCTTTCTTGGCTCAGGAAGTGAGGACCTGTTTGCAGGCCTCTTGTACTGTCATCTGCAGAGCCCCACACTTGCTGTGCGAGGCAGGCATAAAAACACAGTCTCTGGGGCTGCCTTTCCTCCCTCCAAGGAAGAGAGCCTGCTCGGCCGCCTTCAAGCTGACAGTCACCTTGGGCTGGGAAGTGCTAGTTGCGAAGTCAGTTTTCACCGGCAATGGCCGCTGGGTGCATGTGTATGCCTATGGCTCCCACACTGCCCAGAACATGAAGGTTCCCTCCACACAGCTCTTCCTTCACGTTAGCTCTGCAGTAAAGAGCTCACGAAACTAGGCCTTTCTTGGCTCGGGAGGTGAGGACCTGTTTGCAGTCCACTTGTACTGGAGTCTGCAGAGCCCAACCCTTGCTGTGCGAAGGAGGCCTAAAAACACCGTCTGTGGGTCTGCCTTTCCTCCCTCCAAGGACGACCGCCTGCTTGGCCGCCTTCAAGCTGAAAGGCACATCGGACTGGGAAGTGCTAGTTGGGAAGTCAGTTTTCAAGGCCAATGGCCGCTGGGTGCACGTGTATGCCTAGGGCTCCCACACTGCCCAGAACATCAAGGTTCCCTCCACACAGCTCTTCCCTCACGTTAGCTCTGCAGTAAAGAGCTCACGAAACTAGGCCTTTCTTGGCTCGGGAGGTGAGGACCTGTTTGCAGTCCACTTGTACTGGAGTCTGCAGAGCCCAACACTTGCTGTGCGAAGGAGGCCTAAAAACACCGTCTGTGGGTCTGCCTTTCCTCCCTCCGAGGAAGACCGCCTGCTCGGCCGCCTTCAAGCTGCAAGTCACATTGTGCTGGGAAGTGCTACCTGGGAAGTCAATTTTCAGGGGCCATGGCTGCTGGCTGCACGATTACAGCTAGGCCTCCCACACTGCCCGGGAACATCAAGGCTCCCTCCACAAAGCTCTTCCGTCACGTTAGCTCTGCAGGAGAGAGCTCGCGAGACTAGGCCTTTCCTGGCTCGGGAAGTGAGGACCTGCTCGCAGCAGTATGGGTCGGGCCTCTCAAGAGCCCCTCGTTGCCTGCGTACTGGGGGCATGAAAACGCTCTCTCAGGGGCTGCCTTTCCTCCCTCCAAGGAAGAGAGCCTACCCGGCCGCCTTCTGGCTGAAAGTCACATCGGGCTAGGAAGTGCTACCTGGGAAGTCAGTTTGCAGGGGCAATGGCCGCTGGGTGCACGTGTATGCCTAGGGCTCCCACACTGCCCAGAACATACATCAAGGTTCCCTCCACACAGCTCTTTCCTCACGTTAGCTCTGCAGTAAAGAGCCTACGAAACTAGGCCTTTCTTGGCTCGGGAAGTGAGGACCTGTTTGCAGGCCTCTTCTACTGGCGTCTGCAGAGCCCAACAATGGCTGTGCGAGGGAGGCCTAAAAACACAGTCTGTGGGTCTGCCTTTCCTCCCTCCAAGGAAGACCGCCTGCTTTGCCGCCTTCAAGCTGAAAGTCACATTGTCCTGGGAAGTGCTGCCTGGGAAGTCAGTTTGCAGGGGCAATGGCCGCTGGGTGCACGTGTATGCCTAGGGCTCTCACACTGCCCAGAACATCAAGGCTCCCTCCACACAGCCCTTCCGTCACGTTTGCTCAGCATGAGAGAGCTCGCGAAAGTAGGCCTTTTTTGGCTCGGGAAGTGAGGACCTGTTTGCAGGCCTCTTGTACGGGCGTCTGCAGGGCACCACGCTTGCTGTGCGAGCGAAGCCTAAAAACCCAATCTCTGGGGCTGCCTTTCCTCCCTCCAAGGAAGACAGCCTGCTCGGCCGCCTTGAAGCTGACAGTCACATTGGGCTGGGAAGTGCTACCTGGGAAGTCAGTTTGCAGGGCCCATCGCCGCTGGCTGCACGTTTACAGCTAGGCTTCCCACACTGCCCGAGAACATCAAGGCTCCCTCCACACAGCTCTTCCATCACGTTAGCTCTGCAGGAGAGAGCTCGCGAAACTAGGCCTTTCCTGGCTCGGGAAGTGAGGACCTGTTTGCAGGACTCTTGTACGGAGGTCTGCAGAGCCCCGCACTTGCTGTGCGAGGGAGGCATAAAAACACAGTCTCTGGGGGTGCCTTTCCTCCCTCCAAGGAAGAGAGCCTACCCGGTCACCTTCTGGCTGAAAGTCACATCGGGCTTGGAAGTGCTATTTGGGAAGACTGTTTTCAGGGGCAATGGCCGCTGGGTGCACGTGTATGCCTAGGGCTCCCACACTGCCCAGAACATACATCAAGGTTCCCTCCACACAGCTCTTTCCTCACGTTAGCTCTGCAGTAAAGAGCTCACGAAACTAAGCCTTTCTTGGCTCGGGAAGTGAGGACCTGTTTGCAGGCCTCTTCTACTGGCGTCTGCAGAGCCCAACAATGGCTGTGCGAGGGAGGCCTAAAAACACAGTCTGTGGGTCTGCCTTTCCTCCCTCCAAGGAAGACCGCCTGCTTGGCCGCCTTCAAGCTGAAAGGCACATCGGACTGGGAAGTGCTAGTTGCGAAGTCAGTTTTCAGGGGCCAATGGCCGCTGGCTGCACGTTTACAGCTAGGCCTCCCACACTGCCCGGGAACATCAAGTCTCCCTCCACACAGCCCTTCCGTCACGTTTGCTCAGCAGGAAAGAGCTCCCGAAACTAGGCCTTTCTTGGCTCAGGAAGTGAGGACCTGTTTGCAGGCCTCTTGTACTGTCATCTGCAGAGCCCCACACTTGCTGTGCGAGGCAGGCATAAAAACACAGTCTCTGGGGCTGCCTTTCCTCCCTCCAAGGAAGAGAGCCTGCTCGGCCGCCTTCAAGCTGACAGTCACCTTGGGCTGGGAAGTGCTAGTTGCGAAGTCAGTTTTCACCGGCAATGGCCGCTGGGTGCATGTGTATGCCTATGGCTCCCACACTGCCCAGAACATGAAGGTTCCCTCCACACAGCTCTTCCTTCACGTTAGCTCTGCAGTAAAGAGCTCACGAAACTAGGCCTTTCTTGGCTCGGGAGGTGAGGACCTGTTTGCAGTCCACTTGTACTGGAGTCTGCAGAGCCCAACCCTTGCTGTGCGAAGGAGGCCTAAAAACACCGTCTGTGGGTCTGCCTTTCCTCCCTCCAAGGACGACCGCCTGCTTGGCCGCCTTCAAGCTGAAAGGCACATCGGACTGGGAAGTGCTAGTTGGGAAGTCAGTTTTCAAGGCCAATGGCCGCTGGGTGCACGTGTATGCCTAGGGCTCCCACACTGCCCAGAACATCAAGGTTCCCTCCACACAGCTCTTCCCTCACGTTAGCTCTGCAGTAAAGAGCTCACGAAACTAGGCCTTTCTTGGCTCGGGAGGTGAGGACCTGTTTGCAGTCCACTTGTACTGGAGTCTGCAGAGCCCAACACTTGCTGTGCGAAGGAGGCCTAAAAACACCGTCTGTGGGTCTGCCTTTCCTCCCTCCGAGGAAGACCGCCTGCTCGGCCGCCTTCAAGCTGCAAGTCACATTGTGCTGGGAAGTGCTACCTGGGAAGTCAATTTTCAGGGGCCATGGCTGCTGGCTGCACGATTACAGCTAGGCCTCCCACACTGCCCGGGAACATCAAGGCTCCCTCCACAAAGCTCTTCCGTCACGTTAGCTCTGCAGGAGAGAGCTCGCGAGACTAGGCCTTTCCTGGCTCGGGAAGTGAGGACCTGTTTGCAGGACTCTTGTACGGAGGTCTGCAGAGCCCCGCACTTGCTGTGCGAGGGAGGCATAAAAACACAGTCTCTGGGGCTGCCTTTCCTCCCTCCAAGGAAGAGAGCCTACCCGGTCACCTTCTGGCTGAAAGTCACATCGGGCTTGGAAGTGCTATTTGGGAAGACTGTTTTCAGGGGCAATGGCCGCTGGGTGCACGTGTATGCCTAGGGCTCCCACACTGCCCAGAACATACATCAAGGTTCCCTCCACACAGCTCTTTCCTCACGTTAGCTCTGCAGTAAAGAGCTCACGAAACTAGGCCTTTCTTGGCTCGGGAAGTGAGGACCTGTTTGCAGGCCTCTTCTACTGGCGTCTGCAGAGCCCAACAATGGCTGTGCGAGGGAGGCCTAAAAACACAGTCTGTGGGTCTGCCTTTCCTCCCTCCAAGGAAGACCGCCTGCTTTGCCGCCTTCAAGCTGAAAGTCACATTGTCCTGGGAAGTGCTGCCTGGGAAGTCAGTTTGCAGGGGCAATGGCCGCTGGGTGCACGTGTATGCCTAGGGCTCTCACACTGCCCAGAACATCAAGGCTCCCTCCACACAGCCCTTCCGTCACGTTTGCTCAGCATGAGAGAGCTCACGAAAGTAGGCCTTTTTTGGCTCGGGAAGTGAGGACCTGTTTGCAGGCCTCTTGTACTGGAGTCTGCAGAGCCCAACCCTTGCTGTGAGAAGGAGGCCTAGAAACACCGTCTGTGGGTCTGCCTTTCCTCCCTCCAAGGAAGACCGCCTGCTTGGCCGCCTTCAAGCTGAAAGGCAAATCGGACTGGGAAGTGCTAGTTGGGAAGTCTGTTTTCAAGGCCAATGGCAGCTGGGTGCACGTGTATTCCTAGGGCTCCCACACTGCCCAGAACATCAAGGTTCCCTCCACACAGCTCTTCCCTCACGTTAGCTCTGCAGTAAAGAGCTCACGAAACTAGGCCTTTCTTGGCTCGGGAGGTGAGGACCTGTTTGCAGTCCACTTGTACTGGAGTCTGCAGAGCCCAACAATTGCTGTGCGAAGGAGGCCTAAAAACACCGTCTGTGGGTCTGCCTTTCCTCCCTCCGAGGAAGACCGCCTGCTCGGCCGCCTTCAAGCTGCAAGTCACATTGTGCTGGGAAGTGCTACCTGGGAAGTCAATTTTCAGGGGCCATGGCTGCTGGCTGCACGATTACAGCTAGGCCTCCCACACTGCCCGGGAACATCAAGGCTCCCTCCACAAAGCTCTTCCGTCACGTTAGCTCTGCAGGAGAGAGCTCGCGAGACTAGGCCTTTCCTGGCTCGGGAAGTGAGGACCTGCTCGCAGCAGTATGGGTCGGGCCTCTCAAGAGCCCCACGTTGCCTGCGTACTGGGGGCATGAAAACGCTCTCTCAGGGGCTGCCTTTCCTCCCTCCAAGGAAGAGAGCCTACCCGGCCGCCTTCTGGCTGAAAGTCACATCGGGCTAGGAAGTGCTACCTGGGAAGTCAGTTTGCAGGGGCAATGGCCGCTGGGTGCACGTGTATGCCTAGGGCTCCCACACTGCCCAGAACATACATCAAGGTTCCCTCCACACAGCTCTTTCCTCACGTTAGCTCTGCAGTAAAGAGCTCACGAAACTAGGCCTTTCTTAGCTCGGGAAGTGAGGACCTGTTTGCAGGCCTCTTCTACTGGCGTCTGCAGAGCCCAACAATGGCTGTGCGAGGGAGGCCTAAAAACACAGTCTGTGCATCTGCCTTTCCTCCCTCCAAGGAAGACCGCTTGCTTTGCCGCATTCAAGCTGAAAGTCACATTGTCCTGGGAAGTGCTGCCTGGGAAGTCAGTTTGCAGGGGCAATGGCCGCTGGGTGCACGTGTATGCCTAGGGCTCTCACACTGCCCAGAACATCAAGGCTCCCTCCACACAGCCCTTCCGTCACGTTTGCTCAGCATGAGAGAGCTCGCGAAAGTAGGCCTTTTTTGGCTCGGGAAGTGAGGACCTGTTTGCAGGCCTCTTGTACGGGCGTCTGCAGGGCACCACGCTTGCTGTGCGAGCGAAGCCTAAAAACCCAATCTCTGGGGCTGCCTTTCCTCCCTCCAAGGAAGACAGCCTGCTCGGCCGCCTTGAAGCTGACAGTCACATTGGGCTGGGAAGTGCTACCTGGGAAGTCAGTTTGCAGGGCCCATCGCCGCTGGCTGCACGTTTACAGCTAGGCTTCCCACACTGCCCGAGAACATCAAGGCTCCCTCCACACAGCTCTTCCATCACGTTAGCTCTGCAGGAGAGAGCTCGCGAAACTAGGCCTTTCCTGGCTCGGGAAGTGAGGACCTGTTTGCAGGACTCTTGTACGGAGGTCTGCAGAGCCCCGCACTTGCTGTGCGAGGGAGGCATAAAAACACAGTCTCTGGGGCTGCCTTTCCTCCCTCCAAGGAAGAGAGCCTACCCGGTCACCTTCTGGCTGAAAGTCACATCGGGCTTGGAAGTGCTATTTGGGAAGACTGTTTTCAGGGGCAATGGCCGCTGGGTGCACGTGTATGCCTAGGGCTCCCACACTGCCCAGAACATACATCAAGGTTCCCTCCACACAGCTCTTTCCTCACGTTAGCTCTGCAGTAAAGAGCTCACGAAACTAAGCCTTTCTTGGCTCGGGAAGTGAGGACCTGTTTGCAGGCCTCTTCTACTGGCGTCTGCAGAGCCCAACAATGGCTGTGCGAGGGAGGCCTAAAAACACAGTCTGTGGGTCTGCCTTTCCTCCCTCCAAGGAAGACCGCCTGCTTGGCCGCCTTCAAGCTGAAAGGCACATCGGACTGGGAAGTGCTAGTTGCGAAGTCAGTTTTCAGGGGCCAATGGCCGCTGGCTGCACGTTTACAGCTAGGCCTCCCACACTGCCCGGGAACATCAAGTCTCCCTCCACACAGCCCTTCCGTCACGTTTGCTCAGCAGGAAAGAGCTCCCGAAACTAGGCCTTTCTTGGCTCAGGAAGTGAGGACCTGTTTGCAGGCCTCTTGTACTGTCATCTGCAGAGCCCCACACTTGCTGTGCGAGGCAGGCATAAAAACACAGTCTCTGGGGCTGCCTTTCCTCCCTCCAAGGAAGAGAGCCTGCTCGGCCGCCTTCAAGCTGACAGTCACCTTGGGCTGGGAAGTGCTAGTTGCGAAGTCAGTTTTCACCGGCAATGGCCGCTGGGTGCATGTGTATGCCTATGGCTCCCACACTGCCCAGAACATGAAGGTTCCCTCCACACAGCTCTTCCTTCACGTTAGCTCTGCAGTAAAGAGCTCACGAAACTAGGCCTTTCTTGGCTCGGGAGGTGAGGACCTGTTTGCAGTCCACTTGTACTGGAGTCTGCAGAGCCCAACCCTTGCTGTGCGAAGGAGGCCTAAAAACACCGTCTGTGGGTCTGCCTTTCCTCCCTCCAAGGACGACCGCCTGCTTGGCCGCCTTCAAGCTGAAAGGCACATCGGACTGGGAAGTGCTAGTTGGGAAGTCAGTTTTCAAGGCCAATGGCCGCTGGGTGCACGTGTATGCCTAGGGCTCCCACACTGCCCAGAACATCAAGGTTCCCTCCACACAGCTCTTCCCTCACGTTAGCTCTGCAGTAAAGAGCTCACGAAACTAGGCCTTTCTTGGCTCGGGAGGTGAGGACCTGTTTGCAGTCCACTTGTACTGGAGTCTGCAGAGCCCAACACTTGCTGTGCGAAGGAGGCCTAAAAACACCGTCTGTGGGTCTGCCTTTCCTCCCTCCGAGGAAGACCGCCTGCTCGGCCGCCTTCAAGCTGCAAGTCACATTGTGCTGGGAAGTGCTACCTGGGAAGTCAATTTTCAGGGGCCATGGCTGCTGGCTGCACGATTACAGCTAGGCCTCCCACACTGCCCGGGAACATCAAGGCTCCCTCCACAAAGCTCTTCCGTCACGTTAGCTCTGCAGGAGAGAGCTCGCGAGACTAGGCCTTTCCTGGCTCGGGAAGTGAGGACCTGCTCGCAGCAGTATGGGTCGGGCCTCTCAAGAGCCCCTCGTTGCCTGCGTACTGGGGGCATGAAAACGCTCTCTCAGGGGCTGCCTTTCCTCCCTCCAAGGAAGAGAGCCTACCCGGCCGCCTTCTGGCTGAAAGTCACATCGGGCTAGGAAGTGCTACCTGGGAAGTCAGTTTGCAGGGGCAATGGCCGCTGGGTGCACGTGTATGCCTAGGGCTCCCACACTGCCCAGAACATACATCAAGGTTCCCTCCACACAGCTCTTTCCTCACGTTAGCTCTGCAGTAAAGAGCCTACGAAACTAGGCCTTTCTTGGCTCGGGAAGTGAGGACCTGTTTGCAGGCCTCTTCTACTGGCGTCTGCAGAGCCCAACAATGGCTGTGCGAGGGAGGCCTAAAAACACAGTCTGTGGGTCTGCCTTTCCTCCCTCCAAGGAAGACCGCCTGCTTTGCCGCCTTCAAGCTGAAAGTCACATTGTCCTGGGAAGTGCTGCCTGGGAAGTCAGTTTGCAGGGGCAATGGCCGCTGGGTGCACGTGTATGCCTA
The DNA here is from genome assembly GCF_054371585.1 of Giraffa tippelskirchi. Taxonomy (NCBI): domain Eukaryota; kingdom Metazoa; phylum Chordata; class Mammalia; order Artiodactyla; family Giraffidae; genus Giraffa; species Giraffa tippelskirchi. The sequence goes on from NC_137275.1 coordinate 105,737,151, forward strand.
GGGCTCTCACACTGCCCAGAACATCAAGGCTCCCTCCACACAGCCCTTCCGTCACGTTTGCTCAGCATGAGAGAGCTCGCGAAAGTAGGCCTTTTTTGGCTCGGGAAGTGAGGACCTGTTTGCAGGCCTCTTGTACGGGCGTCTGCAGGGCACCACGCTTGCTGTGCGAGCGAAGCCTAAAAACCCAATCTCTGGGGCTGCCTTTCCTCCCTCCAAGGAAGACAGCCTGCTCGGCCGCCTTGAAGCTGACAGTCACATTGGGCTGGGAAGTGCTACCTGGGAAGTCAGTTTGCAGGGCCCATCGCCGCTGGCTGCACGTTTACAGCTAGGCTTCCCACACTGCCCGAGAACATCAAGGCTCCCTCCACACAGCTCTTCCATCACGTTAGCTCTGCAGGAGAGAGCTCGCGAAACTAGGCCTTTCCTGGCTCGGGAAGTGAGGACCTGTTTGCAGGACTCTTGTACGGAGGTCTGCAGAGCCCCGCACTTGCTGTGCGAGGGAGGCATAAAAACACAGTCTCTGGGGGTGCCTTTCCTCCCTCCAAGGAAGAGAGCCTACCCGGTCACCTTCTGGCTGAAAGTCACATCGGGCTTGGAAGTGCTATTTGGGAAGACTGTTTTCAGGGGCAATGGCCGCTGGGTGCACGTGTATGCCTAGGGCTCCCACACTGCCCAGAACATACATCAAGGTTCCCTCCACACAGCTCTTTCCTCACGTTAGCTCTGCAGTAAAGAGCTCACGAAACTAAGCCTTTCTTGGCTCGGGAAGTGAGGACCTGTTTGCAGGCCTCTTCTACTGGCGTCTGCAGAGCCCAACAATGGCTGTGCGAGGGAGGCCTAAAAACACAGTCTGTGGGTCTGCCTTTCCTCCCTCCAAGGAAGACCGCCTGCTTGGCCGCCTTCAAGCTGAAAGGCACATCGGACTGGGAAGTGCTAGTTGCGAAGTCAGTTTTCAGGGGCCAATGGCCGCTGGCTGCACGTTTACAGCTAGGCCTCCCACACTGCCCGGGAACATCAAGTCTCCCTCCACACAGCCCTTCCGTCACGTTTGCTCAGCAGGAAAGAGCTCCCGAAACTAGGCCTTTCTTGGCTCAGGAAGTGAGGACCTGTTTGCAGGCCTCTTGTACTGTCATCTGCAGAGCCCCACACTTGCTGTGCGAGGCAGGCATAAAAACACAGTCTCTGGGGCTGCCTTTCCTCCCTCCAAGGAAGAGAGCCTGCTCGGCCGCCTTCAAGCTGACAGTCACCTTGGGCTGGGAAGTGCTAGTTGCGAAGTCAGTTTTCACCGGCAATGGCCGCTGGGTGCATGTGTATGCCTATGGCTCCCACACTGCCCAGAACATGAAGGTTCCCTCCACACAGCTCTTCCTTCACGTTAGCTCTGCAGTAAAGAGCTCACGAAACTAGGCCTTTCTTGGCTCGGGAGGTGAGGACCTGTTTGCAGTCCACTTGTACTGGAGTCTGCAGAGCCCAACCCTTGCTGTGCGAAGGAGGCCTAAAAACACCGTCTGTGGGTCTGCCTTTCCTCCCTCCAAGGACGACCGCCTGCTTGGCCGCCTTCAAGCTGAAAGGCACATCGGACTGGGAAGTGCTAGTTGGGAAGTCAGTTTTCAAGGCCAATGGCCGCTGGGTGCACGTGTATGCCTAGGGCTCCCACACTGCCCAGAACATCAAGGTTCCCTCCACACAGCTCTTCCCTCACGTTAGCTCTGCAGTAAAGAGCTCACGAAACTAGGCCTTTCTTGGCTCGGGAGGTGAGGACCTGTTTGCAGTCCACTTGTACTGGAGTCTGCAGAGCCCAACACTTGCTGTGCGAAGGAGGCCTAAAAACACCGTCTGTGGGTCTGCCTTTCCTCCCTCCGAGGAAGACCGCCTGCTCGGCCGCCTTCAAGCTGCAAGTCACATTGTGCTGGGAAGTGCTACCTGGGAAGTCAATTTTCAGGGGCCATGGCTGCTGGCTGCACGATTACAGCTAGGCCTCCCACACTGCCCGGGAACATCAAGGCTCCCTCCACAAAGCTCTTCCGTCACGTTAGCTCTGCAGGAGAGAGCTCGCGAGACTAGGCCTTTCCTGGCTCGGGAAGTGAGGACCTGCTCGCAGCAGTATGGGTCGGGCCTCTCAAGAGCCCCTCGTTGCCTGCGTACTGGGGGCATGAAAACGCTCTCTCAGGGGCTGCCTTTCCTCCCTCCAAGGAAGAGAGCCTACCCGGCCGCCTTCTGGCTGAAAGTCACATCGGGCTAGGAAGTGCTACCTGGGAAGTCAGTTTGCAGGGGCAATGGCCGCTGGGTGCACGTGTATGCCTAGGGCTCCCACACTGCCCAGAACATACATCAAGGTTCCCTCCACACAGCTCTTTCCTCACGTTAGCTCTGCAGTAAAGAGCTCACGAAACTAGGCCTTTCTTGGCTCGGGAAGTGAGGACCTGTTTGCAGGCCTCTTCTACTGGCGTCTGCAGAGCCCAACAATGGCTGTGCGAGGGAGGCCTAAAAACACAGTCTGTGGGTCTGCCTTTCCTCCCTCCAAGGAAGACCGCCTGCTTTGCCGCCTTCAAGCTGAAAGTCACATTGTCCTGGGAAGTGCTGCCTGGGAAGTCAGTTTGCAGGGGCAATGGCCGCTGGGTGCACGTGTATGCCTAGGGCTCTCACACTGCCCAGAACATCAAGGCTCCCTCCACACAGCCCTTCCGTCACGTTTGCTCAGCATGAGAGAGCTCGCGAAAGTAGGCCTTTTTTGGCTCGGGAAGTGAGGACCTGTTTGCAGGCCTCTTGTACGGGCGTCTGCAGGGCACCACGCTTGCTGTGCGAGCGAAGCCTAAAAACCCAATCTCTGGGGCTGCCTTTCCTCCCTCCAAGGAAGACAGCCTGCTCGGCCGCCTTGAAGCTGACAGTCACATTGGGCTGGGAAGTGCTACCTGGGAAGTCAGTTTGCAGGGCCCATCGCCGCTGGCTGCACGTTTACAGCTAGGCTTCCCACACTGCCCGAGAACATCAAGGCTCCCTCCACACAGCTCTTCCATCACGTTAGCTCTGCAGGAGAGAGCTCGCGAAACTAGGCCTTTCCTGGCTCGGGAAGTGAGGACCTGTTTGCAGGACTCTTGTACGGAGGTCTGCAGAGCCCCGCACTTGCTGTGCGAGGGAGGCATAAAAACACAGTCTCTGGGGGTGCCTTTCCTCCCTCCAAGGAAGAGAGCCTACCCGGTCACCTTCTGGCTGAAAGTCACATCGGGCTTGGAAGTGCTATTTGGGAAGACTGTTTTCAGGGGCAATGGCCGCTGGGTGCACGTGTATGCCTAGGGCTCCCACACTGCCCAGAACATACATCAAGGTTCCCTCCACACAGCTCTTTCCTCACGTTAGCTCTGCAGTAAAGAGCTCACGAAACTAGGCCTTTCTTGGCTCGGGAAGTGAGGACCTGTTTGCAGGCCTCTTCTACTGGCGTCTGCAGAGCCCAACAATGGCTGTGCGAGGGAGGCCTAAAAACACAGTCTGTGGGTCTGCCTTTCCTCCCTCCAAGGAAGACCGCCTGCTTTGCCGCCTTCAAGCTGAAAGTCACATTGTCCTGGGAAGTGCTGCCTGGGAAGTCAGTTTGCAGGGGCAATGGCCGCTGGGTGCACGTGTATGCCTAGGGCTCTCACACTGCCCAGAACATCAAGGCTCCCTCCACACAGCCCTTCCGTCACGTTTGCTCAGCATGAGAGAGCTCGCGAAAGTAGGCCTTTTTTGGCTCGGGAAGTGAGGACCTGTTTGCAGGCCTCTTGTACGGGCGTCTGCAGGGCACCACGCTTGCTGTGCGAGCGAAGCCTAAAAACCCAATCTCTGGGGCTGCCTTTCCTCCCTCCAAGGAAGACAGCCTGCTCGGCCGCCTTGAAGCTGACAGTCACATTGGGCTGGGAAGTGCTACCTGGGAAGTCAGTTTGCAGGGCCCATCGCCGCTGGCTGCACGTTTACAGCTAGGCTTCCCACACTGCCCGAGAACATCAAGGCTCCCTCCACACAGCTCTTCCATCACGTTAGCTCTGCAGGAGAGAGCTCGCGAAACTAGGCCTTTCCTGGCTCGGGAAGTGAGGACCTGTTTGCAGGACTCTTGTACGGAGGTCTGCAGAGCCCCGCACTTGCTGTGCGAGGGAGGCATAAAAACACAGTCTCTGGGGCTGCCTTTCCTCCCTCCAAGGAAGAGAGCCTACCCGGTCACCTTCTGGCTGAAAGTCACATCGGGCTTGGAAGTGCTATTTGGGAAGACTGTTTTCAGGGGCAATGGCCGCTGGGTGCACGTGTATGCCTAGGGCTCCCACACTGCCCAGAACATACATCAAGGTTCCCTCCACACAGCTCTTCCCTCACGTTAGCTCTGCAGGAGAGAGATCGCGAAACTAGGCCTTTCTTGGCTCTGGAAGTGAGGACCTGTTTGCCGGCCTCTTGTACTGGTGTCTGCTGAGCCCCACGCTTGCTGTGCGAGGGAGGCCTAAAAACCCAATCTCTGGGGCTGCCTTTTCTGCGTCCAAGGAAGAGAGTCTGCTCGGCCGCCTTCAAGCTGACAGTCACATTGGTCTGAGAAGTGCTAGTTGGGAAGTCAGTTTTCAGGGCCAATGGCCGCTGGGTGCCCCTGTATGCCTAGGGCCCCCCTACTGCCAAGAACCTCAAGGTTCCCTCCACACAGCTCTTCCCTTACCTTAGCTCTGCAGTAAGGAGCTCACGAAACTAGGCCTTTCTTGGCTCGGGAAGTGAGGACCTGTTTGCAGTCCACTTGTACTGGAGTCTGCAGAGCCCAACCCTTGCTGTGCGAAGGAGGCCTAAAAACACCGTCTGTGGGTCTGCCTTTCCTCCCTCCAAGGAAGACCGCCTGCTTGGCCGCCTTCAAGCTGAAAGGCACATCGGACTGGGAAGTGCTAGTTGGGAAGTCTGTTTTCAAGGCCAATGGCCGCTGGGTGCACGTGTATGCCTAGGGCTCCCACACTGCCCAGAACATCAAGGTTCCCTCCACACAGCTCTTCCCTCACGTTAGCTCTGCAGTAAAGAGCTCACGAAACTAGGCCTTTCTTGGCTCGGGAAGTGAGGACCTGTTTGCAGGCCTCTTCTACTGGCGTCTGCAGAGCCCAACAATGGCTGTGCGAGGGAGGCCTAAAAACACAGTCTGTGGGTCTGCCTTTCCTCCCTCCAAGGAAGACCGCCTGCTTTGCCGCCTTCAAGCTGAAAGTCACATTGTCCTGGGAAGTGCTGCCTGGGAAGTCAGTTTGCAGGGGCAATGGCCGCTGGGTGCACGTGTATGCCTAGGGCTCTCACACTGCCCAGAACATCAAGGCTCCCTCCACACAGCCCTTCCGTCACGTTTGCTCAGCATGAGAGAGCTCGCGAAAGTAGGCCTTTTTTGGCTCGGGAAGTGAGGACCTGTTTGCAGGCCTCTTGTACGGGCGTCTGCAGGGCACCACGCTTGCTGTGCGAGCGAAGCCTAAAAACCCAATCTCTGGGGCTGCCTTTCCTCCCTCCAAGGAAGACAGCCTGCTCGGCCGCCTTGAAGCTGACAGTCACATTGGGCTGGGAAGTGCTACCTGGGAAGTCAGTTTGCAGGGCCCATCGCCGCTGGCTGCACGTTTACAGCTAGGCTTCCCACACTGCCCGAGAACATCAAGGCTCCCTCCACACAGCTCTTCCATCACGTTAGCTCTGCAGGAGAGAGCTCGCGAAACTAGGCCTTTCCTGGCTCGGGAAGTGAGGACCTGTTTGCAGGACTCTTGTACGGAGGTCTGCAGAGCCCCGCACTTGCTGTGCGAGGGAGGCATAAAAACACAGTCTCTGGGGCTGCCTTTCCTCCCTCCAAGGAAGAGAGCCTACCCGGTCACCTTCTGGCTGAAAGTCACATCGGGCTTGGAAGTGCTATTTGGGAAGACTGTTTTCAGGGGCAATGGCCGCTGGGTGCACGTGTATGCCTAGGGCTCCCACACTGCCCAGAACATACATCAAGGTTCCCTCCACACAGCTCTTTCCTCACGTTAGCTCTGCAGTAAAGAGCTCACGAAACTAGGCCTTTCTTGGCTCGGGAAGTGAGGACCTGTTTGCAGGCCTCTTCTACTGGCGTCTGCAGAGCCCAACAATGGCTGTGCGAGGGAGGCCTAAAAACACAGTCTGTGGGTCTGCCTTTCCTCCCTCCAAGGAAGACTGCCTGCTTTGCCGCCTTCAAGCTGAAAGTCACATTGTCCTGGGAAGTGCTGCCTGGGAAGTCAGTTTGCAGGGGCAATGGCCGCTGGGTGCACGTGTATGCCTAGGGCTCTCACACTGCCCAGAACATCAAGGCTCCCTCCACACAGCCCTTCCGTCACGTTTGCTCAGCATGAGAGAGCTCGCGAAAGTAGGCCTTTTTTGGCTCGGGAAGTGAGGACCTGTTTGCAGGCCTCTTGTACTGTCATCTGCAGAGCCCCACACTTGCTGTGCGAGGCAGGCATAAAAACACAGTCTCTGGGCTGCCTTTCCTCCCTCCAAGGAAGAGAGCCTGCTCGGCCGCCTTCAAGCTGACAGTCACATTGTGCTGGGAAGTGCTACCTGGGAAGTCAATTTTCAGGGGCCATGGCTGCTGGCTGCACGATTACAGCTAGGCCTCCCACACTGCCCTGGAACATCAAGGCTCCCTCCACAAAGCTCTTCCGTCACGTTAGCTCTGCAGGAGAGAGCTCTCGAGACTAGGCCTTTCCTGGCTCGGGAAGTGAGGACCTGCTCGCAGCAGTATGGGTCGGGCCTCTCAAGAGCCCCACGTTGCCTGCGTACTGGGGGCATGAAAACGCTCTCTCAGGGGCTGCCTTTCCTCCCTCCAAGGAAGAGAGCCTACCCGGCCGCCTTCTGGCTGAAAGTCACATCGGGCTAGGAAGTGCTACCTGGGAAGTCAGTTTGCAGGGGCAATGGCCGCTGGGTGCACGTGTATGCCTAGGGCTCCCACACTGCCCAGAACATACATCAAGGTTCCCTCCACACAGCTCTTTCCTCACGTTAGCTCTGCAGTAAAGAGCTCACGAAACTAGGCCTTTCTTGGCTCGGGAAGTGAGGACCTGTTTGCAGGCCTCTTCTACTGGCGTCTGCAGAGCCCAACAATGGCTGTGCGAGGGAGGCCTAAAAACACAGTCTGTGGGTCTGCCTTTCCTCCCTCCAAGGAAGACCGCCTGCTTTGCCGCCTTCAAGCTGAAAGTCACATTGTCCTGGGAAGTGCTGCCTGGGAAGTCAGTTTGCAGGCGCAATGGCCGCTGGGTGCACGTGTATGCCTAGGGCTCTCACACTGCCCAGAACATCAAGGCTCCCTCCACACAGCCCTTCCGTCACGTTTGCTCAGCATGAGAGAGCTCGCGAAAGTAGGCCTTTTTTGGCTCGGGAAGTGAGGACCTGTTTGCAGGCCTCTTGTACGGGCGTCTGCAGAGCACCACGCTTGCTGTGCGAGCGAAGCCTAAAAACCCAATCTCTGGGGCTGCCTTTCCTCCCTCCAAGGAAGACAGCCTGCTCGGCCGCCTTGAAGCTGACAGTCACATTGGGCTGGGAAGTGCTACCTGGGAAGTCAGTTTGCAGGGCCCATCGCCGCTGGCTGCACGTTTACAGCTAGGCTTCCCACACTGCCCGAGAACATCAAGGCTCCCTCCACACAGCTCTTCCGTCACGTTAGCTCTGCAGGAGAGAGATCGCGAAACTAGGCCTTTCTTGGCTCTGGAAGTGAGGACCTGTTTGCCGGCCTCTTGTACTGGTGTCTGCTGAGCCCCACGCTTGCTGTGCGAGGGAGGCCTAAAAACCCAATCTCTGGGGCTGCCTTTTCTGCGTCCAAGGAAGAGAGCCTGCTCGGCCGCCTTCAAGCTGACAGTCACATTGGTCTGAGAAGTGCTAGTTGGGAAGTCAGTTTTCAGGGCCAATGGCCGCTGGGTGCCCCTGTATGCCTAGGGCCCCCCTACTGCCAAGAACCTCAAGGTTCCCTCCACACAGCTCTTCCCTTACCTTAGCTCTGCAGTAAGGAGCTCACGAAACTAGGCCTTTCTTGGCTCGGGAAGTGAGGACCTGTTTGCAGTCCACTTGTACTGGAGTCTGCAGAGCCCAACCCTTGCTGTGCGAAGGAGGCCTAAAAACACCGTCTGTGGGTCTGCCTTTCCTCCCTCCAAGGAAGACCGCCTGCTTGGCCGCCTTCAAGCTGAAAGGCACATCGGACTGGGAAGTGCTAGTTGGGAAGTCTGTTTTCAAGGCCAATGGCCGCTGGGTGCACGTGTATGCCTAGGGCTCCCACACTGCCCAGAACATCAAGGTTCCCTCCACACAGCTCTTCCCTCACGTTAGCTCTGCAGTAAAGAGCTCACGAAACTAGGCCTTTCTTGGCTCGGGAAGTGAGGACCTGTTTGCAGGCCTCTTCTACTGGCGTCTGCAGAGCCCAACAATGGCTGTGCGAGGGAGGCCTAAAAACACAGTCTGTGGGTCTGCCTTTCCTCCCTCCAAGGAAGACCGCCTGCTTTGCCGCCTTCAAGCTGAAAGTCACATTGTCCTGGGAAGTGCTGCCTGGGAAGTCAGTTTGCAGGGGCAATGGCCGCTGGGTGCACGTGTATGCCTAGGGCTCTCACACTGCCCAGAACATCAAGGCTCCCTCCACACAGCCCTTCCGTCACGTTTGCTCAGCATGAGAGAGCTTGCGACAGTAGGCCTTTTTTGGCTCGGGAAGTGAGGACCTGTTTGCAGGTCTCTTGTACGGGCGTCTGCAGGGCACCACGCTTGCTGTGCGAGCGAAGCCTAAAAACCCAATCTCTGGGGCTGCCTTTCCTCCCTCCAAGGAAGACAGCCTGCTCGGCCGCCTTGAAGCTGACAGTCACATTGGGCTGGGAAGTGCTACCTGGGAAGTCAGTTTGCAGGGCCCATCGCCGCTGGCTGCACGTTTACAGCTAGGCTTCCCACACTGCCCGAGAACATCAAGGCTCCCTCCACACAGCTCTTCCATCACGTTAGCTCTGCAGGAGAGAGCTCGCGAAACTAGGCCTTTCCTGGCTCGGGAAGTGAGGACCTGTTTGCAGGACTCTTGTACGGAGGTCTGCAGAGCCCCGCACTTGCTGTGCGAGGGAGGCATAAAAACACAGTCTCTGGGGCTGCCTTTCCTCCCTCCAAGGAAGAGAGCCTACCCGGTCACCTTCTGGCTGAAAGTCACATCGGGCTTGGAAGTGCTATTTGGGAAGACTGTTTTCAGGGGCAATGGCCGCTGGGTGCACGTGTATGCCTAGGGCTCCCACACTGCCCAGAACATCAAGGTTCCCTCCACACAGCTCTTCCCTCACGTTAGCTCTGCAGTAAAGAGCTCACGAAACTAGGCCTTTCTTGGCTCGGGAAGTGAGGACCTGTTTGCAGGCCTCTTCTACTGGCGTCTGCAGAGCCCAACAATGGCTGTGCGAGGGAGGCCTAAAAACACAGTCTGTGGGTCTGCCTTTCCTCCCTCCAAGGAAGACCGCCTGCTTTGCCGCCTTCAAGCTGAAAGTCACATTGTCCTGGGAAGTGCTGCCTGGGAAGTCAGTTTGCAGGGGCAATGGCCGCTGGGTGCACGTGTATGCCTAGGGCTCTCACACTGCCCAGAACATCAAGGCTCCCTCCACACAGCCCTTCCGTCACGTTTGCTCAGCATGAGAGAGCTCGCGAAAGTAGGCCTTTTTTGGCTCGGGAAGTGAGGACCTGTTTGCAGGCCTCTTGTACGGGCGTCTGCAGAGCACCACGCTTGCTGTGCGAGCGAAGCCTAAAAACCCAATCTCTGGGGCTGCCTTTCCTCCCTCCAAGGAAGACAGCCTGCTCGGCCGCCTTGAAGCTGACAGTCACATTGGGCTGGGAAGTGCTACCTTGGAAGTCAGTTTGCAGGGCCCATCGCCGCTGGCTGCACGTTTACAGCTAGGCTTCCCACACTGCCCGAGAACATCAAGGCTCCCTCCACACAGCTCTTCCATCACGTTAGCTCTGCAGGAGAGAGATCGCGAAACTAGGCCTTTCTTGGCTCTGGAAGTGAGGACCTGTTTGCCGGCCTCTTGTACTGGTGTCTGCTGAGCCCCACGCTTGCTGTGCGAGGGAGGCCTAAAAACCCAATCTCTGGGGCTGCCTTTTCTGCGTCCAAGGAAGAGAGCCTGCTCGGCCGCCTTCAAGCTGACAGTCACATTGGTCTGAGAAGTGCTAGTTGGGAAGTCAGTTTTCAGGGCCAATGGCCGCTGGGTGCCCCTGTATGCCTAGGGCCCCCCTACTGCCAAGAACCTCAAGGTTCCCTCCACACAGCTCTTCCCTTACCTTAGCTCTGCAGTAAGGAGCTCACGAAACTAGGCCTTTCTTGGCTCGGGAAGTGAGGACCTGTTTGCAGTCCACTTGTACTGGAGTCTGCAGAGCCCAACCCTTGCTGTGCGAAGGAGGCCTAAAAACACCGTCTGTGGGTCTGCCTTTCCTCCCTCCAAGGAAGACCGCCTGCTTGGCCGCCTTCAAGCTGAAAGGCACATCGGACTGGGAAGTGCTAGTTGGGAAGTCTGTTTTCAAGGCCAATGGCCGCTGGGTGCACGTGTATGCCTAGGGCTCCCACACTGCCCAGAACATCAAGGTTCCCTCCACACAGCTCTTCCCTCACGTTAGCTCTGCAGTAAAGAGCTCACGAAACTAGGCCTTTCTTAGCTCGGGAAGTGAGGACCTGTTTGCAGGCCTCTTCTACTGGCGTCTGCAGAGCCCAACAATGGCTGTGCGAGGGAGGCCTAAAAACACAGTCTGTGGGTCTGCCTTTCCTCCCTCCAAGGAAGACCGCCTGCTTTGCCGCCTTCAAGCTGAAAGTCACATTGTCCTGGGAAGTGCTGCCTGGGAAGTCAGTTTGCAGGGGCAATGGCCGCTGGGTGCACGTGTATGCCTAGGGCTCTCACACTGCCCAGAACATCAAGGCTCCCTCCACACAGCCCTTCCGTCACGTTTGCTCAGCATGAGAGAGCTCGCGAAAGTAGGCCTTTTTTGGCTCGGGAAGTGAGGACCTGTTTGCAGGCCTCTTGTACTGTCATCTGCAGAGCCCCACACTTGCTGTGCGAGGCAGGCATAAAAACACAGTCTCTGGGCTGCCTTTCCTCCCTCCAAGGAAGAGAGCCTGCTCGGCCGCCTTGAAGCTGACAGTCACATTGGGCTGGGAAGTGCTACCTGGGAAGTCAATTTTCAGGGGCCATGGCTGCTGGCTGCACGATTACAGCTAGGCCTCCCACACTGCCCTGGAACATCAAGGCTCCCTCCACAAAGCTCTTCCGTCACGTTAGCTCTGCAGGAGAGAGCTCTCGAGACTAGGCCTTTCCTGGCTCGGGAAGTGAGGACCTGCTCGCAGCAGTATGGGTCGGGCCTCTCAAGAGCCCCACGTTGCCTGCGTACTGGGGGCATGAAAACGCTCTCTCAGGGGCTGCCTTTCCTCCCTCCAAGGAAGAGAGCCTACCCGGCCGCCTTCTGGCTGAAAGTCACATCGGGCTAGGAAGTGCTACCTGGGAAGTCAGTTTGCAGGGGCAATGGCCGCTGGGTGCACGTGTATGCCTAGGGCTCCCACACTGCCCAGAACATACATCAAGGTTCCCTCCACACAGCTCTTTCCTCACGTTAGCTCTGCAGTAAAGAGCTCACGAAACTAGGCCTTTCTTGGCTCGGGAAGTGAGGACCTGTTTGCAGGCCTCTTCTACTGGCGTCTGCAGAGCCCAACAATGGCTGTGCGAGGGAGGCCTAAAAACACAGTCTGTGGGTCTGCCTTTCCTCCCTCCAAGGAAGACCGCCTGCTTTGCCGCCTTCAAGCTGAAAGTCACATTGTCCTGGGAAGTGCTGCCTGGGAAGTCAGTTTGCAGGGGCAATGGCCGCTGGGTGCACGTGTATGCCTAGGGCTCTCACACTGCCCAGAACATCAAGGCTCCCTCCACACAGCCCTTCCGTCACGTTTGCTCAGCATGAGAGAGCTCGCGAAAGTAGGCCTTTTTTGGCTCGGGAAGTGAGGACCTGTTTGCAGGCCTCTTGTACGGGCGTCTGCAGAGCACCACGCTTGCTGTGCGAGCGAAGCCTAAAAACCCAATCTCTGGGGCTGCCTTTCCTCCCTCCAAGGAAGACAGCCTGCTCGGCCGCCTTGAAGCTGACAGTCACATTGGGCTGGGAAGTGCTACCTGGGAAGTCAGTTTGCAGGGCCCATCGCCGCTGGCTGCACGTTTACAGCTAGGCTTCCCACACTGCCCGAGAACATCAAGGCTCCCTCCACACAGCTCTTCCGTCACGTTAGCTCTGCAGGAGAGAGATCGCGAAACTAGGCCTTTCTTGGCTCTGGAAGTGAGGACCTGTTTGCCGGCCTCTTGTACTGGTGTCTGCTGAGCCCCACGCTTGCTGTGCGAGGGAGGCCTAAAAACCCAATCTCTGGGGCTGCCTTTTCTGCGTCCAAGGAAGAGAGCCTGCTCGGCCGCCTTCAAGCTGACAGTCACATTGGTCTGAGAAGTGCTAGTTGGGAAGTCAGTTTTCAGGGCCAATGGCCGCTGGGTGCCCCTGTATGCCTAGGGCCCCCCTACTGCCAAGAACCTCAAGGTTCCCTCCACACAGCTCTTCCCTTACCTTAGCTCTGCAGTAAGGAGCTCACGAAACTAGGCCTTTCTTGGCTCGGGAAGTGAGGACCTGTTTGCAGTCCACTTGTACTGGAGTCTGCAGAGCCCAACCCTTGCTGTGCGAAGGAGGCCTAAAAACACCGTCTGTGGGTCTGCCTTTCCTCCCTCCAAGGAAGACCGCCTGCTTGGCCGCCTTCAAGCTGAAAGGCACATCGGACTGGGAAGTGCTAGTTGGGAAGTCTGTTTTCAAGGCCAATGGCCGCTGGGTGCACGTGTATGCCTAGGGCTCCCACACTGCCCAGAACATCAAGGTTCCCTCCACACAGCTCTTCCCTCACGTTAGCTCTGCAGTAAAGAGCTCACGAAACTAGGCCTTTCTTGGCTCGGGAAGTGAGGACCTGTTTGCAGGCCTCTTCTACTGGCGTCTGCAGAGCCCAACAATGGCTGTGCGAGGGAGGCCTAAAAACACAGTCTGTGGGTCTGCCTTTCCTCCCTCCAAGGAAGACCGCCTGCTTTGCCGCCTTCAAGCTGAAAGTCACATTGTCCTGGGAAGTGCTGCCTGGGAAGTCAGTTTGCAGGGGCAATGGCCGCTGGGTGCACGTGTATGCCTAGGGCTCTCACACTGCCCAGAACATCAAGGCTCCCTCCACACAGCCCTTCCGTCACGTTTGCTCAGCATGAGAGAGCTCGCGAAAGTAGGCCTTTTTTGGCTCGGGAAGTGAGGACCTGTTTGCAGGCCTCTTGTACGGGCGTCTGCAGGGCACCACGCTTGCTGTGCGAGCGAAGCCTAAAAACCCAATCTCTGGGGCTGCCTTTCCTCCCTCCAAGGAAGACAGCCTGCTCGGCCGCCTTGAAGCTGACAGTCACATTGGGCTGGGAAGTGCTACCTGGGAAGTCAGTTTGCAGGGCCCATCGCCGCTGGCTGCACGTTTACAGCTAGGCTTCCCATACTGCCCGAGAACATCAAGGCTCCCTCCACACAGCTCTTCCATCACGTTAGCTCTGCAGGAGAGAGCTCGCGAAACTAGGCCTTTCCTGGCTCGGGAAGTGAGGACCTGTTTGCAGGACTCTTGTACGGAGGTCTGCAGAGCCCCGCACTTGCTGTGCGAGGGAGGCATAAAAACACAGTCTCTGGGGCTGCCTTTCCTCCCTCCAAGGAAGAGAGCCTACCCGGTCACCTTCTGGCTGAAAGTCACATCGGGCGTGGAAGTGCTATTTGGGAAGACTGTTTTCAGGGGCAATGGCCGCTGGGTGCACGTGTAGGCCTAGGGCTCCCACACTGCCCAGAACATACATCAAGGTTCCCTCCACACAGCTCTTCCCTCACGTTAGCTCTGCAGTAAAGAGCTCACGAAACTAGGCCTTTCTTGGCTCGGGAAGTGAGGACCTGTTTGCAGGCCTGTTCTACTGGCGTCTGCAGAGCCCAACAATGGCTGTGCGAGGGAGGCCTAAAAACACAGTCTGTGGGTCTGCCTTTCCTCCCTCCAAGGAAGACCGCCTGCTTTGCCGCCTTCAAGCTGAAAGTCACATTGTCCTGGGAAGAGCTGCCTGGGAAGTCAGTTTGCAGGGGCAATGGCCGCTGGGTGCACGTGTATGCCTAGGGCTCTCACACTGCCCAGAACATCAAGGCTCCCTCCACACAGCCCTTCCGTCACGTTTGCTCAGCATGAGAGAGCTTGCGACAGTAGGCCTTTTTTGGCTCGGGAAGTGAGGACCTGTTTGCAGGTCTCTTGTACGGGCGTCTGCAGGGCACCACGCTTGCTGTGCGAGCGAAGCCTAAAAACCCAATCTCTGGGGCTGCCTTTCCTCCCTCCAAGGAAGACAGCCTGCTCGGCCGCCTTGAAGCTGACAGTCACATTGGGCTGGGAAGTGCTACCTGGGAAGTCAGTTTGCAGGGCCCATCGCCGCTGGCTGCACGTTTACAGCTAGGCTTCCCACACTGCCCGAGAACATCAAGGCTCCCTCCACACAGCTCTTCCATCACGTTAGCTCTGCAGGAGAGAGCTCGCGAAACTAGGCCTTTCCTGGCTCGGGAAGTGAGGACCTGTTTGCAGGACTCTTGTACGGAGGTCTGCAGAGCCCCGCACTTGCTGTGCGAGGGAGGCATAAAAACACAGTCTCTGGGGCTGCCTTTCCTCCCTCCAAGGAAGAGAGCCTACCCGGTCACCTTCTGGCTGAAAGTCACATCGGGCTTGGAAGTGCTATTTGGGAAGACTGTTTTCAGGGGCAATGGCCGCTGGGTGCACGTGTATGCCTAGGGCTCCCACACTGCCCAGAACATACATCAAGGTTCCCTCCACACAGCTCTTTCCTCACGTTAGCTCTGCAGTAAAGAGCTCACGAAACTAGGCCTTTCTTGGCTCGGGAAGTGAGGACCTGTTTGCAGGCCTCTTCTACTGGCGTCTGCAGAGCCCAACAATGGCTGTGCGAGGGAGGCCTAAAAACACAGTCTGTGGGTCTGCCTTTCCTCCCTCCAAGGAAGACCGCCTGCTTTGCCGCCTTCAAGCTGAAAGTCACATTGTCCTGGGAAGTGCTGCCTGGGAAGTCAGTTTGCAGGGGCAATGGCCGCTGGGTGCACGTGTATGCCTAGGGCTCTCACACTGCCCAGAACATCAAGGCTCCCTCCACACAGCCCTTCCGTCACGTTTGCTCTGCATGAGAGAGCTCACGAAAGTAGGCCTTTTTTGGCTCGGGAAGTGAGGACCTGTTTGCAGGCCTCTTGTACGGGCGTCTGCAGGGCACCACGCTTGCTGTGCGAGCGAAGCCTAAAAACCCAATCTCTGGGGCTGCCTTTCCTCCCTCCAAGGAAGACAGCCTGCTCGGCCGCCTTGAAGCTGACAGTCACATTGGGCTGGGAAGTGCTACCTGGGAAGTCAGTTTGCAGGGCCCATCGCCGCTGGCTGCACGTTTACAGCTAGGCTTCCCACACTGCCCGAGAACATCAAGGCTCCCTCCACACAGCTCTTCCATCACGTTAGCTCTGCAGGAGAGAGCTCGCGAAACTAGGCCTTTCCTGGCTCGGGAAGTGAGGACCTGTTTGCAGGACTCTTGTACGGAGGTCTGCAGAGCCCCGCACTTGCTGTGCGAGGGAGGCATAAAAACACAGTCTCTGGGGCTGCCTTTCCTCCCTCCAAGGAAGAGAGCCTACCCGGTCACCTTCTGGCTGAAAGTCACATCGGGCTTGGAAGTGCTATTTGGGAAGACTGTTTTCAGGGGCAATGGCCGCTGGGTGCACGTGTATGCCTAGGGCTCCCACACTGCCCAGAACATCAAGGTTCCCTCCACACAGCTCTTCCCTCACGTTAGCTCTGCAGGAGAGAGATCGCGAAACTAGGCCTTTCTTGGCTCGGGAAGTGAGGACCTGTTTGCCGGCCTCTTGTACTGGTGTCTGCTGAGCCCCACGCTTGCTGTGCGAGGGAGGCCTAAAAACCCAATCTCTGGGGCTGCCTTTTCTGCGTCCAAGGAAGAGAGCCTGCTCGGCCGCCTTCAAGCTGACAGTCACATTGGTCTGAGAAGTGCTAGTTGGGAAGTCAGTTTTCAGGGCCAATGGCCGCTGGGTGCCCCTGTATGCCTAGGGCTCCCATACTGCCAAGAAACTCAAGGTTCCCTCCACACAGCTCTTCCCTTACCTTAGCTCTGCAGTAAGGAGCTCACGAAACTAGGCCTTTCTTGGCTCGGGAAGTGAGGACCTGTTTGCAGTCCACTTGTACTGGAGTCTGCAGAGCCCAACCCTTGCTGTGAGAAGGAGGCCTAAAAACACCGTCTGTGGGTCTGCCTTTCCTCCCTCCAAGGAAGACCGCCTGCTTGGCCGCCTTCAAGCTGAAAGGCACATCGGACTGGGAAGTGCTAGTTGGGAAGTCTGTTTTCAAGGCCAATGGCCGCTGGGTGCACGTGTATGCCTAGGGCTCCCACACTGCCCAGAACATCAAGGTTCCCTCCACACAGCTCTTCCCTCACGTTAGCTCTGCAGTAAAGAGCTCAGGAAACTAGGCCTTTCTTGGCTCGGGAAGTGAGGACCTGTTTGCAGGCCTCTTCTACTGGCGTCTGCAGAGCCCAACAATGGCTGTGCGAGGGAGGCCTAAAAACACAGTCTGTGGGTCTGCCTTTCCTCCCTCCAAGGAAGACCGCCTGCTTTGCCGCCTTCAAGCTGAAAGTCACATTGTCCTGGGAAGTGCTGCCTGGGAAGTCAGTTTGCAGGGGCAATGGCCGCTGGGTGCACGTGTATGCCTAGGGCTCTCACACTGCCCAGAACATCAAGGCTCCCTCCACACAGCCCTTCCGTCACGTTTGCTCAGCATGAGAGAGCTCGCGAAAGTAGGCCTTTTTTGGCTCGGGAAGTGAGGACCTGTTTGCAGGCCTCTTGTACGGGCGTCTGCAGGGCACCACGCTTGCTGTGCGAGCGAAGCCTAAAAACCCAATCTCTGGGGCTGCCTTTCCTCCCTCCAAGGAAGACAGCCTGCTCGGCCGCCTTGAAGCTGACAGTCACATTGGGCTGGGAAGTGCTACCTGGGAAGTCAGTTTGCGGGGCCCATCGCCGCTGGCTGCACGTTTACAGCTAGGCTTCCCACACTGCCCGAGAACATCAAGGCTCCCTCCACACAGCTCTTCCATCACGTTAGCTCTGCAGGAGAGAGATCGCGAAACTAGGCCTTTCTTGGCTCTGGAAGTGAGGACCTGTTTGCCGGCCTCTTGTACTGGTGTCTGCTGAGCCCCACGCTTGCTGTGCGAGGGAGGCCTAAAAACCCAATCTCTGGGGCTGCCTTTTCTGCGTCCAAGGAAGAGAGCCTGCTCGGCCGCCTTCAAGCTGACAGTCACATTGGTCTGAGAAGTGCTAGTTGGGAAGTCAGTTTTCAGGGCCAATGGCCGCTGGGTGCCCCTGTATGCCTAGGGCTCCCATACTGCCAAGAACCTCAAGGTTCCCTCCACTCAGCTCTTCCCTTACGTTAGCTCTGCAGTAAGGAGCTCACGAAACTAGGCCTTTCTTGGCTCGGGAAGTGAGGACCTGTTTGCAGTCCACTTGTACTGGAGTCTGCAGAGCCCAACCCTTGCTGTGCGAAGGAGGCCTAAAAACACCGTCTGTGGGTCTGCCTTTCCTCCCTCCAAGGAAGACCGCCTGCTTGGCCGCCTTCAAGCTGAAAGGCACATCGGACTGGGAAGTGCTAGTTGGGAAGTCTGTTTTCAAAGCCAATGGCCGCTGGGTGCACGTGTATGCCTAGGGCTCCCACACTGCCCAGAACATCAAGGTTCCCTCCACACAGCTCTTCCCTCACGTTAGCTCTGCAGTAAAGAGCTCACGAAACTAGGCCTTTCTTAGCTCGGGAGGTGAGGACCTGTTTGCAGGCCTCTTCTACTGGCGTCTGCAGAGCCCAACAATGGCTGTGCGAGGGAGGCCTAAAAACACAGTCTGTGGGTCTGCCTTTCCTCCCTCCAAGGAAGACCGCTTGCTTTGCCGCATTCAAGCTGAAAGTCACATTGTCCTGGGAAGTGCTGCCTGGGAAGTCAGTTTGCAGGGGCAATGGCCGCTGGGTGCACGTGTATGCCTAGGGCTCTCACACTGCCCAGAACATCAACGCTCCCTCCACACAGCCCTTCCGTCACGTTTGCTCAGCATGAGAGAGCTCGCGAAAGTAGGCCTTTTTTGGCTCGGGAAGTGAGGACCTGTTTGCAGGCCTCTTGTACTGTCATCTGCAGAGCCCCACACTTGCTGTGCGAGGCAGGCATAAAAACACAGTCTCTGGGCTGCCTTTCCTCCCTCCAAGGAAGAGAGCCTGCTCGGCCGCCTTCAAGCTGACAGTCACATTGTGCTGGGAAGTGCTACCTGGGAAGTCAATTTTCAGGGGCCATGGCTGCTGGCTGCACGATTACAGCTAGGCCTCCCACACTGCCCGGGAACATCAAGGCTCCCTCCACAAAGCTCTTCCGTCACGTTAGCTCTGCAGGAGAGAGCTCTCGAGACTAGGCCTTTCCTGGCTCGGGAAGTGAGGACCTGCTCGCAGCAGTATGGGTCGGGCCTCTCAAGAGCCCCACGTTGCCTGCGTACTGGGGGCATGAAAACGCTCTCTCAGGGGCTGCCTTTCCTCCCTCAAAGGAAGAGAGCCTACCCGGCCGCCTTCTGGCTGAAAGTCACATCGGGCTAGGAAGTGCTACCTGGGAAGTCAGTTTGCAGGGGCAATGGCCGCTGGGTGCACGTGTATGCCTAGGGCTCCCACACTGCCCAGAACATACATCAAGGTTCCCTCCACACAGCTCTTTCCTCACGTTAGCTCTGCAGTAAAGAGCTCACGAAACTAGGCCTTTCTTGGCTCGGGAAGTGAGGACCTGTTTGCAGGCCTCTTCTACTGGCGTCTGCAGAGCCCAACAATGGCTGTGCGAGGGAGGCCTAAAAACACAGTCTGTGGGTCTGCCTTTCCTCCCTCCAAGGAAGACCGCCTGCTTTGCCGCCTTCAAGCTGAAAGTCACATTGTCCTGGGAAGTGCTGCCTGGGAAGTCAGTTTGCAGGGGCAATGGCCGCTGGGTGCACGTGTATGCCTAGGGCTCTCACACTGCCCAGAACATCAAGGCTCCCTCCACACAGCCCTTCCGTCACGTTTGCTCAGCATGAGAGAGCTCGCGAAAGTAGGCCTTTTTTGGCTCGGGAAGTGAGGACCTGTTTGCAGGCCTCTTGTACGGGCGTCTGCAGAGCACCACGCTTGCTGTGCGAGCGAAGCCTAAAAACCCAATCTCTGGGGCTGCCTTTCCTCCCTCCAAGGAAGACAGCCTGCTCGGCCGCCTTGAAGCTGACAGTCACATTGGGCTGGGAAGTGCTACCTGGGAAGTCAGTTTGCAGGGCCCATCGCCGCTGGCTACACGTTTACAGCTAGGCTTCCCACACTGCCCGAGAACATCAAGGCTCCCTCCACACAGCTCTTCCGTCACGTTAGCTCTGCAGGAGAGAGATCGCGAAACTAGGCCTTTCTTGGCTCTGGAAGTGAGGACCTGTTTGCCGGCCTCTTGTACTGGTGTCTGCTGAGCCCCACGCTTGCTGTGCGAGGGAGGCCTAAAAACCCAATCTCTGGGGCTGCCTTTTCTGCGTCCAAGGAAGAGAGCCTGCTCGGCCGCCTTCAAGCTGACAGTCACATTGGTCTGAGAAGTGCTAGTTGGGAAGTCAGTTTTCAGGGCCAATGGCCGCTGGGTGCCCCTGTATGCCTAGGGCCCCCCTACTGCCAAGAACCTCAAGGTTCCCTCCACACAGCTCTTCCCTTACCTTAGCTCTGCAGTAAGGAGCTCACGAAACTAGGCCTTTCTTGGCTCGGGAAGTGAGGACCTGTTTGCAGTCCACTTGTACTGGAGTCTGCAGAGCCCAACCCTTGCTGTGCGAAGGAGGCCTAAAAACACCGTCTGTGGGTCTGCCTTTCCTCCCTCCAAGGAAGACCGCCTGCTTGGCCGCCTTCAAGCTGAAAGGCACATCGGACTGGGAAGTGCTAGTTGGGAAGTCTGTTTTCAAGGCCAATGGCCGCTGGGTGCACGTGTATGCCTAGGGCTCCCACACTGCCCAGAACATCAAGGTTCCCTCCACAGAGCTCTTCTATCACGTTAGCTCTGCAGGAGAGAGCTCGCGAAACTAGGCCTTTCCTGGCTCGGGAAGTGAGGACCTGTTTGCAGGACTCTTGTACGGAGGTCTGCAGAGCCCCGCACTTGCTGTGCGAGGGAGGCATAAAAACACAGTCTCTGGGGCTGCCTTTCCTCCCTCCAAGGAAGAGAGCCTACCCGGTCACCTTCTGGCTGAAAGTCACATCGGGCGTGGAAGTGCTATTTGAGAAGACTGTTTCAGGGGCAATGGCCGCTGGGTGCACGTGTATGCCTAGGGCTCCCACACTGCCCAGAACATACATCAAGGTTCCCTCCACACAGCTCTTCCCTCACGTTAGCTCTGCAGTAAAGAGCTCACGAAACTAGGCCTTTCTTGGCTCGGGAAGTGAGGACCTGTTTGCAGGCCTGTTCTACTGGCGTCTGCAGAGCCCAACAATGGCTGTGCGAGGGAGGCCTAAAAACACAGTCTGTGGGTCTGCCTTTCCTCCCTCCAAGGAAGACCGCCTGCTTTGCCGCCTTCAAGCTGAAAGTCACATTGTCCTGGGAAGTGCTGCCTGGGAAGTCAGTTTGCAGGGGCAATGGCCGCTGGGTGCACGTGTATGCCTAGGGCTCTCACACTGCCCAGAACATCAAGGCTCCCTCCACACAGCCCTTCCGTCACGTTTGCTCAGCATGAGAGAGCTTGCGACAGTAGGCCTTTTTTGGCTCGGGAAGTGAGGACCTGTTTGCAGGTCTCTTGTACGGGCGTCTGCAGGGCACCACGCTTGCTGTGCGAGCGAAGCCTAAAAACCCAATCTCTGGGGCTGCCTTTCCTCCCTCCAAGGAAGACAGCCTGCTCGGCCGCCTTGAAGCTGACAGTCACATTGGGCTGGGAAGTGCTACCTGGGAAGTCAGTTTGCAGGGCCCATCGCCGCTGGCTGCACGTTTACAGCTAGGCTTCCCACACTGCCCGAGAACATCAAGGCTCCCTCCACACAGCTCTTCCATCACGTTAGCTCTGCAGGAGAGAGCTCGCGAAACTAGGCCTTTCCTGGCTCGGGAAGTGAGGACCTGTTTGCAGGACTCTTGTACGGAGGTCTGCAGAGCCCCGCACTTGCTGTGCGAGGGAGGCATAAAAACACAGTCTCTGGGGCTGCCTTTCCTCCCTCCAAGGAAGAGAGCCTACCCGGTCACCTTCTGGCTGAAAGTCACATCGGGCTTGGAAGTGCTATTTGGGAAGACTGTTTTCAGGGGCAATGGCCGCTGGGTGCACGTGTATGCCTAGGGCTCCCACACTGCCCAGAACATACATCAAGGTTCCCTCCACACAGCTCTTTCCTCACGTTAGCTCTGCAGTAAAGAGCTCACGAAACTAGGCCTTTCTTGGCTCGGGAAGTGAGGACCTGTTTGCAGGCCTCTTCTACTGGCGTCTGCAGAGCCCAACAATGGCTGTGCGAGGGAGGCCTAAAAACACAGTCTGTGGGTCTGCCTTTCCTCCCTCCAAGGAAGACCGCCTGCTTTGCCGCCTTCAAGCTGAAAGTCACATTGTCCTGGGAAGTGCTGCCTGGGAAGTCAGTTTGCAGGGGCAATGGCCGCTGGGTGCACGTGTATGCCTAGGGCTCTCACACTGCCCAGAACATCAAGGCTCCCTCCACACAGCCCTTCCGTCACGTTTGCTCTGCATGAGAGAGCTCACGAAAGTAGGCCTTTTTTGGCTCGGGAAGTGAGGACCTGTTTGCAGGCCTCTTGTACGGGCGTCTGCAGGGCACCACGCTTGCTGTGCGAGCGAAGCCTAAAAACCCAATCTCTGGGGCTGCCTTTCCTCCCTCCAAGGAAGACAGCCTGCTCGGCCGCCTTGAAGCTGACAGTCACATTGGGCTGGGAAGTGCTACCTGGGAAGTCAGTTTGCAGGGCCCATCGCCGCTGGCTGCACGTTTACAGCTAGGCTTCCCACACTGCCCGAGAACATCAAGGCTCCCTCCACACAGCTCTTCCATCACGTTAGCTCTGCAGGAGAGAGCTCGCGAAACTAGGCCTTTCCTGGCTCGGGAAGTGAGGACCTGTTTGCAGGACTCTTGTACGGAGGTCTGCAGAGCCCCGCACTTGCTGTGCGAGGGAGGCATAAAAACACAGTTTCTGGGGCTGCCTTTCCTCCCTCCAAGGAAGAGAGCCTACCCGGTCACCTTCTGGCTGAAAGTCACATCGGGCTTGGAAGTGCTATTTGGGAAGACTGTTTTCAGGGGCAATGGCCGCTGGGTGCACGTGTATGCCTAGGGCTCCCACACTGCCCAGAACATCAAGGTTCCCTCCACACAGCTCTTCCCTCACGTTAGCTCTGCAGGAGAGAGATCGCGAAACTAGGCCTTTCTTGGCTCGGGAAGTGAGGACCTGTTTGCCGGCCTCTTGTACTGGTGTCTGCTGAGCCCCACGCTTGCTGTGCGAGGGAGGCCTAAAAACCCAATCTCTGGGGCTGCCTTTTCTGCGTCCAAGGAAGAGAGCCTGCTCGGCCGCCTTCAAGCTGACAGTCACATTGGTCTGAGAAGTGCTAGTTGGGAAGTCAGTTTTCAGGGCCAATGGCCGCTGGGTGCCCCTGTATGCCTAGGGCTCCCATACTGCCAAGAAACTCAAGGTTCCCTCCACACAGCTCTTCCCTTACCTTAGCTCTGCAGTAAGGAGCTCACGAAACTAGGCCTTTCTTGGCTCGGGAAGTGAGGACCTGTTTGCAGTCCACTTGTACTGGAGTCTGCAGAGCCCAACCCTTGCTGTGAGAAGGAGGCCTAAAAACACCGTCTGTGGGTCTGCCTTTCCTCCCTCCAAGGAAGACCGCCTGCTTGGCCGCCTTCAAGCTGAAAGGCACATCGGACTGGGAAGTGCTAGTTGGGAAGTCTGTTTTCAAGGCCAATGGCCGCTGGGTGCACGTGTATGCCTAGGGCTCCCACACTGCCCAGAACATCAAGGTTCCCTCCACACAGCTCTTCCCTCACGTTAGCTCTGCAGTAAAGAGCTCAGGAAACTAGGCCTTTCTTGGCTCGGGAAGTGAGGACCTGTTTGCAGGCCTCTTCTACTGGCGTCTGCAGAGCCCAACAATGGCTGTGCGAGGGAGGCCTAAAAACACAGTCTGTGGGTCTGCCTTTCCTCCCTCCAAGGAAGACCGCCTGCTTTGCCGCCTTCAAGCTGAAAGTCACATTGTCCTGGGAAGTGCTGCCTGGGAAGTCAGTTTGCAGGGGCAATGGCCGCTGGGTGCACGTGTATGCCTAGGGCTCTCACACTGCCCAGAACATCAAGGCTCCCTCCACACAGCCCTTCCGTCACGTTTGCTCAGCATGAGAGAGCTCGCGAAAGTAGGCCTTTTTTGGCTCGGGAAGTGAGGACCTGTTTGCAGGCCTCTTGTACGGGCGTCTGCAGGGCACCACGCTTGCTGTGCGAGCGAAGCCTAAAAACCCAATCTCTGGGGCTGCCTTTCCTCCCTCCAAGGAAGACAGCCTGCTCGGCCGCCTTGAAGCTGACAGTCACATTGGGCTGGGAAGTGCTACCTGGGAAGTCAGTTTGCAGGGCCCATCGCCGCTGGCTGCACGTTTACAGCTAGGCTTCCCACACTGCCCGAGAACATCAAGGCTCCCTCCACACAGCTCTTCCATCACGTTAGCTCTGCAGGAGAGAGATCGCGAAACTAGGCCTTTCTTGGCTCTGGAAGTGAGGACCTGTTTGCCGGCCTCTTGTACTGGTGTCTGCTGAGCCCCACGCTTGCTGTGCGAGGGAGGCCTAAAAACCCAATCTCTGGGGCTGCCTTTTCTGCGTCCAAGGAAGAGAGCCTGCTCGGCCGCCTTCAAGCTGACAGTCACATTGGTCTGAGAAGTGCTAGTTGGGAAGTCAGTTTTCAGGGCCAATGGCCGCTGGGTGCCCCTGTATGCCTAGGGCTCCCATACTGCCAAGAACCTCAAGGTTCCCTCCACTCAGCTCTTCCCTTACGTTAGCTCTGCAGTAAGGAGCTCACGAAACTAGGCCTTTCTTGGCTCGGGAAGTGAGGACCTGTTTGCAGTCCACTTGTACTGGAGTCTGCAGAGCCCAACCCTTGCTGTGCGAAGGAGGCCTAAAAACACCGTCTGTGGGTCTGCCTTTCCTCCCTCCAAGGAAGACTGCCTGCTTGGCCGCCTTCAAGCTGAAAGGCACATCGGACTGGGAAGTGCTAGTTGGGAAGTCTGTTTTCAAAGCCAATGGCCGCTGGGTGCACGTGTATGCCTAGGGCTCCCACACTGCCCAGAACATCAAGGTTCCCTCCACACAGCTCTTCCCTCACGTTAGCTCTGCAGTAAAGAGCTCACGAAACTAGGCCTTTCTTAGCTCGTGAGGTGAGGACCTGTTTGCAGGCCTCTTCTACTGGCGTCTGCAGAGCCCAACAATGGCTGTGCGAGGGAGGCCTAAAAACACAGTCTGTGGGTCTGCCTTTCCTCCCTCCAAGGAAGACCGCTTGCTTTGCCGCATTCAAGCTGAAAGTCACATTGTCCTGGGAAGTGCTGCCTGGGAAGTCAGTTTGCAGGGGCAATGGCCGCTGGGTGCACGTGTATGCCTAGGGCTCTCACACTGCCCAGAACATCAACGCTCCCTCCACACAGCCCTTCCGGCACGTTTGCTCAGCATGAGAGAGCTCGCGAAAGTAGGCCTTTTTTGGCTCGGGAAGTGAGGACCTGTTTGCAGGCCTCTTGTACTGTCATCTGCAGAGCCCCACACTTGCTGTGCGAGGCAGGCATAAAAACACAGTCTCTGGGCTGCCTTTCCTCCCTCCAAGGAAGAGAGCCTGCTCGGCCGCCTTCAAGCTGACAGTCACATTGTGCTGGGAAGTGCTACCTGGGAAGTCAATTTTCAGGGGCCATGGCTGCTGGCTGCACGATTACAGCTAGGCCTCCCACACTGCCCGGGAACATCAAGGCTCCCTCCACAAAGCTCTTCCGTCACGTTAGCTCTGCAGGAGAGAGCTCTCGAGACTAGGCCTTTCCTGGCTCGGGAAGTGAGGACCTGCTCGCAGCAGTATGGGTCGGGCCTCTCAAGAGCCCCACGTTGCCTGCGTACTGGGGGCATGAAAACGCTCTCTCAGGGGCTGCCTTTCCTCCCTCAAAGGAAGAGAGCCTACCCGGCCGCCTTCTGGCTGAAAGTCACATCGGGCTAGGAAGTGCTACCTGGGAAGTCAGTTTGCAGGGGCAATGGCCGCTGGGTGCACGTGTATGCCTAGGGCTCCCACACTGCCCAGAACATACATCAAGGTTCCCTCCACACAGCTCTTTCCTCACGTTAGCTCTGCAGTAAAGAGCTCACGAAACTAGGCCTTTCTTGGCTCGGGAAGTGAGGACCTGTTTGCAGGCCTCTTCTACTGGCGTCTGCAGAGCCCAACAATGGCTGTGCGAGGGAGGCCTAAAAACACAGTCTGTGGGTCTGCCTTTCCTCCCTCCAAGGAAGACCGCCTGCTTTGCCGCCTTCAAGCTGAAAGTCACATTGTCCTGGGAAGTGCTGCCTGGGAAGTCAGTTTGCAGGGGCAATGGCCGCTGGGTGCACGTGTATGCCTAGGGCTCTCACACTGCCCAGAACATCAAGGCTCCCTCCACACAGCCCTTCCGTCACGTTTGCTCAGCATGAGAGAGCTCGCGAAAGTAGGCCTTTTTTGGCTCGGGAAGTGAGGACCTGTTTGCAGGCCTCTTGTACGGGCGTCTGCAGAGCACCACGCTTGCTGTGCGAGCGAAGCCTAAAAACCCAATCTCTGGGGCTGCCTTTCCTCCCTCCAAGGAAGACAGCCTGCTCGGCCGCCTTGAAGCTGACAGTCACATTGGGCTGGGAAGTGCTACCTGGGAAGTCAGTTTGCAGGGCCCATCGCCGCTGGCTACACGTTTACAGCTAGGCTTCCCACACTGCCCGAGAACATCAAGGCTCCCTCCACACAGCTCTTCCGTCACGTTAGCTCTGCAGGAGAGAGATCGCGAAACTAGGCCTTTCTTGGCTCTGGAAGTGAGGACCTGTTTGCCGGCCTCTTGTACTGGTGTCTGCTGAGCCCCACGCTTGCTGTGCGAGGGAGGCCTAAAAACCCAATCTCTGGGGCTGCCTTTTCTGCGTCCAAGGAAGAGAGCCTGCTCGGCCGCCTTCAAGCTGACAGTCACATTGGTCTGAGAAGTGCTAGTTGGGAAGTCAGTTTTCAGGGCCAATGGCCGCTGGGTGCCCCTGTATGCCTAGGGCCCCCCTACTGCCAAGAACCTCAAGGTTCCCTCCACACAGCTCTTCCCTTACCTTAGCTCTGCAGTAAGGAGCTCACGAAACTAGGCCTTTCTTGGCTCGGGAAGTGAGGACCTGTTTGCAGTCCACTTGTACTGGAGTCTGCAGAGCCCAACCCTTGCTGTGCGAAGGAGGCCTAAAAACACCGTCTGTGGGTCTGCCTTTCCTCCCTCCAAGGAAGACCGCCTGCTTGGCCGCCTTCAAGCTGAAAGGCACATCGGACTGGGAAGTGCTAGTTGGGAAGTCTGTTTTCAAGGCCAATGGCCGCTGGGTGCACGTGTATGCCTAGGGCTCCCACACTGCCCAGAACATCAAGGTTCCCTCCACAGAGCTCTTCTATCACGTTAGCTCTGCAGGAGAGAGCTCGCGAAACTAGGCCTTTCCTGGCTCGGGAAGTGAGGACCTGTTTGCAGGACTCTTGTACGGAGGTCTGCAGAGCCCCGCACTTGCTGTGCGAGGGAGGCATAAAAACACAGTCTCTGGGGCTGCCTTTCCTCCCTCCAAGGAAGAGAGCCTACCCGGTCACCTTCTGGCTGAAAGTCACATCGGGCGTGGAAGTGCTATTTGAGAAGACTGTTTCAGGGGCAATGGCCGCTGGGTGCACGTGTATGCCTAGGGCTCCCACACTGCCCAGAACATACATCAAGGTTCCCTCCACACAGCTCTTCCCTCACGTTAGCTCTGCAGTAAAGAGCTCACGAAACTAGGCCTTTCTTGGCTCGGGAAGTGAGGACCTGTTTGCAGGCCTGTTCTACTGGCGTCTGCAGAGCCCAACAATGGCTGTGCGAGGGAGGCCTAAAAACACAGTCTGTGGGTCTGCCTTTCCTCCCTCCAAGGAAGACCGCCTGCTTTGCCGCCTTCAAGCTGAAAGTCACATTGTCCTGGGAAGTGCTGCCTGGGAAGTCAGTTTGCAGGGGCAATGGCCGCTGGGTGCACGTGTATGCCTAGGGCTCTCACACTGCCCAGAACATCAAGGCTCCCTCCACACAGCCCTTCCGTCACGTTTGCTCAGCATGAGAGAGCTTGCGACAGTAGGCCTTTTTTGGCTCGGGAAGTGAGGACCTGTTTGCAGGTCTCTTGTACGGGCGTCTGCAGGGCACCACGCTTGCTGTGCGAGCGAAGCCTAAAAACCCAATCTCTGGGGCTGCCTTTCCTCCCTCCAAGGAAGACAGCCTGCTCGGCCGCCTTGAAGCTGACAGTCACATTGGGCTGGGAAGTGCTACCTGGGAAGTCAGTTTGCAGGGCCCATCGCCGCTGGCTGCACGTTTACAGCTAGGCTTCCCACACTGCCCGAGAACATCAAGGCTCCCTCCACAGAGCTCTTCCATCACGTTAGCTCTGCAGGAGAGAGCTCGCGAAACTAGGCCTTTCCTGGCTCGGGAAGTGAGGACCTGTTTGCAGGACTCTTGTACGGAGGTCTGCAGAGCCCCGCACTTGCTGTGCGAGGGAGGCATAAAAACACAGTCTCTGGGGCTGCCTTTCCTCCCTCCAAGGAAGAGAGCCTACCCGGTCACCTTCTGGCTGAAAGTCACATCGGGCTTGGAAGTGCTATTTGGGAAGACTGTTTTCAGGGGCAATGGCCGCTGGGTGCACGTGTATGCCTAGGGCTCTCACACTGCCCAGAACATCAACGCTCCCTCCACACAGCCCTTCCGTCACGTTTGCTCAGCATGAGAGAGCTCGCGAAAGTAGGCCTTTTTTGGCTCGGGAAGTGAGGACCTGTTTGCAGGCCTCTTGTACTGTCATCTGCAGAGCCCCACACTTGCTGTGCGAGGCAGGCATAAAAACACAGTCTCTGGGCTGCCTTTCCTCCCTCCAAGGAAGAGAGCCTGCTCGGCCGCCTTCAAGCTGACAGTCACATTGTGCTGGGAAGTGCTACCTGGGAAGTCAATTTTCAGGGGCCATGGCTGCTGGCTGCACGATTACAGCTAGGCCTCCCACACTGCCCGGGAACATCAAGGCTCCCTCCACAAAGCTCTTCCGTCACGTTAGCTCTGCAGGAGAGAGCTCTCGAGACTAGGCCTTTCCTGGCTCGGGAAGTGAGGACCTGCTCGCAGCAGTATGGGTCGGGCCTCTCAAGAGCCCCACGTTGCCTGCGTACTGGGGGCATGAAAACGCTCTCTCAGGGGCTGCCTTTCCTCCCTCAAAGGAAGAGAGCCTACCCGGCCGCCTTCTGGCTGAAAGTCACATCGGGCTAGGAAGTGCTACCTGGGAAGTCAGTTTGCAGGGGCAATGGCCGCTGGGTGCACGTGTATGCCTAGGGCTCCCACACTGCCCAGAACATACATCAAGGTTCCCTCCACACAGCTCTTTCCTCACGTTAGCTCTGCAGTAAAGAGCTCACGAAACTAGGCCTTTCTTGGCTCGGGAAGTGAGGACCTGTTTGCAGGCCTCTTCTACTGGCGTCTGCAGAGCCCAACAATGGCTGTGCGAGGGAGGCCTAAAAACACAGTCTGTGGGTCTGCCTTTCCTCCCTCCAAGGAAGACCGCCTGCTTTGCCGCCTTCAAGCTGAAAGTCACATTGTCCTGGGAAGTGCTGCCTGGGAAGTCAGTTTGCAGGGGCAATGGCCGCTGGGTGCACGTGTATGCCTAGGGCTCTCACACTGCCCAGAACATCAAGGCTCCCTCCACACAGCCCTTCCGTCACGTTTGCTCAGCATGAGAGAGCTCGCGAAAGTAGGCCTTTTTTGGCTCGGGAAGTGAGGACCTGTTTGCAGGCCTCTTGTACGGGCGTCTGCAGAGCACCACGCTTGCTGTGCGAGCGAAGCCTAAAAACCCAATCTCTGGGGCTGCCTTTCCTCCCTCCAAGGAAGACAGCCTGCTCGGCCGCCTTGAAGCTGACAGTCACATTGGGCTGGGAAGTGCTACCTGGGAAGTCAGTTTGCAGGGCCCATCGCCGCTGGCTACACGTTTACAGCTAGGCTTCCCACACTGCCCGAGAACATCAAGGCTCCCTCCACACAGCTCTTCCGTCACGTTAGCTCTGCAGGAGAGAGATCGCGAAACTAGGCCTTTCTTGGCTCTGGAAGTGAGGACCTGTTTGCCGGCCTCTTGTACTGGTGTCTGCTGAGCCCCACGCTTGCTGTGCGAGGGAGGCCTAAAAACCCAATCTCTGGGGCTGCCTTTTCTGCGTCCAAGGAAGAGAGCCTGCTCGGCCGCCTTCAAGCTGACAGTCACATTGGTCTGAGAAGTGCTAGTTGGGAAGTCAGTTTTCAGGGCCAATGGCCGCTGGGTGCCCCTGTATGCCTAGGGCCCCCCTACTGCCAAGAACCTCAAGGTTCCCTCCACACAGCTCTTCCCTTACCTTAGCTCTGCAGTAAGGAGCTCACGAAACTAGGCCTTTCTTGGCTCGGGAAGTGAGGACCTGTTTGCAGTCCACTTGTACTGGAGTCTGCAGAGCCCAACCCTTGCTGTGCGAAGGAGGCCTAAAAACACCGTCTGTGGGTCTGCCTTTCCTCCCTCCAAGGAAGACCGCCTGCTTGGCCGCCTTCAAGCTGAAAGGCACATCGGACTGGGAAGTGCTAGTTGGGAAGTCTGTTTTCAAGGCCAATGGCCGCTGGGTGCACGTGTATGCCTAGGGCTCCCACACTGCCCAGAACATCAAGGTTCCCTCCACACAGCTCTTCCCTCACGTTAGCTCTGCAGTAAAGAGCTCACGAAACTAGGCCTTTCTTGGCTCGGGAGGTGAGGACCTGTTTGCAGTCCACTTGTACTGGAGTCTGCAGAGCCCAACACTTGCTGTGCGAAGGAGGCCTAAAAACACCGTCTGTGGGTCTGCCTTTCCTCCCTCCAAGGAAGACCGCCTGCTTGGCCGCCTTCAAGCTGAAAGTCACATTGTCCTGGGAAGTGCTGCCTGGGAAGTCAGTTTGCAGGGGCAATGGCCGCTGGGTGCACGTGTATGCCTAGGGCTCTCACACTGCCCAGAACATCAAGGCTCCCTCCACACAGCCCTTCCGTCACGTTTGCTCAGCATGAGAGAGCTTGCGACAGTAGGCCTTTTTTGGCTCGGGAAGTGAGGACCTGTTTGCAGGTCTCTTGTACGGGCGTCTGCAGGGCACCACGCTTGCTGTGCGAGCGAAGCCTAAAAACCCAATCTCTGGGGCTGCCTTTCCTCCCTCCAAGGAAGACAGCCTGCTCGGCCGCCTTGAAGCTGACAGTCACATTGGGCTGGGAAGTGCTACCTGGGAAGTCAGTTTGCAGGGCCCATCGCCGCTGGCTGCACGTTTACAGCTAGGCTTCCCACACTGCCCGAGAACATCAAGGCTCCCTCCACAGAGCTCTTCCATCACGTTAGCTCTGCAGGAGAGAGCTCGCGAAACTAGGCCTTTCCTGGCTCGGGAAGTGAGGACCTGTTTGCAGGACTCTTGTACGGAGGTCTGCAGAGCCCCGCACTTGCTGTGCGAGGGAGGCATAAAAACACAGTCTCTGGGGCTGCCTTTCCTCCCTCCAAGGAAGAGAGCCTACCCGGTCACCTTCTGGCTGAAAGTCACATCGGGCTTGGAAGTGCTATTTGGGAAGACTGTTTTCAGGGGCAATGGCCGCTGGGTGCACGTGTATGCCTAGGGCTCCCACACTGCCCAGAACATACATCAAGGTTCCCTCCACACAGCTCTTTCCTCACGTTAGCTCTGCAGTAAAGAGCTCACGAAACTAGGCCTTTCTTGGCTCGGGAAGTGAGGACCTGTTTGCAGGCCTCTTCTACTGGCGTCTGCAGAGCCCAACAATGGCTGTGCGAGGGAGGCCTAAAAACACAGTCTGTGGGTCTGCCTTTCCTCCCTCCAAGGAAGACCGCCTGCTTTGCCGCCTTCAAGCTGAAAGTCACATTGTCCTGGGAAGTGCTGCCTGGGAAGTCAGTTTGCAGGGGCAATGGCCGCTGGGTGCACGTGTATGCCTAGGGCTCTCACACTGCCCAGAACATCAAGGCTCCCTCCACACAGCCCTTCCGTCACGTTTGCTCAGCATGAGAGAGCTCACGAAAGTAGGCCTTTTTTGGCTCGGGAAGTGAGGACCTGTTTGCAGGCCTCTTGTACGGGCGTCTGCAGGGCACCACGCTTGCTGTGCGAGCGAAGCCTAAAAACCCAATCTCTGGGGCTGCCTTTCCTCCCTCCAAGGAAGACAGCCTGCTCGGCCGCCTTGAAGCTGACAGTCACATTGGGCTGGGAAGTGCTACCTGGGAAGTCAGTTTGCAGGGCCCATCGCCGCTGGCTGCACGTTTACAGCTAGGCTTCCCACACTGCCCGAGAACATCAAGGCTCCCTCCACAGAGCTCTTCCATCACGTTAGCTCTGCAGGAGAGAGCTCGCGAAACTAGGCCTTTCCTGGCTCGGGAAGTGAGGACCTGTTTGCAGGACTCTTGTACGGAGGTCTGCAGAGCCCCGCACTTGCTGTGCGAGGGAGGCATAAAAACACAGTCTCTGGGGCTGCCTTTCCTCCCTCCAAGGAAGAGAGCCTACCCGGTCACCTTCTGGCTGAAAGTCACATCGGGCTTGGAAGTGCTATTTGGGAAGACTGTTTTCAGGGGCAATGGCCGCTGGGTGCACGTGTATGCCTAGGGCTCCCACACTGCCCAGAACATCAAGGTTCCCTCCACACAGCTCTTCCCTCACGTTAGCTCTGCAGGAGAGAGATCGCGAAACTAGGCCTTTCTTGGCTCGGGAAGTGAGGACCTGTTTGCCGGCCTCTTGTACTGGTGTCTGCTGAGCCCCACGCTTGCTGTGCGAGGGAGGCCTAAAAACCCAATCTCTGGGGCTGCCTTTTCTGCGTCCAAGGAAGACAGCCTGCTCGGCCGCCTTCAAGCTGACAGTCACATTGGTCTGAGAAGTGCTAGTTGGGAAGTCAGTTTTCAGGGCCAAAGGCCGCTGGGTGCCCCTGTATGCCTAGGGCTCCCATACTGCCAAGAACCTCAAGGTTCCCTCCACACAGCTCTTCCCTTACGTTAGCTCTGCAGTAAGGAGCTCACGAAACTAGGCCTTTCTTGGCTCGGGAAGTGAGGACCTGTTTGCAGTCCACTTGTACTGGAGTCTGCAGAGCCCAACCCTTGCTGTGAGAAGGAGGCCTAGAAACACCGTCTGTGGGTCTGCCTTTCCTCCCTCCAAGGAAGACCGCCTGCTTGGCCGCCTTCAAGCTGAAAGGCACATCGGACTGGGAAGTGCTAGTTGGGAAGTCTGTTTTCAAGGCCAATGGCAGCTGGGTGCACGTGTATTCCTAGGGCTCCCACACTGCCCAGAACATCAAGGTTCCCTCCACACAGCTCTTCCCTCACGTTAGCTCTGCAGTAAAGAGTTCACGAAACTAGGCCTTTCTTGGCTCGGGAGGTGAGGACCTGTTTGCAGTCCACTTGTACTGGAGTCTGCAGAGCCCAACAATTGCTGTGCGAAGGAGGCCTAAAAACACCGTCTGTGGGTCTGCCTTTCCTCCCTCCGAGGAAGACCGCCTGCTCGGCCGCCTTCAAGCTGCAAGTCACATTGTGCTGGGAAGTGCTACCTGGGAAGTCAATTTTCAGGGGCCATGGCTGCTGGCTGCACGATTACAGCTAGGCCTCCCACACTGCCCGGGAACATCAAGGCTCCCTCCACAAAGCTCTTCCGTCACGTTAGCTCTGCAGGAGAGAGCTCGCGAGACTAGGCCTTTCCTGGCTCGGGAAGTGAGGACCTGCTCGCAGCAGTATGGGTCGGGCCTCTCAAGAGCCCCACGTTGCCTGCGTACTGGGGGCATGAAAACGCTCTCTCAGGGGCTGCCTTTCCTCCCTCCAAGGAAGAGAGCCTACCCGGCCGCCTTCTGGCTGAAAGTCACATCGGGCTAGGAAGTGCTACCTGGGAAGTCAGTTTGCAGGGGCAATGGCCGCTGGGTGCACGTGTATGCCTAGGGCTCCCACACTGCCCAGAACATACATCAAGGTTCCCTCCACACAGCTCTTTCCTCACGTTAGCTCTGCAGTAAAGAGCCTACGAAACTAGGCCTTTCTTGGCTCGGGAAGTGAGGACCTGTTTGCAGGCCTCTTCTACTGGCGTCTGCAGAGCCCAACAATGGCTGTGCGAGGGAGGCCTAAAAACACAGTCTGTGGGTCTGCCTTTCCTCCCTCCAAGGAAGACCGCCTGCTTTGCCGCCTTCAAGCTGAAAGTCACATTGTCCTGGGAAGTGCTGCCTGGGAAGTCAGTTTGCAGGGGCAATGGCCGCTGGGTGCACGTGTATGCCTAGGGCTCTCACACTGCCCAGAACATCAAGGCTCCCTCCACACAGCCCTTCCGTCACGTTTGCTCAGCATGAGAGAGCTCGCGAAAGTAGGCCTTTTTTGGCTCGGGAAGTGAGGACCTGTTTGCAGGCCTCTTGTACAGGCGTCTGCAGGGCACCACGCTTGCTGTGCGAGCGAAGCCTAAAAACCCAATCTCTGGGGCTGCCTTTCCTCCCTCCAAGGAAGACAGCCTGCTCGGCCGCCTTGAAGCTGACAGTCACATTGGGCTGGGAAGTGCTACCTGGGAAGTCAGTTTGCAGGGCCCATCGCCGCTGGCTGCACGTTTACAGCTAGGCTTCCCACACTGCCCGAGAACATCAAGGCTCCCTCCACACAGCTCTTCCATCACGTTAGCTCTGCAGGAGAGAGCTCGCGAAACTAGGCCTTTCCTGGCTCGGGAAGTGAGGACCTGTTTGCAGGACTCTTGTACGGAGGTCTGCAGAGCCCCGCACTTGCTGTGCGAGGGAGGCATAAAAACACAGTCTCTGGGGCTGCCTTTCCTCCCTCCAAGGAAGAGAGCCTACCCGGTCACCTTCTGGCTGAAAGTCACATCGGGCTTGGAAGTGCTATTTGGGAAGACTGTTTTCAGGGGCAATGGCCGCTGGGTGCACGTGTATGCCTAGGGCTCCCACACTGCCCAGAACATACATCAAGGTTCCCTCCACACAGCTCTTTCCTCACGTTAGCTCTGCAGTAAAGAGCTCACGAAACTAAGCCTTTCTTGGCTCGGGAAGTGAGGACCTGTTTGCAGGCCTCTTCTACTGGCGTCTGCAGAGCCCAACAATGGCTGTGCGAGGGAGGCCTAAAAACACAGTCTGTGGGTCTGCCTTTCCTCCCTCCAAGGAAGACCGCCTGCTTGGCCGCCTTCAAGCTGAAAGGCACATCGGACTGGGAAGTGCTAGTTGCGAAGTCAGTTTTCAGGGGCCAATGGCCGCTGGCTGCACGTTTACAGCTAGGCCTCCCACACTGCCCGGGAACATCAAGTCTCCCTCCACACAGCCCTTCCGTCACGTTTGCTCAGCAGGAAAGAGCTCCCGAAACTAGGCCTTTCTTGGCTCAGGAAGTGAGGACCTGTTTGCAGGCCTCTTGTACTGTCATCTGCAGAGCCCCACACTTGCTGTGCGAGGCAGGCATAAAAACACAGTCTCTGGGGCTGCCTTTCCTCCCTCCAAGGAAGAGAGCCTGCTCGGCCGCCTTCAAGCTGACAGTCACCTTGGGCTGGGAAGTGCTAGTTGCGAAGTCAGTTTTCACCGGCAATGGCCGCTGGGTGCATGTGTATGCCTATGGCTCCCACACTGCCCAGAACATGAAGGTTCCCTCCACACAGCTCTTCCTTCACGTTAGCTCTGCAGTAAAGAGCTCACGAAACTAGGCCTTTCTTGGCTCGGGAGGTGAGGACCTGTTTGCAGTCCACTTGTACTGGAGTCTGCAGAGCCCAACCCTTGCTGTGCGAAGGAGGCCTAAAAACACCGTCTGTGGGTCTGCCTTTCCTCCCTCCAAGGACGACCGCCTGCTTGGCCGCCTTCAAGCTGAAAGGCACATCGGACTGGGAAGTGCTAGTTGGGAAGTCAGTTTTCAAGGCCAATGGCCGCTGGGTGCACGTGTATGCCTAGGGCTCCCACACTGCCCAGAACATCAAGGTTCCCTCCACACAGCTCTTCCCTCACGTTAGCTCTGCAGTAAAGAGCTCACGAAACTAGGCCTTTCTTGGCTCGGGAGGTGAGGACCTGTTTGCAGTCCACTTGTACTGGAGTCTGCAGAGCCCAACACTTGCTGTGCGAAGGAGGCCTAAAAACACCGTCTGTGGGTCTGCCTTTCCTCCCTCCGAGGAAGACCGCCTGCTCGGCCGCCTTCAAGCTGCAAGTCACATTGTGCTGGGAAGTGCTACCTGGGAAGTCAATTTTCAGGGGCCATGGCTGCTGGCTGCACGATTACAGCTAGGCCTCCCACACTGCCCGGGAACATCAAGGCTCCCTCCACAAAGCTCTTCCGTCACGTTAGCTCTGCAGGAGAGAGCTCGCGAGACTAGGCCTTTCCTGGCTCGGGAAGTGAGGACCTGCTCGCAGCAGTATGGGTCGGGCCTCTCAAGAGCCCCTCGTTGCCTGCGTACTGGGGGCATGAAAACGCTCTCTCAGGGGCTGCCTTTCCTCCCTCCAAGGAAGAGAGCCTACCCGGCCGCCTTCTGGCTGAAAGTCACATCGGGCTAGGAAGTGCTACCTGGGAAGTCAGTTTGCAGGGGCAATGGCCGCTGGGTGCACGTGTATGCCTAGGGCTCCCACACTGCCCAGAACATACATCAAGGTTCCCTCCACACAGCTCTTTCCTCACGTTAGCTCTGCAGTAAAGAGCCTACGAAACTAGGCCTTTCTTGGCTCGGGAAGTGAGGACCTGTTTGCAGGCCTCTTCTACTGGCGTCTGCAGAGCCCAACAATGGCTGTGCGAGGGAGGCCTAAAAACACAGTCTGTGGGTCTGCCTTTCCTCCCTCCAAGGAAGACCGCCTGCTTTGCCGCCTTCAAGCTGAAAGTCACATTGTCCTGGGAAGTGCTGCCTGGGAAGTCAGTTTGCAGGGGCAATGGCCGCTGGGTGCACGTGTATGCCTAGGGCTCTCACACTGCCCAGAACATCAAGGCTCCCTCCACACAGCCCTTCCGTCACGTTTGCTCAGCATGAGAGAGCTTGCGACAGTAGGCCTATTTTGGCTCGGGAAGTGAGGACCTGTTTGCAGGTCTCTTGTACGGGCGTCTGCAGGGCACCACGCTTGCTGTGCGAGCGAAGCCTAAAAACCCAATCTCTGGGGCTGCCTTTCCTCCCTCCAAGGAAGACAGCCTGCTCGGCCGCCTTGAAGCTGACAGTCACATTGGGCTGGGAAGTGCTTGCTACCTGGGAAGTCAGTTTGCAGGGCCCATCGCCGCTGGCTGCACGTTTACAGCTAGGCTTCCCACACTGCCCGAGAACATCAAGGCTCCCTCCACAGAGCTCTTCCATCACGTTAGCTCTGCAGGAGAGAGCTCGCGAAACTAGGCCTTTCCTGGCTCGGGAAGTGAGGACCTGTTTGCAGGACTCTTGTACGGAGGTCTGCAGAGCCCCGCACTTGCTGTGCGAGGGAGGCATAAAAACACAGTCTCTGGGGCTGCCTTTCCTCCCTCCAAGGAAGAGAGCCTACCCGGTCACCTTCTGGCTGAAAGTCACATCGGGCTTGGAAGTGCTATTTGGGAAGACTGTTTTCAGGGGCAATGGCCGCTGGGTGCACGTGTATGCCTAGGGCTCCCACACTGCCCAGAACATACATCAAGGTTCCCTCCACACAGCTCTTTCCTCACGTTAGCTCTGCAGTAAAGAGCTCACGAAACTAGGCCTTTCTTGGCTCGGGAAGTGAGGACCTGTTTGCAGGCCTCTTCTACTGGCGTCTGCAGAGCCCAACAATGGCTGTGCGAGGGAGGCCTAAAAACACAGTCTGTGGGTCTGCCTTTCCTCCCTCCAAGGAAGACCGCCTGCTTTGCCGCCTTCAAGCTGAAAGTCACATTGTCCTGGGAAGTGCTGCCTGGGAAGTCAGTTTGCAGGGGCAATGGCCGCTGGGTGCACGTGTATGCCTAGGGCTCTCACACTGCCCAGAACATCAAGGCTCCCTCCACACAGCCCTTCCGTCACGTTTGCTCAGCATGAGAGAG
The DNA here is from genome assembly GCF_054371585.1 of Giraffa tippelskirchi. Classification (NCBI taxonomy): domain Eukaryota; kingdom Metazoa; phylum Chordata; class Mammalia; order Artiodactyla; family Giraffidae; genus Giraffa; species Giraffa tippelskirchi. Next base: position 105,774,402 of record NC_137275.1, read on the forward strand.
CTCACGAAAGTAGGCCTTTTTTGGCTCGGGAAGTGAGGACCTGTTTGCAGGCCTCTTGTACGGGCGTCTGCAGGGCACCACGCTTGCTGTGCGAGCGAAGCCTAAAAACCCAATCTCTGGGGCTGCCTTTCCTCCCTCCAAGGAAGACAGCCTGCTCGGCCGCCTTGAAGCTGACAGTCACATTGGGCTGGGAAGTGCTACCTGGGAAGTCAGTTTGCAGGGCCCATCGCCGCTGGCTGCACGTTTACAGCTAGGCTTCCCACACTGCCCGAGAACATCAAGGCTCCCTCCACAGAGCTCTTCCATCACGTTAGCTCTGCAGGAGAGAGCTCGCGAAACTAGGCCTTTCCTGGCTCGGGAAGTGAGGACCTGTTTGCAGGACTCTTGTACGGAGGTCTGCAGAGCCCCGCACTTGCTGTGCGAGGGAGGCATAAAAACACAGTCTCTGGGGCTGCCTTTCCTCCCTCCAAGGAAGAGAGCCTACCCGGTCACCTTCTGGCTGAAAGTCACATCGGGCTTGGAAGTGCTATTTGGGAAGACTGTTTTCAGGGGCAATGGCCGCTGGGTGCACGTGTATGCCTAGGGCTCCCACACTGCCCAGAACATCAAGGTTCCCTCCACACAGCTCTTCCGTCACGTTAGCTCTGCAGGAGAGAGATCGCGAAACTAGGCCTTTCTTGGCTCGGGAAGTGAGGACCTGTTTGCCGGCCTCTTGTACTGGTGTCTGCTGAGCCCCACGCTTGCTGTGCGAGGGAGGCCTAAAAACCCAATCTCTGGGGCTGCCTTTTCTGCGTCCAAGGAAGACAGCCTGCTCGGCCGCCTTCAAGCTGACAGTCACATTGGTCTGAGAAGTACTAGTTGGGAAGTCAGTTTTCAGGGCCAATGGCCGCTGGGTGCCCCTGTATGCCTAGGGCTCCCATACTGCCAAGAACCTCAAGGTTCCCTCCACACAGCTCTTCCCTTACGTTAGCTCTGCAGTAAGGAGCTCACGAAACTAGGCCTTTCTTGGCTCGGGAAGTGAGGACCTGTTTGCAGTCCACTTGTACTGGAGTCTGCAGAGCCCAACCCTTGCTGTGAGAAGGAGGCCTAGAAACACCGTCTGTGGGTCTGCCTTTCCTCCCTCCAAGGAAGACCGCCTGCTTGGCCGCCTTCAAGCTGAAAGGCACATCGGACTGGGAAGTGCTAGTTGGGAAGTCTGTTTTCAAGGCGAATGGCAGCTGGGTGCACGTGTATTCCTAGGGCTCCCACACTGCCCAGAACATCAAGGTTCCCTCCACACAGCTCTTCCCTCACGTTAGCTCTGCAGTAAAGAGCTCACGAAACTAGGCCTTTCTTGGCTCGGGAGGTGAGGACCTGTTTGCAGTCCACTTGTACTGGAGTCTGCAGAGCCCAACAATTGCTGTGCGAAAGAGGCCTAAAAACACCGTCTGTGGGTCTGCCTTTCCTCCCTCCGAGGAAGACCGCCTGCTCGGCCGCCTTCAAGCTGCAAGTCACATTGTGCTGGGAAGTGCTACCTGGGAAGTCAATTTTCAGGGGCCATGGCTGCTGGCTGCACGATTACAGCTAGGCCTCCCACACTGCCCGGGAACATCAAGGCTCCCTCCACAAAGCTCTTCCGTCACGTTAGCTCTGCAGGAGAGAGCTCGCGAGACTAGGCCTTTCCTGGCTCGGGAAGTGAGGACCTGCTCGCAGCAGTATGGGTCGGGCCTCTCAAGAGCCCCACGTTGCCTGCGTACTGGGGGCATGAAAACGCTCTCTCAGGGGCTGCCTTTCCTCCCTCCAAGGAAGAGAGCCTACCCGGCCGCCTTCTGGCTGAAAGTCACATCGGGCTAGGAAGTGCTACCTGGGAAGTCAGTTTGCAGGGGCAATGGCCGCTGGGTGCACGTGTATGCCTAGGGCTCCCACACTGCCCAGAACATACATCAAGGTTCCCTCCACACAGCTCTTTCCTCACGTTAGCTCTGCAGTAAAGAGCTCACGAAACTAGGCCTTTCTTAGCTCGGGAAGTGAGGACCTGTTTGCAGGCCTCTTCTACTGGCGTCTGCAGAGCCCAACAATGGCTGTGCGAGGGAGGCCTAAAAACACAGTCTGTGCATCTGCCTTTCCTCCCTCCAAGGAAGACCGCTTGCTTTGCCGCATTCAAGCTGAAAGTCACATTGTCCTGGGAAGTGCTGCCTGGGAAGTCAGTTTGCAGGGGCAATGGCCGCTGGGTGCACGTGTATGCCTAGGGCTCTCACACTGCCCAGAACATCAAGGCTCCCTCCACACAGCCCTTCCGTCACGTTTGCTCAGCATGAGAGAGCTCGCGAAAGTAGGCCTTTTTTGGCTCGGGAAGTGAGGACCTGTTTGCAGGCCTCTTGTACGGGCGTCTGCAGGGCACCACGCTTGCTGTGCGAGCGAAGCCTAAAAACCCAATCTCTGGGGCTGCCTTTCCTCCCTCCAAGGAAGACAGCCTGCTCGGCCGCCTTGAAGCTGACGGTCACATTGGGCTGGGAAGTGCTACCTGGGAAGTCAGTTTGCAGGGCCCATCGCCGCTGGCTGCACGTTTACAGCTAGGCTTCCCACACTGCCCGAGAACATCAAGGCTCCCTCCACACAGCTCTTCCATCACGTTAGCTCTGCAGGAGAGAGCTCGCGAAACTAGGCCTTTCCTGGCTCGGGAAGTGAGGACCTGTTTGCAGGACTCTTGTACGGAGGTCTGCAGAGCCCCGCACTTGCTGTGCGAGGGAGGCATAAAAACACAGTCTCTGGGGCTGCCTTTCCTCCCTCCAAGGAAGAGAGCCTACCCGGTCACCTTCTGGCTGAAAGTCACATCGGGCTTGGAAGTGCTATTTGGGAAGACTGTTTTCAGGGGCAATGGCCGCTGGGTGCACGTGTATGCCTAGGGCTCCCACACTGCCCAGAACATACATCAAGGTTCCCTCCACACAGCTCTTTCCTCACGTTAGCTCTGCAGTAAAGAGCTCACGAAACTAAGCCTTTCTTGGCTCGGGAAGTGAGGACCTGTTTGCAGGCCTCTTCTACTGGCGTCTGCAGAGCCCAACAATGGCTGTGCGAGGGAGGCCTAAAAACACAGTCTGTGGGTCTGCCTTTCCTCCCTCCAAGGAAGACCGCCTGCTTGGCCGCCTTCAAGCTGAAAGGCACATCGGACTGGGAAGTGCTAGTTGCGAAGTCAGTTTTCAGGGGCCAATGGCCGCTGGCTGCACGTTTACAGCTAGGCCTCCCACACTGCCCGGGAACATCAAGTCTCCCTCCACACAGCCCTTCCGTCACGTTTGCTCAGCAGGAAAGAGCTCCCGAAACTAGGCCTTTCTTGGCTCAGGAAGTGAGGACCTGTTTGCAGGCCTCTTGTACTGTCATCTGCAGAGCCCCACACTTGCTGTGCGAGGCAGGCATAAAAACACCGTCTCTGGGGCTGCCTTTCCTCCCTCCAAGGAAGAGAGCCTGCTCGGCCGCCTTCAAGCTGACAGTCACCTTGGGCTGGGAAGTGCTAGTTGCGAAGTCAGTTTTCACCGGCAATGGCCGCTGGGTGCATGTGTATGCCTATGGCTCCCACACTGCCCAGAACATGAAGGTTCCCTCCACACAGCTCTTCCTTCACGTTAGCTCTGCAGTAAAGAGCTCACGAAACTAGGCCTTTCTTGGCTCGGGAGGTGAGGACCTGTTTGCAGTCCACTTGTACTGGAGTCTGCAGAGCCCAACCCTTGCTGTGCGAAGGAGGCCTAAAAACACCGTCTGTGGGTCTGCCTTTCCTCCCTCCAAGGACGACCGCCTGCTTGGCCGCCTTCAAGCTGAAAGGCACATCGGACTGGGAAGTGCTAGTTGGGAAGTCAGTTTTCAAGGCCAATGGCCGCTGGGTGCACGTGTATGCCTAGGGCTCCCACACTGCCCAGAACATCAAGGTTCCCTCCACACAGCTCTTCCCTCACGTTAGCTCTGCAGTAAAGAGCTCACGAAACTAGGCCTTTCTTGGCTCGGGAGGTGAGGACCTGTTTGCAGTCCACTTGTACTGGAGTCTGCAGAGCCCAACACTTGCTGTGCGAAGGAGGCCTAAAAACACCGTCTGTGGGTCTGCCTTTCCTCCCTCCGAGGAAGACCGCCTGCTCGGCCGCCTTCAAGCTGCAAGTCACATTGTGCTGGGAAGTGCTACCTGGGAAGTCAATTTTCAGGGGCCATGGCTGCTGGCTGCACGATTACAGCTAGGCCTCCCACACTGCCCGGGAACATCAAGGCTCCCTCCACAAAGCTCTTCCGTCACGTTAGCTCTGCAGGAGAGAGCTCGCGAGACTAGGCCTTTCCTGGCTCGGGAAGTGAGGACCTGCTCGCAGCAGTATGGGTCGGGCCTCTCAAGAGCCCCTCGTTGCCTGCGTACTGGGGGCATGAAAACGCTCTCTCAGGGGCTGCCTTTCCTCCCTCCAAGGAAGAGAGCCTACCCGGCCGCCTTCTGGCTGAAAGTCACATCGGGCTAGGAAGTGCTACCTGGGAAGTCAGTTTGCAGGGGCAATGGCCGCTGGGTGCACGTGTATGCCTAGGGCTCCCACACTGCCCAGAACATACATCAAGGTTCCCTCCACACAGCTCTTCCCTCACGTTAGCTCTGCAGTAAAGAGCCTACGAAACTAGGCCTTTCTTGGCTCGGGAAGTGAGGACCTGTTTGCAGGCCTCTTCTACTGGCGTCTGCAGAGCCCAACAATGGCTGTGCGAGGGAGGCCTAAAAACACAGTCTGTGGGTCTGCCTTTCCTCCCTCCAAGGAAGACCGCCTGCTTTGCCGCCTTCAAGCTGAAAGTCACATTGTCCTGGGAAGTGCTGCCTGGGAAGTCAGTTTGCAGGGGCAATGGCCGCTGGGTGCACGTGTATGCCTAGGGCTCTCACACTGCCCAGAACATCAAGGCTCCCTCCACACAGCCCTTCCGTCACGTTTGCTCAGCATGAGAGAGCTTGCGACAGTAGACCTATTTTGGCTCGGGAAGTGAGGACCTGTTTGCAGGTCTCTTGTACGGGCGTCTGCAGGGCACCACGCTTGCTGTGCGAGCGAAGCCTAAAAACCCAATCTCTGGGGCTGCCTTTCCTCCCTCCAAGGAAGACAGCCTGCTCGGCCGCCTTGAAGCTGACAGTCACATTGGGCTGGGAAGTGCTACCTGGGAAGTCAGTTTGCAGGGCCCATCGCCGCTGGCTGCACGTTTACAGCTAGGCTTCCCACACTGCCCGAGAACATCAAGGCTCCCTCCACACAGCTCTTCCATCACGTTAGCTCTGCAGGAGAGAGCTCGCGAAACTAGGCCTTTCCTGGCTCGGGAAGTGAGGACCTGTTTGCAGGACTCTTGTACGGAGGTCTGCAGAGCCCCGCACTTGCTGTGCGAGGGAGGCATAAAAACACAGTCTCTGGGGCTGCCTTTCCTCCCTCCAAGGAAGAGAGCCTACCCGGTCACCTTCTGGCTGAAAGTCACATCGGGCTTGGAAGTGCTATTTGGGAAGACTGTTTTCAGGGGCAATGGCCGCTGGGTGCACGTGTATGCCTAGGGCTCCCACACTGCCCAGAACATACATCAAGGTTCCCTCCACACAGCTCTTTCCTCACGTTAGCTCTGCAGTAAAGAGCTCACGAAACTAGGCCTTTCTTGGCTCGGGAAGTGAGGACCTGTTTGCAGGCCTCTTCTACTGGCGTCTGCAGAGCCCAACAATGGCTGTGCGAGGGAGGCCTAAAAACACAGTCTGTGGGTCTGCCTTTCCTCCCTCCAAGGAAGACCGCCTGCTTTGCCGCCTTCAAGCTGAAAGTCACATTGTCCTGGGAAGTGCTGCCTGGGAAGTCAGTTTGCAGGGGCAATGGCCGCTGGGTGCACGTGTATGCCTAGGGCTCTCACACTGCCCAGAACATCAAGGCTCCCTCCACACAGCCCTTCCGTCACGTTTGCTCAGCATGAGAGAGCTCACGAAAGTAGGCCTTTTTTGGCTCGGGAAGTGAGGACCTGTTTGCAGGCCTCTTGTACGGGCGTCTGCAGGGCACCACGCTTGCTGTGCGAGCGAAGCCTAAAAACCCAATCTCTGGGGCTGCCTTTCCTCCCTCCAAGGAAGACAGCCTGCTCGGCCGCCTTGAAGCTGACAGTCACATTGGGCTGGGAAGTGCTACCTGGGAAGTCAGTTTGCAGGGCCCATCGCCGCTGGCTGCACGTTTACAGCTAGGGTTCCCACACTGCCCGAGAACATCAAGGCTCCCTCCACAGAGCTCTTCCATCACGATAGCTCTGCAGGAGAGAGCTCGCGAAACTAGGCCTTTCCTGGCTCGGGAAGTGAGGACCTGTTTGCAGGACTCTTGTACGGAGGTCTGCAGAGCCCCGCACTTGCTGTGCGAGGGAGGCATAAAAACACAGTCTCTGGGGCTGCCTTTCCTCCCTCCAAGGAAGAGAGCCTACCCGGTCACCTTCTGGCTGAAAGTCACATCGGGCTTGGAAGTGCTATTTGGGAAGACTGTTTTCAGGGGCAATGGCCGCTGGGTGCACGTGTATGCCTAGGGCTCCCACACTGCCCAGAACATCAAGGTTCCCTCCACACAGCTCTTCCGTCACGTTAGCTCTGCAGGAGAGAGATCGCGAAACTAGGCCTTTCTTGGCTCGGGAAGTGAGGACCTGTTTGCCGGCCTCTTGTACTGGTGTCTGCTGAGCCCCACGCTTGCTGTGCGAGGGAGGCCTAAAAACCCAATCTCTGGGGCTGCCTTTTCTGCGTCCAAGGAAGACAGCCTGCTCGGCCGCCTTCAAGCTGACAGTCACATTGGTCTGAGAAGTACTAGTTGGGAAGTCAGTTTTCAGGGCCAATGGCCGCTGGGTGCCCCTGTATGCCTAGGGCTCCCATACTGCCAAGAACCTCAAGGTTCCCTCCACACAGCTCTTCCCTCACGTTAGCTCTGCAGTAAAGAGCTCACGAAACTAGGCCTTTCTTGGCTCGGGAGGTGAGGACCTGTTTGCAGTCCACTTGTACTGGAGTCTGCAGAGCCCAACAATTGCTGTGCGAAAGAGGCCTAAAAACACCGTCTGTGGGTCTGCCTTTCCTCCCTCCGAGGAAGACCGCCTGCTCGGCCGCCTTCAAGCTGCAAGTCACATTGTGCTGGGAAGTGCTACCTGGGAAGTCAATTTTCAGGGGCCATGGCTGCTGGCTGCACGATTACAGCTAGGCCTCCCACACTGCCCGGGAACATCAAGGCTCCCTCCACAAAGCTCTTCCGTCACGTTAGCTCTGCAGGAGAGAGCTCGCGAGACTAGGCCTTTCCTGGCTCGGGAAGTGAGGACCTGCTCGCAGCAGTATGGGTCGGGCCTCTCAAGAGCCCCACGTTGCCTGCGTACTGGGGGCATGAAAACGCTCTCTCAGGGGCTGCCTTTCCTCCCTCCAAGGAAGAGAGCCTACCCGGCCGCCTTCTGGCTGAAAGTCACATCGGGCTAGGAAGTGCTACCTGGGAAGTCAGTTTGCAGGGGCAATGGCCGCTGGGTGCACGTGTATGCCTAGGGCTCCCACACTGCCCAGAACATACATCAAGGTTCCCTCCACACAGCTCTTTCCTCACGTTAGCTCTGCAGTAAAGAGCTCACGAAACTAGGCCTTTCTTAGCTCGGGAAGTGAGGACCTGTTTGCAGGCCTCTTCTACTGGCGTCTGCAGAGCCCAACAATGGCTGTGCGAGGGAGGCCTAAAAACACAGTCTGTGCATCTGCCTTTCCTCCCTCCAAGGAAGACCGCTTGCTTTGCCGCCTTCAAGCTGAAAGTCACATTGTCCTGGGAAGTGCTGCCTGGGAAGTCAGTTTGCAGGGGCAATGGCCGCTGGGTGCACGTGTATGCCTAGGGCTCTCACACTGCCCAGAACATCAAGGCTCCCTCCACACAGCCCTTCCGTCACGTTTGCTCAGCATGAGAGAGCTCGCGAAAGTAGGCCTTTTTTGGCTCGGGAAGTGAGGACCTGTTTGCAGGCCTCTTGTACGGGCGTCTGCAGGGCACCACGCTTGCTGTGCGAGCGAAGCCTAAAAACCCAATCTCTGGGGCTGCCTTTCCTCCCTCCAAGGAAGACAGCCTGCTCGGCCGCCTTGAAGCTGACAGTCACATTGGGCTGGGAAGTGCTACCTGGGAAGTCAGTTTGCAGGGCCCATCGCCGCTGGCTGCACGTTTACAGCTAGGCTTCCCACACTGCCCGAGAACATCAAGGCTCCCTCCACACAGCTCTTCCATCACGTTAGCTCTGCAGGAGAGAGCTCGCGAAACTAGGCCTTTCCTGGCTCGGGAAGTGAGGACCTGTTTGCAGGACTCTTGTACGGAGGTCTGCAGAGCCCCGCACTTGCTGTGCGAGGGAGGCATAAAAACACAGTCTCTGGGGCTGCCTTTCCTCCCTCCAAGGAAGAGAGCCTACCCGGTCACCTTCTGGCTGAAAGTCACATCGGGCTTGGAAGTGCTATTTGGGAAGACTGTTTTCAGGGGCAATGGCCGCTGGGTGCACGTGTATGCCTAGGGCTCCCACACTGCCCAGAACATACATCAAGGTTCCCTCCACACAGCTCTTTCCTCACGTTAGCTCTGCAGTAAAGAGCTCACGAAACTAAGCCTTTCTTGGCTCGGGAAGTGAGGACCTGTTTGCAGGCCTCTTCTACTGGCGTCTGCAGAGCCCAACAATGGCTGTGCGAGGGAGGCCTAAAAACACAGTCTGTGGGTCTGCCTTTCCTCCCTCCAAGGAAGACCGCCTGCTTGGCCGCCTTCAAGCTGAAAGGCACATCGGACTGGGAAGTGCTAGTTGCGAAGTCAGTTTTCAGGGGCCAATGGCCGCTGGCTGCACGTTTACAGCTAGGCCTCCCACACTGCCCGGGAACATCAAGTCTCCCTCCACACAGCCCTTCCGTCACGTTTGCTCAGCAGGAAAGAGCTCCCGAAACTAGGCCTTTCTTGGCTCAGGAAGTGAGGACCTGTTTGCAGGCCTCTTGTACTGTCATCTGCAGAGCCCCACACTTGCTGTGCGAGGCAGGCATAAAAACACAGTCTCTAGGGCTGCCTTTCCTCCCTCCAAGGAAGAGAGCCTGCTCGGCCGCCTTCAAGCTGACAGTCACCTTGGGCTGGGAAGTGCTAGTTGCGAAGTCAGTTTTCACCGGCAATGGCCGCTGGGTGCATGTGTATGCCTATGGCTCCCACACTGCCCAGAACATGAAGGTTCCCTCCACACAGCTCTTCCTTCACGTTAGCTCTGCAGTAAAGAGCTCACGAAACTAGGCCTTTCTTGGCTCGGGAGGTGAGGACCTGTTTGCAGTCCACTTGTACTGGAGTCTGCAGAGCCCAACCCTTGCTGTGCGAAGGAGGCCTAAAAACACCGTCTGTGGGTCTGCCTTTCCTCCCTCCAAGGACGACCGCCTGCTTGGCCGCCTTCAAGCTGAAAGGCACATCGGACTGGGAAGTGCTAGTTGGGAAGTCAGTTTTCAAGGCCAATGGCCGCTGGGTGCACGTGTATGCCTAGGGCTCCCACACTGCCCAGAACATCAAGGTTCCCTCCACACAGCTCTTCCCTCACGTTAGCTCTGCAGTAAAGAGCTCACGAAACTAGGCCTTTCTTGGCTCGGGAGGTGAGGACCTGTTTGCAGTCCACTTGTACTGGAGTCTGCAGAGCCCAACACTTGCTGTGCGAAGGAGGCCTAAAAACACCGTCTGTGGGTCTGCCTTTCCTCCCTCCGAGGAAGACCGCCTGCTCGGCCGCCTTCAAGCTGCAAGTCACATTGTGCTGGGAAGTGCTACCTGGGAAGTCAATTTTCAGGGGCCATGGCTGCTGGCTGCACGATTACAGCTAGGCCTCCCACACTGCCCGGGAACATCAAGGCTCCCTCCACAAAGCTCTTCCGTCACGTTAGCTCTGCAGGAGAGAGCTCGCGAGACTAGGCCTTTCCTGGCTCGGGAAGTGAGGACCTGCTCGCAGCAGTATGGGTCGGGCCTCTCAAGAGCCCCTCGTTGCCTGCGTACTGGGGGCATGAAAACGCTCTCTCAGGGGCTGCCTTTCCTCCCTCCAAGGAAGAGAGCCTACCCGGCCGCCTTCTGGCTGAAAGTCACATCGGGCTAGGAAGTGCTACCTGGGAAGTCAGTTTGCAGGGGCAATGGCCGCTGGGTGCACGTGTATGCCTAGGGCTCCCACACTGCCCAGAACATACATCAAGGTTCCCTCCACACAGCTCTTTCCTCACGTTAGCTCTGCAGTAAAGAGCCTACGAAACTAGGCCTTTCTTGGCTCGGGAAGTGAGGACCTGTTTGCAGGCCTCTTCTACTGGCGTCTGCAGAGCCCAACAATGGCTGTGCGAGGGAGGCCTAAAAACACAGTCTGTGGGTCTGCCTTTCCTCCCTCCAAGGAAGACCGCCTGCTTTGCCGCCTTCAAGCTGAAAGTCACATTGTCCTGGGAAGTGCTGCCTGGGAAGTCAGTTTGCAGGGGCAATGGCCGCTGGGTGCACGTGTATGCCTAGGGCTCTCACACTGCCCAGAACATCAAGGCTCCCTCCACACAGCCCTTCCGTCACGTTTGCTCAGCATGAGAGAGCTTGCGACAGTAGGCCTATTTTGGCTCGGGAAGTGAGGACCTGTTTGCAGGTCTCTTGTACGGGCGTCTGCAGGGCACCACGCTTGCTGTGCGAGCGAAGCCTAAAAACCCAATCTCTGGGGCTGCCTTTCCTCCCTCCAAGGAAGACAGCCTGCTCGGCCGCCTTGAAGCTGACAGTCACATTGGGCTGGGAAGTGCTTGCTACCTGGGAAGTCAGTTTGCAGGGCCCATCGCCGCTGGCTGCACGTTTACAGCTAGGCTTCCCACACTGCCCGAGAACATCAAGGCTCCCTCCACAGAGCTCTTCCATCACGTTAGCTCTGCAGGAGAGAGCTCGCGAAACTAGGCCTTTCCTGGCTCGGGAAGTGAGGACCTGTTTGCAGGACTCTTGTACGGAGGTCTGCAGAGCCCCGCACTTGCTGTGCGAGGGAGGCATAAAAACACAGTCTCTGGGGCTGCCTTTCCTCCCTCCAAGGAAGAGAGCCTACCCGGTCACCTTCTGGCTGAAAGTCACATCGGGCTTGGAAGTGCTATTTGGGAAGACTGTTTTCAGGGGCAATGGCCGCTGGGTGCACGTGTATGCCTAGGGCTCCCACACTGCCCAGAACATACATCAAGGTTCCCTCCACACAGCTCTTTCCTCACGTTAGCTCTGCAGTAAAGAGCTCACGAAACTAGGCCTTTCTTGGCTCGGGAAGTGAGGACCTGTTTGCAGGCCTCTTCTACTGGCGTCTGCAGAGCCCAACAATGGCTGTGCGAGGGAGGCCTAAAAACACAGTCTGTGGGTCTGCCTTTCCTCCCTCCAAGGAAGACCGCCTGCTTTGCCGCCTTCAAGCTGAAAGTCACATTGTCCTGGGAAGTGCTGCCTGGGAAGTCAGTTTGCAGGGGCAATGGCCGCTGGGTGCACGTGTATGCCTAGGGCTCTCACACTGCCCAGAACATCAAGGCTCCCTCCACACAGCCCTTCCGTCACGTTTGCTCAGCATGAGAGAGCTCACGAAAGTAGGCCTTTTTTGGCTCGGGAAGTGAGGACCTGTTTGCAGGCCTCTTGTACGGGCGTCTGCAGGGCACCACGCTTGCTGTGCGAGCGAAGCCTAAAAACCCAATCTCTGGGGCTGCCTTTCCTCCCTCCAAGGAAGACAGCCTGCTCGGCCGCCTTGAAGCTGACAGTCACATTGGGCTGGGAAGTGCTACCTGGGAAGTCAGTTTGCAGGGCCCATCGCCGCTGGCTGCACGTTTACAGCTAGGCTTCCCACACTGCCCGAGAACATCAAGGCTCCCTCCACAGAGCTCTTCCATCACGTTAGCTCTGCAGGAGAGAGCTCGCGAAACTAGGCCTTTCCTGGCTCGGGAAGTGAGGACCTGTTTGCAGGACTCTTGTACGGAGGTCTGCAGAGCCCCGCACTTGCTGTGCGAGGGAGGCATAAAAACACAGTCTCTGGGGCTGCCTTTCCTCCCTCCAAGGAAGAGAGCCTACCCGGTCACCTTCTGGCTGAAAGTCACATCGGGCTTGGAAGTGCTATTTGGGAAGACTGTTTTCAGGGGCAATGGCCGCTGGGTGCACGTGTATGCCTAGGGCTCCCACACTGCCCAGAACATCAAGGTTCCCTCCACACAGCTCTTCCGTCACGTTAGCTCTGCAGGAGAGAGATCGCGAAACTAGGCCTTTCTTGGCTCGGGAAGTGAGGACCTGTTTGCCGGCCTCTTGTACTGGTGTCTGCTGAGCCCCACGCTTGCTGTGCGAGGGAGGCCTAAAAACCCAATCTCTGGGGCTGCCTTTTCTGCGTCCAAGGAAGACAGCCTGCTCGGCCGCCTTCAAGCTGACAGTCACATTGGTCTGAGAAGTACTAGTTGGGAAGTCAGTTTTCAGGGCCAATGGCCGCAGGGTGCCCCTGTATGCCTAGGGCTCCCATACTGCCAAGAACCTCAAGGTTCCCTCCACACAGCTCTTCCCTTACGTTAGCTCTGCAGTAAGGAGCTCACGAAACTAGGCCTTTCTTGGCTCGGGAAGTGAGGACCTGTTTGCAGTCCACTTGTACTGGAGTCTGCAGAGCCCAACCCTTGCTGTGAGAAGGAGGCCTAGAAACACCGTCTGTGGGTCTGCCTTTCCTCCCTCCAAGGAAGACCGCCTGCTTGGCCGCCTTCAAGCTGAAAGGCACATCGGACTGGGAAGTGCTAGTTGGGAAGTCTGTTTTCAAGGCGAATGGCAGCTGGGTGCACGTGTATTCCTAGGGCTCCCACACTGCCCAGAACATCAAGGTTCCCTCCACACAGCTCTTCCCTCACGTTAGCTCTGCAGTAAAGAGCTCACGAAACTAGGCCTTTCTTGGCTCGGGAGGTGAGGACCTGTTTGCAGTCCACTTGTACTGGAGTCTGCAGAGCCCAACAATTGCTGTGCGAAAGAGGCCTAAAAACACCGTCTGTGGGTCTGCCTTTCCTCCCTCCGAGGAAGACCGCCTGCTCGGCCGCCTTCAAGCTGCAAGTCACATTGTGCTGGGAAGTGCTACCTGGGAAGTCAATTTTCAGGGGCCATGGCTGCTGGCTGCACGATTACAGCTAGGCCTCCCACACTGCCCGGGAACATCAAGGCTCCCTCCACAAAGCTCTTCCGTCACGTTAGCTCTGCAGGAGAGAGCTCGCGAGACTAGGCCTTTCCTGGCTCGGGAAGTGAGGACCTGCTCGCAGCAGTATGGGTCGGGCCTCTCAAGAGCCCCACGTTGCCTGCGTACTGGGGGCATGAAAACGCTCTCTCAGGGGCTGCCTTTCCTCCCTCCAAGGAAGAGAGCCTACCCGGCCGCCTTCTGGCTGAAAGTCACATCGGGCTAGGAAGTGCTACCTGGGAAGTCAGTTTGCAGGGGCAATGGCCGCTGGGTGCACGTGTATGCCTAGGGCTCCCACACTGCCCAGAACATACATCAAGGTTCCCTCCACACAGCTCTTTCCTCACGTTAGCTCTGCAGTAAAGAGCTCACGAAACTAGGCCTTTCTTAGCTCGGGAAGTGAGGACCTGTTTGCAGGCCTCTTCTACTGGCGTCTGCAGAGCCCAACAATGGCTGTGCGAGGGAGGCCTAAAAACACAGTCTGTGCATCTGCCTTTCCTCCCTCCAAGGAAGACCGCTTGCTTTGCCGCATTCAAGCTGAAAGTCACATTGTCCTGGGAAGTGCTGCCTGGGAAGTCAGTTTGCAGGGGCAATGGCCGCTGGGTGCACGTGTATGCCTAGGGCTCTCACACTGCCCAGAACATCAAGGCTCCCTCCACACAGCCCTTCCGTCACGTTTGCTCAGCATGAGAGAGCTCGCGAAAGTAGGCCTTTTTTGGCTCGGGAAGTGAGGACCTGTTTGCAGGCCTCTTGTACGGGCGTCTGCAGGGCACCACGCTTGCTGTGCGAGCGAAGCCTAAAAACCCAATCTCTGGGGCTGCCTTTCCTCCCTCCAAGGAAGACAGCCTGCTCGGCCGCCTTGAAGCTGACAGTCACATTGGGCTGGGAAGTGCTACCTGGGAAGTCAGTTTGCAGGGCCCATCGCCGCTGGCTGCACGTTTACAGCTAGGCTTCCCACACTGCCCGAGAACATCAAGGCTCCCTCCACACAGCTCTTCCATCACGTTAGCTCTGCAGGAGAGAGCTCGCGAAACTAGGCCTTTCCTGGCTCGGGAAGTGAGGACCTGTTTGCAGGACTCTTGTACGGAGGTCTGCAGAGCCCCGCACTTGCTGTGCGAGGGAGGCATAAAAACACAGTCTCTGGGGCTGCCTTTCCTCCCTCCAAGGAAGAGAGCCTACCCGGTCACCTTCTGGCTGAAAGTCACATCGGGCTTGGAAGTGCTATTTGGGAAGACTGTTTTCAGGGGCAATGGCCGCTGGGTGCACGTGTATGCCTAGGGCTCCCACACTGCCCAGAACATACATCAAGGTTCCCTCCACACAGCTCTTTCCTCACGTTAGCTCTGCAGTAAAGAGCTCACGAAACTAAGCCTTTCTTGGCTCGGGAAGTGAGGACCTGTTTGCAGGCCTCTTCTACTGGCGTCTGCAGAGCCCAACAATGGCTGTGCGAGGGAGGCCTAAAAACACAGTCTGTGGGTCTGCCTTTCCTCCCTCCAAGGAAGACCGCCTGCTTGGCCGCCTTCAAGCTGAAAGGCACATCGGACTGGGAAGTGCTAGTTGCGAAGTCAGTTTTCAGGGGCCAATGGCCGCTGGCTGCACGTTTACAGCTAGGCCTCCCACACTGCCCGGGAACATCAAGTCTCCCTCCACACAGCCCTTCCGTCACGTTTGCTCAGCAGGAAAGAGCTCCCGAAACTAGGCCTTTCTTGGCTCAGGAAGTGAGGACCTGTTTGCAGGCCTCTTGTACTGTCATCTGCAGAGCCCCACACTTGCTGTGCGAGGCAGGCATAAAAACACAGTCTCTGGGGCTGCCTTTCCTCCCTCCAAGGAAGAGAGCCTGCTCGGCCGCCTTCAAGCTGACAGTCACCTTGGGCTGGGAAGTGCTAGTTGCGAAGTCAGTTTTCACCGGCAATGGCCGCTGGGTGCATGTGTATGCCTATGGCTCCCACACTGCCCAGAACATGAAGGTTCCCTCCACACAGCTCTTCCTTCACGTTAGCTCTGCAGTAAAGAGCTCACGAAACTAGGCCTTTCTTGGCTCGGGAGGTGAGGACCTGTTTGCAGTCCACTTGTACTGGAGTCTGCAGAGCCCAACCCTTGCTGTGCGAAGGAGGCCTAAAAACACCGTCTGTGGGTCTGCCTTTCCTCCCTCCAAGGACGACCGCCTGCTTGGCCGCCTTCAAGCTGAAAGGCACATCGGACTGGGAAGTGCTAGTTGGGAAGTCAGTTTTCAAGGCCAATGGCCGCTGGGTGCACGTGTATGCCTAGGGCTCCCACACTGCCCAGAACATCAAGGTTCCCTCCACACAGCTCTTCCCTCACGTTAGCTCTGCAGTAAAGAGCTCACGAAACTAGGCCTTTCTTGGCTCGGGAGGTGAGGACCTGTTTGCAGTCCACTTGTACTGGAGTCTGCAGAGCCCAACACTTGCTGTGCGAAGGAGGCCTAAAAACACCGTCTGTGGGTCTGCCTTTCCTCCCTCCGAGGAAGACCGCCTGCTCGGCCGCCTTCAAGCTGCAAGTCACATTGTGCTGGGAAGTGCTACCTGGGAAGTCAATTTTCAGGGGCCATGGCTGCTGGCTGCACGATTACAGCTAGGCCTCCCACACTGCCCGGGAACATCAAGGCTCCCTCCACAAAGCTCTTCCGTCACGTTAGCTCTGCAGGAGAGAGCTCGCGAGACTAGGCCTTTCCTGGCTCGGGAAGTGAGGACCTGCTCGCAGCAGTATGGGTCGGGCCTCTCAAGAGCCCCTCGTTGCCTGCGTACTGGGGGCATGAAAACGCTCTCTCAGGGGCTGCCTTTCCTCCCTCCAAGGAAGAGAGCCTACCCGGCCGCCTTCTGGCTGAAAGTCACATCGGGCTAGGAAGTGCTACCTGGGAAGTCAGTTTGCAGGGGCAATGGCCGCTGGGTGCACGTGTATGCCTAGGGCTCCCACACTGCCCAGAACATACATCAAGGTTCCCTCCACACAGCTCTTTCCTCACGTTAGCTCTGCAGTAAAGAGCCTACGAAACTAGGCCTTTCTTGGCTCGGGAAGTGAGGACCTGTTTGCAGGCCTCTTCTACTGGCGTCTGCAGAGCCCAACAATGGCTGTGCGAGGGAGGCCTAAAAACACAGTCTGTGGGTCTGCCTTTCCTCCCTCCAAGGAAGACCGCCTGCTTTGCCGCCTTCAACCTGAAAGTCACATTGTCCTGGGAAGTGCTGCCTGGGAAGTCAGTTTGCAGGGGCAATGGCCGCTGGGTGCACGTGTATGCCTAGGGCTCTCACACTGCCCAGAACATCAAGGCTCCCTCCACACAGCCCTTCCGTCACGTTTGCTCAGCATGAGAGAGCTCGCGAAAGTAGGCCTTTTTTGGCTCGGGAAGTGAGGACCTGTTTGCAGGCCTCTTGTACGGGCGTCTGCAGGGCACCACGCTTGCTGTGCGAGCGAAGCCTAAAAACCCAATCTCTGGGGCTGCCTTTCCTCCCTCCAAGGAAGACAGCCTGCTCGGCCGCCTTGAAGCTGACAGTCACATTGGGCTGGGAAGTGCTACCTGGGAAGTCAGTTTGCAGGGCCCATCGCCGCTGGCTGCACGTTTACAGCTAGGCTTCCCACACTGCCCGAGAACATCAAGGCTCCCTCCACACAGCTCTTCCATCACGTTAGCTCTGCAGGAGAGAGCTCGCGAAACTAGGCCTTTCCTGGCTCGGGAAGTGAGGACCTGTTTGCAGGACTCTTGTACGGAGGTCTGCAGAGCCCCGCACTTGCTGTGCGAGGGAGGCATAAAAACACAGTCTCTGGGGCTGCCTTTCCTCCCTCCAAGGAAGAGAGCCTACCCGGTCACCTTCTGGCTGAAAGTCACATCGGGCTTGGAAGTGCTATTTGGGAAGACTGTTTTCAGGGGCAATGGCCGCTGGGTGCACGTGTATGCCTAGGGCTCCCACACTGCCCAGAACATCAAGGTTCCCTCCACACAGCTCTTCCGTCACGTTAGCTCTGCAGGAGAGAGATCGCGAAACTAGGCCTTTCTTGGCTCGGGAAGTGAGGACCTGTTTGCCGGCCTCTTGTACTGGTGTCTGCTGAGCCCCACGCTTGCTGTGCGAGGGAGGCCTAAAAACCCAATCTCTGGGGCTGCCTTTTCTGCGTCCAAGGAAGAGAGCCTGCTCGGCCGCCTTCAAGCTGACAGTCACATTGGTCTGAGAAGTGCTAGTTGGGAAGTCAGTTTTCAGGGCCAATGGCCGCTGGGTGCCCCTGTATGCCTAGGGCTCCCATACTGCCAAGAACCTCAAGGTTCCCTCCACACAGCTCTTCCCTTACGTTAGCTCTGCAGTAAGGAGCTCACGAAACTAGGCCTTTCTTGGCTCGGGAAGTGAGGACCTGTTTGCAGTCCACTTGTACTGGAGTCTGCAGAGCCCAACCCTTGCTGTGCGAAGGAGGCCTAAAAACACCGTCTGTGGGTCTGCCTTTCCTCCCTCCAAGGAAGACCGCCTGCTTGGCCGCCTTCAAGCTGAAAGGCACATCGGACTGGGAAGTGCTAGTTGGGAAGTCTGTTTTCAAGACCAATGGCCGCTGGGTGCACGTGTATGCCTAGGGCTCCCACACTGCCCAGAACATCAAGGTTCCCTCCACACAGCTCTTTCCTCACGTTAGCTCTGCAGTAAAGAGCTCACGAAACTAGGCCTTTCTTGGCTCGGGAAGTGAGGACCTGTTTGCAGGCCTCTTCTACTGGCGTCTGCAGAGCCCAACAATGGCTGTGCGAGGGAGGCCTAAAAACACAGTCTGTGGGTCTGCCTTTCCTCCCTCCAAGGAAGACCGCCTGCTCGGCCGCCTTCAAGCTGAAAGTCACATTGTCCTGGGAAGTGCTGCCTGGGAAGTCAGTTTGCAGGGGCAATGGCCGCTGGGTGCACGTGTATGCCTAGGGCTCTCACACTGCCCAGAACATCAAGGCTCCCTCCACACAGCCCTTCCGTCACGTTTGCTCAGCATGAGAGAGCTCGCGAAAGTAGGCCTTTTTTGGCTCGGGAAGTGAGGACCTGTTTGCAGGCCTCTTGTACGGGCGTCTGCAGGGCACCACGCTTGCTGTGCGAGCAAAGCCTAAAAACCCAATCTCTGGGGCTGCCTTTCCTCCCTCCAAGGAAGACAGCCTGCTCGGCCGCCTTGAAGCTGACAGTCACATTGGGCTGGGAAGTGCTACCTGGGAAGTCAGTTTGCAGGGCCCATCGCCGCTGGCTGCACGTTTACAGCTAGGCTTCCCACACTGCCCGAGAACATCAAGGCTGCCCCCACACAGCTCTTCCATCACGTTAGCTCTGCAGGAGAGAGCTCGCGAAACTAGGACTTTCCTGGCTCGGGAAGTGAGGACCTGTTTGCCGGACTCTTGTACGCACGTCTGCAGAGCCCCGCACTTGCTGTGCGAGGGAGGCATAAAAACACAGTCTCTGGGGCTGCCTTTCCTCCCTCCAAGGAAGAGAGCCTACCCGGTCACCTTCTGGCTGAAAGTCACATCGGGCTTGGAAGTGCTATTTGGGAAGACTGTTTTCAGGGGCAGTGGCCGCTGGGTGCACGTGTATGCCTAGGGCTCCCACACTTCCCAGAACATCAAGGTTCCCTCCACACAGCTCTTCCGTCACGTTAGCTCTGCAGGAGAGAGATCGCGAAACTAGGCCTTTCTTGGCTCGGGAAGTGAGGACCTGTTTGCCGGCCTCTTGTACTGGTGTCTGCTGAGCCCCACGCTTGCTGTGCGAGGGAGGCCTAAAAACCCAATCTCTGGGGCTGCCTTTTCTGCGTCCAAGGAAGACAGCCTGCTCGGCCGCCTTCAAGCTGACAGTCACATTGGTCTGAGAAGTGCTAGTTGGGAAGTCAGTTTTCAGGGCCAATGGCCGCTGGGTGCCCCTGTATGCCTAGGGCTCCCATACTGCCAAGAACCTCAAGGTTCCCTCCACACAGCTCTTCCCTTACGTTAGCTCTGCAGTAAGGAGCTCACGAAACTAGGCCTTTCTTGGCTCGGGAAGTGAGGACCTGTTTGCAGTCCACTTGTACTGGAGTCTGCAGAGCCCAACCCTTGCTGTGCGAAGGAGGCCTAAAAACACCGTCTGTGGGTCTGCCTTTCCTCCCTCCAAGGAAGACCGCCTGCTTGGCCGCCTTCAAGCTGAAAGGCACATCGGACTGGGAAGTGCTAGTTGGGAAGTCTGTTTTCAAGGCCAATGGCCGCTGGGTGCACGTGTATGCCTAGGGCTCCCACACTGCCCAGAACATCAAGGTTCCCTCCACACAGCTCTTTCCTCACGTTAGCTCTGCAGTAAAGAGCTCACGAAACTAGGCCTTTCTTGGCTCGGGAAGTGAGGACCTGTTTGCAGGCCTCTTCTACTGGCGTCTGCAGAGCCCAACAATGGCTGTGCGAGGGAGGCCTAAAAACACAGTCTGTGGGTCTGCCTTTCCTCCCTCCAAGGAAGACCGCCTGCTCGGCCGCCTTCAAGCTGAAAGTCACATTGTCCTGGGAAGTGCTGCCTGGGAAGTCAGTTTGCAGGGGCAATGGCCGCTGGGTGCACGTGTATGCCTAGGGCTCTCACACTGCCCAGAACATCAAGGCTCCCTCCACACAGCCCTTCCGTCACGTTTGCTCAGCATGAGAGAGCTCGCGAAAGTAGGCCTTTTTTGGCTCGGGAAGTGAGGACCTGTTTGCAGGCCTCTTGTACGGGCGTCTGCAGGGCACCACGCTTGCTGTGCGAGCAAAGCCTAAAAACCCAATCTCTGGGGCTGCCTTTCCTCCCTCCAAGGAAGACAGCCTGCTCGGCCGCCTTGAAGCTGACAGTCACATTGGGCTGGGAAGTGCTACCTGGGAAGTCAGTTTGCAGGGCCCATCGCCGCTGGCTGCACGTTTACAGCTAGGCTTCCCACACTGCCCGAGAACATCAAGGCTCCCTCCACACAGCTCTTCCATCACGTTAGCTCTGCAGGAGAGAGCTCGCGAAACTAGGCCTTTCCTGGCTCGGGAAGTGAGGACCTGTTTGCAGGACTCTTGTACGGAGGTCTGCAGAGCCCCGCACTTGCTGTGCGAGGGAGGCATAAAAACACAGTCTCTGGGGCTGCCTTTCCTCCCTCCAAGGAAGAGAGCCTACCCGGTCACCTTCTGGCTGAAAGTCACATCGGGCTTGGAAGTGCTATTTGGGAAGACTGTTTTCAGGGGCAATGGCCGCTGGGTGCACGTGTATGCCTAGGGCTCCCACACTGCCCAGAACATACATCAAGGTTCCCTCCACACAGCTCTTTCCTCACGTTAGCTCTGCAGTAAAGAGCTCACGAAACTAGGCCTTTCTTGGCTCGGGAAGTGAGGACCTGTTTGCAGGCCTCTTCTACTGGCGTCTGCAGAGCCCAACAATGGCTGTGCGAGGGAGGCCTAAAAACACAGTCTGTGGGTCTGCCTTTCCTCCCTCCAAGGAAGACCGCCTGCTTTGCCGCCTTCAACCTGAAAGTCACATTGTCCTGGGAAGTGCTGCCTGGGAAGTCAGTTTGCAGGGGCAATGGCCGCTGGGTGCACGTGTATGCCTAGGGCTCTCACACTGCCCAGAACATCAAGGCTCCCTCCACACAGCCCTTCCGTCACGTTTGCTCAGCATGAGAGAGCTCGCGAAAGTAGGCCTTTTTTGGCTCGGGAAGTGAGGACCTGTTTGCAGGCCTCTTGTACGGGCGTCTGCAGGGCACCACGCTTGCTGTGCGAGCGAAGCCTAAAAACCCAATCTCTGGGGCTGCCTTTCCTCCCTCCAAGGAAGACAGCCTGCTCGGCCGCCTTGAAGCTGACAGTCACATTGGGCTGGGAAGTGCTACCTGGGAAGTCAGTTTGCAGGGCCCATCGCCGCTGGCTGCACGTTTACAGCTAGGCTTCCCACACTGCCCGAGAACATCAAGGCTCCCTCCACACAGCTCTTCCATCACGTTAGCTCTGCAGGAGAGAGCTCGCGAAACTAGGCCTTTCCTGGCTCGGGAAGTGAGGACCTGTTTGCAGGACTCTTGTACGGAGGTCTGCAGAGCCCCGCACTTGCTGTGCGAGGGAGGCATAAAAACACAGTCTCTGGGGCTGCCTTTCCTCCCTCCAAGGAAGAGAGCCTACCCGGTCACCTTCTGGCTGAAAGTCACATCGGGCTTGGAAGTGCTATTTGGGAAGACTGTTTTCAGGGGCAATGGCCGCTGGGTGCACGTGTATGCCTAGGGCTCCCACACTGCCCAGAACATCAAGGTTCCCTCCACACAGCTCTTCCGTCACGTTAGCTCTGCAGGAGAGAGATCGCGAAACTAGGCCTTTCTTGGCTCGGGAAGTGAGGACCTGTTTGCCGGCCTCTTGTACTGGTGTCTGCTGAGCCCCACGCTTGCTGTGCGAGGGAGGCCTAAAAACCCAATCTCTGGGGCTGCCTTTTCTGCGTCCAAGGAAGAGAGCCTGCTCGGCCGCCTTCAAGCTGACAGTCACATTGGTCTGAGAAGTGCTAGTTGGGAAGTCAGTTTTCAGGGCCAATGGCCGCTGGGTGCCCCTGTATGCCTAGGGCTCCCATACTGCCAAGAACCTCAAGGTTCCCTCCACACAGCTCTTCCCTTACGTTAGCTCTGCAGTAAGGAGCTCACGAAACTAGGCCTTTCTTGGCTCGGGAAGTGAGGACCTGTTTGCAGTCCACTTGTACTGGAGTCTGCAGAGCCCAACCCTTGCTGTGCGAAGGAGGCCTAAAAACACCGTCTGTGGGTCTGCCTTTCCTCCCTCCAAGGAAGACCGCCTGCTTGGCCGCCTTCAAGCTGAAAGGCACATCGGACTGGGAAGTGCTAGTTGGGAAGTCTGTTTTCAAGACCAATGGCCGCTGGGTGCACGTGTATGCCTAGGGCTCCCACACTGCCCAGAACATACATCAAGGTTCCCTCCACACAGCTCTTTCCTCACGTTAGCTCTGCAGTAAAGAGCTCACGAAACTAGGCCTTTCTTGGCTCGGGAAGTGAGGACCTGTTTGCAGGCCTCTTCTACTGGCGTCTGCAGAGCCCAACAATGGCTGTGCGAGGGAGGCCTAAAAACACAGTCTGTGGGTCTGCCTTTCCTCCCTCCAAGGAAGACCGCCTGCTTTGCCGCCTTCAACCTGAAAGTCACATTGTCCTGGGAAGTGCTGCCTGGGAAGTCAGTTTGCAGGGGCAATGGCCGCTGGGTGCACGTGTATGCCTAGGGCTCTCACACTGCCCAGAACATCAAGGCTCCCTCCACACAGCCCTTCCGTCACGTTTGCTCAGCATGAGAGAGCTCGCGAAAGTAGGCCTTTTTTGGCTCGGGAAGTGAGGACCTGTTTGCAGGCCTCTTGTACGGGCGTCTGCAGGGCACCACGCTTGCTGTGCGAGCGAAGCCTAAAAACCCAATCTCTGGGGCTGCCTTTCCTCCCTCCAAGGAAGACAGCCTGCTCGGCCGCCTTGAAGCTGACAGTCACATTGGGCTGGGAAGTGCTACCTGGGAAGTCAGTTTGCAGGGCCCATCGCCGCTGGCTGCACGTTTACAGCTAGGCTTCCCACACTGCCCGAGAACATCAAGGCTCCCTCCACACAGCTCTTCCATCACGTTAGCTCTGCAGGAGAGAGCTCGCGAAACTAGGCCTTTCCTGGCTCGGGAAGTGAGGACCTGTTTGCAGGACTCTTGTACGGACGTCTGCAGAGCCCCGCACTTGCTGTGCGAGGGAGGCATAAAAACACAGTCTCTGGGGCTGCCTTTCCTCCCTCCAAGGAAGAGAGCCTACCCGGTCACCTTCTGGCTGAAAGTCACATCGGGCTTGGAAGTGCTATTTGGGAAGACTGTTTTCAGGGGCAATGGCCGCTGGGTGCACGTGTATGCCTAGGGCTCCCACACTGCCCAGAACATCAAGGTTCCCTCCACACAGCTCTTCCGTCACGTTAGCTCTGCAGGAGAGAGATCGCGAAACTAGGCCTTTCTTGGCTCGGGAAGTGAGGACCTGTTTGCCGGCCTCTTGTACTGGTGTCTGCTGAGCCCCACGCTTGCTGTGCGAGGGAGGCCTAAAAACCCAATCTCTGGGGCTGCCTTTTCTGCGTCCAAGGAAGAGAGCCTGCTCGGCCGCCTTCAAGCTGACAGTCACATTGGTCTGAGAAGTGCTAGTTGGGAAGTCAGTTTTCAGGGCCAATGGCCGCTGGGTGCCCCTGTATGCCTAGGGCTCCCATACTGCCAAGAACCTCAAGGTTCCCTCCACACAGCTCTTCCCTTACGTTAGCTCTGCAGTAAGGAGCTCACGAAACTAGGCCTTTCTTGGCTCGGGAAGTGAGGACCTGTTTGCAGTCCACTTGTACTGGAGTCTGCAGAGCCCAACCCTTGCTGTG
This sequence comes from Giraffa tippelskirchi, assembly GCF_054371585.1. Taxonomy (NCBI): domain Eukaryota; kingdom Metazoa; phylum Chordata; class Mammalia; order Artiodactyla; family Giraffidae; genus Giraffa; species Giraffa tippelskirchi. The sequence goes on from NC_137275.1 coordinate 105,797,862, forward strand.
CGAAGGAGGCCTAAAAACACCGTCTGTGGGTCTGCCTTTCCTCCCTCCAAGGAAGACCGCCTGCTTGGCCGCCTTCAAGCTGAAAGGCACATCGGACTGGGAAGTGCTAGTTGGGAAGTCTGTTTTCAAGGCCAATGGCCGCTGGGTGCACGTGTATGCCTAGGGCTCCCACACTGCCCAGAACATCAAGGTTCCCTCCACACAGCTCTTTCCTCACGTTAGCTCTGCAGTAAAGAGCTCACGAAACTAGGCCTTTCTTGGCTCGGGAAGTGAGGACCTGTTTGCAGGCCTCTTCTACTGGCGTCTGCAGAGCCCAACAATGGCTGTGCGAGGGAGGCCTAAAAACACAGTCTGTGGGTCTGCCTTTCCTCCCTCCAAGGAAGACCGCCTGCTCGGCCGCCTTCAAGCTGAAAGTCACATTGTCCTGGGAAGTGCTGCCTGGGAAGTCAGTTTGCAGGGGCAATGGCCGCTGGGTGCACGTGTATGCCTAGGGCTCTCACACTGCCCAGAACATCAAGGCTCCCTCCACACAGCCCTTCCGTCACGTTTGCTCAGCATGAGAGAGCTAGCGAAAGTAGGCCTTTTTTGGCTCGGGAAGTGAGGACCTGTTTGTAGGCCTCTTGTACGGGCGTCTGCAGGGCACCACGCTTGCTGTGCGAGCGAAGCTTAAAAACCCAATCTCTGGGGCTGCCTTTCCTCCCTCCAAGGAAGACAGCCTGCTCGGCCGCCTTGAAGCTGACAGTCACATTGGGCTGGGAAGTGCTACCTGGGAAGTCAGTTTGCAGGGCCCATCGCCGCTGGCTGCACGTTTACAGCTAGGCTTCCCACACTGCCCGAGAACATCAAGGCTCCCTCCACACAGCTCTTCCATCACGTTAGCTCTGCAGGAGAGAGCTCGCGAAACTAGGCCTTTCCTGGCTCGGGAAGTGAGGACCTGTTTGCAGGACTCTTGTACGGACGTCTGCAGAGCCCCGCACTTGCTGTGCGAGGGAGGCATAAAAACACAGTCTCTGGGGCTGCCTTTCCTCCCTCCAAGGAAGAGAGCCTACCCGGTCACCTTCTGGCTGAAAGTCACATCGGGCTTGGAAGTGCTATTTGGGAAGACTGTTTTCAGGGGCAATGGCCGCTGGGTGCACGTGTATGCCTAGGGCTCCCACACTGCCCAGAACATCAAGGTTCCCTCCACACAGCTCTTCCCTCACGTTAGCTCTGCAGGAGAGAGATCGCGAAACTAGGCCTTTCTTGGCTCGGGAAGTGAGGACCTGTTTGCCGGCCTCTTGTACTGGTGTCTGCTGAGCCCCACGCTTGCTGTGCGAGGGAGGCCTAAAAACCCAATCTCTGGGGCTGCCTTTTCTGCGTCCAAAGAAGACAGCCTCTCGGCCGCCTTCAAGCTGACAGTCACATTGGTCTGAGAAGTGCTAGTTGGGAAGTCAGTTTTCAGGGCCAATGGCCGCTGGGTGCCCCTGTATGCCTAGGGCTCCCATACTGCCAAGAACCTCAAGGTTCCCTCCACACAGCTCTTCCCTTACGTTAGCTGTGCAGTAAGGAGCTCACGAAACTAGGCCTTTCTTGGCTCGGGAAGTGAGGACCTGTTTGCAGTCCACTTGTACTGGAGTCTGCAGAGCCCAACCCTTACTGTGCGAAGGAGGCCTAAAAACACCGTCTGTGGGTCTGCCTATCCTCCCTCCAAGGAAGACCGCCTGCTTGGCCGCCTGCAAGCTGAAAGGCACATCGGACTTGGAAGTGCTAGTTGCGAAGTCAGTTTTCAGGGGCCAATGGCCGCTGGCTGCACGTTTACAGCTAGGCCTCCCACACTGCCCGGGAACATCAAGGCTCCCTCCACAAAGCTCTTCCGTCACGTTAGCTCTGCAGGAGAGAGCTCGCGAGACTAGGCCTTTCCTGGCTCGGGAAGTGAGGACCTGCTCGCAGCAGTATGGGTCGGGCCTCTCAAGAGCCCCACGTTGCCTGCGTACTGGGGGCATGAAAACGCTCTCTCAGCGGCTGCCTTTCCTCCCTCCAAGGAAGAGAGCCTACCCGGCCGCCTTCTGGCTGAAAGTCACATCGGGCTAGGAAGTGCTACCTGGGAAGTCAGTTTGCAGGGGCAATGGCCGCTGGGTGCACGTGTATGCCTAGGGCTCCCACACTGCCCAGAACATACATCAAGGTTCCCTCCACACAGCTCTTTCCTCACGTTAGCTCTGCAGTAAAGAGCTCACGAAACTAGGCCTTTCTTGGCTCGGGAAGTGAGGACCTGTTTGCAGGCCTCTTCTACTGGCGTCTGCAGAGCCCAACAATGGCTGTGCGAGGGAGGCCTAAAAACACAGTCTGTGGGTCTGCCTTTCCTCCCTCCAAGGAAGACCGCCTGCTTTGCCGCCTTCAAGCTGAAAGTCACATTGTCCTGGGAAGTGCTGCCTGGGAAGTCAGTTTGCAGGGGCAATGGCCGCTGGGTGCACGTGTATGCCTAGGGCTCTCACACTGCCCAGAACATCAAGGCTCCCTCCACACAGCCCTTCCGTCACGTTTGCTCAGCATGAGAGAGCTCGCGAAAGTAGGCCTTTTTTGGCTCGGGAAGTGAGGACCTGTTTGCAGGCCTCTTGTACGGGCGTCTGCAGGGCACCACGCTTGCTGTGCGAGCGAAGCCTAAAAACCCAATCTCTGGGGCTGCCTTTCCTCCCTCCAAGGAAGACAGCCTGCTCGGCCGCCTTGAAGCTGACAGTCACATTGGGCTGGGAAGTGCTACCTGGGAAGTCAGTTTGCAGGGCCCATCGCCGCTGGCTGCACGTTTACAGCTAGGCTTCCCACACTGCCCGAGAACATCAAGGCTCCCTCCACACAGCTCTTCCATCACGTTAGCTCCGCAGGAGAGAGCTCGCGAAACTAGGCCTTTCCTGGCTCGGGAAGTGAGGACCTGTTTGCAGGACTCTTGTACGGACGTCTGCAGAGCCCCGCACTTGCTGTGCGAGGGAGGCATAAAAACACAGTCTCTGGGGCTGCCTTTCCTCCCTCCAAGGAAGAGAGCCTACCCGGTCACCTTCTGGCTGAAAGTCACATCGGGCTTGGAAGTGCTATTTGGGAAGACTGTTTTCAGGGGCAATGGCCGCTGGGTGCACGTGTATGCCTAGGGCTCCCACACTGCCCAGAACATCAAGGTTCCCTCCACACAGCTCTTCCGTCACGTTAGCTCTGCAGGAGAGAGATCGCGAAACTAGGCCTTTCTTGGCTCGGGAAGTGAGGACCTGTTTGCCGGCCTCTTGTACTGGTGTCTGCTGAGCCCCACGCTTGCTGTGCGAGGGAGGCCTAAAAACCCAATCTCTGGGGCTGCCTTTTCTGCGTCCAAGGAAGAGAGCCTGCTCGGCCGCCTTCAAGCTGACAGTCACATTGGTCTGAGAAGTGCTAGTTGGGAAGTCAGTTTTCAGGGCCAATGGCCGCTGGGTGCCCCTGTATGCCTAGGGCTCCCATACTGCCAAGAACCTCAAGGTTCCCTCCACACAGCTCTTCCCTTACGTTAGCTCTGCAGTAAGGAGCTCACGAAACTAGGCCTTTCTTGGCTCGGGAAGTGAGGACCTGTTTGCAGTCCACTTGTACTGGAGTCTGCAGAGCCCAACCCTTGCTGTGCGAAGGAGGCCTAAAAACACCGTCTGTGGGTCTGCCTTTCCTCCCTCCAAGGAAGACCGCCTGCTTGGCCGCCTTCAAGCTGAAAGGCACATCGGACTGGGAAGTGCTAGTTGGGAAGTCTGTTTTCAAGGCCAATGGCCGCTGGGTGCACGTGTATGCCTAGGGCTCCCACACTGCCCAGAACATCAAGGTTCCCTCCACACAGCTCTTCCCTCACGTTAGCTCTGCAGTAAAGAGCTCACGAAACTAGGCCTTTCTTGGCTCGGGAAGTGAGGACCTGTTTGCAGGCCTCTTCTACTGGCGTCTGCAGAGCCCAACAATGGCTGTGCGAGGGAGGCCTTAAAACACAGTCTGTGGGTCTGCCTTTCCTCCCTCCAAGGAAGACCGCCTGCTTTGCCGCCTTCAAGCTGAAAGTCACATTGTCCTGGGAAGTGCTGCCTGGGAAGTCAGTTTGCAGGGGCAATGGCCGCTGGGTGCACGTGTATGCCTAGGGCTCTCACACTGCCCAGAACATCAAGGCTCCCTCCACACAGCCCTTCCGTCACGTTTGCTCAGCATGAGAGAGCTCGCGAAAGTAGGCCTTTTTTGGCTCGGGAAGTGAGGACCTGTTTGCAGGCCTCTTGTACTGTCATCTGCAGAGCCCCACACTTGCTGTGCGAGGCAGGCATAAAAACACAGTCTCTGGGGCTGCCTTTCCTCCCTCCAAGGAAGAGAGCCTGCTCGGCCGCCTTCAAGCTGACAGTCACCTTGGGCTTGGAAGTGCTAGTTGCGAAGTCAGTTTTCACCGGCAATGGCCGCTGGGTGCATGTGTATGCCTATGGCTCCCACACTGCCCAGAACATCAAGGTTCCCTCCACACAGCTCTTCCTTCACGTTAGCTCTGCAGTAAAGAGCTCACGAAACTAGGCCTTTCTTGGCTCGGGAGGTGAGGACCTGTTTGCAGTCCACTTGTACTGGAGTCTGCAGAGCCCAACCCTTGCTGTGCGAAGGAGGCCTAAAAACACCGTCTGTGGGTCTGCCTTTCCTCCCTCCAAGGAAGACCGCCTGCTTGGCCGCCTTCAAGCTGAAAGGCACATCGGACTGGGAAGTGCTAGTTGGGAAGTCAGTTTTCAAGGCCAATGGCCGCTGGGTGCACGTGTATGCCTAGGGCTCCCACACTGCCCAGAACATCAAGGTTCCCTCCACACAGCTCTTCCCTCACGTTAGCTCTGCAGTAAAGAGCTCACGAAACTAGGCCTTTCTTGGCTCGGGAGGTGAGGACCTGTTTGCAGTCCACTTGTACTGGAGTCTGCAGAGCCCAACCCTTGCTGTGCGAAGGAGGCCTAAAAACACCGTCTGTGGGTCTGCCTTTCCTCCCTCCGAGGAAGACCGCCTGCTCGGCCGCCTTCAAGCTGCAAGTCACATTGTGCTGGGAAGTGCTACCTGGGAAGTCAATTTTCAGGGGCCATGGCTGCTGGCTGCACGATTACAGCTAGGCCTCCCACACTGCCCGGGAACATCAAGGCTCCCTCCACAAAGCTCTTCCGTCACGTTAGCTCTGCAGGAGAGAGCTCGCGAGACTAGGCCTTTCCTGGCTCGGGAAGTGAGGACCTGCTCGCAGCAGTATGGGTCGGGCCTCTCAAGAGCCCCACGTTGCCTGCGTACTGGGGGCATGAAAACGCTCTCTCAGGGGCTGCCTTTCCTCCCTCCAAGGAAGAGAGCCTACCCGGCCGCCTTCTGGCTGAAAGTCACATCGGGCTAGGAAGTGCTACCTGGGAAGTCAGTTTGCAGGGGCAATGGCCGCTGGGTGCACGTGTATGCCTAGGGCTCCCACACTGCCCAGAACATACATCAAGGTTCCCTCCACACAGCTCTTTCCTCACGTTAGCTCTGCAGTAAAGAGCCTACGAAACTAGGCCTTTCTTGGCTCGGGAAGTGAGGACCTGTTTGCAGGCCTCTTCTACTGGCGTCTGCAGAGCCCAACAATGGCTGTGCGAGGGAGGCCTAAAAACACAGTCTGTGGGTCTGCCTTTCCTCCCTCCAAGGAAGACCGCCTGCTTTGCCGCCTTCAAGCTGAAAGTCACATTGTCCTGGGAAGTGCTGCCTGGGAAGTCAGTTTGCAGGGGCAATGGCCGCTGGGTGCACGTGTATGCCTAGGGCTCTCACACTGCCCAGAACATCAAGGCTCCCTCCACACAGCCCTTCCGTCACGTTTGCTCAGCATGAGAGAGCTCGCGAAAGTAGGCCTTTTTTGGCTCGGGAAGTGAGGACCTGTTTGCAGGCCTCTTGTACGGGCGTCTGCAGGGCACCACGCTTGCTGTGCGAGCGAAGCCTAAAAACCCAATCTCTGGGGCTGCCTTTCCTCCCTCCAAGGAAGACAGCCTGCTCGGCCGCCTTGAAGCTGACAGTCACATTGGGCTGGGAAGTGCTACCTGGGAAGTCAGTTTGCAGGGCCCATCGCCGCTGGCTGCACGTTTACAGCTAGGCTTCCCACACTGCCCGAGAACATCAAGGCTCCCTCCACACAGCTCTTCCATCACGTTAGCTCTGCAGGAGAGAGCTCGCGAAACTAGGCCTTTCCTGGCTCGGGAAGTGAGGACCTGTTTGCAGGACTCTTGTACGGACGTCTGCAGAGCCCCGCACTTGCTGTGCGAGGGAGGCATAAAAACACAGTCTCTGGGGCTGCCTTTCCTCCCTCCAAGGAAGAGAGCCTACCCGGTCACCTTCTGGCTGAAAGTCACATCGGGCTTGGAAGTGCTATTTGGGAAGACTGTTTTCAGGGGCAATGGCCGCTGGGTGCACGTGTATGCCTAGGGCTCCCACACTGCCCAGAACATCAAGGTTCCCTCCACACAGCTCTTCCGTCACGTTAGCTCTGCAGGAGAGAGATCGCGAAACTAGGCCTTTCTTGGCTCGGGAAGTGAGGACCTGTTTGCCGGCCTCTTGTACTGGTGTCTGCTGAGCCCCACGCTTGCTGTGCGAGGGAGGCCTAAAAACCCAATCTCTGGGGCTGCCTTTTCTGCGTCCAAGGAAGAGAGCCTGCTCGGCCGCCTTCAAGCTGACAGTCACATTGGTCTGAGAAGTGCTAGTTGGGAAGTCAGTTTTCAGGGCCAATGGCCGCTGGGTGCCCCTGTATGCCTAGGGCTCCCATACTGCCAAGAACCTCAAGGTTCCCTCCACACAGCTCTTCCCTTACGTTAGCTCTGCAGTAAGGAGCTCACGAAACTAGGCCTTTCTTGGCTCGGGAAGTGAGGACCTGTTTGCAGTCCACTTGTACTGGAGTCTGCAGAGCCCAACCCTTGCTGTGCGAAGGAGGCCTAAAAACACCGTCTGTGGGTCTGCCTTTCCTCCCTCCAAGGAAGACCGCCTGCTTGGCCGCCTTCAAGCTGAAAGGCACATCGGACTGGGAAGTGCTAGTTGGGAAGTCTGTTTTCAAGGCCAATGGCCGCTGGGTGCACGTGTATGCCTAGGGCTCCCACACTGCCCAGAACATCAAGGTTCCCTCCACACAGCTCTTCCCTCACGTTAGCTCTGCAGTAAAGAGCTCACGAAACTAGGCCTTTCTTGGCTCGGGAAGTGAGGACCTGTTTGCAGGCCTCTTCTACTGGCGTCTGCAGAGCCCAACAATGGCTGTGCGAGGGAGGCCTTAAAACACAGTCTGTGGGTCTGCCTTTCCTCCCTCCAAGGAAGACCGCCTGCTTTGCCGCCTTCAAGCTGAAAGTCACATTGTCCTGGGAAGTGCTGCCTGGGAAGTCAGTTTGCAGGGGCAATGGCCGCTGGGTGCACGTGTATGCCTAGGGCTCTCACACTGCCCAGAACATCAAGGCTCCCTCCACACAGCCCTTCCGTCACGTTTGCTCAGCATGAGAGAGCTCGCGAAAGTAGGCCTTTTTTGGCTCGGGAAGTGAGGACCTGTTTGCAGGCCTCTTGTACTGTCATCTGCAGAGCCCCACACTTGCTGTGCGAGGCAGGCATAAAAACACAGTCTCTGGGGCTGCCTTTCCTCCCTCCAAGGAAGAGAGCCTGCTCGGCCGCCTTCAAGCTGACAGTCACCTTGGGCTGGGAAGTGCTAGTTGCGAAGTCAGTTTTCACCGGCAATGGCCGCTGGGTGCATGTGTATGCCTATGGCTCCCACACTGCCCAGAACATCAAGGTTCCCTCCACACAGCTCTTCCTTCACGTTAGCTCTGCAGTAAAGAGCTCACGAAACTAGGCCTTTCTTGGCTCGGGAGGTGAGGACCTGTTTGCAGTCCACTTGTACTGGAGTCTGCAGAGCCCAACCCTTGCTGTGCGAAGGAGGCCTAAAAACACCGTCTGTGGGTCTGCCTTTCCTCCCTCCAAGGAAGACCGCCTGCTTGGCCGCCTTCAAGCTGAAAGGCACATCGGACTGGGAAGTGCTAGTTGGGAAGTCAGTTTTCAAGGCCAATGGCCGCTGGGTGCACGTGTATGCCTAGGGCTCCCACACTGCCCAGAACATCAAGGTTCCCTCCACACAGCTCTTCCCTCACGTTAGCTCTGCAGTAAAGAGCTCACGAAACTAGGCCTTTCTTGGCTCGGGAGGTGAGGACCTGTTTGCAGTCCACTTGTACTGGAGTCTGCAGAGCCCAACCCTTGCTGTGCGAAGGAGGCCTAAAAACACCGTCTGTGGGTCTGCCTTTCCTCCCTCCGAGGAAGACCGCCTGCTCGGCCGCCTTCAAGCTGCAAGTCACATTGTGCTGGGAAGTGCTACCTGGGAAGTCAATTTTCAGGGGCCATGGCTGCTGGCTGCACGATTACAGCTAGGCCTCCCACACTGCCCGGGAACATCAAGGCTCCCTCCACAAAGCTCTTCCGTCACGTTAGCTCTGCAGGAGAGAGCTCGCGAGACTAGGCCTTTCCTGGCTCGGGAAGTGAGGACCTGCTCGCAGCAGTATGGGTCGGGCCTCTCAAGAGCCCCACGTTGCCTGCGTACTGGGGGCATGAAAACGCTCTCTCAGGGGCTGCCTTTCCTCCCTCCAAGGAAGAGAGCCTACCCGGCCGCCTTCTGGCTGAAAGTCACATCGGGCTAGGAAGTGCTACCTGGGAAGTCAGTTTGCAGGGGCAATGGCCGCTGGGTGCACGTGTATGCCAAGGGCTCCCACACTGCCCAGAACATACATCAAGGTTCCCTCCACACAGCTCTTTCCTCACGTTAGCTCTGCAGTAAAGAGCCTACGAAACTAGGCCTTTCTTGGCTCGGGAAGTGAGGACCTGTTTGCAGGCCTCTTCTACTGGCGTCTGCAGAGCCCAACAATGGCTGTGCGAGGGAGGCCTAAAAACACAGTCTGTGGGTCTGCCTTTCCTCCCTCCAAGGAAGACCGCCTGCTTTGCCGCCTTCAACCTGAAAGTCACATTGTCCTGGGAAGTGCTGCCTGGGAAGTCAGTTTGCAGGGGCAATGGCCGCTGGGTGCACGTGTATGCCTAGGGCTCTCACACTGCCCAGAACATCAAGGCTCCCTCCACACAGCCCTTCCGTCACGTTTGCTCAGCATGAGAGAGCTCGCGAAAGTAGGCCTTTTTTGGCTCGGGAAGTGAGGACCTGTTTGCAGGCCTCTTGTACGGGCGTCTGCAGGGCACCACGCTTGCTGTGCGAGCGAAGCCTAAAAACCCAATCTCTGGGGCTGCCTTTCCTCCCTCCAAGGAAGACAGCCTGCTCGGCCGCCTTGAAGCTGACAGTCACATTGGGCTGGGAAGTGCTACCTGGGAAGTCAGTTTGCAGGGCCCATCGCCGCTGGCTGCACGTTTACAGCTAGGCTTCCCACACTGCCCGAGAACATCAAGGCTCCCTCCACACAGCTCTTCCATCACGTTAGCTCTGCAGGAGAGAGCTCGCGAAACTAGGCCTTTCCTGGCTCGGGAAGTGAGGACCTGTTTGCAGGACTCTTGTACGGACGTCTGCAGAGCCCCGCACTTGCTGTGCGAGGGAGGCATAAAAACACAGTCTCTGGGGCTGCCTTTCCTCCCTCCAAGGAAGAGAGCCTACCCGGTCACCTTCTGGCTGAAAGTCACATCGGGCTTGGAAGTGCTATTTGGGAAGACTGTTTTCAGGGGCAATGGCCGCTGGGTGCACGTGTATGCCTAGGGCTCCCACACTGCCCAGAACATCAAGGTTCCCTCCACACAGCTCTTCCGTCACGTTAGCTCTGCAGGAGAGAGATCGCGAAACTAGGCCTTTCTTGGCTCGGGAAGTGAGGACCTGTTTGCCGGCCTCTTGTACTGGTGTCTGCTGAGCCCCACGCTTGCTGTGCGAGGGAGGCCTAAAAACCCAATCTCTGGGGCTGCCTTTTCTGCGTCCAAGGAAGAGAGCCTGCTCGGCCGCCTTCAAGCTGACAGTCACATTGGTCTGAGAAGTGCTAGTTGGGAAGTCAGTTTTCAGGGCCAATGGCCGCTGGGTGCCCCTGTATGCCTAGGGCTCCCATACTGCCAAGAACCTCAAGGTTCCCTCCACACAGCTCTTCCCTTACGTTAGCTCTGCAGTAAGGAGCTCACGAAACTAGGCCTTTCTTGGCTCGGGAAGTGAGGACCTGTTTGCAGTCCACTTGTACTGGAGTCTGCAGAGCCCAACCCTTGCTGTGCGAAGGAGGCCTAAAAACACCGTCTGTGGGTCTGCCTTTCCTCCCTCCAAGGAAGACCGCCTGCTTGGCCGCCTTCAAGCTGAAAGGCACATCGGACTGGGAAGTGCTAGTTGGGAAGTCTGTTTTCAAGGCCAATGGCCGCTGGGTGCACGTGTATGCCTAGGGCTCCCACACTGCCCAGAACATCAAGGTTCCCTCCACACAGCTCTTCCCTCACGTTAGCTCTGCAGTAAAGAGCTCACGAAACTAGGCCTTTCTTGGCTCGGGAAGTGAGGACCTGTTTGCAGGCCTCTTCTACTGGCGTCTGCAGAGCCCAACAATGGCTGTGCGAGGGAGGCCTTAAAACACAGTCTGTGGGTCTGCCTTTCCTCCCTCCAAGGAAGACCGCCTGCTTTGCCGCCTTCAAGCTGAAAGTCACATTGTCCTGGGAAGTGCTGCCTGGGAAGTCAGTTTGCAGGGGCAATGGCCGCTGGGTGCACGTGTATGCCTAGGGCTCTCACACTGCCCAGAACATCAAGGCTCCCTCCACACAGCCCTTCCGTCACGTTTGCTCAGCATGAGAGAGCTCGCGAAAGTAGGCCTTTTTTGGCTCGGGAAGTGAGGACCTGTTTGCAGGCCTCTTGTACTGTCATCTGCAGAGCCCCACACTTGCTGTGCGAGGCAGGCATAAAAACACAGTCTCTGGGGCTGCCTTTCCTCCCTCCAAGGAAGAGAGCCTGCTCGGCCGCCTTCAAGCTGACAGTCACCTTGGGCTGGGAAGTGCTAGTTGCGAAGTCAGTTTTCACCGGCAATGGCCGCTGGGTGCATGTGTATGCCTATGGCTCCCACACTGCCCAGAACATCAAGGTTCCCTCCACACAGCTCTTCCTTCACGTTAGCTCTGCAGTAAAGAGCTCACGAAACTAGGCCTTTCTTGGCTCGGGAGGTGAGGACCTGTTTGCAGTCCACTTGTACTGGAGTCTGCAGAGCCCAACCCTTGCTGTGCGAAGGAGGCCTAAAAACACCGTCTGTGGGTCTGCCTTTCCTCCCTCCAAGGAAGACCGCCTGCTTGGCCGCCTTCAAGCTGAAAGGCACATCGGACTGGGAAGTGCTAGTTGGGAAGTCAGTTTTCAAGGCCAATGGCCGCTGGGTGCACGTGTATGCCTAGGGCTCCCACACTGCCCAGAACATCAAGGTTCCCTCCACACAGCTCTTCCCTCACGTTAGCTCTGCAGTAAAGAGCTCACGAAACTAGGCCTTTCTTGGCTCGGGAGGTGAGGACCTGTTTGCAGTCCACTTGTACTGGAGTCTGCAGAGCCCAACCCTTGCTGTGCGAAGGAGGCCTAAAAACACCGTCTGTGGGTCTGCCTTTCCTCCCTCCGAGGAAGACCGCCTGCTCGGCCGCCTTCAAGCTGCAAGTCACATTGTGCTGGGAAGTGCTACCTGGGAAGTCAATTTTCAGGGGCCATGGCTGCTGGCTGCACGATTACAGCTAGGCCTCCCACACTGCCCGGGAACATCAAGGCTCCCTCCACAAAGCTCTTCCGTCACGTTAGCTCTGCAGGAGAGAGCTCGCGAGACTAGGCCTTTCCTGGCTCGGGAAGTGAGGACCTGCTCGCAGCAGTATGGGTCGGGCCTCTCAAGAGCCCCACGTTGCCTGCGTACTGGGGGCATGAAAACGCTCTCTCAGGGGCTGCCTTTCCTCCCTCCAAGGAAGAGAGCCTACCCGGCCGCCTTCTGGCTGAAAGTCACATCGGGCTAGGAAGTGCTACCCGGGAAGTCAGTTTGCAGGGGCAATGGCCGCTGGGTGCACGTGTATGCCTAGGGCTCCCACACTGCCCAGAACATACATCAAGGTTCCCTCCACACAGCTCTTTCCTCACGTTAGCTCTGCAGTAAAGAGCCTACGAAACTAGGCCTTTCTTGGCTCGGGAAGTGAGGACCTGTTTGCAGGCCTCTTCTACTGGCGTCTGCAGAGCCCAACAATGGCTGTGCGAGGGAGGCCTAAAAACACAGTCTGTGGGTCTGCCTTTCCTCCCTCCAAGGAAGACCGCCTGCTTTGCCGCCTTCAAGCTGAAAGTCACATTGTCCTGGGAAGTGCTGCCTGGGAAGTCAGTTTGCAGGGGCAATGGCCGCTGGGTGCACGTGTATGCCTAGGGCTCTCACACTGCCCAGAACATCAAGGCTCCCTCCACACAGCCCTTCCGTCACGTTTGCTCAGCATGAGAGAGCTCGCGAAAGTAGGCCTTTTTTGGCTCGGGAAGTGAGGACCTGTTTGCAGGCCTCTTGTACGGGCGTCTGCAGGGCACCACGCTTGCTGTGCGAGCGAAGCCTAAAAACCCAATCTCTGGGGCTGCCTTTCCTCCCTCCAAGGAAGACAGCCTGCTCAGCCGCCTTGAAGCTGACAGTCACATTGGGCTGGGAAGTGCTACCTGGGAAGTCAGTTTGCAGGGCCCATCGCCGCTGGCTGCACGTTTACAGCTAGGCTTCCCACACTGCCCGAGAACATCAAGGCTCCCTCCACACAGCTCTTCCATCACGTTAGCTCTGCAGGAGAGAGCTCGCGAAACTAGGCCTTTCCTGGCTCGGGAAGTGAGGACCTGTTTGCAGGACTCTTGTACGGACGTCTGCAGAGCCCCGCACTTGCTGTGCGAGGGAGGCATAAAAACACAGTCTCTGGGGCTGCCTTTCCTCCCTCCAAGGAAGAGAGCCTACCCGGTCACCTTCTGGCTGAAAGTCACATCGGGCTTGGAAGTGCTATTTGGGAAGACTGTTTTCAGGGGCAATGGCCGCTGGGTGCACGTGTATGCCTAGGGCTCCCACACTGCCCAGAACATCAAGGTTCCCTCCACACAGCTCTTCCGTCACGTTAGCTCTGCAGGAGAGAGATCGCGAAACTAGGCCTTTCTTGGCTCGGGAAGTGAGGACCTGTTTGCCGGCCTCTTGTACTGGTGTCTGCTGAGCCCCACGCTTGCTGTGCGAGGGAGGCCTAAAAACCCAATCTCTGGGGCTGCCTTTTCTGCGTCCAAGGAAGAGAGCCTGCTCGGCCGCCTTCAAGCTGACAGTCACATTGGTCTGAGAAGTGCTAGTTGGGAAGTCAGTTTTCAGGGCCAATGGCCGCTGGGTGCCCCTGTATGCCTAGGGCTCCCATACTGCCAAGAACCTCAAGGTTCCCTCCACACAGCTCTTCCCTTACGTTAGCTCTGCAGTAAGGAGCTCACGAAACTAGGCCTTTCTTGGCTCGGGAAGTGAGGACCTGTTTGCAGTCCACTTGTACTGGAGTCTGCAGAGCCCAACCCTTGCTGTGCGAAGGAGGCCTAAAAACACCGTCTGTGGGTCTGCCTTTCCTCCCTCCAAGGAAGACCGCCTGCTTGGCCGCCTTCAAGCTGAAAGGCACATCGGACTGGGAAGTGCTAGTTGGGAAGTCTGTTTTCAAGGCCAATGGCCGCTGGGTGCACGTGTATGCCTAGGGCTCCCACACTGCCCAGAACATCAAGGTTCCCTCCACACAGCTCTTCCCTCACGTTAGCTCTGCAGTAAAGAGCTCACGAAACTAGGCCTTTCTTGGCTCGGGAAGTGAGGACCTGTTTGCAGGCCTCTTCTACTGGCGTCTGCAGAGCCCAACAATGGCTGTGCGAGGGAGGCCTTAAAACACAGTCTGTGGGTCTGCCTTTCCTCCCTCCAAGGAAGACCGCCTGCTTTGCCGCCTTCAAGCTGAAAGTCACATTGTCCTGGGAAGTGCTGCCTGGGAAGTCAGTTTGCAGGGGCAATGGCCGCTGGGTGCACGTGTATGCCTAGGGCTCTCACACTGCCCAGAACATCAAGGCTCCCTCCACACAGCCCTTCCGTCACGTTTGCTCAGCATGAGAGAGCTCGCGAAAGTAGGCCTTTTTTGGCTCGGGAAGTGAGGACCTGTTTGCAGGCCTCTTGTACTGTCATCTGCAGAGCCCCACACTTGCTGTGCGAGGCAGGCATAAAAACACAGTCTCTGGGGCTGCCTTTCCTCCCTCCAAGGAAGAGAGCCTGCTCGGCCGCCTTCAAGCTGACAGTCACCTTGGGCTGGGAAGTGCTAGTTGCGAAGTCAGTTTTCACCGGCAATGGCCGCTGGGTGCATGTGTATGCCTATGGCTCCCACACTGCCCAGAACATCAAGGTTCCCTCCACACAGCTCTTCCTTCACGTTAGCTCTGCAGTAAAGAGCTCACGAAACTAGGCCTTTCTTGGCTCGGGAGGTGAGGACCTGTTTGCAGTCCACTTGTACTGGAGTCTGCAGAGCCCAACCCTTGCTGTGCGAAGGAGGCCTAAAAACACCGTCTGTGGGTCTGCCTTTCCTCCCTCCAAGGAAGACCGCCTGCTTGGCCGCCTTCAAGCTGAAAGGCACATCGGACTGGGAAGTGCTAGTTGGGAAGTCAGTTTTCAAGGCCAATGGCCGCTGGGTGCACGTGTATGCCTAGGGCTCCCACACTGCCCAGAACATCAAGGTTCCCTCCACACAGCTCTTCCCTCACGTTAGCTCTGCAGTAAAGAGCTCACGAAACTAGGCCTTTCTTGGCTCGGGAGGTGAGGACCTGTTTGCAGTCCACTTGTACTGGAGTCTGCAGAGCCCAACCCTTGCTGTGCGAAGGAGGCCTAAAAACACCGTCTGTGGGTCTGCCTTTCCTCCCTCCGAGGAAGACCGCCTGCTCGGCCGCCTTCAAGCTGCAAGTCACATTGTGCTGGGAAGTGCTACCTGGGAAGTCAATTTTCAGGGGCCATGGCTGCTGGCTGCACGATTACAGCTAGGCCTCCCACACTGCCCGGGAACATCAAGGCTCCCTCCACAAAGCTCTTCCGTCACGTTAGCTCTGCAGGAGAGAGCTCGCGAGACTAGGCCTTTCCTGGCTCGGGAAGTGAGGACCTGCTCGCAGCAGTATGGGTCGGGCCTCTCAAGAGCCCCACGTTGCCTGCGTACTGGGGGCATGAAAACGCTCTCTCAGGGGCTGCCTTTCCTCCCTCCAAGGAAGAGAGCCTACCCGGCCGCCTTCTGGCTGAAAGTCACATCGGGCTAGGAAGTGCTACCTGGGAAGTCAGTTTGCAGGGGCAATGGCCGCTGGGTGCACGTGTATGCCTAGGGCTCCCACACTGCCCAGAACATACATCAAGGTTCCCTCCACACAGCTCTTTCCTCACGTTAGCTCTGCAGTAAAGAGCCTACGAAACTAGGCCTTTCTTGGCTCGGGAAGTGAGGACCTGTTTGCAGGCCTCTTCTACTGGCGTCTGCAGAGCCCAACAATGGCTGTGCGAGGGAGGCCTAAAAACACAGTCTGTGGGTCTGCCTTTCCTCCCTCCAAGGAAGACCGCCTGCTTTGCCGCCTTCAAGCTGAAAGTCACATTGTCCTGGGAAGTGCTGCCTGGGAAGTCAGTTTGCAGGGGCAATGGCCGCTGGGTGCACGTGTATGCCTAGGGCTCTCACACTGCCCAGAACATCAAGGCTCCCTCCACACAGCCCTTCCGTCACGTTTGCTCAGCATGAGAGAGCTCGCGAAAGTAGGCCTTTTTTGGCTCGGGAAGTGAGGACCTGTTTGCAGGCCTCTTGTACGGGCGTCTGCAGGGCACCACGCTTGCTGTGCGAGCGAAGCCTAAAAACCCAATCTCTGGGGCTGCCTTTCCTCCCTCCAAGGAAGACAGCCTGCTCGGCCGCCTTGAAGCTGACAGTCACATTGGGCTGGGAAGTGCTACCTGGGAAGTCAGTTTGCAGGGCCCATCGCCGCTGGCTGCACGTTTACAGCTAGGCTTCCCACACTGCCCGAGAACATCAAGGCTCCCTCCACACAGCTCTTCCATCACGTTAGCTCTGCAGGAGAGAGCTCGCGAAACTAGGCCTTTCCTGGCTCGGGAAGTGAGGACCTGTTTGCAGGACTCTTGTACGGACGTCTGCAGAGCCCCGCACTTGCTGTGCGAGGGAGGCATAAAAACACAGTCTCTGGGGCTGCCTTTCCTCCCTCCAAGGAAGAGAGCCTACCCGGTCACCTTCTGGCTGAAAGTCACATCGGGCTTGGAAGTGCTATTTGGGAAGACTGTTTTCAGGGGCAATGGCCGCTGGGTGCACGTGTATGCCTAGGGCTCCCACACTGCCCAGAACATCAAGGTTCCCTCCACACAGCTCTTCCGTCACGTTAGCTCTGCAGGAGAGAGATCGCGAAACTAGGCCTTTCTTGGCTCGGGAAGTGAGGACCTGTTTGCCGGCCTCTTGTACTGGTGTCTGCTGAGCCCCACGCTTGCTGTGCGAGGGAGGCCTAAAAACCCAATCTCTGGGGCTGCCTTTTCTGCGTCCAAGGAAGAGAGCCTGCTCGGCCGCCTTCAAGCTGACAGTCACATTGGTCTGAGAAGTGCTAGTTGGGAAGTCAGTTTTCAGGGCCAATGGCCGCTGGGTGCCCCTGTATGCCTAGGGCTCCCATACTGCCAAGAACCTCAAGGTTCCCTCCACACAGCTCTTCCCTTACGTTAGCTCTGCAGTAAGGAGCTCACGAAACTAGGCCTTTCTTGGCTCGGGAAGTGAGGACCTGTTTGCAGTCCACTTGTACTGGAGTCTGCAGAGCCCAACCCTTGCTGTGCGAAGGAGGCCTAAAAACACCGTCTGTGGGTCTGCCTTTCCTCCCTCCAAGGAAGACCGCCTGCTTGGCCGCCTTCAAGCTGAAAGGCACATCGGACTGGGAAGTGCTAGTTGGGAAGTCTGTTTTCAAGGCCAATGGCCGCTGGGTGCACGTGTATGCCTAGGGCTCCCACACTGCCCAGAACATCAAGGTTCCCTCCACACAGCTCTTCCCTCACGTTAGCTCTGCAGTAAAGAGCTCACGAAACTAGGCCTTTCTTGGCTCGGGAAGTGAGGACCTGTTTGCAGGCCTCTTCTACTGGCGTCTGCAGAGCCCAACAATGGCTGTGCGAGGGAGGCCTTAAAACACAGTCTGTGGGTCTGCCTTTCCTCCCTCCAAGGAAGACCGCCTGCTTTGCCGCCTTCAAGCTGAAAGTCACATTGTCCTGGGAAGTGCTGCCTGGGAAGTCAGTTTGCAGGGGCAATGGCCGCTGGGTGCACGTGTATGCCTAGGGCTCTCACACTGCCCAGAACATCAAGGCTCCCTCCACACAGCCCTTCCGTCACGTTTGCTCAGCATGAGAGAGCTCGCGAAAGTAGGCCTTTTTTGGCTCGGGAAGTGAGGACCTGTTTGCAGGCCTCTTGTACTGTCATCTGCAGAGCCCCACACTTGCTGTGCGAGGCAGGCATAAAAACACAGTCTCTGGGGCTGCCTTTCCTCCCTCCAAGGAAGAGAGCCTGCTCGGCCGCCTTCAAGCTGACAGTCACCTTGGGCTGGGAAGTGCTAGTTGCGAAGTCAGTTTTCACCGGCAATGGCCGCTGGGTGCATGTGTATGCCTATGGCTCCCACACTGCCCAGAACATCAAGGTTCCCTCCACACAGCTCTTCCTTCACGTTAGCTCTGCAGTAAAGAGCTCACGAAACTAGGCCTTTCTTGGCTCGGGAGGTGAGGACCTGTTTGCAGTCCACTTGTACTGGAGTCTGCAGAGCCCAACCCTTGCTGTGCGAAGGAGGCCTAAAAACACCGTCTGTGGGTCTGCCTTTCCTCCCTCCAAGGAAGACCGCCTGCTTGGCCGCCTTCAAGCTGAAAGGCACATCGGACTGGGAAGTGCTAGTTGGGAAGTCAGTTTTCAAGGCCAATGGCCGCTGGGTGCACGTGTATGCCTAGGGCTCCCACACTGCCCAGAACATCAAGGTTCCCTCCACACAGCTCTTCCCTCACGTTAGCTCTGCAGTAAAGAGCTCACGAAACTAGGCCTTTCTTGGCTCGGGAGGTGAGGACCTGTTTGCAGTCCACTTGTACTGGAGTCTGCAGAGCCCAACCCTTGCTGTGCGAAGGAGGCCTAAAAACACCGTCTGTGGGTCTGCCTTTCCTCCCTCCGAGGAAGACCGCCTGCTCGGCCGCCTTCAAGCTGCAAGTCACATTGTGCTGGGAAGTGCTACCTGGGAAGTCAATTTTCAGGGGCCATGGCTGCTGGCTGCACGATTACAGCTAGGCCTCCCACACTGCCCGGGAACATCAAGGCTCCCTCCACAAAGCTCTTCCGTCACGTTAGCTCTGCAGGAGAGAGCTCGCGAGACTAGGCCTTTCCTGGCTCGGGAAGTGAGGACCTGCTCGCAGCAGTATGGGTCGGGCCTCTCAAGAGCCCCACGTTGCCTGCGTACTGGGGGCATGAAAACGCTCTCTCAGGGGCTGCCTTTCCTCCCTCCAAGGAAGAGAGCCTACCCGGCCGCCTTCTGGCTGAAAGTCACATCGGGCTAGGAAGTGCTACCTGGGAAGTCAGTTTGCAGGGGCAATGGCCGCTGGGTGCACGTGTATGCCTAGGGCTCCCACACTGCCCAGAACATACATCAAGGTTCCCTCCACACAGCTCTTTCCTCACGTTAGCTCTGCAGTAAAGAGCCTACGAAACTAGGCCTTTCTTGGCTCGGGAAGTGAGGACCTGTTTGCAGGCCTCTTCTACTGGCGTCTGCAGAGCCCAACAATGGCTGTGCGAGGGAGGCCTAAAAACACAGTCTGTGGGTCTGCCTTTCCTCCCTCCAAGGAAGACCGCCTGCTTTGCCGCCTTCAAGCTGAAAGTCACATTGTCCTGGGAAGTGCTGCCTGGGAAGTCAGTTTGCAGGGGCAATGGCCGCTGGGTGCACGTGTATGCCTAGGGCTCTCACACTGCCCAGAACATCAAGGCTCCCTCCACACAGCCCTTCCGTCACGTTTGCTCAGCATGAGAGAGCTCGCGAAAGTAGGCCTTTTTTGGCTCGGGAAGTGAGGACCTGTTTGCAGGCCTCTTGTACGGGCGTCTGCAGGGCACCACGCTTGCTGTGCGAGCGAAGCCTAAAAACCCAATCTCTGGGGCTGCCTTTCCTCCCTCCAAGGAAGACAGCCTGCTCGGCCGCCTTGAAGCTGACAGTCACATTGGGCTGGGAAGTGCTACCTGGGAAGTCAGTTTGCAGGGCCCATCGCCGCTGGCTGCACGTTTACAGCTAGGCTTCCCACACTGCCCGAGAACATCAAGGCTCCCTCCACACAGCTCTTCCATCACGTTAGCTCTGCAGGAGAGAGCTCGCGAAACTAGGCCTTTCCTGGCTCGGGAAGTGAGGACCTGTTTGCAGGACTCTTGTACGGACGTCTGCAGAGCCCCGCACTTGCTGTGCGAGGGAGGCATAAAAACACAGTCTCTGGGGCTGCCTTTCCTCCCTCCAAGGAAGAGAGCCTACCCGGTCACCTTCTGGCTGAAAGTCACATCGGGCTTGGAAGTGCTATTTGGGAAGACTGTTTTCAGGGGCAATGGCCGCTGGGTGCACGTGTATGCCTAGGGCTCCCACACTGCCCAGAACATCAAGGTTCCCTCCACACAGCTCTTCCGTCACGTTAGCTCTGCAGGAGAGAGATCGCGAAACTAGGCCTTTCTTGGCTCGGGAAGTGAGGACCTGTTTGCCGGCCTCTTGTACTGGTGTCTGCTGAGCCCCACGCTTGCTGTGCGAGGGAGGCCTAAAAACCCAATCTCTGGGGCTGCCTTTTCTGCGTCCAAGGAAGAGAGCCTGCTCGGCCGCCTTCAAGCTGACAGTCACATTGGTCTGAGAAGTGCTAGTTGGGAAGTCAGTTTTCAGGGCCAATGGCCGCTGGGTGCCCCTGTATGCCTAGGGCTCCCATACTGCCAAGAACCTCAAGGTTCCCTCCACACAGCTCTTCCCTTACGTTAGCTCTGCAGTAAGGAGCTCACGAAACTAGGCCTTTCTTGGCTCGGGAAGTGAGGACCTGTTTGCAGTCCACTTGTACTGGAGTCTGCAGAGCCCAACCCTTGCTGTGCGAAGGAGGCCTAAAAACACCGTCTGTGGGTCTGCCTTTCCTCCCTCCAAGGAAGACCGCCTGCTTGGCCGCCTTCAAGCTGAAAGGCACATCGGACTGGGAAGTGCTAGTTGGGAAGTCTGTTTTCAAGGCCAATGGCCGCTGGGTGCACGTGTATGCCTAGGGCTCCCACACTGCCCAGAACATCAAGGTTCCCTCCACACAGCTCTTTCCTCACGTTAGCTCTGCAGTAAAGAGCTCACGAAACTAGGCCTTTCTTGGCTCGGGAAGTGAGGACCTGTTTGCAGGCCTCTTCTACTGGCGTCTGCAGAGCCCAACAATGGCTGTGCGAGGGAGGCCTAAAAACACAGTCTGTGGGTCTGCCTTTCCTCCCTCCAAGGAAGACCGCCTGCTCGGCCGCCTTCAAGCTGAAAGTCACATTGTCCTGGGAAGTGCTGCCTGGGAAGTCAGTTTGCAGGGGCAATGGCCGCTGGGTGCACGTGTATGCCTAGGGCTCTCACACTGCCCAGAACATCAAGGCTCCCTCCACACAGCCCTTCCGTCACGTTTGCTCAGCATGAGAGAGCTAGCGAAAGTAGGCCTTTTTTGGCTCGGGAAGTGAGGACCTGTTTGTAGGCCTCTTGTACGGGCGTCTGCAGGGCACCACGCTTGCTGTGCGAGCGAAGCTTAAAAACCCAATCTCTGGGGCTGCCTTTCCTCCCTCCAAGGAAGACAGCCTGCTCGGCCGCCTTGAAGCTGACAGTCACATTGGGCTGGGAAGTGCTACCTGGGAAGTCAGTTTGCAGGGCCCATCGCCGCTGGCTGCACGTTTACAGCTAGGCTTCCCACACTGCCCGAGAACATCAAGGCTCCCTCCACACAGCTCTTCCATCACGTTAGCTCTGCAGGAGAGAGCTCGCGAAACTAGGCCTTTCCTGGCTCGGGAAGTGAGGACCTGTTTGCAGGACTCTTGTACGGACGTCTGCAGAGCCCCGCACTTGCTGTGCGAGGGAGGCATAAAAACACAGTCTCTGGGGCTGCCTTTCCTCCCTCCAAGGAAGAGAGCCTACCCGGTCACCTTCTGGCTGAAAGTCACATCGGGCTTGGAAGTGCTATTTGGGAAGACTGTTTTCAGGGGCAATGGCCGCTGGGTGCACGTGTATGCCTAGGGCTCCCACACTGCCCAGAACATCAAGGTTCCCTCCACACAGCTCTTCCCTCACGTTAGCTCTGCAGGAGAGAGATCGCGAAACTAGGCCTTTCTTGGCTCGGGAAGTGAGGACCTGTTTGCCGGCCTCTTGTACTGGTGTCTGCTGAGCCCCACGCTTGCTGTGCGAGGGAGGCCTAAAAACCCAATCTCTGGGGCTGCCTTTTCTGCGTCCAAAGAAGACAGCCTCTCGGCCGCCTTCAAGCTGACAGTCACATTGGTCTGAGAAGTGCTAGTTGGGAAGTCAGTTTTCAGGGCCAATGGCCGCTGGGTGCCCCTGTATGCCTAGGGCTCCCATACTGCCAAGAACCTCAAGGTTCCCTCCACACAGCTCTTCCCTTACGTTAGCTGTGCAGTAAGGAGCTCACGAAACTAGGCCTTTCTTGGCTCGGGAAGTGAGGACCTGTTTGCAGTCCACTTGTACTGGAGTCTGCAGAGCCCAACCCTTACTGTGCGAAGGAGGCCTAAAAACACCGTCTGTGGGTCTGCCTATCCTCCCTCCAAGGAAGACCGCCTGCTTGGCCGCCTGCAAGCTGAAAGGCACATCGGACTGGGAAGTGCTAGTTGCGAAGTCAGTTTTCAGGGGCCAATGGCCGCTGGCTGCACGTTTACAGCTAGGCCTCCCACACTGCCCGGGAACATCAAGGCTCCCTCCACAAAGCTCTTCCGTCACGTTAGCTCTGCAGGAGAGAGCTCGCGAGACTAGGCCTTTCCTGGCTCGGGAAGTGAGGACCTGCTCGCAGCAGTATGGGTCGGGCCTCTCAAGAGCCCCACGTTGCCTGCGTACTGGGGGCATGAAAACGCTCTCTCAGCGGCTGCCTTTCCTCCCTCCAAGGAAGAGAGCCTACCCGGCCGCCTTCTGGCTGAAAGTCACATCGGGCTAGGAAGTGCTACCTGGGAAGTCAGTTTTCAGGGGCAATGGCCGCTGGGTGCACGTGTATGCCTAGGGCTCCCACACTGCCCAGAACATACATCAAGGTTCCCTCCACACAGCTCTTTCCTCACGTTAGCTCTGCAGTAAAGAGCTCACGAAACTAGGCCTTTCTTGGCTCGGGAAGTGAGGACCTGTTTGCAGGCCTCTTCTACTGGCGTCTGCAGAGCCCAACAATGGCTGTGCGAGGGAGGCCTAAAAACACAGTCTGTGGGTCTGCCTTTCCTCCCTCCAAGGAAGACCGCCTGCTTTGCCGCCTTCAAGCTGAAAGTCACATTGTCCTGGGAAGTGCTGCCTGGGAAGTCAGTTTGCAGGGGCAATGGCCGCTGGGTGCACGTGTATGCCTAGGGCTCTCACACTGCCCAGAACATCAAGGCTCCCTCCACACAGCCCTTCCGTCACGTTTGCTCAGCATGAGAGAGCTCGCGAAAGTAGGCCTTTTTTGGCTCGGGAAGTGAGGACCTGTTTGCAGGCCTCTTGTACGGGCGTCTGCAGGGCACCACGCTTGCTGTGCGAGCGAAGCCTAAAAACCCAATCTCTGGGGCTGCCTTTCCTCCCTCCAAGGAAGACAGCCTGCTCGGCCGCCTTGAAGCTGACAGTCACATTGGGCTGGGAAGTGCTACCTGGGAAGTCAGTTTGCAGGGCCCATCGCCGCTGGCTGCACGTTTACAGCTAGGCTTCCCACACTGCCCGAGAACATCAAGGCTCCCTCCACACAGCTCTTCCATCACGTTAGCTCCGCAGGAGAGAGCTCGCGAAACTAGGCCTTTCCTGGCTCGGGAAGTGAGGACCTGTTTGCAGGACTCTTGTACGGACGTCTGCAGAGCCCCGCACTTGCTGTGCGAGGGAGGCATAAAAACACAGTCTCTGGGGCTGCCTTTCCTCCCTCCAAGGAAGAGAGCCTACCCGGTCACCTTCTGGCTGAAAGTCACATCGGGCTTGGAAGTGCTATTTGGGAAGACTGTTTTCAGGGGCAATGGCCGCTGGGTGCACGTGTATGCCTAGGGCTCCCACACTGCCCAGAACATCAAGGTTCCCTCCACACAGCTCTTCCGTCACGTTAGCTCTGCAGGAGAGAGATCGCGAAACTAGGCCTTTCTTGGCTCGGGAAGTGAGGACCTGTTTGCCGGCCTCTTGTACTGGTGTCTGCTGAGCCCCACGCTTGCTGTGCGAGGGAGGCCTAAAAACCCAATCTCTGGGGCTGCCTTTTCTGCGTCCAAGGAAGAGAGCCTGCTCGGCCGCCTTCAAGCTGACAGTCACATTGGTCTGAGAAGTGCTAGTTGGGAAGTCAGTTTTCAGGGCCAATGGCCGCTGGGTGCCCCTGTATGCCTAGGGCTCCCATACTGCCAAGAACCTCAAGGTTCCCTCCACACAGCTCTTCCCTTACGTTAGCTCTGCAGTAAGGAGCTCACGAAACTAGGCCTTTCTTGGCTCGGGAAGTGAGGACCTGTTTGCAGTCCACTTGTACTGGAGTCTGCAGAGCCCAACCCTTGCTGTGCGAAGGAGGCCTAAAAACACCGTCTGTGGGTCTGCCTTTCCTCCCTCCAAGGAAGACCGCCTGCTTGGCCGCCTTCAAGCTGAAAGGCACATCGGACTGGGAAGTGCTAGTTGGGAAGTCTGTTTTCAAGGCCAATGGCCGCTGGGTGCACGTGTATGCCTAGGGCTCCCACACTGCCCAGAACATCAAGGTTCCCTCCACACAGCTCTTCCCTCACGTTAGCTCTGCAGTAAAGAGCTCACGAAACTAGGCCTTTCTTGGCTCGGGAAGTGAGGACCTGTTTGCAGGCCTCTTCTACTGGCGTCTGCAGAGCCCAACAATGGCTGTGCGAGGGAGGCCTTAAAACACAGTCTGTGGGTCTGCCTTTCCTCCCTCCAAGGAAGACCGCCTGCTTTGCCGCCTTCAAGCTGAAAGTCACATTGTCCTGGGAAGTGCTGCCTGGGAAGTCAGTTTGCAGGGGCAATGGCCGCTGGGTGCACGTGTATGCCTAGGGCTCTCACACTGCCCAGAACATCAAGGCTCCCTCCACACAGCCCTTCCGTCACGTTTGCTCAGCATGAGAGAGCTCGCGAAAGTAGGCCTTTTTTGGCTCGGGAAGTGAGGACCTGTTTGCAGGCCTCTTGTACTGTCATCTGCAGAGCCCCACACTTGCTGTGCGAGGCAGGCATAAAAACACAGTCTCTGGGGCTGCCTTTCCTCCCTCCAAGGAAGAGAGCCTGCTCGGCCGCCTTCAAGCTGACAGTCACCTTGGGCTTGGAAGTGCTAGTTGCGAAGTCAGTTTTCACCGGCAATGGCCGCTGGGTGCATGTGTATGCCTATGGCTCCCACACTGCCCAGAACATCAAGGTTCCCTCCACACAGCTCTTCCTTCACGTTAGCTCTGCAGTAAAGAGCTCACGAAACTAGGCCTTTCTTGGCTCGGGAGGTGAGGACCTGTTTGCAGTCCACTTGTACTGGAGTCTGCAGAGCCCAACCCTTGCTGTGCGAAGGAGGCCTAAAAACACCGTCTGTGGGTCTGCCTTTCCTCCCTCCAAGGAAGACCGCCTGCTTGGCCGCCTTCAAGCTGAAAGGCACATCGGACTGGGAAGTGCTAGTTGGGAAGTCAGTTTTCAAGGCCAATGGCCGCTGGGTGCACGTGTATGCCTAGGGCTCCCACACTGCCCAGAACATCAAGGTTCCCTCCACACAGCTCTTCCCTCACGTTAGCTCTGCAGTAAAGAGCTCACGAAACTAGGCCTTTCTTGGCTCGGGAGGTGAGGACCTGTTTGCAGTCCACTTGTACTGGAGTCTGCAGAGCCCAACCCTTGCTGTGCGAAGGAGGCCTAAAAACACCGTCTGTGGGTCTGCCTTTCCTCCCTCTGAGGAAGACCGCCTGCTCGGCCGCCTTCAAGCTGCAAGTCACATTGTGCTGGGAAGTGCTACCTGGGAAGTCAATTTTCAGGGGCCATGGCTGCTGGCTGCACGATTACAGCTAGGCCTCCCACACTGCCCGGGAACATCAAGGCTCCCTCCACAAAGCTCTTCCGTCACGTTAGCTCTGCAGGAGAGAGCTCGCGAGACTAGGCCTTTCCTGGCTCGGGAAGTGAGGACCTGCTCGCAGCAGTATGGGTCGGGCCTCTCAAGAGCCCCACGTTGCCTGCGTACTGGGGGCATGAAAACGCTCTCTCAGGGGCTGCCTTTCCTCCCTCCAAGGAAGAGAGCCTACCCGGCCGCCTTCTGGCTGAAAGTCACATCGGGCTAGGAAGTGCTACCTGGGAAGTCAGTTTGCAGGGGCAATGGCCGCTGGGTGCACGTGTATGCCTAGGGCTCCCACACTGCCCAGAACATACATCAAGGTTCCCTCCACACAGCTCTTTCCTCACGTTAGCTCTGCAGTAAAGAGCCTACGAAACTAGGCCTTTCTTGGCTCGGGAAGTGAGGACCTGTTTGCAGGCCTCTTCTACTGGCGTCTGCAGAGCCCAACAATGGCTGTGCGAGGGAGGCCTAAAAACACAGTCTGTGGGTCTGCCTTTCCTCCCTCCAAGGAAGACCGCCTGCTTTGCCGCCTTCAAGCTGAAAGTCACATTGTCCTGGGAAGTGCTGCCTGGGAAGTCAGTTTGCAGGGGCAATGGCCGCTGGGTGCACGTGTATGCCTAGGGCTCTCACACTGCCCAGAACATCAAGGCTCCCTCCACACAGCCCTTCCGTCACGTTTGCTCAGCATGAGAGAGCTCGCGAAAGTAGGCCTTTTTTGGCTCGGGAAGTGAGGACCTGTTTGCAGGCCTCTTGTACGGGCGTCTGCAGGGCACCACGCTTGCTGTGCGAGCGAAGCCTAAAAACCCAATCTCTGGAGCTGCCTTTCCTCCCTCCAAGGAAGACAGCCTGCTCGGCCGCCTTGAAGCTGACAGTCACATTGGGCTGGGAAGTGCTACCTGGGAAGTCAGTTTGCAGGGCCCATCGCCGCTGGCTGCACGTTTACAGCTAGGCTTCCCACACTGCCCGAGAACATCAAGGCTCCCTCCACACAGCTCTTCCATCACGTTAGCTCTGCAGGAGAGAGCTCGCGAAACTAGGCCTTTCCTGGCTCGGGAAGTGAGGACCTGTTTGCAGGACTCTTGTACGGACGTCTGCAGAGCCCCGCACTTGCTGTGCGAGGGAGGCATAAAAACACAGTCTCTGGGGCTGCCTTTCCTCCCTCCAAGGAAGAGAGCCTACCCGGTCACCTTCTGGCTGAAAGTCACATCGGGCTTGGAAGTGCTATTTGGGAAGACTGTTTTCAGGGGCAATGGCCGCTGGGTGCACGTGTATGCCTAGGGCTCCCACACGGCCCAGAACATCAAGGTTCCCTCCACACAGCTCTTCCGTCACGTTAGCTCTGCAGGAGAGAGATCGCGAAACTAGGCCTTTCTTGGCTCGGGAAGTGAGGACCTGTTTGCCGGCCTCTTGTACTGGTGTCTGCTGAGCCCCACGCTTGCTGTGCGAGGGAGGCCTAAAAACCCAATCTCTGGGGCTGCCTTTTCTGCGTCCAAGGAAGAGAGCCTGCTCGGCCGCCTTCAAGCTGACAGTCACATTGGTCTGAGAAGTGCTAGTTGGGAAGTCAGTTTTCAGGGCCAATGGCCGCTGGGTGCCCCTGTATGCCTAGGGCTCCCATACTGCCAAGAACCTCAAGGTTCCCTCCACACAGCTCTTCCCTTACGTTAGCTCTGCAGTAAGGAGCTCACGAAACTAGGCCTTTCTTGGCTCGGGAAGTGAGGACCTGTTTGCAGTCCACTTGTACTGGAGTCTGCAGAGCCCAACCCTTGCTGTGCGAAGGAGGCCTAAAAACACCGTCTGTGGGTCTGCCTTTCCTCCCTCCAAGGAAGACCGCCTGCTTGGCCGCCTTCAAGCTGAAAGGCACATCGGACTGGGAAGTGCTAGTTGGGAAGTCTGTTTTCAAGGCCAATGGCCGCTGGGTGCACGTGTATGCCTAGGGCTCCCACACTGCCCAGAACATCAAGGTTCCCTCCACACAGCTCTTCCCTCACGTTAGCTCTGCAGTAAAGAGCTCACGAAACTAGGCCTTTCTTGGCTCGGGAAGTGAGGACCTGTTTGCAGGCCTCTTCTACTGGCGTCTGCAGAGCCCAACAATGGCTGTGCGAGGGAGGCCTTAAAACACAGTCTGTGGGTCTGCCTTTCCTCCCTCCAAGGAAGACCGCCTGCTTTGCCGCCTTCAAGCTGAAAGTCACATTGTCCTGGGAAGTGCTGCCTGGGAAGTCAGTTTGCAGGGGCAATGGCCGCTGGGTGCACGTGTATGCCTAGGGCTCTCACACTGCCCAGAACATCAAGGCTCCCTCCACACAGCCCTTCCGTCACGTTTGCTCAGCATGAGAGAGCTCGCGAAAGTAGGCCTTTTTTGGCTCGGGAAGTGAGGACCTGTTTGCAGGCCTCTTGTACTGTCATCTGCAGAGCCCCACACTTGCTGTGCGAGGCAGGCATAAAAACACAGTCTCTGGGGCTGCCTTTCCTCCCTCCAAGGAAGAGAGCCTGCTCGGCCGCCTTCAAGCTGACAGTCACCTTGGGCTGGGAAGTGCTAGTTGCGAAGTCAGTTTTCACCGGCAATGGCCGCTGGGTGCATGTGTATGCCTATGGCTCCCACACTGCCCAGAACATCAAGGTTCCCTCCACACAGCTCTTCCTTCACGTTAGCTCTGCAGTAAAGAGCTCACGAAACTAGGCCTTTCTTGGCTCGGGAGGTGAGGACCTGTTTGCAGTCCACTTGTACTGGAGTCTGCAGAGCCCAACCCTTGCTGTGCGAAGGAGGCCTAAAAACACCGTCTGTGGGTCTGCCTTTCCTCCCTCCAAGGAAGACCGCCTGCTTGGCCGCCTTCAAGCTGAAAGGCACATCGGACTGGGAAGTGCTAGTTGGGAAGTCAGTTTTCAAGGCCAATGGCCGCTGGGTGCACGTGTATGCCTAGGGCTCCCACACTGCCCAGAACATCAAGGTTCCCTCCACACAGCTCTTCCCTCACGTTAGCTCTGCAGTAAAGAGCTCACGAAACTAGGCCTTTCTTGGCTCGGGAGGTGAGGACCTGTTTGCAGTCCACTTGTACTGGAGTCTGCAGAGCCCAACCCTTGCTGTGCGAAGGAGGCCTAAAAACACCGTCTGTGGGTCTGCCTTTCCTCCCTCCGAGGAAGACCGCCTGCTCGGCCGCCTTCAAGCTGCAAGTCACATTGTGCTGGGAAGTGCTACCTGGGAAGTCAATTTTCAGGGGCCATGGCTGCTGGCTGCACGATTACAGCTAGGCCTCCCACACTGCCCGGGAACATCAAGGCTCCCTCCACAAAGCTCTTCCGTCACGTTAGCTCTGCAGGAGAGAGCTCGCGAGACTAGGCCTTTCCTGGCTCGGGAAGTGAGGACCTGCTCGCAGCAGTATGGGTCGGGCCTCTCAAGAGCCCCACGTTGCCTGCGTACTGGGGGCATGAAAACGCTCTCTCAGGGGCTGCCTTTCCTCCCTCCAAGGAAGAGAGCCTACCCGGCCGCCTTCTGGCTGAAAGTCACATCGGGCTAGGAAGTGCTACCTGGGAAGTCAGTTTGCAGGGGCAATGGCCGCTGGGTGCACGTGTATGCCTAGGGCTCCCACACTGCCCAGAACATACATCAAGGTTCCCTCCACACAGCTCTTTCCTCACGTTAGCTCTGCAGTAAAGAGCCTACGAAACTAGGCCTTTCTTGGCTCGGGAAGTGAGGACCTGTTTGCAGGCCTCTTCTACTGGCGTCTGCAGAGCCCAACAATGGCTGTGCGAGGGAGGCCTAAAAACACAGTCTGTGGGTCTGCCTTTCCTCCCTCCAAGGAAGACCGCCTGCTTTGCCGCCTTCAAGCTGAAAGTCACATTGTCCTGGGAAGTGCTGCCTGGGAAGTCAGTTTGCAGGGGCAATGGCCGCTGGGTGCACGTGTATGCCTAGGGCTCTCACACTGCCCAGAACATCAAGGCTCCCTCCACACAGCCCTTCCGTCACGTTTGCTCAGCATGAGAGAGCTCGCGAAAGTAGGCCTTTTTTGGCTCGGGAAGTGAGGACCTGTTTGCAGGCCTCTTGTACGGGCGTCTGCAGGGCACCACGCTTGCTGTGCGAGCGAAGCCTAAAAACCCAATCTCTGGGGCTGCCTTTCCTCCCTCCAAGGAAGACAGCCTGCTCGGCCGCCTTGAAGCTGACAGTCACATTGGGCTGGGAAGTGCTACCTGGGAAGTCAGTTTGCAGGGCCCATCGCCGCTGGCTGCACGTTTACAGCTAGGCTTCCCACACTGCCCGAGAACATCAAGGCTCCCTCCACACAGCTCTTCCATCACGTTAGCTCTGCAGGAGAGAGCTCGCGAAACTAGGCCTTTCCTGGCTCGGGAAGTGAGGACCTGTTTGCAGGACTCTTGTACGGACGTCTGCAGAGCCCCGCACTTGCTGTGCGAGGGAGGCATAAAAACACAGTCTCTGGGGCTGCCTTTCCTCCCTCCAAGGAAGAGAGCCTACCCGGTCACCTTCTGGCTGAAAGTCACATCGGGCTTGGAAGTGCTATTTGGGAAGACTGTTTTCAGGGGCAATGGCCGCTGGGTGCACGTGTATGCCTAGGGCTCCCACACTGCCCAGAACATCAAGGTTCCCTCCACACAGCTCTTCCGTCACGTTAGCTCTGCAGGAGAGAGATCGCGAAACTAGGCCTTTCTTGGCTCGGGAAGTGAGGACCTGTTTGCCGGCCTCTTGTACTGGTGTCTGCTGAGCCCCACGCTTGCTGTGCGAGGGAGGCCTAAAAACCCAATCTCTGGGGCTGCCTTTTCTGCGTCCAAGGAAGAGAGCCTGCTCGGCCGCCTTCAAGCTGACAGTCACATTGGTCTGAGAAGTGCTAGTTGGGAAGTCAGTTTTCAGGGCCAATGGCCGCTGGGTGCCCCTGTATGCCTAGGGCTCCCATACTGCCAAGAACCTCAAGGTTCCCTCCACACAGCTCTTCCCTTACGTTAGCTCTGCAGTAAGGAGCTCACGAAACTAGGCCTTTCTTGGCTCGGGAAGTGAGGACCTGTTTGCAGTCCACTTGTACTGGAGTCTGCAGAGCCCAACCCTTGCTGTGCGAAGGAGGCCTAAAAACACCGTCTGTGGGTCTGCCTTTCCTCCCTCCAAGGAAGACCGCCTGCTTGGCCGCCTTCAAGCTGAAAGGCACATCGGACTGGGAAGTGCTAGTTGGGAAGTCTGTTTTCAAGGCCAATGGCCGCTGGGTGCACGTGTATGCCTAGGGCTCCCACACTGCCCAGAACATCAAGGTTCCCTCCACACAGCTCTTCCCTCACGTTAGCTCTGCAGTAAAGAGCTCACGAAACTAGGCCTTTCTTGGCTCGGGAAGTGAGGACCTGTTTGCAGGCCTCTTCTACTGGCGTCTGCAGAGCCCAACAATGGCTGTGCGAGGGAGGCCTTAAAACACAGTCTGTGGGTCTGCCTTTCCTCCCTCCAAGGAAGACCGCCTGCTTTGCCGCCTTCAAGCTGAAAGTCACATTGTCCTGGGAAGTGCTGCCTGGGAAGTCAGTTTGCAGGGGCAATGGCCGCTGGGTGCACGTGTATGCCTAGGGCTCTCACACTGCCCAGAACATCAAGGCTCCCTCCACACAGCCCTTCCGTCACGTTTGCTCAGCATGAGAGAGCTCGCGAAAGTAGGCCTTTTTTGGCTCGGGAAGTGAGGACCTGTTTGCAGGCCTCTTGTACTGTCATCTGCAGAGCCCCACACTTGCTGTGCGAGGCAGGCATAAAAACACAGTCTCTGGGGCTGCCTTTCCTCCCTCCAAGGAAGAGAGCCTGCTCGGCCGCCTTCAAGCTGACAGTCACCTTGGGCTGGGAAGTGCTAGTTGCGAAGTCAGTTTTCACCGGCAATGGCCGCTGGGTGCATGTGTATGCCTATGGCTCCCACACTGCCCAGAACATCAAGGTTCCCTCCACACAGCTCTTCCTTCACGTTAGCTCTGCAGTAAAGAGCTCACGAAACTAGGCCTTTCTTGGCTCGGGAGGTGAGGACCTGTTTGCAGTCCACTTGTACTGGAGTCTGCAGAGCCCAACCCTTGCTGTGCGAAGGAGGCCTAAAAACACCGTCTGTGGGTCTGCCTTTCCTCCCTCCAAGGAAGACCGCCTGCTTGGCCGCCTTCAAGCTGAAAGGCACATCGGACTGGGAAGTGCTAGTTGGGAAGTCAGTTTTCAAGGCCAATGGCCGCTGGGTGCACGTGTATGCCTAGGGCTCCCACACTGCCCAGAACATCAAGGTTCCCTCCACACAGCTCTTCCCTCACGTTAGCTCTGCAGTAAAGAGCTCACGAAACTAGGCCTTTCTTGGCTCGGGAGGTGAGGACCTGTTTGCAGTCCACTTGTACTGGAGTCTGCAGAGCCCAACCCTTGCTGTGCGAAGGAGGCCTAAAAACACCGTCTGTGGGTCTGCCTTTCCTCCCTCCGAGGAAGACCGCCTGCTCGGCCGCCTTCAAGCTGCAAGTCACATTGTGCTGGGAAGTGCTACCTGGGAAGTCAATTTTCAGGGGCCATGGCTGCTGGCTGCACGATTACAGCTAGGCCTCCCACACTGCCCGGGAACATCAAGGCTCCCTCCACAAAGCTCTTCCGTCACGTTAGCTCTGCAGGAGAGAGCTCGCGAGACTAGGCCTTTCCTGGCTCGGGAAGTGAGGACCTGCTCGCAGCAGTATGGGTCGGGCCTCTCAAGAGCCCCACGTTGCCTGCGTACTGGGGGCATGAAAACGCTCTCTCAGGGGCTGCCTTTCCTCCCTCCAAGGAAGAGAGCCTACCCGGCCGCCTTCTGGCTGAAAGTCACATCGGGCTAGGAAGTGCTACCTGGGAAGTCAGTTTGCAGGGGCAATGGCCGCTGGGTGCACGTGTATGCCTAGGGCTCCCACACTGCCCAGAACATACATCAAGGTTCCCTCCACACAGCTCTTTCCTCACGTTAGCTCTGCAGTAAAGAGCTCACGAAACTAGGCCTTTCTTGGCTCGGGAAGTGAGGACCTGTTTGCAGGCCTCTTCTACTGGCGTCTGCAGAGCCCAACAATGGCTGTGCGAGGGAGGCCTAAAAACACAGTCTGTGGGTCTGCCTTTCCTCCCTCCAAGGAAGACCGCCTGCTTTGCCGCCTTCAAGCTGAAAGTCACATTGTCCTGGGAAGTGCTGCCTGGGAAGTCAGTTTGCAGGGGCAATGGCCGCTGGGTGCACGTGTATGCCTAGGGCTCTCACACTGCCCAGAACATCAAGGCTCCCTCCACACAGCCCTTCCGTCACGTTTGCTCAGCATGAGAGAGCTCGCGAAAGTAGGCCTTTTTTGGCTCGGGAAGTGAGGACCTGTTTGCAGGCCTCTTGTACGGGCGTCTGCAGGGCACCACGCTTGCTGTGCGAGCGAAGCCTAAAAACCCAATCTCTGGGGCTGCCTTTCCTCCCTCCAAGGAAGACAGCCTGCTCGGCCGCCTTGAAGCTGACAGTCACATTGGGCTGGGAAGTGCTACCTGGGAAGTCAGTTTGCAGGGCCCATCGCCGCTGGCTGCACGTTTACAGCTAGGCTTCCCACACTGCCCGAGAACATCAAGGCTCCCTCCACACAGCTCTTCCATCACGTTAGCTCTGCAGGAGAGAGCTCGCGAAACTAGGCCTTTCCTGGCTCGGGAAGTGAGGACCTGTTTGCAGGACTCTTGTACGGACGTCTGCAGAGCCCCGCACTTGCTGTGCGAGGGAGGCATAAAAACACAGTCTCTGGGGCTGCCTTTCCTCCCTCCAAGGAAGAGAGCCTACCCGGTCACCTTCTGGCTGAAAGTCACATCGGGCTTGGAAGTGCTATTTGGGAAGACTGTTTTCAGGGGCAATGGCCGCTGGGTGCACGTGTATGCCTAGGGCTCCCACACTGCCCAGAACATCAAGGTTCCCTCCACACAGCTCTTCCGTCACGTTAGCTCTGCAGGAGAGAGATCGCGAAACTAGGCCTTTCTTGGCTCGGGAAGTGAGGACCTGTTTGCCGGCCTCTTGTACTGGTGTCTGCTGAGCCCCACGCTTGCTGTGCGAGGGAGGCCTAAAAACCCAATCTCTGGGGCTGCCTTTTCTGCGTCCAAGGAAGAGAGCCTGCTCGGCCGCCTTCAAGCTGACAGTCACATTGGTCTGAGAAGTGCTAGTTGGGAAGTCAGTTTTCAGGGCCAATGGCCGCTGGGTGCCCCTGTATGCCTAGGGCTCCCATACTGCCAAGAACCTCAAGGTTCCCTCCACACAGCTCTTCCCTTACGTTAGCTCTGCAGTAAGGAGCTCACGAAACTAGGCCTTTCTTGGCTCGGGAAGTGAGGACCTGTTTGCAGTCCACTTGTACTGGAGTCTGCAGAGCCCAACCCTTGCTGTGCGAAGGAGGCCTAAAAACACCGTCTGTGGGTCTGCCTTTCCTCCCTCCAAGGAAGACCGCCTGCTTGGCCGCCTTCAAGCTGAAAGGCACATCGGACTGGGAAGTGCTAGTTGGGAAGTCTGTTTTCAAGGCCAATGGCCGCTGGGTGCACGTGTATGCCTAGGGCTCCCACACTGCCCAGAACATCAAGGTTCCCTCCACACAGCTCTTCCCTCACGTTAGCTCTGCAGTAAAGAGCTCACGAAACTAGGCCTTTCTTGGCTCGGGAAGTGAGGACCTGTTTGCAGGCCTCTTCTACTGGCGTCTGCAGAGCCCAACAATGGCTGTGCGAGGGAGGCCTTAAAACACAGTCTGTGGGTCTGCCTTTCCTCCCTCCAAGGAAGACCGCCTGCTTTGCCGCCTTCAAGCTGAAAGTCACATTGTCCTGGGAAGTGCTGCCTGGGAAGTCAGTTTGCAGGGGCAATGGCCGCTGGGTGCACGTGTATGCCTAGGGCTCTCACACTGCCCAGAACATCAAGGCTCCCTCCACACAGCCCTTCCGTCACGTTTGCTCAGCATGAGAGAGCTCGCGAAAGTAGGCCTTTTTTGGCTCGGGAAGTGAGGACCTGTTTGCAGGCCTCTTGTACTGTCATCTGCAGAGCCCCACACTTGCTGTGCGAGGCAGGCATAAAAACACAGTCTCTGGGGCTGCCTTTCCTCCCTCCAAGGAAGAGAGCCTGCTCGGCCGCCTTCAAGCTGACAGTCACCTTGGGCTGGGAAGTGCTAGTTGCGAAGTCAGTTTTCACCGTCAATGGCCGCTGGGTGCATGTGTATGCCTATGGCTCCCACACTGCCCAGAACATCAAGGTTCCCTCCACACAGCTCTTCCTTCACGTTAGCTCTGCAGTAAAGAGCTCACGAAACTAGGCCTTTCTTGGCTCGGGAGGTGAGGACCTGTTTGCAGTCCACTTGTACTGGAGTCTGCAGAGCCCAACCCTTGCTGTGCGAAGGAGGCCTAAAAACACCGTCTGTGGGTCTGCCTTTCCTCCCTCCAAGGAAGACCGCCTGCTTGGCCGCCTTCAAGCTGAAAGGCACATCGGACTGGGAAGTGCTAGTTGGGAAGTCAGTTTTCAAGGCCAATGGCCGCTGGGTGCACGTGTATGCCTAGGGCTCCCACACTGCCCAGAACATCAAGGTTCCCTCCACACAGCTCTTCCCTCACGTTAGCTCTGCAGTAAAGAGCTCACGAAACTAGGCCTTTCTTGGCTCGGGAGGTGAGGACCTGTTTGCAGTCCACTTGTACTGGAGTCTGCAGAGCCCAACCCTTGCTGTGCGAAGGAGGCCTAAAAACACCGTCTGTGGGTCTGCCTTTCCTCCCTCCGAGGAAGACCGCCTGCTCGGCCGCCTTCAAGCTGCAAGTCACATTGTGCTGGGAAGTGCTACCTGGGAAGTCAATTTTCAGGGGCCATGGCTGCTGGCTGCACGATTACAGCTAGGCCTCCCACACTGCCCGGGAACATCAAGGCTCCCTCCACAAAGCTCTTCCGTCACGTTAGCTCTGCAGGAGAGAGCTCGCGAGACTAGGCCTTTCCTGGCTCGGGAAGTGAGGACCTGCTCGCAGCAGTATGGGTCGGGCCTCTCAAGAGCCCCACGTTGCCTGCGTACTGGGGGCATGAAAACGCTCTCTCAGGGGCTGCCTTTCCTCCCTCCAAGGAAGAGAGCCTACCCGGCCGCCTTCTGGCTGAAAGTCACATCGGGCTAGGAAGTGCTACCTGGGAAGTCAGTTTGCAGGGGCAATGGCCGCTGGGTGCACGTGTATGCCTAGGGCTCCCACACTGCCCAGAACATACATCAAGGTTCCCTCCACACAGCTCTTTCCTCACGTTAGCTCTGCAGTAAAGAGCCTACGAAACTAGGCCTTTCTTGGCTCGGGAAGTGAGGACCTGTTTGCAGGCCTCTTCTACTGGCGTCTGCAGAGCCCAACAATGGCTGTGCGAGGGAGGCCTAAAAACACAGTCTGTGGGTCTGCCTTTCCTCCCTCCAAGGAAGACCGCCTGCTTTGCCGCCTTCAAGCTGAAAGTCACATTGTCCTGGGAAGTGCTGCCTGGGAAGTCAGTTTGCAGGGGCAATGGCCGCTGGGTGCACGTGTATGCCTAGGGCTCTCACACTGCCCAGAACATCAAGGCTCCCTCCACACAGCCCTTCCGTCACGTTTGCTCAGCATGAGAGAGCTCGCGAAAGTAGGCCTTTTTTGGCTCGGGAAGTGAGGACCTGTTTGCAGGCCTCTTGTACGGGCGTCTGCAGGGCACCACGCTTGCTGTGCGAGCGAAGCCTAAAAACCCAATCTCTGGGGCTGCCTTTCCTCCCTCCAAGGAAGACAGCCTGCTCGGCCGCCTTGAAGCTGACAGTCACATTGGGCTGGGAAGTGCTACCTGGGAAGTCAGTTTGCAGGGCCCATCGCCGCTGGCTGCACGTTTACAGCTAGGCTTCCCACACTGCCCGAGAACATCAAGGCTCCCTCCACACAGCTCTTCCATCACGTTAGCTCTGCAGGAGAGAGCTCGCGAAACTAGGCCTTTCCTGGCTCGGGAAGTGAGGACCTGTTTGCAGGACTCTTGTACGGACGTCTGCAGAGCCCCGCACTTGCTGTGCGAGGGAGGCATAAAAACACAGTCTCTGGGGCTGCCTTTCCTCCCTCCAAGGAAGAGAGCCTACCCGGTCACCTTCTGGCTGAAAGTCACATCGGGCTTGGAAGTGCTATTTGGGAAGACTGTTTTCAGGGGCAATGGCCGCTGGGTGCACGTGTATGCCTAGGGCTCCCACACTGCCCAGAACATCAAGGTTCCCTCCACACAGCTCTTCCGTCACGTTAGCTCTGCAGGAGAGAGATCGCGAAACTAGGCCTTTCTTGGCTCGGGAAGTGAGGACCTGTTTGCCGGCCTCTTGTACTGGTGTCTGCTGAGCCCCACGCTTGCTGTGCGAGGGAGGCCTAAAAACCCAATCTCTGGGGCTGCCTTTTCTGCGTCCAAGGAAGAGAGCCTGCTCGGCCGCCTTCAAGCTGACAGTCACATTGGTCTGAGAAGTGCTAGTTGGGAAGTCAGTTTTCAGGGCCAATGGCCGCTGGGTGCCCCTGTATGCCTAGGGCTCCCATACTGCCAAGAACCTCAAGGTTCCCTCCACACAGCTCTTCCCTTACGTTAGCTCTGCAGTAAGGAGCTCACGAAACTAGGCCTTTCTTGGCTCGGGAAGTGAGGACCTGTTTGCAGTCCACTTGTACTGGAGTCTGCAGAGCCCAACCCTTGCTGTGCGAAGGAGGCCTAAAAACACCGTCTGTGGGTCTGCCTTTCCTCCCTCCAAGGAAGACCGCCTGCTTGGCCGCCTTCAAGCTGAAAGGCACATCGGACTGGGAAGTGCTAGTTGGGAAGTCTGTTTTCAAGGCCAATGGCCGCTGGGTGCACGTGTATGCCTAGGGCTCCCACACTGCCCAGAACATCAAGGTTCCCTCCACACAGCTCTTCCCTCACGTTAGCTCTGCAGTAAAGAGCTCACGAAACTAGGCCTTTCTTGGCTCGGGAAGTGAGGACCTGTTTGCAGGCCTCTTCTACTGGCGTCTGCAGAGCCCAACAATGGCTGTGCGAGGGAGGCCTTAAAACACAGTCTGTGGGTCTGCCTTTCCTCCCTCCAAGGAAGACCGCCTGCTTTGCCGCCTTCAAGCTGAAAGTCACATTGTCCTGGGAAGTGCTGCCTGGGAAGTCAGTTTGCAGGGGCAATGGCCGCTGGGTGCACGTGTATGCCTAGGGCTCTCACACTGCCCAGAACATCAAGGCTCCCTCCACACAGCCCTTCCGTCACGTTTGCTCAGCATGAGAGAGCTCGCGAAAGTAGGCCTTTTTTGGCTCGGGAAGTGAGGACCTGTTTGCAGGCCTCTTGTACTGTCATCTGCAGAGCCCCACACTTGCTGTGCGAGGCAGGCATAAAAACACAGTCTCTGGGGCTGCCTTTCCTCCCTCCAAGGAAGAGAGCCTGCTCGGCCGCCTTCAAGCTGACAGTCACCTTGGGCTGGGAAGTGCTAGTTGCGAAGTCAGTTTTCACCGGCAATGGCCGCTGGGTGCATGTGTATGCCTATGGCTCCCACACTGCCCAGAACATCAAGGTTCCCTCCACACAGCTGTTCCTTCACGTTAGCTCTGCAGTAAAGAGCTCACGAAACTAGGCCTTTCTTGGCTCGGGAGGTGAGGACCTGTTTGCAGTCCACTTGTACTGGAGTCTGCAGAGCCCAACCCTTGCTGTGCGAAGGAGGCCTAAAAACACCGTCTGTGGGTCTGCCTTTCCTCCCTCCAAGGAAGACCGCCTGCTTGGCCGCCTTCAAGCTGAAAGGCACATCGGACTGGGAAGTGCTAGTTGGGAAGTCAGTTTTCAAGGCCAATGGCCGCTGGGTGCACGTGTATGCCTAGGGCTCCCACACTGCCCAGAACATCAAGGTTCCCTCCACACAGCTCTTCCCTCACGTTAGCTCTGCAGTAAAGAGCTCACGAAACTAGGCCTTTCTTGGCTCGGGAGGTGAGGACCTGTTTGCAGTCCACTTGTACTGGAGTCTGCAGAGCCCAACCCTTGCTGTGCGAAGGAGGCCTAAAAACACCGTCTGTGGGTCTGCCTTTCCTCCCTCCGAGGAAGACCGCCTGCTCGGCCGCCTTCAAGCTGCAAGTCACATTGTGCTGGGAAGTGCTACCTGGGAAGTCAATTTTCAGGGGCCATGGCTGCTGGCTGCACGATTACAGCTAGGCCTCCCACACTGCCCGGGAACATCAAGGCTCCCTCCACAAAGCTCTTCCGTCACGTTAGCTCTGCAGGAGAGAGCTCGCGAGACTAGGCCTTTCCTGGCTCGGGAAGTGAGGACCTGCTCGCAGCAGTATGGGTCGGGCCTCTCAAGAGCCCCACGTTGCCTGCGTACTGGGGGCATGAAAACGCTCTCTCAGGGGCTGCCTTTCCTCCCTCCAAGGAAGAGAGCCTACCCGGCCGCCTTCTGGCTGAAAGTCACATCGGGCTAGGAAGTGCTACCTGGGAAGTCAGTTTGCAGGGGCAATGGCCGCTGGGTGCACGTGTATGCCTAGGGCTCCCACACTGCCCAGAACATACATCAAGGTTCCCTCCACACAGCTCTTTCCTCACGTTAGCTCTGCAGTAAAGAGCCTACGAAACTAGGCCTTTCTTGGCTCGGGAAGTGAGGACCTGTTTGCAGGCCTCTTCTACTGGCGTCTGCAGAGCCCAACAATGGCTGTGCGAGGGAGGCCTAAAAACACAGTCTGTGGGTCTGCCTTTCCTCCCTCCAAGGAAGACCGCCTGCTTTGCCGCCTTCAAGCTGAAAGTCACATTGTCCTGGGAAGTGCTGCCTGGGAAGTCAGTTTGCAGGGGCAATGGCCGCTGGGTGCACGTGTATGCCTAGGGCTCTCACACTGCCCAGAACATCAAGGCTCCCTCCACACAGCCCTTCCGTCACGTTTGCTCAGCATGAGAGAGCTCGCGAAAGTAGGCCTTTTTTGGCTCGGGAAGTGAGGACCTGTTTGCAGGCCTCTTGTACGGGCGTCTGCAGGGCACCACGCTTGCTGTGCGAGCGAAGCCTAAAAACCCAATCTCTGGGGCTGCCTTTCCTCCCTCCAAGGAAGACAGCCTGCTCGGCCGCCTTGAAGCTGACAGTCACATTGGGCTGGGAAGTGCTACCTGGGAAGTCAGTTTGCAGGGCCCATCGCCGCTGGCTGCACGTTTACAGCTAGGCTTCCCACACTGCCCGAGAACATCAAGGCTCCCTCCACACAGCTCTTCCATCACGTTAGCTCTGCAGGAGAGAGCTCGCGAAACTAGGCCTTTCCTGGCTCGGGAAGTGAGGACCTGTTTGCAGGACTCTTGTACGGAGGTCTGCAGAGCCCCGCACTTGCTGTGCGATGGAGGCATAAAAACACAGTCTCTGGGGCTGCCATTCCTCCCTCCAAGGAAGAGAGCCTACCCGGTCACCTTCTGGCTGAAAGTCACATCGGGCTTGGAAGTGCTATTTGGGAAGACTGTTTTCAGGGGCAATGGCCGCTGGGTGCACGTGTATGCCTAGGGCTCCCACACTGCCCAGAACATACATCAAGGTTCCCTCCACACAGCTCTTTCCTCACGTTAGCTCTGCAGTAAAGAGCTCACGAAACTAGGCCTTTCTTGGCTCGGGAAGTGAGGACCTGTTTGCAGGCCTCTTCTACTGGCGTCTGCAGAGCCCAACAATGGCTGTGCGAGGGAGGCCTAAAAACACAGTCTGTGGGTCTGCCTTTCCTCCCTCCAAGGAAGACCGCCTGCTTTGCCGCCTTCAAGCTGAAAGTCACATTGTCCTGGGAAGTGCTGCCTGGGAAGTCAGTTTGCAGGGGCAATGGCCGCTGGGTGCACGTGTATGCCTAGGGCTCTCACACTGCCCAGAACATCAAGGCTCCCTCCACACAGCCCTTCCGTCACGTTTGCTCAGCATGAGAGAGCTCGCGAAAGTAGGCCTTTTTTGGCTCGGGAAGTGAGGACCTGTTTGCAGGCCTCTTGTACGGGCGTCTGCAGGGCACCACGCTTGCTGTGCGAGCGAAGCCTAAAAACCCAATCTCTGGGGCTGCCTTTCCTCCCTCCAAGGAAGACAGCCTGCTCGGCCGCCTTGAAGCTGACAGTCACATTGGGCTGGGAAGTGCTACCTGGGAAGTCAGTTTGCAGGGCCCATCGCCGCTGGCTGCACGTTTACAGCTAGGCTTCCCACACTGCCCGAGAACATCAAGGCTCCCTCCACACAGCTCTTCCATCACGTTAGCTCTGCAGGAGAGAGCTCGCGAAACTAGGCCTTTCCTGGCTCGGGAAGTGAGGACCTGTTTGCAGGACTCTTGTACGGACGTCTGCAGAGCCCCGCACTTGCTGTGCGAGGGAGGCATAAAAACACAGTCTCTGGGGCTGCCTTTCCTCCCTCCAAGGAAGAGAGCCTACCCGGTCACCTTCTGGCTGAAAGTCACATCGGGCTTGGAAGTGCTATTTGGGAAGACTGTTTTCAGGGGCAATGGCCGCTGGGTGCACGTGTATGCCTAGGGCTCCCACACTGCCCAGAACATCAAGGTTCCCTCCACACAGCTCTTCCGTCACGTTAGCTCTGCAGGAGAGAGATCGCGAAACTAGGCCTTTCTTGGCTCGGGAAGTGAGGACCTGTTTGCCGGCCTCTTGTACTGGTGTCTGCTGAGCCCCACGCTTGCTGTGCGAGGGAGGCCTAAAAACCCAATCTCTGGGGCTGCCTTTTCTGCGTCCAAGGAAGAGAGCCTGCTCGGCCGCCTTCAAGCTGACAGTCACATTGGTCTGAGAAGTGCTAGTTGGGAAGTCAGTTTTCAGGGCCAATGGCCGCTGGGTGCCCCTGTATGCCTAGGGCTCCCATACTGCCAAGAACCTCAAGGTTCCCTCCACACAGCTCTTCCCTTACGTTAGCTCTGCAGTAAGGAGCTCACGAAACTAGGCCTTTCTTGGCTCGGGAAGTGAGGACCTGTTTGCAGTCCACTTGTACTGGAGTCTGCAGAGCCCAACCCTTGCTGTGCGAAGGAGGCCTAAAAACACCGTCTGTGGGTCTGCCTTTCCTCCCTCCAAGGAAGACCGCCTGCTTGGCCGCCTTCAAGCTGAAAGGCACATCGGACTGGGAAGTGCTAGTTGGGAAGTCTGTTTTCAAGGCCAATGGCCGCTGGGTGCACGTGTATGCCTAGGGCTCCCACACTGCCCAGAACATCAAGGTTCCCTCCACACAGCTCTTCCCTCACGTTAGCTCTGCAGTAAAGAGCTCACGAAACTAGGCCTTTCTTGGCTCGGGAAGTGAGGACCTGTTTGCAGGCCTCTTCTACTGGCGTCTGCAGAGCCCAACAATGGCTGTGCGAGGGAGGCCTTAAAACACAGTCTGTGGGTCTGCCTTTCCTCCCTCCAAGGAAGACCGCCTGCTTTGCCGCCTTCAAGCTGAAAGTCACATTGTCCTGGGAAGTGCTGCCTGGGAAGTCAGTTTGCAGGGGCAATGGCCGCTGGGTGCACGTGTATGCCTAGGGCTCTCACACTGCCCAGAACATCAAGGCTCCCTCCACACAGCCCTTCCGTCACGTTTGCTCAGCATGAGAGAGCTCGCGAAAGTAGGCCTTTTTTGGCTCGGGAAGTGAGGACCTGTTTGCAGGCCTCTTGTACTGTCATCTGCAGAGCCCCACACTTGCTGTGCGAGGCAGGCATAAAAACACAGTCTCTGGGGCTGCCTTTCCTCCCTCCAAGGAAGAGAGCCTGCTCGGCCGCCTTCAAGCTGACAGTCACCTTGGGCTGGGAAGTGCTAGTTGCGAAGTCAGTTTTCACCGGCAATGGCCGCTGGGTGCATGTGTATGCCTATGGCTCCCACACTGCCCAGAACATCAAGGTTCCCTCCACACAGCTCTTCCTTCACGTTAGCTCTGCAGTAAAGAGCTCACGAAACTAGGCCTTTCTTGGCTCGGGAGGTGAGGACCTGTTTGCAGTCCACTTGTACTGGAGTCTGCAGAGCCCAACCCTTGCTGTGCGAAGGAGGCCTAAAAACACCGTCTGTGGGTCTGCCTTTCCTCCCTCCAAGGAAGACCGCCTGCTTGGCCGCCTTCAAGCTGAAAGGCACATCGGACTGGGAAGTGCTAGTTGGGAAGTCAGTTTTCAAGGCCAATGGCCGCTGGGTGCACGTGTATGCCTAGGGCTCCCACACTGCCCAGAACATCAAGGTTCCCTCCACACAGCTCTTCCCTCACGTTAGCTCTGCAGTAAAGAGCTCACGAAACTAGGCCTTTCTTGGCTCGGGAGGTGAGGACCTGTTTGCAGTCCACTTGTACTGGAGTCTGCAGAGCCCAACCCTTGCTGTGCGAAGGAGGCCTAAAAACACCGTCTGTGGGTCTGCCTTTCCTCCCTCCGAGGAAGACCGCCTGCTCGGCCGCCTTCAAGCTGCAAGTCACATTGTGCTGGGAAGTGCTACCTGGGAAGTCAATTTTCAGGGGCCATGGCTGCTGGCTGCACGATTACAGCTAGGCCTCCCACACTGCCCGGGAACATCAAGGCTCCCTCCACAAAGCTCTTCCGTCACGTTAGCTCTGCAGGAGAGAGCTCGCGAGACTAGGCCTTTCCTGGCTCGGGAAGTGAGGACCTGCTCGCAGCAGTATGGGTCGGGCCTCTCAAGAGCCCCACGTTGCCTGCGTACTGGGGGCATGAAAACGCTCTCTCAGGGGCTGCCTTTCCTCCCTCCAAGGAAGAGAGCCTACCCGGCCGCCTTCTGGCTGAAAGTCACATCGGGCTAGGAAGTGCTACCTGGGAAGTCAGTTTGCAGGGGCAATGGCCGCTGGGTGCACGTGTATGCCTAGGGCTCCCACACTGCCCAGAACATACATCAAGGTTCCCTCCACACAGCTCTTTCCTCACGTTAGCTCTGCAGTAAAGAGCCTACGAAACTAGGCCTTTCTTGGCTCGGGAAGTGAGGACCTGTTTGCAGGCCTCTTCTACTGGCGTCTGCAGAGCCCAACAATGGCTGTGCGAGGGAGGCCTAAAAACACAGTCTGTGGGTCTGCCTTTCCTCCCTCCAAGGAAGACCGCCTGCTTTGCCGCCTTCAAACTGAAAGTCACATTGTCCTGGGAAGTGCTGCCTGGGAAGTCAGTTTGCAGGGGCAATGGCCGCTGGGTGCACGTGTATGCCTAGGGCTCTCACACTGCCCAGAACATCAAGGCTCCCTCCACACAGCCCTTCCGTCACGTTTGCTCAGCATGAGAGAGCTCGCGAAAGTAGGCCTTTTTTGGCTCGGGAAGTGAGGACCTGTTTGCAGGCCTCTTGTACGGGCGTCTGCAGGGCACCACGCTTGCTGTGCGAGCGAAGCCTAAAAACCCAATCTCTGGGGCTGCCTTTCCTCCCTCCAAGGAAGACAGCCTGCTCGGCCGCCTTGAAGCTGACAGTCACATTGGGCTGGGAAGTGCTACCTGGGAAGTCAGTTTGCAGGGCCCATCGCCGCTGGCTGCACGTTTACAGCTAGGCTTCCCACACTGCCCGAGAACATCAAGGCTCCCTCCACACAGCTCTTCCATCACGTTAGCTCTGCAGGAGAGAGCTCGCGAAACTAGGCCTTTCCTGGCTCGGGAAGTGAGGACCTGTTTGCAGGACTCTTGTACGGACGTCTGCAGAGCCCCGCACTTGCTGTGCGAGGGAGGCATAAAAACACAGTCTCTGGGGCTGCCTTTCCTCCCTCCAAGGAAGAGAGCCTACCCGGTCACCTTCTGGCTGAAAGTCACATCGGGCTTGGAAGTGCTATTTGGGAAGACTGTTTTCAGGGGCAATGGCCGCTGGGTGCACGTGTATGCCTAGGGCTCCCACACTGCCCAGAACATCAAGGTTCCCTCCACACAGCTCTTCCGTCACGTTAGCTCTGCAGGAGAGAGATCGCGAAACTAGGCCTTTCTTGGCTCGGGAAGTGAGGACCTGTTTGCCGGCCTCTTGTACTGGTGTCTGCTGAGCCCCACGCTTGCTGTGCGAGGGAGGCCTAAAAACCCAATCTCTGGGGCTGCCTTTTCTGCGTCCAAGGAAGAGAGCCTGCTCGGCCGCCTTCAAGCTGACAGTCACATTGGTCTGAGAAGTGCTAGTTGGGAAGTCAGTTTTCAGGGCCAATGGCCGCTGGGTGCCCCTGTATGCCTAGGGCTCCCATACTGCCAAGAACCTCAAGGTTCCCTCCACACAGCTCTTCCCTTACGTTAGCTCTGCAGTAAGGAGCTCACGAAACTAGGCCTTTCTTGGCTCGGGAAGTGAGGACCTGTTTGCAGTCCACTTGTACTGGAGTCTGCAGAGCCCAACCCTTGCTGTGCGAAGGAGGCCTAAAAACACCGTCTGTGGGTCTGCCTTTCCTCCCTCCAAGGAAGACCGCCTGCTTGGCCGCCTTCAAGCTGAAAGGCACATCGGACTGGGAAGTGCTAGTTGGGAAGTCTGTTTTCAAGGCCAATGGCCGCTGGGTGCACGTGTATGCCTAGGGCTCCCACACTGCCCAGAACATCAAGG
This sequence comes from Giraffa tippelskirchi, assembly GCF_054371585.1. Lineage (NCBI taxonomy): Eukaryota > Metazoa > Chordata > Mammalia > Artiodactyla > Giraffidae > Giraffa > Giraffa tippelskirchi. The sequence continues at coordinate 105,842,418 of NC_137275.1, forward strand.
TTCCCTCCACACAGCTCTTCCCTCACGTTAGCTCTGCAGTAAAGAGCTCACGAAACTAGGCCTTTCTTGGCTCGGGAAGTGAGGACCTGTTTGCAGGCCTCTTCTACTGGCGTCTGCAGAGCCCAACAATGGCTGTGCGAGGGAGGCCTTAAAACACAGTCTGTGGGTCTGCCTTTCCTCCCTCCAAGGAAGACCGCCTGCTTTGCCGCCTTCAAGCTGAAAGTCACATTGTCCTGGGAAGTGCTGCCTGGGAAGTCAGTTTGCAGGGGCAATGGCCGCTGGGTGCACGTGTATGCCTAGGGCTCTCACACTGCCCAGAACATCAAGGCTCCCTCCACACAGCCCTTCCGTCACGTTTGCTCAGCATGAGAGAGCTCGCGAAAGTAGGCCTTTTTTGGCTCGGGAAGTGAGGACCTGTTTGCAGGCCTCTTGTACTGTCATCTGCAGAGCCCCACACTTGCTGTGCGAGGCAGGCATAAAAACACAGTCTCTGGGGCTGCCTTTCCTCCCTCCAAGGAAGAGAGCCTGCTCGGCCGCCTTCAAGCTGACAGTCACCTTGGGCTGGGAAGTGCTAGTTGCGAAGTCAGTTTTCACCGGCAATGGCCGCTGGGTGCATGTGTATGCCTATGGCTCCCACACTGCCCAGAACATCAAGGTTCCCTCCACACAGCTCTTCCTTCACGTTAGCTCTGCAGTAAAGAGCTCACGAAACTAGGCCTTTCTTGGCTCGGGAGGTGAGGACCTGTTTGCAGTCCACTTGTACTGGAGTCTGCAGAGCCCAACCCTTGCTGTGCGAAGGAGGCCTAAAAACACCGTCTGTGGGTCTGCCTTTCCTCCCTCCAAGGAAGACCGCCTGCTTGGCCGCCTTCAAGCTGAAAGGCACATCGGACTGGGAAGTGCTAGTTGGGAAGTCAGTTTTCAAGGCCAATGGCCGCTGGGTGCACGTGTATGCCTAGGGCTCCCACACTGCCCAGAACATCAAGGTTCCCTCCACACAGCTCTTCCCTCACGTTAGCTCTGCAGTAAAGAGCTCACGAAACTAGGCCTTTCTTGGCTCGGGAGGTGAGGACCTGTTTGCAGTCCACTTGTACTGGAGTCTGCAGAGCCCAACCCTTGCTGTGCGAAGGAGGCCTAAAAACACCGTCTGTGGGTCTGCCTTTCCTCCCTCCGAGGAAGACCGCCTGCTCGGCCGCCTTCAAGCTGCAAGTCACATTGTGCTGGGAAGTGCTACCTGGGAAGTCAATTTTCAGGGGCCATGGCTGCTGGCTGCACGATTACAGCTAGGCCTCCCACACTGCCCGGGAACATCAAGGCTCCCTCCACAAAGCTCTTCCGTCACGTTAGCTCTGCAGGAGAGAGCTCGCGAGACTAGGCCTTTCCTGGCTCGGGAAGTGAGGACCTGCTCGCAGCAGTATGGGTCGGGCCTCTCAAGAGCCCCACGTTGCCTGCGTACTGGGGGCATGAAAACGCTCTCTCAGGGGCTGCCTTTCCTCCCTCCAAGGAAGAGAGCCTACCCGGCCGCCTTCTGGCTGAAAGTCACATCGGGCTAGGAAGTGCTACCTGGGAAGTCAGTTTGCAGGGGCAATGGCCGCTGGGTGCACGTGTATGCCTAGGGCTCCCACACTGCCCAGAACATACATCAAGGTTCCCTCCACACAGCTCTTTCCTCACGTTAGCTCTGCAGTAAAGAGCCTACGAAACTAGGCCTTTCTTGGCTCGGGAAGTGAGGACCTGTTTGCAGGCCTCTTCTACTGGCGTCTGCAGAGCCCAACAATGGCTGTGCGAGGGAGGCCTAAAAACACAGTCTGTGGGTCTGCCTTTCCTCCCTCCAAGGAAGACCGCCTGCTTTGCCGCCTTCAAGCTGAAAGTCACATTGTCCTGGGAAGTGCTGCCTGGGAAGTCAGTTTGCAGGGGCAATGGCCGCTGGGTGCACGTGTATGCCTAGGGCTCTCACACTGCCCAGAACATCAAGGCTCCCTCCACACAGCCCTTCCGTCACGTTTGCTCAGCATGAGAGAGCTCGCGAAAGTAGGCCTTTTTTGGCTCGGGAAGTGAGGACCTGTTTGCAGGCCTCTTGTACGGGCGTCTGCAGGGCACCACGCTTGCTGTGCGAGCGAAGCCTAAAAACCCAATCTCTGGGGCTGCCTTTCCTCCCTCCAAGGAAGACAGCCTGCTCGGCCGCCTTGAAGCTGACAGTCACATTGGGCTGGGAAGTGCTACCTGGGAAGTCAGTTTGCAGGGCCCATCGCCGCTGGCTGCACGTTTACAGCTAGGCTTCCCACACTGCCCGAGAACATCAAGGCTCCCTCCACACAGCTCTTCCATCACGTTAGCTCTGCAGGAGAGAGCTCGCGAAACTAGGCCTTTCCTGGCTCGGGAAGTGAGGACCTGTTTGCAGGACTCTTGTACGGACGTCTGCAGAGCCCCGCACTTGCTGTGCGAGGGAGGCATAAAAACACAGTCTCTGGGGCTGCCTTTCCTCCCTCCAAGGAAGAGAGCCTACCCGGTCACCTTCTGGCTGAAAGTCACATCGGGCTTGGAAGTGCTATTTGGGAAGACTGTTTTCAGGGGCAATGGCCGCTGGGTGCACGTGTATGCCTAGGGCTCCCACACTGCCCAGAACATACATCAAGGTTCCCTCCACACAGCTCTTTCCTCACGTTAGCTCTGCAGTAAAGAGCTCACGAAACTAGGCCTTTCTTGGCTCGGGAAGTGAGGACCTGTTTGCAGGCCTCTTCTACTGGCGTCTGCAGAGCCCAACAATGGCTGTGCGAGGGAGGCCTAAAAACACAGTCTGTGGGTCTGCCTTTCCTCCCTCCAAGGAAGACCGCCTGCTTTGCCGCCTTCAAGCTGAAAGTCACATTGTCCTGGGAAGTGCTGCCTGGGAAGTCAGTTTGCAGGGGCAATGGCCGCTGGGTGCACGTGTATGCCTAGGGCTCTCACACTGCCCAGAACATCAAGGCTCCCTCCACACAGCCCTTCCGTCACGTTTGCTCAGCATGAGAGAGCTCGCGAAAGTAGGCCTTTTTTGGCTCGGGAAGTGAGGACCTGTTTGCAGGCCTCTTGTACGGGCGTCTGCAGGGCACCACGCTTGCTGTGCGAGCGAAGCCTAAAAACCCAATCTCTGGGGCTGCCTTTCCTCCCTCCAAGGAAGACAGCCTGCTCGGCCGCCTTGAAGCTGACAGTCACATTGGGCTGGGAAGTGCTACCTGGGAAGTCAGTTTGCAGGGCCCATCGCCGCTGGCTGCACGTTTACAGCTAGGCTTCCCACACTGCCCGAGAACATCAAGGCTCCCTCCACACAGCTCTTCCATCACGTTAGCTCTGCAGGAGAGAGCTCGCGCAACTAGGCCTTTCCTGGCTCGGGAAGTGAGGACCTGTTTGCAGGACTCTTGTACGGACGTCTGCAGAGCCCCGCACTTGCTGTGCGAGGGAGGCATAAAAACACAGTCTCTGGGGCTGCCTTTCCTCCCTCCAAGGAAGAGAGCCTACCCGGTCACCTTCTGGCTGAAAGTCACATCGGGCTTGGAAGTGCTATTTGGGAAGACTGTTTTCAGGGGCAATGGCCGCTGGGTGCACGTGTATGCCTAGGGCTCCCACACTGCCCAGAACATACATCAAGGTTCCCTCCACACAGCTCTTTCCTCACGTTAGCTCTGCAGTAAAGAGCTCACGAAACTAGGCCTTTCTTGGCTCGGGAAGTGAGGACCTGTTTGCAGGCCTCTTCTACTGGCGTCTGCAGAGCCCAACAATGGCTGTGCGAGGGAGGCCTAAAAACACAGTCTGTGGGTCTGCCTTTCCTCCCTCCAAGGAAGACCGCCTGCTTTGCCGCCTTCAAGCTGAAAGTCACATTGTCCTGGGAAGTGCTGCCTGGGAAGTCAGTTTGCAGGGGCAATGGCCGCTGGGTGCACGTGTATGCCTAGGGCTCTCACACTGCCCAGAACATCAAGGCTCCCTCCACACAGCCCTTCCGTCACGTTTGCTCAGCATGAGAGAGCTCGCGAAAGTAGGCCTTTTTTGGCTCGGGAAGTGAGGACCTGTTTGCAGGCCTCTTGTACGGGCGTCTGCAGGGCACCACGCTTGCTGTGCGAGCGAAGCCTAAAAACCCAATCTCTGGGGCTGCCTTTCCTCCCTCCAAGGAAGACAGCCTGCTCGGCCGCCTTGAAGCTGACAGTCACATTGGGCTGGGAAGTGCTACCTGGGAAGTCAGTTTGCAGGGCCCATCGCCGCTGGCTGCACGTTTACAGCTAGGCTTCCCACACTGCCCGAGAACATCAAGGCTCCCTCCACACAGCTCTTCCATCACGTTAGCTCTGCAGGAGAGAGCTCGCGAAACTAGGCCTTTCCTGGCTCGGGAAGTGAGGACCTGTTTGCAGGATTCTTGTACGGAGGTCTGCAGAGCCCCGCACTTGCTGTGCGAGGGAGGCATAAAAACACAGTCTCTGGGGCTGCCTTTCCTCCCTCCAAGGAAGAGAGCCTACCCGGTCACCTTCTGGCTGAAAGTCACATCGGGCTTGGAAGTGCTATTTGGGAAGACTGTTTTCAGGGGCAATGGCCGCTGGGTGCACGTGTATGCCTAGGGCTGCCACACTGCCCAGAACATCAAGGTTCCCTCCACACAGCTCTTCCGTCACGTTAGCTCTGCAGGAGAGAGATCGCGAAACTAGGCCTTTCTTGGCTCGGGAAGTGAGGACCTGTTTGCCGGCCTCTTGTACTGGTGTCTGCTGAGCCCCACGCTTGCTGTGCGAGGGAGGCCTAAAAACCCAATCTCTGGGGCTGCCTTTTCTGCGTCCAAGGAAGAGAGCCTGCTCGGCCGCCTTCAAGCTGACAGTCACATTGGTCTGAGAAGTGCTAGTTGGGAAGTCAGTTTTCAGGGCCAATGGCCGCTGGGTGCCCCTGTATGCCTAGGGCTCCCATACTGCCAAGAACTTCAAGGTTCCCTCCACTCAGCTCTTCCCTTACGTTAGCTCTGCAGTAAGGAGCTCACGAAACTAGGCCTTTCTTGGCTCGGGAAGTGAGGACCTGTTTGCAGTCCACTTGTACTGGAGTCTGCAGAGCCCAACCCTTGCTGTGCGAAGGAGGCCTAAAAACACCGTCTGTGGGTCTGCCTTTCCTTCCTCCAAGGAAGACCGCCTGCTTGGCCGCCTTCAAGCTGAAAGGCACATCGGACTGGGAAGTGCTAGTTGGGAAGTCTGTTTTCAAGGCCAATGGCCGGTGGGTGCACGTGTATGCCTAGGGCTCCCACACTGCCCAGAACATCAAGGTTCCCTCCACACAGCTCTTCCCTCACGTTAGCTCTGCAGTAAAGAGCTCACGAAACTAGGCCTTTCTTAGCTCGGGAAGTGAGGACCTGTTTGCAGGCCTCTTCTACTGGCGTCTGCAGAGCCCAACAATGGCTGTGCGAGGGAGGCCTAAAAACACAGTCTGTGGGTCTGCCTTTCCTCCCTCCAAGGAAGACCGCCTGCTTTGCCGCCTTCAAGCTGAAAGTCACATTGTCCTGGGAAGTGCTGCCTGGGAAGTCAGTTTGCAGGGGCAATGGCCGCTGGGTGCACGTGTATGCCTAGGGCTCTCACACTGCCCAGAACATCAAGGCTCCCTCCACACAGCCCTTCCGTCACGTTTGCTCAGCATGAGAGAGCTCGCGAAAGTAGGCCTTTTTTGGCTCGGGAAGTGAGGACCTGTTTGCAGGCCTCTTGTACGGGCGTCTGCAGAGCACCACGCTTGCTGTGCGAGCGAAGCCTAAAAACCCAATCTCTGGGGCTGCCTTTCCTCCCTCCAAGGAAGACAGCCTGCTCGGCCGCCTTGAAGCTGACAGTCACATTGGGCTGGGAAGTGCTACCTGGGAAGTCAGTTTGCAGGGCCCATCGCCGCTGGCTGCACGTTTACAGCTAGGCTTCCCACACTGCCCGAGAACATCAAGGCTCCCTCCACACAGCTCTTCCGTTACGTTAGCTCTGCAGGAGAGAGATCGCGAAACTAGGCCTTTCTTGGCTCTGGAAGTGAGGACCTGTTTGCCGGCCTCTTGTACTGGTGTCTGCTGAGCCCCACGCTTGCTGTGCCAGGGAGGCCTAAAAACCCAATCTCTGGGGCTGCCTTTTCTGCGTCCAAGGAAGAGAGCCTGCTCGGCCGCCTTCAAGCTGACAGTCACATTAGTCTGAGAAGTGCTAGTTGGGAAGTCAGTTTTCAGGGCCAATGGCCGCTGGGTGCCCCTGTATGCCTAGGGCCCCCCTACTGCCAAGAACCTCAAGGTTCCCTCCACACAGCTCTTCTCTTACCTTAGCTCTGCAGTAAGGAGCTCACGAAACTACGCCTTTCTTGGCTCGGGAAGTGAGGACCTGTTTGCAGTCCACTTGTACTGGAGTCTGCAGAGCCCAACCCTTGCTGTGCGAAGGAGGCCTAAAAACACCGTCTGTGGGTCTGCCTTTCCTCCCTCCAAGGAAGACCGCCTGCTTGGCCGCCTTCAAGCTGAAAGGCACATCGGACTGGGAAGTGCTAGTTGGGAAGTCTGTTTTCAAGGCCAATGGCCGCTGGGTGCACGTGTATGCCTAGGGCTCCCACACTGCCCAGAACATCAAGGTTCCCTCCACACAGCTCTTTCCTCACGTTAGCTCTGCAGTAAAGAGCTCACGAAACTAGGCCTTTCTTGGCTCGGGAAGTGAGGACCTGTTTGCAGGCCTCTTCTACTGGCGTCTGCAGAGCCCAACAATGGCTGTGCGAGGGAGGCCTAAAAACACAGTCTGTGGGTCTGCCTTTCCTCCCTCCAAGGAAGACCGCCTGCTTTGCCGCCTTCAAGCTGAAAGTCACATTGTCCTGGGAAGTGCTGCCTGGGAAGTCAGTTTGCAGGGGCAATGGCCGCTGGGTGCACGTGTATGCCTAGGGCTCTCACACTGCCCAGAACATCAAGGCTCCCTCCACACAGCCCTTCCGTCATGTTTGCTCAGCATGAGAGAGCTCGCGAAAGTAGGCCTTTTTTGGCTCGGGAAGTGAGGACCTGTTTGCAGGCCTCTTGTACGGACGTCTGCAGGGCACCACGCTTGCTGTGCGAGCGAAGCCTAAAAACCCAATCTCTGGGGCTGCCTTTCCTCCCTCCAAGGAAGACAGCCTGCTCGGCCGCCTTGAAGCTGACAGTCACATTGGGCTGGGATGTGCTACCTGGGAAGTCAGTTTGCAGGGCCCATCGCCGCTGGCTGCACGTTTACAGCTAGGCTTCCCACACTGCCCGAGAACATCAAGGCTCCCTCCACACAGCTCTTCCATCACGTTAGCTCTGCAGGAGAGAGCTCGCGAAACTAGGCCTTTCCTGGCTCGGGAAGTGAGGACCTGTTTGCAGGACTCTTGTACGGAGGTCTGCAGAGCCCCGCACTTGCTGTGCGAGGGAGGCATAAAAACACAGTCTCTGGGGCTGCCTTTCCTCCCTCCAAGGAAGAGAGCCTACCCGGTCACCTTCTGGCTGAAAGTCACATCGGGCGTGGAAGTGCTATTTGGGAAGACTGTTTTCAGGGGCAATGGCCGCTGGGTGCACGTGTATGCCTAGGGCTCCCACACTGCCCAGAACATACATCAAGGTTCCCTCCACACAGCTCTTCCCTCACGTTAGCTCTGCAGTAAAGAGCTCACGAAACTAGGCCTTTCTTGGCTCGGGAAGTGAGGACCTGTTTGCAGGCCTGTTCTACTGGCGTCTGCAGAGCCCAACAATGGCTGTGCGAGGGAGGCCTAAAAACACAGTCTGTGGGTCTGCCTTTCCTCCCTCCAAGGAAGACCGCCTGCTTTGCCGCCTTCAAGCTGAAAGTCACATTGTCCTGGGAAGTGCTGCCTGGGAAGTCAGTTTGCAGGGGCAATGGCCGCTGGGTGCACGTGTATGCCTAGGGCTCTCACACTGCCCAGAACATCAAGGCTCCCTCCACACAGCCCTTCCGTCACGTTTGCTCAGCATGAGAGAGCTCGCGAAAGTAGGCCTTTTTTGGCTCGGGAAGTGAGGACCTGTTTGCAGGCCTCTTGTACGGGCGTCTGCAGGGCACCACGCTTGCTGTGCGAGCGAAGCCTAAAAACCCAATCTCTGGGGCTGCCTTTCCTCCCTCCAAGGAAGACAGCCTGCTCGGCCGCCTTGAAGCTGACAGTCACATTGGGCTGGGAAGTGCTACCTGGGAAGTCAGTTTGCAGGGCCCATCGCCGCTGGCTGCACGTTTACAGCTAGGCTTCCCACACTGCCCGAGAACATCAAGGCTCCCTCCACACAGCTCTTCCATCACGTTAGCTCTGCAGGAGAGAGCTCGCGAAACTAGGCCTTTCCTGGCTCGGGAAGTGAGGACCTGTTTGCAGGACTCTTGTACGGAGGTCTGCAGAGCCCCGCACTTGCTGTGCGAGGGAGGCATAAAAACACAGTCTCTGGGGCTGCCTTTCCTCCCTCCAAGGAAGAGAGCCTACCCGGTCACCTTCTGGCTGAAAGTCACATCGGGCTTGGAAGTGCTATTTGGGAAGACTGTTTTCAGGGGCAATGGCCGCTGGGTGCACGTGTATGCCTAGGGCTCCCACACTGCCCAGAACATACATCAAGGTTCCCTCCACACAGCTCTTTCCTCACGTTAGCTCTGCAGTAAAGAGCTCACGAAACTAGGCCTTTCTTGGCTCGGGAAGTGAGGACCTGTTTGCAGGCCTCTTCTACTGGCGTCTGCAGAGCCCAACAATGGCTGTGCGAGGGAGGCCTAAAAACACAGTCTGTGGGTCTGCCTTTCCTCCCTCCAAGGAAGACCGCCTGCTTTGCCGCCTTCAAGCTGAAAGTCACATTGTCCTGGGAAGTGCTGCCTGGGAAGTCAGTTTGCAGGGGCAATGGCCGCTGGGTGCACGTGTATGCCTAGGGCTCTCACACTGCCCAGAACATCAAGGCTCCCTCCACACAGCCCTTCCGTCACGTTTGCTCAGCATGAGAGAGCTCGCGAAAGTAGGCCTTTTTTGGCTCGGGAAGTGAGGACCTGTTTGCAGGCCTCTTGTACGGGCGTCTGCAGGGCACCACGCTTGCTGTGCGAGCGAAGCCTAAAAACCCAATCTCTGGGGCTGCCTTTCCTCCCTCCAAGGAAGACAGCCTGCTCGGCCGCCTTGAAGCTGACAGTCACATTGGGCTGGGAAGTGCTACCTGGGAAGTCAGTTTGCAGGGCCCATCGCCGCTGGCTGCACGTTTACAGCTAGGCTTCCCACACTGCCCGAGAACATCAAGGCTCCCTCCACACAGCTCTTCCATCACGTTAGCTCTGCAGGAGAGAGCTCGCGAAACTAGGCCTTTCCTGGCTCGGGAAGTGAGGACCTGTTTGCAGGACTCTTGTACGGAGGTCTGCAGAGCCCCGCACTTGCTGTGCGAGGGAGGCCTAAAAACCCAATCTCTGGGGCTGCCTTTTCTGCGTCCAAGGAAGAGAGCCTGCTCGGCCGCCTTCAAGCTGACAGTCACATTGGTCTGAGAAGTGCTAGTTGGGAAGTCAGTTTTCAGGGCCAATGGCCGCTGGGTGCCCCTGTATGCCTAGGGCTCCCATACTGCCAAGAACCTCAAGGTTCCCTCCACACAGCTCTTCCCTTACGTTAGCTCTGCAGTAAGGAGCTCACGAAACTAGGCCTTTCTTGGCTCGGGAAGTGAGGACCTGTTTGCAGTCCACTTGTACTGGAGTCTGCAGAGCCCAACCCTTGCTGTGCGAAGGAGGCCTAAAAACACCGTCTGTGGGTCTGCCTTTCCTCCCTCCAAGGAAGACCGCCTGCTTGGCCGCCTTCAAGCTGAAAGGCACATCGGACTGGGAAGTGCTAGTTGGGAAGTCTGTTTTCAAGGCCAATGGCCGCTGGGTGCACGTGTATGCCTAGGGCTCCCACACTGCCCAGAACATCAAGGTTCCCTCCACACAGCTCTTCCCTCACGTTAGCTCTGCAGTAAAGAGCTCACGAAACTAGGCCTTTCTTGGCTCGGGAAGTGAGGACCTGTTTGCAGGCCTCTTCTACTGGCGTCTGCAGAGCCCAACAATGGCTGTGCGAGGGAGGCCTTAAAACACAGTCTGTGGGTCTGCCTTTCCTCCCTCCAAGGAAGACCGCCTGCTTTGCCGCCTTCAAGCTGAAAGTCACATTGTCCTGGGAAGTGCTGCCTGGGAAGTCAGTTTGCAGGGGCAATGGCCGCTGGGTGCACGTGTATGCCTAGGGCTCTCACACTGCCCAGAACATCAAGGCTCCCTCCACACAGCCCTTCCGTCACGTTTGCTCAGCATGAGAGAGCTCGCGAAAGTAGGCCTTTTTTGGCTCGGGAAGTGAGGACCTGTTTGCAGGCCTCTTGTACTGTCATCTGCAGAGCCCCACACTTGCTGTGCGAGGCAGGCATAAAAACACAGTCTCTGGGGCTGCCTTTCCTCCCTCCAAGGAAGAGAGCCTACCCGGTCACCTTCTGGCTGAAAGTCACATCGGGCTTGGAAGTGCTATTTGGGAAGACTGTTTTCAGGGGCAATGGCTGCTGGGTGCACGTGTATGCCTAGGGCTCCCACACTGCCCAGAACATACATCAAGGTTCCCTCCACACAGCTCTTTCCTCACGTTAGCTCTGCAGTAAAGAGCTCACGAAACTAGGCCTTTCTTGGCTCGGGAAGTGAGGACCTGTTTGCAGGCCTCTTCTACTGGCGTCTGCAGAGCCCAACAATGGCTGTGCGAGGGAGGCCTAAAAACACAGTCTGTGGGTCTGCCTTTCCTCTCTCCAAGGAAGACCGCCTGCTTTGCCGCCTTCAAGCTGAAAGTCACATTGTCCTGGGAAGTGCTGCCTGGGAAGTCAGTTTGCAGGGGCAATGGCCGCTGGGTGCACGTGTATGCCTAGGGCTCTCACACTGCCCAGAACATCAAGGCTCCCTCCACACAGCCCTTCCGTCACGTTTGCTCAGCATGAGAGAGCTCGCGAAAGTAGGCCTTTTTTGGCTCGGGAAGTGAGGACCTGTTTGCAGGCCTCTTGTACGGGCGTCTGCAGGGCACCACGCTTGCTGTGCGAGCGAAGCCTAAAAACCCAATCTCTGGGGCTGCCTTTCCTCCCTCCAAGGAAGACAGCCTGCTCGGCCGCCTTGAAGCTGACAGTCACATTGGGCTGGGAAGTGCTACCTGGGAAGTCAGTTTGCAGGGCCCATCGCCGCTGGCTGCACGTTTACAGCTAGGCTTCCCACACTGCCCGAGAACATCAAGGCTCCCTCCACACAGCTCTTCCATCACGTTAGCTCTGCAGGAGAGAGCTCGCGAAACTAGGCCTTTCCTGGCTCGGGAAGTGAGGACCTGTTTGCAGGACTCTTGTACGGAGGTCTGCAGAGCCCCGCACTTGCTGTGCGAGGGAGGCATAAAAACACAGTCTCTGGGGCTGCCTTTCCTCCCTCCAAGGAAGAGAGCCTACCCGGTCACCTTCTGGCTGAAAGTCACATCGGGCTTGGAAGTGCTATTTGGGAAGACTGTTTTCAGGGGCAATGGCCGCTGGGTGCACGTGTATGCCTAGGGCTCCCACACTGCCCAGAACATCAAGGTTCCCTCCACACAGCTCTTCCGTCACGTTAGCTCTGCAGGAGAGAGATCGGGAAACTAGACCTTTCTTGGCTCGGGAAGTGAGGACCTGTTTGCCGGCCTCTTGTACTGGTGTCTGCTGAGCCCCACGCTTGCTGTGCGAGGGAGGCCTAAAAACCCAATCTCTGGGGCTGCCTTTTCTGCGTCCAAGGAAGAGAGCCTGCTCGGCCGCCTTCAAGCTGACAGTCACATTGGTCTGAGAAGTGCTAGTTGGGAAGTCAGTTTTCAGGGCCAATGGCCGCTGGGTGCCCCTGTATGCCTAGGGCTCCCATACTGCCAAGAACCTCAAGGTTCCCTCCACACAGCTCTTCCCTTACGTTAGCTCTGCAGTAAGGAGCTCACGAAACTAGGCCTTTCTTGGCTCGGGAAGTGAGGACCTGTTTGCAGTCCACTTGTACTGGAGTCTGCAGAGCCCAACCCTTACTGTGCGAAGGAGGCCTAAAAACACCGTCTGTGGGTCTGCCTTTCCTCCCTCCAAGGAAGACCGCCTGCTTGGCCACCTTCAAGCTGAAAGGCACATCGGACTGGGAAGTGCTAGTTGGGAAGTCAGTTTTCAAGGCCAATGGCCGCTGGGTGCACGTGTATGCCTAGGGCTCCCACACTGCCCAGAACATCAAGGTTCCCTCCACACAGCTCTTCCCTCACGTTAGCTCTGCAGTAAAGAGCTCACGAAACTAGGCCTTTCTTGGCTCGGGAAGTGAGGACCTGTTTGCAGGCCTCTTTTACTGGCGTCTGCAGAGCCCAACAATGGCTGTGCGAGGGAGGCCTTAAAACACAGTCTGTGGGTCTGCCTTTCCTCCCTCCAAGGAAGACCGCCTGCTTTGCCGCCTTCAAGCTGAAAGTCACATTGTCCTGGGAAGTGCTGCCTGGGAAGTCAGTTTGCAGGGGCAATGGCCGCTGGGTGCACGTGTATGCCTAGGGCTCTCACACTGCCCAGAACATCAAGGCTCCCTCCACACAGCCCTTCCGTCACGTTTGCTCAGCATGAGAGAGCTCGCGAAAGTAGGCCTTTTTTGGCTCGGGAAGTGAGGACCTGTTTGCAGGCCTCTTGTACTGTCATCTGCAGAGCCCCACACTTGCTGTGCGAGGCAGGCATAAAAACACAGTCTCTGGGGCTGCCTTTCCTCCCTCCAAGGAAGAGAGCCTGCTCGGCCGCCTTCAAGCTGACAGTCACCTTGGGCTGGGAAGTGCTAGTTGCGAAGTCAGTTTTCACCGGCAATGGCCGCTGGGTGCATGTGTATGCCTATGGCTCCCACACTGCCCAGAACATCAAGGTTCCCTCCACACAGCTCCTCCTTCACGTTAGCTCTGCAGTAAAGAGCTCACGAAACTAGGCCTTTCTTGGCTCGGGAAGTGAGGACCTGTTTGCAGTCCACTTGTACTGGAGTCTGCAGAGCCCAACCCTTGCTGTGCGAAGGAGGCCTAAAAACACCGTCTGTGGGTCTGCCTTTGTTCCCTCCAAGGAAGACCGCCTGCTTGGCCACCTTCAAGCTGAAAGGCACATCGGACTGGGAAGTGCTAGTTGGGAAGTCAGTTTTCAAGGCCAATGGCCGCTGGGTGCACGTGTATGCCTAGGGCTCCCACACTGCCCAGAACATCAAGGTTCCCTCCACACAGCTCTTCCCTCACGTTAGCTCTGCAGTAAAGAGCTCACGAAACTAGGCCTTTCTTGGCTCGGGAGGTGAGGACCTGTTTGCAGTCCACTTGTACTGGAGTCTGCAGAGCCCAACCCTTGCTGTGCGAAGGAGGCCTAAAAACACCGTCTGTGGGTCTGCCTTTCCTCCCTCCGAGGAAGACCGCCTGCTCGGCCGCCTTCAAGCTGCAAGTCACATTGTGCTGGGAAGTGCTACCTGGGAAGTCAATTTTCAGGGGCCATGGCTGCTGGCTGCACGATTACAGCTAGGCCTCCCACACTGCCCGGGAACATCAAGGCTCCCTCCACAAAGCTCTTCCGTCACGTTAGCTCTGCAGGAGAGAGCTCGCGAGACTAGGCCTTTCCTGGCTCGGGAAGTGAGGACCTGCTCGCAGCAGTATGGGTCGGGCCTCTCAAGAGCCCCACGTTGCCTGCGTACTGGGGGCATGAAAACGCTCTCTCAGGGGCTGCCTTTCCTCCCTCCAAGGAAGAGAGCCTACCCGGCCGCCTTCTGGCTGAAAGTCACATCGGGCTAGGAAGTGCTACCTGGGAAGTCAGTTTGCAGGGGCAATGGCCGCTGGGTGCACGTGTATGCCTAGGGCTCCCACACTGCCCAGAACATACATCAAGGTTCCCTCCACACAGCTCTTTCCTCACGTTAGCTCTGCAGTAAAGAGCCTACGAAACTAGGCCTTTCTTGGCTCGGGAAGTGAGGACCTGTTTGCAGGCCTCTTCTACTGGCGTCTGCAGAGCCCAACAATGGCTGTGCGAGGGAGGCCTAAAAACACAGTCTGTGGGTCTGCCTTTCCTCCCTCCAAGGAAGACCGCCTGCTTTGCCGCCTTCAAGCTGAAAGTCACATTGTCCTGGGAAGTGCTGCCTGGGAAGTCAGTTTGCAGGGGCAATGGCCGCTGGGTGCACGTGTATGCCTAGGGCTCTCACACTGCCCAGAACATCAAGGCTCCCTCCACACAGCCCTTCCGTCACGTTTGCTCAGCATGAGAGAGCTCGCGAAAGTAGGCCTTTTTTGGCTCGGGAAGTGAGGACCTGTTTGCAGGCCTCTTGTACGGGCGTCTGCAGGGCACCACGCTTGCTGTGCGAGCGAAGCCTAAAAACCCAATCTCTGGGGCTGCCTTTCCTCCCTCCAAGGAAGACAGCCTGCTCGGCCGCCTTGAAGCTGACAGTCACATTGGGCTGGGAAGTGCTACCTGGGAAGTCAGTTTGCAGGGCCCATCGCCGCTGGCTGCACGTTTACAGCTAGGCTTCCCACACTGCCCGAGAACATCAAGGCTCCCTCCACACAGCTCTTCCATCACGTTAGCTCTGCAGGAGAGAGCTCGCGAAACTAGGCCTTTCCTGGCTCGGGAAGTGAGGACCTGTTTGCAGGACTCTTGTACGGAGGTCTGCAGAGCCCCGCACTTGCTGTGCGAGGGAGGCATAAAAACACAGTCTCTGGGGCTGCCTTTCCTCCCTCCAAGGAAGAGAGCCTACCCGGTCACCTTCTGGCTGAAAGTCACATCGGGCTTGGAAGTGCTATTTGGGAAGACTGTTTTCAGGGGCAATGGCCGCTGGGTGCACGTGTATGCCTAGGGCTCCCACACTGCCCAGAACATCAAGGTTCCCTCCACACAGCTCTTCCGTCACGTTAGCTCTGCAGGAGAGAGATCGGGAAACTAGGCCTTTCTTGGCTCGGGAAGTGAGGACCTGTTTGCCGGCCTCTTGTACTGGTGTCTGCTGAGCCCCACGCTTGCTGTGCGAGGGAGGCCTAAAAACCCAATCTCTGGGGCTGCCTTTTCTGCGTCCAAGGAAGAGAGCCTGCTCGGCCGCCTTCAAGCTGACAGTCACATTGGTCTGAGAAGTGCTAGTTGGGAAGTCAGTTTTCAGGGCCAATGGCCGCTGGGTGCCCCTGTATGCCTAGGGCTCCCATACTGCCAAGAACCTCAAGGTTCCCTCCACACAGCTCTTCCCTTACGTTAGCTCTGCAGTAAGGAGCTCACGAAACTAGGCCTTTCTTGGCTCGGGAAGTGAGGACCTGTTTGCAGTCCACTTGTACTGGAGTCTGCAGAGCCCAACCCTTGCTGTGCGAAGGAGGCCTAAAAACACCGTCTGTGGGTCTGCCTTTCCTCCCTCCAAGGAAGACCGCCTGCTTGGCCGCCTTCAAGCTGAAAGGCACATCGGACTGGGAAGTGCTAGTTGGGAAGTCTGTTTTCAAGGCCAATGGCCGCTGGGTGCACGTGTATGCCTAGGGCTCCCACACTGCCCAGAACATCAAGGTTCCCTCCACACAGCTCTTCCCTCACGTTAGCTCTGCAGTAAAGAGCTCACGAAACTAGGCCTTTCTTGGCTCGGGAAGTGAGGACCTGTTTGCAGGCCTCTTCTACTGGCGTCTGCAGAGCCCAACAATGGCTGTGCGAGGGAGGCCTTAAAACACAGTCTGTGGGTCTGCCTTTCCTCCCTCCAAGGAAGACCGCCTGCTTTGCCGCCTTCAAGCTGAAAGTCACATTGTCCTGGGAAGTGCTGCCTGGGAAGTCAGTTTGCAGGGGCAATGGCTGCTGGGTGCACGTGTATGCCTAGGGCTCTCACACTGCCCAGAACATCAAGGCTCCCTCCACACAGCCCTTCCGTCACGTTTGCTCAGCATGAGAGAGCTCGCGAAAGTAGGCCTTTTTTGGCTCGGGAAGTGAGGACCTGTTTGCAGGCCTCTTGTACTGTCATCTGCAGAGCCCCACACTTGCTGTGCGAGGCAGGCATAAAAACACAGTCTCTGCGGCTGCCTTTCCTCCCTCCAAGGAAGAGAGCCTGCTCGGCCGCCTTCAAGCTGACAGTCACCTTGGGCTGGGAAGTGCTAGTTGCGAAGTCAGTTTTCACCGGCAATGGCCGCTGGGTGCATGTGTATGCCTATGGCTCCCACACTGCCCAGAACATCAAGGTTCCCTCCACACAGCTCTTCCTTCACGTTAGCTCTGCAGTAAAGAGCTCACGAAACTAGGCCTTTCTTGGCTCGGGAGGTGAGGACCTGTTTGCAGTCCACTTGTACTGGAGTCTGCAGAGCCCAACCCTTGCTGTGCGAAGGAGGCCTAAAAACACCGTCTGTGGGTCTGCCTTTCCTCCCTCCAAGGAAGACCGCCTGCTTGGCCGCCTTCAAGCTGAAAGGCACATCGGACTGGGAAGTGCTAGTTGGGAAGTCAGTTTTCAAGGCCAATGGCCGCTGGGTGCACGTGTATGCCTAGGGCTCCCACACTGCCCAGAACATCAAGCTTCCCTCCACACAGCACTTCCCTCACGTTAGCTCTGCAGTAAAGAGCTCACGAAACTAGGCCTTTCTTGGCTCGGGAGGTGAGGACCTGTTTGCAGTCCACTTGTACTGGAGTCTGCAGAGCCCAACCCTTGCTGTGCGAAGGAGGCCTAAAAACACCGTCTGTGGGTCTGCCTTTCCTCCCTCCGAGGAAGACCGCCTGCTCGGCCGCCTTCAAGCTGCAAGTCACATTGTGCTGGGAAGTGCTACCTGGGAAGTCAATTTTCAGGGGCCATGGCTGCTGGCTGCACGATTACAGCTAGGCCTCCCACACTGCCCGGGAACATCAAGGCTCCCTCCACAAAGCTCTTCCGTCACGTTAGCTCTGCAGGAGAGAGCTCGCGAGACTAGGCCTTTCCTGGCTCGGGAAGTGAGGACCTGCTCGCAGCAGTATGGGTCGGGCCTCTCAAGAGCCCCACGTTGCCTGCGTACTGGGGGCATGAAAACGCTCTCTCAGGGGCTGCCTTTCCTCCCTCCAAGGAAGAGAGCCTACCCGGCCGCCTTCTGGCTGAAAGTCACATCGGGCTAGGAAGTGCTACCTGGGAAGTCAGTTTGCAGGGCCCATCGCCGCTGGCTGCACGTTTACAGCTAGGCTTCCCACACTGCCCGAGAACATCAAGGCTCCCTCCACACAGCTCTTCCATCAGGTTAGCTCTGCAGGAGAGAGCTCGCGAAACTAGGCCTTTCCTGGCTCGGGAAGTGAGGACCTGTTTGCAGGACTCTTGTACGGAGGTCTGCAGAGCCCCGCACTTGCTGTGCGAGGGAGGCATAAAAACACAGTCTCTGGGGCTGCCTTTCCTCCCTCCAAGGAAGAGAGCCTACCCGGTCACCTTCTGGCTGAAAGTCACATCGGGCTTGGAAGTGCTATTTGGGAAGACTGTTTTCAGGGGCAATGGCCGCTGGGTGCACGTGTATGCCTAGGGCTCCCACACTGCCCAGAACATCAAGGTTCCCTCCACACAGCTCTTCCGTCACGTTAGCTCTGCAGGAGAGAGATCGGGAAACTAGGCCTTTCTTGGCTCGGGAAGTGAGGACCTGTTTGCCGGCCTCTTGTACTGGTGTCTGCTGAGCCCCACGCTTGCTGTGCGAGGGAGGCCTAAAAACCCAATCTCTGGGGCTGCCTTTTCTGCGTCCAAGGAAGAGAGCCTGCTCGGCCGCCTTCAAGCTGACAGTCACATTGGTCTGAGAAGTGCTAGTTGGGAAGTCAGTTTTCAGGGCCAATGGCCGCTGGGTGCCCTGTATGCCTAGGGCTCCCATACTGCCAAGAACCTCAAGGTTCCCTCCACACAGCTCTTCCCTTACGTTAGCTCTGCAGTAAGGAGCTCACGAAACTAGGCCTTTCTTGGCTCGGGAAGTGAGGACCTGTTTGCAGTCCACTTGTACTGGAGTCTGCAGAGCCCAACCCTTGCTGTGCGAAGGAGGCCTAAAAACACCGTCTGTGGGTCTGCCTTTCCTCCCTCCAAGGAAGACCGCCTGCTTGGCCGCCTTCAAGCTGAAAGGCACATCGGACTGGGAAGTGCTAGTTGGGAAGTCAGTTTTCAAGGCCAATGGCCGCTGGGTGCACGTGTATGCCTAGGGCTCCCACACTGCCCAGAACATCAAGGTTCCCTCCACACAGCTCTTCCCTCACGTTAGCTCTGCAGTAAAGAGCTCACGAAACTAGGCCTTTCTTGGCTCGGGAAGTGAGGACCTGTTTGCAGGCCTCTTCTACTGGCGTCTGCAGAGCCCAACAATGGCTGTGCGAGGGAGGCCTTAAAACACAGTCTGTGGGTCTGCCTTTCCTCCCTCCAAGGAAGACCGCCTGCTTTGCCGCCTTCAAGCTGAAAGTCACATTGTCCTGGGAAGTGCTGCCTGGGAAGTCAGTTTGCAGGGGCAATGGCCGCTGGGTGCACGTGTATGCCTAGGGCTCTCACACTGCCCAGAACATCAAGGCTCCCTCCACACAGCCCTTCCGTCACGTTTGCTCAGCATGAGAGAGCTCGCGAAAGTAGGCCTTTTTTGGCTCGGGAAGTGAGGACCTGTTTGCAGGCCTCTTGTACTGTCATCTGCAGAGCCCCACACTTGCTGTGCGAGGCAGGCATAAAAACACAGTCTCTGGGGCTGCCTTTCCTCCCTCCAAGGAAGAGAGCCTGCTCGGCCGCCTTCAAGCTGACAGTCACCTTGGGCTGGGAAGTGCTAGTTGCGAAGTCAGTTTTCACCGGCAATGGCCGCTGGGTGCATGTGTATGCCTATGGCTCCCACACTGCCCAGAACATCAAGGTTCCCTCCACACAGCTCTTCCTTCACGTTAGCTCTGCAGTAAAGAGCTCACGAAACTAGGCCTTTCTTGGCTCGGGAGGTGAGGACCTGTTTGCAGTCCACTTGTACTGGAGTCTGCAGAGCCCAACCCTTGCTGTGCGAAGGAGGCCTAAAAACACCGTCTGTGGGTCTGCCTTTCCTCCCTCCGAGGAAGACCGCCTGCTCGGCCGCCTTCAAGCTGCAAGTCACATTGTGCTGGGAAGTGCTACCTGGGAAGTCAATTTTCAGGGGCCATGGCTGCTGGCTGCACGATTACAGCTAGGCCTCCCACACTGCCCGGGAACATCAAGGCTCCCTCCACAAAGCTCTTCCGTCACGTTAGCTCTGCAGGAGAGAGCTCGCGAGACTAGGCCTTTCCTGGCTCGGGAAGTGAGGACCTGCTCGCAGCAGTATGGGTCGGGCCTCTCAAGAGCCCCACGTTGCCTGCGTACTGGGGGCATGAAAACGCTCTCTCAGGGGCTGCCTTTCCTCCCTCCAAGGAAGAGAGCCTACCCGGCCGCCTTCTGGCTGAAAGTCACATCGGGCTAGGAAGTGCTACCTGGGAAGTCAGTTTGCAGGGGCAATGGCCGCTGGGTGCACGTGTATGCCTAGGGCTCCCACACTGCCCAGAACATACATCAAGGTTCCCTCCACACAGCTCTTTCCTCACGTTAGCTCTGCAGTAAAGAGCCTACGAAACTAGGCCTTTCTTGGCTCGGGAAGTGAGGACCTGTTTGCAGGCCTCTTCTACTGGCGTCTGCAGAGCCCAACAATGGCTGTGCGAGGGAGGCCTAAAAACACAGTCTGTGGGTCTGCCTTTCCTCCCTCCAAGGAAGACCGCCTGCTTTGCCGCCTTCAAGCTGAAAGTCACATTGTCCTGGGAAGTGCTGCCTGGGAAGTCAGTTTGCAGGGGCAATGGCCGCTGGGTGCACGTGTATGCCTAGGGCTCTCACACTGCCCAGAACATCAAGGCTCCCTCCACACAGCCCTTCCGTCACGTTTGCTCAGCATGAGAGAGCTCGCGAAAGTAGGCCTTTTTTGGCTCGGGAAGTGAGGACCTGTTTGCAGGCCTCTTGTACGGGCGTCTGCAGGGCACCACGCTTGCTGTGCGAGCGAAGCCTAAAAACCCAATCTCTGGGGCTGCCTTTCCTCCCTCCAAGGAAGACAGCCTGCTCGGCCGCCTTGAAGCTGACAGTCACATTGGGCTGGGAAGTGCTACCTGGGAAGTCAGTTTGCAGGGCCCATCGCCGCTGGCTGCACGTTTACAGCTAGGCTTCCCACACTGCCCGAGAACATCAAGGCTCCCTCCACACAGCTCTTCCATCACGTTAGCTCTGCAGGAGAGAGCTCGCGAAACTAGGCCTTTCCTGGCTCGGGAAGTGAGGACCTGTTTGCAGGACTCTTGTACGGACGTCTGCAGAGCCCCGCACTTGCTGTGCGAGGGAGGCATAAAAACACAGTCTCTGGGGCTGCCTTTCCTCCCTCCAAAGAAGAGAGCCTACCCGGTCACCTTCTGGCTGAAAGTCACATCGGGCGTGGAAGTGCTATTTGGGAAGACTGTTTTCAGGGGCAATGGCCGCTGGGTGCACGTGTATGCCTAGGGCTCCCACACTGCCCAGAACATACATCAAGATTCCCTCCACACAGCTCTTTCCTCACGTTAGCTCTGCAGTAAAGAGCTCACGAAACTAGGCCTTTCTTGGCTCGGGAAGTGAGGACCTGTTTGCAGGCCTCTTCTACTGGCGTCTGCAGAGCCCAACAATGGCTGTGCGAGGGAGGCCTAAAAACACAGTCTGTGGGTCTGCCTTTCCTCCCTCCAAGGAAGACCGCCTGCTTTGCCGCCTTCAAGCTGAAAGTCACATTGTCCTGGGAAGTGCTGCCTGGGAAGTCAGTTTGCAGGGGCAATGGCCGCTGGGTGCACGTGTATGCCTAGGGCTCTCACACTGCCCAGAACATCAAGGCTCCCTCCACACAGCCCTTCCGTCACGTTTGCTCAGCATGAGAGAGCTCGCGAAAGTAGGCCTTTTTTGGCTCGGGAAGTGAGGACCTGTTTGCAGGCCTCTTGTACGGGCGTCTGCAGGGCACCACGCTTGCTGTGCGAGCGAAGCCTAAAAACCCAATCTCTGGGGCTGCCTTTCCTCCCTCCAAGGAAGACAGCCTGCTCGGCCGCCTTGAAGCTGACAGTCACATTGGGCTGGGAAGTGCTACCTGGGAAGTCAGTTTGCAGGGCCCATCGCCGCTGGCTGCACGTTTACAGCTAGGCTTCCCACACTGCCCGAGAACATCAAGGCTCCCTCCACACAGCTCTTCCATCACGTTAGCTCTGCAGGAGAGAGCTCGCGAAACTAGGCCTTTCCTGGCTCGGGAAGTGAGGACCTGTTTGCAGGACTCTTGTACGGAGGTCTGCAGAGCCCCGCACTTGCTGTGCGAGGGAGGCATAAAAACACAGTCTCTGGGGCTGCCTTTCCTCCCTCCAAGGAAGAGAGCCTACCCGGTCACCTTCTGGCTGAAAGTCACATCGGGCTTGGAAGTGCTATTTGGGAAGACTGTTTTCAGGGGCAATGGCCGCTGGGTGCACGTGTATGCCTAGGGCTCCCACACTGCCCAGAACATCAAGGTTCCCTCCACACAGCTCTTCCGTCACGTTAGCTCTGCAGGAGAGAGATCGGGAAACTAGGTCTTTCTTGGCTCGGGAAGTGAGGACCTGTTTGCCGGCCTCTTGTACTGGTGTCTGCTGAGCCCCACGCTTGCTGTGCGAGGGAGGCCTAAAAACCCAATCTCTGGGGCTGCCTTTTCTGCGTCCAAGGAAGAGAGCCTGCTCGGCCGCCTTCAAGCTGACAGTCACATTGGTCTGAGAAGTGCTAGTTGGGAAGTCAGTTTTCAGGGCCAATGGCCGCTGGGTGCCCTGTATGCCTAGGGCTCCCATACTGCCAAGAACCTCAAGGTTCCCTCCACACAGCTCTTCCCTTACGTTAGCTCTGCAGTAAGGAGCTCACGAAACTAGGCCTTTCTTGGCTCGGGAAGTGAGGACCTGTTTGCAGTCCACTTGTACTGGAGTCTGCAGAGCCCAACCCTTGCTGTGCGAAGGAGGCCTAAAAACACCGTCTGTGGGTCTGCCTTTCCTCCCTCCAAGGAAGACCGCCTGCTTGGCCGCCTTCAAGCTGAAAGGCACATCGGACTGGGAAGTGCTAGTTGGGAAGTCAGTTTTCAAGGCCAATGGCCGCTGGGTGCACGTGTATGCCTAGGGCTCCCACACTGCCCAGAACATCAAGGTTCCCTCCACACAGCTCTTCCCTCACGTTAGCTCTGCAGTAAAGAGCTCACGAAACTAGGCCTTTCTTGGCTCGGGAAGTGAGGACCTGTTTGCAGGCCTCTTCTACTGGCGTCTGCAGAGCCCAACAATGGCTGTGCGAGGGAGGCCTTAAAACACAGTCTGTGGGTCTGCCTTTCCTCCCTCCAAGGAAGACCGCCTGCTTTGCCGCCTTCAAGCTGAAAGTCACATTGTCCTGGGAAGTGCTGCCTGGGAAGTCAGTTTGCAGGGGCAATGGCCGCTGGGTGCACGTGTATGCCTAGGGCTCTCACACTGCCCAGAACATCAAGGCTCCCTCCACACAGCCCTTCCGTCACGTTTGCTCAGCATGAGAGAGCTCGCGAAAGTAGGCCTTTTTTGGCTCGGGAAGTGAGGACCTGTTTGCAGGCCTCTTGTACTGTCATCTGCAGAGCCCCACACTTGCTGTGCGAGGCAGGCATAAAAACACAGTCTCTGGGGCTGCCTTTCCTCCCTCCAAGGAAGAGAGCCTGCTCGGCCGCCTTCAAGCTGACAGTCACCTTGGGCTGGGAAGTGCTAGTTGCGAAGTCAGTTTTCACCGGCAATGGCCGCTGGGTGCATGTGTATGCCTATGGCTCCCACACTGCCCAGAACATCAAGGTTCCCTCCACACAGCTCTTCCTTCACGTTAGCTCTGCAGTAAAGAGCTCACGAAACTAGGCCTTTCTTGGCTCGGGAGGTGAGGACCTGTTTGCAGTCCACTTGTACTGGAGTCTGCAGAGCCCAACCCTTGCTGTGCGAAGGAGGCCTAAAAACACCGTCTGTGGGTCTGCCTTTCCTCCCTCCAAGGAAGACCGCCTGCTTGGCCGCCTTCAAGCTGAAAGGCACATCGGACTGGGAAGTGCTAGTTGGGAAGTCAGTTTTCAAGACCAATGGCCGCTGGGTGCACGTGTATGCCTAGGGCTCCCACACTGCCCAGAACATCAAGGTTCCCTCCACACAGCTCTTCCCTCACGTTAGCTCTGCAGTAAAGAGCTCACGAAACTAGGCCTTTCTTGGCTCGGGAGGTGAGGACCTGTTTGCAGTCCACTTGTACTGGAGTCTGCAGAGCCCAACCCTTGCTGTGCGAAGGAGGCCTAAAAACACCGTCTGTGGGTCTGCCTTTCCTCCCTCCGAGGAAGACCGCCTGCTCGGCCGCCTTCAAGCTGCAAGTCACATTGTGCTGGGAAGTGCTACCTGGGAAGTCAATTTTCAGGGGCCATGGCTGCTGGCTGCACGATTACAGCTAGGCCTCCCACACTGCCCGGGAACATCAAGGTTCCCTCCACAAAGCTCTTCCGTCACGTTAGCTCTGCAGGAGAGAGCTCGCGAGACTAGGCCTTTCCTGGCTCGGGAAGTGAGGACCTGCTCGCAGCAGTATGGGTCGGGCCTCTCAAGAGCCCCACGTTGCCTGCGTACTGGGGGCATGAAAACGCTCTCTCAGGGGCTGCCTTTCCTCCCTCCAAGGAAGAGAGCCTACCCGGCCGCCTTCTGGCTGAAAGTCACATCGGGCTAGGAAGTGCTACCTGGGAAGTCAGTTTGCAGGGGCAATGGCCGCTGGGTGCACGTGTATGCCTAGGGCTCCCACACTGCCCAGAACATACATCAAGGTTCCCTCCACACAGCTCTTTCCTCACGTTAGCTCTGCAGTAAAGAGCCTACGAAACTAGGCCTTTCTTGGCTCGGGAAGTGAGGACCTGTTTGCAGGCCTCTTCTACTGGCGTCTGCAGAGCCCAACAATGGCTGTGCGAGGGAGGCCTAAAAACACAGTCTGTGGGTCTGCCTTTCCTCCCTCCAAGGAAGACCGCCTGCTTTGCCGCCTTCAACCTGAAAGTCACATTGTCCTGGGAAGTGCTGCCTGGGAAGTCAGTTTGCAGGGGCAATGGCCGCTGGGTGCACGTGTATGCCTAGGGCTCTCACACTGCCCAGAACATCAAGGCTCCCTCCACACAGCCCTTCCGTCACGTTTGCTCAGCATGAGAGAGCTCGCGAAAGTAGGCCTTTTTTGGCTCGGGAAGTGAGGACCTGTTTGCAGGCCTCTTGTACGGGCGTCTGCAGGGCACCACGCTTGCTGTGCGAGCGAAGCCTAAAAACCCAATCTCTGGGGCTGCCTTTCCTCCCTCCAAGGAAGACAGCCTGCTCGGCCGCCTTGAAGCTGACAGTCACATTGGGCTGGGAAGTGCTACCTGGGAAGTCAGTTTGCAGGGCCCATCGCCGCTGGCTGCACGTTTACAGCTAGGCTTCCCACACTGCCCGAGAACATCAAGGCTCCCTCCACACAGCTCTTCCATCACGTTAGCTCTGCAGGAGAGAGCTCGCGAAACTAGGCCTTTCCTGGCTCGGGAAGTGAGGACCTGTTTGCAGGACTCTTGTACGGAGGTCTGCAGAGCCCCGCACTTGCTGTGCGAGGGAGGCATAAAAACACAGTCTCTGGGGCTGCCTTTCCTCCCTCCAAGGAAGAGAGCCTACCCGGTCACCTTCTGGCTGAAAGTCACATCGGGCTTGGAAGTGCTATTTGGGAAGACTGTTTTCAGGGGCAATGGCCGCTGGGTGCACGTGTATGCCTAGGGCTCCCACACTGCCCAGAACATACATCAAGGTTCCCTCCACACAGCTCTTTCCTCACGTTAGCTCTGCAGTAAAGAGCTCACGAAACTAGGCCTTTCTTGGCTCGGGAAGTGAGGACCTGTTTGCAGGCCTCTTCTACTGGCGTCTGCAGAGCCCAACAATGGCTGTGCGAGGGAGGCCTAAAAACACAGTCTGTGGGTCTGCCTTTCCTCCCTCCAAGGAAGACCGCCTGCTTTGCCGCCTTCAAGCTGAAAGTCACATTGTCCTGGGAAGTGCTGCCTGGGAAGTCAGTTTGCAGGGGCAATGGCCGCTGGGTGCACGTGTATGCCTAGGGCTCTCACACTGCCCAGAACATCAAGGCTCCCTCCACACAGCCCTTCCGTCACGTTTGCTCAGCATGAGAGAGCTCGCGAAAGTAGGCCTTTTTTGGCTCGGGAAGTGAGGACCTGTTTGCAGGCCTCTTGTACGGGCGTCTGCAGGGCACCACGCTTGCTGTGCGAGCGAAGCCTAAAAACCCAATCTCTGGGGCTGCCTTTCCTCCCTCCAAGGAAGACAGCCTGCTCGGCCGCCTTGAAGCTGACAGTCACATTGGGCTGGGAAGTGCTACCTGGGAAGTCAGTTTGCAGGGCCCATTGCCGCTGGCTGCACGTTTACAGCTAGGCTTC
Source organism: Giraffa tippelskirchi (assembly GCF_054371585.1). Classification (NCBI taxonomy): domain Eukaryota; kingdom Metazoa; phylum Chordata; class Mammalia; order Artiodactyla; family Giraffidae; genus Giraffa; species Giraffa tippelskirchi. The sequence continues at coordinate 105,867,711 of NC_137275.1, forward strand.
CCACACTGCCCGAGAACATCAAGGCTCCCTCCACACAGCTCTTCCATCACGTTAGCTCTGCAGGAGAGAGCTCGCGAAACTAGGCCTTTCCTGGCTCGGGAAGTGAGGACCTGTTTGCAGGACTCTTGTACGGAGGTCTGCAGAGCCCCGCACTTGCTGTGCGAGGGAGGCATAAAAACACAGTCTCTGGGGCTGCCTTTCCTCCCTCCAAGGAAGAGAGCCTACCCGGTCACCTTCTGGCTGAAAGTCACATCGGGCTTGGAAGTGCTATTTGGGAAGACTGTTTTCAGGGGCAATGGCCGCTGGGTGCACGTGTATGCCTAGGGCTCCCACACTGCCCAGAACATACATCAAGGTTCCCTCCACACAGCTCTTTCCTCACGTTAGCTCTGCAGTAAAGAGCTCACGAAACTAGGCCTTTCTTGGCTCGGGAAGTGAGGACCTGTTTGCAGGCCTCTTCTACTGGCGTCTGCAGAGCCCAACAATGGCTGTGCGAGGGAGGCCTAAAAACACAGTCTGTGGGTCTGCCTTTCCTCCCTCCAAGGAAGACCGCCTGCTTTGCCGCCTTCAAGCTGAAAGTCACATTGTCCTGGGAAGTGCTGCCTGGGAAGTCAGTTTGCAGGGGCAATGGCCGCTGGGTGCACGTGTATGCCTAGGGCTCTCACACTGCCCAGAACATCAAGGCTCCCTCCACACAGCCCTTCCGTCACGTTTGCTCAGCATGAGAGAGCTCGCGAAAGTAGGCCTTTTTTGGCTCGGGAAGTGAGGACCTGTTTGCAGGCCTCTTGTACGGGCGTCTGCAGGGCACCACGCTTGCTGTGCGAGCGAAGCCTAAAAACCCAATCTCTGGGGCTGCCTTTCCTCCCTCCAAGGAAGACAGCCTGCTCGGCCGCCTTGAAGCTGACAGTCACATTGGGCTGGGAAGTGCTACCTGGGAAGTCAGTTTGCAGGGCCCATCGCCGCTGGCTGCACGTTTACAGCTAGGCTTCCCACACTGCCCGAGAACATCAAGGCTCCCTCCACACAGCTCTTCCATCACGTTAGCTCTGCAGGAGAGAGCTCGCGAAACTAGGCCTTTCCTGGCTCGGGAAGTGAGGACCTGTTTGCAGGATTCTTGTACGGAGGTCTGCAGAGCCCCGCACTTGCTGTGCGAGGGAGGCATAAAAACACAGTCTCTGGGGCTGCCTTTCCTCCCTCCAAGGAAGAGAGCCTACCCGGTCACCTTCTGGCTGAAAGTCACATCGGGCTTGGAAGTGCTATTTGGGAAGACTGTTTTCAGGGGCAATGGCCGCTGGGTGCACGTGTATGCCTAGGGCTCCCACACTGCCCAGAACATCAAGGTTCCCTCCACACAGCTCTTCCGTCACGTTAGCTCTGCAGGAGAGAGATCGCGAAACTAGGCCTTTCTTGGCTCGGGAAGTGAGGACCTGTTTGCCGGCCTCTTGTTCTGGTGTCTGCTGAGCCCCACGCTTGCTGTGCGAGGGAGGCCTAAAAACCCAATCTCTGGGGCTGCCTTTTCTGCGTCCAAGGAAGAGAGCCTGCTCGGCCGCCTTCAAGCTGACAGTCACATTGGTCTGAGAAGTGCTAGTTGGGAAGTCAGTTTTCAGGGCCAATGGCCGCTGGGTGCCCCTGTATGCCTAGGGCTCCCATACTGCCAAGAACCTCAAGGTTCCCTCCACACAGCTCTTCCCTTATGTTAGCTCTGCAGTAAGGAGCTCACGAAACTAGGTCTTTCTTGGCTCGGGAAGTGAGGACCTGTTTGCAGTCCACTTGTACTGGAGTCTGCAGAGCCCAACCCTTGCTGTGCGAAGGAGGCCTAAAAACACCGTCTGTGGGTCTGCCTTTCCTCCCTCCAAGGAAGACCGCCTGCTTGGCCGCCTTCAAGCTGAAAGGCACATCGGACTGGGAAGTGCTAGTTGGGAAGTCTGTTTTCAAGGCCAATGGCCGCTGGGTGCACGTGTATGCCTAGGGCTCCCACACTGCCCAGAACATCAAGGTTCCCTCCACACAGCTCTTTCCTCACGTTAGCTCTGCAGTAAAGAGCTCACGAAACTAGGCCTTTCTTGGCTCGGGAAGTGAGGACCTGTTTGCAGGCCTCTTCTACTGGCGTCTGCAGAGCCCAACAATGGCTGTGCGAGGGAGGCCTAAAAACACAGTCTGTGGGTCTGCCTTTCCTCCCTCCAAGGAAGACCGCCTGCTTTGCCGCCTTCAAGCTGAAAGTCACATTGTCCTGGGAAGTGCTGCCTGGGAAGTCAGTTTGCAGGGGCAATGGCCGCTGGGTGCACGTGTATGCCTAGGGCTCTCACACTGCCCAGAACATCAAGGCTCCCTCCACACAGCCCTTCCGTCACGTTTGCTCAGCATGAGAGAGCTCGCGAAAGTAGGCCTTTTTTGGCTCGGGAAGTGAGGACCTGTTTGCAGGCCTCTTGTACGGGCGTCTGCAGGGCACCACGCTTGCTGTGCGAGCGATGCCTAAAAACCCAATCTCTGGGGCTGCCTTTCCTCCCTCCAAGGAAGACAGCCTGCTCGGCCGCCTTGAAGCTGACAGTCACATTGGGCTGGGAAGTGCTACCTGGGAAGTCAGTTTGCAGGGCCCATCGCCGCTGGCTGCACGTTTACAGCTAGGCTTCCCACACTGCCCGAGAACATCAAGGCTCCCTCCACACAGCTCTTCCATCACGTTAGCTCTGCAGGAGAGAGCTCGCGAAACTAGGCCTTTCCTGGCTCGGGAAGTGAGGACCTGTTTGCAGGACTCTTGTACGGAGGTCTGCAGAGCCCCGCACTTGCTGTGCGGGGGAGTCATAAAAACACAGTCTCTGGGGCTGCCTTTCCTCCCTCCAAGGAAGAGAGCCTACCCGGTCACCTTCTGGCTAAAAGTCACATCGGGCTTGGAAGTGCTATTTGGGAAGACTGTTTTCAGGGGCAATGGCCGCTGGGTGCACGTGTATGCCTAGGGCTCCCACACTGCCCAGAACATCAAGGTTCCCTCCACACAGCTCTTCCGTCACGTTAGCTCTGCAGGAGAGAGATCGCGAAACTAGGCCTTTCTTGGCTCGGGAAGTGAGGACCTGTTTGCCGGCCTCTTGTACTGGTGTCTGCTGAGCCCCACGCTTGCTGTGCGAGGGAGGCCTAAAAACCCAATCTCTGGGGCTGCCTTTTCTGCGTCCAAGGAAGAGAGCCTGCTCGGCCGCCTTCAAGCTGACAGTCACATTGGTCTGAGAAGTGCTAGTTGGGAAGTCAGTTTTCAGGGCCAATGGCCGCTGGGTGCCCCTGTATGCCTAGGGCTCCCATACTGCCAAGAACCTCAAGGTTCCCTCCACACAGCTCTTCCCTTACGTTAGCTCTGCAGTAAGGAGCTCACGAAACTAGGCCTTTCTTGGCTCGGGAAGTGAGGACCTGTTTGCAGTCCACTTGTACTGGAGTCTGCAGAGCCCAACCCTTGCTGTGCGAAGGAGGCCTAAAAACACCGTCTGTGGGTCTGCCTTTCCTCCCTCCAAGGAAGACCGCCTGCTTGGCCGCCTTCAAGCTGAAAGGCACATCGGACTGGGAAGTGCTAGTTGGGAAGTCTGTTTTCAAGGCCAATGGCCGCTGGGTGCACGTGTATGCCTAGGGCTCCCACACTGCCCAGAACATCAAGGTTCCCTCCACACAGCTCTTTCCTCACGTTAGCTCTGCAGTAAAGAGCTCACGAAACTAGGCCTTTCTTGGCTCGGGAAGTGAGGACCTGTTTGCAGGCCTCTTCTACCGGCGTCTGCAGAGCCCAACAATGGCTGTGCGAGGGAGGCCTAAAAACACAGTCTGTGGGTCTGCCTTTGCTCCCTCCAAGGAAGACCGCCTGCTTTGCCGCCTTCAAGCTGAAAGTCACATTGTCCTGGGAAGTGCTGCCTGGGAAGTCAGTTTGCAGGGGCAATGGCCGCTGGGTGCACTTGTATGCCTAGGGCTCTCACACTGCCCAGAACATCAAGGCTCCCTCCACACAGCCCTTCCGTCACGTTTGCTCAGCATGAGAGAGCTCGCGAAAGTAGGCCTTTTTTGGCTCGGGAAATGAGGACCTCTTTGCAGGCCTCTTGTACGGGCGTCTGCAGGGCACCACGCTTGCTGTGCGAGCGAAGCCTAAAAACCCAATCTCTGGGGCTGCCTTTCTTCCCTCCAAGGAAGACAGCCTGCTCGGCCGCCTTGAAGCTGACAGTCACATTGGGCTGGGAAGTGCTACCTGGGAAGTCAGTTTGCAGGGCCCATCGCCGCTGGCTGCACGTTTACAGCTAGGCTTCCCACACTGCCTGAGAACATCAATGCTCCCTCCACACAGCTCTTCCATCACGTTAGCTCTGCAGGAGAGAGCTCGCGAAACTAGGCCTTTCCTGGCTCGGGAAGTGAGGACCTGTTTGCAGGACTCTTGTACGGAGGTCTGCAGAGCCCCGCACTTGCTGTGCGAGGGAGGCATAAAAACACAGTCTCTGGGGCTGCCTTTCCTCCCTCCAAGGAAGAGAGCCTCCCCGGTCACCTTCTGGCTGAAAGTCACATCGGGCTTGGAAGTGCTATTTGGGAAGACTGTTTTCAGGGGCAATGGCCGCTGGGTGCATGTGTATGCCTAGGGCTCCCACACTGCCCAGAACATCAAGGTTCCCTCCACACAGCTCTTCCGTCACGTTAGCTCTGCAGGAGAGAGATCGGGAAACTAGGCCTTTCTTGGCTCGGGAAGTGAGGACCTGTTTGCCGGCCTCTTGTACTGGTGTCTGCTGAGCCCCACGCTTGCTGTGCGAGGGAGGCCTAAAAACCCAATCTCTGGGGCTGCCTTTTCTGCGTCCAAGGAAGAGAGCCTGCTCGGCCGCCTTCAAGCTGACAGTCACATTGGTCTGAGAAGTGCTAGTTGGGAAGTCAGTTTTCAGGGCCAATGGCCGCTGGGTGCCCCTGTATGCCTAGGGCTCCCATACTGCCAAGAACCTCAAGGTTCCCTCCACACAGCTCTTCCCTTACGTTAGCTCTGCAGTAAGGAGCTCACGAAACTAGGCCTTTCTTGGCTCGGGAAGTGAGGACCAGTTTGCAGTCCACTTGTACTGGAGTCTGCAGAGCCCAACCCTTGCTGTGCGAAGGAGGCCTAAAAACACCGTCTGTGGGTCTGCCTTTCCTCCCTCCAAGGAAGACCGCCTGCTTGGCCGCCTTCAAGCTGAAAGGCACATCGGACTGGGAAGTGCTAGTTGGGAAGTCTGTTTTCAAGGCCAATGGCCGCTGGGTGCACGTGTATGCCTAGGGCTCCCACACTGCCCAGAACATCAAGGTTCCCTCCACACAGCTCTTTCCTCACGTTAGCTCTGCAGTAAAGAGCTCACGAAACTAGGCCTTTCTTGGCTCGGGAAGTGAGGACCTGTTTGCAGGCCTCTTCTACTGGCGTCTGCAGAGCCCAACAATGGCTGTGCGAGGGAGGCCTAAAAACACAGTCTGTGGGTCTGCCTTTCCTCCCTCCAAGGAAGACCGCCTGCTTTGCCGCCTTCAAGCTGAAAGTCACATTGTCCTGGGAAGTGCTGCCTGGGAAGTCAGTTTGCAGGGGCAATGGCCGCTGGGTGCACGTGTATGCCTAGGGCTCTCACACTGCCCAGAACATCAAGGCTCCCTCCACACAGCCCTTCCGTCACGTTTGCTCAGCATGAGAGAGCTCGCGAAAGTAGGCCTTTTTTGGCTCGGGAAGTGAGGACCTGTTTGCAGGCCTCTTGTACGGGCGTCTGCAGGGCACCACGCTTGCTGTGCGAGCGAAGCCTAAAAACCCAATCTCTGGGGCTGCCTTTCCTCCCTCCAAGGAAGACAGCCTGCTCGGCCGCCTTGAAGCTGACAGTCACATTGGGCTGGGAAGTGCTACCTGGGAAGTCAGTTTGCAGGGCCCATCGCCGCTGGCTGCACGTTTACAGCTAGGCTTCCCACACTGCCCGAGAACATCAAGGCTCCCTCCACACAGCTCTTCCATCACGTTAGCTCTGCAGGAGAGAGCTCGCGAAACTAGGCCTTTCCTGGCTCGGGAAGTGAGGACCTGTTTGCAGGACTCTTGTACGGAGGTCTGCAGAGCCCCGCACTTGCTGTGCGAGGGAGGCATAAAAACACAGTCTCTGGGGCTGCCTTTCCTCCCTCCAAGGAAGAGAGCCTACCCGGTCACCTTCTGGCTGAAAGTCACATCGGGCTTGGAAGTGCTATTTGGGAAGACTGTTTTCAGGGGCAATGGCCGCTGGGTGCACGTGTATGCCTAGGGCTCCCACACTGCCCAGAACATCAAGGTTCCCTCCACACAGCTCTTCCGTCACGTTAGCTCTGCAGGAGAGAGATCGCGAAACTAGGCCTTTCTTGGCTCGGGAAGTGAGGACCTGTTTGCCGGCCTCTTGTACTGGTGTCTGCTGAGCCCCACGCTTGCTGTGCGAGGGAGGCCTAAAAACCCAATCTCTGGGGCTGCCTTTTCTGCGTCCAAGGAAGAGAGCCTGCTCGGCCGCCTTCAAGCTGACAGTCACATTGGTCTGAGAAGTGCTAGTTGGGAAGTCAGTTTTCAGGGCCAATGGCCGCTGGGTGCCCCTGTATGCCTAGGGCTCCCATACTGCCAAGAACCTCAAGGTTCCCTCCACACAGCTCTTCCCTTACGTTAGCTCTGCAGTAAGGAGCTCACGAAACTAGGCCTTTCTTGGCTCGGGAAGTGAGGACCTGTTTGCAGTCCACTTGTACTGGAGTCTGCAGAGCCCAACCCTTGCTGTGCGAAGGAGGCCTAAAAACACCGTCTGTGGGTCTGCCTTTCCTCCCTCCAAGGAAGACCGCCTGCTTGGCCGCCTTCAAGCTGAAAGGCACATCGGACTGGGAAGTGCTAGTTGGGAAGTCTGTTTTCAAGGCCAATGGCCGCTGGGTGCACGTGTATGCCTAGGGCTCCCACACTGCCCAGAACATCAAGGTTCCCTCCACACAGCTCTTCCCTCACGTTAGCTCTGCAGTAAAGAGCTCACGAAACTAGGCCTTTCTTGGCTCGGGAAGTGAGGACCTGTTTGCAGGCCTCTTCTACTGGCGTCTGCAGAGCCCAACAATGGCTGTGCGAGGGAGGCCTTAAAACACAGTCTGTGGGTCTGCCTTTCCTCCCTCCAAGGAAGACCGCCTGCTTTGCCGCCTTCAAGCTGAAAGTCACATTGTCCTGGGAAGTGCTGCCTGGGAAGTCAGTTTGCAGGGGCAATGGCCGCTGGGTGCACGTGTATGCCTAGGGCTCTCACACTGCCCAGAACATCAAGGCTCCCTCCACACAGCCCTTCCGTCACGTTTGCTCAGCATGAGAGAGCTCGCGAAAGTAGGCCTTTTTTGGCTCGGGAAGTGAGGACCTGTTTGCAGGCCTCTTGTACTGTCATCTGCAGAGCCCCACACTTGCTGTGCGAGGCAGGCATAAAAACACAGTCTCTGGGGCTGCCTTTCCTCCCTCCAAGGAAGAGAGCCTGCTCGGCCGCCTTCAAGCTGACAGTCACCTTGGGCTGGGAAGTGCTAGTTGCGAAGTCAGTTTTCACCGGCAATGGCCGCTGGGTGCATGTGTATGCCTATGGCTCCCACACTGCCCAGAACATCAAGGTTCCCTCCACACAGCTCTTCCTTCACGTTAGCTCTGCAGTAAAGAGCTCACGAAACTAGGCCTTTCTTGGCTCGGGAGGTGAGGACCTGTTTGCAGTCCACTTGTACTGGAGTCTGCAGAGCCCAACCCTTGCTGTGCGAAGGAGGCCTAAAAACACCGTCTGTGGGTCTGCCTTTCCTCCCTCCGAGGAAGACCGCCTGCTCGGCCGCCTTCAAGCTGCAAGTCACATTGTGCTGGGAAGTGCTACCTGGGAAGTCAATTTTCAGGGGCCATGGCTGCTGGCTGCACGATTACAGCTAGGCCTCCCACACTGCCCGGGAACATCAAGGCTCCCTCCACAAAGCTCTTCCGTCACGTTAGCTCTGCAGGAGAGAGCTCGCGAGACTAGGCCTTTCCTGGCTCGGGAAGTGAGGACCTGCTCGCAGCAGTATGGGTCGGGCCTCTCAAGAGCCCCACGTTGCCTGCGTACTGGGGGCATGAAAACGCTCTCTCAGGGGCTGCCTTTCCTCCCTCCAAGGAAGAGAGCCTACCCGGCCGCCTTCTGGCTGAAAGTCACATCGGGCTAGGAAGTGCTACCTGGGAAGTCAGTTTGCAGGGGCAATGGCCGCTGGGTGCACGTGTATGCCTAGGGCTCCCACACTGCCCAGAACATACATCAAGGTTCCCTCCACACAGCTCTTTCCTCACGTTAGCTCTGCAGTAAAGAGCCTACGAAACTAGGCCTTTCTTGGCTCGGGAAGTGAGGACCTGTTTGCAGGCCTCTTCTACTGGCGTCTGCAGAGCCCAACAATGGCTGTGCGAGGGAGGCCTAAAAACACAGTCTGTGGGTCTGCCTTTCCTCCCTCCAAGGAAGACCGCCTGCTTTGCCGCCTTCAACCTGAAAGTCACATTGTCCTGGGAAGTGCTGCCTGGGAAGTCAGTTTGCAGGGGCAATGGCCGCTGGGTGCACGTGTATGCCTAGGGCTCTCACACTGCCCAGAACATCAAGGCTCCCTCCACACAGCCCTTCCGTCACGTTTGCTCAGCATGAGAGAGCTCGCGAAAGTAGGCCTTTTTTGGCTCGGGAAGTGAGGACCTGTTTGCAGGCCTCTTGTACGGGCGTCTGCAGGGCACCACGCTTGCTGTGCGAGCGAAGCCTAAAAACCCAATCTCTGGGGCTGCCTTTCCTCCCTCCAAGGAAGACAGCCTGCTCGGCCGCCTTGAAGCTGACAGTCACATTGGGCTGGGAAGTGCTACCTGGGAAGTCAGTTTGCAGGGCCCATCGCCGCTGGCTGCACGTTTACAGCTAGGCTTCCCACACTGCCCGAGAACATCAAGGCTCCCTCCACACAGCTCTTCCATCACGTTAGCTCTGCAGGAGAGAGCTCGCGAAACTAGGCCTTTCCTGGCTCGGGAAGTGAGGACCTGTTTGCAGGACTCTTGTACGGAGGTCTGCAGAGCCCCGCACTTGCTGTGCGAGGGAGGCATAAAAACACAGTCTCTGGGGCTGCCTTTCCTCCCTCCAAAGAAGAGAGCCTACCCGGTCACCTTCTGGCTGAAAGTCACATCGGGCGTGGAAGTGCTATTTGGGAAGACTGTTTTCAGGGGCAATGGCCGCTGGGTGCACGTGTATGCCTAGGGCTCCCACACTGCCCAGAACATACATCAAGATTCCCTCCACACAGCTCCTTCCTCACGTTAGCTCTGCAGTAAAGAGCTCACGAAACTAGGCCTTTCTTGGCTCGGGAAGTGAGGACCTGTTTGCAGGCCTCTTCTACTGGCGTCTGCAGAGCCCAACAATGGCTGTGCGAGGGAGGCCTAAAAACACAGTCTGTGGGTCTGCCTTTCCTCCCTCCAAGGAAGACCGCCTGCTTTGCCGCCTTCAAGCTGAAAGTCACATTGTCCTGGGAAGTGCTGCCTGGGAAGTCAGTTTGCAGGGGCAATGGCCGCTGGGTGCACGTGTATGCCTAGGGCTCTCACACTGCCCAGAACATCAAGGCTCCCTCCACACAGCCCTTCCGTCACGTTTGCTCAGCATGAGAGAGCTCGCGAAAGTAGGCCTTTTTTGGCTCGGGAAGTGAGGACCTGTTTGCAGGCCTCTTGTACGGGCGTCTGCAGGGCACCACGCTTGCTGTGCGAGCGAAGCCTAAAAACCCAATCTCTGGGGCTGCCTTTCCTCCCTCCAAGGAAGACAGCCTGCTCGGCCGCCTTGAAGCTGACAGTCACATTGGGCTGGGAAGTGCTACCTGGGAAGTCAGTTTGCAGGGCCCATCGCCGCTGGCTGCACGTTTACAGCTAGGCTTCCCACACTGCCCGAGAACATCAAGGCTCCCTCCACACAGCTCTTCCATCACGTTAGCTCTGCAGGAGAGAGCTCGCGAAACTAGGCCTTTCCTGGCTCGGGAAGTGAGGACCTGTTTGCAGGACTCTTGTACGGAGGTCTGCAGAGCCCCGCACTTGCTGTGCGAGGGAGGCATAAAAACACAGTCTCTGGGGCTGCCTTTCCTCCCTCCAAGGAAGAGAGCCTACCCGGTCACCTTCTGGCTGAAAGTCACATCGGGCTTGGAAGTGCTATTTGGGAAGACTGTTTTCAGGGGCAATGGCCGCTGGGTGCACGTGTATGCCTAGGGCTCCCACACTGCCCAGAACATCAAGGTTCCCTCCACACAGCTCTTCCGTCACGTTAGCTCTGCAGGAGAGAGATCGGGAAACTAGGTCTTTCTTGGCTCGGGAAGTGAGGACCTGTTTGCCGGCCTCTTGTACTGGTGTCTGCTGAGCCCCACGCTTGCTGTGCGAGGGAGGCCTAAAAACCCAATCTCTGGGGCTGCCTTTTCTGCGTCCAAGGAAGAGAGCCTGCTCGGCCGCCTTCAAGCTGACAGTCACATTGGTCTGAGAAGTGCTAGTTGGGAAGTCAGTTTTCAGGGCCAATGGCCGCTGGGTGCCCTGTATGCCTAGGGCTCCCATACTGCCAAGAACCTCAAGGTTCCCTCCACACAGCTCTTCCCTTACGTTAGCTCTGCAGTAAGGAGCTCACGAAACTAGGCCTTTCTTGGCTCGGGAAGTGAGGACCTGTTTGCAGTCCACTTGTACTGGAGTCTGCAGAGCCCAACCCTTGCTGTGCGAAGGAGGCCTAAAAACACCGTCTGTGGGTCTGCCTTTCCTCCCTCCAAGGAAGACCGCCTGCTTGGCCGCCTTCAAGCTGAAAGGCACATCGGACTGGGAAGTGCTAGTTGGGAAGTCAGTTTTCAAGGCCAATGGCCGCTGGGTGCACGTGTATGCCTAGGGCTCTCACACTGCCCAGAACATCAAGGTTCCCTCCACACAGCTCTTCCCTCACGTTAGCTCTGCAGTAAAGAGCTCACGAAACTAGGCCTTTCTTGGCTCGGGAAGTGAGGACCTGTTTGCAGGCCTCTTCTACTGGCGTCTGCAGAGCCCAACAATGGCTGTGCGAGGGAGGCCTTAAAACACAGTCTGTGGGTCTGCCGTTCCTCCTTCCAAGGAAGACCGCCTGCTTTGCCGCCTTCAAGCTGAAAGTCACATTGTCCTGGGAAGTGCTGCCTGGGAAGTCAGTTTGCAGGGGCAATGGCCGCTGGGTGCACGTGTATGCCTAGGGCTCTCACACTGCCCAGAACATCAAGGCTCCCTCCACACAGCCCTTCCGTCACGTTTGCTCAGCATGAGAGAGCTCGCGAAAGTAGGCCTTTTTTGGCTCGGGAAGTGAGGACCTGTTTGCAGGCCTCTTGTACTGTCATCTGCAGAGCCCCACACTTGCTGTGCGAGGCAGGCATAAAAACACAGTCTCTGGGGCTGCCTTTCCTCCCTCCAAGGAAGAGAGCCTGCTCGGCCGCCTTCAAGCTGACAGTCACCTTGGGCTGGGAAGTGCTAGTTGCGAAGTCAGTTTTCACCGGCAATGGCCGCTGGGTGCATGTGTATGCCTATGGCTCCCACACTGCCCAGAACATCAAGGTTCCCTCCACACAGCTCTTCCTTCACGTTAGCTCTGCAGTAAAGAGCTCACGAAACTAGGCCTTTCTTGGCTCGGGAGGTGAGGACCTGTTTGCAGTCCACTTGTACTGGAGTCTGCAGAGCCCAACCCTTGCTGTGCGAAGGAGGCCTAAAAACACCGTCTGTGGGTCTGCCTTTCCTCCCTCCAAGGAAGACCGCCTGCTTGGCCGCCTTCAAGCTGAAAGGCACATCGGACTGGGAAGTGCTAGTTGGGAAGTCAGTTTTCAAGACCAATGGCCGCTGGGTGCACGTGTATGCCTAGGGCTCCCACACTGCCCAGAACATCAAGGTTCCCTCCACACAGCTCTTCCCTCACGTTAGCTCTGCAGTAAAGAGCTCACGAAACTAGGCCTTTCTTGGCTCGGGAGGTGAGGACCTGTTTGCAGTCCACTTGTACTGGAGTCTGCAGAGCCCAACCCTTGCTGTGCGAAGGAGGCCTAAAAACACCGTCTGTGGGTCTGCCTTTCCTCCCTCCGAGGAAGACCGCCTGCTCGGCCGCCTTCAAGCTGCAAGTCACATTGTGCTGGGAAGTGCTACCTGGGAAGTCAATTTTCAGGGGCCATGGCTGCTGGCTGCACGATTACAGCTAGGCCTCCCACACTGCCCGGGAACATCAAGGCTCCCTCCACAAAGCTCTTCCGTCACGTTAGCTCTGCAGGAGAGAGCTCGCGAGACTAGGCCTTTCCTGGCTCGGGAAGTGAGGACCTGCTCGCAGCAGTATGGGTCGGGCCTCTCAAGAGCCCCACGTTGCCTGCGTACTGGGGGCATGAAAACGCTCTCTCAGGGGCTGCCTTTCCTCCCTCCAAGGAAGAGAGCCTACCCGGCCGCCTTCTGGCTGAAAGTCACATCGGGCTAGGAAGTGCTACCTGGGAAGTCAGTTTGCAGGGGCAATGGCCGCTGGGTGCACGTGTATGCCTAGGGCTCCCACACTGCCCAGAACATACATCAAGGTTCCCTCCACACAGCTCTTTCCTCACGTTAGCTCTGCAGTAAAGAGCCTACGAAACTAGGCCTTTCTTGGCTCGGGAAGTGAGGACCTGTTTGCAGGCCTCTTCTACTGGCGTCTGCAGAGCCCAACAATGGCTGTGCGAGGGAGGCCTAAAAACACAGTCTGTGGGTCTGCCTTTCCTCCCTCCAAGGAAGACCGCCTGCTTTGCCGCCTTCAACCTGAAAGTCACATTGTCCTGGGAAGTGCTGCCTGGGAAGTCAGTTTGCAGGGGCAATGGCCGCTGGGTGCACGTGTATGCCTAGGGCTCTCACACTGCCCAGAACATCAAGGCTCCCTCCACACAGCCCTTCCGTCACGTTTGCTCAGCATGAGAGAGCTCGCGAAAGTAGGCCTTTTTTGGCTCGGGAAGTGAGGACCTGTTTGCAGGCCTCTTGTACGGGCGTCTGCAGGGCACCACGCTTGCTGTGCGAGCGAAGCCTAAAAACCCAATCTCTGGGGCTGCCTTTCCTCCCTCCAAGGAAGACAGCCTGCTCGGCCGCCTTGAAGCTGACAGTCACATTGGGCTGGGAAGTGCTACCTGGGAAGTCAGTTTGCAGGGCCCATCGCCGCTGGCTGCACGTTTACAGCTAGGCTTCCCACACTGCCCGAGAACATCAAGGCTCCCTCCACACAGCTCTTCCATCACGTTAGCTCTGCAGGAGAGAGCTCGCGAAACTAGGCCTTTCCTGGCTCGGGAAGTGAGGACCTGTTTGCAGGACTCTTGTACGGAGGTCTGCAGAGCCCCGCACTTGCTGTGCGAGGGAGGCATAAAAACACAGTCTCTGGGGCTGCCTTTCCTCCCTCCAAGGAAGAGAGCCTACCCGGTCACCTTCTGGCTGAAAGTCACATCGGGCTTGGAAGTGCTATTTGGGAAGACTGTTTTCAGGGGCAATGGCCGCTGGGTGCATGTGTATGCCTAGGGCTCCCACACTGCCCAGAACATCAAGGTTCCCTCCACACAGCTCTTCCGTCACGTTAGCTCTGCAGGAGAGAGATCGGGAAACTAGGCCTTTCTTGGCTCGGGAAGTGAGGACCTGTTTGCCGGCCTCTTGTACTGGTGTCTGCTGAGCCCCACGCTTGCTGTGCGAGGGAGGCCTAAAAACCCAATCTCTGGGGCTGCCTTTTCTGCGTCCAAGGAAGAGAGCCTGCTCGGCCGCCTTCAAGCTGACAGTCACATTGGTCTGAGAAGTGCTAGTTGGGAAGTCAGTTTTCAGGGCCAATGGCCGCTGGGTGCCCCTGTATGCCTAGGGCTCCCATACTGCCAAGAACCTCAAGGTTCCCTCCACACAGCTCTTCCCTTACGTTAGCTCTGCAGTAAGGAGCTCACGAAACTAGGCCTTTCTTGGCTCGGGAAGTGAGGACCAGTTTGCAGTCCACTTGTACTGGAGTCTGCAGAGCCCAACCCTTGCTGTGCGAAGGAGGCCTAAAAACACCGTCTGTGGGTCTGCCTTTCCTCCCTCCAAGGAAGACCGCCTGCTTGGCCGCCTTCAAGCTGAAAGGCACATCGGACTGGGAAGTGCTAGTTGGGAAGTCTGTTTTCAAGGCCAATGGCCGCTGGGTGCACGTGTATGCCTAGGGCTCCCACACTGCCCAGAACATCAAGGTTCCCTCCACACAGCTCTTTCCTCACGTTAGCTCTGCAGTAAAGAGCTCACGAAACTAGGCCTTTCTTGGCTCGGGAAGTGAGGACCTGTTTGCAGGCCTCTTCTACTGGCGTCTGCAGAGCCCAACAATGGCTGTGCGAGGGAGGCCTAAAAACACAGTCTGTGGGTCTGCCTTTCCTCCCTCCAAGGAAGACCGCCTGCTTTGCCGCCTTCAAGCTGAAAGTCACATTGTCCTGGGAAGTGCTGCCTGGGAAGTCAGTTTGCAGGGGCAATGGCCGCTGGGTGCACGTGTATGCCTAGGGCTCTCACACTGCCCAGAACATCAAGGCTCCCTCCACACAGCCCTTCCGTCACGTTTGCTCAGCATGAGAGAGCTCGCGAAAGTAGGCCTTTTTTGGCTCGGGAAGTGAGGACCTGTTTGCAGGCCTCTTGTACGGGCGTCTGCAGGGCACCACGCTTGCTGTGCGAGCGAAGCCTAAAAACCCAATCTCTGGGGCTGCCTTTCCTCCCTCCAAGGAAGACAGCCTGCTCGGCCGCCTTGAAGCTGACAGTCACATTGGGCTGGGAAGTGCTACCTGGGAAGTCAGTTTGCAGGGCCCATCGCCGCTGGCTGCACGTTTACAGCTAGGCTTCCCACACTGCCCGAGAACATCAAGGCTCCCTCCACACAGCTCTTCCATCACGTTAGCTCTGCAGGAGAGAGCTCGCGAAACTAGGCCTTTCCTGGCTCGGGAAGTGAGGACCTGTTTGCAGGACTCTTGTACGGAGGTCTGCAGAGCCCCGCACTTGCTGTGCGAGGGAGGCATAAAAACACAGTCTCTGGGGCTGCCTTTCCTCCCTCCAAGGAAGAGAGCCTACCCGGTCACCTTCTGGCTGAAAGTCACATCGGGCTTGGAAGTGCTATTTGGGAAGACTGTTTTCAGGGGCAATGGCCGCTGGGTGCACGTGTATGCCTAGGGCTCCCACACTGCCCAGAACATCAAGGTTCCCTCCACACAGCTCTTCCGTCACGTTAGCTCTGCAGGAGAGAGATCGCGAAACTAGGCCTTTCTTGGCTCGGGAAGTGAGGACCTGTTTGCCGGCCTCTTGTACTGGTGTCTGCTGAGCCCCACGCTTGCTGTGCGAGGGAGGCCTAAAAACCCAATCTCTGGGGCTGCCTTTTCTGCGTCCAAGGAAGAGAGCCTGCTCGGCCGCCTTCAAGCTGACAGTCACATTGGTCTGAGAAGTGCTAGTTGGGAAGTCAGTTTTCAGGGCCAATGGCCGCTGGGTGCCCCTGTATGCCTAGGGCTCCCATACTGCCAAGAACCTCAAGGTTCCCTCCACACAGCTCTTCCCTTACGTTAGCTCTGCAGTAAGGAGCTCACGAAACTAGGCCTTTCTTGGCTCGGGAAGTGAGGACCTGTTTGCAGTCCACTTGTACTGGAGTCTGCAGAGCCCAACCCTTGCTGTGCGAAGGAGGCCTAAAAACACCGTCTGTGGGTCTGCCTTTCCTCCCTCCAAGGAAGACCGCCTGCTTGGCCGCCTTCAAGCTGAAAGGCACATCGGACTGGGAAGTGCTAGTTGGGAAGTCTGTTTTCAAGGCCAATGGCCGCTGGGTGCACGTGTATGCCTAGGGCTCCCACACTGCCCAGAACATCAAGGTTCCCTCCACACAGCTCTTCCCTCACGTTAGCTCTGCAGTAAAGAGCTCACGAAACTAGGCCTTTCTTGGCTCGGGAAGTGAGGACCTGTTTGCAGGCCTCTTCTACTGGCGTCTGCAGAGCCCAACAATGGCTGTGCGAGGGAGGCCTTAAAACACAGTCTGTGGGTCTGCCTTTCCTCCCTCCAAGGAAGACCGCCTGCTTTGCCGCCTTCAAGCTGAAAGTCACATTGTCCTGGGAAGTGCTGCCTGGGAAGTCAGTTTGCAGGGGCAATGGCCGCTGGGTGCACGTGTATGCCTAGGGCTCTCACACTGCCCAGAACATCAAGGCTCCCTCCACACAGCCCTTCCGTCACGTTTGCTCAGCATGAGAGAGCTCGCGAAAGTAGGCCTTTTTTGGCTCGGGAAGTGAGGACCTGTTTGCAGGCCTCTTGTACTGTCATCTGCAGAGCCCCACACTTGCTGTGCGAGGCAGGCATAAAAACACAGTCTCTGGGGCTGCCTTTCCTCCCTCCAAGGAAGAGAGCCTGCTCGGCCGCCTTCAAGCTGACAGTCACCTTGGGCTGGGAAGTGCTAGTTGCGAAGTCAGTTTTCACCGGCAATGGCCGCTGGGTGCATGTGTATGCCTATGGCTCCCACACTGCCCAGAACATCAAGGTTCCCTCCACACAGCTCTTCCTTCACGTTAGCTCTGCAGTAAAGAGCTCACGAAACTAGGCCTTTCTTGGCTCGGGAGGTGAGGACCTGTTTGCAGTCCACTTGTACTGGAGTCTGCAGAGCCCAACCCTTGCTGTGCGAAGGAGGCCTAAAAACACCGTCTGTGGGTCTGCCTTTCCTCCCTCCGAGGAAGACCGCCTGCTCGGCCGCCTTCAAGCTGCAAGTCACATTGTGCTGGGAAGTGCTACCTGGGAAGTCAATTTTCAGGGGCCATGGCTGCTGGCTGCACGATTACAGCTAGGCCTCCCACACTGCCCGGGAACATCAAGGCTCCCTCCACAAAGCTCTTCCGTCACGTTAGCTCTGCAGGAGAGAGCTCGCGAGACTAGGCCTTTCCTGGCTCGGGAAGTGAGGACCTGCTCGCAGCAGTATGGGTCGGGCCTCTCAAGAGCCCCACGTTGCCTGCGTACTGGGGGCATGAAAACGCTCTCTCAGGGGCTGCCTTTCCTCCCTCCAAGGAAGAGAGCCTACCCGGCCGCCTTCTGGCTGAAAGTCACATCGGGCTAGGAAGTGCTACCTGGGAAGTCAGTTTGCAGGGGCAATGGCCGCTGGGTGCACGTGTATGCCTAGGGCTCCCACACTGCCCAGAACATACATCAAGGTTCCCTCCACACAGCTCTTTCCTCACGTTAGCTCTGCAGTAAAGAGCCTACGAAACTAGGCCTTTCTTGGCTCGGGAAGTGAGGACCTGTTTGCAGGCCTCTTCTACTGGCGTCTGCAGAGCCCAACAATGGCTGTGCGAGGGAGGCCTAAAAACACAGTCTGTGGGTCTGCCTTTCCTCCCTCCAAGGAAGACCGCCTGCTTTGCCGCCTTCAAGCTGAAAGTCACATTGTCCTGGGAAGTGCTGCCTGGGAAGTCAGTTTGCAGGGGCAATGGCCGCTGGGTGCACGTGTATGCCTAGGGCTCTCACACTGCCCAGAACATCAAGGCTCCCTCCAAACAGCCCTTCCGTCACGTTTGCTCAGCATGAGAGAGCTCGCGAAAGTAGGCCTTTTTTGGCTCGGGAAGTGAGGACCTGTTTGCAGGCCTCTTGTACGGGCGTCTGCAGGGCACCACGCTTGCTGTGCGAGCGAAGCCTAAAAACCCAATCTCTGGGGCTGCCTTTCCTCCCTCCAAGGAAGACAGCCTGCTCGGCCGCCTTGAAGCTGACAGTCACATTGGGCTGGGAAGTGCTACCTGGGAAGTCAGTTTGCAGGGCCCATCGCCGCTGGCTGCACGTTTACAGCTAGGCTTCCCACACTGCCCGAGAACATCAAGGCTCCCTCCACACAGCTCTTCCATCACGTTAGCTCTGCAGGAGAGAGCTCGCGAAACTAGGCCTTTCCTGGCTCGGGAAGTGAGGACCTGTTTGCAGGACTCTTGTACGGAGGTCTGCAGAGCCCCGCACTTGCTGTGCGAGGGAGGCATAAAAACACAGTCTCTGGGGCTGCCTTTCCTCCCTCCAAAGAAGAGAGCCTACCCGGTCACCTTCTGGCTGAAAGTCACATCGGGCGTGGAAGTGCTATTTGGGAAGACTGTTTTCAGGGGCAATGGCCGCTGGGTGCACGTGTATGCCTAGGGCTCCCACACTGCCCAGAACATACATCAAGATTCCCTCCACACAGCTCTTTCCTCACGTTAGCTCTGCAGTAAAGAGCTCACGAAACTAGGCCTTTCTTGGCTCGGGAAGTGAGGACCTGTTTGCAGGCCTCTTCTACTGGCGTCTGCAGAGCCCAACAATGGCTGTGCGAGGGAGGCCTAAAAACACAGTCTGTGGGTCTGCCTTTCCTCCCTCCAAGGAAGACCGCCTGCTTTGCCGCCTTCAAGCTGAAAGTCACATTGTCCTGGGAAGTGCTGCCTGGGAAGTCAGTTTGCAGGGGCAATGGCCGCTGGGTGCACGTGTATGCCTAGGGCTCTCACACTGCCCAGAACATCAAGGCTCCCTCCACACAGCCCTTCCGTCACGTTTGCTCAGCATGAGAGAGCTCGCGAAAGTAGGCCTTTTTTGGCTCGGGAAGTGAGGACCTGTTTGCAGGCCTCTTGTACGGGCGTCTGCAGGGCACCACGCTTGCTGTGCGAGCGAAGCCTAAAAACCCAATCTCTGGGGCTGCCTTTCCTCCCTCCAAGGAAGACAGCCTGCTCGGCCGCCTTGAAGCTGACAGTCACATTGGGCTGGGAAGTGCTACCTGGGAAGTCAGTTTGCAGGGCCCATCGCCGCTGGCTGCACGTTTACAGCTAGGCTTCCCACACTGCCCGAGAACATCAAGGCTCCCTCCACACAGCTCTTCCATCACGTTAGCTCTGCAGGAGAGAGCTCGCGAAACTAGGCCTTTCCTGGCTCGGGAAGTGAGGACCTGTTTGCAGGACTCTTGTACGGAGGTCTGCAGAGCCCCGCACTTGCTGTGCGAGGGAGGCATAAAAACACAGTCTCTGGGGCTGCCTTTCCTCCCTCCAAGGAAGAGAGCCTACCCGGTCACCTTCTGGCTGAAAGTCACATCGGGCTTGGAAGTGCTATTTGGGAAGACTGTTTTCAGGGGCAATGGCCGCTGGGTGCATGTGTATGCCTAGGGCTCCCACACTGCCCAGAACATCAAGGTTCCCTCCACACAGCTCTTCCGTCACGTTAGCTCTGCAGGAGAGAGATCGGGAAACTAGGCCTTTCTTGGCTCGGGAAGTGAGGACCTGTTTGCCGGCCTCTTGTACTGGTGTCTGCTGAGCCCCACGCTTGCTGTGCGAGGGAGGCCTAAAAACCCAATCTCTGGGGCTGCCTTTTCTGCGTCCAAGGAAGAGAGCCTGCTCGGCCGCCTTCAAGCTGACAGTCACATTGGTCTGAGAAGTGCTAGTTGGGAAGTCAGTTTTCAGGGCCAATGGCCGCTGGGTGCCCCTGTATGCCTAGGGCTCCCATACTGCCAAGAACCTCAAGGTTCCCTCCACACAGCTCTTCCCTTACGTTAGCTCTGCAGTAAGGAGCTCACGAAACTAGGCCTTTCTTGGCTCGGGAAGTGAGGACCAGTTTGCAGTCCACTTGTACTGGAGTCTGCAGAGCCCAACCCTTGCTGTGCGAAGGAGGCCTAAAAACACCGTCTGTGGGTCTGCCTTTCCTCCCTCCAAGGAAGACCGCCTGCTTGGCCGCCTTCAAGCTGAAAGGCACATCGGACTGGGAAGTGCTAGTTGGGAAGTCTGTTTTCAAGGCCAATGGCCGCTGGGTGCACGTGTATGCCTAGGGCTCCCACACTGCCCAGAACATCAAGGTTCCCTCCACACAGCTCTTTCCTCACGTTAGCTCTGCAGTAAAGAGCTCACGAAACTAGGCCTTTCTTGGCTCGGGAAGTGAGGACCTGTTTGCAGGCCTCTTCTACTGGCGTCTGCAGAGCCCAACAATGGCTGTGCGAGGGAGGCCTAAAAACACAGTCTGTGGGTCTGCCTTTCCTCCCTCCAAGGAAGACCGCCTGCTTTGCCGCCTTCAAGCTGAAAGTCACATTGTCCTGGGAAGTGCTGCCTGGGAAGTCAGTTTGCAGGGGCAATGGCCGCTGGGTGCACGTGTATGCCTAGGGCTCTCACACTGCCCAGAACATCAAGGCTCCCTCCACACAGCCCTTCCGTCACGTTTGCTCAGCATGAGAGAGCTCGCGAAAGTAGGCCTTTTTTGGCTCGGGAAGTGAGGACCTGTTTGCAGGCCTCTTGTACGGGCGTCTGCAGGGCACCACGCTTGCTGTGCGAGCGAAGCCTAAAAACCCAATCTCTGGGGCTGCCTTTCCTCCCTCCAAGGAAGACAGCCTGCTCGGCCGCCTTGAAGCTGACAGTCACATTGGGCTGGGAAGTGCTACCTGGGAAGTCAGTTTGCAGGGCCCATCGCCGCTGGCTGCACGTTTACAGCTAGGCTTCCCACACTGCCCGAGAACATCAAGGCTCCCTCCACACAGCTCTTCCATCACGTTAGCTCTGCAGGAGAGAGCTCGCGAAACTAGGCCTTTCCTGGCTCGGGAAGTGAGGACCTGTTTGCAGGACTCTTGTACGGAGGTCTGCAGAGCCCCGCACTTGCTGTGCGAGGGAGGCATAAAAACACAGTCTCTGGGGCTGCCTTTCCTCCCTCCAAGGAAGAGAGCCTACCCGGTCACCTTCTGGCTGAAAGTCACATCGGGCTTGGAAGTGCTATTTGGGAAGACTGTTTTCAGGGGCAATGGCCGCTGGGTGCACGTGTATGCCTAGGGCTCCCACACTGCCCAGAACATCAAGGTTCCCTCCACACAGCTCTTCCGTCACGTTAGCTCTGCAGGAGAGAGATCGCGAAACTAGGCCTTTCTTGGCTCGGGAAGTGAGGACCTGTTTGCCGGCCTCTTGTACTGGTGTCTGCTGAGCCCCACGCTTGCTGTGCGAGGGAGGCCTAAAAACCCAATCTCTGGGGCTGCCTTTTCTGCGTCCAAGGAAGAGAGCCTGCTCGGCCGCCTTCAAGCTGACAGTCACATTGGTCTGAGAAGTGCTAGTTGGGAAGTCAGTTTTCAGGGCCAATGGCCGCTGGGTGCCCCTGTATGCCTAGGGCTCCCATACTGCCAAGAACCTCAAGGTTCCCTCCACACAGCTCTTCCCTTACGTTAGCTCTGCAGTAAGGAGCTCACGAAACTAGGCCTTTCTTGGCTCGGGAAGTGAGGACCTGTTTGCAGTCCACTTGTACTGGAGTCTGCAGAGCCCAACCCTTGCTGTGCGAAGGAGGCCTAAAAACACCGTCTGTGGGTCTGCCTTTCCTCCCTCCAAGGAAGACCGCCTGCTTGGCCGCCTTCAAGCTGAAAGGCACATCGGACTGGGAAGTGCTAGTTGGGAAGTCTGTTTTCAAGGCCAATGGCCGCTGGGTGCACGTGTATGCCTAGGGCTCCCACACTGCCCAGAACATCAAGGTTCCCTCCACACAGCTCTTCCCTCACGTTAGCTCTGCAGTAAAGAGCTCACGAAACTAGGCCTTTCTTGGCTCGGGAAGTGAGGACCTGTTTGCAGGCCTCTTCTACTGGCGTCTGCAGAGCCCAACAATGGCTGTGCGAGGGAGGCCTTAAAACACAGTCTGTGGGTCTGCCTTTCCTCCCTCCAAGGAAGACCGCCTGCTTTGCTGCCTTCAAGCTGAAAGTCACATTGTCCTGGGAAGTGCTGCCTGGGAAGTCAGTTTGCAGGGGCAATGGCCGCTGGGTGCACGTGTATGCCTAGGGCTCTCACACTGCCCAGAACATCAAGGCTCCCTCCACACAGCCCTTCCGTCACGTTTGCTCAGCATGAGAGAGCTCGCGAAAGTAGGCCTTTTTTGGCTCGGGAAGTGAGGACCTGTTTGCAGGCCTCTTGTACTGTCATCTGCAGAGCCCCACACTTGCTGTGCGAGGCAGGCATAAAAACACAGTCTCTGGGGCTGCCTTTCCTCCCTCCAAGGAAGAGAGCCTGCTCGGCCGCCTTCAAGCTGACAGTCACCTTGGGCTGGGAAGTGCTAGTTGCGAAGTCAGTTTTCACCGGCAATGGCCGCTGGGTGCATGTGTATGCCTATGGCTCCCACACTGCCCAGAACATCAAGGTTCCCTCCACACAGCTCTTCCTTCACGTTAGCTCTGCAGTAAAGAGCTCACGAAACTAGGCCTTTCTTGGCTCGGGAGGTGAGGACCTGTTTGCAGTCCACTTGTACTGGAGTCTGCAGAGCCCAACCCTTGCTGTGCGAAGGAGGCCTAAAAACACCGTCTGTGGGTCTGCCTTTCCTCCCTCCGAGGAAGACCGCCTGCTCGGCCGCCTTCAAGCTGCAAGTCACATTGTGCTGGGAAGTGCTACCTGGGAAGTCAATTTTCAGGGGCCATGGCTGCTGGCTGCACGATTACAGCTAGGCCTCCCACACTGCCCGGGAACATCAAGGCTCCCTCCACAAAGCTCTTCCGTCACGTTAGCTCTGCAGGAGAGAGCTCGCGAGACTAGGCCTTTCCTGGCTCGGGAAGTGAGGACCTGCTCGCAGCAGTATGGGTCGGGCCTCTCAAGAGCCCCACGTTGCCTGCGTACTGGGGGCATGAAAACGCTCTCTCAGGGGCTGCCTTTCCTCCCTCCAAGGAAGAGAGCCTACCCGGCCGCCTTCTGGCTGAAAGTCACATCGGGCTAGGAAGTGCTACCTGGGAAGTCAGTTTGCAGGGGCAATGGCCGCTGGGTGCACGTGTATGCCTAGGGCTCCCACACTGCCCAGAACATACATCAAGGTTCCCTCCACACAGCTCTTTCCTCACGTTAGCTCTGCAGTAAAGAGCCTACGAAACTAGGCCTTTCTTGGCTCGGGAAGTGAGGACCTGTTTGCAGGCCTCTTCTACTGGCGTCTGCAGAGCCCAACAATGGCTGTGCGAGGGAGGCCTAAAAACACAGTCTGTGGGTCTGCCTTTCCTCCCTCCAAGGAAGACCGCCTGCTTTGCCGCCTTCAAGCTGAAAGTCACATTGTCCTGGGAAGTGCTGCCTGGGAAGTCAGTTTGCAGGGGCAATGGCCGCTGGGTGCACGTGTATGCCTAGGGCTCTCACACTGCCCAGAACATCAAGGCTCCCTCCACACAGCCCTTCCGTCACGTTTGCTCAGCATGAGAGAGCTCGCGAAAGTAGGCCTTTTTTGGCTCGGGAAGTGAGGACCTGTTTGCAGGCCTCTTGTACGGGCGTCTGCAGGGCACCACGCTTGCTGTGCGAGCGAAGCCTAAAAACCCAATCTCTGGGGCTGCCTTTCCTCCCTCCAAGGAAGACAGCCTGCTCGGCCGCCTTGAAGCTGACAGTCACATTGGGCTGGGAAGTGCTACCTGGGAAGTCAGTTTGCAGGGCCCATCGCCGCTGGCTGCACGTTTACAGCTAGGCTTCCCACACTGCCCGAGAACATCAAGGCTCCCTCCACACAGCTCTTCCATCACGTTAGCTCTGCAGGAGAGAGCTCGCGAAACTAGGCCTTTCCTGGCTCGGGAAGTGAGGACCTGTTTGCAGGACTCTTGTACGGAGGTCTGCAGAGCCCCGCACTTGCTGTGCGAGGGAGGCATAAAAACACAGTCTCTGGGGCTGCCTTTCCTCCCTCCAAAGAAGAGAGCCTACCCGGTCACCTTCTGGCTGAAAGTCACATCGGGCGTGGAAGTGCTATTTGGGAAGACTGTTTTCAGGGGCAATGGCCGCTGGGTGCACGTGTATGCCTAGGGCTCCCACACTGCCCAGAACATACATCAAGATTCCCTCCACACAGCTCTTTCCTCACGTTAGCTCTGCAGTAAAGAGCTCACGAAACTAGGCCTTTCTTGGCTCGGGAAGTGAGGACCTGTTTGCAGGCCTCTTCTACTGGCGTCTGCAGAGCCCAACAATGGCTGTGCGAGGGAGGCCTAAAAACACAGTCTGTGGGTCTGCCTTTCCTCCCTCCAAGGAAGACCGCCTGCTTTGCCGCCTTCAAGCTGAAAGTCACATTGTCCTGGGAAGTGCTGCCTGGGAAGTCAGTTTGCAGGGGCAATGGCCGCTGGGTGCACGTGTATGCCTAGGGCTCTCACACTGCCCAGAACATCAAGGCTCCCTCCACACAGCCCTTCCGTCACGTTTGCTCAGCATGAGAGAGCTCGCGAAAGTAGGCCTTTTTTGGCTCGGGAAGTGAGGACCTGTTTGCAGGCCTCTTGTACGGGCGTCTGCAGGGCACCACGCTTGCTGTGCGAGCGAAGCCTAAAAACCCAATCTCTGGGGCTGCCTTTCCTCCCTCCAAGGAAGACAGCCTGCTCGGCCGCCTTGAAGCTGACAGTCACATTGGGCTGGGAAGTGCTACCTGGGAAGTCAGTTTGCAGGGCCCATCGCCGCTGGCTGCACGTTTACAGCTAGGCTTCCCACACTGCCCGAGAACATCAAGGCTCCCTCCACACAGCTCTTCCATCACGTTAGCTCTGCAGGAGAGAGCTCGCGAAACTAGGCCTTTCCTGGCTCGGGAAGTGAGGACCTGTTTGCAGGACTCTTGTACGGAGGTCTGCAGAGCCCCGCACTTGCTGTGCGAGGGAGGCATAAAAACACAGTCTCTGGGGCTGCCTTTCCTCCCTCCAAGGAAGAGAGCCTACCCGGTCACCTTCTGGCTGAAAGTCACATCGGGCTTGGAAGTGCTATTTGGGAAGACTGTTTTCAGGGGCAATGGCCGCTGGGTGCACGTGTATGCCTAGGGCTCCCACACTGCCCAGAACATCAAGGTTCCCTCCACACAGCTCTTCCGTCACGTTAGCTCTGCAGGAGAGAGATCGGGAAACTAGGTCTTTCTTGGCTCGGGAAGTGAGGACCTGTTTGCCGGCCTCTTGTACTGGTGTCTGCTGAGCCCCACGCTTGCTGTGCGAGGGAGGCCTAAAAACCCAATCTCTGGGGCTGCCTTTTCTGCGTCCAAGGAAGAGAGCCTGCTCGGCCGCCTTCAAGCTGACAGTCACATTGGTCTGAGAAGTGCTAGTTGGGAAGTCAGTTTTCAGGGCCAATGGCCGCTGGGTGCCCTGTATGCCTAGGGCTCCCATACTGCCAAGAACCTCAAGGTTCCCTCCACACAGCTCTTCCCTTACGTTAGCTCTGCAGTAAGGAGCTCACGAAACTAGGCCTTTCTTGGCTCGGGAAGTGAGGACCTGTTTGCAGTCCACTTGTACTGGAGTCTGCAGAGCCCAACCCTTGCTGTGCGAAGGAGGCCTAAAAACACCGTCTGTGGGTCTGCCTTTCCTCCCTCCAAGGAAGACCGCCTGCTTGGCCGCCTTCAAGCTGAAAGGCACATCGGACTGGGAAGTGCTAGTTGGGAAGTCAGTTTTCAAGGCCAATGGCCGCTGGGTGCACGTGTATGCCTAGGGCTCCCACACTGCCCAGAACATCAAGGTTCCCTCCACACAGCTCTTCCCTCACGTTAGCTCTGCAGTAAAGAGCTCACGAAACTAGGCCTTTCTTGGCTCGGGAAGTGAGGACCTGTTTGCAGGCCTCTTCTACTGGCGTCTGCAGAGCCCAACAATGGCTGTGCGAGGGAGGCCTTAAAACACAGTCTGTGGGTCTGCCTTTCCTCCCTCCAAGGAAGACCGCCTGCTTTGCCGCCTTCAAGCTGAAAGTCACATTGTCCTGGGAAGTGCTGCCTGGGAAGTCAGTTTGCAGGGGCAATGGCCGCTGGGTGCACGTGTATGCCTAGGGCTCTCACACTGCCCAGAACATCAAGGCTCCCTCCACACAGCCCTTCCGTCACGTTTGCTCAGCATGAGAGAGCTCGCGAAAGTAGGCCTTTTTTGGCTCGGGAAGTGAGGACCTGTTTGCAGGCCTCTTGTACTGTCATCTGCAGAGCCCCACACTTGCTGTGCGAGGCAGGCATAAAAACACAGTCTCTG
Source organism: Giraffa tippelskirchi (assembly GCF_054371585.1). Taxonomy (NCBI): domain Eukaryota; kingdom Metazoa; phylum Chordata; class Mammalia; order Artiodactyla; family Giraffidae; genus Giraffa; species Giraffa tippelskirchi. Next base: position 105,893,531 of record NC_137275.1, read on the forward strand.
GGGCTGCCTTTCCTCCCTCCAAGGAAGAGAGCCTACCCGGCCGCCTTCTGGCTGAAAGTCACATCGGGCTAGGAAGTGCTACCTGGGAAGTCAGTTTGCAGGGGCAATGGCCGCTGGGTGCACGTGTATGCCTAGGGCTCCCACACTGCCCAGAACATACATCAAGGTTCCCTCCACACAGCTCTTTCCTCACGTTAGCTCTGCAGTAAAGAGCCTACGAAACTAGGCCTTTCTTGGCTCGGGAAGTGAGGACCTGTTTGCAGGCCTCTTCTACTGGCGTCTGCAGAGCCCAACAATGGCTGTGCGAGGGAGGCCTAAAAACACAGTCTGTGGGTCTGCCTTTCCTCCCTCCAAGGAAGACCGCCTGCTTTGCCGCCTTCAAGCTGAAAGTCACATTGTCCTGGGAAGTGCTGCCTGGGAAGTCAGTTTGCAGGGGCAATGGCCGCTGGGTGCACGTGTATGCCTAGGGCTCTCACACTGCCCAGAACATCAAGGCTCCCTCCACACAGCCCTTCCGTCACGTTTGCTCAGCATGAGAGAGCTCGCGAAAGTAGGCCTTTTTTGGCTCGGGAAGTGAGGACCTGTTTGCAGGCCTCTTGTACGGGCGTCTGCAGGGCACCACGCTTGCTGTGCGAGCGAAGCCTAAAAACCCAATCTCTGGGGCTGCCTTTCCTCCCTCCAAGGAAGACAGCCTGCTCGGCCGCCTTGAAGCTGACAGTCACATTGGGCTGGGAAGTGCTACCTGGGAAGTCAGTTTGCAGGGCCCATCGCCGCTGGCTGCACGTTTACAGCTAGGCTTCCCACACTGCCCGAGAACATCAAGGCTCCCTCCACACAGCTCTTCCATCACGTTAGCTCTGCAGGAGAGAGCTCGCGAAACTAGGCCTTTCCTGGCTCGGGAAGTGAGGACCTGTTTGCAGGACTCTTGTACGGAGGTCTGCAGAGCCCCGCACTTGCTGTGCGAGGGAGGCATAAAAACACAGTCTCTGGGGCTGCCTTTCCTCCCTCCAAAGAAGAGAGCCTACCCGGTCACCTTCTGGCTGAAAGTCACATCGGGCGTGGAAGTGCTATTTGGGAAGACTGTTTTCAGGGGCAATGGCCGCTGGGTGCACGTGTATGCCTAGGGCTCCCACACTGCCCAGAACATACATCAAGATTCCCTCCACACAGCTCTTTCCTCACGTTAGCTCTGCAGTAAAGAGCTCACGAAACTAGGCCTTTCTTGGCTCGGGAAGTGAGGACCTGTTTGCAGGCCTCTTCTACTGGCGTCTGCAGAGCCCAACAATGGCTGTGCGAGGGAGGCCTAAAAACACAGTCTGTGGGTCTGCCTTTCCTCCCTCCAAGGAAGACCGCCTGCTTTGCCGCCTTCAAGCTGAAAGTCACATTGTCCTGGGAAGTGCTGCCTGGGAAGTCAGTTTGCAGGGGCAATGGCCGCTGGGTGCACGTGTATGCCTAGGGCTCTCACACTGCCCAGAACATCAAGGCTCCCTCCACACAGCCCTTCCGTCACGTTTGCTCAGCATGAGAGAGCTCGCGAAAGTAGGCCTTTTTTGGCTCGGGAAGTGAGGACCTGTTTGCAGGCCTCTTGTACGGGCGTCTGCAGGGCACCACGCTTGCTGTGCGAGCGAAGCCTAAAAACCCAATCTCTGGGGCTGCCTTTCCTCCCTCCAAGGAAGACAGCCTGCTCGGCCGCCTTGAAGCTGACAGTCACATTGGGCTGGGAAGTGCTACCTGGGAAGTCAGTTTGCAGGGCCCATCGCCGCTGGCTGCACGTTTACAGCTAGGCTTCCCACACTGCCCGAGAACATCAAGGCTCCCTCCACACAGCTCTTCCATCACGTTAGCTCTGCAGGAGAGAGCTCGCGAAACTAGGCCTTTCCTGGCTCGGGAAGTGAGGACCTGTTTGCAGGACTCTTGTACGGAGGTCTGCAGAGCCCCGCACTTGCTGTGCGAGGGAGGCATAAAAACACAGTCTCTGGGGCTGCCTTTCCTCCCTCCAAGGAAGAGAGCCTACCCGGTCACCTTCTGGCTGAAAGTCACATCGGGCTTGGAAGTGCTATTTGGGAAGACTGTTTTCAGGGGCAATGGCCGCTGGGTGCACGTGTATGCCTAGGGCTCCCACACTGCCCAGAACATCAAGGTTCCCTCCACACAGCTCTTCCGTCACGTTAGCTCTGCAGGAGAGAGATCGGGAAACTAGGTCTTTCTTGGCTCGGGAAGTGAGGACCTGTTTGCCGGCCTCTTGTACTGGTGTCTGCTGAGCCCCACGCTTGCTGTGCGAGGGAGGCCTAAAAACCCAATCTCTGGGGCTGCCTTTTCTGCGTCCAAGGAAGAGAGCCTGCTCGGCCGCCTTCAAGCTGACAGTCACATTGGTCTGAGAAGTGCTAGTTGGGAAGTCAGTTTTCAGGGCCAATGGCCGCTGGGTGCCCTGTATGCCTAGGGCTCCCATACTGCCAAGAACCTCAAGGTTCCCTCCACACAGCTCTTCCCTTACGTTAGCTCTGCAGTAAGGAGCTCACGAAACTAGGCCTTTCTTGGCTCGGGAAGTGAGGACCTGTTTGCAGTCCACTTGTACTGGAGTCTGCAGAGCCCAACCCTTGCTGTGCGAAGGAGGCCTAAAAACACCGTCTGTGGGTCTGCCTTTCCTCCCTCCAAGGAAGACCGCCTGCTTGGCCGCCTTCAAGCTGAAAGGCACATCGGACTGGGAAGTGCTAGTTGGGAAGTCAGTTTTCAAGGCCAATGGCCGCTGGGTGCACGTGTATGCCTAGGGCTCCCACACTGCCCAGAACATCAAGGTTCCCTCCACACAGCTCTTCCCTCACGTTAGCTCTGCAGTAAAGAGCTCACGAAACTAGGCCTTTCTTGGCTCGGGAAGTGAGGACCTGTTTGCAGGCCTCTTCTACTGGCGTCTGCAGAGCCCAACAATGGCTGTGCGAGGGAGGCCTTAAAACACAGTCTGTGGGTCTGCCTTTCCTCCCTCCAAGGAAGACCGCCTGCTTTGCCGCCTTCAAGCTGAAAGTCACATTGTCCTGGGAAGTGCTGCCTGGGAAGTCAGTTTGCAGGGGCAATGGCCGCTGGGTGCACGTGTATGCCTAGGGCTCTCACACTGCCCAGAACATCAAGGCTCCCTCCACACAGCCCTTCCGTCACGTTTGCTCAGCATGAGAGAGCTCGCGAAAGTAGGCCTTTTTTGGCTCGGGAAGTGAGGACCTGTTTGCAGGCCTCTTGTACTGTCATCTGCAGAGCCCCACACTTGCTGTGCGAGGCAGGCATAAAAACACAGTCTCTGGGGCTGCCTTTCCTCCCTCCAAGGAAGAGAGCCTGCTCGGCCGCCTTCAAGCTGACAGTCACCTTGGGCTGGGAAGTGCTAGTTGCGAAGTCAGTTTTCACCGGCAATGGCCGCTGGGTGCATGTGTATGCCTATGGCTCCCACACTGCCCAGAACATCAAGGTTCCCTCCACACAGCTCTTCCTTCACGTTAGCTCTGCAGTAAAGAGCTCACGAAACTAGGCCTTTCTTGGCTCGGGAGGTGAGGACCTGTTTGCAGTCCACTTGTACTGGAGTCTGCAGAGCCCAACCCTTGCTGTGCGAAGGAGGCCTAAAAACACCGTCTGTGGGTCTGCCTTTCCTCCCTCCAAGGAAGACCGCCTGCTTGGCCGCCTTCAAGCTGAAAGGCACATCGGACTGGGAAGTGCTAGTTGGGAAGTCAGTTTTCAAGACCAATGGCCGCTGGGTGCACGTGTATGCCTAGGGCTCCCACACTGCCCAGAACATCAAGGTTCCCTCCACACAGCTCTTCCCTCACGTTAGCTCTGCAGTAAAGAGCTCACGAAACTAGGCCTTTCTTGGCTCGGGAGGTGAGGACCTGTTTGCAGTCCACTTGTACTGGAGTCTGCAGAGCCCAACCCTTGCTGTGCGAAGGAGGCCTAAAAACACCGTCTGTGGGTCTGCCTTTCCTCCCTCCGAGGAAGACCGCCTGCTCGGCCGCCTTCAAGCTGCAAGTCACATTGTGCTGGGAAGTGCTACCTGGGAAGTCAATTTTCAGGGGCCATGGCTGCTGGCTGCACGATTACAGCTAGGCCTCCCACACTGCCCGGGAACATCAAGGCTCCCTCCACAAAGCTCTTCCGTCACGTTAGCTCTGCAGGAGAGAGCTCGCGAGACTAGGCCTTTCCTGGCTCGGGAAGTGAGGACCTGCTCGCAGCAGTATGGGTCGGGCCTCTCAAGAGCCCCACGTTGCCTGCGTACTGGGGGCATGAAAACGCTCTCTCAGGGGCTGCCTTTCCTCCCTCCAAGGAAGAGAGCCTACCCGGCCGCCTTCTGGCTGAAAGTCACATCGGGCTAGGAAGTGCTACCTGGGAAGTCAGTTTGCAGGGGCAATGGCCGCTGGGTGCACGTGTATGCCTAGGGCTCCCACACTGCCCAGAACATACATCAAGGTTCCCTCCACACAGCTCTTTCCTCACGTTAGCTCTGCAGTAAAGAGCCTACGAAACTAGGCCTTTCTTGGCTCGGGAAGTGAGGACCTGTTTGCAGGCCTCTTCTACTGGCGTCTGCAGAGCCCAACAATGGCTGTGCGAGGGAGGCCTAAAAACACAGTCTGTGGGTCTGCCTTTCCTCCCTCCAAGGAAGACCGCCTGCTTTGCCGCCTTCAACCTGAAAGTCACATTGTCCTGGGAAGTGCTGCCTGGGAAGTCAGTTTGCAGGGGCAATGGCCGCTGGGTGCACGTGTATGCCTAGGGCTCTCACACTGCCCAGAACATCAAGGCTCCCTCCACACAGCCCTTCCGTCACGTTTGCTCAGCATGAGAGAGCTCGCGAAAGTAGGCCTTTTTTGGCTCGGGAAGTGAGGACCTGTTTGCAGGCCTCTTGTACGGGCGTCTGCAGGGCACCACGCTTGCTGTGCGAGCGAAGCCTAAAAACCCAATCTCTGGGGCTGCCTTTCCTCCCTCCAAGGAAGACAGCCTGCTCGGCCGCCTTGAAGCTGACAGTCACATTGGGCTGGGAAGTGCTACCTGGGAAGTCAGTTTGCAGGGCCCATCGCCGCTGGCTGCACGTTTACAGCTAGGCTTCCCACACTGCCCGAGAACATCAAGGCTCCCTCCACACAGCTCTTCCATCACGTTAGCTCTGCAGGAGAGAGCTCGCGAAACTAGGCCTTTCCTGGCTCGGGAAGTGAGGACCTGTTTGCAGGACTCTTGTACGGAGGTCTGCAGAGCCCCGCACTTGCTGTGCGAGGGAGGCATAAAAACACAGTCTCTGGGGCTGCCTTTCCTCCCTCCAAGGAAGAGAGCCTACCCGGTCACCTTCTGGCTGAAAGTCACATCGGGCTTGGAAGTGCTATTTGGGAAGACTGTTTTCAGGGGCAATGGCCGCTGGGTGCACGTGTATGCCTAGGGCTCCCACACTGCCCAGAACATACATCAAGGTTCCCTCCACACAGCTCTTTCCTCACGTTAGCTCTGCAGTAAAGAGCTCACGAAACTAGGCCTTTCTTGGCTCGGGAAGTGAGGACCTGTTTGCAGGCCTCTTCTACTGGCGTCTGCAGAGCCCAACAATGGCTGTGCGAGGGAGGCCTAAAAACACAGTCTGTGGGTCTGCCTTTCCTCCCTCCAAGGAAGACCGCCTGCTTTGCCGCCTTCAAGCTGAAAGTCACATTGTCCTGGGAAGTGCTGCCTGGGAAGTCAGTTTGCAGGGGCAATGGCCGCTGGGTGCACGTGTATGCCTAGGGCTCTCACACTGCCCAGAACATCAAGGCTCCCTCCACACAGCCCTTCCGTCACGTTTGCTCAGCATGAGAGAGCTCGCGAAAGTAGGCCTTTTTTGGCTCGGGAAGTGAGGACCTGTTTGCAGGCCTCTTGTACGGGCGTCTGCAGGGCACCACGCTTGCTGTGCGAGCGAAGCCTAAAAACCCAATCTCTGGGGCTGCCTTTCCTCCCTCCAAGGAAGACAGCCTGCTCGGCCGCCTTGAAGCTGACAGTCACATTGGGCTGGGAAGTGCTACCTGGGAAGTCAGTTTGCAGGGCCCATCGCCGCTGGCTGCACGTTTACAGCTAGGCTTCCCACACTGCCCGAGAACATCAAGGCTCCCTCCACACAGCTCTTCCATCACGTTAGCTCTGCAGGAGAGAGCTCGCGAAACTAGGCCTTTCCTGGCTCGGGAAGTGAGGACCTGTTTGCAGGACTCTTGTACGGAGGTCTGCAGAGCCCCGCACTTGCTGTGCGAGGGAGGCATAAAAACACAGTCTCTGGGGCTGCCTTTCCTCCCTCCAAGGAAGAGAGCCTACCCGGTCACCTTCTGGCTGAAAGTCACATCGGGCTTGGAAGTGCTATTTGGGAAGACTGTTTTCAGGGGCAATGGCCGCTGGGTGCACGTGTATGCCTAGGGCTCCCACACTGCCCAGAACATCAAGGTTCCCTCCACACAGCTCTTCCGTCACGTTAGCTCTGCAGGAGAGAGATCGGGAAACTAGGCCTTTCTTGGCTCGGGAAGTGAGGACCTGTTTGCCGGCCTCTTGTACTGGTGTCTGCTGAGCCCCACGCTTGCTGTGCGAGGGAGGCCTAAAAACCCAATCTCTGGGGCTGCCTTTTCTGCGTCCAAGGAAGAGATCCTGCTCGGCCGCCTTCAAGCTGACAGTCACATTGGTCTGAGAAGTGCTAGTTGGGAAGTCAGTTTTCAGGGCCAATGGCCGCTGGGTGCCCCTGTATGCCTAGGGCTCCCATACTGCCAAGAACCTCAAGGTTCCCTCCACACAGCTCTTCCCTTACGTTAGCTCTGCAGTAAGGAGCTCACGAAACTAGGCCTTTCTTGGCTCGGGAAGTGAGGACCAGTTTGCAGTCCACTTGTACTGGAGTCTGCAGAGCCCAACCCTTGCTGTGCGAAGGAGGCCTAAAAACACCGTCTGTGGGTCTGCCTTTCCTCCCTCCAAGGAAGACCGCCTGCTTGGCCGCCTTCAAGCTGAAAGGCACATCGGACTGGGAAGTGCTAGTTGGGAAGTCTGTTTTCAAGGCCAATGGCCGCTGGGTGAACGTGTATGCCTAGGGCTCCCACACTGCCCAGAACATCAAGGTTCCCTCCACACAGCTCTTTCCTCACGTTAGCTCTGCAGTAAAGAGCTCACGAAACTAGGCCTTTCTTGGCTCGGGAAGTGAGGACCTGTTTGCAGGCCTCTTCTACTGGCGTCTGCAGAGCCCAACAATGGCTGTGCGAGGGAGGCCTAAAAACACAGTCTGTGGGTCTGCCTTTCCTCCCTCCAAGGAAGACCGCCTGCTTTGCCGCCTTCAAGCTGAAAGTCACATTGTCCTGGGAAGTGCTGCCTGGGAAGTCAGTTTGCAGGGGCAATGGCCGCTGGGTGCACGTGTATGCCTAGGGCTCTCACACTGCCCAGAACATCAAGGCTCCCTCCACACAGCCCTTCCGTCACGTTTGCTCAGCATGAGAGAGCTCGCGAAAGTAGGCCTTTTTTGGCTCGGGAAGTGAGGACCTGTTTGCAGGCCTCTTGTACGGGCGTCTGCAGGGCACCACGCTTGCTGTGCGAGCGAAGCCTAAAAACCCAATCTCTGGGGCTGCCTTTCCTCCCTCCAAGGAAGACAGCCTGCTCGGCCGCCTTGAAGCTGACAGTCACATTGGGCTGGGCAGTGCTACCTGGGAAGTCAGTTTGCAGGGCCCATCGCCGCTGGCTGCACGTTTACAGCTAGGCTTCCCACACTGCCCGAGAACATCAAGGTTCCCTCCACACAGCTCTTCCGTCACGTTAGCTCTGCAGGAGAGAGATCGCGAAACTAGGCCTTTCTTGGCTCGGGAAGTGAGGACCTGTTTGCCGGCCTCTTGTTCTGGTGTCTGCTGAGCCCCACGCTTGCTGTGCGAGGGAGGCCTAAAAACCCAATCTCTGGGGCTGCCTTTTCTGCGTCCAAGGAAGAGAGCCTGCTCGGCCGCCTTCAAGCTGACAGTCACATTGGTCTGAGAAGTGCTAGTTGGGAAGTCAGTTTTCAGGGCCAATGGCCGCTGGGTGCCCCTGTATGCCTAGGGCTCCCATACTGCCAAGAACCTCAAGGTTCCCTCCACACAGCTCTTCCCTTATGTTAGCTCTGCAGTAAGGAGCTCACGAAACTAGGTCTTTCTTGGCTCGGGAAGTGAGGACCTGTTTGCAGTCCACTTGTACTGGAGTCTGCAGAGCCCAACCCTTGCTGTGCGAAGGAGGCCTAAAAACACCGTCTGTGGGTCTGCCTTTCCTCCCTCCAAGGAAGACCGCCTGCTTGGCCGCCTTCAAGCTGAAAGGCACATCGGACTGGGAAGTGCTAGTTGGGAAGTCTGTTTTCAAGGCCAATGGCCGCTGGGTGCACGTGTATGCCTAGGGCTCCCACACTGCCCAGAACATCAAGGTTCCCTCCACACAGCTCTTTCCTCACGTTAGCTCTGCAGTAAAGAGCTCACGAAACTAGGCCTTTCTTGGCTCGGGAAGTGAGGACCTGTTTGCAGGCCTCTTCTACTGGCGTCTGCAGAGCCCAACAATGGCTGTGCGAGGGAGGCCTAAAAACACAGTCTGTGGGTCTGCCTTTCCTCCCTCCAAGGAAGACCGCCTGCTTTGCCGCCTTCAAGCTGAAAGTCACATTGTCCTGGGAAGTGCTGCCTGGGAAGTCAGTTTGCAGGGGCAATGGCCGCTGGGTGCACGTGTATGCCTAGGGCTCTCACACTGCCCAGAACATCAAGGCTCCCTCCACACAGCCCTTCCGTCACGTTTGCTCAGCATGAGAGAGCTCGCGAAAGTAGGCCTTTTTTGGCTCGGGAAGTGAGGACCTGTTTGCAGGCCTCTTGTACGGGCGTCTGCAGGGCACCACGCTTGCTGTGCGAGCGAAGCCTAAAAACCCAATCTCTGGGGCTGCCTTTCCTCCCTCCAAGGAAGACAGCCTGCTCGGCCGCCTTGAAGCTGACAGTCACATTGGGCTGGGCAGTGCTACCTGGGAAGTCAGTTTGCAGGGCCCATCGCCGCTGGCTGCACGTTTACAGCTAGGCTTCCCACACTGCCCGAGAACATCAAGGCTCCCTCCACACAGCTCTTCCATCACGTTAGCTCTGCAGGAGAGAGCTCGCGAAACTAAGCCTTTCCTGGCTCGGGAAGTGAGGACCTGTTTGCAGGACTCTTGTACGGAGGTCTGCAGAGCCCCGCACTTGCTGTGCGAGGGAGGCATAAAAACACAGTCTCTGGGGCTGCCTTTCCTCCCTCCAAGGAAGAGAGCCTCCCCGGTCACCTTCTGGCTGAAAGTCACATCGGGCTTGGAAGTGCTATTTGGGAAGACTGTTTTCAGGGGCAATGGCCGCTGGGTGCATGTGTATGCCTAGGGCTCCCACACTGCCCAGAACATCAAGGTTCCCTCCACACAGCTCTTCCGTCACGTTAGCTCTGCAGGAGAGAGATCGGGAAACTAGGCCTTTCTTGGCTCGGGAAGTGAGGACCTGTTTGCCGGCCTCTTGTACTGGTGTCTGCTGAGCCCCACGCTTGCTGTGCGAGGGAGGCCTAAAAACCCAATCTCTGGGGCTGCCTTTTCTGCGTCCAAGGAAGAGAGCCTGCTCGGCCGCCTTCAAGCTGACAGTCACATTGGTCTGAGAAGTGCTAGTTGGGAAGTCAGTTTTCAGGGCCAATGGCCGCTGGGTGCCCCTGTATGCCTAGGGCTCCCATACTGCCAAGAACCTCAAGGTTCCCTCCACACAGCTCTTCCCTTACGTTAGCTCTGCAGTAAGGAGCTCACGAAACTAGGCCTTTCTTGGCTCGGGAAGTGAGGACCAGTTTGCAGTCCACTTGTACTGGAGTCTGCAGAGCCCAACCCTTGCTGTGCGAAGGAGGCCTAAAAACACCGTCTGTGGGTCTGCCTTTCCTCCCTCCAAGGAAGACCGCCTGCTTGGCCGCCTTCAAGCTGAAAGGCACATCGGACTGGGAAGTGCTAGTTGGGAAGTCTGTTTTCAAGGCCAATGGCCGCTGGGTGCACGTGTATGCCTAGGGCTCCCACACTGCCCAGAACATCAAGGTTCCCTCCACACAGCTCTTTCCTCACGTTAGCTCTGCAGTAAAGAGCTCACGAAACTAGGCCTTTCTTGGCTCGGGAAGTGAGGACCTGTTTGCAGGCCTCTTCTACTGGCGTCTGCAGAGCCCAACAATGGCTGTGCGAGGGAGGCCTAAAAACACAGTCTGTGGGTCTGCCTTTCCTCCCTCCAAGGAAGACCGCCTGCTTTGCCGCCTTCAAGCTGAAAGTCACATTGTCCTGGGAAGTGCTGCCTGGGAAGTCAGTTTGCAGGGGCAATGGCCGCTGGGTGCACGTGTATGCCTAGGGCTCTCACACTGCCCAGAACATCAAGGCTCCCTCCACACAGCCCTTCCGTCACGTTTGCTCAGCATGAGAGAGCTCGCGAAAGTAGGCCTTTTTTGGCTCGGGAAGTGAGGACCTGTTTGCAGGCCTCTTGTACGGGCGTCTGCAGGGCACCACGCTTGCTGTGCGAGCGAAGCCTAAAAACCCAATCTCTGGGGCTGCCTTTCCTCCCTCCAAGGAAGACAGCCTGCTCGGCCGCCTTGAAGCTGACAGTCACATTGGGCTGGGAAGTGCTACCTGGGAAGTCAGTTTGCAGGGCCCATCGCCGCTGGCTGCACGTTTACAGCTAGGCTTCCCACACTGCCCGAGAACATCAAGGCTCCCTCCACACAGCTCTTCCATCACGTTAGCTCTGCAGGAGAGAGCTCGCGAAACTAGGCCTTTCCTGGCTCGGGAAGTGAGGACCTGTTTGCAGGACTCTTGTACGGAGGTCTGCAGAGCCCCGCACTTGCTGTGCGAGGGAGGCATAAAAACACAGTCTCTGGGGCTGCCTTTCCTCCCTCCAAGGAAGAGAGCCTACCCGGTCACCTTCTGGCTGAAAGTCACATCGGGCTTGGAAGTGCTATTTGGGAAGACTGTTTTCAGGGGCAATGGCCGCTGGGTGCACGTGTATGCCTAGGGCTCCCACACTGCCCAGAACATCAAGGTTCCCTCCACACAGCTCTTCCGTCACGTTAGCTCTGCAGGAGAGAGATCGCGAAACTAGGCCTTTCTTGGCTCGGGAAGTGAGGACCTGTTTGCCGGCCTCTTGTACTGGTGTCTGCTGAGCCCCACGCTTGCTGTGCGAGGGAGGCCTAAAAACCCAATCTCTGGGGCTGCCTTTTCTGCGTCCAAGGAAGAGAGCCTGCTCGGCCGCCTTCAAGCTGACAGTCACATTGGTCTGAGAAGTGCTAGTTGGGAAGTCAGTTTTCAGGGCCAATGGCCGCTGGGTGCCCCTGTATGCCTAGGGCTCCCATACTGCCAAGAACCTCAAGGTTCCCTCCACACAGCTCTTCCCTTACGTTAGCTCTGCAGTAAGGAGCTCACGAAACTAGGCCTTTCTTGGCTCGGGAAGTGAGGACCTGTTTGCAGTCCACTTGTACTGGAGTCTGCAGAGCCCAACCCTTGCTGTGCGAAGGAGGCCTAAAAACACCGTCTGTGGGTCTGCCTTTCCTCCCTCCAAGGAAGACCGCCTGCTTGGCCGCCTTCAAGCTGAAAGGCACATCGGACTGGGAAGTGCTAGTTGGGAAGTCTGTTTTCAAGGCCAATGGCCGCTGGGTGCACGTGTATGCCTAGGGCTCCCACACTGCCCAGAACATCAAGGTTCCCTCCACACAGCTCTTCCCTCACGTTAGCTCTGCAGTAAAGAGCTCACGAAACTAGGCCTTTCTTGGCTTGGGAAGTGAGGACCTGTTTGCAGGCCTCTTCTACTGGCGTCTGCAGAGCCCAACAATGGCTGTGCGAGGGAGGCCTTAAAACACAGTCTGTGGGTCTGCCTTTCCTCCCTCCAAGGAAGACCGCCTGCTTTGCCGCCTTCAAGCTGAAAGTCACATTGTCCTGGGAAGTGCTGCCTGGGAAGTCAGTTTGCAGGGGCAATGGCCGCTGGGTGCACGTGTATTCCTAGGGCTCTCACACTGCCCAGAACATCAAGGCTCCCTCCACACAGCCCTTCCGTCACGTTTGCTCAGCATGAGAGAGCTCGCGAAAGTAGGCCTTTTTTGGCTCGGGAAGTGAGGACCTGTTTGCAGGCCTCTTGTACTGTCATCTGCAGAGCCCCACACTTGCTGTGCGAGGCAGGCATAAAAACACAGTCTCTGGGGCTGCCTTTCCTCCCTCCAAGGAAGAGAGCCTGCTCGGCCGCCTTCAAGCTGACAGTCACCTTGGGCTGGGAAGTGCTAGTTGCGAAGTCAGTTTTCACCGGCAATGGCCGCTGGGTGCATGTGTATGCCTATGGCTCCCACACTGCCCAGAACATCAAGGTTCCCTCCACACAGCTCTTCCTTCACGTTAGCTCTGCAGTACAGAGCTCACGAAACTAGGCCTTTCTTGGCTCGGGAGGTGAGGACCTGTTTGCAGTCCACTTGTACTGGAGTCTGCAGAGCCCAACCCTTGCTGTGCGAAGGAGGCCTAAAAACACCGTCTGTGGGTCTGCCTTTCCTCCCTCCAAGGAAGACCGCCTGCTTGGCCGCCTTCAAGCTGAAAGGCACATCGGACTGGGAAGTGCTAGTTGGGAAGTCAGTTTTCAAGGCCAATGGCCGCTGGGTGCACGTGTATGCCTAGGGCTCCCACACTGCCCAGAACATCAAGGTTCCCTCCACACAGCTCTTCCCTCACGTTAGCTCTGCAGTAAAGAGCTCACGAAACTAGGCCTTTCTTGGCTCGGGAAGTGAGGACCTGTTTGCAGGCCTCTTCTACTGGCGTCTGCAGAGCCCAACAATGGCTGTGCGAGGGAGGCCTTAAAACACAGTCTGTGGGTCTGCCTTTCCTCCCTCCAAGGAAGACCGCCTGCTTTGCCGCCTTCAAGCTGAAAGTCACATTGTCCTGGGAAGTGCTGCCTGGGAAGTCAGTTTGCAGGGGCAATGGCCGCTGGGTGCACGTGTATGCCTAGGGCTCTCACACTGCCCAGAACATCAAGGCTCCCTCCACACAGCCCTTCCGTCACGTTTGCTCAGCATGAGAGAGCTCGCGAAAGTAGGCCTTTTTTGGCTCGGGAAGTGAGGACCTGTTTGCAGGCCTCTTGTACTGTCATCTGCAGAGCCCCACACTTGCTGTGCGAGGCAGGCATAAAAACACAGTCTCTGGGGCTGCCTTTCCTCCCTCCAAGGAAGAGAGCCTGCTCGGCCGCCTTCAAGCTGACAGTCACCTTGGGCTGGGAAGTGCTAGTTGCGAAGTCAGTTTTCACCGGCAATGGCCGCTGGGTGCATGTGTATGCCTATGGCTCCCACACTGCCCAGAACATCAAGGTTCCCTCCACACAGCTCTTCCTTCACGTTAGCTCTGCAGTAAAGAGCTCACGAAACTAGGCCTTTCTTGGCTCGGGAGGTGAGGACCTGTTTGCAGTCCACTTGTACTGGAGTCTGCAGAGCCCAACCCTTGCTGTGCGAAGGAGGCCTAAAAACACCGTCTGTGGGTCTGCCTTTCCTCCCTCCAAGGAAGACCGCCTGCTTGGCCGCCTTCAAGCTGAAAGGCACATCGGACTGGGAAGTGCTAGTTGGGAAGTCAGTTTTCAAGGCCAATGGCCGCTGGGTGCACGTGTATGCCTAGGGCTCCCACACTGCCCAGAACATCAAGGTTCCCTCCACACAGCTCTTCCCTCACGTTAGCTCTGCAGTAAAGAGCTCACGAAACTAGGCCTTTCTTGGCTCGGGAGGTGAGGACCTGTTTGCAGTCCACTTGTACTGGAGTCTGCAGAGCCCAACCCTTGCTGTGCGAAGGAGGCCTAAAAACACCGTCTGTGGGTCTGCCTTTCCTCCCTCCGAGGAAGACCGCCTGCTCGGCCGCCTTCAAGCTGCAAGTCACATTGTGCTGGGAAGTGCTACCTGGGAAGTCAATTTTTAGGGGCCATGGCTGCTGGCTGCACGATTACAGCTAGGCCTCCCTCACTGCCCGGGAACATCAAGGCTCCCTCCACAAAGCTCTTCCGTCACGTTAGCTCTGCAGGAGAGAGCTCGCGAGACTAGGCCTTTCCTGGCTCGGGAAGTGAGGACCTGCTCGCAGCAGTATGGGTCGGGCCTCTCAAGAGCCCCACGTTGCCTGCGTACTGGGGGCATGAAAACGCTCTCTCAGGGGCTGCCTTTCCTCCCTCCAAGGAAGAGAGCCTACCCGGCCGCCTTCTGGCTGAAAGTCACATCGGGCTAGGAAGTGCTACCTGGGAAGTCAGTTTGCAGGGGCAATGGCCGCTGGGTGCACGTGTATGCCTAGGGCTCCCACACTGCCCAGAACATACATCAAGGTTCCCTCCACACAGCTCTTTCCTCACGTTAGCTCTGCAGTAAAGAGCCTACGAAACTAGGCCTTTCTTGGCTCGGGAAGTGAGGACCTGTTTGCAGGCCTCTTCTACTGGCGTCTGCAGAGCCCAACAATGGCTGTGCGAGGGAGGCCTAAAAACACAGTCTGTGGGTCTGCCTTTCCTCCCTCCAAGGAAGACCGCCTGCTTTGCCGCCTTCAAGCTGAAAGTCACATTGTCCTGGGAAGTGCTGCCTGGGAAGTCAGTTTGCAGGGGCAATGGCCGCTGGGTGCACGTGTATGCCTAGGGCTCTCACACTGCCCAGAACATCAAGGCTCCCTCCACACAGCCCTTCCGTCACGTTTGCTCAGCATGAGAGAGCTCGCGAAAGTAGGCCTTTTTTGGCTCGGGAAGTGAGGACCTGTTTGCAGGCCTCTTGTACGGGCGTCTGCAGGGCACCACGCTTGCTGTGCGAGCGAAGCCTAAAAACCCAATCTCTGGGGCTGCCTTTCCTCCCTCCAAGGAAGACAGCCTGCTCGGCCGCCTTGAAGCTGACAGTCACATTGGGCTGGGAAGTGCTACCTGGGAAGTCAGTTTGCAGGGCCCATCGCCGCTGGCTGCACGTTTACAGCTAGGCTTCCCACACTGCCCGAGAACATCAAGGCTCCCTCCACACAGCTCTTCCATCACGTTAGCTCTGCAGGAGAGAGCTCGCGAAACTAGGCCTTTCCTGGCTCGGGAAGTGAGGACCTGTTTGCAGGACTCCTGTACGGACGTCTGCAGAGCCCCGCACTTGCTGTGCGAGGGAGGCATAAAAACACAGTCTCTGGGGCTGCCTTTCCTCCCTCCAAGGAAGAGAGCCTACCCGGTCACCTTCTGGCTGAAAGTCACATCGGGCTTGGAAGTGCTATTTGGGAAGACTGTTTTCAGGGGCAATGGCCGCTGGGTGCACGTGTATGCCTAGGGCTCCCACACTGCCCAGAACATCAAGGTTCCCTCCACACAGCTCTTCCGTCACGTTAGCTCTGCAGGAGAGAGATCGGGAAACTAGGCCTTTCTTGGCTCGGGAAGTGAGGACCTGTTTGCCGGCCTCTTGTACTGGTGTCTGCTGAGCCCCACGCTTGCTGTGCGAGGGAGGCCTAAAAACCCAATCTCTGGGGCTGCCTTTTCTGCGTCCAGGGAAGAGAGCCTGCTCGGCCGCCTTCAAGCTGACAGTCACATTGGTCTGAGAAGTGCTAGTTGGGAAGTCAGTTTTCAGGGCCAATGGCCGCTGGGTGCCCCTGTATGCCTAGGGCTCCCATACTGCCAAGAACCTCAAGGTTCCCTCCACACAGCTCTTCCCTTACGTTAGCTCTGCAGTAAGGAGCTCACGAAACTAGGCCTTTCTTGGCTCGGGAAGTGAGGACCTGTTTGCAGTCCACTTGTACTGGAGTCTGCAGAGCCCAACCCTTGCTGTGCGAAGGAGGCCTAAAAACACCGTCTGTGGGTCTGCCTTTCCTCCCTCCAAGGAAGACCGCCTGCTTGGCCGCCTTCAAGCTGAAAGGCACATCGGACTGGGAAGTGCTAGTTGGGAAGTCTGTTTTCAAGGCCAATGGCCGCTGGGTGCACGTGTATGCCTAGGGCTCCCACACTGCCCAGAACATCAAGGTTCCCTCCACACAGCTCTTCCCTCACGTTAGCTCTGCAGTAAAGAGCTCACGAAACTAGGCCTTTCTTGGCTCGGGAAGTGAGGACCTGTTTGCAGGCCTCTTCTACTGGCGTCTGCAGAGCCCAACAATGGCTGTGCGAGGGAGGCCTTAAAACACAGTCTGTGGTTCTGCCTTTCCTCCCTCCAAGGAAGACCGCCTGCTTTGCCGCCTTCAAGCTGAAAGTCACATTGTCCTGGGAAGTGCTGCCTGGGAAGTCAGTTTGCAGGGGCAATGGCCGCTGAGTGCACGTGTATGCCTAGGGCTCTCACACTGCCCAGAACATCAAGGCTCCCTCCACACAGCCCTTCCGTCACGTTTGCTCAGCATGAGAGAGCTCGCGAAAGTAGGCCTTTTTTGGCTCGGGAAGTGAGGACCTGTTTGCAGGCCTCTTGTACTGTCATCTGCAGAGCCCCACACTTGCTGTGCGAGGCAGGCATAAAAACACAGTCTCTGGGGCTGCCTTTCCTCCCTCCAAGGAAGAGAGCCTGCTCGGCCGCCTTCAAGCTGACAGTCACCTTGGGCTGGGAAGTGCTAGTTGCGAAGTCAGTTTTCACCGGCAATGGCCGCTGGGTGCATGTGTATGCCTATGGCTCCCACACTGCCCAGAACATCAAGGTTCCCTCCACACAGCTCTTCCTTCACGTTAGCTCTGCACTAAAGAGCTCACGAAACTAGGCCTTTCTTGGCTCGGGAGGTGAGGACCTGTTTGCAGTCCACTTGTACTGGAGTCTGCAGAGCCCAACCCTTGCTGTGCGAAGGAGGCCTAAAAACACCGTCTGTGGGTCTGCCTTTCCTCCCTCCAAGGAAGACCGCCTGCTTGGCCGCCTTCAAGCTGAAAGGCACATCGGACTGGGAAGTGCTAGTTGGGAAGTCAGTTTTCAAGGCCAATGGCCGCTGGGTGCACGTGTATGCCTAGGGCTCCCACACTGCCCAGAACATCAAGGTTCCCTCCACACAGCTCTTCCCTCACGTTAGCTCTGCAGTAAAGAGCTCACGAAACTAGGCCTTTCTTGGCTCGGGAGGTGAGGACCTGTTTGCAGTCCACTTGTACTGGAGTCTGCGGAGCCCAACCCTTGCTGTGCGAAGGAGGCCTAAAAACACCGTCTGTGGGTCTGCCTTTCCTCCCTCCGAGGAAGACCGCCTGCTCGGCCGCCTTCAAGCTGCAAGTCACATTGTGCTGGGAAGTGCTACCTGGGAAGTCAATTTTTAGGGGCCATGGCTGCTGGCTGCACGATTACAGCTAGGCCTCCCACACTGCCCGGGAACATCAAGGCTCCCTCCACAAAGCTCTTCCGTCACGTTAGCTCTGCAGGAGAGAGCTCGCGAGACTAGGCCTTTCCTGGCTCGGGAAGTGAGGACCTGCTCGCAGCAGTATGGGTCGGGCCTCTCAAGAGCCCCACGTTGCCTGCGTACTGGGGGCATGAAAACGCTCTCTCAGGGGCTGCCTTTCCTCCCTCCAAGGAAGAGAGCCTACCCGGCCGCCTTCTGGCTGAAAGTCACATCGGGCTAGGAAGTGCTACCTGGGAAGTCAGTTTGCAGGGGCAATGGCCGCTGGGTGCACGTGTATGCCTAGGGCTCCCACACTGCCCAGAACATACATCAAGGTTCCCTCCACACAGCTCTTTCCTCACGTTAGCTCTGAAGTAAAGAGCCTACGAAACTAGGCCTTTCTTGGCTCGGGAAGTGAGGACCTGTTTGCAGGCCTCTTCTACTGGCGTCTGCAGAGCCCAACAATGGCTGTGCGAGGGAGGCCTAAAAACACAGTCTGTGGGTCTGCCTTTCCTCCCTCCAAGGAAGACCGCCTGCTTTGCCGCCTTCAAGCTGAAAGTCACATTGTCCTGGGAAGTGCTGCCTGGGAAGTCAGTTTGCAGGGGCAATGGCCGCTGGGTGCACGTGTATGCCTAGGGCTCTCACACTGCCCAGAACATCAAGGCTCCCTCCACACAGCCCTTCCGTCACGTTTGCTCAGCATGAGAGAGCTCGCGAAAGTAGGCCTTTTTTGGCTCGGGAAGTGAGGACCTGTTTGCAGGCCTCTTGTACGGGCGTCTGCAGGGCACCACGCTTGCTGTGCGAGCGAAGCCTAAAAACCCAATCTCTGGGGCTGCCTTTCCTCCCTCCAAGGAAGACAGCCTGCTCGGCCGCCTTGAAGCTGACAGTCACATTGGGCTGGGAAGTGCTACCTGGGAAGTCAGTTTGCAGGGCCCATCGCCGCTGGCTGCACGTTTACAGCTAGGCTTCCCACACTGCCCGAGAACATCAAGGCTCCCTCCACACAGCTCTTCCATCACGTTAGCTCTGCAGGAGAGAGCTCGCGAAACTAGGCCTTTCCTGGCTCGGGAAGTGAGGACCTGTTTGCAGGACTCTTGTACGGAGGTCTGCAGAGCCCCGCACTTGCTGTGCGAGGGAGGCATAAAAACACAGTCTCTGGGGCTGCCTTTCCTCCCTCCAAGGAAGAGAGCCTACCCGGTCACCTTCTGGCTGAAAGTCACATCGGGCTTGGAAGTGCTATTTGGGAAGACTGTTTTCAGGGGCAATGGCCGCTGGGTGCACGTGTATGCCTAGGGCTCCCACACTGCCCAGAACATACATCAAGGATCCCTCCACACAGCTCTTTCCTCACGTTAGCTCTGCAGTAAAGAGCTCACGAAACTAGGCCTTTCTTGGCTCGGGAAGTGAGGACCTGTTTGCAGGCCTCTTCTACTGGCGTCTGCAGAGCCCAACAATGGCTGTGCGAGGGAGGCCTAAAAACACAGTCTGTGGGTCTGCCTTTCCTCCCTCCAAGGAAGACCGCCTGCTTTGCCGCCTTCAAGCTGAAAGTCACATTGTCCTGGGAAGTGCTGCCTGGGAAGTCAGTTTGCAGGGGCAATGGCCGCTGGGTGCACGTGTATGCCTAGGGCTCTCACACTGCCCAGAACATCAAGGCTCCCTCCACACAGCCCTTCCGTCACGTTTGCTCAGCATGAGAGAGCTCGCGAAAGTAGGCCTTTTTTGGCTCGGGAAGTGAGGACCTGTTTGCAGGCCTCTGGTACGGGCGTCTGCAGGGCACCACGCTTGCTGTGCGAGCGAAGCCTAAAAACCCAATCTCTGGGGCTGCCTTTCCTCCCTCCAAGGAAGACAGCCTGCTCGGCCGCCTTGAAGCTGACAGTCACATTGGGCTGGGAAGTGCTACCTGGGAAGTCAGTTTGCAGGGCCCATCGCCGCTGGCTGCACGTTTACAGCTAGGCTTCCCACACTGCCCGAGAACATCAAGGCTCCCTCCACACAGCTCTTCCATCACGTTAGCTCTGCAGGAGAGAGCTCGCGAAACTAGGCCTTTCCTGGCTCGGGAAGTGAGGACCTGTTTGCAGGACTCTTGTACGGAGGTCTGCAGAGCCCCGCACTTGCTGTGCGAGGGAGGCATAAAAACACAGTCTCTGGGGCTGCCTTTCCTCCCTCCAAGGAAGAGAGCCTACCCGGTCACCTTCTGGCTGAAAGTCACATCGGGCTTGGAAGTGCTATTTGGGAAGACTGTTTTCAGGGGCAATGGCCGCTGGGTGCACGTGTATGCCTAGGGCTCCCACACTGCCCAGAACATCAAGGTTCCCTCCACACAGCTCTTCCGTCACGTTAGCTCTGCAGGAGAGAGATCGCGAAACTAGGCCTTTCTTGGCTCGGGAAGTGAGGACCTGTTTGCCGGCCTCTTGTACTGGTGTCTGCTGAGCCCCACGCTTGCTGTGCGAGGGAGGCCTAAAAACCCAATCTCTGGGGCTGCCTTTTCTGCGTCCAAGGAAGAGAGCCTGCTCGGCCGCCTTCAAGCTGACAGTCACATTGGTCTGAGAAGTGCTAGTTGGGAAGTCAGTTTTCAGGGCCAATGGCCGCTGGGTGCCCCTGTATGCCTAGGGCTCCCATACTGCCAAGAACCTCAAGGTTCCCTCCACACAGCTCTTCCCTTACGTTAGCTCTGCAGTAAGGAGCTCACGAAACTAGGCCTTTCTTGGCTCGGGAAGTGAGGACCTGTTTGCAGTCCACTTGTACTGGAGTCTGCAGAGCCCAACCCTTGCTGTGCGAAGGAGGCCTAAAAACACCGTCTGTGGGTCTGCCTTTCCTCCCTCCAAGGAAGACCGCCTGCTTGGCCGCCTTCAAGCTGAAAGGCACATCGGACTGGGAAGTGCTAGTTGGGAAGTCTGTTTTCAAGGCCAATGGCCGCTGGGTGCACGTGTATGCCTAGGGCTCCCACACTGCCCAGAACATCAAGGTTCCCTCCACACAGCTCTTCCCTCACGTTAGCTCTGCAGTAAAGAGCTCACGAAACTAGGCCTTTCTTGGCTCGGGAAGTGAGGACCTGTTTGCAGGCCTCTTCTACTGGCGTCTGCAGAGCCCAACAATGGCTGTGCGAGGGAGGCCTTAAAACACCGTCTGTGGGTCTGCCTTTCCTCCCTTCCAAGGAAGACCGCCTGCTTTGCCGCCTTCAAGCTGAAAGTCACATTGTCCTGGGAAGTGCTGCCTGGGAAGTCAGTTTGCAGGGGCAATGGCCGCTGGGTGCACGTGTATGCCTAGGGCTCTCACACTGCCCAGAACATCAAGGCTCCCCCACACAGCCCTTCCGTCACGTTTGCTCAGCATGAGAGAGCTCGCGAAAGTAGGCCTTTTTTGGCTCGGGAAGTGAGGACCTGTTTGCAGGCCTCTTGTACTGTCATCTGCAGAGCCCCACACTTGCTGTGCGAGGCAGGCATAAAAACACAGTCTCTGGGGCTGCCTTTCCTCCCTCCAAGGAAGAGAGCCTGCTCGGCCGCCTTCAAGCTGACAGTCACCTTGGGCTGGGAAGTGCTAGTTGCGAAGTCAGTTTTCACCGGCAATGGCCGCTGGGTGCATGTGTATGCCTATGGCTCCCACACTGCCCAGAACATCAAGGTTCCCTCCACACAGCTCTTCCTTCACGTTAGCTCTGCAGTACAGAGCTCACGAAACTAGGCCTTTCTTGGCTCGGGAGGTGAGGACCTGTTTGCAGTCCACTTGTACTGGAGTCTGCAGAGCCCAACCCTTGCTGTGCGAAGGAGGCCTAAAAACACCGTCTGTGGGTCTGCCTTTCCTCCCTCCAAGGAAGACCGCCTGCTTGGCCGCCTTCAAGCTGAAAGGCACATCGGACTGGGAAGTGCTAGTTGGGAAGTCAGTTTTCAAGGCCAATGGCCGCTGGGTGCACGTGTATGCCTAGGGCTCCCACACTGCCCAGAACATCAAGGTTCCCTCCACACAGCTCTTCCCTCACGTTAGCTCTGCAGTAAAGAGCTCACGAAACTAGGCCTTTCTTGGCTCGGGAAGTGAGGACCTGTTTGCAGGCCTCTTCTACTGGCGTCTGCAGAGCCCAACAATGGCTGTGCGAGGGAGGCCTTAAAACACAGTCTGTGGGTCTGCCTTTCCTCCCTCCAAGGAAGACCGCCTGCTTTGCCGCCTTCAAGCTGAAAGTCACATTGTCCTGGGAAGTGCTGCCTGGGAAGTCAGTTTGCAGGGGCAATGGCCGCTGGGTGCACGTGTATGCCTAGGGCTCTCACACTGCCCAGAACATCAAGGCTCCCTCCACACAGCCCTTCCGTCACGTTTGCTCAGCATGAGAGAGCTCGCGAAAGTAGGCCTTTTTTGGCTCGGGAAGTGAGGACCTGTTTGCAGGCCTCTTGTACTGTCATCTGCAGAGCCCCACACTTGCTGTGCGAGGCAGGCATAAAAACACAGTCTCTGGGGCTGCCTTTCCTCCCTCCAAGGAAGAGAGCCTGCTCGGCCGCCTTCAAGCTGACAGTCACCTTGGGCTGGGAAGTGCTAGTTGCGAAGTCAGTTTTCACCGGCAATGGCCGCTGGGTGCATGTGTATGCCTATGGCTCCCACACTGCCCAGAACATCAAGGTTCCCTCCACACAGCTCTTCCTTCACGTTAGCTCTGCAGTAAAGAGCTCACGAAACTAGGCCTTTCTTGGCTCGGGAGGTGAGGACCTGTTTGCAGTCCACTTGTACTGGAGTCTGCAGAGCCCAACACTTGCTGTGCGAAGGAGGCCTAAAAACACCGTCTGTGGGTCTGCCTTTCCTCCCTCCAAGGAAGACCGCCTGCTTGGCCGCCTTCAAGCTGAAAGGCACATCGGACTGGGAAGTGCTAGTTGGGAAGTCAGTTTTCAAGGCCAATGGCCGCTGGGTGCACGTGTATGCCTAGGGCTCCCACACTGCCCAGAACATCAAGGTTCCCTCCACACAGCTCTTCCCTCACGTTAGCTCTGCAGTAAAGAGCTCACGAAACTAGGCCTTTCTTGGCTCGGGAGGTGAGGACCTGTTTGCAGTCCACTTGTACTGGAGTCTGCAGAGCCCAACCCTTGCTGTGCGAAGGAGGCCTAAAAACACCGTCTGTGGGTCTGCCTTTCCTCCCTCCGAGGAAGACCGCCTGCTCGGCCGCCTTCAAGCTGCAAGTCACATTGTGCTGGGAAGTGCTACCTGGGAAGTCAATTTTTAGGGGCCATGGCTGCTGGCTGCACGATTACAGCTAGGCCTCCCTCACTGCCCGGGAACATCAAGGCTCCCTCCACAAAGCTCTTCCGTCACGTTAGCTCTGCAGGAGAGAGCTCGCGAGACTAGGCCTTTCCTGGCTCGGGAAGTGAGGACCTGCTCGCAGCAGTATGGGTCGGGCCTCTCAAGAGCCCCACGTTGCCTGCGTACTGGGGGCATGAAAACGCTCTCTCAGGGGCTGCCTTTCCTCCCTCCAAGGAAGAGAGCCTACCCGGCCGCCTTCTGGCTGAAAGTCACATCGGGCTAGGAAGTGCTACCTGGGAAGTCAGTTTGCAGGGGCAATGGCCGCTGGGTGCACGTGTATGCCTAGGGCTCCCACACTGCCCAGAACATACATCAAGGTTCCCTCCACACAGCTCTTTCCTCACGTTAGCTCTGCAGTAAAGAGCCTACGAAACTAGGCCTTTCTTGGCTCGGGAAGTGAGGACCTGTTTGCAGGCCTCTTCTACTGGCGTCTGCAGAGCCCAACAATGGCTGTGCGAGGGAGGCCTAAAAACACAGTCTGTGGGTCTGCCTTTCCTCCCTCCAAGGAAGACCGCCTGCTTTGCCGCCTTCAAGCTGAAAGTCACATTGTCCTGGGAAGTGCTGCCTGGGAAGTCAGTTTGCAGGGGCAATGGCCGCTGGGTGCACGTGTATGCCTAGGGCTCTCACACTGCCCAGAACATCAAGGCTCCCTCCACACAGCCCTTCCGTCACGTTTGCTCAGCATGAGAGAGCTCGCGAAAGTAGGCCTTTTTTGGCTCGGGAAGTGAGGACCTGTTTGCAGGCCTCTTGTACGGGCGTCTGCAGGGCACCACGCTTGCTGTGCGAGCGAAGCCTAAAAACCCAATCTCTGGGGCTGCCTTTCCTCCCTCCAAGGAAGACAGCCTGCTCGGCCGCCTTGAAGCTGACAGTCACATTGGGCTGGGAAGTGCTACCTGGGAAGTCAGTTTGCAGGGCCCATCGCCGCTGGCTGCACGTTTACAGCTAGGCTTCCCACACTGCCCGAGAACATCAAGGCTCCCTCCACACAGCTCTTCCATCACGTTAGCTCTGCAGGAGAGAGCTCGCGAAACTAGGCCTTTCCTGGCTCGGGAAGTGAGGACCTGTTTGCAGGACTCTTGTACGGACGTCTGCAGAGCCCCGCACTTGCTGTGCGAGGGAGGCATAAAAACACAGTCTCTGGGGCTGCCTTTCCTCCCTCCAAGGAAGAGAGCCTACCCGGTCACCTTCTGGCTGAAAGTCACATCGGGCTTGGAAGTGCTATTTGGGAAGACTGTTTTCAGGGGCAATGGCCGCTGGGTGCACGTGTATGCCTAGGGCTCCCACACTGCCCAGAACATCAAGGTTCCCTCCACACAGCTCTTCCGTCACGTTAGCTCTGCAGGAGAGAGATCGGGAAACTAGGCCTTTCTTGGCTCGGGAAGTGAGGACCTGTTTGCTGGCCTCTTGTACTGGTGTCTGCTGAGCCCCACGCTTGCTGTGCGAGGGAGGCCTAAAAACCCAATCTCTGGGGCTGCCTTTTCTGCGTCCAAGGAAGAGAGCCTGCTCGGCCGCCTTCAAGCTGACAGTCACATTGGTCTGAGAAGTGCTAGTTGGGAAGTCAGTTTTCAGGGCCAATGGCCGCTGGGTGCCCCTGTATGCCTAGGGCTCCCATACTGCCAAGAACCTCAAGGTTCCCTCCACACAGCTCTTCCCTTACGTTAGCTCTGCAGTAAGGAGCTCACGAAACTAGGCCTTTCTTGGCTCGGGAAGTGAGGACCTGTTTGCAGTCCACTTGTACTGGAGTCTGCAGAGCCCAACCCTTGCTGTGCGAAGGAGGCCTAAAAACACCGTCTGTGGGTCTGCCTTTCCTCCCTCCAAGGAAGACCGCCTGCTTGGCCGCCTTCAAGCTGAAAGGCACATCGGACTGGGAAGTGCTAGTTGGGAAGTCTGTTTTCAAGGCCAATGGCCGCTGGGTGCACGTGTATGCCTAGGGCTCCCACACTGCCCAGAACATCAAGGTTCCCTCCACACAGCTCTTCCCTCACGTTAGCTCTGCAGTAAAGAGCTCACGAAACTAGGCCTTTCTTGGCTCGGGAAGTGAGGACCTGTTTGCAGGCCTCTTCTACTGGCGTCTGCAGAGCCCAACAATGGCTGTGCGAGGGAGGCCTTAAAACACAGTCTGTGGTTCTGCCTTTCCTCCCTCCAAGGAAGACCGCCTGCTTTGCCGCCTTCAAGCTGAAAGTCACATTGTCCTGGGAAGTGCTGCCTGGGAAGTCAGTTTGCAGGGGCAATGGCCGCTGAGTGCACGTGTATGCCTAGGGCTCTCACACTGCCCAGAACATCAAGGCTCCCTCCACACAGCCCTTCCGTCACGTTTGCTCAGCATGAGAGAGCTCGCGAAAGTAGGCCTTTTTTGGCTCGGGAAGTGAGGACCTGTTTGCAGGCCTCTTGTACTGTCATCTGCAGAGCCCCACACTTGCTGTGCGAGGCAGGCATAAAAACACAGTCTCTGGGGCTGCCTTTCCTCCCTCCAAGGAAGAGAGCCTGCTCGGCCGCCTTCAAGCTGACAGTCACCTTGGGCTGGGAAGTGCTAGTTGCGAAGTCAGTTTTCACCGGCAATGGCCGCTGGGTGCATGTGTATGCCTATGGCTCCCACACTGCCCAGAACATCAAGGTTCCCTCCACACAGCTCTTCCTTCACGTTAGCTCTGCACTAAAGAGCTCACGAAACTAGGCCTTTCTTGGCTCGGGAGGTGAGGACCTGTTTGCAGTCCACTTGTACTGGAGTCTGCAGAGCCCAACCCTTGCTGTGCGAAGGAGGCCTAAAAACACCGTCTGTGGGTCTGCCTTTCCTCCCTCCAAGGAAGACCGCCTGCTTGGCCGCCTTCAAGCTGAAAGGCACATCGGACTGGGAAGTGCTAGTTGGGAAGTCAGTTTTCAAGGCCAATGGCCGCTGGGTGCACGTGTATGCCTAGGGCTCCCACACTGCCCAGAACATCAAGGTTCCCTCCACACAGCTCTTCCCTCACGTTAGCTCTGCAGTAAAGAGCTCACGAAACTAGGCCTTTCTTGGCTCGGGAGGTGAGGACCTGTTTGCAGTCCACTTGTACTGGAGTCTGCGGAGCCCAACCCTTGCTGTGCGAAGGAGGCCTAAAAACACCGTCTGTGGGTCTGCCTTTCCTCCCTCCGAGGAAGACCGCCTGCTCGGCCGCCTTCAAGCTGCAAGTCACATTGTGCTGGGAAGTGCTACCTGGGAAGTCAATTTTTAGGGGCCATGGCTGCTGGCTGCACGATTACAGCTAGGCCTCCCTCACTGCCCGGGAACATCAAGGCTCCCTCCACAAAGCTCTTCCGTCACGTTAGCTCTGCAGGAGAGAGCTCGCGAGACTAGGCCTTTCCTGGCTCGGGAAGTGAGGACCTGCTCGCAGCAGTATGGGTCGGGCCTCTCAAGAGCCCCACGTTGCCTGCGTACTGGGGGCATGAAAACGCTCTCTCAGGGGCTGCCTTTCCTCCCTCCAAGGAAGAGAGCCTACCCGGCCGCCTTCTGGCTGAAAGTCACATCGGGCTAGGAAGTGCTACCTGGGAAGTCAGTTTGCAGGGGCAATGGCCGCTGGGTGCACGTGTATGCCTAGGGCTCCCACACTGCCCAGAACATACATCAAGGTTCCCTCCACACAGCTCTTTCCTCACGTTAGCTCTGAAGTAAAGAGCCTACGAAACTAGGCCTTTCTTGGCTCGGGAAGTGAGGACCTGTTTGCAGGCCTCTTCTACTGGCGTCTGCAGAGCCCAACAATGGCTGTGCGAGGGAGGCCTAAAAACACAGTCTGTGGGTCTGCCTTTCCTCCCTCCAAGGAAGACCGCCTGCTTTGCCGCCTTCAAGCTGAAAGTCACATTGTCCTGGGAAGTGCTGCCTGGGAAGTCAGTTTGCAGGGGCAATGGCCGCTGGGTGCACGTGTATGCCTAGGGCTCTCACACTGCCCAGAACATCAAGGCTCCCTCCACACAGCCCTTCCGTCACGTTTGCTCAGCATGAGAGAGCTCGCGAAAGTAGGCCTTTTTTGGCTCGGGAAGTGAGGACCTGTTTGCAGGCCTCTTGTACGGGCGTCTGCAGGGCACCACGCTTGCTGTGCGAGCGAAGCCTAAAAACCCAATCTCTGGGGCTGCCTTTCCTCCCTCCAAGGAAGACAGCCTGCTCGGCCGCCTTGAAGCTGACAGTCACATTGGGCTGGGAAGTGCTACCTGGGAAGTCAGTTTGCAGGGCCCATCGCCGCTGGCTGCACGTTTACAGCTAGGCTTCCCACACTGCCCGAGAACATCAAGGCTCCCTCCACACAGCTCTTCCATCACGTTAGCTCTGCAGGAGAGAGCTCGCGAAACTAGGCCTTTCCTGGCTCGGGAAGTGAGGACCTGTTTGCAGGACTCTTGTACGGAGGTCTGCAGAGCCCCGCACTTGCTGTGCGGGGGAGTCATAAAAACACAGTCTCTGGGGCTGCCTTTCCTCCCTCCAAGGAAGAGAGCCTACCCGGTCACCTTCTGGCTAAAAGTCACATCGGGCTTGGAAGTGCTATTTGGGAAGACTGTTTTCAGGGGCAATGGCCGCTGGGTGCACGTGTATGCCTAGGGCTCCCACACTGCCCAGAACATCAAGGTTCCCTCCACACAGCTCTTCCGTCACGTTAGCTCTGCAGGAGAGAGATCGCGAAACTAGGCCTTTCTTGGCTCGGGAAGTGAGGACCTGTTTGCCGGCCTCTTGTACTGGTGTCTGCTGAGCCCCACGCTTGCTGTGCGAGGGAGGCCTAAAAACCCAATCTCTGGGGCTGCCTTTTCTGCGTCCAAGGAAGAGAGCCTGCTCGGCCGCCTTCAAGCTGACAGTCACATTGGTCTGAGAAGTGCTAGTTGGGAAGTCAGTTTTCAGGGCCAATGGCCGCTGGGTGCCCCTGTATGCCTAGGGCTCCCATACTGCCAAGAACCTCAAGGTTCCCTCCACACAGCTCTTCCCTTATGTTAGCTCTGCAGTAAGGAGCTCACGAAACTAGGCCTTTCTTGGCTCGGGAAGTGAGGACCTGTTTGCAGTCCACTTGTACTGGAGTCTGCAGAGCCCAACCCTTGCTGTGCGAAGGAGGCCTAAAAACACCGTCTGTGGGTCTGCCTTTCCTCCCTCCAAGGAAGACCGCCTGCTTGGCCGCCTTCAAGCTGAAAGGCACATCGGACTGGGAAGTGCTAGTTGGGAAGTCTGTTTTCAAGGCCAATGGCCGCTGGGTGCACGTGTATGCCTAGGGCTCCCACACTGCCCAGAACATCAAGGTTCCCTCCACACAGCTCTTTCCTCACGTTAGCTCTGCAGTAAAGAGCTCACGAAACTAGGCCTTTCTTGGCTCGGGAAGTGAGGACCTGTTTGCAGGCCTCTTCTACCGGCGTCTGCAGAGCCCAACAATGGCTGTGCGAGGGAGGCCTAAAAACACAGTCTGTGGGTCTGCCTTTGCTCCCTCCAAGGAAGACCGCCTGCTTTGCCGCCTTCAAGCTGAAAGTCACATTGTCCTGGGAAGTGCTGCCTGGGAAGTCAGTTTGCAGGGGCAATGGCCGCTGGGTGCACTTGTATGCCTAGGGCTCTCACACTGCCCAGAACATCAAGGCTCCCTCCACACAGCCCTTCCGTCACGTTTGCTCAGCATGAGAGAGCTCGCGAAAGTAGGCCTTTTTTGGCTCGGGAAATGAGGACCTCTTTGCAGGCCTCTTGTACGGGCGTCTGCAGGGCACCACGCTTGCTGTGCGAGCGAAGCCTAAAAACCCAATCTCTGGGGCTGCCTTTCTTCCCTCCAAGGAAGACAGCCTGCTCGGCCGCCTTGAAGCTGACAGTCACATTGGGCTGGGAAGTGCTACCTGGGAAGTCAGTTTGCAGGGCCCATCGCCGCTGGCTGCACGTTTACAGCTAGGCTTCCCACACTGCCTGAGAACATCAATGCTCCCTCCACACAGCTCTTCCATCACGTTAGCTCTGCAGGAGAGAGCTCGCGAAACTAGGCCTTTCCTGGCTCGGGAAGTGAGGACCTGTTTGCAGGACTCTTGTACGGAGGTCTGCAGAGCCCCGCACTTGCTGTGCGAGGGAGGCATAAAAACACAGTCTCTGGGGCTGCCTTTCCTCCCTCCAAGGAAGAGAGCCTACCCGGTCACCTTCTGGCTGAAAGTCACATCGGGCTTGGAAGTGCTATTTGGGAAGACTGTTTTCAGGGGCAATGGCCGCTGGGTGCACGTGTATGCCTAGGGCTCCCACACTGCCCAGAACATCAAGGTTCCCTCCACACAGCTCTTCCGTCACGTTAGCTCTGCAGGAGAGAGATCGCGAAACTAGGCCTTTCTTGGCTCGGGAAGTGAGGACCTGTTTGCCGGCCTCTTGTACTGGTGTCTGCTGAGCCCCACGCTTGCTGTGCGAGGGAGGCCTAAAAACCCAATCTCTGGGGCTGCCTTTTCTGCGTCCAAGCAAGAGAGCCTGCTCGGCCGCCTTCAAGCTGACAGTCACATTGGTCTGAGAAGTGCTAGTTGGGAAGTCAGTTTTCAGGGCCAATGGCCGCTGGGTGCCCCTGTATGCCTAGGGCTCCCATACTGCCAAGAACCTCAAGGTTCCCTCCACACAGCTCTTCCCTCACGTTAGCTCTGCAGTAAGGAGCTCACGAAACTAGGCCTTTCTTGGCTCGGGAAGTGAGGACCTGTTTGCAGGCCTCTTCTACTGGCGTCTGCAGAGCCCAACAATGGCTGTGCGAGGGAGGCCTTAAAACACAGTCTGTGGGTCTGCCTTTCCTCCCTCCAAGGAAGACCGCCTGCTTTGCCGCCTTCAATCTGAAAGTCACATTGTCCTGGGAAGTGCTGCCTGGGAAGTCAGTTTGCAGGGGCAATGGCCGCTGGGTGCACGTGTATGCCTAGGGCTCTCACACTGCCCAGAACATCAAGGCTCCCTCCACACAGCCCTTCCGTCACGTTTGCTCAGCATGAGAGAGCTCGCGAAAGTAGGCCTTTTTTGGCTCGGGAAGTGAGGACCTGTTTGCAGGCCTCTTGTACTGTCATCTGCAGAGCCCCACACTTGCTGTGCGAGGCAGGCATAAAAACACAGTCTCTGGGGCTGCCTTTCCTCCCTCCAAGGAAGAGAGCCTGCTCGGCCGCCTTCAAGCTGACAGTCACCTTGGGCTGGGAAGTGCTAGTTGCGAAGTCAGTTTTCACCGGCAATGGCCGCTGGGTGCATGTGTATGCCTATGGCTCCCACACTGCCCAGAACATCAAGGTTCCCTCCACACAGCTCTTCCTTCACGTTAGCTCTGCAGTAAAGAGCTCACGAAACTAGGCCTTTCTTGGCTCGGGAGGTGAGGACCTGTTTGCAGTCCACTTGTACTGGAGTCTGCAGAGCCCAACCCTTGCTGTGCGAAGGAGGCCTAAAAACACCGTCTGTGGGTCTGCCTTTCCTCCCTCCAAGGAAGACCGCCTGCTTGGCCGCCTTCAAGCTGAAAGGCACATCGGACTGGGAAGTGCTAGTTGGGAAGTCAGTTTTCAAGGCCAATGGCCGCTGGGTGCACGTGTATGCCTAGGGCTCCCACACTGCCCAGAACATCAAGGTTCCCTCCACACAGCTCTTCCCTCACGTTAGCTCTGCAGTAAAGAGCTCACGAAACTAGGCCTTTCTTGGCTCGGGAGGTGAGGACCTGTTTGCAGTCCACTTGTACTGGAGTCTGCAGAGCCCAACCCTTGCTGTGCGAAGGAGGCCTAAAAACACCGTCTGTGGGTCTGCCTTTCCTCCCTCCGAGGAAGACCGCCTGCTCGGCCGCCTTCAAGCTGCAAGTCACATTGTGCTGGGAATTGCTACCTGGGAAGTCAATTTTCAGGGGCCATGGCTGCTGGCTGCACGATTACAGCTAGGCCTCCCACACTGCCCGGGAACATCAAGGCTCCCTCCACAAAGCTCTTCCGTCACGTTAGCTCTGCAGGAGAGAGCTCGCGAGACTAGGCCTTTCCTGGCTCGGGAAGGGAGGACCTGCTCGCAGCAGTATGGGTCGGGCCTCTCAAGAGCCCCACGTTGCCTGCGTACTGGGGGCATGAAAACGCTCTCTCAGGGGCTGCCTTTCCTCCCTCCAAGGAAGAGAGCCTACCCGGCCGCCTTCTGGCTGAAAGTCACATCGGGCTAGGAAGTGCTACCTGGGAAGTCAGTTTGCAGGGGCAATGGCCGCTGGGTGCACGTGTATGCCTAGGTCTCCCACACTGCCCAGAACATACATCAAGGTTCCCTCCACACAGCTCTTTCCTCACGTTAGCTCTGCAGTAAAGAGCCTACGAAACTAGGCCTTTCTTGGCTCGGGAAGTGAGGACCTGTTTGCAGGCCTCTTCTACTGGCGTCTGCAGAGCCCAACAATGGCTGTGCGAGGGAGGCCTAAAAACACAGTCTGTGGGTCTGCCTTTCCTCCCTCCAAGGAAGACCGCCTGCTTTGCCGCCTTCAAGCTGAAAGTCACATTGTCCTGGGAAGTGCTGCCTGGGAAGTCAGTTTGCAGGGGCAATGGCCGCTGGGTGCACGTGTATGCCTAGGGCTCTCACACTGCCCAGAACATCAAGGCTCCCTCCACACAGCCCTTCCGTCACGTTTGCTCAGCATGAGAGAGCTCGCGAAAGTAGGCCTTTTTTGGCTCGGGAAGTCAGTACCTGTTTGCAGGCCTCTTGTACGGGCGTCTGCAGGGCACCACGCTTGCTGTGCGAGCGAAGCCTAAAAACCCAATCTCTGGGGCTGCCTTTCCTCCCTCCAAGGAAGACAACCTGCTCGGCCGCCTTGAAGCTGACAGTCACATTGGGCTGGGAAGTGCTACCTGGGAAGTCAGTTTGCAGGGCCCATCGCCGCTGGCTGCACGTTTACAGCTAGGCTTCCCACACTGCCCAAGAACATCAAGGCTCCCTCCACACAGCTCTTCCATCACGTTAGCTCTGCAGGAGAGAGCTCGCAAAACTAGGCCTTTCCTGGCTCGGGAAGTGAGGACCTGTTTGCAGGACTCTTGTACGGAGGTCTGCAGAGCCCCGCACTTGCTGTGCGAGGGAGGCATAAAAACACAGTCTCTGGGGCTGCCTTTCCTCCCTCCAAGGAAGAGAGCCTACCCGGTCACCTTCTGGCTGAAAGTCACATCGGGCTTGGAAGTGCTATTTGGGAAGACTGTTTTCAAGGGCAATGGCCGCTGGGTGCACGTGTATGCCTAGGGCTCCCACACTGCCCAGAACATCAAGGTTCCCTCCACACAGCTCTTCCGTCACGTTAGCTCTGCAGGAGAGAGATCGCGAAACTAGGCCTTTCTTGGCTCGGGAAGTGAGGACCTGTTTGCCGGCCTCTTGTACTGGTGTCTGCTGAGCCCCACGCTTGCTGTGCGAGGGAGGCCTAAAAACCCAATCTCTGGGGCTGCCTTTTCTGCGTCCAAGGAAGAGAGCCTGCTCGGCCGCCTTCAAGCTGACAGTCACATTGGTCTGAGAAGTGCTAGTTGGGAAGTCAGTTTTCAGGGCCAATGGCCGCTGGGTGCCCCTGTATGCCTAGGGCTCCCATACTGCCAAGAACCTCAAGGTTCCCTCCACACAGCTCTTCCCTTACGTTAGCTCTGCAGTAAAGAGCTCACGAAACTAGGCCTTTCTTGGCTCGGGAAGTGAGGACCTGTTTGCAGTCCACTTGTACTGGAGTCTGCAGAGCCCAACCCTTGCTGTGCGAAGGAGGCCTAAAAACACCGTCTGTGGGTCTGCCTTTCCTCCCTCCAAGGAAGACCGCCTGCTTGGCCGCCTTCAAGCTGAAAGGCACATCGGACTGGGAAGTGCTAGTTGGGAAGTCAGTTTTCAAGGCCAATGGCCGCTGGGTGCACGTGTATGCCTAGGGCTCCCACACTGCCCAGAACATCAAGGTTCCCTCCACACAGCTCTTCCCTCACGTTAGCTCTGCAGTAAAGAGCTCACGAAACTAGGCCTTTCTTGGCTCGGGAAGTGAGGACCTGTTTGCAGGCCTCTTTTACTGGCGTCTGCAGAGCCCAACAATGGCTGTGCGAGGGAGGTCTTAAAACACAGTCTGTGGGTCTGCCTTTCCTCCCTCCAAGGAAGACCGCCTGCTTTGCCGCCTTCAAGCTGAAAGTCACATTGTCCTGGGAAGTGCTGCCTGGGAAGTCAGTTTGCAGGGGCAATGGCCGCTGGGTGCACTTGTATGCCTAGGGCTCTCACACTGCCCAGAACATCAAGGCTCCCTCCACACAGCCCTTCCGTCACGTTTGCTCAGCATGAGAGAGCTCGCGAAAGTAGGCCTTTTTTGGCTCGGGAAGTGAGGACCTGTTTGCAGGCCTCTTGTACTGTCATCTGCAGAGCCCCACACTTGCTGTGCGAGGCAGGCATAAAAACACAGTCTCTGGGGCTGCCTTTCCTCCCTCCAAGGAAGAGAGCCTACCCGGTCACCTTCTGGCTGAAAGTCACATCGGGCTTGGAAGTGCTATTTGGGAAGACTGTTTTCAGGGGCAATGGCTGCTGGGTGCACGTGTATGCCTAGGGCTCCCACACTGCCCAGAACATACATCAAGGTTCCCTCCACACAGCTCTTTCCTCACGTTAGCTCTGCAGTAAAGAGCTCACGAAACTAGGCCTTTCTTGGCTCGGGAAGTGAGGACCTGTTTGCAGGCCTCTTCTACTGGCGTCTGCAGAGCCCAACAATGGCTGTGCGAGGGAGGCCTAAAAACACAGTCTGTGGGTCTGCCTTTCCTCTCTCCAAGGAAGACCGCCTGCTTTGCCGCCTTCAAGCTGAAAGTCACATTGTCCTGGGAAGTGCTGCCTGGGAAGTCAGTTTGCAGGGGCAATGGCCGCTGGGTGCACGTGTATGCCTAGGGCTCTCACACTGCCCAGAACATCAAGGCTCCCTCCACACAGCCCTTCCGTCACGTTTGCTCAGCATGAGAGAGCTCGCGAAAGTAGGCCTTTTTTGGCTCGGGAAGTGAGGACCTGTTTGCAGGCCTCTTGTACGGGCGTCTGCAGGGCACCACGCTTGCTGTGCGAGCGAAGCCTAAAAACCCAATCTCTGGGGCTGCCTTTCCTCCCTCCAAGGAAGACAGCCTGCTCGGCCGCCTTGAAGCTGACAGTCACATTGGGCTGGGAAGTGCTACCTGGGAAGTCAGTTTGCAGGGCCCATCGCCGCTGGCTGCACGTTTACAGCTAGGCTTCCCACACTGCCCGAGAACATCAAGGCTCCCTCCACACAGCTCTTCCATCACGTTAGCTCTGCAGGAGAGAGCTCGCGAAACTAGGCCTTTCCTGGCTCGGGAAGTGAGGACCTGTTTGCAGGACTCTTGTACGGAGGTCTGCAGAGCCCCGCACTTGCTGTGCGAGGGAGGCATAAAAACACAGTCTCTGGGGCTGCCTTTCCTCCCTCCAAGGAAGAGAGCCTACCCGGTCACCTTCTGGCTGAAAGTCACATCGGGCTTGGAAGTGCTATTTGGGAAGACTGTTTTCAGGGGCAATGGCCGCTGGGTGCACGTGTATGCCTAGGGCTCCCACACTGCCCAGAACATCAAGGTTCCCTCCACACAGCTCTTCCGTCACGTTAGCTCTGCAGGAGAGAGATCGCGAAACTAGGCCTTTCTTGGCTCGGGAAGTGAGGACCTGTTTGCCGGCCTCTTGTACTGGTGTCTGCTGAGCCCCACGCTTGCTGTGCGAGGGAGGCCTAAAAACCCAATCTCTGGGGCTGCCTTTTCTGCGTCCAAGGAAGAGAGCCTGCTCGGCCGCCTTCAAGCTGACAGTCACATTGGTCTGAGAAGTGCTAGTTGGGAAGTCAGTTTTCAGGGCCAATGGCCGCTGGGTGCCCCTGTATGCCTAGGGCTCCCATACTGCCAAGAACCTCAAGGTTCCCTCCACACAGCTCTTCCCTTACGTTAGCTCTGCAGTAAGGAGCTCACGAAACTAGGCCTTTCTTGGCTCGGGAAGTGAGGACCTGTTTGCAGTCCACTTGTACTGGAGTCTGCAGAGCCCAACCCTTGCTGTGCGAAGGAGGCCTAAAAACACCGTCTGTGGGTCTGCCTTTCCTCCCTCCAAGGAAGACCGCCTGCTTGGCCGCCTTCAAGCTGAAAGGCACATCGGACTGGGAAGTGCTAGTTGGGAAGTCTGTTTTCAAGGCCAATGGCCGCTGGGTGCACGTGTATGCCTAGGGCTCCCACACTGCCCAGAACATCAAGGTTCCCTCCACACAGCTCTTCCCTCACGTTAGCTCTGCAGTAAAGAGCTCACGAAACTAGGCCTTTCTTGGCTCGGGAAGTGAGGACCTGTTTGCAGGCCTCTTCTACTGGCGTCTGCAGAGCCCAACAATGGCTGTGCGAGGGAGGCCTTAAAACACAGTCTGTGGGTCTGCCTTTCCTCCCTCCAAGGAAGACCGCCTGCTTTGCCGCCTTCAAGCTGAAAGTCACATTGTCCTGGGAAGTGCTGCCTGGGAAGTCAGTTTGCAGGGGCAATGGCCGCTGGGTGCACGTGTATGCCTAGGGCTCTCACACTGCCCAGAACATCAAGGCTCCCTCCACACAGCCCTTCCGTCACGTTTGCTCAGCATGAGAGAGCTCGCGAAAGTAGGCCTTTTTTGGCTCGGGAAGTGAGGACCTGTTTGCAGGCCTCTTGTACTGTCATCTGCAGAGCCCCACACTTGCTGTGCGAGGCAGGCATAAAAACACAGTCTCTGGGGCTGCCTTTCCTCCCTCCAAGGAAGAGAGCCTGCTCGGCCGCCTTCAAGCTGACAGTCACCTTGGGCTGGGAAGTGCTAGTTGCGAAGTCAGTTTTCACCGGCAATGGCCGCTGGGTGCATGTGTATGCCTATGGCTCCCACACTGCCCAGAACATCAAGGTTCCCTCCACACAGCTCTTCCTTCACGTTAGCTCTGCAGTAAAGAGCTCACGAAACTAGGCCTTTCTTGGCTCGGGAGGTGAGGACCTGTTTGCAGTCCACTTGTACTGGAGTCTGCAGAGCCCAACCCTTGCTGTGCGAAGGAGGCCTAAAAACACCGTCTGTGGGTCTGCCTTTCCTCCCTCCAAGGAAGACCGCCTGCTTGGCCGCCTTCAAGCTGAAAGGCACATCGGACTGGGAAGTGCTAGTTGGGAAGTCAGTTTTCAAGGCCAATGGCCGCTGGGTGCACGTGTATGCCTAGGGCTCCCACACTGCCCAGAACATCAAGGTTCCCTCCACACAGCTCTTCCCTCACGTTAGCTCTGCAGTAAAGAGCTCACGAAACTAGGCCTTTCTTGGCTCGGGAGGTGAGGACCTGTTTGCAGTCCACTTGTACTGGAGTCTGCAGAGCCCAACCCTTGCTGTGCGAAGGAGGCCTAAAAACACCGTCTGTGGGTCTGCCTTTCCTCCCTCCGAGGAAGACCGCCTGCTCGGCCGCCTTCAAGCTGCAAGTCACATTGTGCTGGGAAGTGCTACCTGGGAAGTCAATTTTCAGGGGCCATGGCTGCTGGCTGCACGATTACAGCTAGGCCTCCCACACTGCCCGGGAACATCAAGGCTCCCTCCACAAAGCTCTTCCGTCACGTTAGCTCTGCAGGAGAGAGCTCGCGAGACTAGGCCTTTCCTGGCTCGGGAAGTGAGGACCTGCTCGCAGCAGTATGGGTCGGGCCTCTCAAGAGCCCCACGTTGCCTGCGTACTGGGGGCATGAAAACGCTCTCTCAGGGGCTGCCTTTCCTCCCTCCAAGGAAGAGAGCCTACCCGGCCGCCTTCTGGCTGAAAGTCACATCGGGCTAGGAAGTGCTACCTGGGAAGTCAGTTTGCAGGGGCAATGGCCGCTGGGTGCACGTGTATGCCTAGGGCTCCCACACTGCCCAGAACATACATCAAGGTTCCCTCCACACAGCTCTTTCCTCACGTTAGCTCTGCAGTAAAGAGCCTACGAAACTAGGCCTTTCTTGGCTCGGGAAGTGAGGACCTGTTTGCAGGCCTCTTCTACTGGCGTCTGCAGAGCCCAACAATGGCTGTGCGAGGGAGGCCTAAAAACACAGTCTGTGGGTCTGCCTTTCCTCCCTCCAAGGAAGACCGCCTGCTTTGCCGCCTTCAAGCTGAAAGTCACATTGTCCTGGGAAGTGCTGCCTGGGAAGTCAGTTTGCAGGGGCAATGGCCGCTGGGTGCACGTGTATGCCTAGGGCTCTCACACTGCCCAGAACATCAAGGCTCCCTCCACACAGCCCTTCCGTCACGTTTGCTCAGCATGAGAGAGCTCGCGAAAGTAGGCCTTTTTTGGCTCGGGAAGTGAGGACCTGTTTGCAGGCCTCTTGTACGGGCGTCTGCAGGGCACCACGCTTGCTGTGCGAGCGAAGCCTAAAAACCCAATCTCTGGGGCTGCCTTTCCTCCCTCCAAGGAAGACAGCCTGCTCGGCCGCCTTGAAGCTGACAGTCACATTGGGCTGGGAAGTGCTACCTGGGAAGTCAGTTTGCAGGGCCCATCGCCGCTGGCTGCACGTTTACAGCTAGGCTTCCCACACTGCCCGAGAACATCAAGGCTCCCTCCACACAGCTCTTCCATCACGTTAGCTCTGCAGGAGAGAGCTCGCGAAACTAGGCCTTTCCTGGCTCGGGAAGTGAGGACCTGTTTGCAGGACTCTTGTACGGAGGTCTGCAGAGCCCCGCACTTGCTGTGCGAGGAAGGCATAAAAACACAGTCTCTGGGGCTGCCTTTCCTCCCTCCAAGGAAGAGAGCCTACCCGGTCACCTTCTGGCTGAAAGTCACATCGGGCTTGGAAGTGCTATTTGGGAAGACTGTTTTCAGGGGCAATGGCCGCTGGGTGCACGTGTATGCCTAGGGCTCCCACACTGCCCAGAACATCAAGGTTCCCTCCACACAGCTCTTCCGTCACGTTAGCTCTGCAGGAGAGAGATCGGGAAACTAGGCCTTTCTTGGCTCGGGAAGTGAGGACCTGTTTGCCGGCCTCTTGTACTGGTGTCTGCTGAGCCCCACGCTTGCTGTGCGAGGGAGGCCTAAAAACCCAATCTCTGGGGCTGCCTTTTCTGCGTCCAAGGAAGAGAGCCTGCTCGGCCGCCTTCAAGCTGACAGTCACATTGGTCTGAGAAGTGCTAGTTGGGAAGTCAGTTTTCAGGGCCAATGGCCGCTGGGTGCCCCTGTATGCCTAGGGCTCCCATACTGCCAAGAACCTCAAGGTTCCCTCCACACAGCTCTTCCCTTACGTTAGCTCTGCAGTAAGGAGCTCACGAAACTAGGCCTTTCTTGGCTCGGGAAGTGAGGACCTGTTTGCAGTCCACTTGTACTGGAGTCTGCAGAGCCCAACCCTTGCTGTGCGAAGGAGGCCTAAAAACACCGTCTGTGGGTCTGCCTTTCCTCCCTCCAAGGAAGACCGCCTGCTTGGCCGCCTTCAAGCTGAAAGGCACATCGGACTGGGAAGTGCTAGTTGGGAAGTCTGTTTTCAAGGCCAATGGCCGCTGGGTGCACGTGTATGCCTAGGGCTCCCACACTGCCCAGAACATCAAGGTTCCCTCCACACAGCTCTTCCCTCACGTTAGCTCTGCAGTAAAGAGCTCACGAAACTAGGCCTTTCTTGGCTCGGGAAGTGAGGACCTGTTTGCAGGCCTCTTCTACTGGCGTCTGCAGAGCCCAACAATGGCTGTGCGAGGGAGGCCTTAAAACACAGTCTGTGGGTCTGCCTTTCCTCCCTCCAAGGAAGACCGCCTGCTTTGCCGCCTTCAAGCTGAAAGTCACATTGTCCTGGGAAGTGCTGCCTGGGAAGTCAGTTTGCAGGGGCAATGGCCGCTGGGTGCACGTGTATGCCTAGGGCTCTCACACTGCCCAGAACATCAAGGCTCCCTCCACACAGCCCTTCCGTCACGTTTGCTCAGCATGAGAGAGCTCGCGAAAGTAGGCCTTTTTTGGCTCGGGAAGTGAGGACCTGTTTGCAGGCCTCTTGTA
The DNA here is from genome assembly GCF_054371585.1 of Giraffa tippelskirchi. Classification (NCBI taxonomy): domain Eukaryota; kingdom Metazoa; phylum Chordata; class Mammalia; order Artiodactyla; family Giraffidae; genus Giraffa; species Giraffa tippelskirchi. The sequence continues at coordinate 105,931,918 of NC_137275.1, forward strand.
CTGTCATCTGCAGAGCCCCACACTTGCTGTGCGAGGCAGGCATAAAAACACAGTCTCTGGGGCTGCCTTTCCTCCCTCCAAGGAAGAGAGCCTGCTCGGCCGCCTTCAAGCTGACAGTCACCTTGGGCTGGGAAGTGCTAGTTGCGAAGTCAGTTTTCACCGGCAATGGCCGCTGGGTGCATGTGTATGCCTATGGCTCCCACACTGCCCAGAACATCAAGGTTCCCTCCACACAGCTCTTCCTTCACGTTAGCTCTGCAGTAAAGAGCTCACGAAACTAGGCCTTTCTTGGCTCGGGAGGTGAGGACCTGTTTGCAGTCCACTTGTACTGGAGTCTGCAGAGCCCAACCCTTGCTGTGCGAAGGAGGCCTAAAAACACCGTCTGTGGGTCTGCCTTTCCTCCCTCCAAGGAAGACCGCCTGCTTGGCCGCCTTCAAGCTGAAAGGCACATCGGACTGGGAAGTGCTAGTTGGGAAGTCAGTTTTCAAGGCCAATGGCCGCTGGGTGCACGTGTATGCCTAGGGCTCCCACACTGCCCAGAACATCAAGGTTCCCTCCACACAGCTCTTCCCTCACGTTAGCTCTGCAGTAAAGAGCTCACGAAACTAGGCCTTTCTTGGCTCGGGAGGTGAGGACCTGTTTGCAGTCCACTTGTACTGGAGTCTGCAGAGCCCAACCCTTGCTGTGCGAAGGAGGCCTAAAAACACCGTCTGTGGGTCTGCCTTTCCTCCCTCCGAGGAAGACCGCCTGCTCGGCCGCCTTCAAGCTGCAAGTCACATTGTGCTGGGAAGTGCTACCTGGGAAGTCAATTTTCAGGGGCCATGGCTGCTGGCTGCACGATTACAGCTAGGCCTCCCACACTGCCCGGGAACATCAAGGCTCCCTCCACAAAGCTCTTCCGTCACGTTAGCTCTGCAGGAGAGAGCTCGCGAGACTAGGCCTTTCCTGGCTCGGGAAGTGAGGACCTGCTCGCAGCAGTATGGGTCGGGCCTCTCAAGAGCCCCACGTTGCCTGCGTACTGGGGGCATGAAAACGCTCTCTCAGGGGCTGCCTTTCCTCCCTCCAAGGAAGAGAGCCTACCCGGCCGCCTTCTGGCTGAAAGTCACATCGGGCTAGGAAGTGCTACCTGGGAAGTCAGTTTGCAGGGGCAATGGCCGCTGGGTGCACGTGTATGCCTAGGGCTCCCACACTGCCCAGAACATACATCAAGATTCCCTCCACACAGCTCTTTCCTCACGTTAGCTCTGCAGTAAAGAGCCTACGAAACTAGGCCTTTCTTGGCTCGGGAAGTGAGGACCTGTTTGCAGGCCTCTTCTACTGGCGTCTGCAGAGCCCAACAATGGCTGTGCGAGGGAGGCCTAAAAACACAGTCTGTGGGTCTGCCTTTCCTCCCTCCAAGGAAGACCGCCTGCTTTGCCGCCTTCAAGCTGAAAGTCACATTGTCCTGGGAAGTGCTGCCTGGGAAGTCAGTTTGCAGGGGCAATGGCCGCTGGGTGCACGTGTATGCCTAGGGCTCTCACACTGCCCAGAACATCAAGGCTCCCTCCACACAGCCCTTCCGTCACGTTTGCTCAGCATGAGAGAGCTCGCGAAAGTAGGCCTTTTTTGGCTCGGGAAGTGAGGACCTGTTTGCAGGCCTCTTGTACGGGCGTCTGCAGGGCACCACGCTTGCTGTGCGAGCGAAGCCTAAAAACCCAATCTCTGGGGCTGCCTTTCCTCCCTCCAAGGAAGACAGCCTGCTCGGCCGCCTTGAAGCTGACAGTCACATTGGGCTGGGAAGTGCTACCTGGGAAGTCAGTTTGCAGGGCCCATCGCCGCTGGCTGCACGTTTACAGCTAGGCTTCCCACACTGCCCGAGAACATCAAGGCTCCCTCCACACAGCTCTTCCATCACGTTAGCTCTGCAGGAGAGAGCTCGCGAAACTAGGCCTTTCCTGGCTCGGGAAGTGAGGACCTGTTTGCAGGACTCTTGTACGGAGGTCTGCAGAGCCCCGCACTTGCTGTGCGAGGGAGGCCTAAAAACCCAATCTCTGGGGCTGCCTTTTCTGCGTCCAAGGAAGAGAGCCTGCTCGGCCGCCTTCAAGCTGACAGTCACATTGGTCTGAGAAGTGCTAGTTGGGAAGTCAGTTTTCAGGGCCAATGGCCGCTGGGTGCCCCTGTATGCCTAGGGCTCCCATACTGCCAAGAACCTCAAGGTTCCCTCCACACAGCTCTTCCCTTACGTTAGCTCTGCAGTAAGGAGCTCACGAAACTAGGCCTTTCTTGGCTCGGGAAGTGAGGACCTGTTTGCAGTCCACTTGTACTGGAGTCTGCAGAGCCCAACCCTTGCTGTGCGAAGGAGGCCTAAAAACACCGTCTGTGGGACTGCCTTTCCTCCCTCCAAGGAAGACCGCCTGCTTGGCCGCCTTCAAGCTGAAAGGCACATCGGACTGGGAAGTGCTAGTTGGGAAGTCTGTTTTCAAGGCCAATGGCCGCTGGGTGCACGTGTATGCCTAGGGCTCCCACACTGCCCAGAACATCAAGGTTCCCTCCACACAGCTCTTCCCTCACGTTAGCTCTGCAGTAAAGAGCTCACGAAACTAGGCCTTTCTTGGCTCGGGAAGTGAGGACCTGTTTGCAGGCCTCTTCTACTGGCGTATGCAGAGCCCAACAATGGCTGTGCGAGGGAGGCCTTAAAACACAGTCTGTGGGTCTGCCTTTCCTCCCTCCAAGGAAGACCGCCTGCTTTGCCGCCTTCAAGCTGAAAGTCACATTGTCCTGGGAAGTGCTGCCTGGGAAGTCAGTTTGCAGGGGCAATGGCCGCTGGGTGCACGTGTATGCCTAGGGCTCTCACACTGCCCAGAACATCAAGGCTCCCTCCACACAGCCCTTCCGTCACGTTTGCTCAGCATGAGAGAGCTCGCGAAAGTAGGCCTTTTTTGGCTCGGGAAGTGAGGACCTGTTTGCAGGCCTCTTGTACTGTCATCTGCAGAGCCCCACACTTGCTGTGCGAGGCAGGCATAAAAACACAGTCTCTGGGGCTGCCTTTCCTCCCTCCAAGGAAGAGAGCCTGCTCGGCCGCCTTCAAGCTGACAGTCACCTTGGGCTGGGAAGTGCTAGTTGCGAAGTCAGTTTTCACCGGCAATGGCCGCTGGGTGCATGTGTATGCCTATGGCTCCCACACTGCCCAGAACATCAAGGTTCCCTCCACACAGCTCTTCCTTCACGTTAGCTCTGCAGTAAAGAGCTCACGAAACTAGGCCTTTCTTGGCTCGGGAGGTGAGGACCTGTTTGCAGTCCACTTGTACTGGAGTCTGCAGAGCCCAACCCTTGCTGTGCGAAGGAGGCCTAAAAACACCGTCTGTGGGTCTGCCTTTCCTCCCTCCAAGGAAGACCGCCTGCTTGGCCGCCTTCAAGCTGAAAGGCACATCGGACTGGGAAGTGCTAGTTGGGAAGTCAGTTTTCAAGGCCAATGGCCGCTGGGTGCACGTGTATGCCTAGGGCTCCCACACTGCCCAGAACATCAAGGTTCCCTCCACACAGCTCTTCCCTCACGTTAGCTCTGCAGTAAAGAGCTCACGAAACTAGGCCTTTCTTGGCTCGGGAGGTGAGGACCTGTTTGCAGTCCACTTGTACTGGAGTCTGCAGAGCCCAACCCTTGCTGTGCGAAGGAGGCCTAAAAACACCGTCTGTGGGTCTGCCTTTCCTCCCTCCGAGGAAGACCGCCTGCTCGGCCGCCTTCAAGCTGCAAGTCACATTGTGCTGGGAAGTGCTACCTGGGAAGTCAATTTTCAGGGGCCATGGCTGCTGGCTGCACGATTACAGCTAGGCCTCCCACACTGCCCGGGAACATCAAGGCTCCCTCCACAAAGCTCTTCCGTCACGTTAGCTCTGCAGGAGAGAGCTCGCGAGACTAGGCCTTTCCTGGCTCGGGAAGTGAGGACCTGCTCGCAGCAGTATGGGTCGGGCCTCTCAAGAGCCCCACGTTGCCTGCGTACTGGGGGCATGAAAACGCTCTCTCAGGGGCTGCCTTTCCTCCCTCCAAGGAAGAGAGCCTACCCGGCCGCCTTCTGGCTGAAAGTCACATCGGGCTAGGAAGTGCTACCTGGGAAGTCAGTTTGCAGGGGCAATGGCCGCTGGGTGCACGTGTATGCCTAGGGCTCCCACACTGCCCAGAACATACATCAAGGTTCCCTCCACACAGCTCTTTCCTCACGTTAGCTCTGCAGTAAAGAGCCTACGAAACTAGGCCTTTCTTGGCTCGGGAAGTGAGGACCTGTTTGCAGGCCTCTTCTACTGGCGTCTGCAGAGCCCAACAATGGCTGTGCGAGGGAGGCCTAAAAACACAGTCTGTGGGTCTGCCTTTCCTCCCTCCAAGGAAGACCGCCTGCTTTGCCGCCTTCAAGCTGAAAGTCACATTGTCCTGGGAAGTGCTGCCTGGGAAGTCAGTTTGCAGGGGCAATGGCCGCTGGGTGCACGTGTATGCCTAGGGCTCTCACACTGCCCAGAACATCAAGGCTCCCTCCACACAGCCCTTCCGTCACGTTTGCTCAGCATGAGAGAGCTCGCGAAAGTAGGCCTTTTTTGGCTCGGGAAGTGAGGACCTGTTTGCAGGCCTCTTGTACGGGCGTCTGCAGGGCACCACGCTTGCTGTGCGAGCGAAGCCTAAAAACCCAATCTCTGGGGCTGCCTTTCCTCCCTCCAAGGAAGACAGCCTGCTCGGCCGCCTTGAAGCTGACAGTCACATTGGGCTGGGAAGTGCTACCTGGGAAGTCAGTTTGCAGGGCCCATCGCCGCTGGCTGCACGTTTACAGCTAGGCTTCCCACACTGCCCGAGAACATCAAGGCTCCCTCCACACAGCTCTTCCATCACGTTAGCTCTGCAGGAGAGAGCTCGCGAAACTAGGCCTTTCCTGGCTCGGGAAGTGAGGACCTGTTTGCAGGACTCTTGTACGGAGGTCTGCAGAGCCCCGCACTTGCTGTGCGAGGGAGGCATAAAAACACAGTCTCTGGGGCTGCCTTTCCTCCCTCCAAGGAAGAGAGCCTACCCGGTCACCTTCTGGCTGAAAGTCACATCGGGCTTGGAAGTGCTATTTGGGAAGACTGTTTTCAGGGGCAATGGCCGCTGGGTGCACGTGTATGCCTAGGGCTCCCACACTGCCCAGAACATCAAGGTTCCCTCCACACAGCTCTTCCGTCACGTTAGCTCTGCAGGAGAGAGATCGGGAAACTAGGCCTTTCTTGGCTCGGGAAGTGAGGACCTGTTTGCCGGCCTCTTGTACTGGTGTCTGCTGAGCCCCACGCTTGCTGTGCGAGGGAGGCCTAAAAACCCAATCTCTGGGGCTGCCTTTTCTGCGTCCAAGGAAGAGAGCCTGCTCGGCCGCCTTCAAGCTGACAGTCACATTGGTCTGAGAAGTGCTAGTTGGGAAGTCAGTTTTCAGGGCCAATGGCCGCTGGGTGCCCCTGTATGCCTAGGGCTCCCATACTGCCAAGAACCTCAAGGTTCCCTCCACACAGCTCTTCCCTTACGTTAGCTCTGCAGTAAGGAGCTCACGAAACTAGGCCTTTCTTGGCTCGGGAAGTGAGGACCTGTTTGCAGTCCACTTGTACTGGAGTCTGCAGAGCCCAACCCTTGCTGTGCGAAGGAGGCCTAAAAACACCGTCTGTGGGTCTGCCTTTCCTCCCTCCAAGGAAGACCGCCTGCTTGGCCGCCTTCAAGCTGAAAGGCACATCGGACTGGGAAGTGCTAGTTGGGAAGTCTGTTTTCAAGGCCAATGGCCGCTGGGTGCACGTGTATGCCTAGGGCTCCCACACTGCCCAGAACATCAAGGTTCCCTCCACACAGCTCTTCCCTCACGTTAGCTCTGCAGTAAAGAGCTCACGAAACTAGGCCTTTCTTGGCTCGGGAAGTGAGGACCTGTTTGCAGGCCTCTTCTACTGGCGTCTGCAGAGCCCAACAATGGCTGTGCGAGGGAGGCCTTAAAACACAGTCTGTGGGTCTGCCTTTCCTCCCTCCAAGGAAGACCGCCTGCTTTGCCGCCTTCAAGCTGAAAGTCACATTGTCCTGGGAAGTGCTGCCTGGGAAGTCAGTTTGCAGGGGCAATGGCCGCTGGGTGCACGTGTATGCCTAGGGCTCTCACACTGCCCAGAACATCAAGGTTCCCTCCACACAGCTCTTCCTTCACGTTAGCTCTGCAGTAAAGAGCTCACGAAACTAGGCCTTTCTTGGCTCGGGAGGTGAGGACCTGTTTGCAGTCCACTTGTACTGGAGTCTGCAGAGCCCAACCCTTGCTGTGCGAAGGAGGCCTAAAAACACCGTCTGTGGGTCTGCCTTTCCTCCCTCCAAGGAAGACCGCCTGCTTGGCCGCCTTCAAGCTGAAAGGCACATCGGACTGGGAAGTGCTAGTTGGGAAGTCAGTTTTCAAGGCCAATGGCCGCTGGGTGCACGTGTATGCCTAGGGCTCCCACACTGCCCAGAACATCAAGGTTCCCTCCACACAGCTCTTCCCTCACGTTAGCTCTGCAGTAAAGAGCTCACGAAACTAGGCCTTTCTTGGCTCGGGAGGTGAGGACCTGTTTGCAGTCCACTTGTACTGGAGTCTGCAGAGCCCAACCCTTGCTGTGCGAAGGAGGCCTAAAAACACCGTCTGTGGGTCTGCCTTTCCTCCCTCCGAGGAAGACCGCCTGCTCGGCCGCCTTCAAGCTGCAAGTCACATTGTGCTGGGAAGTGCTACCTGGGAAGTCAATTTTCAGGGGCCATGGCTGCTGGCTGCACGATTACAGCTAGGCCTCCCACACTGCCCGGGAACATCAAGGCTCCCTCCACAAAGCTCTTCCGTCACGTTAGCTCTGCAGGAGAGAGCTCGCGAGACTAGGCCTTTCCTGGCTCGGGAAGTGAGGACCTGCTCGCAGCAGTATGGGTCGGGCCTCTCAAGAGCCCCACGTTGCCTGCGTACTGGGGGCATGAAAACGCTCTCTCAGGGGCTGCCTTTCCTCCCTCCAAGGAAGAGAGCCTACCCGGCCGCCTTCTGGCTGAAAGTCACATCGGGCTAGGAAGTGCTACCTGGGAAGTCAGTTTGCAGGGGCAATGGCCGCTGGGTGCACGTGTATGCCTAGGGCTCCCACACTGCCCAGAACATACATCAAGGTTCCCTCCACACAGCTCTTTCCTCACGTTAGCTCTGCAGTAAAGAGCCTACGAAACTAGGCCTTTCTTGGCTCGGGAAGTGAGGACCTGTTTGCAGGCCTCTTCTACTGGCGTCTGCAGAGCCCAACAATGGCTGTGCGAGGGAGGCCTAAAAACACAGTCTGTGGGTCTGCCTTTCCTCCCTCCAAGGAAGACCGCCTGCTTTGCCGCCTTCAAGCTGAAAGTCACATTGTCCTGGGAAGTGCTGCCTGGGAAGTCAGTTTGCAGGGGCAATGGCCGCTGGGTGCACGTGTATGCCTAGGGCTCTCACACTGCCCAGAACATCAAGGCTCCCTCCACACAGCCCTTCCGTCACGTTTGCTCAGCATGAGAGAGCTCGCGAAAGTAGGCCTTTTTTGGCTCGGGAAGTGAGGACCTGTTTGCAGGCCTCTTGTACGGGCGTCTGCAGGGCACCACGCTTGCTGTGCGAGCGAAGCCTAAAAACCCAATCTCTGGGGCTGCCTTTCCTCCCTCCAAGGAAGACAGCCTGCTCGGCCGCCTTGAAGCTGACAGTCACATTGGGCTGGGAAGTGCTACCTGGGAAGTCAGTTTGCAGGGCCCATCGCCGCTGGCTGCACGTTTACAGCTAGGCTTCCCACACTGCCCGAGAACATCAAGGCTCCCTCCACACAGCTCTTCCATCACGTTAGCTCTGCAGGAGAGAGCTCGCGAAACTAGGCCTTTCCTGGCTCGGGAAGTGAGGACCTGTTTGCAGGACTCTTGTACGGAGGTCTGCAGAGCCCCGCACTTGCTGTGCGAGGGAGGCATAAAAACACAGTCTCTGGGGCTGCCTTTCCTCCCTCCAAGGAAGAGAGCCTACCCGGTCACCTTCTGGCTGAAAGTCACATCGGGCTTGGAAGTGCTATTTGGGAAGACTGTTTTCAGGGGCAATGGCCGCTGGGTGCACGTGTATGCCTAGGGCTCCCACACTGCCCAGAACATCAAGGTTCCCTCCACACAGCTCTTCCGTCACGTTAGCTCTGCAGGAGAGAGATCGCGAAACTAGGCCTTTCTTGGCTCGGGAAGTGAGGACCTGTTTGCCGGCCTCTTGTACTGGTGTCTGCTGAGCCCCACGCTTGCTGTGCGAGGGAGGCCTAAAAACCCAATCTCTGGGGCTGCCTTTTCTGCGTCCAAGGAAGAGAGCCTGCTCGGCCGCCTTCAAGCTGACAGTCACATTGGTCTGAGAAGTGCTAGTTGGGAAGTCAGTTTTCAGGGCCAATGGCCGCTGGGTGCCCCTGTATGCCTAGGGCTCCCATACTGCCAAGAACCTCAAGGTTCCCTCCACACAGCTCTTCCCTTACGTTAGCTCTGCAGTAAGGAGCTCACGAAACTAGGCCTTTCTTGGCTCGGGAAGTGAGGACCTGTTTGCAGTCCACTTGTACTGGAGTCTGCAGAGCCCAACCCTTGCTGTGCGAAGGAGGCCTAAAAACACCGTCTGTGGGTCTGCCTTTCCTCCCTCCAAGGAAGACCGCCTGCTTGGCCGCCTTCAAGCTGAAAGGCACATCGGACTGGGAAGTGCTAGTTGGGAAGTCTGTTTTCAAGGCCAATGGCCGCTGGGTGCACGTGTATGCCTAGGGCTCCCACACTGCCCAGAACATCAAGGTTCCCTCCACACAGCTCTTCCCTCACGTTAGCTCTGCAGTAAAGAGCTCACGAAACTAGGCCTTTCTTGGCTCGGGAAGTGAGGACCTGTTTGCAGGCCTCTTCTACTGGCGTCTGCAGAGCCCAACAATGGCTGTGCGAGGGAGGCCTTAAAACACAGTCTGTGGGTCTGCCTTTCCTCCCTCCAAGGAAGACCGCCTGCTTTGCCGCCTTCAAGCTGAAAGTCACATTGTCCTGGGAAGTGCTGCCTGGGAAGTCAGTTTGCAGGGGCAATGGCCGCTGGGTGCACGTGTATGCCTAGGGCTCTCACACTGCCCAGAACATCAAGGCTCCCTCCACACAGCCCTTCCGTCACGTTTGCTCAGCATGAGAGAGCTCGCGAAAGTAGGCCTTTTTTGGCTCGGGAAGTGAGGACCTGTTTGCAGGCCTCTTGTACGGGCGTCTGCAGGGCACCACGCTTGCTGTGCGAGCGAAGCCTAAAAACCCAATCTCTGGGGCTGCCTTTCCTCCCTCCAAGGAAGACAGCCTGCTCGGCCGCCTTGAAGCTGACAGTCACATTGGGCTGGGAAGTGCTACCTGGGAAGTCAGTTTGCAGGGCCCATCGCCGCTGGCTGCACGTTTACAGCTAGGCTTCCCACACTGCCCGAGAACATCAAGGCTCCCTCCACACAGCTCTTCCATCACGTTAGCTCTGCAGGAGAGAGCTCGCGAAACTAGGCCTTTCCTGGCTCGGGAAGTGAGGACCTGTTTGCAGGACTCTTGTACGGAGGTCTGCAGAGCCCCGCACTTGCTGTGCGAGGGAGGCATAAAAACACCGTCTCTGGGGCTGCCTTTCCTCCCTCCAAGGAAGAGAGCCTACCCGGTCACCTTCTGGCTGAAAGTCACATCGGGCTTGGAAGTGCTATTTGGGAAGACTGTTTTCAGGGGCAATGGCCGCTGGGTGCACGTGTATGCCTAGGGCTCCCACACTGCCCAGAACATACATCAAGGTTCCCTCCACACAGCTCTTTCCTCACGTTAGCTCTGCAGTAAAGAGCTCACGAAACTAGGCCTTTCTTGGCTCGGGAAGTGAGGACCTGTTTGCAGGCCTCTTCTACTGGCGTCTGCAGAGCCCAACAATGGCTGTGCGAGGGAGGCCTAAAAACACAGTCTGTGGGTCTGCCTTTCCTCCCTCCAAGGAAGACCGCCTGCTTTGCCGCCTTCAAGCTGAAAGTCACATTGTCCTGGGAAGTGCTGCCTGGGAAGTCAGTTTGCAGGGGCAATGGCCGCTGGGTGCACGTGTATGCCTAGGGCTCTCACACTGCCCAGAACATCAAGGCTCCCTCCACACAGCCCTTCCGTCACGTTTGCTCAGCATGAGAGAGCTCGCGAAAGTAGGCCTTTTTTGGCTCGGGAAGTGAGGACCTGTTTGCAGGCCTCTTGTACGGGCGTCTGCAGGGCACCACGCTTGCTGTGCGAGCGAAGCCTAAAAACCCAATCTCTGGGGCTGCCTTTCCTCCCTCCAAGGAAGACAGCCTGCTCGGCCGCCTTGAAGCTGACAGTCACATTGGGCTGGGAAGTGCTACCTGGGAAGTCAGTTTGCAGGGCCCATCGCCGCTGGCTGCACGTTTACAGCTAGGCTTCCCACACTGTCCGAGAACATCAAGGCTCCCTCCACACAGCTCTTCCATCACGTTAGCTCTGCAGGAGAGAGCTCGCGAAACTAGGCCTTTCCTGGCTCGGGAAGTGAGGACCTGTTTGCAGGACTCTTGTACGGAGGTCTGCAGAGCCCCGCACTTGCTGTGCGAGGGAGGCATAAAAACACAGTCTCTGGGGCTGCCTTTCCTCCCTCCAAGGAAGAGAGCCTACCCGGTCACCTTCTGGCTGAAAGTCACATCGGGCTTGGAAGTGCTATTTGGGAAGACTGTTTTCAGGGGCAATGGCCGCTGGGTGCACGTGTATGCCTAGGGCTCCCACACTGCCCAGAACATCAAGGTTCCCTCCACACAGCTCTTCCGTCACGTTAGCTCTGCAGGAGAGAGATCGCGAAACTAGGCCTTTCTTGGCTCGGGAAGTGAGGACCTGTTTGCCGGCCTCTTGTACTGGTGTCTGCTGAGCCCCACGCTTGCTGTGCGAGGGAGGCCTAAAAACCCAATCTCTGGGGCTGCCTTTTCTGCGTCCAAGGAAGAGAGCCTGCTCGGCCGCCTTCAAGCTGACAGTCACATTGGTCTGAGAAGTGCTAGTTGGGAAGTCAGTTTTCAGGGCCAATGGCCGCTGGGTGCCCCTGTATGCCTAGGGCTCCCATACTGCCAAGAACCTCAAGGTTCCCTCCACACAGCTCTTCCCTTACGTTAGCTCTGCAGTAAGGAGCTCACGAAACTAGGCCTTTCTTGGCTCGGGAAGTGAGGACCTGTTTGCAGTCCACTTGTACTGGAGTCTGCAGAGCCCAACCCTTGCTGTGCGAAGGAGGCCTAAAAACACCGTCTGTGGGTCTGCCTTTCCTCCCTCCAAGGAAGACCGCCTGCTTGGCCGCCTTCAAGCTGAAAGGCACATCGGACTGGGAAGTGCTAGTTGGGAAGTCTGTTTTCAAGGCCAATGGCCGCTGGGTGCACGTGTATGCCTAGGGCTCCCACACTGCCCAGAACATCAAGGTTCCCTCCACACAGCTCTTCCCTCACGTTAGCTCTGCAGTAAAGAGCTCACGAAACGAGGCCTTGCTTGGCTCGGGAAGTGAGGACCTGTTTGCAGGCCTCTTCTACTGGCGTCTGCAGAGCCCAACAATGGCTGTGCGAGGGAGGCCTTAAAACACAGTCTGTGGGTCTGCCTTTCCTCCCTCCAAGGAAGACCGCCTGCTTTGCCGCCTTCAAGCTGAAAGTCACATTGTCCTGGGAAGTGCTGCCTGGGAAGTCAGTTTGCAGGGGCAATGGCCGCTGGGTGCACGTGTATGCCTAGGGCTCTCACACTGCCCAGAACATCAAGGCTCCCTCCACACAGCCCTTCCGTCACGTTTGCTCAGCAAGAGAGAGCTCGCGAAAGTAGGCCTTTTTTGGCTCGGGAAGTGAGGACCTGTTTGCAGGCCTCTTGTACTGTCATCTGCAGAGCCCCACACTTGCTGTGCGAGGCAGGCATAAAAACACAGTCTCTGGGGCTGCCTTTCCTCCGTCCAAGGAAGAGAGCCTGCTCGGCCGCCTTCAAGCTGACAGTCACCTTGGGCTGGGAAGTGCTAGTTGCGAAGTCAGTTTTCACCGGCAATGGCCGCTGGGTGCATGTGTATGCCTATGGCTCCCACACTGCCCAGAACATCAAGGTTCCCTCCACACAGCTCTTCCTTCACGTTAGCTCTGCAGTAAAGAGCTCACGAAACTAGGCCTTTCTTGGCTCGGGAGGTGAGGACCTGTTTGCAGTCCACTTGTACTGGAGTCTGCAGAGCCCAACCCTTGCTGTGCGAAGGAGGCCTAAAAACACCGTCTGTGGGTCTGCCTTTCCTCCCTCCAAGGAAGACCGCCTGCTTGGCCGCCTTCAAGCTGAAAGGCACATCGGACTGGGAAGTGCTAGTTGGGAAGTCTGTTTTCAAGGCCAATGGCCGCTGGGTGCACGTGTATGCCTAGGGCTCCCACACTGCCCAGAACATCAAGGTTCCCTCCACACAGCTCTTCCCTCACGTTAGCTCTGCAGTAAAGAGCTCACGAAACTAGGCCTTTCTTGGCTCGGGAAGTGAGGACCTGTTTGCAGGCCTCTTCTACTGGCATCTGCAGAGCCCAACAATGGCTGTGCGAGGGAGGCCTTAAAACACAGTCTGTGGGTCTGCCTTTCCTCCCTCCAAGGAAGACCGCCTGCTTTGCCGCCTTCAAGCTGAAAGTCACATTGTCCTGGGAAGTGCTGCCTGGGAAGTCAGTTTGCAGGGGCAATGGCCGCTGGGTGCACGTGTATGCCTAGGGCTCTCACACTGCCCAGAACATCAAGGCTCCCTCCACACAGCCCTTCCGTCACGTTTGCTCAGCATGAGAGAGCTCGCGAAAGTAGGCCTTTTTTGGCTCGGGAAGTGAGGACCTGTTTGCAGGCCTCTTGTACGGGCGTCTGCAGGGCACCACGCTTGCTGTGCGAGCGAAGCCTAAAAACCCAATCTCTGGGGCTGCCTTTCCTCCCTCCAAGGAAGACAGCCTGCTCGGCCGCCTTGAAGCTGACAGTCACATTGGGCTGGGAAGTGCTACCTGGGAAGTCAGTTTGCAGGGCCCATCGCCGCTGGCTGCACGTTTACAGCTAGGCTTCCCACACTGCCCGAGAACATCAAGGCTCCCTCCACACAGCTCTTCCATCACGTTAGCTCTGCAGGAGAGAGCTCGCGAAACTAGGCCTTTCCTGGCTCGGGAAGTGAGGACCTGTTTGCAGGACTCTTGTACGGAGGTCTGCAGAGCCCCGCACTTGCTGTGCGAGGGAGGCATAAAAACACAGTCTCTGGGGCTGCCTTTCCTCCCTCCAAGGAAGAGAGCCTACCCGGTCACCTTCTGGCTGAAAGTCACATCGGGCTTGGAAGTGCTATTTGGGAAGACTGTTTTCAGGGGCAATGGCCGCTGGGTGCACGTGTATGCCTAGGGCTCCCACACTGCCCAGAACATCAAGGTTCCCTCCACACAGCTCTTCCGTCACGTTAGCTCTGCAGGAGAGAGATCGCGAAACTAGGCCTTTCTTGGCTCGGGAAGTGAGGACCTGTTTGCCGGCCTCTTGTACTGGTGTCTGCTGAGCCCCACGCTTGCTGTGCGAGGGAGGCCTAAAAACCCAATCTCTGGGGCTGCCTTTTCTGCGTCCAAGGAAGAGAGCCTGCTCGGCCGCCTTCAAGCTGACAGTCACATTGGTCTGAGAAGTGCTAGTTGGGAAGTCAGTTTTCAGGGCCAATGGCCGCTGGGTGCCCCTGTATGCCTAGGGCTCCCATACTGCCAAGAACCTCAAGGTTCCCTCCACACAGCTCTTCCCTTACGTTAGCTCTGCAGTAAGGAGCTCACGAAACTAGGCCTTTCTTGGCTCGGGAAGTGAGGACCTGTTTGCAGTCCACTTGTACTGGAGTCTGCAGAGCCCAACCCTTGCTGTGCGAAGGAGGCCTAAAAACACCGTCTGTGGGTCTGCCTTTCCTCCCTCCAAGGAAGACCGCCTGCTTGGCCGCCTTCAAGCTGAAAGGCACATCGGACTGGGAAGTGCTAGTTGGGAAGTCTGTTTTCAAGGCCAATGGCCGCTGGGTGCACGTGTATGCCTAGGGCTCCCACACTGCCCAGAACATCAAGGTTCCCTCCACACAGCTCTTCCCTCACGTTAGCTCTGCAGTAAAGAGCTCACGAAACTAGGCCTTTCTTGGCTCGGGAAGTGAGGACCTGTTTGCAGGCCTCTTCTACTGGCGTCTGCAGAGCCCAACAATGGCTGTGCGAGAGAGGCCTTAAAACACAGTCTGTGGGTCTGCCTTTCCTCCCTCCAAGGAAGACCGCCTGCTTTGCCGCCTTCAAGCTGAAAGTCACATTGTCCTGGGAAGTGCTGCCTGGGAAGTCAGTTTGCAGGGGCAATGGCCGCTGGGTGCACGTGTATGCCTAGGGCTCTCACACTGCCCAGAACATCAAGGCTCCCTCCACACAGCCCTTCCGTCACGTTTGCTCAGCATGAGAGAGCTCGCGAAAGTAGGCCTTTTTTGGCTCGGGAAGTGAGGACCTGTTTGCAGGCCTCTTGTACGGGCGTCTGCAGGGCACCACGCTTGCTGTGCGAGCGAAGCCTAAAAACCCAATCTCTGGGGCTGCCTTTCCTCCCTCCAAGGAAGACAGCCTGCTCGGCCGCCTTGAAGCTGACAGTCACATTGGGCTGGGAAGTGCTACCTGGGAAGTCAGTTTGCAGGGCCCATCGCCGCTGGCTGCACGTTTACAGCTAGGCTTCCCACACTGCCCGAGAACATCAAGGCTCCCTCCACACAGCTCTTCCATCACGTTAGCTCTGCAGGAGAGAGCTCGCGAAACTAGGCCTTTCCTGGCTCGGGAAGTGAGGACCTGTTTGCAGGACTCTTGTACGGAGGTCTGCAGAGCCCCGCACTTGCTGTGCGAGGGAGGCATAAAAACACAGTCTCTGGGGCTGCCTTTCCTCCCTCCAAGGAAGAGAGCCTACCCGGTCACCTTCTGGCTGAAAGTCACATCGGGCTTGGAAGTGCTATTTGGGAAGACTGTTTTCAGGGGCAATGGCCGCTGGGTGCACGTGTATGCCTAGGGCTCCCACACTGCCCAGAACATCAAGGTTCCCTCCACACAGCTCTTCCGTCACGTTAGCTCTGCAGGAGAGAGATCGCGAAACTAGGCCTTTCTTGGCTCGGGAAGTGAGGACCTGTTTGCCGGCCTCTTGTACTGGTGTCTGCTGAGCCCCACGCTTGCTGTGCGAGGGAGGCCTAAAAACCCAATCTCTGGGGCTGCCTTTTCTGCGTCCAAGGAAGAGAGCCTGCTCGGCCGCCTTCAAGCTGACAGTCACATTGGTCTGAGAAGTGCTAGTTGGGAAGTCAGTTTTCAGGGCCAATGGCCGCTGGGTGCCCCTGTATGCCTAGGGCTCCCATACTGCCAAGAACCTCAAGGTTCCCTCCACACAGCTCTTCCCTTACGTTAGCTCTGCAGTAAGGAGCTCACGAAACTAGGCCTTTCTTGGCTCGGGAAGTGAGGACCTGTTTGCAGTCCACTTGTACTGGAGTCTGCAGAGCCCAACCCTTGCTGTGCGAAGGAGGCCTAAAAACACCGTCTGTGGGTCTGCCTTTCCTCCCTCCAAGGAAGACCGCCTGCTTGGCCGCCTTCAAGCTGAAAGGCACATCGGACTGGGAAGTGCTAGTTGGGAAGTCTGTTTTCAAGGCCAATGGCCGCTGGGTGCACGTGTATGCCTAGGGCTCCCACACTGCCCAGAACATCAAGGTTCCCTCCACACAGCTCTTCCCTCACGTTAGCTCTGCAGTAAAGAGCTCACGAAACTAGGCCTTTCTTGGCTCGGGAAGTGAGGACCTGTTTGCAGGCCTCTTCTACTGGCGTCTGCAGAGCCCAACAATGGCTGTGCGAGGGAGGCCTTAAAACACAGTCTGTGGGTCTGCCTTTCCTCCCTCCAAGGAAGACCGCCTGCTTTGCCGCCTTCAAGCTGAAAGTCACATTGTCCTGGGAAGTGCTGCCTGGGAAGTCAGTTTGCAGGGGCAATGGCCGCTGGGTGCACGTGTATGCCTAGGGCTCTCACACTGCCCAGAACATCAAGGCTCCCTCCACACAGCCCTTCCGTCACGTTTGCTCAGCATGAGAGAGCTCGCGAAAGTAGGCCTTTTTTGGCTCGGGAAGTGAGGACCTGTTTGCAGGCCTCTTGTACGGGCGTCTGCAGGGCACCACGCTTGCTGTGCGAGCGAAGCCTAAAAACCCAATCTCTGGGGCTGCCTTTCCTCCCTCCAAGGAAGACAGCCTGCTCGGCCGCCTTGAAGCTGACAGTCACATTGGGCTGGGAAGTGCTACCTGGGAAGTCAGTTTGCAGGGCCCATCGCCGCTGGCTGCACGTTTACAGCTAGGCTTCCCACACTGCCCGAGAACATCAAGGCTCCCTCCACACAGCTCTTCCATCACGTTAGCTCTGCAGGAGAGAGCTCGCGAAACTAGGCCTTTCCTGGCTCGGGAAGTGAGGACCTGTTTGCAGGACTCTTGTACGGAGGTCTGCAGAGCCCCGCACTTGCTGTGCGAGGGAGGCATAAAAACACCGTCTCTGGGGCTGCCTTTCCTCCCTCCAAGGAAGAGAGCCTACCCGGTCACCTTCTGGCTGAAAGTCACATCGGGCTTGGAAGTGCTATTTGGGAAGACTGTTTTCAGGGGCAATGGCCGCTGGGTGCACGTGTATGCCTAGGGCTCCCACACTGCCCAGAACATACATCAAGGTTCCCTCCACACAGCTCTTTCCTCACGTTAGCTCTGCAGTAAAGAGCTCACGAAACTAGGCCTTTCTTGGCTCGGGAAGTGAGGACCTGTTTGCAGGCCTCTTCTACTGGCGTCTGCAGAGCCCAACAATGGCTGTGCGAGGGAGGCCTAAAAACACAGTCTGTGGGTCTGCCTTTCCTCCCTCCAAGGAAGACCGCCTGCTTTGCCGCCTTCAAGCTGAAAGTCACATTGTCCTGGGAAGTGCTGCCTGGGAAGTCAGTTTGCAGGGGCAATGGCCGCTGGGTGCACGTGTATGCCTAGGGCTCTCACACTGCCCAGAACATCAAGGCTCCCTCCACACAGCCCTTCCGTCACGTTTGCTCAGCATGAGAGAGCTCGCGAAAGTAGGCCTTTTTTGGCTCGGGAAGTGAGGACCTGTTTGCAGGCCTCTTGTACGGGCGTCTGCAGGGCACCACGCTTGCTGTGCGAGCGAAGCCTAAAAACCCAATCTCTGGGGCTGCCTTTCCTCCCTCCAAGGAAGACAGCCTGCTCGGCCGCCTTGAAGCTGACAGTCACATTGGGCTGGGAAGTGCTACCTGGGAAGTCAGTTTGCAGGGCCCATCGCCGCTGGCTGCACGTTTACAGCTAGGCTTCCCACACTGTCCGAGAACATCAAGGCTCCCTCCACACAGCTCTTCCATCACGTTAGCTCTGCAGGAGAGAGCTCGCGAAACTAGGCCTTTCCTGGCTCGGGAAGTGAGGACCTGTTTGCAGGACTCTTGTACGGAGGTCTGCAGAGCCCCGCACTTGCTGTGCGAGGGAGGCATAAAAACACAGTCTCTGGGGCTGCCTTTCCTCCCTCCAAGGAAGAGAGCCTACCCGGTCACCTTCTGGCTGAAAGTCACATCGGGCTTGGAAGTGCTATTTGGGAAGACTGTTTTCAGGGGCAATGGCCGCTGGGTGCACGTGTATGCCTAGGGCTCCCACACTGCCCAGAACATCAAGGTTCCCTCCACACAGCTCTTCCGTCACGTTAGCTCTGCAGGAGAGAGATCGCGAAACTAGGCCTTTCTTGGCTCGGGAAGTGAGGACCTGTTTGCCGGCCTCTTGTACTGGTGTCTGCTGAGCCCCACGCTTGCTGTGCGAGGGAGGCCTAAAAACCCAATCTCTGGGGCTGCCTTTTCTGCGTCCAAGGAAGAGAGCCTGCTCGGCCGCCTTCAAGCTGACAGTCACATTGGTCTGAGAAGTGCTAGTTGGGAAGTCAGTTTTCAGGGCCAATGGCCGCTGGGTGCCCCTGTATGCCTAGGGCTCCCATACTGCCAAGAACCTCAAGGTTCCCTCCACACAGCTCTTCCCTTACGTTAGCTCTGCAGTAAGGAGCTCACGAAACTAGGCCTTTCTTGGCTCGGGAAGTGAGGACCTGTTTGCAGTCCACTTGTACTGGAGTCTGCAGAGCCCAACCCTTGCTGTGCGAAGGAGGCCTAAAAACACCGTCTGTGGGTCTGCCTTTCCTCCCTCCAAGGAAGACCGCCTGCTTGGCCGCCTTCAAGCTGAAAGGCACATCGGACTGGGAAGTGCTAGTTGGGAAGTCTGTTTTCAAGGCCAATGGCCGCTGGGTGCACGTGTATGCCTAGGGCTCCCACACTGCCCAGAACATCAAGGTTCCCTCCACACAGCTCTTCCCTCACGTTAGCTCTGCAGTAAAGAGCTCACGAAACGAGGCCTTGCTTGGCTCGGGAAGTGAGGACCTGTTTGCAGGCCTCTTCTACTGGCGTCTGCAGAGCCCAACAATGGCTGTGCGAGGGAGGCCTTAAAACACAGTCTGTGGGTCTGCCTTTCCTCCCTCCAAGGAAGACCGCCTGCTTTGCCGCCTTCAAGCTGAAAGTCACATTGTCCTGGGAAGTGCTGCCTGGGAAGTCAGTTTGCAGGGGCAATGGCCGCTGGGTGCACGTGTATGCCTAGGGCTCTCACACTGCCCAGAACATCAAGGCTCCCTCCACACAGCCCTTCCGTCACGTTTGCTCAGCAAGAGAGAGCTCGCGAAAGTAGGCCTTTTTTGGCTCGGGAAGTGAGGACCTGTTTGCAGGCCTCTTGTACTGTCATCTGCAGAGCCCCACACTTGCTGTGCGAGGCAGGCATAAAAACACAGTCTCTGGGGCTGCCTTTCCTCCGTCCAAGGAAGAGAGCCTGCTCGGCCGCCTTCAAGCTGACAGTCACCTTGGGCTGGGAAGTGCTAGTTGCGAAGTCAGTTTTCACCGGCAATGGCCGCTGGGTGCATGTGTATGCCTATGGCTCCCACACTGCCCAGAACATCAAGGTTCCCTCCACACAGCTCTTCCTTCACGTTAGCTCTGCAGTAAAGAGCTCACGAAACTAGGCCTTTCTTGGCTCGGGAGGTGAGGACCTGTTTGCAGTCCACTTGTACTGGAGTCTGCAGAGCCCAACCCTTGCTGTGCGAAGGAGGCCTAAAAACACCGTCTGTGGGTCTGCCTTTCCTCCCTCCAAGGAAGACCGCCTGCTTGGCCGCCTTCAAGCTGAAAGGCACATCGGACTGGGAAGTGCTAGTTGGGAAGTCTGTTTTCAAGGCCAATGGCCGCTGGGTGCACGTGTATGCCTAGGGCTCCCACACTGCCCAGAACATCAAGGTTCCCTCCACACAGCTCTTCCCTCACGTTAGCTCTGCAGTAAAGAGCTCACGAAACTAGGCCTTTCTTGGCTCGGGAAGTGAGGACCTGTTTGCAGGCCTCTTCTACTGGCGTCTGCAGAGCCCAACAATGGCTGTGCGAGGGAGGCCTTAAAACACAGTCTGTGGGTCTGCCTTTCCTCCCTCCAAGGAAGACCGCCTGCTTTGCCGCCTTCAAGCTGAAAGTCACATTGTCCTGGGAAGTGCTGCCTGGGAAGTCAGTTTGCAGGGGCAATGGCCGCTGGGTGCACGTGTATGCCTAGGGCTCTCACACTGCCCAGAACATCAAGGCTCCCTCCACACAGCCCTTCCGTCACGTTTGCTCAGCATGAGAGAGCTCGCGAAAGTAGGCCTTTTTTGGCTCGGGAAGTGAGGACCTGTTTGCAGGCCTCTTGTACGGGCGTCTGCAGGGCACCACGCTTGCTGTGCGAGCGAAGCCTAAAAACCCAATCTCTGGGGCTGCCTTTCCTCCCTCCAAGGAAGACAGCCTGCTCGGCCGCCTTGAAGCTGACAGTCACATTGGGCTGGGAAGTGCTACCTGGGAAGTCAGTTTGCAGGGCCCATCGCCGCTGGCTGCACGTTTACAGCTAGGCTTCCCACACTGCCCGAGAACATCAAGGCTCCCTCCACACAGCTCTTCCATCACGTTAGCTCTGCAGGAGAGAGCTCGCGAAACTAGGCCTTTCCTGGCTCGGGAAGTGAGGACCTGTTTGCAGGACTCTTGTACGGAGGTCTGCAGAGCCCCGCACTTGCTGTGCGAGGGAGGCATAAAAACACAGTCTCTGGGGCTGCCTTTCCTCCCTCCAAGGAAGAGAGCCTACCCGGTCACCTTCTGGCTGAAAGTCACATCGGGCTTGGAAGTGCTATTTGGGAAGACTGTTTTCAGGGGCAATGGCCGCTGGGTGCACGTGTATGCCTAGGGCTCCCACACTGCCCAGAACATCAAGGTTCCCTCCACACAGCTCTTCCGTCACGTTAGCTCTGCAGGAGAGAGATCGCGAAACTAGGCCTTTCTTGGCTCGGGAAGTGAGGACCTGTTTGCCGGCCTCTTGTACTGGTGTCTGCTGAGCCCCACGCTTGCTGTGCGAGGGAGGCCTAAAAACCCAATCTCTGGGGCTGCCTTTTCTGCGTCCAAGGAAGAGAGCCTGCTCGGCCGCCTTCAAGCTGACAGTCACATTGGTCTGAGAAGTGCTAGTTGGGAAGTCAGTTTTCAGGGCCAATGGCCGCTGGGTGCCCCTGTATGCCTAGGGCTCCCATACTGCCAAGAACCTCAAGGTTCCCTCCACACAGCTCTTCCCTTACGTTAGCTCTGCAGTAAGGAGCTCACGAAACTAGGCCTTTCTTGGCTCGGGAAGTGAGGACCTGTTTGCAGTCCACTTGTACTGGAGTCTGCAGAGCCCAACCCTTGCTGTGCGAAGGAGGCCTAAAAACACCGTCTGTGGGTCTGCCTTTCCTCCCTCCAAGGAAGACCGCCTGCTTGGCCGCCTTCAAGCTGAAAGGCACATCGGACTGGGAAGTGCTAGTTGGGAAGTCTGTTTTCAAGGCCAATGGCCGCTGGGTGCACGTGTATGCCTAGGGCTCCCACACTGCCCAGAACATCAAGGTTCCCTCCACACAGCTCTTCCCTCACGTTAGCTCTGCAGTAAAGAGCTCACGAAACTAGGCCTTTCTTGGCTCGGGAAGTGAGGACCTGTTTGCAGGCCTCTTCTACTGGCGTCTGCAGAGCCCAACAATGGCTGTGCGAGAGAGGCCTTAAAACACAGTCTGTGGGTCTGCCTTTCCTCCCTCCAAGGAAGACCGCCTGCTTTGCCGCCTTCAAGCTGAAAGTCACATTGTCCTGGGAAGTGCTGCCTGGGAAGTCAGTTTGCAGGGGCAATGGCCGCTGGGTGCACGTGTATGCCTAGGGCTCTCACACTGCCCAGAACATCAAGGCTCCCTCCACACAGCCCTTCCGTCACGTTTGCTCAGCATGAGAGAGCTCGCGAAAGTAGGCCTTTTTTGGCTCGGGAAGTGAGGACCTGTTTGCAGGCCTCTTGTACGGGCGTCTGCAGGGCACCACGCTTGCTGTGCGAGCGAAGCCTAAAAACCCAATCTCTGGGGCTGCCTTTCCTCCCTCCAAGGAAGACAGCCTGCTCGGCCGCCTTGAAGCTGACAGTCACATTGGGCTGGGAAGTGCTACCTGGGAAGTCAGTTTGCAGGGCCCATCGCCGCTGGCTGCACGTTTACAGCTAGGCTTCCCACACTGCCCGAGAACATCAAGGCTCCCTCCACACAGCTCTTCCATCACGTTAGCTCTGCAGGAGAGAGCTCGCGAAACTAGGCCTTTCCTGGCTCGGGAAGTGAGGACCTGTTTGCAGGACTCTTGTACGGAGGTCTGCAGAGCCCCGCACTTGCTGTGCGAGGGAGGCATAAAAACACAGTCTCTGGGGCTGCCTTTCCTCCCTCCAAGGAAGAGAGCCTACCCGGTCACCTTCTGGCTGAAAGTCACATCGGGCTTGGAAGTGCTATTTGGGAAGACTGTTTTCAGGGGCAATGGCCGCTGGGTGCACGTGTATGCCTAGGGCTCCCACACTGCCCAGAACATCAAGGTTCCCTCCACACAGCTCTTCCGTCACGTTAGCTCTGCAGGAGAGAGATCGCGAAACTAGGCCTTTCTTGGCTCGGGAAGTGAGGACCTGTTTGCCGGCCTCTTGTACTGGTGTCTGCTGAGCCCCACGCTTGCTGTGCGAGGGAGGCCTAAAAACCCAATCTCTGGGGCTGCCTTTTCTGCGTCCAAGGAAGAGAGCCTGCTCGGCCGCCTTCAAGCTGACAGTCACATTGGTCTGAGAAGTGCTAGTTGGGAAGTCAGTTTTCAGGGCCAATGGCCGCTGGGTGCCCCTGTATGCCTAGGGCTCCCATACTGCCAAGAACCTCAAGGTTCCCTCCACACAGCTCTTCCCTTACGTTAGCTCTGCAGTAAGGAGCTCACGAAACTAGGCCTTTCTTGGCTCGGGAAGTGAGGACCTGTTTGCAGTCCACTTGTACTGGAGTCTGCAGAGCCCAACCCTTGCTGTGCGAAGGAGGCCTAAAAACACCGTCTGTGGGTCTGCCTTTCCTCCCTCCAAGGAAGACCGCCTGCTTGGCCGCCTTCAAGCTGAAAGGCACATCGGACTGGGAAGTGCTAGTTGGGAAGTCTGTTTTCAAGGCCAATGGCCGCTGGGTGCACGTGTATGCCTAGGGCTCCCACACTGCCCAGAACATCAAGGTTCCCTCCACACAGCTCTTCCCTCACGTTAGCTCTGCAGTAAAGAGCTCACGAAACTAGGCCTTTCTTGGCTCGGGAAGTGAGGACCTGTTTGCAGGCCTCTTCTACTGGCGTCTGCAGAGCCCAACAATGGCTGTGCGAGGGAGGCCTTAAAACACAGTCTGTGGGTCTGCCTTTCCTCCCTCCAAGGAAGACCGCCTGCTTTGCCGCCTTCAAGCTGAAAGTCACATTGTCCTGGGAAGTGCTGCCTGGGAAGTCAGTTTGCAGGGGCAATGGCCGCTGGGTGCACGTGTATGCCTAGGGCTCTCACACTGCCCAGAACATCAAGGCTCCCTCCACACAGCCCTTCCGTCACGTTTGCTCAGCATGAGAGAGCTCGCGAAAGTAGGCCTTTTTTGGCTCGGGAAGTGAGGACCTGTTTGCAGGCCTCTTGTACTGTCATCTGCAGAGCCCCACACTTGCTGTGCGAGGCAGGCATAAAAACACAGTCTCTGGGGCTGCCTTTCCTCCCTCCAAGGAAGAGAGCCTGCTCGGCCGCCTTCAAGCTGACAGTCACCTTGGGCTGGGAAGTGCTAGTTGCGAAGTCAGTTTTCACCGGCAATGGCCGCTGGGTGCATGTGTATGCCTATGGCTCCCACACTGCCCAGAACATCAAGGTTCCCTCCACACAGCTCTTCCTTCACGTTAGCTCTGCACTAAAGAGCTCACGAAACTAGGCCTTTCTTGGCTCGGGAGGTGAGGACCTGTTTGCAGTCCACTTGTACTGGAGTCTGCAGAGCCCAACCCTTGCTGTGCGAAGGAGGCCTAAAAACACCGTCTGTGGGTCTGCCTTTCCTCCCTCCAAGGAAGACCGCCTGCTTGGCCGCCTTCAAGCTGAAAGGCACATCGGACTGGGAAGTGCTAGTTGGGAAGTCAGTTTTCAAGGCCAATGGCCGCTGGGTGCACGTGTATGCCTAGGGCTCCCACACTGCCCAGAACATCAAGGTTCCCTCCACACAGCTCTTCCCTCACGTTAGCTCTGCAGTAAAGAGCTCACGAAACTAGGCCTTTCTTGGCTCGGGAGGTGAGGACCTGTTTGCAGTCCACTTGTACTGGAGTCTGCAGAGCCCAACCCTTGCTGTGCGAAGGAGGCCTAAAAACACCGTCTGTGGGTCTGCCTTTCCTCCCTCCGAGGAAGACCGCCTGCTCGGCCGCCTTCAAGCTGCAAGTCACATTGTGCTGGGAAGTGCTACCTGGGAAGTCAATTTTCAGGGGCCATGGCTGCTGGCTGCACGATTACAGCTAGGCCTCCCACACTGCCCGGGAACATCAAGGCTCCCTCCACAAAGCTCTTCCGTCACGTTAGCTCTGCAGGAGAGAGCTCGCGAGACTAGGCCTTTCCTGGCTCGGGAAGTGAGGACCTGCTCGCAGCAGTATGGGTCGGGCCTCTCAAGAGCCCCACGTTGCCTGCGTACTGGGGGCATGAAAACGCTCTCTCAGGGGCTGCCTTTCCTCCCTCCAAGGAAGAGAGCCTACCCGGCCGCCTTCTGGCTGAAAGTCACATCGGGCTAGGAAGTGCTACCTGGGAAGTCAGTTTGCAGGGGCAATGGCCGCTGGGTGCACGTGTATGCCTAGGGCTCCCACACTGCCCAGAACATACATCAAGGTTCCCTCCACACAGCTCTTTCCTCACGTTAGCTCTGCAGTAAAGAGCCTACGAAACTAGGCCTTTCTTGGCTCGGGAAGTGAGGACCTGTTTGCAGGCCTCTTCTACTGGCGTCTGCAGAGCCCAACAATGGCTGTGCGAGGGAGGCCTAAAAACACAGTCTGTGGGTCTGCCTTTCCTCCCTCCAAGGAAGACCGCCTGCTTTGCCGCCTTCAAGCTGAAAGTCACATTGTCCTGGGAAGTGCTGCCTGGGAAGTCAGTTTGCAGGGGCAATGGCCGCTGGGTGCACGTGTATGCCTAGGGCTCTCACACTGCCCAGAACATCAAGGCTCCCTCCACACAGCCCTTCCGTCACGTTTGCTCAGCATGAGAGAGCTCGCGAAAGTAGGCCTTTTTTGGCTCGGGAAGTGAGGACCTGTTTGCAGGCCTCTTGTACGGGCGTCTGCAGGGCACCACGCTTGCTGTGCGAGCGAAGCCTAAAAACCCAATCTCTGGGGCTGCCTTTCCTCCCTCCAAGGAAGACAGCCTGCTCGGCCGCCTTGAAGCTGACAGTCACATTGGGCTGGGAAGTGCTACCTGGGAAGTCAGTTTGCAGGGCCCATCGCCGCTGGCTGCACGTTTACAGCTAGGCTTCCCACACTGCCCGAGAACATCAAGGCTCCCTCCACACAGCTCTTCCATCACGTTAGCTCTGCAGGAGAGAGCTCGCGAAACTAGGCCTTTCCTGGCTCGGGAAGTGAGGACCTGTTTGCAGGACTCTTGTACGGAGGTCTGCAGAGCCCCGCACTTGCTGTGCGAGGGAGGCATAAAAACACAGTCTCTGGGGCTGCCTTTCCTCCCTCCAAGGAAGAGAGCCTACCCGGTCACCTTCTGGCTGAAAGTCACATCGGGCTTGGAAGTGCTATTTGGGAAGACTGTTTTCAGGGGCAATGGCCGCTGGGTGCACGTGTATGCCTAGGGCTCCCACACTGCCCAGAACATCAAGGTTCCCTCCACACAGCTCTTCCGTCACGTTAGCTCTGCAGGAGAGAGATCGCGAAACTAGGCCTTTCTTGGCTCGGGAAGTGAGGACCTGTTTGCCGGCCTCTTGTACTGGTGTCTGCTGAGCCCCACGCTTGCTGTGCGAGGGAGGCCTAAAAACCCAATCTCTGGGGCTGCCTTTTCTGCGTCCAAGGAAGAGAGCCTGCTCGGCCGCCTTCAAGCTGACAGTCACATTGGTCTGAGAAGTGCTAGTTGGGAAGTCAGTTTTCAGGGCCAATGGCCGCTGGGTGCCCCTGTATGCCTAGGGCTCCCATACTGCCAAGAACCTCAAGGTTCCCTCCACACAGCTCTTCCCTTACGTTAGCTCTGCAGTAAGGAGCTCACGAAACTAGGCCTTTCTTGGCTCGGGAAGTGAGGACCTGTTTGCAGTCCACTTGTACTGGAGTCTGCAGAGCCCAACCCTTGCTGTGCGAAGGAGGCCTAAAAACACCGTCTGTGGGTCTGCCTTTCCTCCCTCCAAGGAAGACCGCCTGCTTGGCCGCCTTCAAGCTGAAAGGCACATCGGACTGGGAAGTGCTAGTTGGGAAGTCTGTTTTCAAGGCCAATGGCCGCTGGGTGCACGTGTATGCCTAGGGCTCCCACACTGCCCAGAACATCAAGGTTCCCTCCACACAGCTCTTCCCTCACGTTAGCTCTGCAGTAAAGAGCTCACGAAACTAGGCCTTTCTTGGCTCGGGAAGTGAGGACCTGTTTGCAGGCCTCTTCTACTGGCGTCTGCAGAGCCCAACAATGGCTGTGCGAGGGAGGCCTTAAAACACAGTCTGTGGGTCTGCCTTTCCTCCCTCCAAGGAAGACCGCCTGCTTTGCCGCCTTCAAGCTGAAAGTCACATTGTCCTGGGAAGTGCTGCCTGGGAAGTCAGTTTGCAGGGGCAATGGCCGCTGGGTGCACGTGTATGCCTAGGGCTCTCACACTGCCCAGAACATCAAGGCTCCCTCCACACAGCCCTTCCGTCACGTTTGCTCAGCATGAGAGAGCTCGCGAAAGTAGGCCTTTTTTGGCTCGGGAAGTGAGGACCTGTTTGCAGGCCTCTTGTACTGTCATCTGCAGAGCCCCACACTTGCTGTGCGAGGCAGGCATAAAAACACAGTCTCTGGGGCTGCCTTTCCTCCCTCCAAGGAAGAGAGCCTGCTCGGCCGCCTTCAAGCTGACAGTCACCTTGGGCTGGGAAGTGCTAGTTGCGAAGTCAGTTTTCACCGGCAATGGCCGCTGGGTGCATGTGTATGCCTATGGCTCCCACACTGCCCAGAACATCAAGGTTCCCTCCACACAGCTCTTCCTTCACGTTAGCTCTGCAGTAAAGAGCTCACGAAACTAGGCCTTTCTTGGCTCGGGAGGTGAGGACCTGTTTGCAGTCCACTTGTACTGGAGTCTGCAGAGCCCAACCCTTGCTGTGCGAAGGAGGCCTAAAAACACCGTCTGTGGGTCTGCCTTTCCTCCCTCCAAGGAAGACCGCCTGCTTGGCCGCCTTCAAGCTGAAAGGCACATCGGACTGGGAAGTGCTAGTTGGGAAGTCAGTTTTCAAGGCCAATGGCCGCTGGGTGCACGTGTATGCCTAGGGCTCCCACACTGCCCAGAACATCAAGGTTCCCTCCACACAGCTCTTCCCTCACGTTAGCTCTGCAGTAAAGAGCTCACGAAACTAGGCCTTTCTTGGCTCGGGAGGTGAGGACCTGTTTGCAGTCCACTTGTACTGGAGTCTGCAGAGCCCAACCCTTGCTGTGCGAAGGAGGCCTAAAAACACCGTCTGTGGGTCTGCCTTTCCTCCCTCCGAGGAAGACCGCCTGCTCGGCCGCCTTCAAGCTGCAAGTCACATTGTGCTGGGAAGTGCTACCTGGGAAGTCAATTTTCAGGGGCCATGGCTGCTGGCTGCACGATTACAGCTAGGCCTCCCACACTGCCCGGGAACATCAAGGCTCCCTCCACAAAGCTCTTCCGTCACGTTAGCTCTGCAGGAGAGAGCTCGCGAGACTAGGCCTTTCCTGGCTCGGGAAGTGAGGACCTGCTCGCAGCAGTATGGGTCGGGCCTCTCAAGAGCCCCACGTTGCCTGCGTACTGGGGGCATGAAAACGCTCTCTCAGGGGCTGCCTTTCCTCCCTCCAAGGAAGAGAGCCTACCCGGCCGCCTTCTGGCTGAAAGTCACATCGGGCTAGGAAGTGCTACCTGGGAAGTCAGTTTGCAGGGGCAATGGCCGCTGGGTGCACGTGTATGCCTAGGGCTCCCACACTGCCCAGAACATACATCAAGGTTCCCTCCACACAGCTCTTTCCTCACGTTAGCTCTGCAGTAAAGAGCCTACGAAACTAGGCCTTTCTTGGCTCGGGAAGTGAGGACCTGTTTGCAGGCCTCTTCTACTGGCGTCTGCAGAGCCCAACAATGGCTGTGCGAGGGAGGCCTAAAAACACAGTCTGTGGGTCTGCCTTTCCTCCCTCCAAGGAAGACCGCCTGCTTTGCCGCCTTCAAGCTGAAAGTCACATTGTCCTGGGAAGTGCTGCCTGGGAAGTCAGTTTGCAGGGGCAATGGCCGCTGGGTGCACGTGTATGCCTAGGGCTCTCACACTGCCCAGAACATCAAGGCTCCCTCCACACAGCCCTTCCGTCACGTTTGCTCAGCATGAGAGAGCTCGCGAAAGTAGGCCTTTTTTGGCTCGGGAAGTGAGGACCTGTTTGCAGGCCTCTTGTACGGGCGTCTGCAGGGCACCACGCTTGCTGTGCGAGCGAAGCCTAAAAACCCAATCTCTGGGGCTGCCTTTCCTCCCTCCAAGGAAGACAGCCTGCTCGGCCGCCTTGAAGCTGACAGTCACATTGGGCTGGGAAGTGCTACCTGGGAAGTCAGTTTGCAGGGCCCATCGCCGCTGGCTGCACGTTTACAGCTAGGCTTCCCACACTGCCCGAGAACATCAAGGCTCCCTCCACACAGCTCTTCCATCACGTTAGCTCTGCAGGAGAGAGCTCGCGAAACTAGGCCTTTCCTGGCTCGGGAAGTGAGGACCTGTTTGCAGGACTCTTGTACGGAGGTCTGCAGAGCCCCGCACTTGCTGTGCGAGGAAGGCATAAAAACACAGTCTCTGGGGCTGCCTTTCCTCCCTCCAAGGAAGAGAGCCTACCCGGTCACCTTCTGGCTGAAAGTCACATCGGGCTTGGAAGTGCTATTTGGGAAGACTGTTTTCAGGGGCAATGGCCGCTGGGTGCACGTGTATGCCTAGGGCTCCCACACTGCCCAGAACATCAAGGTTCCCTCCACACAGCTCTTCCGTCACGTTAGCTCTGCAGGAGAGAGATCGGGAAACTAGGCCTTTCTTGGCTCGGGAAGTGAGGACCTGTTTGCCGGCCTCTTGTACTGGTGTCTGCTGAGCCCCACGCTTGCTGTGCGAGGGAGGCCTAAAAACCCAATCTCTGGGGCTGCCTTTTCTGCGTCCAAGGAAGAGAGCCTGCTCGGCCGCCTTCAAGCTGACAGTCACATTGGTCTGAGAAGTGCTAGTTGGGAAGTCAGTTTTCAGGGCCAATGGCCGCTGGGTGCCCCTGTATGCCTAGGGCTCCCATACTGCCAAGAACCTCAAGGTTCCCTCCACACAGCTCTTCCCTTACGTTAGCTCTGCAGTAAGGAGCTCACGAAACTAGGCCTTTCTTGGCTCGGGAAGTGAGGACCTGTTTGCAGTCCACTTGTACTGGAGTCTGCAGAGCCCAACCCTTGCTGTGCGAAGGAGGCCTAAAAACACCGTCTGTGGGTCTGCCTTTCCTCCCTCCAAGGAAGACCGCCTGCTTGGCCGCCTTCAAGCTGAAAGGCACATCGGACTGGGAAGTGCTAGTTGGGAAGTCTGTTTTCAAGGCCAATGGCCGCTGGGTGCACGTGTATGCCTAGGGCTCCCACACTGCCCAGAACATCAAGGTTCCCTCCACACAGCTCTTCCCTCACGTTAGCTCTGCAGTAAAGAGCTCACGAAACTAGGCCTTTCTTGGCTCGGGAAGTGAGGACCTGTTTGCAGGCCTCTTCTACTGGCGTCTGCAGAGCCCAACAATGGCTGTGCGAGGGAGGCCTTAAAACACAGTCTGTGGGTCTGCCTTTCCTCCCTCCAAGGAAGACCGCCTGCTTTGCCGCATTCAAGCTGAAAGTCACATTGTCCTGGGAAGTGCTGCCTGGGAAGTCAGTTTGCAGGGGCAATGGCCGCTGGGTGCACGTGTATGCCTAGGGCTCTCACACTGCCCAGAACATCAAGGCTCCCTCCACACAGCCCTTCCGTCACGTTTGCTCAGCATGAGAGAGCTCGCGAAAGTAGGCCTTTTTTGGCTCGGGAAGTGAGGACCTGTTTGCAGGCCTCTTTACTGTCATCTGCAGAGCCCCACACTTGCTGTGCGAGGCAGGCATAAAAACACAGTCTCTGGGGCTGCCTTTCCTCCCTCCAAGGAAGAGAGCCTGCTCGGCCGCCTTCAAGCTGACAGTCACCTTGGGCTGGGAAGTGCTAGTTGCGAAGTCAGTTTTCACCGGCAATGGCCGCTGGGTGCATGTGTATGCCTATGGCTCCCACACTGCCCAGAACATCAAGGTTCCCTCCACACAGCTCTTCCTTCACGTTAGCTCTGCAGTAAAGAGCTCACGAAACTAGGCCTTTCTTGGCTCGGGAGGTGAGGACCTGTTTGCAGTCCACTTGTACTGGAGTCTGCAGAGCCCAACCCTTGCTGTGCGAAGGAGGCCTAAAAACACCGTCTGTGGGTCTGCCTTTCCTCCCTCCAAGGAAGACCGCCTGCTTGGCCGCCTTCAAGCTGAAAGGCACATCGGACTGGGAAGTGCTAGTTGGGAAGTCAGTTTTCAAGGCCAATGGCCGCTGGGTGCACGTGTATGCCTAGGGCTCCCACACTGCCCAGAACATCAAGGTTCCCTCCACACAGCTCTTCCCTCACGTTAGCTCTGCAGTAAAGAGCTCACGAAACTAGGCCTTTCTTGGCTCGGGAGGTGAGGACCTGTTTGCAGTCCACTTGTACTGGAGTCTGCAGAGCCCAACCCTTGCTGTGCGAAGGAGGCCTAAAAACACCGTCTGTGGGTCTGCCTTTCCTCCCTCCGAGGAAGACCGCCTGCTCGGCCGCCTTCAAGCTGCAAGTCACATTGTGCTGGGAAGTGCTACCTGGGAAGTCAATTTTCAGGGGCCATGGCTGCTGGCTGCACGATTACAGCTAGGCCTCCCACACTGCCCGGGAACATCAAGGCTCCCTCCACAAAGCTCTTCCGTCACGTTAGCTCTGCAGGAGAGAGCTCGCGAGACTAGGCCTTTCCTGGCTCGGGAAGTGAGGACCTGCTCGCAGCAGTATGGGTCGGGCCTCTCAAGAGCCCCACGTTGCCTGCGTACTGGGGGCATGAAAACGCTCTCTCAGGGGCTGCCTTTCCTCCCTCCAAGGAAGAGAGCCTACCCGGCCGCCTTCTGGCTGAAAGTCACATCGGGCTAGGAAGTGCTACCTGGGAAGTCAGTTTGCAGGGGCAATGGCCGCTGGGTGCACGTGTATGCCTAGGGCTCCCACACTGCCCAGAACATACATCAAGGTTCCCTCCACACAGCTCTTTCCTCACGTTAGCTCTGCAGTAAAGAGCTCACGAAACTAGGCCTTTCTTGGCTCGGGAAGTGAGGACCTGTTTGCAGGCCTCTTCTACTGGCGTCTGCAGAGCCCAACAATGGCTGTGCGAGGGAGGCCTAAAAACACAGTCTGTGGGTCTGCCTTTCCTCCCTCCAAGGAAGACCGCCTGCTTTGCCGCCTTCAAGCTGAAAGTCACATTGTCCTGGGAAGTGCTGCCTGGGAAGTCAGTTTGCAGGGGCAATGGCCGCTGGGTGCACGTGTATGCCTAGGGCTCTCACACTGCCCAGAACATCAAGGCTCCCTCCACACAGCCCTTCCGTCACGTTTGCTCAGCATGAGAGAGCTCGCGAAAGTAGGCCTTTTTTGGCTCGGGAAGTGAGGACCTGTTTGCAGGCCTCTTGTACGGGCGTCTGCAGGGCACCACGCTTGCTGTGCGAGCGAAGCCTAAAAACCCAATCTCTGGGGCTGCCTTTCCTCCCTCCAAGGAAGACAGCCTGCTCGGCCGCCTTGAAGCTGACAGTCACATTGGGCTGGGAAGTGCTACCTGGGAAGTCAGTTTGCAGGGCCCATCGCCGCTGGCTGCACGTTTACAGCTAGGCTTCCCACACTGCCCGAGAACATCAAGGCTCCCTCCACACAGCTCTTCCATCACGTTAGCTCTGCAGGAGAGAGCTCGCGAAACTAGGCCTTTCCTGGCTCGGGAAGTGAGGACCTGTTTGCAGGACTCTTGTACGGAGGTCTGCAGAGCCCCGCACTTGCTGTGCGAGGAAGGCATAAAAACACAGTCTCTGGGGCTGCCTTTCCTCCCTCCAAGGAAGAGAGCCTACCCGGTCACCTTCTGGCTGAAAGTCACATCGGGCTTGGAAGTGCTATTTGGGAAGACTGTTTTCAGGGGCAATG
Organism: Giraffa tippelskirchi; assembly: GCF_054371585.1. Classification (NCBI taxonomy): domain Eukaryota; kingdom Metazoa; phylum Chordata; class Mammalia; order Artiodactyla; family Giraffidae; genus Giraffa; species Giraffa tippelskirchi. Next base: position 105,963,625 of record NC_137275.1, read on the forward strand.
GCCGCTGGGTGCACGTGTATGCCTAGGGCTCCCACACTGCCCAGAACATCAAGGTTCCCTCCACACAGCTCTTCCGTCACGTTAGCTCGGCAGGAGAGAGATCGCGAAACTAGGCCTTTCTTGGCTCGGGAAGTGAGGACCTGTTTGCCGGCCTCTTGTACTGGTGTCTGCTGAGCCCCACGCTTGCTGTGCGAGGGAGGCCTAAAAACCCAATCTCTGGGGCTGCCTTTTCTGCGTCCAAGGAAGAGAGCCTGCTCGGCCGCCTTCAAGCTGACAGTCACATTGGTCTGAGAAGTGCTAGTTGGGAAGTCAGTTTTCAGGGCCAATGGCCGCTGGGTGCCCCTGTATGCCTAGGGCTCCCATACTGCCAAGAACCTCAAGGTTCCCTCCACACAGCTCTTCCCTTACGTTAGCTCTGCAGTAAGGAGCTCACGAAACTAGGCCTTTCTTGGCTCGGGAAGTGAGGACCTGTTTGCAGTCCACCTGTACTGGAGTCTGCAGAGCCCAACCCTTGCTGTGCGAAGGAGGCCTAAAAACACCGTCTGTGGGTCTGCCTTTCCTCCCTCCAAGGAAGACCGCCTGCTTGGCCGCCTTCAAGCTGAAAGGCACATCGGACTGGGAAGTGCTAGTTGGGAAGTCTGTTTTCAAGGCCAATGGCCGCTGGGTGCACGTGTATGCCTAGGGCTCCCACACTGCCCAGAACATCAAGGTTCCCTCCACACAGCTCTTCCCTCACGTTAGCTCTGCAGTAAAGAGCTCACGAAACTAGGCCTTTCTTGGCTCGGGAAGTGAGGACCTGTTTGCAGGCCTCTTCTACTGGCGTCTGCAGAGCCCAACAATGGCTGTGCGAGGGAGGCCTTAAAACACAGTCTGTGGGTCTGCCTTTCCTCCCTCCAAGGAAGACCGCCTGCTTTGCCGCCTTCAAGCTGAAAGTCACATTGTCCTGGGAAGTGCTGCCTGGGAAGTCAGTTTGCAGGGGCAATGGCCGCTGGGTGCACGTGTATGCCTAGGGCTCTCACACTGCCCAGAACATCAAGGCTCCCTCCACACAGCCCTTCCGTCACGTTTGCTCAGCATGAGAGAGCTCGCGAAAGTAGGCCTTTTTTGGCTCGGGAAGTGAGGACCTGTTTGCAGGCCTCTTGTACTGTCATCTGCAGAGCCCCACACTTGCTGTGCGAGGCAGGCATAAAAACACAGTCTCTGGGGCTGCCTTTCCTCCCTCCAAGGAAGAGAGCCTGCTCGGCCGCCTTCAAGCTGACAGTCACCTTGGGCTGGGAAGTGCTAGTTGCGAAGTCAGTTTTCACCGGCAATGGCCGCTGGGTGCATGTGTATGCCTATGGCTCCCACACTGCCCAGAACATCAAGGTTCCCTCCACACAGCTCTTCCTTCACGTTAGCTCTGCAGTAAAGAGCTCACGAAACTAGGCCTTTCTTGGCTCGGGAGGTGAGGACCTGTTTGCAGTCCACTTGTACTGGAGTCTGCAGAGCCCAACCCTTGCTGTGCGAAGGAGGCCTAAAAACACCGTCTGTGGGTCTGCCTTTCCTCCCCCCAAGGAAGACCGCCTGCTTGGCCGCCTTCAAGCTGAAAGGCACATCGGACTGGGAAGTGCTAGTTGGGAAGTCAGTTTTCAAGGCCAATGGCCGCTGGGTGCACGTGTATGCCTAGGGCTCCCACACTGCCCAGAACATCAAGGTTCCCTCCACACAGCTCTTCCCTCACGTTAGCTCTGCAGTAAAGAGCTCACGAAACTAGGCCTTTCTTGGCTCGGGAGGTGAGGACCTGTTTGCAGTCCACTTGTACTGGAGTCTGCAGAGCCCAACGCTTGCTGTGCGAAGGAGGCCTAAAAACACCGTCTGTGGGTCTGCCTTTCCTCCCTCCGAGGAAGACCGCCTGCTCGGCCGCCTTCAAGCTGCAAGTCACATTGTGCTGGGAAGTGCTACCTGGGAAGTCAATTTTCAGGGGCCATGGCTGCTGGCTGCACGATTACAGCTAGGCCTCCCACACTGCCCGGGAACATCAAGGCTCCCTCCACAAAGCTCTTCCGTCACGTTAGCTCTGCAGGAGAGAGCTCGCGAGACTAGGCCTTTCCTGGCTCGGGAAGTGAGGACCTGCTCGCAGCAGTATGGGTCGGGCCTCTCAAGAGCCCCACGTTGCCTGCGTACTGGGGGCATGAAAACGCTCTCTCAGGGGCTGCCTTTCCTCCCTCCAAGGAAGAGAGCCTACCCGGCCGCCTTCTGGCTGAAAGTCACATCGGGCTGGGAAGTGCTACCTGGGAAGTCAGTTTGCAGGGGCAATGGCCGCTGGGTGCACGTGTATGCCTAGGGCTCCCACACTGCCCAGAACATACATCAAGGTTCCCTCCACACAGCTCTTTCCTCACGTTAGCTCTGCAGTAAAGAGCTCACGAAACTAGGCCTTTCTTGGCTCGGGAAGTGAGGACCTGTTTGCAGGCCTCTTCTACTGGCGTCTGCAGAGCCCAACAATGGCTGTGCGAGGGAGGCCTAAAAACACAGTCTGTGGGTCTGCCTTTCCTCCCTCCAAGGAAGACCGCCTGCTTTGCCGCCTTCAAGCTGAAAGTCACATTGTCCTGGGAAGTGCTGCCTGGGAAGTCAGTTTGCAGGGGCAATGGCCGCTGGGTGCACGTGTATGCCTAGGGCTCTCACACTGCCCAGAACATCAAGGCTCCCTCCACACAGCCCTTCCGTCACGTTTGCTCAGCATGAGAGAGCTCGCGAAAGTAGGCCTTTTTTGGCTCGGGAAGTGAGGACCTGTTTGCAGGCCTCTTGTACGGGCGTCTGCAGGGCACCACGCTTGCTGTGCGAGCGAAGCCTAAAAACCCAATCTCTGGGGCTGCCTTTCCTCCCTCCAAGGAAGACAGCCTGCTCGGCCGCCCTGAAGCTGACAGTCACATTGGGCTGGGAAGTGCTACCTGGGAAGTCAGTTTGCAGGGCCCATCGCCGCTGGCTGCACGTTTACAGCTAGGCTTCCCACACTGCCCGAGAACATCAAGGCTCCCTCCACACAGCTCTTCCATCACGTTAGCTCTGCAGGAGAGAGCTCGCGAAACTAGGCCTTTCCTGGCTCGGGAAGTGAGGACCTGTTTGCAGGACTCTTGTACGGAGGTCTGCAGAGCCCCGCACTTGCTGTGCGAGGGAGGCATAAAAACACAGTCTCTGGGGCTGCCTTTCCTCCCTCCAAGGAAGAGAGCCTACCCGGTCACCTTCTGGCTGAAAGTCACATCGGGCTTGGAAGTGCTATTTGGGAAGACTGTTTTCAGGGGCAATGGCCGCTGGGTGCACGTGTATGCCTAGGGCTCCCACACTGCCCAGAACATCAAGGTTCCCTCCACACAGCTCTTCCGTCACGTTAGCTCTGCAGGAGAGAGATCGGGAAACTAGGCCTTTCTTGGCTCGGGAAGTGAGGACCTGTTTGCCGGCCTCTTGTACTGGTGTCTGCTGAGCCCCACGCTTGCTGTGCGAGGGAGGCCTAAAAACCCAATCTCTGGGGCTGCCTTTTCTGCGTCCAAGGAAGAGAGCCTGCTCGGCCGCCTTCAAGCTGACAGTCACATTGGTCTGAGAAGTGCTAGTTGGGAAGTCAGTTTTCAGGGCCAATGGCCGCTGGGTGCCCCTGTATGCCTAGGGCTCCCATACTGCCAAGAACCTCAAGGTTCCCTCCACACAGCTCTTCCCTTACGTTAGCTCTGCAGTAAGGAGCTCACGAAACTAGGCCTTTCTTGGCTCGGGAAGTGAGGACCTGTTTGCAGTCCACTTGTACTGGAGTCTGCAGAGCCCAACCCTTGCTGTGCGAAGGAGGCCTAAAAACACCGTCTGTGGGTCTGCCTTTCCTCCCTCCAAGGAAGACCGCCTGCTTGGCCGCCTTCAAGCTGAAAGGCACATCGGACTGGGAAGTGCTAGTTGGGAAGTCTGTTTTCAAGGCCAATGGCCGCTGGGTGCACGTGTATGCCTAGGGCTCCCACACTGCCCAGAACATCAAGGTTCCCTCCACACAGCTCTTCCCTCACGTTAGCTCTGCAGTAAAGAGCTCACGAAACTAGGCCTTTCTTGGCTCGGGAAGTGAGGACCTGTTTGCAGGCCTCTTCTACTGGCGTCTGCAGAGCCCAACAATGGCTGTGCGAGGGAGGCCTTAAAACACAGTCTGTGGGTCTGCCTTTCCTCCCTCCAAGGAAGACCGCCTGCTTTGCCGCCTTCAAGCTGAAAGTCACATTGTCCTGGGAAGTGCTGCCTGGGAAGTCAGTTTGCAGGGGCAATGGCCGCTGGGTGCACGTGTATGCCTAGGGCTCTCACACTGCCCAGAACATCAAGGCTCCCTCCACACAGCCCTTCCGTCACGTTTGCTCAGCATGAGAGAGCTCGCGAAAGTAGGCCTTTTTTGGCTCGGGAAGTGAGGACCTGTTTGCAGGCCTCTTGTACTGTCATCTGCAGAGCCCCACACTTGCTGTGCGAGGCAGGCATAAAAACACAGTCTCTGGGGCTGCCTTTCCTCCCTCCAAGGAAGAGAGCCTGCTCGGCCGCCTTCAAGCTGACAGTCACCTTGGGCTGGGAAGTGCTAGTTGCGAAGTCAGTTTTCACCGGCAATGGCCGCTGGGTGCATGTGTATGCCTATGGCTCCCACACTGCCCAGAACATCAAGGTTCCCTCCACACAGCTCTTCCTTCACGTTAGCTCTGCAGTAAAGAGCTCACGAAACTAGGCCTTTCTTGGCTCGGGAGGTGAGGACCTGTTTGCAGTCCACTTGTACTGGAGTCTGCAGAGCCCAACCCTTGCTGTGCGAAGGAGGCCTAAAAACACCGTCTGTGGGTCTGCCTTTCCTCCCTCCAAGGAAGACCGCCTGCTTGGCCGCCTTCAAGCTGAAAGGCACATCGGACTGGGAAGTGCTAGTTGGGAAGTCAGTTTTCAAGGCCAATGGCCGCTGGGTGCACGTGTATGCCTAGGGCTCCCACACTGCCCAGAACATCAAGGTTCCCTCCACACAGCTCTTCCCTCACGTTAGCTCTGCAGTAAAGAGCTCACGAAACTAGGCCTTTCTTGGCTCGGGAGGTGAGGACCTGTTTGCAGTCCACTTGTACTGGAGTCTGCAGAGCCCAACCCTTGCTGTGCGAAGGAGGCCTAAAAACACCGTCTGTGGGTCTGCCTTTCCTCCCTCCGAGGAAGACCGCCTGCTCGGCCGCCTTCAAGCTGCAAGTCACATTGTGCTGGGAAGTGCTACCTGGGAAGTCAATTTTCAGGGGCCATGGCTGCTGGCTGCACGATTACAGCTAGGCCTCCCACACTGCCCGGGAACATCAAGGCTCCCTCCACAAAGCTCTTCCGTCACGTTAGCTCTGCAGGAGAGAGCTCGCGAGACTAGGCCTTTCCTGGCTCGGGAAGTGAGGACCTGCTCGCAGCAGTATGGGTCGGGCCTCTCAAGAGCCCCACGTTGCCTGCGTACTGGGGGCATGAAAACGCTCTCTCAGGGGCTGCCTTTCCTCCCTCCAAGGAAGAGAGCCTACCCGGCCGCCTTCTGGCTGAAAGTCACATCGGGCTAGGAAGTGCTACCTGGGAAGTCAGTTTGCAGGGGCAATGGCCGCTGGGTGCACGTGTATGCCTAGGGCTCCCACACTGCCCAGAACATACATCAAGGCTCCCTCCACACAGCCCTTCCGTCACGTTTGCTCAGCATGAGAGAGCTCGCGAAAGTAGGCCTTTTTTGGCTCGGGAAGTGAGGACCTGTTTGCAGGCCTCTTGTACGGGCGTCTGCAGGGCACCACGCTTGCTGTGCGAGCGAAGCCTAAAAACCCAATCTCTGGGGCTGCCTTTCCTCCCTCCAAGGAAGACAGCCTGCTCGGCCGCCTTGAAGCTGACAGTCACATTGGGCTGGGAAGTGCTACCTGGGAAGTCAGTTTGCAGGGCCCATCGCCGCTGGCTGCACGTTTACAGCTAGGCTTCCCACACTGCCCGAGAACATCAAGGCTCCCTTCACACAGCTCTTCCATCACGTTAGCTCTGCAGGAGAGAGCTCGCGAAACTAGGCCTTTCCTGGCTCGGGAAGTGAGGACCTGTTTGCAGGACTCTTGTACGGAGGTCTGCAGAGCCCCGCACTTGCTGTGCGAGGGAGGCATAAAAACACAGTCTCTGGGGCTGCCTTTCCTCCCTCCAAGGAAGAGAGCCTACCCGGTCACCTTCTGGCTGAAAGTCACATCGGGCTTGGAAGTGCTATTTGGGAAGACTGTTTTCAGGGGCAATGGCCGCTGGGTGCACGTGTATGCCTAGGGCTCCCACACTGCCCAGAACATACATCAAGGTTCCCTCCACACAGCTCTTTCCTCACGTTAGCTCTGCAGTAAAGAGCTCACGAAACTAGGCCTTTCTTGGCTCGGGAAGTGAGGACCTGTTTGCAGGCCTCTTCTACTGGCGTCTGCAGAGCCCAACAATGGCTGTGCGAGGGAGGCCTAAAAACACAGTCTGTGGGTCTGCCTTTCCTCCCTCCAAGGAAGACCGCCTGCTTTGCCGCCTTCAAGCTGAAAGTCACATTGTCCTGGGAAGTGCTGCCTGGGAAGTCAGTTTGCAGGGGCAATGGCCGCTGGGTGCACGTGTATGCCTAGGGCTCCCACACTGCCCAGAACATACATCAAGGTTCCCTCCACACAGCTCTTTCCTCACGTTAGCTCTGCAGTAAAGAGCTCACGAAACTAGGCCTTTCTTGGCTCGGGAAGTGAGGACCTGTTTGCAGGCCTCTTCTACTGGCGTCTGCAGAGCCCAACAATGGCTGTGCGAGGGAGGCATAAAAACACAGTCTCTGGGGCTGCCTTTCCTCCCTCCAAGGAAGAGAGCCTACCCGGTCACCTTCTGGCTGAAAGTCACATCGGGCTTGGAAGTGCTATTTGGGAAGACTGTTTTCAGGGGCAATGGCCGCGGGGTGCACGTGTATGCCTAGGGCTCTCACACTGCCCAGAACATCAAGGTTCCCTCCACACAGCTCTTCCGTCACGTTAGCTCTGCAGGAGAGAGATCGGGAAACTAGGCCTTTCTTGGCTCGGGAAGAGAGGACCTGTTTGCCGGCCTCTTGTACTGGTGTCTGCTGAGCCCCACGCTTGCTGTGCGAGGGAGGCCTGAAAACCCAATCTCTGGGGCTGCCTTTTCTGCGTCCAAGGAAGAGAGCCTGCTCGGCCGCCTTCAAGCTGACAGTCACATTGGTCTGAGAAGTGCTAGTTGGGAAGTCAGTTTTCAGGGCCAATGGCCTCTGGGTGCCCCTGTATGCCTAGGGCTCCCATACTGCCAAGAACCTCAAGGTTCCCTCCACACAGCTCTTCCCTTACGTTAGCTCTGCAGTAAGGAGCTCACGAAACTAGGCCTTTCTTGGCTCGGGAAGTGAGGACCTGTTTGCAGTCCACTTGTACTGGAGTCTGCAGAGCCCAACCCTTGCTGTGCGAAGGAGGCCTAAAAACACAGTCTGTGGGTCTGCCTTTCCTCCCTCCAAGGAAGACCGCCTGCTTGGCCGCCTTCAAGCTGAAAGGCACATCGGACTGGGAAGTGCTAGTTGGGAAGTCTGTTTTCAAGGCCAATGGCCGCTGGGTGCACGTGTATGCCTAGGGCTCCCACACTGCCCAGAACATCAAGGTTCCCTCCACACAGCTCTTTCCTCACGTTAGCTCTGCAGTAAAGAGCTCACGAAACTAGGCCTTTCTTGGCTCGGGAAGTGAGGACCTGTTTGCAGGCCTCTTCTACTGGCGTCTGCAGAGCCCAACAATGGCTGTGCGAGGGAGGCCTAAAAACACAGTCTGTGGGTCTGCCTTTCCTCCCTCCAAGGAAGACCGCCTGCTTTGCCGCCTTCAAGCTGAAAGTCACATTGTCCTGGGAAGTGCTGCCTGGGAAGTCAGTTTGCAGGGGCAATGGCCGCTGGGTGCACGTGTATGCCTAGGGCTCTCACACTGCCCAGAACATCAAGGCTCCCTCCACACAGCCCTTCCGTCACGTATGCTCAGCATGAGAGAGCTCGCGAAAGTAGGCCTTTTTTGGCTCGGGAAGTGAGGACCTGTTTGCAGGCCTCTTGTACGGGCGTCTGCAGGGCACCACGCTTGCTGTGCGAGCGAAGCCTAAAAACCCAATCTCTGGGGCTGCCTTTCCTCCCTCCAAGGAAGACAGCCTGCTCGGCCGCCTTGAAGCTGACAGTCACATTGGGCTGGGAAGTGCTACCTGGGAAGTCAGTTTGCAGGGCCCATCGCCGCTGGCTGCACGTTTACAGCTAGGCTTCCCACACTGCCCGAGAACATCAAGGCTCCCTCCACACAGCTCTTCCATCACGTTAGCTCTGCAGGAGAGAGCTCGCGAAACTAGGCCTTTCCTGGCTCGGGAAGTGAGGACCTGTTTGCAGGACTCTTGTACGGACGTCTGCAGAGCCCCGCACTTGCTGTGCGAGGGAGGCATAAAAACACAGTCTCTGGGGCTGCCTTTCCTCCCTCCAAGGAAGAGAGCCTACCCGGTCACCTTCTGGCTGAAAGTCACATCGGGCTTGGAAGTGCTATTTGGGAAGACTGTTTTCAGGGGCAATGGCCGCTGGGTGCACGTGTATGCCTAGGGCTCCCACACTGCCCAGAACATCAAGGTTCCCTCCACATAGCTCTTCCGTCACGTTAGCTCTGCAGGAGAGAGATCGCGAAACTAGGCCTTTCTTGGCTCGGGAAGTGAGGACCTGTTTGCCGGCCTCTTGTACTGGTGTCTGCTGAGCCCCACGCTTGCTGTGCGAGGGAGGCCTAAAAACCCAATCTCTGGGGCTGCCTTTTCTGCGTCCAAGGAAGAGAGCCTGCTCGGCCGCCTTCAAGCTGACAGTCACATTGGTCTGAGAAGTGCTAGTTGGGAAGTCAGTTTTCAGGGCCAATGGCCGCTGGGTGCCCCTGTATGCCTAGGGCTCCCATACTGCCAAGAACCTCAAGGTTCCCTCCACACAGTTCTTCCTTTACGTTAGCTCTGCAGTAAGGAGCTCACGAAACTAGGCCTTTCTTGGCTCGGGAAGTGAGGACCTGTTTGCAGTCCACTTGTACTGGAGTCTGCAGAGCCCAACCCTTGCTGTGCGAAGGAGGCCTAAAAACACCGTCTGTGGGTCTGCCTTTCCTCCCTCCAAGGAAGACCGCCTGCTTGGCCGCCTTCAAGCTGAAAGGCACATCGGACTGGGAAGTGCTAGTTGGGAAGTCTGTTTTCAAGGCCAATGGCCGCTGGGTGCACGTGTATGCCTAGGGCTCCCACACTGCCCAGAACATCAAGGTTCCCTCCACACAGCTCTTTCCTCACGTTAGCTCTGCAGTAAAGAGCTCACGAAACTAGGCCTTTCTTGGCTCGGGAAGTGAGGACCTGTTTGCAGGCCTCTTCTACTGGCGTCTGCAGAGCCCAACAATGGCTGTGCGAGGGAGGCCTAAAAACACAGTCTGTGGGTCTGCCTTTCCTCCCTCCAAGGAAGACCGCCTGCTTTGCCGCCTTCAAGCTGAAAGTCACATTGTCCTGGGAAGTGCTGCCTGGGAAGTCAGTTTGCAGGGGCAATGGCCGCTGGGTGCACGTGTATGCCTAGGGCTCTCACACTGCCCAGAACATCAAGGCTCCCTCCACACAGCCCTTCCGTCACGTTTGCTCAGCATGAGAGAGCTCGCGAAAGTAGGCCTTTTTTGGCTCGGGAAGTGAGGACCTGTTTGCAGGCCTCTTGTACGGGCGTCTGCAGGGCACCACGCTTGCTGTGCGAGCGAAGCCTAAAAACCCAATCTCTGGGGCTGCCTTTCCTCCCTCCAAGGAAGACAGCCTGCTCGGCCGCCTTGAAGCTGACAGTCACATTGGGCTGGGAAGTGCTACCTGGGAAGTCAGTTTGCAGGGCCCATCGCCGCTGGCTGCACGTTTACAGCTAGGCTTCCCACACTGCCCGAGAACATCAAGGCTCCCTCCACACAGCTCTTCCATCACGTTAGCTCTGCAGGAGAGAGCTCGCGAAACTAGGCCTTTCCTGGCTCGGGAAGTGAGGACCTGTTTGCAGGACTCTTGTACGGACGTCTGCAGAGCCCCGCACTTGCTGTGCGAGGGAGGCATAAAAACACAGTCTCTGGGGCTGCCTTTCCTCCCTCCAAGGAAGAGAGCCTACCCGGTCACCTTCTGGCTGAAAGTCACATCGGGCTTGGAAGTGCTATTTGGGAAGACTGTTTTCAGGGGCAATGGCCGCTGGGTGCACGTGTATGCCTAGGGCTCCCACACTGCCCAGAACATCAAGGTTCCCTCCACATAGCTCTTCCGTCACGTTAGCTCTGCAGGAGAGAGATCGCGAAACTAGGCCTTTCTTGGCTCGGGAAGTGAGGACCTGTTTGCCGGCCTCTTGTACTGGTGTCTGCTGAGCCCCACGCTTGCTGTGCGAGGGAGGCCTAAAAACCCAATCTCTGGGGCTGCCTTTTCTGCGTCCAAGGAAGAGAGCCTGCTCGGCCGCCTTCAAGCTGACAGTCACATTGGTCTGAGAAGTGCTAGTTGGGAAGTCAGTTTTCAGGGCCAATGGCCGCTGGGTGCCCCTGTATGCCTAGGGCTCCCATACTGCCAAGAACCTCAAGGTTCCCTCCACACAGCTCTTCCCTTACGTTAGCTCTGCAGTAAGGAGCTCACGAAACTAGGCCTTTCTTGGCTCGGGAAGTGAGGACCTGTTTGCAGTCCACTTGTACTGGAGTCTGCAGAGCCCAACCCTTGCTGTGCGAAGGAGGCCTAAAAACACCGTCTGTGGGTCTGCCTTTCCTCCCTCCAAGGAAGACCGCCTGCTTGGCCGCCTTCAAGCTGAAAGGCACATCGGACTGGGAAGTGCTAGTTGGGAAGTCTGTTTTCAAGGCCAATGGCCGCTGGGTGCACGTGTATGCCTAGGGCTCCCACACTGCCCAGAACATCAAGGTTCCCTCCACACAGCTCTTTCCTCACGTTAGCTCTGCAGTAAAGAGCTCACGAAACTAGGCCTTTCTTGGCTCGGGAAGTGAGGACCTGTTTGCAGGCCTCTTCTACTGGCGTCTGCAGAGCCCAACAATGGCTGTGCGAGGGAGGCCTTAAAACACAGTCTGTGGGTCTGCCTTTCCTCCCTCCAAGGAAGACCGCCTGCTTTGCCGCCTTCAAGCTGAAAGTCACATTGTCCTGGGAAGTGCTGCCTGGGAAGTCAGTTTGCAGGGGCAATGGCCGCTGGGTGCACGTGTATGCCTAGGGCTCTCACACTGCCCAGAACATCAAGGCTCCCTCCACACAGCCCTTCCGTCACGTTTGCTCAGCATGAGAGAGCTCGCGAAAGTAGGCCTTTTTTGGCTCGGGAAGTGAGGACCTGTTTGCAGGCCTCTTGTACTGTCATCTGCAGAGCCCCACACTTGCTGTGCGAGGCAGGCATAAAAACACAGTCTCTGGGGCTGCCTTTCCTCCCTCCAAGGAAGAGAGCCTGCTCGGCCGCCTTCAAGCTGACAGTCACCTTGGGCTGGGAAGTGCTAGTTGCGAAGTCAGTTTTCACCGGCAATGGCCGCTGGGTGCATGTGTATGCCTATGGCTCCCACACTGCCCAGAACATCAAGGTTCCCTCCACACAGCTCTTCCTTCACGTTAGCTCTGCAGTAAAGAGCTCACGAAACTAGGCCTTTCTTGGCTCGGGAGGTGAGGACCTGTTTGCAGTCCACTTGTACTGGAGTCTGCAGAGCCCAACCCTTGCTGTGCGAAGGAGGCCTAAAAACACCGTCTGTGGGTCTGCCTTTCCTCCCCCCAAGGAAGACCGCCTGCTTGGCCGCCTTCAAGCTGAAAGGCACATCGGACTGGGAAGTGCTAGTTGGGAAGTCAGTTTTCAAGGCCAATGGCCGCTGGGTGCACGTGTATGCCTAGGGCTCCCACACTGCCCAGAACATCAAGGTTCCCTCCACACAGCTCTTCCCTCACGTTAGCTCTGCAGTAAAGAGCTCACGAAACTAGGCCTTTCTTGGCTCGGGAGGTGAGGACCTGTTTGCAGTCCACTTGTACTGGAGTCTGCAGAGCCCAACGCTTGCTGTGCGAAGGAGGCCTAAAAACACCGTCTGTGGGTCTGCCTTTCCTCCCTCCGAGGAAGACCGCCTGCTCGGCCGCCTTCAAGCTGCAAGTCACATTGTGCTGGGAAGTGCTACCTGGGAAGTCAATTTTCAGGGGCCATGGCTGCTGGCTGCACGATTACAGCTAGGCCTCCCACACTGCCCGGGAACATCAAGGCTCCCTCCACAAAGCTCTTCCGTCACGTTAGCTCTGCAGGAGAGAGCTCGCGAGACTAGGCCTTTCCTGGCTCGGGAAGTGAGGACCTGCTCGCAGCAGTATGGGTCGGGCCTCTCAAGAGCCCCACGTTGCCTGCGTACTGGGGGCATGAAAACGCTCTCTCAGGGGCTGCCTTTCCTCCCTCCAAGGAAGAGAGCCTACCCGGCCGCCTTCTGGCTGAAAGTCACATCGGGCTGGGAAGTGCTACCTGGGAAGTCAGTTTGCAGGGGCAATGGCCGCTGGGTGCACGTGTATGCCTAGGGCTCCCACACTGCCCAGAACATACATCAAGGTTCCCTCCACACAGCTCTTTCCTCACGTTAGCTCTGCAGTAAAGAGCTCACGAAACTAGGCCTTTCTTGGCTCGGGAAGTGAGGACCTGTTTGCAGGCCTCTTCTACTGGCGTCTGCAGAGCCCAACAATGGCTGTGCGAGGGAGGCCTAAAAACACAGTCTGTGGGTCTGCCTTTCCTCCCTCCAAGGAAGACCGCCTGCTTTGCCGCCTTCAAGCTGAAAGTCACATTGTCCTGGGAAGTGCTGCCTGGGAAGTCAGTTTGCAGGGGCAATGGCCGCTGGGTGCACGTGTATGCCTAGGGCTCTCACACTGCCCAGAACATCAAGGCTCCCTCCACACAGCCCTTCCGTCACGTTTGCTCAGCATGAGAGAGCTCGCGAAAGTAGGCCTTTTTTGGCTCGGGAAGTGAGGACCTGTTTGCAGGCCTCTTGTACGGGCGTCTGCAGGGCACCACGCTTGCTGTGCGAGCGAAGCCTAAAAACCCAATCTCTGGGGCTGCCTTTCCTCCCTCCAAGGAAGACAGCCTGCTCGGCCGCCCTGAAGCTGACAGTCACATTGGGCTGGGAAGTGCTACCTGGGAAGTCAGTTTGCAGGGCCCATCGCCGCTGGCTGCACGTTTACAGCTAGGCTTCCCACACTGCCCGAGAACATCAAGGCTCCCTCCACACAGCTCTTCCATCACGTTAGCTCTGCAGGAGAGAGCTCGCGAAACTAGGCCTTTCCTGGCTCGGGAAGTGAGGACCTGTTTGCAGGACTCTTGTACGGAGGTCTGCAGAGCCCCGCACTTGCTGTGCGAGGGAGGCATAAAAACACAGTCTCTGGGGCTGCCTTTCCTCCCTCCAAGGAAGAGAGCCTACCCGGTCACCTTCTGGCTGAAAGTCACATCGGGCTTGGAAGTGCTATTTGGGAAGACTGTTTTCAGGGGCAATGGCCGCTGGGTGCACGTGTATGCCTAGGGCTCCCACACTGCCCAGAACATCAAGGTTCCCTCCACACAGCTCTTCCGTCACGTTAGCTCTGCAGGAGAGAGATCGGGAAACTAGGCCTTTCTTGGCTCGGGAAGTGAGGACCTGTTTGCCGGCCTCTTGTACTGGTGTCTGCTGAGCCCCACGCTTGCTGTGCGAGGGAGGCCTAAAAACCCAATCTCTGGGGCTGCCTTTTCTGCGTCCAAGGAAGAGAGCCTGCTCGGCCGCCTTCAAGCTGACAGTCACATTGGTCTGAGAAGTGCTAGTTGGGAAGTCAGTTTTCAGGGCCAATGGCCGCTGGGTGCCCCTGTATGCCTAGGGCTCCCATACTGCCAAGAACCTCAAGGTTCCCTCCACACAGCTCTTCCCTTACGTTAGCTCTGCAGTAAGGAGCTCACGAAACTAGGCCTTTCTTGGCTCGGGAAGTGAGGACCTGTTTGCAGTCCACTTGTACTGGAGTCTGCAGAGCCCAACCCTTGCTGTGCGAAGGAGGCCTAAAAACACCGTCTGTGGGTCTGCCTTTCCTCCCTCCAAGGAAGACCGCCTGCTTGGCCGCCTTCAAGCTGAAAGGCACATCGGACTGGGAAGTGCTAGTTGGGAAGTCTGTTTTCAAGGCCAATGGCCGCTGGGTGCACGTGTATGCCTAGGGCTCCCACACTGCCCAGAACATCAAGGTTCCCTCCACACAGCTCTTCCCTCACGTTAGCTCTGCAGTAAAGAGCTCACGAAACTAGGCCTTTCTTGGCTCGGGAAGTGAGGACCTGTTTGCAGGCCTCTTCTACTGGCGTCTGCAGAGCCCAACAATGGCTGTGCGAGGGAGGCCTTAAAACACAGTCTGTGGGTCTGCCTTTCCTCCCTCCAAGGAAGACCGCCTGCTTTGCCGCCTTCAAGCTGAAAGTCACATTGTCCTGGGAAGTGCTGCCTGGGAAGTCAGTTTGCAGGGGCAATGGCCGCTGGGTGCACGTGTATGCCTAGGGCTCTCACACTGCCCAGAACATCAAGGCTCCCTCCACACAGCCCTTCCGTCACGTTTGCTCAGCATGAGAGAGCTCGCGAAAGTAGGCCTTTTTTGGCTCGGGAAGTGAGGACCTGTTTGCAGGCCTCTTGTACTGTCATCTGCAGAGCCCCACACTTGCTGTGCGAGGCAGGCATAAAAACACAGTCTCTGGGGCTGCCTTTCCTCCCTCCAAGGAAGAGAGCCTGCTCGGCCGCCTTCAAGCTGACAGTCACCTTGGGCTGGGAAGTGCTAGTTGCGAAGTCAGTTTTCACCGGCAATGGCCGCTGGGTGCATGTGTATGCCTATGGCTCCCACACTGCCCAGAACATCAAGGTTCCCTCCACACAGCTCTTCCTTCACGTTAGCTCTGCAGTAAAGAGCTCACGAAACTAGGCCTTTCTTGGCTCGGGAGGTGAGGACCTGTTTGCAGTCCACTTGTACTGGAGTCTGCAGAGCCCAACCCTTGCTGTGCGAAGGAGGCCTAAAAACACCGTCTGTGGGTCTGCCTTTCCTCCCCCCAAGGAAGACCGCCTGCTTGGCCGCCTTCAAGCTGAAAGGCACATCGGACTGGGAAGTGCTAGTTGGGAAGTCAGTTTTCAAGGCCAATGGCCGCTGGGTGCACGTGTATGCCTAGGGCTCCCACACTGCCCAGAACATCAAGGTTCCCTCCACACAGCTCTTCCCTCACGTTAGCTCTGCAGTAAAGAGCTCACGAAACTAGGCCTTTCTTGGCTCGGGAGGTGAGGACCTGTTTGCAGTCCACTTGTACTGGAGTCTGCAGAGCCCAACGCTTGCTGTGCGAAGGAGGCCTAAAAACACCGTCTGTGGGTCTGCCTTTCCTCCCTCCGAGGAAGACCGCCTGCTCGGCCGCCTTCAAGCTGCAAGTCACATTGTGCTGGGAAGTGCTACCTGGGAAGTCAATTTTCAGGGGCCATGGCTGCTGGCTGCACGATTACAGCTAGGCCTCCCACACTGCCCGGGAACATCAAGGCTCCCTCCACAAAGCTCTTCCGTCACGTTAGCTCTGCAGGAGAGAGCTCGCGAGACTAGGCCTTTCCTGGCTCGGGAAGTGAGGACCTGCTCGCAGCAGTATGGGTCGGGCCTCTCAAGAGCCCCACGTTGCCTGCGTACTGGGGGCATGAAAACGCTCTCTCAGGGGCTGCCTTTCCTCCCTCCAAGGAAGAGAGCCTACCCGGCCGCCTTCTGGCTGAAAGTCACATCGGGCTGGGAAGTGCTACCTGGGAAGTCAGTTTGCAGGGGCAATGGCCGCTGGGTGCACGTGTATGCCTAGGGCTCCCACACTGCCCAGAACATACATCAAGGTTCCCTCCACACAGCTCTTTCCTCACGTTAGCTCTGCAGTAAAGAGCTCACGAAACTAGGCCTTTCTTGGCTCGGGAAGTGAGGACCTGTTTGCAGGCCTCTTCTACTGGCGTCTGCAGAGCCCAACAATGGCTGTGCGAGGGAGGCCTAAAAACACAGTCTGTGGGTCTGCCTTTCCTCCCTCCAAGGAAGACCGCCTGCTTTGCCGCCTTCAAGCTGAAAGTCACATTGTCCTGGGAAGTGCTGCCTGGGAAGTCAGTTTGCAGGGGCAATGGCCGCTGGGTGCACGTGTATGCCTAGGGCTCTCACACTGCCCAGAACATCAAGGCTCCCTCCACACAGCCCTTCCGTCACGTTTGCTCAGCATGAGAGAGCTCGCGAAAGTAGGCCTTTTTTGGCTCGGGAAGTGAGGACCTGTTTGCAGGCCTCTTGTACGGGCGTCTGCAGGGCACCACGCTTGCTGTGCGAGCGAAGCCTAAAAACCCAATCTCTGGGGCTGCCTTTCCTCCCTCCAAGGAAGACAGCCTGCTCGGCCGCCTTGAAGCTGACAGTCACATTGGGCTGGGAAGTGCTACCTGGGAAGTCAGTTTGCAGGGCCCATCGCCGCTGGCTGCACGTTTACAGCTAGGCTTCCCACACTGCCCGAGAACATCAAGGCTCCCTCCACACAGCTCTTCCATCACGTTAGCTCTGCAGGAGAGAGCTCGCGAAACTAGGCCTTTCCTGGCTCGGGAAGTGAGGACCTGTTTGCAGGACTCTTGTACGGAGGTCTGCAGAGCCCCGCACTTGCTGTGCGAGGGAGGCATAAAAACACAGTCTCTGGGGCTGCCTTTCCTCCCTCCAAGGAAGAGAGCCTACCCGGTCACCTTCTGGCTGAAAGTCACATCGGGCTTGGAAGTGCTATTTGGGAAGACTGTTTTCAGGGGCAATGGCCGCTGGGTGCACGTGTATGCCTAGGGCTCCCACACTGCCCAGAACATCAAGGTTCCCTCCACACAGCTCTTCCGTCACGTTAGCTCTGCAGGAGAGAGATCGCGAAACTAGGCCTTTCTTGGCTCGGGAAGTGAGGACCTGTTTGCCGGCCTCTTGTACTGGTGTCTGCTGAGCCCCACGCTTGCTGTGCGAGGGAGGCCTAAAAACCCAATCTCTGGGGCTGCCTTTTCTGCGTCCAAGGAAGAGAGCCTGCTCGGCCGCCTTCAAGCTGACAGTCACATTGGTCTGAGAAGTGCTAGTTGGGAAGTCAGTTTTCAGGGCCAATGGCCGCTGGGTGCCCCTGTATGCCTAGGGCTCCCATACTGCCAAGAACCTCAAGGTTCCCTCCACACAGCTCTTCCCTTACGTTAGCTCTGCAGTAAGGAGCTCACGAAACTAGGCCTTTCTTGGCTCGGGAAGTGAGGACCTGTTTGCAGTCCACTTGTACTGGAGTCTGCAGAGCCCAACCCTTGCTGTGCGAAGGAGGCCTAAAAACACCGTCTGTGGGTCTGCCTTTCCTCCCTCCAAGGAAGACCGCCTGCTTGGCCGCCTTCAAGCTGAAAGGCACATCGGACTGGGAAGTGCTAGTTGGGAAGTCTGTTTTCAAGGCCAATGGCCGCTGGGTGCACGTGTATGCCTAGGGCTCCCACACTGCCCAGAACATCAAGGTTCCCTCCACACAGCTCTTTCCTCACGTTAGCTCTGCAGTAAAGAGCTCACGAAACTAGGCCTTTCTTGGCTCGGGAAGTGAGGACCTGTTTGCAGGCCTCTTCTACTGGCGTCTGCAGAGCCCAACAATGGCTGTGCGAGGGAGGCCTAAAAACACAGTCTGTGGGTCTGCCTTTCCTCCCTCCAAGGAAGACCGCCTGCTTTGCCGCCTTCAAGCTGAAAGTCACATTGTCCTGGGAAGTGCTGCCTGGGAAGTCAGTTTGCAGGGGCAATGGCCGCTGGGTGCACGTGTATGCCTAGGGCTCTCACACTGCCCAGAACATCAAGGCTCCCTCCACACAGCCCTTCCGTCACGTTTGCTCAGCATGAGAGAGCTCGCGAAAGTAGGCCTTTTTTGGCTCGGGAAGTGAGGACCTGTTTGCAGGCCTCTTGTACGGGCGTCTGCAGGGCACCACGCTTGCTGTGCGAGCGAAGCCTAAAAACCCAATCTCTGGGGCTGCCTTTCCTCCCTCCAAGGAAGACAGCCTGCTCGGCCGCCTTGAAGCTGACAGTCACATTGGGCTGGGAAGTGCTACCTGGGAAGTCAGTTTGCAGGGCCCATCGCCGCTGGCTGCACGTTTACAGCTAGGCTTCCCACACTGCCCGAGAACATCAAGGCTCCCTCCACACAGCTCTTCCATCACGTTAGCTCTGCAGGAGAGAGCTCGCGAAACTAGGCCTTTCCTGGCTCGGGAAGTGAGGACCTGTTTGCAGGACTCTTGTACGGAGGTCTGCAGAGCCCCGCACTTGCTGTGCGAGGGAGGCATAAAAACACAGTCTCTGGGGCTGCCTTTCCTCCCTCCAAGGAAGAGAGCCTACCCGGTCACCTTCTGGCTGAAAGTCACATCGGGCTTGGAAGTGCTATTTGGGAAGACTGTTTTCAGGGGCAATGGCCGCTGGGTGCACGTGTATGCCTAGGGCTCCCACACTGCCCAGAACATACATCAAGGTTCCCTCCACACAGCTCTTTCCTCACGTTAGCTCTGCAGTAAAGAGCTCACGAAACTAGGCCTTTCTTGGCTCGGGAAGTGAGGACCTGTTTGCAGGCCTCTTCTACTGGCGTCTGCAGAGCCCAACAATGGCTGTGCGAGGGAGGCCTAAAAACACAGTCTGTGGGTCTGCCTTTCCTCCCTCCAAGGAAGACCGCCTGCTTTGCCGCCTTCAAGCTGAAAGTCACATTGTCCTGGGAAGTGCTGCCTGGGAAGTCAGTTTGCAGGGGCAATGGCCGCTGGGTGCACGTGTATGCCTAGGGCTCTCACACTGCCCAGAACATCAAGGCTCCCTCCACACAGCCCTTCCGTCACGTTTGCTCAGCATGAGAGAGCTCGCGAAAGTAGGCCTTTTTTGGCTCGGGAAGTGAGGACCTGTTTGCAGGCCTCTTGTACGGGCGTCTGCAGGGCACCACGCTTGCTGTGCGAGCGAAGCCTAAAAACCCAATCTCTGGGGCTGCCTTTCCTCCCTCCAAGGAAGACAGCCTGCTCGGCCGCCTTGAAGCTGACAGTCACATTGGGCTGGGAAGTGCTACCTGGGAAGTCAGTTTGCAGGGCCCATCGCCGCTGGCTGCACGTTTACAGCTAGGCTTCCCACACTGCCCGAGAACATCAAGGCTCCCTCCACACAGCTCTTCCATCACGTTAGCTCTGCAGGAGAGAGCTCGCGAAACTAGGCCTTTCCTGGCTCGGGAAGTGAGGACCTGTTTGCAGGACTCTTGTACGGAGGTCTGCAGAGCCCCGCACTTGCTGTGCGAGGGAGGCATAAAAACACAGTCTCTGGGGCTGCCTTTCCTCCCTCCAAGGAAGAGAGCCTACCCGGTCACCTTCTGGCTGAAAGTCACATCGGGCTTGGAAGTGCTATTTGGGAAGACTGTTTTCAGGGGCAATGGCCGCTGGGTGCACGTGTATGCCTAGGGCTCCCACACTGCCCAGAACATCAAGGTTCCCTCCACACAGCTCTTCCGTCACGTTAGCTCTGCAGGAGAGAGATCGCGAAACTAGGCCTTTCTTGGCTCGGGAAGTGAGGACCTGTTTGCCGGCCTCTTGTACTGGTGTCTGCTGAGCCCCACGCTTGCTGTGCGAGGGAGGCCTAAAAACCCAATCTCTGGGGCTGCCTTTTCTGCGTCCAAGGAAGAGAGCCTGCTCGGCTGCCTTCAAGCTGACAGTCACATTGGTCTGAGAAGTGCTAGTTGGGAAGTCAGTTTTCAGGGCCAATGGCCGCTGGGTGCCCCTGTATGCCTAGGGCTCCCATACTGCCAAGAACCTCAAGGTTCCCTCCACACAGCTCTTCCCTTATGTTAGCTCTGCAGTAAGGAGCTCACGAAACTAGGCCTTTCTTGGCTCGGGAAGTGAGGACCTGTTTGCAGTCCACTTGTACTGGAGTCTGCAGAGCCCAACCCTTGCTGTGCGAAGGAGGCCTAAAAACACCGTCTGTGGGTCTGCCTTTCCTCCCTCCAAGGAAGACCGCCTGCTTGGCCGCCTTCAAGCTGAAAGGCACATCGGACTGGGAAGTGCTAGTTGGGAAGTCTGTTTTCAAGGCCAATGGCCGCTGGGTGCACGTGTATGCCTAGGGCTCCCACACTGCCCAGAACATCAAGGTTCCCTCCACACAGCTCTTTCCTCACGTTAGCTCTGCAGTAAAGAGCTCACGAAACTAGGCCTTTCTTGGCTCGGGAAGTGAGGACCTGTTTGCAGGCCTCTTCTACTGGCGTCTGCAGAGCCCAACAATGGCTGTGCGAGGGAGGCCTAAAAACACAGTCTGTGGGTCTGCCTTTCCTCCCTCCAAGGAAGACCGCCTGCTTTGCCGCCTTCAAGCTGAAAGTCACATTGTCCTGGGAAGTGCTGCCTGGGAAGTCAGTTTGCAGGGGCAATGGCCGCTGGGTGCACGTGTATGCCTAGGGCTCTCACACTGCCCAGAACATCAAGGCTCCCTCCACACAGCCCTTCCGTCACGTTTGCTCAGCATGAGAGAGCTCGCGAAAGTAGGCCTTTTTTGGCTCGGGAAGTGAGGACCTGTTTGCAGGCCTCTTGTACGGGCGTCTGCAGGGCACCACGCTTGCTGTGCGAGCGAAGCCTAAAAACCCAATCTCTGGGGCTGCCTTTCCTCCCTCCAAGGAAGACAGCCTGCTCGGCCGCCTTGAAGCTGACAGTCACATTGGGCTGGGAAGTGCTACCTGGGAAGTCAGTTTGCAGGGCCCATCGCCGCTGGCTGCACGTTTACAGCTAGGCTTCCCACACTGCCCGAGAACATCAAGGCTCCCTCCACACAGCTCTTCCATCACGTTAGCTCTGCAGGAGAGAGCTCGCGAAACTAGGCCTTTCCTGGCTCGGGAAGTGAGGACCTGTTTGCAGGACTCTTGTACGGAGGTCTGCAGAGCCCCGCACTTGCTGTGCGAGGGAGGCATAAAAACACAGTCTCTGGGGCTGCCTTTCCTCCCTCCAAGGAAGAGAGCCTGCTCGGCCGCCTTCAAGCTGACAGTCACCTTGGGCTGGGAAGTGCTAGTTGCGAAGTCAGTTTTCACCGGCAATGGCCGCTGGGTGCATGTGTATGCCTATGGCTCCCACACTGCCCAGAACATCAAGGTTCCCTCCACACAGCTCTTCCTTCACGTTAGCTCTGCAGTAAAGAGCTCACGAAACTAGGCCTTTCTTGGCTCGGGAGGTGAGGACCTGTTTGCAGTCCACTTGTACTGGAGTCTGCAGAGCCCAACCCTTGCTGTGCGAAGGAGGCCTAAAAACACCGTCTGTGGGTCTGCCTTTCCTCCCTCCAAGGAAGACCGCCTGCTTGGCCGCCTTCAAGCTGAAAGGCACATCGGACTGGGAAGTGCTAGTTGGGAAGTCAGTTTTCAAGGCCAATGGCCGCTGGGTGCACGTGTATGCCTAGGGCTCCCACACTGCCCAGAACATCAAGGTTCCCTCCACACAGCTCTTCCCTCACGTTAGCTCTGCAGTAAAGAGCTCACGAAACTAGGCCTTTCTTGGCTCGGGAGGTGAGGACCTGTTTGCAGTCCACTTGTACTGGAGTCTGCAGAGCCCAACACTTGCTGTGCGAAGGAGGCCTAAAAACACCGTCTGTGGGTCTGCCTTTCCTCCCTCCGAGGAAGACCGCCTGCTCGGCCGCCTTCAAGCTGCAAGTCACATTGTGCTGGGAAGTGCTACCTGGGAAGTCAATTTTCAGGGGCCATGGCTGCTGGCTGCACGATTACAGCTAGGCCTCCCACACTGCCCGGGAACATCAAGGCTCCCTCCACAAAGCTCTTCCGTCACGTTAGCTCTGCAGGAGAGAGCTCGCGAGACTAGGCCTTTCCTGGCTCGGGAAGTGAGGACCTACTCGCAGCAGTATGGGTCGGGCCTCTCAAGAGCCCCACGTTGCCTGCGTACTGGGGGCATGAAAACGCTCTCTCAGGGGCTGCCTTTCCTCCCTCCAAGGAAGAGAGCCTACCCGGCCGCCTTCTGGCTGAAAGTCACAACGGGCTAGGAAGTGCAACCTGGGAAGTCAGTTTGCAGGGGCAATGGTCGCTGGGTGCACGTGTATGCCTAGGGCTCCCACACTGCCCAGAACATACATCAAGGTTCCCTCCACACAGCTCTTTCCTCACGTTAGCTCTGCAGTAAAGAGCTCACGAAACTAGGCCTTTCTTGGCTCGGGAAGTGAGGACCTGTTTGCAGGCCTCTTCTACTGGCGTCTGCAGAGCCCAACAATGGCTGTGCGAGGGAGGCCTAAAAACACAGTCTGTGGGTCTGCCTTTCCTCCCTCCAAGGAAGACCGCCTGCTTTGCCGCCTTCAAGCTGAAAGTCACATTGTCCTGGGAAGTGCTGCCTGGGAAGTCAGTTTGCAGGGGCAATGGCCGCTGGGTGCACGTGTATGCCTAGGGCTCTCACACTGCCCAGAACATCAAGGCTCCCTCCACACAGCCCTTCCGTCACGTTTGCTCAGCATGAGAGAGCTCGCGAAAGTAGGCCTTTTTTGGCTCGGGAAGTGAGGACCTGTTTGCAGGCCTCTTGTACTGTCATCTGCAGAGCCCCACACTTGCTGTGCGAGGCAGGCATAAAAACACAGTCTCTGGGGCTGCCTTTCCTCCCTCCAAGGAAGAGAGCCTGCTCGGCCGCCTTCAAGCTGACAGTCACCTTGGGCTGGGAAGTGCTAGTTGCGAAGTCAGTTTTCACCGGCAATGGCCGCTGGGTGCATGTGTATGCCTATGGCTCCCACACTGCCCAGAACATCAAGGTTCCCTCCACACAGCTCTTCCTTCACGTTAGCTCTGCAGTAAAGAGCTCACGAAACTAGGCCTTTCTTGGCTCGGGAGGTGAGGACCTGTTTGCAGTCCACTTGTACTGGAGTCTGCAGAGCCCAACCCTTGCTGTGCGAAGGAGGCCTAAAAACACCGTCTGTGGGTCTGCCTTTCCTCCCTCCAAGGAAGACCGCCTGCTTGGCCGCCTTCAAGCTGAAAGGCACATCGGACTGGGAAGTGCTAGTTGGGAAGTCAGTTTTCAAGGCCAATGGCCGCTGGGTGCACGTGTATGCCTAGGGCTCCCACACTGCCCAGAACATCAAGGTTCCCTCCACACAGCTCTTCCCTCACGTTAGCTCTGCAGTAAAGAGCTCACGAAACTAGGCCTTTCTTGGCTCGGGAGGTGAGGACCTGTTTGCAGTCCACTTGTACTGGAGTCTGCAGAGCCCAACACTTGCTGCGCGAAGGAGGCCTAAAAACACCGTCTGTGGGTCTGCCTTTCCTCCCTCCGAGGAAGACCGCCTGCTCGGCCGCCTTCAAGCTGCAAGTCACATTGTGCTGGGAAGTGCTACCTGGGAAGTCAATTTTCAGGGGCCATGGCTGCTGGCTGCACGATTACAGCTAGGCCTCCCACACTGCCCGGGAACATCAAGGCTCCCTCCACAAAGCTCTTCCGTCACGTTAGCTCTGCAGGAGAGAGCTCGCGAGACTAGGCCTTTCCTGGCTCGGGAAGTGAGGACCTACTCGCAGCAGTATGGGTCGGGCCTCTCAAGAGCCCCACGTTGCCTGCGTACTGGGGGCATGAAAACGCTCTCTCAGGGGCTGCCTTTCCTCCCTCCAAGGAAGAGAGCCTACCCGGCCGCCTTCTGGCTGAAAGTCACATCGGGCTAGGAAGTGCTACCTGGGAAGTCAGTTTGCAGGGGCAATGGCCGCTGGGTGCACGTGTATGCCTAGGGCTCCCACACTGCCCAGAACATACATCAAGGTTCCCTCCACACAGCTCTTTCCTCACGTTAGCTCTGCAGTAAAGAGCTCACGAAACTAGGCCTTTCTTGGCTCGGGAAGTGAGGACCTGTTTGCAGGCCTCTTCTACTGGCGTCTGCAGAGCCCAACAATGGCTGTGCGAGGGAGGCCTAAAAACACAGTCTGTGGGTCTGCCTTTCCTCCCTCCAAGGAAGACCGCCTGCTTTGCCGCCTTCAAGCTGAAAGTCACATTGTCCTGGGAAGTGCTGCCTGGGAAGTCAGTTTGCAGGGGCAATGGCCGCTGGGTGCACGTGTATGCCTAGGGCTCTCACACTGCCCAGAACATCAAGGCTCCCTCCACACAGCCCTTCCGTCACGTTTGCTCAGCAAGAGAGAGCTCGCGCAAGTAGGCCTTTTTTGGCTCGGGAAGTGAGGACCTGTTTGCAGGCCTCTTGTACTGTCATCTGCAGAGCCCCACACTTGCTGTGCGAGGCAGGCATAAAAACACAGTCTCTGGGGCTGCCTTTCCTCCCTCCAAGGAAGAGAGCCTGCTCGGCCGCCTTCAAGCTGACAGTCACCTTGGGCTGGGAAGTGCTAGTTGCGAAGTCAGTTTTCACCGGCAATGGCCGCTGGGTGCATGTGTATGCCTATGGCTCCCACACTGCCCAGAACATCAAGGTTCCCTCCACACAGCTCTTCCTTCACGTTAGCTCTGCAGTAAAGAGCTCACGAAACTAGGCCTTTCTTGGCTCGGGAGGTGAGGACCTGTTTGCAGTCCACTTGTACTGGAGTCTGCAGAGCCCAACCCTTGCTGTGCGAAGGAGGCCTAAAAACACCGTCTGTGGGTCTGCCTTTCCTCCCTCCAAGGAAGACCGCCTGCTTGGCCGCCTTCAAGCTGAAAGGCACATCGGACTGGGAAGTGCTAGTTGGGAAGTCTGTTTTCAAGGCCAATGGCCGCTGGGTGCACGTGTATGCCTAGGGCTCCCACACTGCCCAGAACATCAAGGTTCCCTCCACACAGCTCTTCCCTCACGTTAGCTCTGCAGTAAAGAGCTCACGAAACTAGGCCTTTCTTGGCTCGGGAAGTGAGGACCTGTTTGCAGGCCTCTTCTACTGGCGTCTGCAGAGCCCAACAATGGCTGTGCGAGGGAGGCCTTAAAACACAGTCTGTGGGTCTGCCTTTCCTCCCTCCAAGGAAGACCGCCTGCTTTGCCGCCTTCAAGCTGAAAGTCACATTGTCCTGGGAAGTGCTGCCTGGGAAGTCAGTTTGCAGGGGCAATGGCCGCTGGGTGCACGTGTATGCCTAGGGCTCTCACACTGCCCAGAACATCAAGGCTCCCTCCACACAGCCCTTCCGTCACGTTTGCTCAGCATGAG
Organism: Giraffa tippelskirchi; assembly: GCF_054371585.1. Lineage (NCBI taxonomy): Eukaryota > Metazoa > Chordata > Mammalia > Artiodactyla > Giraffidae > Giraffa > Giraffa tippelskirchi. The sequence goes on from NC_137275.1 coordinate 105,988,700, forward strand.
AGAGCTCGCGAAAGTAGGCCTTTTTTGGCTAAGGGAAGTGAGGACCTGTTTGCAGGCCTCTTGTACGGGCGTCTGCAGGGCACCACGCTTGCTGTGCGAGCGAAGCCTAAAAACCCAATCTCTGGGGCTGCCTTTCCTCCCTCCAAGGAAGACAGCCTGCTCGGCCGCCTTGAAGCTGACAGTCACATTGGGCTGGGAAGTGCTACCTGGGAAGTCAGTTTGCAGGGCCCATCGCCGCTGGCTGCACGTTTACAGCTAGGCTTCCCACACTGCCCGAGAACATCAAGGCTCCCTCCACACAGCTCTTCCATCACGTTAGCTCTGCAGGAGAGAGCTCGCGAAACTAGGCCTTTCCTGGCTCGGGAAGTGAGGACCTGTTTGCAGGACTCTTGTACGGAGGTCTGCAGAGCCCCGCACTTGCTGTGCGAGGGAGGCATAAAAACACAGTCTCTGGGGCTGCCTTTCCTCCCTCCAAGGAAGAGAGCCTACCCGGTCACCTTCTGGCTGAAAGTCACATCGGGCTTGGAAGTGCTATTTGGGAAGACTGTTTTCAGGGGCAATGGCCGCTGGGTGCACGTGTATGCCTAGGGCTCCCACACTGCCCAGAACATCAAGGTTCCCTCCACACAGCTCTTCCGTCACGTTAGCTCTGCAGGAGAGAGATCGCGAAACTAGGCCTTTCTTGGCTCGGGAAGTGAGGACCTGTTTGCCGGCCTCTTGTACTGGTGTCTGCTGAGCCCCACGCTTGCTGTGCGAGGGAGGCCTAAAAACCCAATCTCTGGGGCTGCCTTTTCTGCGTCCAAGGAAGAGAGCCTGCTCGGCCGCCTTCAAGCTGACAGTCACATTGGTCTGAGAAGTGCTAGTTGGGAAGTCAGTTTTCAGGGCCAATGGCCGCTGGGTGCCCCTGTATGCCTAGGGCTCCCATACTGCCAAGAACCTCAAGGTTCCCTCCACACAGCTCTTCCTTTACGTTAGCTCTGCAGTAAGGAGCTCACGAAACTAGGCCTTTCTTGGCTCGGGAAGTGAGGACCTGTTTGCAGTCCACTTGTACTGGAGTCTGCAGAGCCCAACCCTTGCTGTGCGAAGGAGGCCTAAAAACACCGTCTGTGGGTCTGCCTTTCCTCCCTCCAAGGAAGACCGCCTGCTTGGCCGCCTTCAAGCTGAAAGGCACATCGGACTGGGAAGTGCTAGTTGGGAAGTCTGTTTTCAAGGCCAATGGCCGCTGGGTGCACGTGTATGCCTAGGGCTCCCACACTGCCCAGAACATCAAGGTTCCCTCCACACAGCTCTTTCCTCACGTTAGCTCTGCAGTAAAGAGCTCACGAAACTAGGCCTTTCTTGGCTCGGGAAGTGAGGACCTGTTTGCAGGCCTCTTCTACTGGCGTCTGCAGAGCCCAACAATGGCTGTGCGAGGGAGGCCTAAAAACACAGTCTGTGGGTCTGCCTTTCCTCCCTCCAAGGAAGACCGCCTGCTTTGCCGCCTTCAAGCTGAAAGTCACATTGTCCTGGGAAGTGCTGCCTGGGAAGTCAGTTTGCAGGGGCAATGGCCGCTGGGTGCACGTGTATGCCTAGGGCTCTCACACTGCCCAGAACATCAAGGCTCCCTCCACACAGCCCTTCCGTCACGTTTGCTCAGCATGAGAGAGCTCGCGAAAGTAGGCCTTTTTTGGCTCGGGAAGTGAGGACCTGTTTGCAGGCCTCTTGTACGGGCGTCTGCAGGGCACCACGCTTGCTGTGCGAGCGAAGCCTAAAAACCCAATCTCTGGGGCTGCCTTTCCTCCCTCCAAGGAAGACAGCCTGCTCGGCCGCCTTGAAGCTGACAGTCACATTGGGCTGGGAAGTGCTACCTGGGAAGTCAGTTTGCAGGGCCCATCGCCGCTGGCTGCACGTTTACAGCTAGGCTTCCCACACTGCCCGAGAACATCAAGGCTCCCTCCACACAGCTCTTCCATCACGTTAGCTCTGCAGGAGAGAGCTCGCGAAACTAGGCCTTTCCTGGCTCGGGAAGTGAGGACCTGTTAGCAGGACTCTTGTACGGACGTCTGCAGAGCCCCGCACTTGCTGTGCGAGGGAGGCATAAAAACACAGTCTCTGGGGCTGCCTTTCCTCCCTCCAAGGAAGAGAGCCTACCCGGTCACCTTCTGGCTGAAAGTCACATCGGGCTTGGAAGTGCTATTTGGGAAGACTGTTTTCAGGGGCAATGGCCGCTGGGTGCACGTGTATGCCTAGGGCTCCCACACTGCCCAGAACATCAAGGTTCCCTCCACACAGCTCTTCCGTCACGTTAGCTCTGCAGGAGAGAGATCGCGAAACTAGGCCTTTCTTGGCTCGGGAAGTGAGGACCTGTTTGCCGGCCTCTTGTACTGGTGTCTGCTGAGCCCCACGCTTGCTGTGCGAGGGAGGCCTAAAAACCCAATCTCTGGGGCTGCCTTTTCTGCGTCCAAGGAAGAGAGCCTGCTCGGCCGCCTTCAAGCTGACAGTCACATTGGTCTGAGAAGTGCTAGTTGGGAAGTCAGTTTTCAGGGCCAATGGCCGCTGGGTGCCCCTGTATGCCTAGGGCTCCCATACTGCCAAGAACCTCAAGGTTCCCTCCACGCAGCTCTTCCCTTACGTTAGCTCTGCAGTAAGGAGCTCACGAAACTAGGCCTTTCTTGGCTCGGGAAGTGAGGACCTGTTTGCAGTCCACTTGTACTGGAGTCTGCAGAGCCCAACCCTTGCTGTGCGAAGGAGGCCTAAAAACACCGTCTGTGGGTCTGCCTTTCCTCCCTCCAAGGAAGACCGCCTGCTTGGCCGCCTTCAAGCTGAAAGTCACATTGTCCTGGGAAGTGCTGCCTGGGAAGTCAGTTTGCAGGGGCAATGGCCGCTGGGTGCACGTGTATGCCTAGGGCTCCCACACTGCCCAGAACATACATCAAGGTTCCCTCCACACAGCTCTTTCCTCACGTTAGCTCTGCAGTAAAGTGCCTACGAAACTAGGCCTTTCTTGCCTCGGGAAGTGAGGACCTGTTTGCAGGCCTCTTCTACTGGCGTCTGCAGAGCCCAACAATGGCTGTGCGAGGGAGGCCTAAAAACACAGTCTGTGGGTCTGCCTTTCCTCCCTCCAAGGAAGACCGCCTGCTTTGCCGCCTTCAAGCTGAAAGTCACATTGTCCTGGGAAGTGCTGCCTGGGAAGTCAGTTTGCAGGGGCAATGGCCGCTGGGTGCACGTGTATGCCTAGGGCTCTAACACTGCCCAGAACATCAAGGCTCCCTCCACACAGCCCTTCCGTCACGTTTGCTCAGCATGAGAGAGCTCGCGAAAGTAGGCCTTTTTTGGCTCGGGAAGTGAGGACCTGTTTGCAGGCCTCTTGTACGGGCGTCTGCAGGGCACCACGCTTGCTGTGCGAGCGAAGCCTAAAAACCCAATCTCTGGGGCTGCCTTTCCTCCCTCCAAGGAAGACAGCCTGCTCGGCCGCCTTGAAGCTGACAGTCACATTGGGCTGGGAAGTGCTACCTGGGAAGTCAGTTTGCAGGGCCCATCGCCGCTGGCTGCACGTTTACAGCTAGGCTTCCCACACTGCCCGAGAACATCAAGGCTCCCTCCACACAGCTCTTCCATCACGTTAGCTCTGCAGGAGAGAGCTCGCGAAACTAGGCCTTTCCTGGCTCGGGAAGTGAGGACCTGTTTGCAGGACTCTTGTACGGACGTCTGCAGAGCCCCGCACTTGCTGTGCGAGGGAGGCATAAAAACACAGTCTCTGGGGCTGCCTTTCCTCCCTCCAAGGAAGAGAGCCTACCCGGTCACCTTCTGGCTGAAAGTCACATCGGGCTTGGAAGTGCTATTTGGGAAGACTGTTTTCAGGGGCAATGGCCGCTGGGTGCACGTGTATGCCTAGGGCTCCCACACTGCCCAGAACATACATCAAGGTTCCCTCCACACAGCTCTTTCCTCACGTTAGCTCTGCAGTAAAGAGCTCACGAAACTAGGCCTTTCTTGGCTCGGGAAGTGAGGCCCTGTTTGCAGGCCTCTTCTACTGGCGTCTGCAGAGCCCAACAATGGCTGTGCGAGGGAGGCCTAAAAACACAGTCTGTGGGTCTGCCTTTGCTCCCTCCAAGGAAGACCGCCTGCTTTGCCGCCTTCAAGCTGAAAGTCACATTGTCCTGGGAAGTGCTGCCTGGGAAGTCAGTTTGCAGGGGCAATGGCCGCTGGGTGCACGTGTATGCCTAGGGCTCTCACACTGCCCAGAACATCAAGGCTCCCTCCACACAGCCCTTCCGTCACGTTTGCTCAGCATGAGAGAGCTCGCGAAAGTAGGCCTTTTTTGGCTCGGGAAGTGAGGACCTGTTTGCAGGCCTCTTGTACGGGCGTCTGCAGGGCACCACGCTTGCTGTGCGAGCGAAGCCTAAAAACCCAATCTCTGGGGCTGCCTTTCCTCCCTCCAAGGAAGACAGCCTGCTCGGCCGCCTTGAAGCTGACAGTCACATTGGGCTGGGAAGTGCTACCTGGGAAGTCAGTTTGCAGGGCCCATCGCCGCTGGCTGCACGTTTACAGCTAGGCTTCCCACACTGCCCGAGAACATCAAGGCTCCCTCCACACAGCTCTTCCATCACGTTAGCTCTGCAGGAGAGAGCTCGCGAAACTAGGCCTTTCCTGGCTCGGGAAGTGAGGACCTGTTTGCAGGACTCTTGTACGGACGTCTGCAGAGCCCCGCACTTGCTGTGCGAGGGAGGCATAAAAACACAGTCTCTGGGGCTGCCTTTCCTCCCTCCAAGGAAGAGAGCCTACCCGGTCACCTTCTGGCTGAAAGTCACATCGGGCTTGGAAGTGCTATTTGGGAAGACTGTTTTCAGGGGCAATGGCCGCTGGGTGCACGTGTATGCCTAGGGCTCCCACACTGCCCAGAACATCAAGGTTCCCTCCACACAGCTCTTCCGTCACGTTAGCTCTGCAGGAGAGAGATCGGGAAACTAGGCCTTTCTTGGCTCGGGAAGTGAGGACCTGTTTGCCGGCCTCTTGTACTGGTGTCTGCTGAGCCCCACGCTTGCTGTGCGAGGGAGGCCTAAAAACCCAATCTCTGGGGCTGCCTTTTCTGCGTCCAAGGAAGAGAGCCTGCTCGGCCGCCTTCAAGCTGACAGTCACATTGGTCTGAGAAGTGCTAGTTGGGAAGTCAGTTTTCAGGGCCAATGGCCGCTGGGTGCCCCTGTATGCCTAGGGCTCCCATACTGCCAAGAACCTCAAGGTTCCCTCCACACAGCTCTTCCTTTACGTTAGCTCTGCAGTAAGGAGCTCACGAAACTAGGCCTTTCTTGGCTCGGGAAGTGAGGACCTGTTTGCAGTCCACTTGTACTGGAGTCTGCAGAGCCCAACCCTTGCTGTGCGAAGGAGGCCTAAAAACACCGTCTGTGGGTCTGCCTTTCCTCCCTCCAAGGAAGACCGCCTGCTTGGCCGCCTTCAAGCTGAAAGGCACATCGGACTGGGAAGTGCTACCTGGGAAGTCAATTTTCAGGGGCCATGGCTGCTGGCTGCACGATTACAGCTAGGCCTCCCACACTGCCCGGGAACATCAAGGCTCCCTCCACAAAGGTCTTCCGTCACGTTAGCTCTGCAGGAGAGAGCTCGCGAGACTAGGCCTTTCCTGGCTCGGGAAGTGAGGACCTGCTCGCAGCAGTATGGGTCGGGCCTCTCAAGAGCCCCACGTTGCCTGCGTACTGGGGGCATGAAAACGCTCTCTCAGGGGCTGCCTTTCCTCCCTCCAAGGAAGAGAGCCTACCCGGCCGCCTTCTGGCTGAAAGTCACATCGGGCTAGGAAGTGCTACCTGGGAAGTCAGTTTGCAGGGGCAATGGCCGCTGGGTGCACGTGTATGCCTAGGGCTCCCACACTGCCCAGAACATACATCAAGGTTCCCTCCACACAGCTCTTTCCTCACGTTAGCTCTGCAGTAAAGAGCCTACGAAACTAGGCCTTTCTTGGCTCGGGAAGTGAGGACCTGTTTGCAGGCCTCTTCTACTGGCGTCTGCAGAGCCCAACAATGGCTGTGCGAGGGAGGCCTAAAAACACAGTCTGTGGGTCTGCCTTTCCTCCCTCCAAGGAAGACCGCCTGCTTTGCCGCCTTCAAGCTGAAAGTCACATTGTCCTGGGAAGTGCTGCCTGGGAAGTCAGTTTGCAGGGGCAATGGCCGCTGGGTGCACGTGTATGCCTAGGGCTCTCACACTGCCCAGAACATCAAGGCTCCCTCCACACAGCCCTTCCGTCACGTTTGCTCAGCATGAGAGAGCTCGCGAAAGTAGGCCTTTTTTGGCTCGGGAAGTGAGGACCTGTTTGCAGGCCTCTTGTACGGGCGTCTGCAGGGCACCACGCTTGCTGTGCGAGCGAAGCCTAAAAACCCAATCTCTGGGGCTGCCTTTCCTCCCTCCAAGGAAGACAGCCTGCTCGGCCGCCTTGAAGCTGACAGTCGCATTGGGCTGGGAAGTGCTACCTGGGAAGTCAGTTTGCAGGGCCCATCGCCGCTGGCTGCACGTTTACAGCTAGGCTTCCCACACTGCCCGAGAACATCAAGGCTCCCTCCACACAGCTCTTCCATCACGTTAGCTCTGCAGGAGAGAGCTCGCGAAACTAGGCCTTTCCTGGCTCGGGAAGTGAGGACCTGTTTGCAGGACTCTTGTACGGAGGTCTGCAGAGCCCCGCACTTGCTGTGCGAGGGAGGCATAAAAACACAGTCTCTGGGGCTGCCTTTCCTCCCTCCAAGGAAGAGAGCCTACCCGGTCACCTTCTGGCTGAAAGTCACATCGGGCTTGGAAGTGCTATTTGGGAAGACTGTTTTCAGGGGCAATGGCCGCTGGGTGCACGTGTATGCCTAGGGCTCCCACACTGCCCAGAACATACATCAAGGTTCCCTCCACACAGCTCTTTCCTCACGTTAGCTCTGCAGTAAAGAGCTCACGAAACTAGGCCTTTCTTGGCTCGGGAAGTGAGGACCTGTTTGCAGGCCTCTTCTACTGGCGTCTGCAGAGCCCAACAATGGCTGTGCGAGGGAGGCCTAAAAACACAGTCTGTGGGTCTGCCTTTCCTCCCTCCAAGGAAGACCGCCTGCTTTGCCGCCTTCAAGCTGAAAGTCACATTGTCCTGGGAAGTGCTGCCTGGGAAGTCAGTTTGCAGGGGCAATGGCCGCTGGGTGCACGTGTATGCCTAGGGCTCTCACACTGCCCAGAACATCAAGGCTCCCTCCACACAGCCCTTCCGTCACGTTTGCTCAGCATGAGAGAGCTCGCGAAAGTAGGCCTTTTTTGGCTCGGGAAGTGAGGACCTGTTTGCAGGCCTCTTGTACGGGCGTCTGCAGGGCACCACGCTTGCTGTGCGAGCGAAGCCTAAAAACCCAATCTCTGGGGCTGCCTTTCCTCCCTCCAAGGAAGACAGCCTGCTCGGCCGCCTTGAAGCTGACAGTCACATTGGGCTGGGAAGTGCTACCTGGGAAGTCAGTTTGCAGGGCCCATCGCCGCTGGCTGCACGTTTACAGCTAGGCTTCCCACACTGCCCGAGAACATCATGGCTCCCTCCACACAGCTCTTCCATCACGTTAGCTCTGCAGGAGAGAGCTCGCGAAACTAGGCCTTTCCTGGCTCGGGAAGTGAGGACCTGTTTGCAGGACTCTTGTACGGAGGTCTGCAGAGCCCCGCACTTGCTGTGCGAGGGAGGCATAAAAACACAGTCTCTGGGGCTGCCTTTCCTCCCTCCAAGGAAGAGAGCCTACCCGGTCACCTTCTGGCTGAAAGTCACATCGGGCTTGGAAGTGCTATTTGGGAAGACTGTTTTCAGGGGCAATGGCCGCTGGGTGCACGTGTATGCCTAGGGCTCCCACACTGCCCAGAACATCAAGGTTCCCTCCACACAGCTCTTCCGTCACGTTAGCTCTGCAGGAGAGAGATCGCGAAACTAGGCCTTTCTTGGCTCGGGAAGTGAGGACCTGTTTGCCGGCCTCTTGTACTGGTGTCTGCTGAGCCCCACGCTTGCTGTGCGAGGGAGGCCTAAAAACCCAATCTCTGGGGCTGCCTTTTCTGCGTCCAAGGAAGAGAGCCTGCTCGGCCGCCTTCAAGCTGACAGTCACATTGGTCTGAGAAGTGCTAGTTGGGAAGTCAGTTTTCAGGGCCAATGGCCGCTGGGTGCCCCTGTATGCCTAGGGCTCCCATACTGCCAAGAACCTCAAGGTTCCCTCCACGCAGCTCTTCCCTTACGTTAGCTCTGCAGTAAGGAGCTCACGAAACTAGGCCTTTCTTGGCTCGGGAAGTGAGGACCTGTTTGCAGTCCACTTGTACTGGAGTCTGCAGAGCCCAACCCTTGCTGTGCGAAGGAGGCCTAAAAACACCGTCTGTGGGTCTGCCTTTCCTCCCTCCAAGGAAGACCGCCTGCTTGGCCGCCTTCAAGCTGAAAGTCACATTGTCCTGGGAAGTGCTGCCTGGGAAGTCAGTTTGCAGGGGCAATGGCCGCTGGGTGCACGTGTATGCCTAGGGCTCCCACACTGCCCAGAACATACATCAAGGTTCCCTCCACACAGCTCTTTCCTCACGTTAGCTCTGCAGTAAAGTGCCTACGAAACTAGGCCTTTCTTGCCTCGGGAAGTGAGGACCTGTTTGCAGTCCACTTGTACTGGAGTCTGCAGAGCCCAACCCTTGCTGTGCGAAGGAGGCCTAAAAACACCGTCTGTGGGTCTGCCTTTCCTCCCTCCAAGGAAGACCGCCTGCTTGGCCGCCTTCAAGCTGAAAGGCACATCGGACTGGGAAGTGCTACCTGGGAAGTCAATTTTCAGGGGCCATGGCTGCTGGCTGCACGATTACAGCTAGGCCTCCCACACTGCCCGGGAACATCAAGGCTCCCTCCACAAAGGTCTTCCGTCACGTTAGCTCTGCAGGAGAGAGCTCGCGAGACTAGGCCTTTCCTGGCTCGGGAAGTGAGGACCTGCTCGCAGCAGTATGGGTCGGGCCTCTCAAGAGCCCCACGTTGCCTGCGTACTGGGGGCATGAAAACGCTCTCTCAGGGGCTGCCTTTCCTCCCTCCAAGGAAGAGAGCCTACCCGGCCGCCTTCTGGCTGAAAGTCACATCGGGCTAGGAAGTGCTACCTGGGAAGTCAGTTTGCAGGGGCAATGGCCGCTGGGTGCACGTGTATGCCTAGGGCTCCCACACTGCCCAGAACATACATCAAGGTTCCCTCCACACAGCTCTTTCCTCACGTTAGCTCTGCAGTAAAGAGCCTACGAAACTAGGCCTTTCTTGGCTCGGGAAGTGAGGACCTGTTTGCAGGCCTCTTCTACTGGCGTCTGCAGAGCCCAACAATGGCTGTGCGAGGGAGGCCTAAAAACACAGTCTGTGGGTCTGCCTTTCCTCCCTCCAAGGAAGACCGCCTGCTTTGCCGCCTTCAAGCTGAAAGTCACATTGTCCTGGGAAGTGCTGCCTGGGAAGTCAGTTTGCAGGGGCAATGGCCGCTGGGTGCACGTGTATGCCTAGGGCTCTCACACTGCCCAGAACATCAAGGCTCCCTCCACACAGCCCTTCCGTCACGTTTGCTCAGCATGAGAGAGCTCGCGAAAGTAGGCCTTTTTTGGCTCGGGAAGTGAGGACCTGTTTGCAGGCCTCTTGTACGGGCGTCTGCAGGGCACCACGCTTGCTGTGCGAGCGAAGCCTAAAAACCCAATCTCTGGGGCTGCCTTTCCTCCCTCCAAGGAAGACAGCCTGCTCGGCCGCCTTGAAGCTGACAGTCGCATTGGGCTGGGAAGTGCTACCTGGGAAGTCAGTTTGCAGGGCCCATCGCCGCTGGCTGCACGTTTACAGCTAGGCTTCCCACACTGCCCGAGAACATCAAGGCTCCCTCCACACAGCTCTTCCATCACGTTAGCTCTGCAGGAGAGAGCTCGCGAAACTAGGCCTTTCCTGGCTCGGGAAGTGAGGACCTGTTTGCAGGACTCTTGTACGGAGGTCTGCAGAGCCCCGCACTTGCTGTGCGAGGGAGGCATAAAAACACAGTCTCTGGGGCTGCCTTTCCTCCCTCCAAGGAAGAGAGCCTACCCGGTCACCTTCTGGCTGAAAGTCACATCGGGCTTGGAAGTGCTATTTGGGAAGACTGTTTTCAGGGGCAATGGCCGCTGGGTGCACGTGTATGCCTAGGGCTCCCACACTGCCCAGAACATACATCAAGGTTCCCTCCACACAGCTCTTTCCTCACGTTAGCTCTGCAGTAAAGAGCTCACGAAACTAGGCCTTTCTTGGCTCGGGAAGTGAGGACCTGTTTGCAGGCCTCTTCTACTGGCGTCTGCAGAGCCCAACAATGGCTGTGCGAGGGAGGCCTAAAAACACAGTCTGTGGGTCTGCCTTTCCTCCCTCCAAGGAAGACCGCCTGCTTTGCCGCCTTCAAGCTGAAAGTCACATTGTCCTGGGAAGTGCTGCCTGGGAAGTCAGTTTGCAGGGGCAATGGCCGCTGGGTGCACGTGTATGCCTAGGGCTCTCACACTGCCCAGAACATCAAGGCTCCCTCCACACAGCCCTTCCGTCACGTTTGCTCAGCATGAGAGAGCTCGCGAAAGTAGGCCTTTTTTGGCTCGGGAAGTGAGGACCTGTTTGCAGGCCTCTTGTACGGGCGTCTGCAGGGCACCACGCTTGCTGTGCGAGCGAAGCCTAAAAACCCAATCTCTGGGGCTGCCTTTCCTCCCTCCAAGGAAGACAGCCTGCTCGGCCGCCTTGAAGCTGACAGTCACATTGGGCTGGGAAGTGCTACCTGGGAAGTCAGTTTGCAGGGCCCATCGCCGCTGGCTGCACGTTTACAGCTAGGCTTCCCACACTGCCCGAGAACATCATGGCTCCCTCCACACAGCTCTTCCATCACGTTAGCTCTGCAGGAGAGAGCTCGCGAAACTAGGCCTTTCCTGGCTCGGGAAGTGAGGACCTGTTTGCAGGACTCTTGTACGGAGGTCTGCAGAGCCCCGCACTTGCTGTGCGAGGGAGGCATAAAAACACAGTCTCTGGGGCTGCCTTTCCTCCCTCCAAGGAAGAGAGCCTACCCGGTCACCTTCTGGCTGAAAGTCACATCGGGCTTGGAAGTGCTATTTGGGAAGACTGTTTTCAGGGGCAATGGCCGCTGGGTGCACGTGTATGCCTAGGGCTCCCACACTGCCCAGAACATCAAGGTTCCCTCCACACAGCTCTTCCGTCACGTTAGCTCTGCAGGAGAGAGATCGCGAAACTAGGCCTTTCTTGGCTCGGGAAGTGAGGACCTGTTTGCCGGCCTCTTGTACTGGTGTCTGCTGAGCCCCACGCTTGCTGTGCGAGGGAGGCCTAAAAACCCAATCTCTGGGGCTGCCTTTTCTGCGTCCAAGGAAGAGAGCCTGCTCGGCCGCCTTCAAGCTGACAGTCACATTGGTCTGAGAAGTGCTAGTTGGGAAGTCAGTTTTCAGGGCCAATGGCCGCTGGGTGCCCCTGTATGCCTAGGGCTCCCATACTGCCAAGAACCTCAAGGTTCCCTCCACGCAGCTCTTCCCTTACGTTAGCTCTGCAGTAAGGAGCTCACGAAACTAGGCCTTTCTTGGCTCGGGAAGTGAGGACCTGTTTGCAGTCCACTTGTACTGGAGTCTGCAGAGCCCAACCCTTGCTGTGCGAAGGAGGCCTAAAAACACCGTCTGTGGGTCTGCCTTTCCTCCCTCCAAGGAAGACCGCCTGCTTGGCCGCCTTCAAGCTGAAAGTCACATTGTCCTGGGAAGTGCTGCCTGGGAAGTCAGTTTGCAGGGGCAATGGCCGCTGGGTGCACGTGTATGCCTAGGGCTCCCACACTGCCCAGAACATACATCAAGGTTCCCTCCACACAGCTCTTTCCTCACGTTAGCTCTGCAGTAAAGTGCCTACGAAACTAGGCCTTTCTTGCCTCGGGAAGTGAGGACCTGTTTGCAGGCCTCTTCTACTGGCGTCTGCAGAGCCCAACAATGGCTGTGCGAGGGAGGCCTAAAAACACAGTCTGTGGGTCTGCCTTTCCTCCCTCCAAGGAAGACCGCCTGCTTTGCCGCCTTCAAGCTGAAAGTCACATTGTCCTGGGAAGTGCTGCCTGGGAAGTCAGTTTGCAGGGGCAATGGCCGCTGGGTGCACGTGTATGCCTAGGGCTCTCACACTGCCCAGAACATCAAGGCTCCCTCCACACAGCCCTTCCGTCACGTTTGCTCAGCATGAGAGAGCTCGCGAAAGTAGGCCTTTTTTGGCTCGGGAAGTGAGGACCTGTTTGCAGGCCTCTTGTACGGGCGTCTGCAGGGCACCACGCTTGCTGTGCGAGCGAAGCCTAAAAACCCAATCTCTGGGGCTGCCTTTCCTCCCTCCAAGGAAGACAGCCTGCTCGGCCGCCTTGAAGCTGACAGTCACATTGGGCTGGGAAGTGCTACCTGGGAAGTCAGTTTGCAGGGCCCATCGCCGCTGGCTGCACGTTTACAGCTAGGCTTCCCACACTGCCCGAGAACATCATGGCTCCCTCCACACAGCTCTTCCATCACGTTAGCTCTGCAGGAGAGAGCTCGCGAAACTAGGCCTTTCCTGGCTCGGGAAGTGAGGACCTGTTTGCAGGACTCTTGTACGGAGGTCTGCAGAGCCCCGCACTTGCTGTGCGAGGGAGGCATAAAAACACAGTCTCTGGGGCTGCCTTTCCTCCCTCCAAGGAAGAGAGCCTACCCGGTCACCTTCTGGCTGAAAGTCACATCGGGCTTGGAAGTGCTATTTGGGAAGACTGTTTTCAGGGGCAATGGCCGCTGGGTGCACGTGTATGCCTAGGGCTCCCACACTGCCCAGAACATCAAGGTTCCCTCCACACAGCTCTTCCGTCACGTTAGCTCTGCAGGAGAGAGATCGCGAAACTAGGCCTTTCTTGGCTCGGGAAGTGAGGACCTGTTTGCCGGCCTCTTGTACTGGTGTCTGCTGAGCCCCACGCTTGCTGTGCGAGGGAGGCCTAAAAACCCAATCTCTGGGGCTGCCTTTTCTGCGTCCAAGGAAGAGAGCCTGCTCGGCCGCCTTCAAGCTGACAGTCACATTGGTCTGAGAAGTGCTAGTTGGGAAGTCAGTTTTCAGGGCCAATGGCCGCTGGGTGCCCCTGTATGCCTAGGGCTCCCATACTGCCAAGAACCTCAAGGTTCCCTCCACGCAGCTCTTCCCTTACGTTAGCTCTGCAGTAAGGAGCTCACGAAACTAGGCCTTTCTTGGCTCGGGAAGTGAGGACCTGTTTGCAGTCCACTTGTACTGGAGTCTGCAGAGCCCAACCCTTGCTGTGCGAAGGAGGCCTAAAAACACCGTCTGTGGGTCTGCCTTTCCTCCCTCCAAGGAAGACCGCCTGCTTGGCCGCCTTCAAGCTGAAAGGCACATCGGACTGGGAAGTGCTACCTGGGAAGTCAATTTTCAGGGGCCATGGCTGCTGGCTGCACGATTACAGCTAGGCCTCCCACACTGCCCGGGAACATCAAGGCTCCCTCCACAAAGGTCTTCCGTCACGTTAGCTCTGCAGGAGAGAGCTCGCGAGACTAGGCCTTTCCTGGCTCGGGAAGTGAGGACCTGCTCGCAGCAGTATGGGTCGGGCCTCTCAAGAGCCCCACGTTGCCTGCGTACTGGGGGCATGAAAACGCTCTCTCAGGGGCTGCCTTTCCTCCCTCCAAGGAAGAGAGCCTACCCGGCCGCCTTCTGGCTGAAAGTCACATCGGGCTAGGAAGTGCTACCTGGGAAGTCAGTTTGCAGGGGCAATGGCCGCTGGGTGCACGTGTATGCCTAGGGCTCCCACACTGCCCAGAACATACATCAAGGTTCCCTCCACACAGCTCTTTCCTCACGTTAGCTCTGCAGTAAAGAGCTCACGAAACTAGGCCTTTCTTGGCTCGGGAAGTGAGGACCTGTTTGCAGGCCTCTTCTACTGGCGTCTGCAGAGCCCAACAATGGCTGTGCGAGGGAGGCCTAAAAACACAGTCTGTGGGTCTGCCTTTCCTCCCTCCAAGGAAGACCGCCTGCTTTGCCGCCTTCAAGCTGAAAGTCACATTGTCCTGGGAAGTGCTGCCTGGGAAGTCAGTTTGCAGGGGCAATGGCCGCTGGGTGCACGTGTATGCCTAGGGCTCTCACACTGCCCAGAACATCAAGGCTCCCTCCACACAGCCCTTCCGTCACGTTTGCTCAGCATGAGAGAGCTCGCGAAAGTAGGCCTTTTTTGGCTCGGGAAGTGAGGACCTGTTTGCAGGCCTCTTGTACGGGCGTCTGCAGGGCACCACGCTTGCTGTGCGAGCGAAGCCTAAAAACCCAATCTCTGGGGCTGCCTTTCCTCCCTCCAAGGAAGACAGCCTGCTCGGCCGCCTTGAAGCTGACAGTCACATTGGGCTGGGAAGTGCTACCTGGGAAGTCAGTTTGCAGGGCCCATCGCCGCTGGCTGCACGTTTACAGCTAGGCTTCCCACACTGCCCGAGAACATCATGGCTCCCTCCACACAGCTCTTCCATCACGTTAGCTCTGCAGGAGAGAGCTCGCGAAACTAGGCCTTTCCTGGCTCGGGAAGTGAGGACCTGTTTGCAGGACTCTTGTACGGAGGTCTGCAGAGCCCCGCACTTGCTGTGCGAGGGAGGCATAAAAACACAGTCTCTGGGGCTGCCTTTCCTCCCTCCAAGGAAGAGAGCCTACCCGGTCACCTTCTGGCTGAAAGTCACATCGGGCTTGGAAGTGCTATTTGGGAAGACTGTTTTCAGGGGCAATGGCCGCTGGGTGCACGTGTATGCCTAGGGCTCCCACACTGCCCAGAACATCAAGGTTCCCTCCACACAGCTCTTCCGTCACGTTAGCTCTGCAGGAGAGAGATCGCGAAACTAGGCCTTTCTTGGCTCGGGAAGTGAGGACCTGTTTGCCGGCCTCTTGTACTGGTGTCTGCTGAGCCCCACGCTTGCTGTGCGAGGGAGGCCTAAAAACCCAATCTCTGGGGCTGCCTTTTCTGCGTCCAAGGAAGAGAGCCTGCTCGGCCGCCTTCAAGCTGACAGTCACATTGGTCTGAGAAGTGCTAGTTGGGAAGTCAGTTTTCAGGGCCAATGGCCGCTGGGTGCCCCTGTATGCCTAGGGCTCCCATACTGCCAAGAACCTCAAGGTTCCCTCCACGCAGCTCTTCCCTTACGTTAGCTCTGCAGTAAGGAGCTCACGAAACTAGGCCTTTCTTGGCTCGGGAAGTGAGGACCTGTTTGCAGTCCACTTGTACTGGAGTCTGCAGAGCCCAACCCTTGCTGTGCGAAGGAGGCCTAAAAACACCGTCTGTGGGTCTGCCTTTCCTCCCTCCAAGGAAGACCGCCTGCTTGGCCGCCTTCAAGCTGAAAGTCACATTGTCCTGGGAAGTGCTGCCTGGGAAGTCAGTTTGCAGGGGCAATGGCCGCTGGGTGCACGTGTATGCCTAGGGCTCCCACACTGCCCAGAACATACATCAAGGTTCCCTCCACACAGCTCTTTCCTCACGTTAGCTCTGCAGTAAAGTGCCTACGAAACTAGGCCTTTCTTGCCTCGGGAAGTGAGGACCTGTTTGCAGGCCTCTTCTACTGGCGTCTGCAGAGCCCAACAATGGCTGTGCGAGGGAGGCCTAAAAACACAGTCTGTGGGTCTGCCTTTCCTCCCTCCAAGGAAGACCGCCTGCTTTGCCGCCTTCAAGCTGAAAGTCACATTGTCCTGGGAAGTGCTGCCTGGGAAGTCAGTTTGCAGGGGCAATGGCCGCTGGGTGCACGTGTATGCCTAGGGCTCTCACACTGCCCAGAACATCAAGGCTCCCTCCACACAGCCCTTCCGTCACGTTTGCTCAGCATGAGAGAGCTCGCGAAAGTAGGCCTTTTTTGGCTCGGGAAGTGAGGACCTGTTTGCAGGCCTCTTGTACGGGCGTCTGCAGGGCACCACGCTTGCTGTGCGAGCGAAGCCTAAAAACCCAATCTCTGGGGCTGCCTTTCCTCCCTCCAAGGAAGACAGCCTGCTCGGCCGCCTTGAAGCTGACAGTCACATTGGGCTGGGAAGTGCTACCTGGGAAGTCAGTTTGCAGGGCCCATCGCCGCTGGCTGCACGTTTACAGCTAGGCTTCCCACACTGCCCGAGAACATCATGGCTCCCTCCACACAGCTCTTCCATCACGTTAGCTCTGCAGGAGAGAGCTCGCGAAACTAGGCCTTTCCTGGCTCGGGAAGTGAGGACCTGTTTGCAGGACTCTTGTACGGAGGTCTGCAGAGCCCCGCACTTGCTGTGCGAGGGAGGCATAAAAACACAGTCTCTGGGGCTGCCTTTCCTCCCTCCAAGGAAGAGAGCCTACCCGGTCACCTTCTGGCTGAAAGTCACATCGGGCTTGGAAGTGCTATTTGGGAAGACTGTTTTCAGGGGCAATGGCCGCTGGGTGCACGTGTATGCCTAGGGCTCCCACACTGCCCAGAACATCAAGGTTCCCTCCACACAGCTCTTCCGTCACGTTAGCTCTGCAGGAGAGAGATCGCGAAACTAGGCCTTTCTTGGCTCGGGAAGTGAGGACCTGTTTGCCGGCCTCTTGTACTGGTGTCTGCTGAGCCCCACGCTTGCTGTGCGAGGGAGGCCTAAAAACCCAATCTCTGGGGCTGCCTTTTCTGCGTCCAAGGAAGAGAGCCTGCTCGGCCGCCTTCAAGCTGACAGTCACATTGGTCTGAGAAGTGCTAGTTGGGAAGTCAGTTTTCAGGGCCAATGGCCGCTGGGTGCCCCTGTATGCCTAGGGCTCCCATACTGCCAAGAACCTCAAGGTTCCCTCCACGCAGCTCTTCCCTTACGTTAGCTCTGCAGTAAGGAGCTCACGAAACTAGGCCTTTCTTGGCTCGGGAAGTGAGGACCTGTTTGCAGTCCACTTGTACTGGAGTCTGCAGAGCCCAACCCTTGCTGTGCGAAGGAGGCCTAAAAACACCGTCTGTGGGTCTGCCTTTCCTCCCTCCAAGGAAGACCGCCTGCTTGGCCGCCTTCAAGCTGAAAGGCACATCGGACTGGGAAGTGCTACCTGGGAAGTCAATTTTCAGGGGCCATGGCTGCTGGCTGCACGATTACAGCTAGGCCTCCCACACTGCCCGGGAACATCAAGGCTCCCTCCACAAAGGTCTTCCGTCACGTTAGCTCTGCAGGAGAGAGCTCGCGAGACTAGGCCTTTCCTGGCTCGGGAAGTGAGGACCTGCTCGCAGCAGTATGGGTCGGGCCTCTCAAGAGCCCCACGTTGCCTGCGTACTGGGGGCATGAAAACGCTCTCTCAGGGGCTGCCTTTCCTCCCTCCAAGGAAGAGAGCCTACCCGGCCGCCTTCTGGCTGAAAGTCACATCGGGCTAGGAAGTGCTACCTGGGAAGTCAGTTTGCAGGGGCAATGGCCGCTGGGTGCACGTGTATGCCTAGGGCTCCCACACTGCCCAGAACATACATCAAGGTTCCCTCCACACAGCTCTTTCCTCACGTTAGCTCTGCAGTAAAGAGCCTACGAAACTAGGCCTTTCTTGGCTCGGGAAGTGAGGACCTGTTTGCAGGCCTCTTCTACTGGCGTCTGCAGAGCCCAACAATGGCTGTGCGAGGGAGGCCTAAAAACACAGTCTGTGGGTCTGCCTTTCCTCCCTCCAAGGAAGACCGCCTGCTTTGCCGCCTTCAAGCTGAAAGTCACATTGTCCTGGGAAGTGCTGCCTGGGAAGTCAGTTTGCAGGGGCAATGGCCGCTGGGTGCACGTGTATGCCTAGGGCTCTCACACTGCCCAGAACATCAAGGCTCCCTCCACACAGCCCTTCCGTCACGTTTGCTCAGCATGAGAGAGCTCGCGAAAGTAGGCCTTTTTTGGCTCGGGAAGTGAGGACCTGTTTGCAGGCCTCTTGTACGGGCGTCTGCAGGGCACCACGCTTGCTGTGCGAGCGAAGCCTAAAAACCCAATCTCTGGGGCTGCCTTTCCTCCCTCCAAGGAAGACAGCCTGCTCGGCCGCCTTGAAGCTGACAGTCGCATTGGGCTGGGAAGTGCTACCTGGGAAGTCAGTTTGCAGGGCCCATCGCCGCTGGCTGCACGTTTACAGCTAGGCTTCCCACACTGCCCGAGAACATCAAGGCTCCCTCCACACAGCTCTTCCATCACGTTAGCTCTGCAGGAGAGAGCTCGCGAAACTAGGCCTTTCCTGGCTCGGGAAGTGAGGACCTGTTTGCAGGACTCTTGTACGGAGGTCTGCAGAGCCCCGCACTTGCTGTGCGAGGGAGGCATAAAAACACAGTCTCTGGGGCTGCCTTTCCTCCCTCCAAGGAAGAGAGCCTACCCGGTCACCTTCTGGCTGAAAGTCACATCGGGCTTGGAAGTGCTATTTGGGAAGACTGTTTTCAGGGGCAATGGCCGCTGGGTGCACGTGTATGCCTAGGGCTCCCACACTGCCCAGAACATACATCAAGGTTCCCTCCACACAGCTCTTTCCTCACGTTAGCTCTGCAGTAAAGAGCTCACGAAACTAGGCCTTTCTTGGCTCGGGAAGTGAGGACCTGTTTGCAGGCCTCTTCTACTGGCGTCTGCAGAGCCCAACAATGGCTGTGCGAGGGAGGCCTAAAAACACAGTCTGTGGGTCTGCCTTTCCTCCCTCCAAGGAAGACCGCCTGCTTTGCCGCCTTCAAGCTGAAAGTCACATTGTCCTGGGAAGTGCTGCCTGGGAAGTCAGTTTGCAGGGGCAATGGCCGCTGGGTGCACGTGTATGCCTAGGGCTCTCACACTGCCCAGAACATCAAGGCTCCCTCCACACAGCCCTTCCGTCACGTTTGCTCAGCATGAGAGAGCTCGCGAAAGTAGGCCTTTTTTGGCTCGGGAAGTGAGGACCTGTTTGCAGGCCTCTTGTACGGGCGTCTGCAGGGCACCACGCTTGCTGTGCGAGCGAAGCCTAAAAACCCAATCTCTGGGGCTGCCTTTCCTCCCTCCAAGGAAGACAGCCTGCTCGGCCGCCTTGAAGCTGACAGTCACATTGGGCTGGGAAGTGCTACCTGGGAAGTCAGTTTGCAGGGCCCATCGCCGCTGGCTGCACGTTTACAGCTAGGCTTCCCACACTGCCCGAGAACATCATGGCTCCCTCCACACAGCTCTTCCATCACGTTAGCTCTGCAGGAGAGAGCTCGCGAAACTAGGCCTTTCCTGGCTCGGGAAGTGAGGACCTGTTTGCAGGACTCTTGTACGGAGGTCTGCAGAGCCCCGCACTTGCTGTGCGAGGGAGGCATAAAAACACAGTCTCTGGGGCTGCCTTTCCTCCCTCCAAGGAAGAGAGCCTACCCGGTCACCTTCTGGCTGAAAGTCACATCGGGCTTGGAAGTGCTATTTGGGAAGACTGTTTTCAGGGGCAATGGCCGCTGGGTGCACGTGTATGCCTAGGGCTCCCACACTGCCCAGAACATCAAGGTTCCCTCCACACAGCTCTTCCGTCACGTTAGCTCTGCAGGAGAGAGATCGCGAAACTAGGCCTTTCTTGGCTCGGGAAGTGAGGACCTGTTTGCCGGCCTCTTGTACTGGTGTCTGCTGAGCCCCACGCTTGCTGTGCGAGGGAGGCCTAAAAACCCAATCTCTGGGGCTGCCTTTTCTGCGTCCAAGGAAGAGAGCCTGCTCGGCCGCCTTCAAGCTGACAGTCACATTGGTCTGAGAAGTGCTAGTTGGGAAGTCAGTTTTCAGGGCCAATGGCCGCTGGGTGCCCCTGTATGCCTAGGGCTCCCATACTGCCAAGAACCTCAAGGTTCCCTCCACGCAGCTCTTCCCTTACGTTAGCTCTGCAGTAAGGAGCTCACGAAACTAGGCCTTTCTTGGCTCGGGAAGTGAGGACCTGTTTGCAGTCCACTTGTACTGGAGTCTGCAGAGCCCAACCCTTGCTGTGCGAAGGAGGCCTAAAAACACCGTCTGTGGGTCTGCCTTTCCTCCCTCCAAGGAAGACCGCCTGCTTGGCCGCCTTCAAGCTGAAAGTCACATTGTCCTGGGAAGTGCTGCCTGGGAAGTCAGTTTGCAGGGGCAATGGCCGCTGGGTGCACGTGTATGCCTAGGGCTCCCACACTGCCCAGAACATACATCAAGGTTCCCTCCACACAGCTCTTTCCTCACGTTAGCTCTGCAGTAAAGTGCCTACGAAACTAGGCCTTTCTTGCCTCGGGAAGTGAGGACCTGTTTGCAGGCCTCTTCTACTGGCGTCTGCAGAGCCCAACAATGGCTGTGCGAGGGAGGCCTAAAAACACAGTCTGTGGGTCTGCCTTTCCTCCCTCCAAGGAAGACCGCCTGCTTTGCCGCCTTCAAGCTGAAAGTCACATTGTCCTGGGAAGTGCTGCCTGGGAAGTCAGTTTGCAGGGGCAATGGCCGCTGGGTGCACGTGTATGCCTAGGGCTCTCACACTGCCCAGAACATCAAGGCTCCCTCCACACAGCCCTTCCGTCACGTTTGCTCAGCATGAGAGAGCTCGCGAAAGTAGGCCTTTTTTGGCTCGGGAAGTGAGGACCTGTTTGCAGGCCTCTTGTACGGGCGTCTGCAGGGCACCACGCTTGCTGTGCGAGCGAAGCCTAAAAACCCAATCTCTGGGGCTGCCTTTCCTCCCTCCAAGGAAGACAGCCTGCTCGGCCGCCTTGAAGCTGACAGTCACATTGGGCTGGGAAGTGCTACCTGGGAAGTCAGTTTGCAGGGCCCATCGCCGCTGGCTGCACGTTTACAGCTAGGCTTCCCACACTGCCCGAGAACATCATGGCTCCCTCCACACAGCTCTTCCATCACGTTAGCTCTGCAGGAGAGAGCTCGCGAAACTAGGCCTTTCCTGGCTCGGGAAGTGAGGACCTGTTTGCAGGACTCTTGTACGGAGGTCTGCAGAGCCCCGCACTTGCTGTGCGAGGGAGGCATAAAAACACAGTCTCTGGGGCTGCCTTTCCTCCCTCCAAGGAAGAGAGCCTACCCGGTCACCTTCTGGCTGAAAGTCACATCGGGCTTGGAAGTGCTATTTGGGAAGACTGTTTTCAGGGGCAATGGCCGCTGGGTGCACGTGTATGCCTAGGGCTCCCACACTGCCCAGAACATCAAGGTTCCCTCCACACAGCTCTTCCGTCACGTTAGCTCTGCAGGAGAGAGATCGCGAAACTAGGCCTTTCTTGGCTCGGGAAGTGAGGACCTGTTTGCCGGCCTCTTGTACTGGTGTCTGCTGAGCCCCACGCTTGCTGTGCGAGGGAGGCCTAAAAACCCAATCTCTGGGGCTGCCTTTTCTGCGTCCAAGGAAGAGAGCCTGCTCGGCCGCCTTCAAGCTGACAGTCACATTGGTCTGAGAAGTGCTAGTTGGGAAGTCAGTTTTCAGGGCCAATGGCCGCTGGGTGCCCCTGTATGCCTAGGGCTCCCATACTGCCAAGAACCTCAAGGTTCCCTCCACGCAGCTCTTCCCTTACGTTAGCTCTGCAGTAAGGAGCTCACGAAACTAGGCCTTTCTTGGCTCGGGAAGTGAGGACCTGTTTGCAGTCCACTTGTACTGGAGTCTGCAGAGCCCAACCCTTGCTGTGCGAAGGAGGCCTAAAAACACCGTCTGTGGGTCTGCCTTTCCTCCCTCCAAGGAAGACCGCCTGCTTGGCCGCCTTCAAGCTGAAAGGCACATCGGACTGGGAAGTGCTACCTGGGAAGTCAATTTTCAGGGGCCATGGCTGCTGGCTGCACGATTACAGCTAGGCCTCCCACACTGCCCGGGAACATCAAGGCTCCCTCCACAAAGGTCTTCCGTCACGTTAGCTCTGCAGGAGAGAGCTCGCGAGACTAGGCCTTTCCTGGCTCGGGAAGTGAGGACCTGCTCGCAGCAGTATGGGTCGGGCCTCTCAAGAGCCCCACGTTGCCTGCGTACTGGGGGCATGAAAACGCTCTCTCAGGGGCTGCCTTTCCTCCCTCCAAGGAAGAGAGCCTACCCGGCCGCCTTCTGGCTGAAAGTCACATCGGGCTAGGAAGTGCTACCTGGGAAGTCAGTTTGCAGGGGCAATGGCCGCTGGGTGCACGTGTATGCCTAGGGCTCCCACACTGCCCAGAACATACATCAAGGTTCCCTCCACACAGCTCTTTCCTCACGTTAGCTCTGCAGTAAAGAGCCTACGAAACTAGGCCTTTCTTGGCTCGGGAAGTGAGGACCTGTTTGCAGGCCTCTTCTACTGGCGTCTGCAGAGCCCAACAATGGCTGTGCGAGGGAGGCCTAAAAACACAGTCTGTGGGTCTGCCTTTCCTCCCTCCAAGGAAGACCGCCTGCTTTGCCGCCTTCAAGCTGAAAGTCACATTGTCCTGGGAAGTGCTGCCTGGGAAGTCAGTTTGCAGGGGCAATGGCCGCTGGGTGCACGTGTATGCCTAGGGCTCTCACACTGCCCAGAACATCAAGGCTCCCTCCACACAGCCCTTCCGTCACGTTTGCTCAGCATGAGAGAGCTCGCGAAAGTAGGCCTTTTTTGGCTCGGGAAGTGAGGACCTGTTTGCAGGCCTCTTGTACGGGCGTCTGCAGGGCACCACGCTTGCTGTGCGAGCGAAGCCTAAAAACCCAATCTCTGGGGCTGCCTTTCCTCCCTCCAAGGAAGACAGCCTGCTCGGCCGCCTTGAAGCTGACAGTCGCATTGGGCTGGGAAGTGCTACCTGGGAAGTCAGTTTGCAGGGCCCATCGCCGCTGGCTGCACGTTTACAGCTAGGCTTCCCACACTGCCCGAGAACATCAAGGCTCCCTCCACACAGCTCTTCCATCACGTTAGCTCTGCAGGAGAGAGCTCGCGAAACTAGGCCTTTCCTGGCTCGGGAAGTGAGGACCTGTTTGCAGGACTCTTGTACGGAGGTCTGCAGAGCCCCGCACTTGCTGTGCGAGGGAGGCATAAAAACACAGTCTCTGGGGCTGCCTTTCCTCCCTCCAAGGAAGAGAGCCTACCCGGTCACCTTCTGGCTGAAAGTCACATCGGGCTTGGAAGTGCTATTTGGGAAGACTGTTTTCAGGGGCAATGGCCGCTGGGTGCACGTGTATGCCTAGGGCTCCCACACTGCCCAGAACATACATCAAGGTTCCCTCCACACAGCTCTTTCCTCACGTTAGCTCTGCAGTAAAGAGCTCACGAAACTAGGCCTTTCTTGGCTCGGGAAGTGAGGACCTGTTTGCAGGCCTCTTCTACTGGCGTCTGCAGAGCCCAACAATGGCTGTGCGAGGGAGGCCTAAAAACACAGTCTGTGGGTCTGCCTTTCCTCCCTCCAAGGAAGACCGCCTGCTTTGCCGCCTTCAAGCTGAAAGTCACATTGTCCTGGGAAGTGCTGCCTGGGAAGTCAGTTTGCAGGGGCAATGGCCGCTGGGTGCACGTGTATGCCTAGGGCTCTCACACTGCCCAGAACATCAAGGCTCCCTCCACACAGCCCTTCCGTCACGTTTGCTCAGCATGAGAGAGCTCGCGAAAGTAGGCCTTTTTTGGCTCGGGAAGTGAGGACCTGTTTGCAGGCCTCTTGTACGGGCGTCTGCAGGGCACCACGCTTGCTGTGCGAGCGAAGCCTAAAAACCCAATCTCTGGGGCTGCCTTTCCTCCCTCCAAGGAAGACAGCCTGCTCGGCCGCCTTGAAGCTGACAGTCACATTGGGCTGGGAAGTGCTACCTGGGAAGTCAGTTTGCAGGGCCCATCGCCGCTGGCTGCACGTTTACAGCTAGGCTTCCCACACTGCCCGAGAACATCATGGCTCCCTCCACACAGCTCTTCCATCACGTTAGCTCTGCAGGAGAGAGCTCGCGAAACTAGGCCTTTCCTGGCTCGGGAAGTGAGGACCTGTTTGCAGGACTCTTGTACGGAGGTCTGCAGAGCCCCGCACTTGCTGTGCGAGGGAGGCATAAAAACACAGTCTCTGGGGCTGCCTTTCCTCCCTCCAAGGAAGAGAGCCTACCCGGTCACCTTCTGGCTGAAAGTCACATCGGGCTTGGAAGTGCTATTTGGGAAGACTGTTTTCAGGGGCAATGGCCGCTGGGTGCACGTGTATGCCTAGGGCTCCCACACTGCCCAGAACATCAAGGTTCCCTCCACACAGCTCTTCCGTCACGTTAGCTCTGCAGGAGAGAGATCGCGAAACTAGGCCTTTCTTGGCTCGGGAAGTGAGGACCTGTTTGCCGGCCTCTTGTACTGGTGTCTGCTGAGCCCCACGCTTGCTGTGCGAGGGAGGCCTAAAAACCCAATCTCTGGGGCTGCCTTTTCTGCGTCCAAGGAAGAGAGCCTGCTCGGCCGCCTTCAAGCTGACAGTCACATTGGTCTGAGAAGTGCTAGTTGGGAAGTCAGTTTTCAGGGCCAATGGCCGCTGGGTGCCCCTGTATGCCTAGGGCTCCCATACTGCCAAGAACCTCAAGGTTCCCTCCACGCAGCTCTTCCCTTACGTTAGCTCTGCAGTAAGGAGCTCACGAAACTAGGCCTTTCTTGGCTCGGGAAGTGAGGACCTGTTTGCAGTCCACTTGTACTGGAGTCTGCAGAGCCCAACCCTTGCTGTGCGAAGGAGGCCTAAAAACACCGTCTGTGGGTCTGCCTTTCCTCCCTCCAAGGAAGACCGCCTGCTTGGCCGCCTTCAAGCTGAAAGTCACATTGTCCTGGGAAGTGCTGCCTGGGAAGTCAGTTTGCAGGGGCAATGGCCGCTGGGTGCACGTGTATGCCTAGGGCTCCCACACTGCCCAGAACATACATCAAGGTTCCCTCCACACAGCTCTTTCCTCACGTTAGCTCTGCAGTAAAGTGCCTACGAAACTAGGCCTTTCTTGCCTCGGGAAGTGAGGACCTGTTTGCAGGCCTCTTCTACTGGCGTCTGCAGAGCCCAACAATGGCTGTGCGAGGGAGGCCTAAAAACACAGTCTGTGGGTCTGCCTTTCCTCCCTCCAAGGAAGACCGCCTGCTTTGCCGCCTTCAAGCTGAAAGTCACATTGTCCTGGGAAGTGCTGCCTGGGAAGTCAGTTTGCAGGGGCAATGGCCGCTGGGTGCACGTGTATGCCTAGGGCTCTCACACTGCCCAGAACATCAAGGCTCCCTCCACACAGCCCTTCCGTCACGTTTGCTCAGCATGAGAGAGCTCGCGAAAGTAGGCCTTTTTTGGCTCGGGAAGTGAGGACCTGTTTGCAGGCCTCTTGTACGGGCGTCTGCAGGGCACCACGCTTGCTGTGCGAGCGAAGCCTAAAAACCCAATCTCTGGGGCTGCCTTTCCTCCCTCCAAGGAAGACAGCCTGCTCGGCCGCCTTGAAGCTGACAGTCACATTGGGCTGGGAAGTGCTACCTGGGAAGTCAGTTTGCAGGGCCCATCGCCGCTGGCTGCACGTTTACAGCTAGGCTTCCCACACTGCCCGAGAACATCAAGGCTCCCTCCACACAGCTCTTCCATCACGTTAGCTCTGCAGGAGAGAGCTCGCGAAACTAGGCCTTTCCTGGCTCGGGAAGTGAGGACCTGTTTGCAGGACTCTTGTACGGACGTCTGCAGAGCCCCGCACTTGCTGTGCGAGGGAGGCATAAAAACACAGTCTCTGGGGCTGCCTTTCCTCCCTCCAAGGAAGAGAGCCTACCCGGTCACCTTCTGGCTGAAAGTCACATCGGGCTTGGAAGTGCTATTTGGGAAGACTGTTTTCAGGGGCAATGGCCGCTGGGTGCACGTGTATGCCTAGGGCTCCCACACTGCCCAGAACATACATCAAGGTTCCCTCCACACAGCTCTTTCCTCACGTTAGCTCTGCAGTAAAGAGCTCACGAAACTAGGCCTTTCTTGGCTCGGGAAGTGAGGACCTGTTTGCAGGCCTCTTCTACTGGCGTCTGCAGAGCCCAACAATGGCTGTGCGAGGGAGGCCTAAAAACACAGTCTGTGGGTCTGCCTTTGCTCCCTCCAAGGAAGACCGCCTGCTTTGCCGCCTTCAAGCTGAAAGTCACATTGTCCTGGGAAGTGCTGCCTGGGAAGTCAGTTTGCAGGGGCAATGGCCGCTGGGTGCACGTGTATGCCTAGGGCTCTCACACTGCCCAGAACATCAAGGCTCCCTCCACACAGCCCTTCCGTCACGTTTGCTCAGCATGAGAGAGCTCGCGAAAGTAGGCCTTTTTTGGCTCGGGAAGTGAGGACCTGTTTGCAGGCCTCTTGTACGGGCGTCTGCAGGGCACCACGCTTGCTGTGCGAGCGAAGCCTAAAAACCCAATCTCTGGGGCTGCCTTTCCTCCCTCCAAGGAAGACAGCCTGCTCGGCCGCCTTGAAGCTGACAGTCACATTGGGCTGGGAAGTGCTACCTGGGAAGTCAGTTTGCAGGGCCCATCGCCGCTGGCTGCACGTTTACAGCTAGGCTTCCCACACTGCCCGAGAACATCAAGGCTCCCTCCACACAGCTCTTCCATCACGTTAGCTCTGCAGGAGAGAGCTCGCGAAACTAGGCCTTTCCTGGCTCGGGAAGTGAGGACCTGTTTGCAGGACTCTTGTACGGACGTCTGCAGAGCCCCGCACTTGCTGTGCGAGGGAGGCATAAAAACACAGTCTCTGGGGCTGCCTTTCCTCCCTCCAAGGAAGAGAGCCTACCCGGTCACCTTCTGGCTGAAAGTCACATCGGGCTTGGAAGTGCTATTTGGGAAGACTGTTTTCAGGGGCAATGGCCGCTGGGTGCACGTGTATGCCTAGGGCTCCCACACTGCCCAGAACATCAAGGTTCCCTCCACACAGCTCTTCCGTCACGTTAGCTCTGCAGGAGAGAGATCGGGAAACTAGGCCTTTCTTGGCTCGGGAAGTGAGGACCTGTTTGCCGGCCTCTTGTACTGGTGTCTGCTGAGCCCCACGCTTGCTGTGCGAGGGAGGCCTAAAAACCCAATCTCTGGGGCTGCCTTTTCTGCGTCCAAGGAAGAGAGCCTGCTCGGCCGCCTTCAAGCTGACAGTCACATTGGTCTGAGAAGTGCTAGTTGGGAAGTCAGTTTTCAGGGCCAATGGCCGCTGGGTGCCCCTGTATGCCTAGGGCTCCCATACTGCCAAGAACCTCAAGGTTCCCTCCACACAGCTCTTCCTTTACGTTAGCTCTGCAGTAAGGAGCTCACGAAACTAGGCCTTTCTTGGCTCGGGAAGTGAGGACCTGTTTGCAGTCCACTTGTACTGGAGTCTGCAGAGCCCAACCCTTGCTGTGCGAAGGAGGCCTAAAAACACCGTCTGTGGGTCTGCCTTTCCTCCCTCCAAGGAAGACCGCCTGCTTGGCCGCCTTCAAGCTGAAAGGCACATCGGACTGGGAAGTGCTAGTTGGGAAGTCTGTTTTCAAGGCCAATGGCCGCTGGGTGCACGTGTATGCCTAGGGCTCCCACACTGCCCAGAACATCAAGGTTCCCTCCACACAGCTCTTTCCTCACGTTAGCTCTGCAGTAAAGAGCTCACGAAACTAGGCCTTTCTTGGCTCGGGAAGTGAGGACCTGTTTGCAGGCCTCTTCTACTGGCGTCTGCAGAGCCCAACAATGGCTGTGCGAGGGAGGCCTAAAAACACAGTCTGTGGGTCTGCCTTTCCTCCCTCCAAGGAAGACCGCCTGCTTTGCCGCCTTCAAGCTGAAAGTCACATTGTCCTGGGAAGTGCTGCCTGGGAAGTCAGTTTGCAGGGGCAATGGCCGCTGGGTGCACGTGTATGCCTAGGGCTCTCACACTGCCCAGAACATCAAGGCTCCCTCCACACAGCCCTTCCGTCACGTTTGCTCAGCATGAGAGAGCTCGCGAAAGTAGGCCTTTTTTGGCTCGGGAAGTGAGGACCTGTTTGCAGGCCTCTTGTACGGGCGTCTGCAGGGCACCACGCTTGCTGTGCGAGCGAAGCCTAAAAACCCAATCTCTGGGGCTGCCTTTCCTCCCTCCAAGGAAGACAGCCTGCTCGGCCGCCTTGAAGCTGACAGTCACATTGGGCTGGGAAGTGCTACCTGGGAAGTCAGTTTGCAGGGCCCATCGCCGCTGGCTGCACGTTTACAGCTAGGCTTCCCACACTGCCCGAGAACATCAAGGCTCCCTCCACACAGCTCTTCCATCACGTTAGCTCTGCAGGAGAGAGCTCGCGAAACTAGGCCTTTCCTGGCTCGGGAAGTGAGGACCTGTTAGCAGGACTCTTGTACGGACGTCTGCAGAGCCCCGCACTTGCTGTGCGAGGGAGGCATAAAAACACAGTCTCTGGGGCTGCCTTTCCTCCCTCCAAGGAAGAGAGCCTACCCGGTCACCTTCTGGCTGAAAGTCACATCGGGCTTGGAAGTGCTATTTGGGAAGACTGTTTTCAGGGGCAATGGCCGCTGGGTGCACGTGTATGCCTAGGGCTCCCACACTGCCCAGAACATCAAGGTTCCCTCCACACAGCTCTTCCGTCACGTTAGCTCTGCAGGAGAGAGATCGCGAAACTAGGCCTTTCTTGGCTCGGGAAGTGAGGACCTGTTTGCCGGCCTCTTGTACTGGTGTCTGCTGAGCCCCACGCTTGCTGTGCGAGGGAGGCCTAAAAACCCAATCTCTGGGGCTGCCTTTTCTGCGTCCAAGGAAGAGAGCCTGCTCGGCCGCCTTCAAGCTGACAGTCACATTGGTCTGAGAAGTGCTAGTTGGGAAGTCAGTTTTCAGGGCCAATGGCCGCTGGGTGCCCCTGTATGCCTAGGGCTCCCATACTGCCAAGAACCTCAAGGTTCCCTCCACGCAGCTCTTCCCTTACGTTAGCTCTGCAGTAAGGAGCTCACGAAACTAGGCCTTTCTTGGCTCGGGAAGTGAGGACCTGTTTGCAGTCCACTTGTACTGGAGTCTGCAGAGCCCAACCCTTGCTGTGCGAAGGAGGCCTAAAAACACCGTCTGTGGGTCTGCCTTTCCTCCCTCCAAGGAAGACCGCCTGCTTGGCCGCCTTCAAGCTGAAAGTCACATTGTCCTGGGAAGTGCTGCCTGGGAAGTCAGTTTGCAGGGGCAATGGCCGCTGGGTGCACGTGTATGCCTAGGGCTCCCACACTGCCCAGAACATACATCAAGGTTCCCTCCACACAGCTCTTTCCTCACGTTAGCTCTGCAGTAAAGTGCCTACGAAACTAGGCCTTTCTTGCCTCGGGAAGTGAGGACCTGTTTGCAGGCCTCTTCTACTGGCGTCTGCAGAGCCCAACAATGGCTGTGCGAGGGAGGCCTAAAAACACAGTCTGTGGGTCTGCCTTTCCTCCCTCCAAGGAAGACCGCCTGCTTTGCCGCCTTCAAGCTGAAAGTCACATTGTCCTGGGAAGTGCTGCCTGGGAAGTCAGTTTGCAGGGGCAATGGCCGCTGGGTGCACGTGTATGCCTAGGGCTCTAACACTGCCCAGAACATCAAGGCTCCCTCCACACAGCCCTTCCGTCACGTTTGCTCAGCATGAGAGAGCTCGCGAAAGTAGGCCTTTTTTGGCTCGGGAAGTGAGGACCTGTTTGCAGGCCTCTTGTACGGGCGTCTGCAGGGCACCACGCTTGCTGTGCGAGCGAAGCCTAAAAACCCAATCTCTGGGGCTGCCTTTCCTCCCTCCAAGGAAGACAGCCTGCTCGGCCGCCTTGAAGCTGACAGTCACATTGGGCTGGGAAGTGCTACCTGGGAAGTCAGTTTGCAGGGCCCATCGCCGCTGGCTGCACGTTTACAGCTAGGCTTCCCACACTGCCCGAGAACATCAAGGCTCCCTCCACACAGCTCTTCCATCACGTTAGCTCTGCAGGAGAGAGCTCGCGAAACTAGGCCTTTCCTGGCTCGGGAAGTGAGGACCTGTTTGCAGGACTCTTGTACGGACGTCTGCAGAGCCCCGCACTTGCTGTGCGAGGGAGGCATAAAAACACAGTCTCTGGGGCTGCCTTTCCTCCCTCCAAGGAAGAGAGCCTACCCGGTCACCTTCTGGCTGAAAGTCACATCGGGCTTGGAAGTGCTATTTGGGAAGACTGTTTTCAGGGGCAATGGCCGCTGGGTGCACGTGTATGCCTAGGGCTCCCACACTGCCCAGAACATACATCAAGGTTCCCTCCACACAGCTCTTTCCTCACGTTAGCTCTGCAGTAAAGAGCTCACGAAACTAGGCCTTTCTTGGCTCGGGAAGTGAGGACCTGTTTGCAGGCCTCTTCTACTGGCGTCTGCAGAGCCCAACAATGGCTGTGCGAGGGAGGCCTAAAAACACAGTCTGTGGGTCTGCCTTTGCTCCCTCCAAGGAAGACCGCCTGCTTTGCCGCCTTCAAGCTGAAAGTCACATTGTCCTGGGAAGTGCTGCCTGGGAAGTCAGTTTGCAGGGGCAATGGCCGCTGGGTGCACGTGTATGCCTAGGGCTCTCACACTGCCCAGAACATCAAGGCTCCCTCCACACAGCCCTTCCGTCACGTTTGCTCAGCATGAGAGAGCTCGCGAAAGTAGGCCTTTTTTGGCTCGGGAAGTGAGGACCTGTTTGCAGGCCTCTTGTACGGGCGTCTGCAGGGCACCACGCTTGCTGTGCGAGCGAAGCCTAAAAACCCAATCTCTGGGGCTGCCTTTCCTCCCTCCAAGGAAGACAGCCTGCTCGGCCGCCTTGAAGCTGACAGTCACATTGGGCTGGGAAGTGCTACCTGGGAAGTCAGTTTGCAGGGCCCATCGCCGCTGGCTGCACGTTTACAGCTAGGCTTCCCACACTGCCCGAGAACATCAAGGCTCCCTCCACACAGCTCTTCCATCACGTTAGCTCTGCAGGAGAGAGCTCGCGAAACTAGGCCTTTCCTGGCTCGGGAAGTGAGGACCTGTTTGCAGGACTCTTGTACGGACGTCTGCAGAGCCCCGCACTTGCTGTGCGAGGGAGGCATAAAAACACAGTCTCTGGGGCTGCCTTTCCTCCCTCCAAGGAAGAGAGCCTACCCGGTCACCTTCTGGCTGAAAGTCACATCGGGCTTGGAAGTGCTATTTGGGAAGACTGTTTTCAGGGGCAATGGCCGCTGGGTGCACGTGTATGCCTAGGGCTCCCACACTGCCCAGAACATCAAGGTTCCCTCCACACAGCTCTTCCGTCACGTTAGCTCTGCAGGAGAGAGATCGGGAAACTAGGCCTTTCTTGGCTCGGGAAGTGAGGACCTGTTTGCCGGCCTCTTGTACTGGTGTCTGCTGAGCCCCACGCTTGCTGTGCGAGGGAGGCCTAAAAACCCAATCTCTGGGGCTGCCTTTTCTGCGTCCAAGGAAGAGAGCCTGCTCGGCCGCCTTCAAGCTGACAGTCACATTGGTCTGAGAAGTGCTAGTTGGGAAGTCAGTTTTCAGGGCCAATGGCCGCTGGGTGCCCCTGTATGCCTAGGGCTCCCATACTGCCAAGAACCTCAAGGTTCCCTCCACACAGCTCTTCCTTTACGTTAGCTCTGCAGTAAGGAGCTCACGAAACTAGGCCTTTCTTGGCTCGGGAAGTGAGGACCTGTTTGCAGTCCACTTGTACTGGAGTCTGCAGAGCCCAACCCTTGCTGTGCGAAGGAGGCCTAAAAACACCGTCTGTGGGTCTGCCTTTCCTCCCTCCAAGGAAGACCGCCTGCTTGGCCGCCTTCAAGCTGAAAGGCACATCGGACTGGGAAGTGCTACCTGGGAAGTCAATTTTCAGGGGCCATGGCTGCTGGCTGCACGATTACAGCTAGGCCTCCCACACTGCCCGGGAACATCAAGGCTCCCTCCACAAAGGTCTTCCGTCACGTTAGCTCTGCAGGAGAGAGCTCGCGAGACTAGGCCTTTCCTGGCTCGGGAAGTGAGGACCTGCTCGCAGCAGTATGGGTCGGGCCTCTCAAGAGCCCCACGTTGCCTGCGTACTGGGGGCATGAAAACGCTCTCTCAGGGGCTGCCTTTCCTCCCTCCAAGGAAGAGAGCCTACCCGGCCGCCTTCTGGCTGAAAGTCACATCGGGCTAGGAAGTGCTACCTGGGAAGTCAGTTTGCAGGGGCAATGGCCGCTGGGTGCACGTGTATGCCTAGGGCTCCCACACTGCCCAGAACATACATCAAGGTTCCCTCCACACAGCTCTTTCCTCACGTTAGCTCTGCAGTAAAGAGCCTACGAAACTAGGCCTTTCTTGGCTCGGGAAGTGAGGACCTGTTTGCAGGCCTCTTCTACTGGCGTCTGCAGAGCCCAACAATGGCTGTGCGAGGGAGGCCTAAAAACACAGTCTGTGGGTCTGCCTTTCCTCCCTCCAAGGAAGACCGCCTGCTTTGCCGCCTTCAAGCTGAAAGTCACATTGTCCTGGGAAGTGCTGCCTGGGAAGTCAGTTTGCAGGGGCAATGGCCGCTGGGTGCACGTGTATGCCTAGGGCTCTCACACTGCCCAGAACATCAAGGCTCCCTCCACACAGCCCTTCCGTCACGTTTGCTCAGCATGAGAGAGCTCGCGAAAGTAGGCCTTTTTTGGCTCGGGAAGTGAGGACCTGTTTGCAGGCCTCTTGTACGGGCGTCTGCAGGGCACCACGCTTGCTGTGCGAGCGAAGCCTAAAAACCCAATCTCTGGGGCTGCCTTTCCTCCCTCCAAGGAAGACAGCCTGCTCGGCCGCCTTGAAGCTGACAGTCGCATTGGGCTGGGAAGTGCTACCTGGGAAGTCAGTTTGCAGGGCCCATCGCCGCTGGCTGCACGTTTACAGCTAGGCTTCCCACACTGCCCGAGAACATCAAGGCTCCCTCCACACAGCTCTTCCATCACGTTAGCTCTGCAGGAGAGAGCTCGCGAAACTAGGCCTTTCCTGGCTCGGGAAGTGAGGACCTGTTTGCAGGACTCTTGTACGGAGGTCTGCAGAGCCCCGCACTTGCTGTGCGAGGGAGGCATAAAAACACAGTCTCTGGGGCTGCCTTTCCTCCCTCCAAGGAAGAGAGCCTACCCGGTCACCTTCTGGCTGAAAGTCACATCGGGCTTGGAAGTGCTATTTGGGAAGACTGTTTTCAGGGGCAATGGCCGCTGGGTGCACGTGTATGCCTAGGGCTCCCACACTGCCCAGAACATACATCAAGCTTCCCTCCACACAGCTCTTTCCTCACGTTAGCTCTGCAGTAAAGAGCTCACGAAACTAGGCCTTTCTTGGCTCGGGAAGTGAGGACCTGTTTGCAGGCCTCTTCTACTGGCGTCTGCAGAGCCCAACAATGGCTGTGCGAGGGAGGCCTAAAAACACAGTCTGTGGGTCTGCCTTTCCTCCCTCCAAGGAAGACCGCCTGCTTTGCCGCCTTCAAGCTGAAAGTCACATTGTCCTGGGAAGTGCTGCCTGGGAAGTCAGTTTGCAGGGGCAATGGCCGCTGGGTGCACGTGTATGCCTAGGGCTCTCACACTGCCCAGAACATCAAGGCTCCCTCCACACAGCCCTTCCGTCACGTTTGCTCAGCATGAGAGAGCTCGCGAAAGTAGGCCTTTTTTGGCTCGGGAAGTGAGGACCTGTTTGCAGGCCTCTTGTACGGGCGTCTGCAGGGCACCACGCTTGCTGTGCGAGCGAAGCCTAAAAACCCAATCTCTGGGGCTGCCTTTCCTCCCTCCAAGGAAGACAGCCTGCTCGGCCGCCTTGAAGCTGACAGTCACATTGGGCTGGGAAGTGCTACCTGGGAAGTCAGTTTGCAGGGCCCATCGCCGCTGGCTGCACGTTTACAGCTAGGCTTCCCACACTGCCCGAGAACATCATGGCTCCCTCCACACAGCTCTTCCATCACGTTAGCTCTGCAGGAGAGAGCTCGCGAAACTAGGCCTTTCCTGGCTCGGGAAGTGAGGACCTGTTTGCAGGACTCTTGTACGGAGGTCTGCAGAGCCCCGCACTTGCTGTGCGAGGGAGGCATAAAAACACAGTCTCTGGGGCTGCCTTTCCTCCCTCCAAGGAAGAGAGCCTACCCGGTCACCTTCTGGCTGAAAGTCACATCGGGCTTGGAAGTGCTATTTGGGAAGACTGTTTTCAGGGGCAATGGCCGCTGGGTGCACGTGTATGCCTAGGGCTCCCACACTGCCCAGAACATCAAGGTTCCCTCCACACAGCTCTTCCGTCACGTTAGCTCTGCAGGAGAGAGTTCGGGAAACTAGGCCTTTCTTGGCTCGGGAAGTGAGGACCTGTTTGCCGGCCTCTTGTACTGGTGTCTGCTGAGCCCCACGCTTGCTGTGCGAGGGAGGCCTAAAAACCCAATCTCTGGGGCTGCCTTTTCTGCGTCCAAGGAAGAGAGCCTGCTCGGCCGCCTTCAAGCTGACAGTCACATTGGTCTGAGAAGTGCTAGTTGGGAAGTCAGTTTTCAGGGCCAATGGCCGCTGGGTGCCCCTGTATGCCTAGGGCTCCCATACTGCCAAGAACCTCAAGGTTCCCTCCACACAGCTCTTCCCTTACGTTAGCTCTGCAGTAAGGAGCTCACGAAACTAGGCCTTTCTTGGCTCGGGAAGTGAGGACCTGTTTGCAGTCCACTTGTACTGGAGTCTGCAGAGCCCAACCCTTGCTGTGCGAAGGAGGCCTAAAAACACCGTCTGTGGGTCTGCCTTTCCTCCCTCCAAGGAAGACCGCCTGCTTGGCCGCCTTCAAGCTGAAAGGCACATCGGACTGGGAAGTGCTAGTTGGGAAGTCTGTTTTCAAGGCCAATGGCCGCTGGGTGCACGTGTATGCCTAGGGCTCCCACACTGCCCAGAACATCAAGGTTCCCTCCACACAGCTCTTTCCTCACGTTAGCTCTGCAGTAAAGAGCTCACGAAACTAGGCCTTTCTTGGCTCGGGAAGTGAGGACCTGTTTGCAGGCCTCTTCTACTGGCGTCTGCAGAGCCCAACAATGGCTGTGCGAGGGAGGCCTAAAAACACAGTCTGTGGGTCTGCCTTTGCTCCCTCCAAGGAAGACCGCCTGCTTTGCCGCCTTCAAGCTGAAAGTCACATTGTCCTGGGAAGTGCTGCCTGGGAAGTCAGTTTGCAGGGGCAATGGCCGCTGGGTGCACGTGTATGCCTAGGGCTCTCACACTGCCCAGAACATCAAGGCTCCCTCCACACAGCCCTTCCGTCACGTTTGCTCAGCATGAGAGAGCTCGCGAAAGTAGGCCTTTTTTGGCTCGGGAAGTGAGGACCTGTTTGCAGGCCTCTTGTACGGGCGTCTGCAGGGCACCACGCTTGCTGTGCGAGCGAAGCCTAAAAACCCAATCTCTGGGGCTGCCTTTCCTCCCTCCAAGGAAGACAGCCTGCTCGGCCGCCTTGAAGCTGACAGTCACATTGGGCTGGGAAGTGCTACCTGGGAAGTCAGTTTGCAGGGCCCATCGCCGCTGGCTGCACGTTTACAGCTAGGCTTCCCACACTGCCCGAGAACATCAAGGCTCCCTCCACACAGCTCTTCCATCACGTTAGCTCTGCAGGAGAGAGCTCGCGAAACTAGGCCTTTCCTGGCTCGGGAAGTGAGGACCTGTTTGCAGGACTCTTGTACGGAGGTCTGCAGAGCCCCGCACTTGCTGTGCGAGGGAGGCATAAAAACACAGTCTCTGGGGCTGCCTTTCCTCCCTCCAAGGAAGAGAGCCTACCCGGTCACCTTCTGGCTGAAAGTCACATCGGGCTTGGAAGTGCTATTTGGGAAGACTGTTTTCAGGGGCAATGGCCGCTGGGTGCACGTGTATGCCTAGGGCTCCCACACTGCCCAGAACATACATCAAGGTTCCCTCCACACAGCTCTTTCCTCACGTTAGCTCTGCAGTAAAGAGCTCACGAAACTAGGCCTTTCTTGGCTCGGGAAGTGAGGACCTGTTTGCAGGCCTCTTCTACTGGCGTCTGCAGAGCCCAACAATGGCTGTGCGAGGGAGGCCTAAAAACACAGTCTGTGGGTCTGCCTTTCCTCCCTCCAAGGAAGACCGCCTGCTTTGCCGCCTTCAAGCTGAAAGTCACATTGTCCTGGGAAGTGCTGCCTGGGAAGTCAGTTTGCAGGGGCAATGGCCGCTGGGTGCACGTGTATGCCTAGGGCTCTCACACTGCCCAGAACATCAAGGCTCCCTCCACACAGCCCTTCCGTCACGTTTGCTCAGCATGAGAGAGCTCGCGAAAGTAGGCCTTTTTTGGCTCGGGAAGTGAGGACCTGTTTGCAGGCCTCTTGTACGGGCGTCTGCAGGGCACCACGCTTGCTGTGCGAGCGAAGCCTAAAAACCCAATCTCTGGGGCTGCCTTTCCTCCCTCCAAGGAAGACAGCCTGCTCGGCCGCCTTGAAGCTGACAGTCACATTGGGCTGGGAAGTGCTACCTGGGAAGTCAGTTTGCAGGGCCCATCGCCGCTGGCTGCACGTTTACAGCTAGGCTTCCCACACTGCCCGAGAACATCAAGGCTCCCTCCACACAGCTCTTCCATCACGTTAGCTCTGCAGGAGAGAGCTCGCGAAACTAGGCCTTTCCTGGCTCGGGAAGTGAGGACCTGTTTGCAGGACTCTTGTACGGAGGTCTGCAGAGCCCCGCACTTGCTGTGCGAGGGAGGCATAAAAACACAGTCTCTGGGGCTGCCTTTCCTCCCTCCAAGGAAGAGAGCCTACCCGGTCACCTTCTGGCTGAAAGTCACATCGGGCTTGGAAGTGCTATTTGGGAAGACTGTTTTCAGGGGCAATGGCCGCTGGGTGCACGTGTATGCCTAGGGCTCCCACACTGCCCAGAACATCAAGGTTCCCTCCACACAGCTCTTCCGTCACGTTAGCTCTGCAGGAGAGAGATCGCGAAACTAGGCCTTTCTTGGCTCGGGAAGTGAGGACCTGTTTGCCGGCCTCTTGTACTGGTGTCTGCTGAGCCCCACGCTTGCTGTGCGAGGGAGGCCTAAAAACCCAATCTCTGGGGCTGCCTTTTCTGCGTCCAAGGAAGAGAGCCTGCTCGGCCGCCTTCAAGCTGACAGTCACATTGGTCTGAGAAGTGCTAGTTGGGAAGTCAGTTTTCAGGGCCAATGGCCGCTGGGTGCCCCTGTATGCCTAGGGCTCCCATACTGCCAAGAACCTCAAGGTTCCCTCCACACAGCTCTTCCCTTATGTTAGCTCTGCAGTAAGGAGCTCACGAAACTAGGCCTTTCTTGGCTCGGGAAGTGAGGACCTGTTTGCAGTCCACTTGTACTGGAGTCTGCAGAGCCCAACCCTTGCTGTGCGAAGGAGGCCTAAAAACACCGTCTGTGGGTCTGCCTTTCCTCCCTCCAAGGAAGACCGCCTGCTTGGCCGCCTTCAAGCTGAAAGGCACATCGGACTGGGAAGTGCTAGTTGGGAAGTCTGTTTTCAAGGCCAATGGCCGCTGGGTGCACGTGTATGCCTAGGGCTCCCACACTGCCCAGAACATCAAGGTTCCCTCCACACAGCTCTTTCCTCACGTTAGCTCTGCAGTAAAGAGCTCACGAAACTAGGCCTTTCTTGGCTCGGGAAGTGAGGACCTGTTTGCAGGCCTCTTCTACTGGCGTCTGCAGAGCCCAACAATGGCTGTGCGAGGGAGGCCTAAAAACACAGTCTGTGGGTCTGCCTTTCCTCCCTCCAAGGAAGACCGCCTGCTTTGCCGCCTTCAAGCTGAAAGTCACATTGTCCTGGGAAGTGCTGCCTGGGAAGTCAGTTTGCAGGGGCAATGGCCGCTGGGTGCACGTGTATGCCTAGGGCTCTCACACTGCCCAGAACATCAAGGCTCCCTCCACACAGCCCTTCCGTCACGTTTGCTCAGCATGAGAGAGCTCGCGAAAGTAGGCCTTTTTTGGCTCGGGAAGTGAGGACCTGTTTGCAGGCCTCTTGTACGGGCGTCTGCAGGGCACCACGCTTGCTGTGCGAGCGAAGCCTAAAAACCCAATCTCTGGGGCTGCCTTTCCTCCCTCCAAGGAAGACAGCCTGCTCGGCCGCCTTGAAGCTGACAGTCACATTGGGCTGGGAAGTGCTACCTGGGAAGTCAGTTTGCAGGGCCCATCGCCGCTGGCTGCACGTTTACAGCTAGGCTTCCCACACTGCCCGAGAACATCAAGGCTCCCTCCACACAGCTCTTCCATCACGTTAGCTCTGCAGGAGAGAGCTCGCGAAACTAGGCCTTTCCTGGCTCGGGAAGTGAGGACCTGTTTGCAGGACTCTTGTACGGAGGTCTGCAGAGCCCCGCACTTGCTGTGCGAGGGAGGCATAAAAACACAGTCTCTGGGGCTGCCTTTCCTCCCTCCAAGGAAGAGAGCCTACCCGGTCACCTTCTGGCTGAAAGTCACATCGGGCTTGGAAGTGCTATTTGGGAAGACTGTTTTCAGGGGCAATGGCCGCTGGGTGCACGTGTATGCCTAGGGCTCCCACACTGCCCAGAACATCAAGGTTCCCTCCACACAGCTCTTCCGTCACGTTAGCTCTGCAGGAGAGAGATCGCGAAACTAGGCCTTTCTTGGCTCGGGAAGTGAGGACCTGTTTGCCGGCCTCTTGTACTGGTGTCTGCTGAGCCCCACGCTTGCTGTGCGAGGGAGGCCTAAAAACCCAATCTCTGGGGCTGCCTTTTCTGCGTCCAAGGAAGAGAGCCTGCTCGGCCGCCTTCAAGCTGACAGTCACATTGGTCTGAGAAGTGCTAGTTGGGAAGTCAGTTTTCAGGGCCAATGGCCGCTGGGTGCCCCTGTATGCCTAGGGCTCCCATACTGCCAAGAACCTCAAGGTTCCCTCCACACAGCTCTTCCCTTATGTTAGCTCTGCAGTAAGGAGCTCACGAAACTAGGCCTTTCTTGGCTCGGGAAGTGAGGACCTGTTTGCAGTCCACTTGTACTGGAGTCTGCAGAGCCCAACCCTTGCTGTGCGAAGGAGGCCTAAAAACACCGTCTGTGGGTCTGCCTTTCCTCCCTCCAAGGAAGACCGCCTGCTTGGCCGCCTTCAAGCTGAAAGGCACATCGGACTGGGAAGTGGTAGTTGGGAAGTCTGTTTTCAAGGCCAATGGCCGCTGGGTGCACGTGTATGCCTAGGGCTCCCAAACTGCCCAGAACATCAAGGTTCCCTCCACACAGCTCTTCCCTCACGTTAGCTCTGCAGTAAAGAGCTCACGAAACTAGGCCTTTCTTGGCTCGGGAAGTGAGGACCTGTTTGCAGGCCTCTTCTACTGGCGTCTGCAGAGCCCAACAATGGCTGTGCGAGGGAGGCCTTAAAACACAGTCTGTGGGTCTGCCTTTCCTCCCTCCAAGGAAGACCGCCTGCTTTGCCGCCTTCAAGCTGAAAGTCACATTGTCCTGGGAAGTGCTGCCTGGGAAGTCAGTTTGCAGGGGCAATGGCCGCTGGGTGCACGTGTATGCCTAGGGCTCTCACACTGCCCAGAACATCAAGGCTCCCTCCACACAGCCCTTCCGTCACGTTTGCTCAGCATGAGAGAGCTCGCGAAAGTAGGCCTTTTTTGGCTCGGGAAGTGAGGACCTGTTTGCAGGCCTCTTGTACTGTCATCTGCAGAGCCCCACACTTGCTGTGCGAGGCAGGCATAAAAACACAGTCTCTGGGGCTGCCTTTCCTCCCTCCAAGGAAGAGAGCCTGCTCGGCCGCCTTCAAGCTGACAGTCACCTTGGGCTGGGAAGTGCTAGTTGCGAAGTCAGTTTTCACCGGCAATGGCCGCTGGGTGCATGTGTATGCCTATGGCTCCCACACTGCCCAGAACATCAAGGTTCCCTCCACACAGCTCTTCCTTCACGTTAGCTCTGCAGTAAAGAGCTCACGAAACTAGGCCTTTCTTGGCTCGGGAGGTGAGGACCTGTTTGCAGTCCACTTGTACTGGAGTCTGCAGAGCCCAACCCTTGCTGTGCGAAGGAGGCCTAAAAACACCGTCTGTGGGTCTGCCTTTCCTCCCTCCAAGGAAGACCGCCTGCTTGGCCGCCTTCAAGCTGAAAGGCACATCGGACTGGGAAGTGCTAGTTGGGAAGTCAGTTTTCAAGGCCAATGGCCGCTGGGTGCACGTGTATGCCTAGGGCTCCCACACTGCCCAGAACATCAAGGTTCCCTCCACACAGCTCTTCCCTCACGTTAGCTCTGCAGTAAAGAGCTCACGAAACTAGGCCTTTCTTGGCTCGGGAGGTGAGGACCTGTTTGCAGTCCACTTGTACTGGAGTCTGCAGAGCCCAACCCTTGCTGTGCGAAGGAGGCCTAAAAACACCGTCTGTGGGTCTGCCTTTCCTCCCTCCGAGGAAGACCGCCTGCTCGG
This sequence comes from Giraffa tippelskirchi, assembly GCF_054371585.1. NCBI lineage: Eukaryota > Metazoa > Chordata > Mammalia > Artiodactyla > Giraffidae > Giraffa > Giraffa tippelskirchi. Next base: position 106,028,672 of record NC_137275.1, read on the forward strand.
CCGCCTTCAAGCTGCAAGTCACATTGTGCTGGGAAGTGCTACCTGGGAAGTCAATTTTCAGGGGCCATGGCTGCTGGCTGCACGATTACAGCTAGGCCTCCCACACTGCCCGGGAACATCAAGGCTCCCTCCACAAAGCTCTTCCGTCACGTTAGCTCTGCAGGAGAGAGCTCGCGAGACTAGGCCTTTCCTGGCTCGGGAAGTGAGGACCTGCTCGCAGCAGTATGGGTCGGGCCTCTCAAGAGCCCCACGTTGCCTGCGTACTGGGGGCATGAAAACGCTCTCTCAGGGGCTGCCTTTCCTCCCTCCAAGGAAGAGAGCCTACCCGGCCGCCTTCTGGCTGAAAGTCACATCGGGCTAGGAAGTGCTACCTGGGAAGTCAGTTTGCAGGGGCAATGGCCGCTGGGTGCACGTGTATGCCTAGGGCTCCCACACTGCCCAGAACATACATCAAGGTTCCCTCCACACAGCTCTTTCCTCACGTTAGCTCTGCAGTAAAGAGCCTACGAAACTAGGCCTTTCTTGGCTCGGGAAGTGAGGACCTGTTTGCAGGCCTCTTCTACTGGCGTCTGCAGAGCCCAACAATGGCTGTGCGAGGGAGGCCTAAAAACACAGTCTGTGGGTCTGCCTTTCCTCCCTCCAAGGAAGACCGCCTGCTTTGCCGCCTTCAAGCTGAAAGTCACATTGTCCTGGGAAGTGCTGCCTGGGAAGTCAGTTTGCAGGGGCAATGGCCGCTGGGTGCACGTGTATGCCTAGGGCTCTCACACTGCCCAGAACATCAAGGCTCCCTCCACACAGCCCTTCCGTCACGTTTGCTCAGCATGAGAGAGCTCGCGAAAGTAGGCCTTTTTTGGCTCGGGAAGTGAGGACCTGTTTGCAGGCCTCTTGTACGGGCGTCTGCAGGGCACCACGCTTGCTGTGCGAGCGAAGCCTAAAAACCCAATCTCTGGGGCTGCCTTTCCTCCCTCCAAGGAAGACAGCCTGCTCGGCCGCCCTGAAGCTGACAGTCACATTGGGCTGGGAAGTGCTACCTGGGAAGTCAGTTTGCAGGGCCCATCGCCGCTGGCTGCACGTTTACAGCTAGGCTTCCCACACTGCCCGAGAACATCAAGGCTCCCTCCACACAGCTCTTCCATCACGTTAGCTCTGCAGGAGAGAGCTCGCGAAACTAGGCCTTTCCTGGCTCGGGAAGTGAGGACCTGTTTGCAGGACTCTTGTACGGAGGTCTGCAGAGCCCCGCACTTGCTGTGCGAGGGAGGCATAAAAACACAGTCTCTGGGGCTGCCTTTCCTCCCTCCAAGGAAGAGAGCCTACCCGGTCACCTTCTGGCTGAAAGTCACATCGGGCTTGGAAGTGCTATTTGGGAAGACTGTTTTCAGGGGCAATGGCCGCTGGGTGCACGTGTATGCCTAGGGCTCCCACACTGCCCAGAACATACATCAAGGTTCCCTCCACACAGCTCTTTCCTCACGTTAGCTCTGCAGTAAAGAGCTCACGAAACTAGGCCTTTCTTGGCTCGGGAAGTGAGGACCTGTTTGCAGGCCTCTTCTACTGGCGTCTGCAGAGCCCAACAATGGCTGTGCGAGGGAGGCCTAAAAACACAGTCTGTGGGTCTGCCTTTCCTCCCTCCAAGGAAGACCGCCTGCTTTGCCGCCTTCAAGCTGAAAGTCACATTGTCCTGGGAAGTGCTGCCTGGGAAGTCAGTTTGCAGGGGCAATGGCCGCTGGGTGCACGTGTATGCCTAGGGCTCTCACACTGCCCAGAACATCAAGGCTCCCTCCACACAGCCCTTCCGTCACGTTTGCTCAGCATGAGAGAGCTCGCGAAAGTAGGCCTTTTTTGGCTCGGGAAGTGAGGACCTGTTTGCAGGCCTCTTGTACGGGCGTCTGCAGGGCACCACGCTTGCTGTGCGAGCGAAGCCTAAAAACCCAATCTCTGGGGCTGCCTTTCCTCCCTCCAAGGAAGACAGCCTGCTCGGCCGCCTTGAAGCTGACAGTCACATTGGGCTGGGAAGTGCTACCTGGGAAGTCAGTTTGCAGGGCCCATCGCCGCTGGCTGCACGTTTACAGCTAGGCTTCCCACACTGCCCGAGAACATCAAGGCTCCCTCCACACAGCTCTTCCATCACGTTAGCTCTGCAGGAGAGAGCTCGCGAAACTAGGCCTTTCCTGGCTCGGGAAGTGAGGACCTGTTTGCAGGACTCTTGTACGGAGGTCTGCAGAGCCCCGCACTTGCTGTGCGAGGGAGGCATAAAAACACAGTCTCTGGGGCTGCCTTTCCTCCCTCCAAGGAAGAGAGCCTACCCGGTCACCTTCTGGCTGAAAGTCACATCGGGCTTGGAAGTGCTATTTGGGAAGACTGTTTTCAGGGGCAATGGCCGCTGGGTGCACGTGTATGCCTAGGGCTCCCACACTGCCCAGAACATCAAGGTTCCCTCCACACAGCTCTTCCGTCACGTTAGCTCTGCAGGAGAGAGATCGCGAAACTAGGCCTTTCTTGGCTCGGGAAGTGAGGACCTGTTTGCCGGCCTCTTGTACTGGTGTCTGCTGAGCCCCACGCTTGCTGTGCGAGGGAGGCCTAAAAACCCAATCTCTGGGGCTGCCTTTTCTGCGTCCAAGGAAGAGAGCCTGCTCGGCCGCCTTCAAGCTGACAGTCACATTGGTCTGAGAAGTGCTAGTTGGGAAGTCAGTTTTCAGGGCCAATGGCCGCTGGGTGCCCCTGTATGCCTAGGGCTCCCATACTGCCAAGAACCTCAAGGTTCCCTCCACACAGCTCTTCCCTTATGTTAGCTCTGCAGTAAGGAGCTCACGAAACTAGGCCTTTCTTGGCTCGGGAAGTGAGGACCTGTTTGCAGTCCACTTGTACTGGAGTCTGCAGAGCCCAACCCTTGCTGTGCGAAGGAGGCCTAAAAACACCGTCTGTGGGTCTGCCTTTCCTCCCTCCAAGGAAGACCGCCTGCTTGGCCGCCTTCAAGCTGAAAGGCACATCGGACTGGGAAGTGCTAGTTGGGAAGTCTGTTTTCAAGGCCAATGGCCGCTGGGTGCACGTGTATGCCTAGGGCTCCCAAACTGCCCAGAACATCAAGGTTCCCTCCACACAGCTCTTCCCTCACGTTAGCTCTGCAGTAAAGAGCTCACGAAACTAGGCCTTTCTTGGCTCGGGAAGTGAGGACCTGTTTGCAGGCCTCTTCTACTGGCGTCTGCAGAGCCCAACAATGGCTGTGCGAGGGAGGCCTTAAAACACAGTCTGTGGGTCTGCCTTTCCTCCCTCCAAGGAAGACCGCCTGCTTTGCCGCCTTCAAGCTGAAAGTCACATTGTCCTGGGAAGTGCTGCCTGGGAAGTCAGTTTGCAGGGGCAATGGCCGCTGGGTGCACGTGTATGCCTAGGGCTCTCACACTGCCCAGAACATCAAGGCTCCCTCCACACAGCCCTTCCGTCACGTTTGCTCAGCATGAGAGAGCTCGCGAAAGTAGGCCTTTTTTGGCTCGGGAAGTGAGGACCTGTTTGCAGGCCTCTTGTACTGTCATCTGCAGAGCCCCACACTTGCTGTGCGAGGCAGGCATAAAAACACAGTCTCTGGGGCTGCCTTTCCTCCCTCCAAGGAAGAGAGCCTGCTCGGCCGCCTTCAAGCTGACAGTCACCTTGGGCTGGGAAGTGCTAGTTGCGAAGTCAGTTTTCACCGGCAATGGCCGCTGGGTGCATGTGTATGCCTATGGCTCCCACACTGCCCAGAACATCAAGGTTCCCTCCACACAGCTCTTCCTTCACGTTAGCTCTGCAGTAAAGAGCTCACGAAACTAGGCCTTTCTTGGCTCGGGAGGTGAGGACCTGTTTGCAGTCCACTTGTACTGGAGTCTGCAGAGCCCAACCCTTGCTGTGCGAAGGAGGCCTAAAAACACCGTCTGTGGGTCTGCCTTTCCTCCCTCCAAGGAAGACCGCCTGCTTGGCCGCCTTCAAGCTGAAAGGCACATCGGACTGGGAAGTGCTAGTTGGGAAGTCAGTTTTCAAGGCCAATGGCCGCTGGGTGCACGTGTATGCCTAGGGCTCCCACACTGCCCAGAACATCAAGGTTCCCTCCACACAGCTCTTCCCTCACGTTAGCTCTGCAGTAAAGAGCTCACGAAACTAGGCCTTTCTTGGCTCGGGAGGTGAGGACCTGTTTGCAGTCCACTTGTACTGGAGTCTGCAGAGCCCAACCCTTGCTGTGCGAAGGAGGCCTAAAAACACCGTCTGTGGGTCTGCCTTTCCTCCCTCCGAGGAAGACCGCCTGCTCGGCCGCCTTCAAGCTGCAAGTCACATTGTGCTGGGAAGTGCTACCTGGGAAGTCAATTTTCAGGGGCCATGGCTGCTGGCTGCACGATTACAGCTAGGCCTCCCACACTGCCCGGGAACATCAAGGCTCCCTCCACAAAGCTCTTCCGTCACGTTAGCTCTGCAGGAGAGAGCTCGCGAGACTAGGCCTTTCCTGGCTCGGGAAGTGAGGACCTGCTCGCAGCAGTATGGGTCGGGCCTCTCAAGAGCCCCACGTTGCCTGCGTACTGGGGGCATGAAAACGCTCTCTCAGGGGCTGCCTTTCCTCCCTCCAAGGAAGAGAGCCTACCCGGCCGCCTTCTGGCTGAAAGTCACATCGGGCTAGGAAGTGCTACCTGGGAAGTCAGTTTGCAGGGGCAATGGCCGCTGGGTGCACGTGTATGCCTAGGGCTCCCACACTGCCCAGAACATACATCAAGGTTCCCTCCACACAGCTCTTTCCTCACGTTAGCTCTGCAGTAAAGAGCCTACGAAACTAGGCCTTTCTTGGCTCGGGAAGTGAGGACCTGTTTGCAGGCCTCTTCTACTGGCGTCTGCAGAGCCCAACAATGGCTGTGCGAGGGAGGCCTAAAAACACAGTCTGTGGGTCTGCCTTTCCTCCCTCCAAGGAAGACCGCCTGCTTTGCCGCCTTCAAGCTGAAAGTCACATTGTCCTGGGAAGTGCTGCCTGGGAAGTCAGTTTGCAGGGGCAATGGCCGCTGGGTGCACGTGTATGCCTAGGGCTCTCACACTGCCCAGAACATCAAGGCTCCCTCCACACAGCCCTTCCGTCACGTTTGCTCAGCATGAGAGAGCTCGCGAAAGTAGGCCTTTTTTGGCTCGGGAAGTGAGGACCTGTTTGCAGGCCTCTTGTACGGGCGTCTGCAGGGCACCACGCTTGCTGTGCGAGCGAAGCCTAAAAACCCAATCTCTGGGGCTGCCTTTCCTCCCTCCAAGGAAGACAGCCTGCTCGGCCGCCCTGAAGCTGACAGTCACATTGGGCTGGGAAGTGCTACCTGGGAAGTCAGTTTGCAGGGCCCATCGCCGCTGGCTGCACGTTTACAGCTAGGCTTCCCACACTGCCCGAGAACATCAAGGCTCCCTCCACACAGCTCTTCCATCACGTTAGCTCTGCAGGAGAGAGCTCGCGAAACTAGGCCTTTCCTGGCTCGGGAAGTGAGGACCTGTTTGCAGGACTCTTGTACGGAGGTCTGCAGAGCCCCGCACTTGCTGTGCGAGGGAGGCATAAAAACACAGTCTCTGGGGCTGCCTTTCCTCCCTCCAAGGAAGAGAGCCTACCCGGTCACCTTCTGGCTGAAAGTCACATCGGGCTTGGAAGTGCTATTTGGGAAGACTGTTTTCAGGGGCAATGGCCGCTGGGTGCACGTGTATGCCTAGGGCTCCCACACTGCCCAGAACATACATCAAGGTTCCCTCCACACAGCTCTTTCCTCACGTTAGCTCTGCAGTAAAGAGCTCACGAAACTAGGCCTTTCTTGGCTCGGGAAGTGAGGACCTGTTTGCAGGCCTCTTCTACTGGCGTCTGCAGAGCCCAACAATGGCTGTGCGAGGGAGGCCTAAAAACACAGTCTGTGGGTCTGCCTTTCCTCCCTCCAAGGAAGACCGCCTGCTTTGCCGCCTTCAAGCTGAAAGTCACATTGTCCTGGGAAGTGCTGCCTGGGAAGTCAGTTTGCAGGGGCAATGGCCGCTGGGTGCACGTGTATGCCTAGGGCTCTCACACTGCCCAGAACATCAAGGCTCCCTCCACACAGCCCTTCCGTCACGTTTGCTCAGCATGAGAGAGCTCGCGAAAGTAGGCCTTTTTTGGCTCGGGAAGTGAGGACCTGTTTGCAGGCCTCTTGTACGGGCGTCTGCAGGGCACCACGCTTGCTGTGCGAGCGAAGCCTAAAAACCCAATCTCTGGGGCTGCCTTTCCTCCCTCCAAGGAAGACAGCCTGCTCGGCCGCCTTGAAGCTGACAGTCACATTGGGCTGGGAAGTGCTACCTGGGAAGTCAGTTTGCAGGGCCCATCGCCGCTGGCTGCACGTTTACAGCTAGGCTTCCCACACTGCCCGAGAACATCAAGGCTCCCTCCACACAGCTCTTCCATCACGTTAGCTCTGCAGGAGAGAGCTCGCGAAACTAGGCCTTTCCTGGCTCGGGAAGTGAGGACCTGTTTGCAGGACTCTTGTACGGAGGTCTGCAGAGCCCCGCACTTGCTGTGCGAGGGAGGCATAAAAACACAGTCTCTGGGGCTGCCTTTCCTCCCTCCAAGGAAGAGAGCCTACCCGGTCACCTTCTGGCTGAAAGTCACATCGGGCTTGGAAGTGCTATTTGGGAAGACTGTTTTCAGGGGCAATGGCCGCTGGGTGCACGTGTATGCCTAGGGCTCCCACACTGCCCAGAACATCAAGGTTCCCTCCACACAGCTCTTCCGTCACGTTAGCTCTGCAGGAGAGAGATCGCGAAACTAGGCCTTTCTTGGCTCGGGAAGTGAGGACCTGTTTGCCGGCCTCTTGTACTGGTGTCTGCTGAGCCCCACGCTTGCTGTGCGAGGGAGGCCTAAAAACCCAATCTCTGGGGCTGCCTTTTCTGCGTCCAAGGAAGAGAGCCTGCTCGGCCGCCTTCAAGCTGACAGTCACATTGGTCTGAGAAGTGCTAGTTGGGAAGTCAGTTTTCAGGGCCAATGGCCGCTGGGTGCCCCTGTATGCCTAGGGCTCCCATACTGCCAAGAACCTCAAGGTTCCCTCCACACAGCTCTTCCCTTACGTTAGCTCTGCAGTAAGGAGCTCACGAAACTAGGCCTTTCTTGGCTCGGGAAGTGAGGACCTGTTTGCAGTCCACTTGTACTGGAGTCTGCAGAGCCCAACCCTTGCTGTGCGAAGGAGGCCTAAAAACACCGTCTGTGGGTCTGCCTTTCCTCCCTCCAAGGAAGACCGCCTGCTTGGCCGCCTTCAAGCTGAAAGGCACATCGGACTGGGAAGTGCTAGTTGGGAAGTCTGTTTTCAAGGCCAATGGCCGCTGGGTGCACGTGTATGCCTAGGGCTCCCACACTGCCCAGAACATCAAGGTTCCCTCCACACAGCTCTTTCCTCACGTTAGCTCTGCAGTAAAGAGCTCACGAAACTAGGCCTTTCTTGGCTCGGGAAGTGAGGACCTGTTTGCAGGCCTCTTCTACTGGCGTCTGCAGAGCCCAACAATGGCTGTGCGAGGGAGGCCTAAAAACACAGTCTGTGGGTCTGCCTTTCCTCCCTCCAAGGAAGACCGCCTGCTTTGCCGCCTTCAAGCTGAAAGTCACATTGTCCTGGGAAGTGCTGCCTGGGAAGTCAGTTTGCAGGGGCAATGGCCGCTGGGTGCACGTGTATGCCTAGGGCTCTCACACTGCCCAGAACATCAAGGCTCCCTCCACACAGCCCTTCCGTCACGTTTGCTCAGCATGAGAGAGCTCGCGAAAGTAGGCCTTTTTTGGCTCGGGAAGTGAGGACCTGTTTGCAGGCCTCTTGTACGGGCGTCTGCAGGGCACCACGCTTGCTGTGCGAGCGAAGCCTAAAAACCCAATCTCTGGGGCTGCCTTTCCTCCCTCCAAGGAAGACAGCCTGCTCGGCCGCCTTGAAGCTGACAGTCACATTGGGCTGGGAAGTGCTACCTGGGAAGTCAGTTTGCAGGGCCCATCGCCGCTGGCTGCACGTTTACAGCTAGGCTTCCCACACTGCCCGAGAACATCAAGGCTCCCTCCACACAGCTCTTCCATCACGTTAGCTCTGCAGGAGAGTGCTCGCGAAACTAGGCCTTTCCTGGCTCGGGAAGTGAGGACCTGTTTGCAGGACTCTTGTACGGAGGTCTGCAGAGCCCCGCACTTGCTGTGCGAGGGAGGCATAAAAACACAGTCTCTGGGGCTGCCTTTCCTCCCTCCAAGGAAGAGAGCCTACCCGGTCACCTTCTGGCTGAAAGTCACATCGGGCTTGGAAGTGCTATTTGGGAAGACTGTTTTCAGGGGCAATGGCCGCTGGGTGCACGTGTATGCCTAGGGCTCCCACACTGCCCAGAACATCAAGGTTCCCTCCACACAGCTCTTCCGTCACGTTAGCTCTGCAGGAGAGAGATCGCGAAACTAGGCCTTTCTTGGCTCGGGAAGTGAGGACCTGTTTGCCGGCCTCTTGTACTGGTGTCTGCTGAGCCCCACGCTTGCTGTGCGAGGGAGGCCTAAAAACCCAATCTCTGGGGCTGCCTTTTCTGCGTCCAAGGAAGAGAGCCTGCTCGGCCGCCTTCAAGCTGACAGTCACATTGGTCTGAGAAGTGCTAGTTGGGAAGTCAGTTTTCAGGGCCAATGGCCGCTGGGTGCCCCTGTATGCCTAGGGCTCCCATACTGCCAAGAACCTCAAGGTTCCCTCCACACAGCTCTTCCCTTACGTTAGCTCTGCAGTAAGGAGCTCACGAAACTAGGCCTTTCTTGGCTCGGGAAGTGAGGACCTGTTTGCAGTCCACTTGTACTGGAGTCTGCAGAGCCCAACCCTTGCTGTGCGAAGGAGGCCTAAAAACACCGTCTGTGGGTCTGCCTTTCCTCCCTCCAAGGAAGACCGCCTGCTTGGCCGCCTTCAAGCTGAAAGGCACATCGGACTGGGAAGTGCTAGTTGGGAAGTCTGTTTTCAAGGCCAATGGCCGCTGGGTGCACGTGTATGCCTAGGGCTCCCACACTGCCCAGAACATCAAGGTTCCCTCCACACAGCTCTTCCCTCACGTTAGCTCTGCAGTAAAGAGCTCACGAAACTAGGCCTTTCTTGGCTCGGGAAGTGAGGACCTGTTTGCAGGCCTCTTCTACTGGCGTCTGCAGAGCCCAACAATGGCTGTGCGAGGGAGGCCTTAAAACACAGTCTGTGGGTCTGCCTTTCCTCCCTCCAAGGAAGACCGCCTGCTTTGCCGCCTTCAAGCTGAAAGTCACATTGTCCTGGGAAGTGCTGCCTGGGAAGTCAGTTTGCAGGGGCAATGGCCGCTGCGTGCACGTGTATGCCTAGGGCTCTCACACTGCCCAGAACATCAAGGCTCCCTCCACACAGCCCTTCCGTCACGTTTGCTCAGCATGAGAGAGCTCGCGAAAGTAGGCCTTTTTTGGCTCGGGAAGTGAGGACCTGTTTGCAGGCCTCTTGTACGGGCGTCTGCAGGGCACCACGCTTGCTGTGCGAGCGAAGCCTAAAAACCCAATCTCTGGGGCTGCCTTTCCTCCCTCCAAGGAAGACAGCCTGCTCGGCCGCCTTGAAGCTGACAGTCGCATTGGGCTGGGAAGTGCTACCTGGGAAGTCAGTTTGCAGGGCCCATCGCCGCTGGCTGCACGTTTACAGCTAGGCTTCCCACACTGCCCGAGAACATCAAGGCTCCCTCCACACAGCTCTTCCATCACGTTAGCTCTGCAGGAGAGAGCTCGCGAAACTAGGCCTTTCCTGGCTCGGGAAGTGAGGACCTGTTTGCAGGACTCTTGTACGGAGGTCTGCAGAGCCCCGCACTTGCTGTGCGAGGGAGGCATAAAAACACAGTCTCTGGGGCTGCCTTTCCTCCCTCCAAGGAAGAGAGCCTACCCGGTCACCTTCTGGCTGAAAGTCACATCGGGCTTGGAAGTGCTATTTGGGAAGACTGTTTTCAGGGGCAATGGCCGCTGGGTGCACGTGTATGCCTAGGGCTCCCACACTGCCCAGAACATACATCAAGCTTCCCTCCACACAGCTCTTTCCTCACGTTAGCTCTGCAGTAAAGAGCTCACGAAACTAGGCCTTTCTTGGCTCGGGAAGTGAGGACCTGTTTGCAGGCCTCTTCTACTGGCGTCTGCAGAGCCCAACAATGGCTGTGCGAGGGAGGCCTAAAAACACAGTCTGTGGGTCTGCCTTTCCTCCCTCCAAGGAAGACCGCCTGCTTTGCCGCCTTCAAGCTGAAAGTCACATTGTCCTGGGAAGTGCTGCCTGGGAAGTCAGTTTGCAGGGGCAATGGCCGCTGGGTGCACGTGTATGCCTAGGGCTCTCACACTGCCCAGAACATCAAGGCTCCCTCCACACAGCCCTTCCGTCACGTTTGCTCAGCATGAGAGAGCTCGCGAAAGTAGGCCTTTTTTGGCTCGGGAAGTGAGGACCTGTTTGCAGGCCTCTTGTACGGGCGTCTGCAGGGCACCACGCTTGCTGTGCGAGCGAAGCCTAAAAACCCAATCTCTGGGGCTGCCTTTCCTCCCTCCAAGGAAGACAGCCTGCTCGGCCGCCTTGAAGCTGACAGTCACATTGGGCTGGGAAGTGCTACCTGGGAAGTCAGTTTGCAGGGCCCATCGCCGCTGGCTGCACGTTTACAGCTAGGCTTCCCACACTGCCCGAGAACATCATGGCTCCCTCCACACAGCTCTTCCATCACGTTAGCTCTGCAGGAGAGAGCTCGCGAAACTAGGCCTTTCCTGGCTCGGGAAGTGAGGACCTGTTTGCAGGACTCTTGTACGGAGGTCTGCAGAGCCCCGCACTTGCTGTGCGAGGGAGGCATAAAAACACAGTCTCTGGGGCTGCCTTTCCTCCCTCCAAGGAAGAGAGCCTACCCGGTCACCTTCTGGCTGAAAGTCACATCGGGCTTGGAAGTGCTATTTGGGAAGACTGTTTTCAGGGGCAATGGCCGCTGGGTGCACGTGTATGCCTAGGGCTCCCACACTGCCCAGAACATCAAGGTTCCCTCCACACAGCTCTTCCGTCACGTTAGCTCTGCAGGAGAGAGTTCGGGAAACTAGGCCTTTCTTGGCTCGGGAAGTGAGGACCTGTTTGCCGGCCTCTTGTACTGGTGTCTGCTGAGCCCCACGCTTGCTGTGCGAGGGAGGCCTAAAAACCCAATCTCTGGGGCTGCCTTTTCTGCGTCCAAGGAAGAGAGCCTGCTCGGCCGCCTTCAAGCTGACAGTCACATTGGTCTGAGAAGTGCTAGTTGGGAAGTCAGTTTTCAGGGCCAATGGCCGCTGGGTGCCCCTGTATGCCTAGGGCTCCCATACTGCCAAGAACCTCAAGGTTCCCTCCACACAGCTCTTCCCTTACGTTAGCTCTGCAGTAAGGAGCTCACGAAACTAGGCCTTTCTTGGCTCGGGAAGTGAGGACCTGTTTGCAGTCCACTTGTACTGGAGTCTGCAGAGCCCAACCCTTGCTGTGCGAAGGAGGCCTAAAAACACCGTCTGTGGGTCTGCCTTTCCTCCCTCCAAGGAAGACCGCCTGCTTGGCCGCCTTCAAGCTGAAAGGCACATCGGACTGGGAAGTGCTAGTTGGGAAGTCTGTTTTCAAGGCCAATGGCCGCTGGGTGCACGTGTATGCCTAGGGCTCCCACACTGCCCAGAACATCAAGGTTCCCTCCACACAGCTCTTTCCTCACGTTAGCTCTGCAGTAAAGAGCTCACGAAACTAGGCCTTTCTTGGCTCGGGAAGTGAGGACCTGTTTGCAGGCCTCTTCTACTGGCGTCTGCAGAGCCCAACAATGGCTGTGCGAGGGAGGCCTAAAAACACAGTCTGTGGGTCTGCCTTTGCTCCCTCCAAGGAAGACCGCCTGCTTTGCCGCCTTCAAGCTGAAAGTCACATTGTCCTGGGAAGTGCTGCCTGGGAAGTCAGTTTGCAGGGGCAATGGCCGCTGGGTGCACGTGTATGCCTAGGGCTCTCACACTGCCCAGAACATCAAGGCTCCCTCCACACAGCCCTTCCGTCACGTTTGCTCAGCATGAGAGAGCTCGCGAAAGTAGGCCTTTTTTGGCTCGGGAAGTGAGGACCTGTTTGCAGGCCTCTTGTACGGGCGTCTGCAGGGCACCACGCTTGCTGTGCGAGCGAAGCCTAAAAACCCAATCTCTGGGGCTGCCTTTCCTCCCTCCAAGGAAGACAGCCTGCTCGGCCGCCTTGAAGCTGACAGTCACATTGGGCTGGGAAGTGCTACCTGGGAAGTCAGTTTGCAGGGCCCATCGCCGCTGGCTGCACGTTTACAGCTAGGCTTCCCACACTGCCCGAGAACATCAAGGCTCCCTCCACACAGCTCTTCCATCACGTTAGCTCTGCAGGAGAGAGCTCGCGAAACTAGGCCTTTCCTGGCTCGGGAAGTGAGGACCTGTTTGCAGGACTCTTGTACGGAGGTCTGCAGAGCCCCGCACTTGCTGTGCGAGGGAGGCATAAAAACACAGTCTCTGGGGCTGCCTTTCCTCCCTCCAAGGAAGAGAGCCTACCCGGTCACCTTCTGGCTGAAAGTCACATCGGGCTTGGAAGTGCTATTTGGGAAGACTGTTTTCAGGGGCAATGGCCGCTGGGTGCACGTGTATGCCTAGGGCTCCCACACTGCCCAGAACATACATCAAGGTTCCCTCCACACAGCTCTTTCCTCACGTTAGCTCTGCAGTAAAGAGCTCACGAAACTAGGCCTTTCTTGGCTCGGGAAGTGAGGACCTGTTTGCAGGCCTCTTCTACTGGCGTCTGCAGAGCCCAACAATGGCTGTGCGAGGGAGGCCTAAAAACACAGTCTGTGGGTCTGCCTTTCCTCCCTCCAAGGAAGACCGCCTGCTTTGCCGCCTTCAAGCTGAAAGTCACATTGTCCTGGGAAGTGCTGCCTGGGAAGTCAGTTTGCAGGGGCAATGGCCGCTGGGTGCACGTGTATGCCTAGGGCTCTCACACTGCCCAGAACATCAAGGCTCCCTCCACACAGCCCTTCCGTCACGTTTGCTCAGCATGAGAGAGCTCGCGAAAGTAGGCCTTTTTTGGCTCGGGAAGTGAGGACCTGTTTGCAGGCCTCTTGTACGGGCGTCTGCAGGGCACCACGCTTGCTGTGCGAGCGAAGCCTAAAAACCCAATCTCTGGGGCTGCCTTTCCTCCCTCCAAGGAAGACAGCCTGCTCGGCCGCCTTGAAGCTGACAGTCACATTGGGCTGGGAAGTGCTACCTGGGAAGTCAGTTTGCAGGGCCCATCGCCGCTGGCTGCACGTTTACAGCTAGGCTTCCCACACTGCCCGAGAACATCAAGGCTCCCTCCACACAGCTCTTCCATCACGTTAGCTCTGCAGGAGAGAGCTCGCGAAACTAGGCCTTTCCTGGCTCGGGAAGTGAGGACCTGTTTGCAGGACTCTTGTACGGAGGTCTGCAGAGCCCCGCACTTGCTGTGCGAGGGAGGCATAAAAACACAGTCTCTGGGGCTGCCTTTCCTCCCTCCAAGGAAGAGAGCCTACCCGGTCACCTTCTGGCTGAAAGTCACATCGGGCTTGGAAGTGCTATTTGGGAAGACTGTTTTCAGGGGCAATGGCCGCTGGGTGCACGTGTATGCCTAGGGCTCCCACACTGCCCAGAACATCAAGGTTCCCTCCACACAGCTCTTCCGTCACGTTAGCTCTGCAGGAGAGAGATCGCGAAACTAGGCCTTTCTTGGCTCGGGAAGTGAGGACCTGTTTGCCGGCCTCTTGTACTGGTGTCTGCTGAGCCCCACGCTTGCTGTGCGAGGGAGGCCTAAAAACCCAATCTCTGGGGCTGCCTTTTCTGCGTCCAAGGAAGAGAGCCTGCTCGGCCGCCTTCAAGCTGACAGTCACATTGGTCTGAGAAGTGCTAGTTGGGAAGTCAGTTTTCAGGGCCAATGGCCGCTGGGTGCCCCTGTATGCCTAGGGCTCCCATACTGCCAAGAACCTCAAGGTTCCCTCCACACAGCTCTTCCCTTATGTTAGCTCTGCAGTAAGGAGCTCACGAAACTAGGCCTTTCTTGGCTCGGGAAGTGAGGACCTGTTTGCAGTCCACTTGTACTGGAGTCTGCAGAGCCCAACCCTTGCTGTGCGAAGGAGGCCTAAAAACACCGTCTGTGGGTCTGCCTTTCCTCCCTCCAAGGAAGACCGCCTGCTTGGCCGCCTTCAAGCTGAAAGGCACATCGGACTGGGAAGTGCTAGTTGGGAAGTCTGTTTTCAAGGCCAATGGCCGCTGGGTGCACGTGTATGCCTAGGGCTCCCACACTGCCCAGAACATCAAGGTTCCCTCCACACAGCTCTTTCCTCACGTTAGCTCTGCAGTAAAGAGCTCACGAAACTAGGCCTTTCTTGGCTCGGGAAGTGAGGACCTGTTTGCAGGCCTCTTCTACTGGCGTCTGCAGAGCCCAACAATGGCTGTGCGAGGGAGGCCTAAAAACACAGTCTGTGGGTCTGCCTTTCCTCCCTCCAAGGAAGACCGCCTGCTTTGCCGCCTTCAAGCTGAAAGTCACATTGTCCTGGGAAGTGCTGCCTGGGAAGTCAGTTTGCAGGGGCAATGGCCGCTGGGTGCACGTGTATGCCTAGGGCTCTCACACTGCCCAGAACATCAAGGCTCCCTCCACACAGCCCTTCCGTCACGTTTGCTCAGCATGAGAGAGCTCGCGAAAGTAGGCCTTTTTTGGCTCGGGAAGTGAGGACCTGTTTGCAGGCCTCTTGTACGGGCGTCTGCAGGGCACCACGCTTGCTGTGCGAGCGAAGCCTAAAAACCCAATCTCTGGGGCTGCCTTTCCTCCCTCCAAGGAAGACAGCCTGCTCGGCCGCCTTGAAGCTGACAGTCACATTGGGCTGGGAAGTGCTACCTGGGAAGTCAGTTTGCAGGGCCCATCGCCGCTGGCTGCACGTTTACAGCTAGGCTTCCCACACTGCCCGAGAACATCAAGGCTCCCTCCACACAGCTCTTCCATCACGTTAGCTCTGCAGGAGAGAGCTCGCGAAACTAGGCCTTTCCTGGCTCGGGAAGTGAGGACCTGTTTGCAGGACTCTTGTACGGAGGTCTGCAGAGCCCCGCACTTGCTGTGCGAGGGAGGCATAAAAACACAGTCTCTGGGGCTGCCTTTCCTCCCTCCAAGGAAGAGAGCCTACCCGGTCACCTTCTGGCTGAAAGTCACATCGGGCTTGGAAGTGCTATTTGGGAAGACTGTTTTCAGGGGCAATGGCCGCTGGGTGCACGTGTATGCCTAGGGCTCCCACACTGCCCAGAACATCAAGGTTCCCTCCACACAGCTCTTCCGTCACGTTAGCTCTGCAGGAGAGAGATCGCGAAACTAGGCCTTTCTTGGCTCGGGAAGTGAGGACCTGTTTGCCGGCCTCTTGTACTGGTGTCTGCTGAGCCCCACGCTTGCTGTGCGAGGGAGGCCTAAAAACCCAATCTCTGGGGCTGCCTTTTCTGCGTCCAAGGAAGAGAGCCTGCTCGGCCGCCTTCAAGCTGACAGTCACATTGGTCTGAGAAGTGCTAGTTGGGAAGTCAGTTTTCAGGGCCAATGGCCGCTGGGTGCCCCTGTATGCCTAGGGCTCCCATACTGCCAAGAACCTCAAGGTTCCCTCCACACAGCTCTTCCCTTATGTTAGCTCTGCAGTAAGGAGCTCACGAAACTAGGCCTTTCTTGGCTCGGGAAGTGAGGACCTGTTTGCAGTCCACTTGTACTGGAGTCTGCAGAGCCCAACCCTTGCTGTGCGAAGGAGGCCTAAAAACACCGTCTGTGGGTCTGCCTTTCCTCCCTCCAAGGAAGACCGCCTGCTTGGCCGCCTTCAAGCTGAAAGGCACATCGGACTGGGAAGTGCTAGTTGGGAAGTCTGTTTTCAAGGCCAATGGCCGCTGGGTGCACGTGTATGCCTAGGGCTCCCAAACTGCCCAGAACATCAAGGTTCCCTCCACACAGCTCTTCCCTCACGTTAGCTCTGCAGTAAAGAGCTCACGAAACTAGGCCTTTCTTGGCTCGGGAAGTGAGGACCTGTTTGCAGGCCTCTTCTACTGGCGTCTGCAGAGCCCAACAATGGCTGTGCGAGGGAGGCCTTAAAACACAGTCTGTGGGTCTGCCTTTCCTCCCTCCAAGGAAGACCGCCTGCTTTGCCGCCTTCAAGCTGAAAGTCACATTGTCCTGGGAAGTGCTGCCTGGGAAGTCAGTTTGCAGGGGCAATGGCCGCTGGGTGCACGTGTATGCCTAGGGCTCTCACACTGCCCAGAACATCAAGGCTCCCTCCACACAGCCCTTCCGTCACGTTTGCTCAGCATGAGAGAGCTCGCGAAAGTAGGCCTTTTTTGGCTCGGGAAGTGAGGACCTGTTTGCAGGCCTCTTGTACGGGCGTCTGCAGGGCACCACGCTTGCTGTGCGAGCGAAGCCTAAAAACCCAATCTCTGGGGCTGCCTTTCCTCCCTCCAAGGAAGACAGCCTGCTCGGCCGCCTTGAAGCTGACAGTCACATTGGGCTGGGAAGTGCTACCTGGGAAGTCAGTTTGCAGGGCCCATCGCCGCTGGCTGCACGTTTACAGCTAGGCTTCCCACACTGCCCGAGAACATCAAGGCTCCCTCCACACAGCTCTTCCATCACGTTAGCTCTGCAGGAGAGAGCTCGCGAAACTAGGCCTTTCCTGGCTCGGGAAGTGAGGACCTGTTTGCAGGACTCTTGTACGGAGGTCTGCAGAGCCCCGCACTTGCTGTGCGAGGGAGGCATAAAAACACAGTCTCTGGGGCTGCCTTTCCTCCCTCCAAGGAAGAGAGCCTACCCGGTCACCTTCTGGCTGAAAGTCACATCGGGCTTGGAAGTGCTATTTGGGAAGACTGTTTTCAGGGGCAATGGCCGCTGGGTGCACGTGTATGCCTAGGGCTCCCACACTGCCCAGAACATCAAGGTTCCCTCCACACAGCTCTTCCGTCACGTTAGCTCTGCAGGAGAGAGATCGCGAAACTAGGCCTTTCTTGGCTCGGGAAGTGAGGACCTGTTTGCCGGCCTCTTGTACTGGTGTCTGCTGAGCCCCACGCTTGCTGTGCGAGGGAGGCCTAAAAACCCAATCTCTGGGGCTGCCTTTTCTGCGTCCAAGGAAGAGAGCCTGCTCGGCCGCCTTCAAGCTGACAGTCACATTGGTCTGAGAAGTGCTAGTTGGGAAGTCAGTTTTCAGGGCCAATGGCCGCTGGGTGCCCCTGTATGCCTAGGGCTCCCATACTGCCAAGAACCTCAAGGTTCCCTCCACACAGCTCTTCCCTTATGTTAGCTCTGCAGTAAGGAGCTCACGAAACTAGGCCTTTCTTGGCTCGGGAAGTGAGGACCTGTTTGCAGTCCACTTGTACTGGAGTCTGCAGAGCCCAACCCTTGCTGTGCGAAGGAGGCCTAAAAACACCGTCTGTGGGTCTGCCTTTCCTCCCTCCAAGGAAGACCGCCTGCTTGGCCGCCTTCAAGCTGAAAGGCACATCGGACTGGGAAGTGCTAGTTGGGAAGTCTGTTTTCAAGGCCAATGGCCGCTGGGTGCACGTGTATGCCTAGGGCTCCCAAACTGCCCAGAACATCAAGGTTCCCTCCACACAGCTCTTCCCTCACGTTAGCTCTGCAGTAAAGAGCTCACGAAACTAGGCCTTTCTTGGCTCGGGAAGTGAGGACCTGTTTGCAGGCCTCTTCTACTGGCGTCTGCAGAGCCCAACAATGGCTGTGCGAGGGAGGCCTTAAAACACAGTCTGTGGGTCTGCCTTTCCTCCCTCCAAGGAAGACCGCCTGCTTTGCCGCCTTCAAGCTGAAAGTCACATTGTCCTGGGAAGTGCTGCCTGGGAAGTCAGTTTGCAGGGGCAATGGCCGCTGGGTGCACGTGTATGCCTAGGGCTCTCACACTGCCCAGAACATCAAGGCTCCCTCCACACAGCCCTTCCGTCACGTTTGCTCAGCATGAGAGAGCTCGCGAAAGTAGGCCTTTTTTGGCTCGGGAAGTGAGGACCTGTTTGCAGGCCTCTTGTACTGTCATCTGCAGAGCCCCACACTTGCTGTGCGAGGCAGGCATAAAAACACAGTCTCTGGGGCTGCCTTTCCTCCCTCCAAGGAAGAGAGCCTGCTCGGCCGCCTTCAAGCTGACAGTCACCTTGGGCTGGGAAGTGCTAGTTGCGAAGTCAGTTTTCACCGGCAATGGCCGCTGGGTGCATGTGTATGCCTATGGCTCCCACACTGCCCAGAACATCAAGGTTCCCTCCACACAGCTCTTCCTTCACGTTAGCTCTGCAGTAAAGAGCTCACGAAACTAGGCCTTTCTTGGCTCGGGAGGTGAGGACCTGTTTGCAGTCCACTTGTACTGGAGTCTGCAGAGCCCAACCCTTGCTGTGCGAAGGAGGCCTAAAAACACCGTCTGTGGGTCTGCCTTTCCTCCCTCCAAGGAAGACCGCCTGCTTGGCCGCCTTCAAGCTGAAAGGCACATCGGACTGGGAAGTGCTAGTTGGGAAGTCAGTTTTCAAGGCCAATGGCCGCTGGGTGCACGTGTATGCCTAGGGCTCCCACACTGCCCAGAACATCAAGGTTCCCTCCACACAGCTCTTCCCTCACGTTAGCTCTGCAGTAAAGAGCTCACGAAACTAGGCCTTTCTTGGCTCGGGAGGTGAGGACCTGTTTGCAGTCCACTTGTACTGGAGTCTGCAGAGCCCAACCCTTGCTGTGCGAAGGAGGCCTAAAAACACCGTCTGTGGGTCTGCCTTTCCTCCCTCCGAGGAAGACCGCCTGCTCGGCCGCCTTCAAGCTGCAAGTCACATTGTGCTGGGAAGTGCTACCTGGGAAGTCAATTTTCAGGGGCCATGGCTGCTGGCTGCACGATTACAGCTAGGCCTCCCACACTGCCCGGGAACATCAAGGCTCCCTCCACAAAGCTCTTCCGTCACGTTAGCTCTGCAGGAGAGAGCTCGCGAGACTAGGCCTTTCCTGGCTCGGGAAGTGAGGACCTGCTCGCAGCAGTATGGGTCGGGCCTCTCAAGAGCCCCACGTTGCCTGCGTACTGGGGGCATGAAAACGCTCTCTCAGGGGCTGCCTTTCCTCCCTCCAAGGAAGAGAGCCTACCCGGCCGCCTTCTGGCTGAAAGTCACATCGGGCTAGGAAGTGCTACCTGGGAAGTCAGTTTGCAGGGGCAATGGCCGCTGGGTGCACGTGTATGCCTAGGGCTCCCACACTGCCCAGAACATACATCAAGGTTCCCTCCACACAGCTCTTTCCTCACGTTAGCTCTGCAGTAAAGAGCCTACGAAACTAGGCCTTTCTTGGCTCGGGAAGTGAGGACCTGTTTGCAGGCCTCTTCTACTGGCGTCTGCAGAGCCCAACAATGGCTGTGCGAGGGAGGCCTAAAAACACAGTCTGTGGGTCTGCCTTTCCTCCCTCCAAGGAAGACCGCCTGCTTTGCCGCCTTCAAGCTGAAAGTCACATTGTCCTGGGAAGTGCTGCCTGGGAAGTCAGTTTGCAGGGGCAATGGCCGCTGGGTGCACGTGTATGCCTAGGGCTCTCACACTGCCCAGAACATCAAGGCTCCCTCCACACAGCCCTTCCGTCACGTTTGCTCAGCATGAGAGAGCTCGCGAAAGTAGGCCTTTTTTGGCTCGGGAAGTGAGGACCTGTTTGCAGGCCTCTTGTACGGGCGTCTGCAGGGCACCACGCTTGCTGTGCGAGCGAAGCCTAAAAACCCAATCTCTGGGGCTGCCTTTCCTCCCTCCAAGGAAGACAGCCTGCTCGGCCGCCCTGAAGCTGACAGTCACATTGGGCTGGGAAGTGCTACCTGGGAAGTCAGTTTGCAGGGCCCATCGCCGCTGGCTGCACGTTTACAGCTAGGCTTCCCACACTGCCCGAGAACATCAAGGCTCCCTCCACACAGCTCTTCCATCACGTTAGCTCTGCAGGAGAGAGCTCGCGAAACTAGGCCTTTCCTGGCTCGGGAAGTGAGGACCTGTTTGCAGGACTCTTGTACGGAGGTCTGCAGAGCCCCGCACTTGCTGTGCGAGGGAGGCATAAAAACACAGTCTCTGGGGCTGCCTTTCCTCCCTCCAAGGAAGAGAGCCTACCCGGTCACCTTCTGGCTGAAAGTCACATCGGGCTTGGAAGTGCTATTTGGGAAGACTGTTTTCAGGGGCAATGGCCGCTGGGTGCACGTGTATGCCTAGGGCTCCCACACTGCCCAGAACATACATCAAGGTTCCCTCCACACAGCTCTTTCCTCACGTTAGCTCTGCAGTAAAGAGCTCACGAAACTAGGCCTTTCTTGGCTCGGGAAGTGAGGACCTGTTTGCAGGCCTCTTCTACTGGCGTCTGCAGAGCCCAACAATGGCTGTGCGAGGGAGGCCTAAAAACACAGTCTGTGGGTCTGCCTTTCCTCCCTCCAAGGAAGACCGCCTGCTTTGCCGCCTTCAAGCTGAAAGTCACATTGTCCTGGGAAGTGCTGCCTGGGAAGTCAGTTTGCAGGGGCAATGGCCGCTGGGTGCACGTGTATGCCTAGGGCTCTCACACTGCCCAGAACATCAAGGCTCCCTCCACACAGCCCTTCCGTCACGTTTGCTCAGCATGAGAGAGCTCGCGAAAGTAGGCCTTTTTTGGCTCGGGAAGTGAGGACCTGTTTGCAGGCCTCTTGTACGGGCGTCTGCAGGGCACCACGCTTGCTGTGCGAGCGAAGCCTAAAAACCCAATCTCTGGGGCTGCCTTTCCTCCCTCCAAGGAAGACAGCCTGCTCGGCCGCCTTGAAGCTGACAGTCACATTGGGCTGGGAAGTGCTACCTGGGAAGTCAGTTTGCAGGGCCCATCGCCGCTGGCTGCACGTTTACAGCTAGGCTTCCCACACTGCCCGAGAACATCAAGGCTCCCTCCACACAGCTCTTCCATCACGTTAGCTCTGCAGGAGAGAGCTCGCGAAACTAGGCCTTTCCTGGCTCGGGAAGTGAGGACCTGTTTGCAGGACTCTTGTACGGAGGTCTGCAGAGCCCCGCACTTGCTGTGCGAGGGAGGCATAAAAACACAGTCTCTGGGGCTGCCTTTCCTCCCTCCAAGGAAGAGAGCCTACCCGGTCACCTTCTGGCTGAAAGTCACATCGGGCTTGGAAGTGCTATTTGGGAAGACTGTTTTCAGGGGCAATGGCCGCTGGGTGCACGTGTATGCCTAGGGCTCCCACACTGCCCAGAACATCAAGGTTCCCTCCACACAGCTCTTCCGTCACGTTAGCTCTGCAGGAGAGAGATCGCGAAACTAGGCCTTTCTTGGCTCGGGAAGTGAGGACCTGTTTGCCGGCCTCTTGTACTGGTGTCTGCTGAGCCCCACGCTTGCTGTGCGAGGGAGGCCTAAAAACCCAATCTCTGGGGCTGCCTTTTCTGCGTCCAAGGAAGAGAGCCTGCTCGGCCGCCTTCAAGCTGACAGTCACATTGGTCTGAGAAGTGCTAGTTGGGAAGTCAGTTTTCAGGGCCAATGGCCGCTGGGTGCCCCTGTATGCCTAGGGCTCCCATACTGCCAAGAACCTCAAGGTTCCCTCCACACAGCTCTTCCCTTATGTTAGCTCTGCAGTAAGGAGCTCACGAAACTAGGCCTTTCTTGGCTCGGGAAGTGAGGACCTGTTTGCAGTCCACTTGTACTGGAGTCTGCAGAGCCCAACCCTTGCTGTGCGAAGGAGGCCTAAAAACACCGTCTGTGGGTCTGCCTTTCCTCCCTCCAAGGAAGACCGCCTGCTTGGCCGCCTTCAAGCTGAAAGGCACATCGGACTGGGAAGTGCTAGTTGGGAAGTCTGTTTTCAAGGCCAATGGCCGCTGGGTGCACGTGTATGCCTAGGGCTCCCAAACTGCCCAGAACATCAAGGTTCCCTCCACACAGCTCTTCCCTCACGTTAGCTCTGCAGTAAAGAGCTCACGAAACTAGGCCTTTCTTGGCTCGGGAAGTGAGGACCTGTTTGCAGGCCTCTTCTACTGGCGTCTGCAGAGCCCAACAATGGCTGTGCGAGGGAGGCCTTAAAACACAGTCTGTGGGTCTGCCTTTCCTCCCTCCAAGGAAGACCGCCTGCTTTGCCGCCTTCAAGCTGAAAGTCACATTGTCCTGGGAAGTGCTGCCTGGGAAGTCAGTTTGCAGGGGCAATGGCCGCTGGGTGCACGTGTATGCCTAGGGCTCTCACACTGCCCAGAACATCAAGGCTCCCTCCACACAGCCCTTCCGTCACGTTTGCTCAGCATGAGAGAGCTCGCGAAAGTAGGCCTTTTTTGGCTCGGGAAGTGAGGACCTGTTTGCAGGCCTCTTGTACTGTCATCTGCAGAGCCCCACACTTGCTGTGCGAGGCAGGCATAAAAACACAGTCTCTGGGGCTGCCTTTCCTCCCTCCAAGGAAGAGAGCCTGCTCGGCCGCCTTCAAGCTGACAGTCACCTTGGGCTGGGAAGTGCTAGTTGCGAAGTCAGTTTTCACCGGCAATGGCCGCTGGGTGCATGTGTATGCCTATGGCTCCCACACTGCCCAGAACATCAAGGTTCCCTCCACACAGCTCTTCCTTCACGTTAGCTCTGCAGTAAAGAGCTCACGAAACTAGGCCTTTCTTGGCTCGGGAGGTGAGGACCTGTTTGCAGTCCACTTGTACTGGAGTCTGCAGAGCCCAACCCTTGCTGTGCGAAGGAGGCCTAAAAACACCGTCTGTGGGTCTGCCTTTCCTCCCTCCAAGGAAGACCGCCTGCTTGGCCGCCTTCAAGCTGAAAGGCACATCGGACTGGGAAGTGCTAGTTGGGAAGTCAGTTTTCAAGGCCAATGGCCGCTGGGTGCACGTGTATGCCTAGGGCTCCCACACTGCCCAGAACATCAAGGTTCCCTCCACACAGCTCTTCCCTCACGTTAGCTCTGCAGTAAAGAGCTCACGAAACTAGGCCTTTCTTGGCTCGGGAGGTGAGGACCTGTTTGCAGTCCACTTGTACTGGAGTCTGCAGAGCCCAACCCTTGCTGTGCGAAGGAGGCCTAAAAACACCGTCTGTGGGTCTGCCTTTCCTCCCTCCGAGGAAGACCGCCTGCTCGGCCGCCTTCAAGCTGCAAGTCACATTGTGCTGGGAAGTGCTACCTGGGAAGTCAATTTTCAGGGGCCATGGCTGCTGGCTGCACGATTACAGCTAGGCCTCCCACACTGCCCGGGAACATCAAGGCTCCCTCCACAAAGCTCTTCCGTCACGTTAGCTCTGCAGGAGAGAGCTCGCGAGACTAGGCCTTTCCTGGCTCGGGAAGTGAGGACCTGCTCGCAGCAGTATGGGTCGGGCCTCTCAAGAGCCCCACGTTGCCTGCGTACTGGGGGCATGAAAACGCTCTCTCAGGGGCTGCCTTTCCTCCCTCCAAGGAAGAGAGCCTACCCGGCCGCCTTCTGGCTGAAAGTCACATCGGGCTAGGAAGTGCTACCTGGGAAGTCAGTTTGCAGGGGCAATGGCCGCTGGGTGCACGTGTATGCCTAGGGCTCCCACACTGCCCAGAACATACATCAAGGTTCCCTCCACACAGCTCTTTCCTCACGTTAGCTCTGCAGTAAAGAGCCTACGAAACTAGGCCTTTCTTGGCTCGGGAAGTGAGGACCTGTTTGCAGGCCTCTTCTACTGGCGTCTGCAGAGCCCAACAATGGCTGTGCGAGGGAGGCCTAAAAACACAGTCTGTGGGTCTGCCTTTCCTCCCTCCAAGGAAGACCGCCTGCTTTGCCGCCTTCAAGCTGAAAGTCACATTGTCCTGGGAAGTGCTGCCTGGGAAGTCAGTTTGCAGGGGCAATGGCCGCTGGGTGCACGTGTATGCCTAGGGCTCTCACACTGCCCAGAACATCAAGGCTCCCTCCACACAGCCCTTCCGTCACGTTTGCTCAGCATGAGAGAGCTCGCGAAAGTAGGCCTTTTTTGGCTCGGGAAGTGAGGACCTGTTTGCAGGCCTCTTGTACGGGCGTCTGCAGGGCACCACGCTTGCTGTGCGAGCGAAGCCTAAAAACCCAATCTCTGGGGCTGCCTTTCCTCCCTCCAAGGAAGACAGCCTGCTCGGCCGCCCTGAAGCTGACAGTCACATTGGGCTGGGAAGTGCTACCTGGGAAGTCAGTTTGCAGGGCCCATCGCCGCTGGCTGCACGTTTACAGCTAGGCTTCCCACACTGCCCGAGAACATCAAGGCTCCCTCCACACAGCTCTTCCATCACGTTAGCTCTGCAGGAGAGAGCTCGCGAAACTAGGCCTTTCCTGGCTCGGGAAGTGAGGACCTGTTTGCAGGACTCTTGTACGGAGGTCTGCAGAGCCCCGCACTTGCTGTGCGAGGGAGGCATAAAAACACAGTCTCTGGGGCTGCCTTTCCTCCCTCCAAGGAAGAGAGCCTACCCGGTCACCTTCTGGCTGAAAGTCACATCGGGCTTGGAAGTGCTATTTGGGAAGACTGTTTTCAGGGGCAATGGCCGCTGGGTGCACGTGTATGCCTAGGGCTCCCACACTGCCCAGAACATACATCAAGGTTCCCTCCACACAGCTCTTTCCTCACGTTAGCTCTGCAGTAAAGAGCTCACGAAACTAGGCCTTTCTTGGCTCGGGAAGTGAGGACCTGTTTGCAGGCCTCTTCTACTGGCGTCTGCAGAGCCCAACAATGGCTGTGCGAGGGAGGCCTAAAAACACAGTCTGTGGGTCTGCCTTTCCTCCCTCCAAGGAAGACCGCCTGCTTTGCCGCCTTCAAGCTGAAAGTCACATTGTCCTGGGAAGTGCTGCCTGGGAAGTCAGTTTGCAGGGGCAATGGCCGCTGGGTGCACGTGTATGCCTAGGGCTCTCACACTGCCCAGAACATCAAGGCTCCCTCCACACAGCCCTTCCGTCACGTTTGCTCAGCATGAGAGAGCTCGCGAAAGTAGGCCTTTTTTGGCTCGGGAAGTGAGGACCTGTTTGCAGGCCTCTTGTACGGGCGTCTGCAGGGCACCACGCTTGCTGTGCGAGCGAAGCCTAAAAACCCAATCTCTGGGGCTGCCTTTCCTCCCTCCAAGGAAGACAGCCTGCTCGGCCGCCTTGAAGCTGACAGTCACATTGGGCTGGGAAGTGCTACCTGGGAAGTCAGTTTGCAGGGCCCATCGCCGCTGGCTGCACGTTTACAGCTAGGCTTCCCACACTGCCCGAGAACATCAAGGCTCCCTCCACACAGCTCTTCCATCACGTTAGCTCTGCAGGAGAGAGCTCGCGAAACTAGGCCTTTCCTGGCTCGGGAAGTGAGGACCTGTTTGCAGGACTCTTGTACGGAGGTCTGCAGAGCCCCGCACTTGCTGTGCGAGGGAGGCATAAAAACACAGTCTCTGGGGCTGCCTTTCCTCCCTCCAAGGAAGAGAGCCTACCCGGTCACCTTCTGGCTGAAAGTCACATCGGGCTTGGAAGTGCTATTTGGGAAGACTGTTTTCAGGGGCAATGGCCGCTGGGTGCACGTGTATGCCTAGGGCTCCCACACTGCCCAGAACATCAAGGTTCCCTCCACACAGCTCTTCCGTCACGTTAGCTCTGCAGGAGAGAGATCGCGAAACTAGGCCTTTCTTGGCTCGGGAAGTGAGGACCTGTTTGCCGGCCTCTTGTACTGGTGTCTGCTGAGCCCCACGCTTGCTGTGCGAGGGAGGCCTAAAAACCCAATCTCTGGGGCTGCCTTTTCTGCGTCCAAGGAAGAGAGCCTGCTCGGCCGCCTTCAAGCTGACAGTCACATTGGTCTGAGAAGTGCTAGTTGGGAAGTCAGTTTTCAGGGCCAATGGCCGCTGGGTGCCCCTGTATGCCTAGGGCTCCCATACTGCCAAGAACCTCAAGGTTCCCTCCACACAGCTCTTCCCTTACGTTAGCTCTGCAGTAAGGAGCTCACGAAACTAGGCCTTTCTTGGCTCGGGAAGTGAGGACCTGTTTGCAGTCCACTTGTACTGGAGTCTGCAGAGCCCAACCCTTGCTGTGCGAAGGAGGCCTAAAAACACCGTCTGTGGGTCTGCCTTTCCTCCCTCCAAGGAAGACCGCCTGCTTGGCCGCCTTCAAGCTGAAAGGCACATCGGACTGGGAAGTGCTAGTTGGGAAGTCTGTTTTCAAGGCCAATGGCCGCTGGGTGCACGTGTATGCCTAGGGCTCCCACACTGCCCAGAACATCAAGGTTCCCTCCACACAGCTCTTCCCTCACGTTAGCTCTGCAGTAAAGAGCTCACGAAACTAGGCCTTTCTTGGCTCGGGAAGTGAGGACCTGTTTGCAGGCCTCTTCTACTGGCGTCTGCAGAGCCCAACAATGGCTGTGCGAGGGAGGCCTTAAAACACAGTCTGTGGGTCTGCCTTTCCTCCCTCCAAGGAAGACCGCCTGCTTTGCCGCCTTCAAGCTGAAAGTCACATTGTCCTGGGAAGTGCTGCCTGGGAAGTCAGTTTGCAGGGGCAATGGCCGCTGCGTGCACGTGTATGCCTAGGGCTCTCACACTGCCCAGAACATCAAGGCTCCCTCCACACAGCCCTTCCGTCACGTTTGCTCAGCATGAGAGAGCTCGCGAAAGTAGGCCTTTTTTGGCTCGGGAAGTGAGGACCTGTTTGCAGGCCTCTTGTACTGTCATCTGCAGAGCCCCACACTTGCTGTGCGAGGCAGGCATAAAAACACAGTCTCTGGGGCTGCCTTTCCTCCCTCCAGGAAGAGAGCCTGCTCGGCCGCCTTCAAGCTGACAGTCACCTTGGGCTGGGAAGTGCTAGTTGCGAAGTCAGTTTTCACCGGCAATGGCCGCTGGGTGCATGTGTATGCCTATGGCTCCCACACTGCCCAGAACATCAAGGTTCCCTCCACACAGCTCTTCCTTCACGTTAGCTCTGCACTAAAGAGCTCACGAAACTAGGCCTTTCTTGGCTCGGGAGGTGAGGACCTGTTTGCAGTCCACTTGTACTGGAGTCTGCAGAGCCCAACCCTTGCTGTGCGAAGGAGGCCTAAAAACACCGTCTGTGGGTCTGCCTTTCCTCCCTCCAAGGAAGACCGCCTGCTTGGCCGCGTTCAAGCTGAAAGGCACATCGGACTGGGAAGTGCTAGTTGGGAAGTCAGTTTTCAAGGCCAATGGCCGCTGGGTGCACGTGTATGCCTAGGGCTCCCACACTGCCCAGAACATCAAGGTTCCCTCCACACAGCTCTTCCCTCACGTTAGCTCTGCAGTAAAGAGCTCACGAAACTAGGCCTTTCTTGGCTCGGGAGGTGAGGACCTGTTTGCAGGCCTCTTCTACTGGCGTCTGCAGAGCCCAACAATGGCTGTGCGAGGGAGGCCTTAAAACACAGTCTGTGGGTCTGCCTTTCCTCCCTCCAAGGAAGACCGCCTGCTTTGCCGCCTTCAAGCTGAAAGTCACATTGTCCTGGGAAGTGCTGCCTGGGAAGTCAGTTTGCAGGGGCAATGGCCGCTGGGTGCACGTGTATGCCTAGGGCTCTCACACTGCCCAGAACATCAAGGCTCCCTCCACACAGCCCTTCCGTCACGTTTGCTCAGCATGAGAGAGCTCGCGAAAGTAGGCCTTTTTTGGCTCGGGAAGTGAGGACCTGTTTGCAGGCCTCTTGTACTGTCATCTGCAGAGCCCCACACTTGCTGTGCGAGGCAGGCATAAAAACACAGTCTCTGGGGCTGCCTTTCCTCCCTCCAAGGAAGAGAGCCTGCTCGGCCGCCTTCAAGCTGACAGTCACCTTGGGCTGGGAAGTGCTAGTTGCGAAGTCAGTTTTCACCGGCAATGGCCGCTGGGTGCATGTGTATGCCTATGGCTCCCACACTGCCCAGAACATCAAGGTTCCCTCCACACAGCTCTCCCTTCACGTTAGCTCTGCACTAAAGAGCTCACGAAACTAGGCCTTTCTTGGCTCGGGAGGTGAGGACCTGTTTGCAGTCCACTTGTACTGGAGTCTGCAGAGCCCAACCCTTGCTGTGCGAAGGAGGCCTAAAAACACCGTCTGTGGGTCTGCCTTTCCTCCCTCCAAGGAAGACCGCCTGCTTGGCCGCCTTCAAGCTGAAAGGCACATCGGACTGGGAAGTGCTAGTTGGGAAGTCAGTTTTCAAGGCCAATGGCCGCTGGGTGCACGTGTATGCCTAGGGCTCCCACACTGCCCAGAACATCAAGGTTCCCTCCACACAGCTCTTCCCTCACGTTAGCTCTGCAGTAAAGAGCTCACGAAACTAGGCCTTTCTTGGCTCGGGAGGTGAGGACCTGTTTGCAGTCCACTTGTACTGGAGTCTGCAGAGCCCAACACTTGCTGTGCGAAGGAGGCCTAAAAACACCGTCTGTGGGTCTGCCTTTCCTCCCTCCGAGGAAGACCGCCTGCTCGGCCGCCTTCAAGCTGCAAGTCACATTGTGCTGGGAAGTGCTACCTGGGAAGTCAATTTTCAGGGGCCATGGCTGCTGGCTGCACGATTACAGCTAGGCCTCCCACACTGCCCGGGAACATCAAGGCTCCCTCCACAAAGCTCTTCCGTCACGTTAGCTCTGCAGGAGAGAGCTCGCGAGACTAGGCCTTTCCTGGCTCGGGAAGTGAGGACCTGCTCGCAGCAGTATGGGTCGGGCCTCTCAAGAGCCCCACGTTGCCTGCGTACTGGGGGCATGAAAACGCTCTCTCAGGGGCTGCCTTTCCTCCCTCCAAGGAAGAGAGCCTACCCGGCCGCCTTCTGGCTGAAAGTCACATCGGGCTGGGAAGTGCTACCTGGCAAGTCAGTTTGCAGGGGCAATGGCCGCTGGGTGCACGTGTATGCCTAGGGCTCCCACACTGCCCAGAACATACATCAAGGTTCCCTCCACACAGCTCTTTCCTCACGTTAGCTCTGCAGTAAAGAGCCTACGAAACTAGGCCTTTCCTGGCTCGGGAAGTGAGGACCTGTTTGCAGGCCTCTTCTACTGGCGTCTGCAGAGCCCAACAATGGCTGTGCGAGGGAGGCCTAAAAACACAGTCTGTGGGTCTGCCTTTCCTCCCTCCAAGGAAGACCGCCTGCTTTGCCGCCTTCAAGCTGAAAGTCACATTGTCCTGGGAAGTGCTGCCTGGGAAGTCAGTTTGCAGGGGCAATGGCCGCTGGGTGCACGTGTATGCCTAGGGCTCTCACACTGCCCAGAACATCAAGGCTCCCTCCACACAGCCCTTCCGTCACGTTTGCTCAGCATGAGAGAGCTCGCGAAAGTAGGCCTTTTTTGGCTCGGGAAGTGAGGACCTGTTTGCAGGCCTCTTGTACGGGCGTCTGCAGGGCACCACGCTTGCTGTGCGAGCGAAGCCTAAAAACCCAATCTCTGGGGCTGCCTTTCCTCCCTCCAAGGAAGACAGCCTGCTCGGCCGCCTTGAAGCTGACAGTCACATTGGGCTGGGAAGTGCTACCTGGGAAGTCAGTTTGCAGGGCCCATCGCCGCTGGCTGCACGTTTACAGCTAGGCTTCCCACACTGCCCGAGAACATCAAGGCTCCCTCCACACAGCTCTTCCATCACGTTAGCTCTGCAGGAGAGAGCTCGCGAAACTAGGCCTTTCCTGGCTCGGGAAGTGAGGACCTGTTTGCAGGACTCTTGTACGGAGGTCTGCAGAGCCCCGCACTTGCTGTGCGAGGGAGGCATAAAAACACAGTCTCTGGGGCTGCCTTTCCTCCCTCCAAGGAAGAGAGCCTACCCGGTCACCTTCTGGCTGAAAGTCACATCGGGCTTGGAAGTGCTATTTGGGAAGACTGTTTTCAGGGGCAATGGCCGCTGGGTGCACGTGTATGCCTAGGGCTCCCACACTGCCCAGAACATACATCAAGGTTCCCTCCACACAGCTCTTTCCTCACGTTAGCTCTGCAGTAAAGAGCTCACGAAACTAGGCCTTTCTTGGCTCGGGAAGTGAGGACCTGTTTGCAGGCCTCTTCTACTGGCGTCTGCAGAGCCCAACAATGGCTGTGCGAGGGAGGCCTAAAAACACAGTCTGTGGGTCTGCCTTTCCTCCCTCCAAGGAAGACCGCCTGCTTTGCCGCCTTCAAGCTGAAAGTCACATTGTCCTGGGAAGTGCTGCCTGGGAAGTCAGTTTGCAGGGGCAATGGCCGCTGGGTGCACGTGTATGCCTAGGGCTCTCACACTGCCCAGAACATCAAGGCTCCCTCCACACAGCCCTTCCGTCACGTTTGCTCAGCATGAGAGAGCTCGCGAAAGTAGGCCTTTTTTGGCTCGGGAAGTGAGGACCTGTTTGCAGGCCTCTTGTACGGGCGTCTGCAGGGCACCACGCTTGCTGTGCGAGCGAAGCCTAAAAACCCAATCTCTGGGGCTGCCTTTCCTCCCTCCAAGGAAGACAGCCTGCTCGGCCGCCTTGAAGCTGACAGTCACATTGGGCTGGGAAGTGCTACCTGGGAAGTCAGTTTGCAGGGCCCATCGCCGCTGGCTGCACGTTTACAGCTAGGCTTCCCACACTGCCCGAGAACATCAAGGCTCCCTCCACACAGCTCTTCCATCACGTTAGCTCTGCAGGAGAGAGCTCGCGAAACTAGGCCTTTCCTGGCTCGGGAAGTGAGGACCTGTTTGCAGGACTCTTGTACGGAGGTCTGCAGAGCCCCGCACTTGCTGTGCGAGGGAGGCATAAAAACACAGTCTCTGGGGCTGCCTTTCCTCCCTCCAAGGAAGAGAGCCTACCCGGTCACCTTCTGGCTGAAAGTCACATCGGGCTTGGAAGTGCTATTTGGGAAGACTGTTTTCAGGGGCAATGGCCGCTGGGTGCACGTGTATGCCTAGGGCTCCCACACTGCCCAGAACATCAAGGTTCCCTCCACACAGCTCTTCCGTCACGTTAGCTCTGCAGGAGAGAGATCGCGAAACTAGGCCTTTCTTGGCTCGGGAAGTGAGGACCTGTTTGCCGGCCTCTTGTACTGGTGTCTGCTGAGCCCCACGCTTGCTGTGCGAGGGAGGCCTAAAAACCCAATCTCTGGGGCTGCCTTTTCTGCGTCCAAGGAAGAGAGCCTGCTCGGCCGCCTTCAAGCTGACAGTCACATTGGTCTGAGAAGTGCTAGTTGGGAAGTCAGTTTTCAGGGCCAATGGCCGCTGGGTGCCCCTGTATGCCTAGGGCTCCCATACTGCCAAGAACCTCAAGGTTCCCTCCACACAGCTCTTCCCTTATGTTAGCTCTGCAGTAAGGAGCTCACGAAACTAGGCCTTTCTTGGCTCGGGAAGTGAGGACCTGTTTGCAGTCCACTTGTACTGGAGTCTGCAGAGCCCAACCCTTGCTGTGCGAAGGAGGCCTAAAAACACCGTCTGTGGGTCTGCCTTTCCTCCCTCCAAGGAAGACCGCCTGCTTGGCCGCCTTCAAGCTGAAAGGCACATCGGACTGGGAAGTGCTAGTTGGGAAGTCTGTTTTCAAGGCCAATGGCCGCTGGGTGCACGTGTATGCCTAGGGCTCCCACACTGCCCAGAACATCAAGGTTCCCTCCACACAGCTCTTTCCTCACGTTAGCTCTGCAGTAAAGAGCTCACGAAACTAGGCCTTTCTTGGCTCGGGAAGTGAGGACCTGTTTGCAGGCCTCTTCTACTGGCGTCTGCAGAGCCCAACAATGGCTGTGCGAGGGAGGCCTAAAAACACAGTCTGTGGGTCTGCCTTTCCTCCCTCCAAGGAAGACCGCCTGCTTTGCCGCCTTCAAGCTGAAAGTCACATTGTCCTGGGAAGTGCTGCCTGGGAAGTCAGTTTGCAGGGGCAATGGCCGCTGGGTGCACGTGTATGCCTAGGGCTCTCACACTGCCCAGAACATCAAGGCTCCCTCCACACAGCCCTTCCGTCACGTTTGCTCAGCATGAGAGAGCTCGCGAAAGTAGGCCTTTTTTGGCTCGGGAAGTGAGGACCTGTTTGCAGGCCTCTTGTACGGGCGTCTGCAGGGCACCACGCTTGCTGTGCGAGCGAAGCCTAAAAACCCAATCTCTGGGGCTGCCTTTCCTCCCTCCAAGGAAGACAGCCTGCTCGGCCGCCTTGAAGCTGACAGTCACATTGGGCTGGGAAGTGCTACCTGGGAAGTCAGTTTGCAGGGCCCATCGCCGCTGGCTGCACGTTTACAGCTAGGCTTCCCACACTGCCCGAGAACATCAAGGCTCCCTCCACACAGCTCTTCCATCACGTTAGCTCTGCAGGAGAGAGCTCGCGAAACTAGGCCTTTCCTGGCTCGGGAAGTGAGGACCTGTTTGCAGGACTCTTGTACGGAGGTCTGCAGAGCCCCGCACTTGCTGTGCGAGGGAGGCATAAAAACACAGTCTCTGGGGCTGCCTTTCCTCCCTCCAAGGAAGAGAGCCTACCCGGTCACCTTCTGGCTGAAAGTCACATCGGGCTTGGAAGTGCTATTTGGGAAGACTGTTTTCAGGGGCAATGGCCGCTGGGTGCACGTGTATGCCTAGGGCTCCCACACTGCCCAGAACATACATCAAGGTTCCCTCCACACAGCTCTTTCCTCACGTTAGCTCTGCAGTAAAGAGCTCACGAAACTAGGCCTTTCTTGGCTCGGGAAGTGAGGACCTGTTTGCAGGCCTCTTCTACTGGCGTCTGCAGAGCCCAACAATGGCTGTGCGAGGGAGGCCTAAAAACACAGTCTGTGGGTCTGCCTTTGCTCCCTCCAAGGAAGACCGCCTGCTTTGCCGCCTTCAAGCTGAAAGTCACATTGTCCTGGGAAGTGCTGCCTGGGAAGTCAGTTTGCAGGGGCAATGGCCGCTGGGTGCACGTGTATGCCTAGGGCTCTCACACTGCCCAGAACATCAAGGCTCCCTCCACACAGCCCTTCCGTCACGTTTGCTCAGCATGAGAGAGCTCGCGAAAGTAGGCCTTTTTTGGCTCGGGAAGTGAGGACCTGTTTGCAGGCCTCTTGTACGGGCGTCTGCAGGGCACCACGCTTGCTGTGCGAGCGAAGCCTAAAAACCCAATCTCTGGGGCTGCCTTTCCTCCCTCCAAGGAAGACAGCCTGCTCGGCCGCCTTGAAGCTGACAGTCACATTGGGCTGGGAAGTGCTACCTGGGAAGTCAGTTTGCAGGGCCCATCGCCGCTGGCTGCACGTTTACAGCTAGGCTTCCCACACTGCCCGAGAACATCAAGGCTCCCTCCACACAGCTCTTCCATCACGTTAGCTCTGCAGGAGAGAGCTCGCGAAACTAGGCCTTTCCTGGCTCGGGAAGTGAGGACCTGTTTGCAGGACTCTTGTACGGAGGTCTGCAGAGCCCCGCACTTGCTGTGCGAGGGAGGCATAAAAACACAGTCTCTGGGGCTGCCTTTCCTCCCTCCAAGGAAGAGAGCCTACCCGGTCACCTTCTGGCTGAAAGTCACATCGGGCTTGGAAGTGCTATTTGGGAAGACTGTTTTCAGGGGCAATGGCCGCTGGGTGCACGTGTATGCCTAGGGCTCCCACACTGCCCAGAACATCAAGGTTCCCTCCACACAGCTCTTCCGTCACGTTAGCTCTGCAGGAGAGAGATCGCGAAACTAGGCCTTTCTTGGCTCGGGAAGTGAGGACCTGTTTGCCGGCCTCTTGTACTGGTGTCTGCTGAGCCCCACGCTTGCTGTGCGAGGGAGGCCTAAAAACCCAATCTCTGGGGCTGCCTTTTCTGCGTCCAAGGAAGAGAGCCTGCTCGGCCGCCTTCAAGCTGACAGTCACATTGGTCTGAGAAGTGCTAGTTGGGAAGTCAGTTTTCAGGGCCAATGGCCGCTGGGTGCCCCTGTATGCCTAGGGCTCCCATACTGCCAAGAACCTCAAGGTTCCCTCCACACAGCTCTTCCCTTATGTTAGCTCTGCAGTAAGGAGCTCACGAAACTAGGCCTTTCTTGGCTCGGGAAGTGAGGACCTGTTTGCAGTCCACTTGTACTGGAGTCTGCAGAGCCCAACCCTTGCTGTGAGAAGGAGGCCTAAAAACACCGTCTGTGGGTCTGCCTTTCCTCCCTCCAAGGAAGACCGCCTGCTTGGCCGCCTTCAAGCTGAAAGGCACATCGGACTGGGAAGTGCTAGTTGGGAAGTCTGTTTTCAAGGCCAATGGCCGCTGGGTGCACGTGTATGCCTAGGGCTCCCACACTGCCCAGAACATCAAGGTTCCCTCCACACAGCTCTTCCCTCACGTTAGCTCTGCAGTAAAGAGCTCACGAAACTAGGCCTTTCTTGGCTCGGGAGGTGAGGACCTGTTTGCAGTCCACTTGTACTGGAGTCTGCAGAGCCCAACACTTGCTGTGCGAAGGAGGCCTAAAAACACCGTCTGTGGGTCTGCCTTTCCTCCCTCCGAGGAAGACCGCCTGCTCGGCCGCCTTCAAGCTGCAAGTCACATTGTGCTGGGAAGTGCTACCTGGGAAGTCAATTTTCAGGGGCCATGGCTGCTGGCTGCACGATTACAGCTAGGCCTCCCACACTGCCCGGGAACATCAAGGCTCCCTCCACAAAGCTCTTCCGTCACGTTAGCTCTGCAGGAGAGAGCTCGCGAGACTAGGCCTTTCCTGGCTCGGGAAGTGAGGACCTGCTCGCAGCAGTATGGGTCGGGCCTCTCAAGAGCCCCACGTTGCCTGCGTACTGGGGGCATGAAAACGCTCTCTCAGGGGCTGCCTTTCCTCCCTCCAAGGAAGAGAGCCTACCCGGCCGCCTTCTGGCTGAAAGTCACATCGGGCTAGGAAGTGCTACCTGGGAAGTCAGTTTGCAGGGGCAATGGCCGCTGGGTGCACGTGTATGCCTAGGGCTCCCACACTGTCCAGATCATACATCAAGGCTCCCTCCACACAGCTCTTCCATCACGTTAGCTCTGCAGGAGAGAGCTCGCGAAACTAGGCCTTTCCTGGCTCGGGAAGTGAGGACCTGTTTGCAGGACTCTTGTACGGACGTCTGCAGAGCCCCGCACTTGCTGTGCGAGGGAGGCCTAAAAACACCGTCTGTGGGTCTGCCTTTCCTCCCTCCAAGGAAGACCGCCTGCTTGGCCGCCTTCAAGCTGAAAGGCACATCGGACTGGGAAGTGCTAGTTGGGAAGTCTGTTTTCAAGGCCAATGGCCGCTGGGTGCACGTGTATGCCTAGGGCTCCCACACTGCCCAGAACATCAAGGTTCCCTCCACACAGCTCTTCCCTCACGTTAGCTCTGCAGTAAAGAGCTCACGAAACTAGGCCTTTCTTGGCTCGGGAGGTGAGGACCTGTTTGCAGTCCACTTGTACTGGAGTCTGCAGAGCCCAACCCTTGCTGTGCGAAGGAGGCCTAAAAACACCGTCTGTGGGTCTGCCTTTCCTCCCTCCAAGGAAGATCGCCTGCTTTGCCGCCTTCAAGCTGAAAGTCACATTGTCCTGGGAAGTGCTTCCTGGGAAGTCAGTTTGCAGGGGCAATGGCCGCTGGGTGCACGTGTATGCCTAGGGCTCTCACACTGCCCAGAACATCAAGGCTCCCTCCACACAGCCCTTCCGTCACGTTTGCTCAGCATGAGAGAGCTCGTGAAAGTAGGCCTTTTTTGGCTCGGGAAGTGAGGACCTGTTTGCAGGCCTCTTGTACTGTCATCTGCAGAGCCCCACACTTGCTGTGAGAGGCAGGCATAAAAACACAGTCTCTGGGGCTGCCTTTCCTCCCTCCAAGGAAGAGAGCCTGCTCGGCCACCTTCAAGCTGACAGTCACCTTGGGCTGGGAAGTGCTAGTTGCGAAGTCAGTTTTCACCGGCAATGGCCGCTGGGTGCATGTGTATGCCTATGGCTCCCACACTGCCCAGAACATCAAGGTTCCCTCCACACAGCTCTTCCTTCACGTTAGCTCTGCAGTAAAGAGCTCACGAAACTAGGCCTTTCTTGGCTCGGGAGGTGAGGACCTGTTTGCAGTCCACTTGTACTGGAGTCTGCAGAGCCCAACCCTTGCTGTGCGAAGGAGGCCTAAAAACACCGTCTGTGGGTCTGCCTTTCCTCCCTCCAAGGAAGACCGCCTGCTTGGCCGCCTTCAAGCTGAAAGGCACATCGGACTGGGAAGTGCTAGTTGGGAAGTCAGTTTTCAAGGCCAATGGCCGCTGGGTGCACGTGTATGCCTAGGGCTCCCACACTGCTCAGAACATCAAGGTTCCCTCCACACAGCTCTTCCCTCACGTTAGCTCTGCAGTAAAGAGCTCACGAAACTAGGCCTTTCTTGGCTCGGGAGGTGAGGACCTGTTTGCAGTCCACTTGTACTGGAGTCTGCAGAGCCCAACACTTGCTGTGCGAAGGAGGCCTAAAAACACCGTCTGTGGGTCTGCCTTTCCTCCCTCCGAGGAAGACCGCCTGCTCGGCCGCCTTCAAGCTGCAAGTCACATTGTGCTGGGAAGTGCTACCTGGGAAGTCAATTTTCAGGGGCCATGGCTGCTGGCTGCACGATTACAGCTAGGCCTCCCACACTGCCCGGGAACATCAAGGCTCCCTCCACAAAGCTCTTCCGTCACGTTAGCTCTGCAGGAGAGAGCTCGCGAGACTAGGCCTTTCCTGGCTCGGGAAGTGAGGACCTGCTCGCAGCAGTATGGGTCGGGCCTCTCAAGAGCCCCACGTTGCCTGCGTACTGGGGGCATGAAAACGCTCTCTCAGGGGCTGCCTTTCCTCCCTCCAAGGAAGAGAGCCTACCCGGCCGCCTTCTGGCTGAAAGTCACATCGGGCTAGGAAGTGCTACCTGGGAAGTCAGTTTGCAGGGGCAATGGCCGCTGGGTGCACGTGTATGCCTAGGGCTCCCACACTGCCCAGAACATACATCAAGCTTCCCTCCACACAGCTCTTTCCTCACGTTAGCTCTGCAGTAAAGAGCCTACGAAACTAGGCCTTTCTTGGCTCGGGAAGTGAGGACCTGTTTGCAGGCCTCTTCTACTGGCGTCTGCAGAGCCCAACAATGGCTGTGCGAGGGAGGCCTAAAAACACAGTCTGTGGGTCTGCCTTTCCTCCCTCCAAGGAAGACCGCCTGCTTTGCCGCCTTCAAGCTGAAAGTCACATTGTCCTGGGAAGTGCTGCCTGGGAAGTCAGTTTGCAGGGGCAATGGCCGCTGGGTGCACGTGTATGCCTAGGGCTCTCACACTGCCCAGAACATCAAGGCTCCCTCCACACAGCCCTTCCGTCACGTTTGCTCAGCATGAGAGAGCTCGCGAAAGTAGGCCTTTTTTGGCTCGGGAAGTGAGGACCTGTTTGCAGGCCTCTTGTACGGGCGTCTGCAGGGCACCACGCTTGCTGTGCGAGCGAAGCCTAAAAACCCAATCTCTGGGGCTGCCTTTCCTCCCTCCAAGGAAGACAGCCTGCTCGGCCGCCTTGAAGCTGACAGTCACATTGGGCTGGGAAGTGCTACCTGGGAAGTCAGTTTGCAGGGCCCATCGCCGCTGGCTGCACGTTTACAGCTAGGCTTCCCACACTGCCCGAGAACATCAAGGCTCCCTCCACACAGCTCTTCCATCACGTTAGCTCTGCAGGAGAGAGCTCGCGAAACTAGGCCTTTCCTGGCTCGGGAAGTGAGGACCTGTTTGCAGGACTCTTGTACGGAGGTCTGCAGAGCCCCGCACTTGCTGTGCGAGGGAGGCATAAAAACACAGTCTCTGGGGATGCCTTTCCTCCCTCCAAGGAAGAGAGCCTACCCGGTCACCTTCTGGCTGAAAGTCACATCGGGCTTGGAAGTGCTATTTGGGAAGACTGTTTTCAGGGGCAATGGCCGCTGGGTGCACGTGTATGCCTAGGGCTCCCACACTGCCCAGAACATACATCAAGGTTCCCTCCACACAGCTCTTTCCTCACGTTAGCTCTGCAGTAAAGAGCTCACGAAACTAGGCCTTTCTTGGCTCGGGAAGTGAGGACCTGTTTGCAGGCCTCTTCTACTGGCGTCTGCAGAGCCCAACAATGGCTGTGCGAGGGAGGCCTAAAAACACAGTCTGTGGGTCTGCCTTTGCTCCCTCCAAGGAAGACCGCCTGCTTTGCCGCCTTCAAGCTGAAAGTCACATTGTCCTGGGAAGTGCTGCCTGGGAAGTCAGTTTGCAGGGGCAATGGCCGCTGGGTGCACGTGTATGCCTAGGGCTCTCACACTGCCCAGAACATCAAGGCTCCCTCCACACAGCCCTTCCGTCACGTTTGCTCAGCATGAGAGAGCTCGCGAAAGTAGGCCTTTTTTGGCTCGGGAAGTGAGGACCTGTTTGCAGGCCTCTTGTACGGGCGTCTGCAGGGCACCACGCTTGCTGTGCGAGCGAAGCCTAAAAACCCAATCTCTGGGGCTGCCTTTCCTCCCTCCAAGGAAGACAGCCTGCTCGGCCGCCTTGAAGCTGACAGTCACATTGGGCTGGGAAGTGCTACCTGGGAAGTCAGTTTGCAGGGCCCATCGCCGCTGGCTGCACGTTTACAGCTAGGCTTCCCACACTGCCCGAGAACATCAAGGCTCCCTCCACACAGCTCTTCCATCACGTTAGCTCTGCAGGAGAGAGCTCGCGAAACTAGGCCTTTCCTGGCTCGGGAAGTGAGGACCTGTTTGCAGGACTCTTGTACGGAGGTCTGCAGAGCCCCGCACTTGCTGTGCGAGGGAGGCATAAAAACACAGTCTCTGGGGCTGCCTTTCCTCCCTCCAAGGAAGAGAGCCTACCCGGTCACCTTCTGGCTGAAAGTCACATCGGGCTTGGAAGTGCTATTTGGGAAGACTGTTTTCAGGGGCAATGGCCGCTGGGTGCACGTGTATGCCTAGGGCTCCCACACTGCCCAGAACATACATCAAGGTTCCCTCCACACAGCTCTTTCCTCACGTTAGCTCTGCAGTAAAGAGCTCACGAAACTAGGCCTTTCTTGGCTCGGGAAGTGAGGACCTGTTTGCAGGCCTCTTCTACTGGCGTCTGCAGAGCCCAACAATGGCTGTGCGAGGGAGGCCTAAAAACACAGTCTGTGGGTCTGCCTTTGCTCCCTCCAAGGAAGACCGCCTGCTTTGCCGCCTTCAAGCTGAAAGTCACATTGTCCTGGGAAGTGCTGCCTGGGAAGTCAGTTTGCAGGGGCAATGGCCGCTGGGTGCACGTGTATGCCTAGGGCTCTCACACTGCCCAGAACATCAAGGCTCCCTCCACACAGCCCTTCCGTCACGTTTGCTCAGCATGAGAGAGCTCGCGAAAGTAGGCCTTTTTTGGCTCGGGAAGTGAGGACCTGTTTGCAGGCCTCTTGTACGGGCGTCTGCAGGGCACCACGCTTGCTGTGCGAGCGAAGCCTAAAAACCCAATCTCTGGGGCTGCCTTTCCTCCCTCCAAGGAAGACAGCCTGCTCGGCCGCCTTGAAGCTGACAGTCACATTGGGCTGGGAAGTGCTACCTGGGAAGTCAGTTTGCAGGGCCCATCGCCGCTGGCTGCACGTTTACAGCTAGGCTTCCCACACTGCCCGAGAACATCAAGGCTCCCTCCACACAGCTCTTCCATCACGTTAGCTCTGCAGGAGAGAGCTCGCGAAACTAGGCCTTTCCTGGCTCGGGAAGTGAGGACCTGTTTGCAGGACTCTTGTACGGAGGTCTGCAGAGCCCCGCACTTGCTGTGCAAGGGAGGCATAAAAACACAGTCTCTGGGGCTGCCTTTCCTCCCTCCAAGGAAGAGAGCCTACCCGGTCACCTTCTGGCTGAAAGTCACATCGGGCTTGGAAGTGCTATTTGGGAAGACTGTTTTCAGGGGCAATGGCCGCTGGGTGCACGTGTATGCCTAGGGCTCCCACACTGCCCAGAACATCAAGGTTCCCTCCACACAGCTCTTCCGTCACGTTAGCTCTGCAGGAGAGAGATCGCGAAACTAGGCCTTTCTTGGCTCGGGAAGTGAGGACCTGTTTGCCGGCCTCTTGTACTGGTGTCTGCTGAGCCCCACGCTTGCTGTGCGAGGGAGGCCTAAAAACCCAATCTCTGGGGCTGCCTTTTCTGCGTCCAAGGAAGAGAGCCTGCTCGGCCGCCTACAAGCTGACAGTCACATTGGTCTGAGAAGTGCTAGTTGGGAAGTCAGTTTTCAGGGCCAATGGCCGCTGGGTGCCCCTGTATGCCTAGGGCTCCCATACTGCCAAGAACCTCAAGGTTCCCTCCACACAGCTC
Organism: Giraffa tippelskirchi; assembly: GCF_054371585.1. Lineage (NCBI taxonomy): Eukaryota > Metazoa > Chordata > Mammalia > Artiodactyla > Giraffidae > Giraffa > Giraffa tippelskirchi. The sequence continues at coordinate 106,068,596 of NC_137275.1, forward strand.
TTCCCTTACGTTAGCTCTGCAGTAAGGAGCTCACGAAACTAGGCCTTTCTTGGCTCGGGAAGTGAGGACCTGTTTGCAGTCCACTTGTACTGGAGTCTGCAGAGCCCAACCCTTGCTGTGCGAAGGAGGCCTAAAAACACCGTCTGTGGGTCTGCCTTTCCTCCCTCCAAGGAAGACCGCCTGCTTGGCCGCCTTCAAGCTGAAAGGCACATCGGACTGGGAAGTGCTAGTTGCGAAGTCAGTTTTCAGGGGCCAATGGCCGCTGGCTGCACGTTTACAGCTAGGCCTCCCACACTGCCCGGGAACATCAAGGCTCCCTCCACATAGCCCTTCCGTCACGTTTGCTCAGCAGGAAAGAGCTCCCGAAACTAGGCCTTTCTTGGCTCAGGAAGTGAGGACCTGTTTGCAGGCCTCTTGTACTGTCATCTGCAGAGCCCCACACTTGCTGTGCGAGACAGGCATAAAAACACAGTCTCTGGGGCTGCCTTTCCTCCCTCCAAGGAAGAGAGCCTGCTCGGCCACCTTCAAACTGACAGTCACCTTGGGCTGGGAAGTGCTAGTTGCGAAGTCAGTTTTCACCGGCAATGGCCGCTGGGTGCATGTGTATGCCTATGGCTCCCACACTGCCCAGAACATCAAGGTTCCCTCCACACAGCTCTTCCTTCACGTTAGCTCTGCAGTAAAGAGCTCACGAAACTAGGCCTTTCTTGGCTCGGGAGGTGAGGACCTGTTTGCAGTCCACTTGTACTGGAGTCTGCAGAGCCCAACCCTTGCTGTGCGAAGGAGGCCTAAAAACACCGTCTGTGGGTCTGCCTTTCCTCCCTCCAAGGAAGACCGCCTGCTTGGCCGCCTTCAAGCTGAAAGGCACATCGGACTGGGAAGTGCTAGTTGGGAAGTCAGTTTTCAAGGCCAATGGCCGCTGGGTGCACGTGTATGCCTAGGGCTCCCACACTGCCCAGAACATCAAGGTTCCCTCCACACAGCTCTTCCCTCACGTTAGCTCTGCAGTAAAGAGCTCACGAAACTAGGCCTTTCTTGGCTCGGGAGGTGAGGACCTGTTTGCAGTCCACTTGTACTGGAGTCTGCAGAGCCCAACACTTGCTGTGCGAAGGAGGCCTAAAAACACCGTCTGTGGGTCTGCCTTTCCTCCCTCCGAGGAAGACCGCCTGCTCGGCCGCCTTCAAGCTGCAAGTCACATTGTGCTGGGAAGTGCTACCTGGGAAGTCAATTTTCAGGGGCCATGGCTGCTGGCTGCACGATTACAGCTAGGCCTCCCACACTGCCCGGGAACATCAAGGCTCCCTCCACAAAGCTCTTCCGTCACGTTAGCTCTGCAGGAGAGAGCTCGCGAGACTAGGCCTTTCCTGGCTCGGGAAGTGAGGACCTGCTCGCAGCAGTATGGGTCGGGCCTCTCAAGAGCCCCACGTTGCCTGCGTACTGGGGGCATGAAAACGCTCTCTCAGGGGCTGCCTTTCCTCCCTCCAAGGAAGAGAGCCTACCCGGCCGCCTTCTGGCTGAAAGTCACATCGGGCTAGGAAGTGCTACCTGGGAAGTCAGTTTGCAGGGGCAATGGCCGCTGGGTGCACGTGTATGCCTAGGGCTCCCACACTGCCCAGAACATACATCAAGCTTCCCTCCACACAGCTCTTTCCTCACGTTAGCTCTGCAGTAAAGAGCTCACGAAACTAGGCCTTTCTTGGCTCGGGAAGTGAGGACCTGTTTGCAGGCCTCTTCTACTGGCGTCTGCAGAGCCCAACAATGGCTGTGCGAGGGAGGCCTAAAAACACAGTCTGTGGGTCTGCCTTTCCTCCCTCCAAGGAAGACCGCCTGCTTTGCCGCCTTCAAGCTGAAAGTCACATTGTCCTGGGAAGTGCTGCCTGGGAAGTCAGTTTGCAGGGGCAATGGCCGCTGGGTGCACGTGTATGCCTAGGGCTCTCACACTGCCCAGAACATCAAGGCTCCCTCCACACAGCCCTTCCGTCACGTTTGCTCAGCATGAGAGAGCTCGCGAAAGTAGGCCTTTTTTGGCTCGGGAAGTGAGGACCTGTTTGCAGGCCTCTTGTACGGGCGTCTGCAGGGCACCACGCTTGCTGTGCGAGCGAAGCCTAAAAACCCAATCTCTGGGGCTGCCTTTCCTCCCTCCAAGGAAGACAGCCTGCTCGGCCGCCTTGAAGCTGACAGTCACATTGGGCTGGGAAGTGCTACCTGGGAAGTCAGTTTGCAGGGCCCATCGCCGCTGGCTGCACGTTTACAGCTAGGCTTCCCACACTGCCCGAGAACATCAAGGCTCCCTCCACACAGCTCTTCCATCACGTTAGCTCTGCAGGAGAGAGCTCGCGAAACTAGGCCTTTCCTGGCTCGGGAAGTGAGGACCTGTTTGCAGGACTCTTGTACGGAGGTCTGCAGAGCCCCGCACTTGCTGTGCGAGGGAGGCATAAAAACACAGTCTCTGGGGCTGCCTTTCCTCCCTCCAAGGAAGAGAGCCTACCCGGTCACCTTCTGGCTGAAAGTCACATCGGGCTTGGAAGTGCTATTTGGGAAGACTGTTTTCAGGGGCAATGGCCGCTGGGTGCACGTGTATGCCTAGGGCTCCCACACTGCCCAGAACATACATCAAGGTTCCCTCCACACAGCTCTTTCCTCACGTTAGCTCTGCAGTAAAGAGCTCACGAAACTAGGCCTTTCTTGGCTCGGGAAGTGAGGACCTGTTTGCAGGCCTCTTCTACTGGCGTCTGCAGAGCCCAACAATGGCTGTGCGAGGGAGGCCTAAAAACACAGTCTGTGGGTCTGCCTTTCCTCCCTCCAAGGAAGACCGCCTGCTTTGCCGCCTTCAAGCTGAAAGTCACATTGTCCTGGGAAGTGCTGCCTGGGAAGTCAGTTTGCAGGGGCAATGGCCGCTGGGTGCACGTGTATGCCTAGGGCTCTCACACTGCCCAGAACATCAAGGCTCCCTCCACACAGCCCTTCCGTCACGTTTGCTCAGCATGAGAGAGCTCGCGAAAGTAGGCCTTTTTTGGCTCGGGAAGTGAGGACCTGTTTGCAGGCCTCTTGTACGGGCGTCTGCAGGGCACCACGCTTGCTGTGCGAGCGAAGCCTAAAAACCCAATCTCTGGGGCTGCCTTTCCTCCCTCCAAGGAAGACAGCCTGCTCGGCCGCCTTGAAGCTGACAGTCACATTGGGCTGGGAAGTGCTACCTGGGAAGTCAGTTTGCAGGGCCCATCGCCGCTGGCTGCACGTTTACAGCTAGGCTTCCCACACTGCCCGAGAACATCAAGGCTCCCTCCACACAGCTCTTCCATCACGTTAGCTCTGCAGGAGAGAGCTCGCGAAACTAGGCCTTTCCTGGCTCGGGAAGTGAGGACCTGTTTGCAGGACTCTTGTACGGAGGTCTGCAGAGCCCCGCACTTGCTGTGCGAGGGAGGCATAAAAACACAGTCTCTGGGGCTGCCTTTCCTCCCTCCAAGGAAGAGAGCCTACCCGGTCACCTTCTGGCTGAAAGTCACATCGGGCTTGGAAGTGCTATTTGGGAAGACTGTTTTCAGGGGCAATGGCCGCTGGGTGCACGTGTATGCCTAGGGCTCCCACACTGCCCAGAACATCAAGGTTCCCTCCACACAGCTCTTCCGTCACGTTAGCTCTGCAGGAGAGAGATCGCGAAACTAGGCCTTTCTTGGCTCGGGAAGTGAGGACCTGTTTGCCGGCCTCTTGTACTGGTGTCTGCTGAGCCCCACGCTTGCTGTGCGAGGGAGGCCTAAAAACCCAATCTCTGGGGCTGCCTTTTCTGCGTCCAAGGAAGAGAGCCTGCTCGGCCGCCTTCAAGCTGACAGTCACATTGGTTTGAGAAGTGCTAGTTGGGAAGTCAGTTTTCAGGGCCAATGGCCGCTGGGTGCCCCTGTATGCCTAGGGCTCCCATACTGCCAAGAACCTCAAGGTTCCCTCCACACAGCTCTTCCCTTACGTTAGCTCTGCAGTAAGGAGCTCACGAAACTAGGCCTTTCTTGGCTCGGGAAGTGAGGACCTGTTTGCAGTCCACTTGTACTGGAGTCTGCAGAGCCCAACCCTTGCTGTGAGAAGGAGGCCTAAAAACACCGTCTGTGGGTCTGCCTTTCCTCCCTCCAAGGAAGACCGCCTGCTTGGCCGCCTTCAAGCTGAAAGGCACATCGGACTGGGAAGTGCTAGTTGGGAAGTCTGTTTTCAAGGCCAATGGCCGCTGGGTGCACGTGTATGCCTAGGGCTCCCACACTGCCCAGAACATCAAGGTTCCCTCCACACAGCTCTTCCCTCACGTTAGCTCTGCAGTAAAGAGCTCACGAAACTAGGCCTTTCTTGGCTCGGGAGGTGAGGACCTGTTTGCAGTCCACTTGTACTGGAGTCTGCAGAGCCCAACACTTGCTGTGCGAAGGAGGCCTAAAAACACTGTCTGTGGGTCTGCCTTTCCTCCCTCCGAGGAAGACCGCCTGCTCGGCCGCCTTCAAGCTGCAAGTCACATTGTGCTGGGAAGTGCTACCTGGGAAGTCAATTTTCAGGGGCCATGGCTGCTGGCTGCACGATTACAGCTAGGCCTCCCACACTGCCCGGGAACATCAAGGCTCCCTCCACAAAGCTCTTCCGTCACGTTAGCTCTGCAGGAGAGAGCTCGCGAGACTAGGCCTTTCCTGGCTCGGGAAGTGAGGACCTGCTCGCAGCAGTATGGGTCGGGCCTCTCAAGAGCCCCACGTTGCCTGCGTACTGGGGGCATGAAAACGCTCTCTCAGGGGCTGCCTTTCCTCCCTCCAAGGAAGAGAGCCTACCCGGCCGCCTTCTGGCTGAAAGTCACATCGGGCTAGGAAGTGCTACCTGGGAAGTCAGTTTGCAGGGGCAATGGCCGCTGGGTGCACGTGTATGCCTAGGGCTCCCACACTGTCCAGATCATACATCAAGGCTCCCTCCACACAGCTCTTCCATCACGTTAGCTCTGCAGGAGAGAGCTCGCGAAACTAGGCCTTTCCTGGCTCGGGAAGTGAGGACCTGTTTGCAGGACTCTTGTACGGACGTCTGCAGAGCCCCGCACTTGCTGTGCGAGGGAGGCCTAAAAACACCGTCTGTGGGTCTGCCTTTCCTCCCTCCAAGGAAGACCGCCTGCTTGGCCGCCTTCAAGCTGAAAGGCACATCGGACTGGGAAGTGCTAGTTGGGAAGTCTGTTTTCAAGGCCAATGGCCGCTGGGTGCACGTGTATGCCTAGGGCTCCCACACTGCCCAGAACATCAAGGTTCCCTCCACACAGCTCTTCCCTCACGTTAGCTCTGCAGTAAAGAGCTCACGAAACTAGGCCTTTCTTGGCTCGGGAGGTGAGGACCTGTTTGCAGTCCACTTGTACTGGAGTCTGCAGAGCCCAACCCTTGCTGTGCGAAGGAGGCCTAAAAACACCGTCTGTGGGTCTGCCTTTCCTCCCTCCAAGGAAGATCGCCTGCTTTGCCGCCTTCAAGCTGAAAGTCACATTGTCCTGGGAAGTGCTGCCTGGGAAGTCAGTTTGCAGGGGCAATGGCCGCTGGGTGCACGTGTATGCCTAGGGCTCTCACACTGCCCAGAACATCAAGGCTCCCTCCACACAGCCCTTCCGTCACGTTTGCTCAGCATGAGAGAGCTCGTGAAAGTAGGCCTTTTTTGGCTCGGGAAGTGAGGACCTGTTTGCAGGCCTCTTGTACTGTCATCTGCAGAGCCCCACACTTGCTGTGAGAGGCAGGCATAAAAACACAGTCTCTGGGGCTGCCTTTCCTCCCTCCAAGGAAGAGAGCCTGCTCGGCCACCTTCAAGCTGACAGTCACCTTGGGCTGGGAAGTGCTAGTTGCGAAGTCAGTTTTCACCGGCAATGGCCGCTGGGTGCATGTGTATGCCTATGGCTCCCACACTGCCCAGAACATCAAGGTTCCCTCCACACAGCTCTTCCTTCACGTTAGCTCTGCAGTAAAGAGCTCACGAAACTAGGCCTTTCTTGGCTCGGGAGGTGAGGACCTGTTTGCAGTCCACTTGTACTGGAGTCTGCAGAGCCCAACCCTTGCTGTGCGAAGGAGGCCTAAAAACACCGTCTGTGGGTCTGCCTTTCCTCCCTCCAAGGAAGACCGCCTGCTTGGCCGCCTTCAAGCTGAAAGGCACATCGGACTGGGAAGTGCTAGTTGGGAAGTCAGTTTTCAAGGCCAATGGCCGCTGGGTGCACGTGTATGCCTAGGGCTCCCACACTGCTCAGAACATCAAGGTTCCCTCCACACAGCTCTTCCCTCACGTTAGCTCTGCAGTAAAGAGCTCACGAAACTAGGCCTTTCTTGGCTCGGGAGGTGAGGACCTGTTTGCAGTCCACTTGTACTGGAGTCTGCAGAGCCCAACACTTGCTGTGCGAAGGAGGCCTAAAAACACCGTCTGTGGGTCTGCCTTTCCTCCCTCCGAGGAAGACCGCCTGCTCGGCCGCCTTCAAGCTGCAAGTCACATTGTGCTGGGAAGTGCTACCTGGGAAGTCAATTTTCAGGGGCCATGGCTGCTGGCTGCACGATTACAGCTAGGCCTCCCACACTGCCCGGGAACATCAAGGCTCCCTCCACAAAGCTCTTCCGTCACGTTAGCTCTGCAGGAGAGAGCTCGCGAGACTAGGCCTTTCCTGGCTCGGGAAGTGAGGACCTGCTCGCAGCAGTATGGGTCGGGCCTCTCAAGAGCCCCACGTTGCCTGCGTACTGGGGGCATGAAAACGCTCTCTCAGGGGCTGCCTTTCCTCCCTCCAAGGAAGAGAGCCTACCCGGCCGCCTTCTGGCTGAAAGTCACATCGGGCTAGGAAGTGCTACCTGGGAAGTCAGTTTGCAGGGGCAATGGCCGCTGGGTGCACGTGTATGCCTAGGGCTCCCACACTGCCCAGAACATACATCAAGGTTCCCTCCACACAGCTCTTTCCTCACGTTAGCTCTGCAGTAAAGAGCTCACGAAACTAGGCCTTTCTTGGCTCGGGAAGTGAGGACCTGTTTGCAGGCCTCTTCTACTGGCGTCTGCAGAGCCCAACAATGGCTGTGCGAGGGAGGCCTAAAAACACAGTCTGTGGGTCTGCCTTTGCTCCCTCCAAGGAAGACCGCCTGCTTTGCCGCCTTCAAGCTGAAAGTCACATTGTCCTGGGAAGTGCTGCCTGGGAAGTCAGTTTGCAGGGGCAATGGCCGCTGGGTGCACGTGTATGCCTAGGGCTCTCACACTGCCCAGAACATCAAGGCTCCCTCCACACAGCCCTTCCGTCACGTTTGCTCAGCATGAGAGAGCTCGCGAAAGTAGGCCTTTTTTGGCTCGGGAAGTGAGGACCTGTTTGCAGGCATCTTGTACGGGCGTCTGCAGGGCACCACGCTTGCTGTGCGAGCGAAGCCTAAAAACCCAATCTCTGGGGCTGCCTTTCCTCCCTCCAAGGAAGACAGCCTGCTCGGCCGCCTTGAAGCTGACAGTCACATTGGGCTGGGAAGTGCTACCTGGGAAGTCAGTTTGCAGGGCCCATCGCCGCTGGCTGCACGTTTACAGCTAGGCTTCCCACACTGCCCGAGAACATCAAGGCTCCCTCCACACAGCTCTTCCATCACGTTAGCTCTGCAGGAGAGAGCTCGCGAAACTAGGCCTTTCCTGGCTCGGGAAGTGAGGACCTGTTTGCAGGACTCTTGTACGGAGGTCTGCAGAGCCCCGCACTTGCTGTGCGAGGGAGGCATAAAAACACAGTCTCTGGGGCTGCCTTTCCTCCCTCCAAGGAAGAGAGCCTACCCGGTCACCTTCTGGCTGAAAGTCACATCGGGCTTGGAAGTGCTATTTGGGAAGACTGTTTTCAGGGGCAATGGCCGCTGGGTGCACGTGTATGCCTAGGGCTCCCATACTGCCCAGAACATCAAGGTTCCCTCCACACAGCTCTTCCGTCACGTTAGCTCTGCAGGAGAGAGATCGCGAAACTAGGCCTTTCTTGGCTCGGGAAGTGAGGACCTGTTTGCCGGCCTCTTGTACTGGTGTCTGCTGAGCCCCACGCTTGCTGTGCGAGGGAGGCCTAAAAACCCAATCTCTGGGGCTGCCTTTTCTGCGTCCAAGGAAGAGAGCCTGCTCGGCCGCCTTCAAGCTGACAGTCACATTGGTCTGAGAAGTGCTAGTTGGGAAGTCAGTTTTCAGGGCCAATGGCCGCTGGGTGCCCCTGTATGCCTAGGGCTCCCATACTGCCAAGAACCTCAAGGTTCCCTCCACACAGCTCTTCCCTTACGTTAGCTCTGCAGTAAGGAGCTCACGAAACTAGGCCTTTCTTGGCTCGGGAAGTGAGGACCTGTTTGCAGTCCACTTGTACTGGAGTCTGCAGAGCCCAACCCTTGCTGTGCGAAGGAGGCCTAAAAACACCGTCTGTGGGTCTGCCTTTCCTCCCTCCAAGGAAGACCGCCTGCTTGGCCGCCTTCAAGCTGAAAGGCACATCGGACTGGGAAGTGCTAGTTGGGAAGTCTGTTTTCAAGGCCAATGGCCGCTGGGTGCACGTGTATGCCTAGGGCTCCCACACTGCCCAGAACATCAAGGTTCCCTCCACACAGCTCTTCCCTCACGTTAGCTCTGCAGTAAAGAGCTCACGAAACTAGGCCTTTCTTGGCTCGGGAAGTGAGGACCTGTTTGCAGGCCTCTTCTACTGGCGTCTGCAGAGCCCAACAATGGCTGTGCGAGGGAGGCCTTAAAACACAGTCTGTGGGTCTGCCTTTCCTCCCTCCAAGGAAGACCGCCTGCTTTGCCGCCTTCAAGCTGAAAGTCACATTGTCCTGGGAAGTGCTGCCTGGGAAGTCAGTTTGCAGGGGCAATGGCCGCTGGGTGCACGTGTATGCCTAGGGCTCTCACACTGCCCAGAACATCAAGGCTCCCTCCACACAGCCCTTCCGTCACGTTTGCTCAGCATGAGAGAGCTCGCGAAAGTAGGCCTTTTTTGGCTCGGGAAGTGAGGACCTGTTTGCAGGCCTCTTGTACGGGCGTCTGCAGGGCACCACGCTTGCTGTGCGAGCGAAGCCTAAAAACCCAATCTCTGGGGCTGCCTTTCCTCCCTCCAAGGAAGACAGCCTGCTCGGCCGCCTTGAAGCTGACAGTCACATTGGGCTGGGAAGTGCTACCTGGGAAGTCAGTTTGCAGGGCCCATCGCCGCTGGCTGCACGTTTACAGCTAGGCTTCCCACACTGCCCGAGAACATCAAGGCTCCCTCCACACAGCTCTTCCATCACGTTAGCTCTGCAGGAGAGAGCTCGCGAAACTAGGCCTTTCCTGGCTCGGGAAGTGAGGACCTGTTAGCAGGACTCTTGTACGGAGGTCTGCAGAGCCCCGCACTTGCTGTGCGAGGGAGGCATAAAAACACAGTCTCTGGGGCTGCCTTTCCTCCCTCCAAGGAAGAGAGCCTACCCGGTCACCTTCTGGCTGAAAGTCACATCGGGCTTGGAAGTGCTATTTGGGAAGACTGTTTTCAGGGGCAATGGCCGCTGGGTGCACGTGTATGCCTAGGGCTCCCACACTGCCCAGAACATCAAGGTTCCCTCCACACAGCTCTTCCGTCACGTTAGCTCTGCAGGAGAGAGATCGCGAAACTAGGCCTTTCTTGGCTCGGGAAGTGAGGACCTGTTTGCCGGCCTCTTGTACTGGTGTCTGCTGAGCCCCACGCTTGCTGTGCGAGGGAGGCCTAAAAACCCAATCTCTGGGGCTGCCTTTTCTGCGTCCAAGGAAGAGAGCCTGCTCGGCCGCCTTCAAGCTGACAGTCACATTGGTCTGAGAAGTGCTAGTTGGGAAGTCAGTTTTCAGGGCCAATGGCCGCTGGGTGCCCCTGTATGCCTAGGGCTCCCATACTGCCAAGAACCTCAAGGTTCCCTCCACAGAGCTCTTCCCTTATGTTAGCTCTGCAGTAAGGAGCTCACGAAACTAGGCCTTTCTTGGCTCGGGAAGTGAGGACCTGTTTGCAGTCCACTTGTACTGGAGTCTGCAGAGCCCAACCCTTGCTGTGCGAAGGAGGCCTAAAAACACCGTCTGTGGGTCTGCCTTTCCTCCCTCCAAGGAAGACCGCCTGCTTGGCCGCCTTCAAGCTGAAAGGCACATCGGACTGGGAAGTGCTAGTTGGGAAGTCTGTTTTCAAGGCCAATGGCCGCTGGGTGCACGTGTATGCCTAGGGCTCCCACACTGCCCAGAACATCAAGGTTCCCTCCACACAGCTCTTTCCTCACGTTAGCTCTGCAGTAAAGAGCTCACGAAACTAGGCCTTTCTTGGCTCGGGAAGTGAGGACCTGTTTGCAGGCCTCTTCTACTGGCGTCTGCAGAGCCCAACAATGGCTGTGCGAGGGAGGCCTAAAAACACAGTCTGTGGGTCTGCCTTTCCTCCCTCCAAGGAAGACCGCCTGCTTTGCCGCCTTCAAGCTGAAAGTCACATTGTCCTGGGAAGTGCTGCCTGGGAAGTCAGTTTGCAGGGGCAATGGCCGCTGGGTGCACGTGTATGCCTAGGGCTCTCACACTGCCCAGAACATCAAGGCTCCCTCCACACAGCCCTTCCGTCACGTTTGCTCAGCATGAGAGAGTTCGCGAAAGTAGGCCTTTTTTGGCTCGGGAAGTGAGGACCTGTTTGCAGGCCTCTTGTACGGGCGTCTGCAGGACACCACGCTTGCTGTGCGAGCGAAGCCTAAAAACCCAATCTCTGGGGCTGCCTTTCCTCCCTCCAAGGAAGACAGCCTGCTCGGCCGCCTTGAAGCTGACAGTCACATTGGGCTGGGAAGTGCTACCTGGGAAGTCAGTTTGCAGGGCCCATCGCCGCTGGCTGCACGTTTACAGCTAGGCTTCCCACACTGCCCGAGAACATCAAGGCTCCCTCCACACAGCTCTTCCATCACGTTAGCTCTGCAGGAGAGAGCTCGCGAAACTAGGCCTTTCCTGGCTCGGGAAGTGAGGACCTGTTTGCAGGACTCTTGTACGGAGGTCTGCAGAGCCCCGCACTTGCTGTGCGAGGGAGGCATAAAAACACAGTCTCTGGGGCTGCCTTTCCTCCCTCCAAGGAAGAGAGCCTACCCGGTCACCTTCTGGCTGAAAGTCACATCGGGCTTGGAAGTGCTATTTGGGAAGACTGTTTTCAGGGGCAATGGCCGCTGGGTGCACGTGTATGCCTAGGGCTCCCACACTGCCCAGAACATACATCAAGGTTCCCTCCACACAGCTCTTTCCTCACGTTAGCTCTGCAGTAAAGAGCTCACGAAACTAGGCCTTTCTTGGCTCGGGAAGTGAGGACCTGTTTGCAGGCCTCTTCTACTGGCGTCTGCAGAGCCCAACAATGGCTGTGCGAGGGAGGCCTAAAAACACAGTCTGTGGGTCTGCCTTTCCTCCCTCCAAGGAAGACCGCCTGCTTTGCCGCCTTCAAGCTGAAAGTCACATTGTCCTGGGAAGTGCTGCCTGGGAAGTCAGTTTGCAGGGGCAATGGCCGCTGGGTGCACGTGTATGCCTAGGGCTCTCACACTGCCCAGAACATCAAGGCTCCCTCCACACAGCCCTTCCGTCACGTTTGCTCAGCATGAGAGAGCTCGCGAAAGTAGGCCTTTTTTGGCTCGGGAAGTGAGGACCTGTTTGCAGGCCTCTTGTACGGGCGTCTGCAGGGCACCACGCTTGCTGTGCGAGCGAAGCCTAAAAACCCAATCTCTGGGGCTGCCTTTCCTCCCTCCAAGGAAGACAGCCTGCTCGGCCGCCTTGAAGCTGACAGTCACATTGGGCTGGGAAGTGCTACCTGGGAAGTCAGTTTGCAGGGCCCATCGCCGCTGGCTGCACGTTTACAGCTAGGCTTCCCACACTGCCCGAGAACATCAAGGCTCCCTCCACACAGCTCTTCCATCACGTTAGCTCTGCAGGAGAGAGCTCGCGAAACTAGGCCTTTCCTGGCTCGGGAAGTGAGGACCTGTTTGCAGGACTCTTGTACGGAGGTCTGCAGAGCCCCGCACTTGCTGTGCGAGGGAGGCATAAAAACACAGTCTCTGGGGCTGCCTTTCCTCCCTCCAAGGAAGAGAGCCTACCCGGTCACCTTCTGGCTGAAAGTCACATCGGGCTTGGAAGTGCTATTTGGGAAGACTGTTTTCAGGGGCAATGGCCGCTGGGTGCACGTGTATGCCTAGGGCTCCCACACTGCCCAGAACATACATCAAGGTTCCCTCCACACAGCTCTTTCCTCACGTTAGCTCTGCAGTAAAGAGCTCACGAAACTAGGCCTTTCTTGGCTCGGGAAGTGAGGACCTGTTTGCAGGCCTCTTCTACTGGCGTCTGCAGAGCCCAACAATGGCTGTGCGAGGGAGGCCTAAAAACACAGTCTGTGGGTCTGCCTTTCCTCCCTCCAAGGAAGACCGCCTGCTTTGCCGCCTTCAAGCTGAAAGTCACATTGTCCTGGGAAGTGCTGCCTGGGAAGTCAGTTTGCAGGGGCAATGGCCGCTGGGTGCACGTGTATGCCTAGGGCTCTCACACTGCCCAGAACATCAAGGCTCCCTCCACACAGCCCTTCCGTCACGTTTGCTCAGCATGAGAGAGCTCGCGAAAGTAGGCCTTTTTTGGCTCGGGAAGTGAGGACCTGTTTGCAGGCCTCTTGTACGGGCGTCTGCAGGGCACCACGCTTGCTGTGCGAGCGAAGCCTAAAAACCCAATCTCTGGGGCTGCCTTTCCTCCCTCCAAGGAAGACAGCCTGCTCGGCCGCCTTGAAGCTGACAGTCACATTGGGCTGGGAAGTGCTACCTGGGAAGTCAGTTTGCAGGGCCCATCGCCGCTGGCTGCACGTTTACAGCTAGGCTTCCCACACTGCCCGAGAACATCAAGGCTCCCTCCACACAGCTCTTCCATCACGTTAGCTCTGCAGGAGAGAGCTCGCGAAACTAGGCCTTTCCTGGCTCGGGAAGTGAGGACCTGTTAGCAGGACTCTTGTACGGAGGTCTGCAGAGCCCCGCACTTGCTGTGCGAGGGAGGCATAAAAACACAGTCTCTGGGGCTGCCTTTCCTCCCTCCAAGGAAGAGAGCCTACCCGGTCACCTTCTGGCTGAAAGTCACATCGGGCTTGGAAGTGCTATTTGGGAAGACTGTTTTCAGGGGCAATGGCCGCTGGGTGCACGTGTATGCCTAGGGCTCCCACACTGCCCAGAACATCAAGGTTCCCTCCACACAGCTCTTCCGTCACGTTAGCTCTGCAGGAGAGAGATCGCGAAACTAGGCCTTTCTTGGCTCGGGAAGTGAGGACCTGTTTGCCGGCCTCTTGTACTGGTGTCTGCTGAGCCCCACGCTTGCTGTGCGAGGGAGGCCTAAAAACCCAATCTCTGGGGCTGCCTTTTCTGCGTCCAAGGAAGAGAGCCTGCTCGGCCGCCTTCAAGCTGACAGTCACATTGGTCTGAGAAGTGCTAGTTGGGAAGTCAGTTTTCAGGGCCAATGGCCGCTGGGTGCCCCTGTATGCCTAGGGCTCCCATACTGCCAAGAACCTCAAGGTTCCCTAGACAGAGCTCTTCCCTTATGTTAGCTCTGCAGTAAGGAGCTCACGAAACTAGGCCTTTCTTGGCTCGGGAAGTGAGGACCTGTTTGCAGTCCACTTGTACTGGAGTCTGCAGAGCCCAACCCTTGCTGTGCGAAGGAGGCCTAAAAACACCGTCTGTGGGTCTGCCTTTCCTCCCTCCAAGGAAGACCGCCTGCTTGGCCGCCTTCAAGCTGAAAGGCACATCGGACTGGGAAGTGCTAGTTGGGAAGTCTGTTTTCAAGGCCAATGGCCGCTGGGTGCACGTGTATGCCTAGGGCTCCCACACTGCCCAGAACATCAAGGTTCCCTCCACACAGCTCTTTCCTCACGTTAGCTCTGCAGTAAAGAGCTCACGAAACTAGGCCTTTCTTGGCTCGGGAAGTGAGGACCTGTTTGCAGGCCTCTTCTACTGGCGTCTGCAGAGCCCAACAATGGCTGTGCGAGGGAGGCCTAAAAACACAGTCTGTGGGTCTGCCTTTCCTCCCTCCAAGGAAGACCGCCTGCTTTGCCGCCTTCAAGCTGAAAGTCACATTGTCCTGGGAAGTGCTGCCTGGGAAGTCAGTTTGCAGGGGCAATGGCCGCTGGGTGCACGTGTATGCCTAGGGCTCTCACACTGCCCAGAACATCAAGGCTCCCTCCACACAGCCCTTCCGTCACGTTTGCTCAGCATGAGAGAGCTCGCGAAAGTAGGCCTTTTTTGGCTCGGGAAGTGAGGACCTGTTTGCAGGCCTCTTGTACGGGCGTCTGCAGGACACCACGCTTGCTGTGCGAGCGAAGCCTAAAAACCCAATCTCTGGGGCTGCCTTTCCTCCCTCCAAGGAAGACAGCCTGCTCGGCCGCCTTGAAGCTGACAGTCACATTGGGCTGGGAAGTGCTACCTGGGAAGTCAGTTTGCAGGGCCCATCGCCGCTGGCTGCACGTTTACAGCTAGGCTTCCCACACTGCCCGAGAACATCAAGGCTCCCTCCACACAGCTCTTCCATCACGTTAGCTCTGCAGGAGAGAGCTCGCGAAACTAGGCCTTTCCTGGCTCGGGAAGTGAGGACCTGTTAGCAGGACTCTTGTACGGAGGTCTGCAGAGCCCCGCACTTGCTGTGCGAGGGAGGCATAAAAACACAGTCTCTGGGGCTGCCTTTCCTCCCTCCAAGGAAGAGAGCCTACCCGGTCACCTTCTGGCTGAAAGTCACATCGGGCTTGGAAGTGCTATTTGGGAAGACTGTTTTCAGGGGCAATGGCCGCTGGGTGCACGTGTATGCCTAGGGCTCCCACACTGCCCAGAACATACATCAAGGTTCCCTCCACACAGCTCTTTCCTCACGTTAGCTCTGCAGTAAAGAGCTCACGAAACTAGGCCTTTCTTGGCTCGGGAAGTGAGGACCTGTTTGCAGGCCTCTTCTACTGGCGTCTGCAGAGCCCAACAATGGCTGTGCGAGGGAGGCCTAAAAACACAGTCTGTGGGTCTGCCTTTCCTCCCTCCAAGGAAGACCGCCTGCTTTGCCGCCTTCAAGCTGAAAGTCACATTGTCCTGGGAAGTGCTGCCTGGGAAGTCAGTTTGCAGGGGCAATGGCCGCTGGGTGCACGTGTATGCCTAGGGCTCTCACACTGCCCAGAACATCAAGGCTCCCTCCACACAGCCCTTCCGTCACGTTTGCTCAGCATGAGAGAGCTCGCGAAAGTAGGCCTTTTTTGGCTCGGGAAGTGAGGACCTGTTTGCAGGCCTCTTGTACGGGCGTCTGCAGGGCACCACGCTTGCTGTGCGAGCGAAGCCTAAAAACCCAATCTCTGGGGCTGCCTTTCCTCCCTCCAAGGAAGACAGCCTGCTCGGCCGCCTTGAAGCTGACAGTCACATTGGGCTGGGAAGTGCTACCTGGGAAGTCAGTTTGCAGGGCCCATCGCCGCTGGCTGCACGTTTACAGCTAGGCTTCCCACACTGCCCGAGAACATCAAGGCTCCCTCCACACAGCTCTTCCATCACGTTAGCTCTGCAGGAGAGAGCTCGCGAAACTAGGCCTTTCCTGGCTCGGGAAGTGAGGACCTGTTTGCAGGACTCTTGTACGGAGGCCTGCAGAGCCCCGCACTTGCTGTGCGAGGGAGGCATAAAAACACAGTCTCTGGGGCTGCCTTTCCTCCCTCCAAGGAAGAGAGCCTACCCGGTCACCTTCTGGCTGAAAGTCACATCGGGCTTGGAAGTGCTATTTGGGAAGACTGTTTTCAGGGGCAATGGCCACTGGGTGCACGTGTATGCCTAGGGCTCCCACACTGCCCAGAACATCAAGGTTCCCTCCACACAGCTCTTCCGTCACGTTAGCTCTGCAGGAGAGAGATCGCGAAACTAGGCCTTTCTTGGCTCGGGAAGTGAGGACCTGTTTGCCGGCCTCTTGTACTGGTGTCTGCTGAGCCCCACGCTTGCTGTGCGAGGGAGGCCTAAAAACCCAATCTCTGGGGCTGCCTTTTCTGCGTCCAAGGAAGAGAGCCTGCTCGGCCGCCTTCAAGCTGACAGTCACATTGGTCTGAGAAGTGCTAGTTGGGAAGTCAGTTTTCAGGGCCAATGGCCGCTGGGTGCCCCTGTATGCCTAGGGCTCCCATACTGCCAAGAACCTCAAGGTTCCCTCCACACAGCTCTTCCCTTACGTTAGCTCTGCAGTAAGGAGCTCACGAAACTAGGCCTTTCTTGGCTCGGGAAGTGAGGACCTGTTTGCAGTCCACTTGTACTGGAGTCTGCAGAGCCCAACCCTTGCTGTGCGAAGGAGGCCTAAAAACACCGTCTGTGGGTCTGCCTTTCCTCCCTCCAAGGAAGACCGCCTGCTTGGCCGCCTTCAAGCTGAAAGGCACATCGGACTGGGAAGTGCTAGTTGGGAAGTCTGTTTTCAAGGCCAATGGCCGCTGGGTGCACGTGTATGCCTAGGGCTCCCACACTGCCCAGAACATCAAGGTTCCCTCCACACAGCTCTTCCCTCACGTTAGCTCTGCAGTAAAGAGCTCACGAAACTAGGCCTTTCTTGGCTCGGGAGGTGAGGACCTGTTTGCAGTCCACTTGTACTGGAGTCTGCAGAGCCCAACACTTGCTGTGCGAAGGAGGCCTAAAAACACCGTCTGTGGGTCTGCCTTTCCTCCCTCCAAGGAAGACCGCCTGCTTGGCCGCCTTCAAGCTGAAAGGCACATCGGACTGGGAAGTGCTAGTTGGGAAGTCTGTTTTCAAGGCCAATGGCCGCTGGGTGCACGTGTATGCCTAGGGCTCTCACACTGCCCAGAACATCAAGGCTCCCTCCACACAGCCCTTCCTTCACGTTTGCTCAGCATGAGAGAGCTCGCGAAAGTAGGCCTTTTTTGGCTCGGGAAGTGAGGACCTGTTTGCAGGCCTCTTGTACTGTCATCTGCAGAGCCCCACACTTGCTGTGCGAGGCAGGCATAAAAACACAGTCTCTGGGGCTGCCTTTCCTCCCTCCAAGGAAGAGAGCCTGCTCGGCCACCTTCAAACTGACAGTCACCTTGGGCTGGGAAGTGCTAGTTGCGAAGTCAGTTTTCACCGGCAATGGCCGCTGGGTGCATGTGTATGCCTATGGCTCCCACACTGCCTAGAACATCAAGGTTCCCTCCACACAGCTCTTCCTTCACGTTAGCTCTGCAGTAAAGAGCTCACGAAACTAGGCCTTTCTTGGCTCGGGAGGTGAGGACCTGTTTGCAGTCCACTTGTACTGGAGTCTGCAGAGCCCAACCCTTGCTGTGCGAAGGAGGCCTAAAAACACCGTCTGTGGGTCTGCCTTTCCTCCGTCCAAGGAAGACCGCCTGCTTGGCCGCCTTCAAGCTGAAAGGCACATCGGACTGGGAAGTGCTAGTTGGGAAGTCAGTTTTCAAGGCCAATGGCCGCTGGGTGCACGTGTATGCCTAGGGCTCCCACACTGCCCAGAACATCAAGGTTCCCTCCACACAGCTCTTCCCTCACGTTAGCTCTGCAGTAAAGAGCTCACGAAACTAGGCCTTTCTTGGCTCGGGAGGTGAGGACCTGTTTGCAGTCCACTTGTACTGGAGTCTGCAGAGCCCAACCCTTGCTGTGCGAAGGAGGCCTAAAAACACCGTCTGTGGGTCTGCCTTTCCTCCCTCCGAGGAAGACCGCCTGCTCGGCCGCCTTCAAGCTGCAAGTCACATTGTGCTGGGAAGTGCTACGTGGGAAGTCAATTTTCAGGGGCCATGGCTGCTGGCTGCACGATTACAGCTAGGCCTCCCACACTGCCCGGGAACATCAAGGCTCCCTCCACAAAGCTCTTCCGTCACGTTAGCTCTGCAGGAGAGAGCTCGCGAGACTAGGCCTTTCCTGGCTCGGGAAGTGAGGACCTGCTCGCAGCAGTATGGGTCGGGCCTCTCAAGAGCCCCACGTTGCCTGCGTACTGGGGGCATGAAAACGCTCTCTCAGGGGCTGCCTTTCCTCCCTCCAAGGAAGAGAGCCTACCCGGCCGCCTTCTGGCTGAAAGTCACATCGGGCTAGGAAGTGCTACCTGGGAAGTCAGTTTGCAGGGGCAATGGCCGCTGGGTGCACGTGTATGCCTAGGGCTCCCACACTGCCCAGAACATACATCAAGGTTCCCTCCACACAGCTCTTTCCTCACGTTAGCTCTGCAGTAAAGAGCTCACGAAACTAGGCCTTTCTTGGCTCGGGAAGTGAGGACCTGTTTGCAGGCCTCTTCTACTGGCGTCTGCAGAGCCCAACAATGGCTGTGCGAGGGAGGCCTAAAAACACAGTCTGTGGGTCTGCCTTTCCTCCCTCCAAGGAAGACCGCCTGCTTTGCCGCCTTCAAGCTGAAAGTCACATTGTCCTGGGAAGTGCTGCCTGGGAAGTCAGTTTGCAGGGGCAATGGCCGCTGGGTGCACGTGTATGCCTAGGGCTCTCACACTGCCCAGAACATCAAGGCTCCCTCCACACAGCCCTTCCGTCACGTTTGCTCAGCATGAGAGAGCTCGCGAAAGTAGGCCTTTTGTGGCTCGGGAAGTGAGGACCTGTTTGCAGGCCTCTTGTACTGTCATCTGCAGAGCCCCACACTTGCTGTGGGAGGCAGGCATAAAAACACAGTCTCTGGGGCTGCCTTTCCTCCCTCCAAGGAAGAGAGCCTGCTCGGCCGCCTTCAAGCTGACAGTCACCTTGGGCTGGGAAGTGCTAGTTGCGAAGTCAGTTTTCACCGGCAATGGCCGCTGGTTGCATGTGTATGCCTATGGCTCCCACACTGCCCAGAACATCAAGGTTCCCTCCACACAGCTGTTCCTTCACGTTAGCTCTGCAGTAAAGAGCTCACGAAACTAGGCCTTTCTTGGCTCGGGAGGTGAGGACCTGTTTGCAGTCCACTTGTACTGGAGTCTGCAGAGCCCAACCCTTGCTGTGCGAAGGAGGCCTAAAAACACCGTCTGTGGGTCTGCCTTTCCTCCCTCCAAGGAAGACCGCCTGCTTGGCCGCCTTCAAGCTGAAAGGCACATCGGACTGGGAAGTGCTAGTTGGGAAGTCAGTTTTCAAGGCCAATGGCCGCTGGGTGCACGTGTATGCCTAGGGCTCCCACACTGCCCAGAACATCAAGGTTCCCTCCACACAGCTCTTCCCTCACGTTAGCTCTGCAGTAAAGAGCTCACGAAACTAGGCCTTTCTTGGCTCGGGAGGTGAGGACCTGTTTGCAGTCCACTTGTACTGGAGTCTGCAGAGCCCAACACTTGCTGTGCGAAGGAGGCCTAAAAACACCGTCTGTGGGTCTGCCTTTCCTCCCTCCGAGGAAGACCGCCTGCCCGGCCGCCTTCAAGCTGCAAGTCACATTGTGCTGGGAAGTGCTACCTGGGAAGTCAATTTTCAGGGGCCATGGCTGCTGGCTGCACGATTACAGCTAGGCCTCCCACACTGCCCGGGAACATCAAGGCTCCCTCCACAAAGCTCTTCCGTCACGTTAGCTCTGCAGGAGAGAGCTCGCGAGACTAGGCCTTTCCTGGCTCGGGAAGTGAGGACCTGCTCGCAGCAGTATGGGTCGGGCCTCTCAAGAGCCCCACGTTGCCTGCGTACTGGGGGCATGAAAACGCTCTCTCAGGGGCTGCCTTTCCTCCCTCCAAGGAAGAGAGCCTACCCGGCCGCCTTCTGGCTGAAAGTCACATCGGGCTAGGAAGTGCTACCTGGGAAGTCAGTTTGCAGGGGCAATGGCCGCTGGGTGCACGTGTATGCCTAGGGCTCCCACACTGCCCAGAACATACATCAAGGTTCCCTCCACACAGCTCTTTCCTCACGTTAGCTCTGCAGTAAAGAGCCTACGAAACTAGGCCTTTCTTGGCTCGGGAAGTGAGGACCTGTTGGCAGGCCTCTTCTACTGGCGTCTGCAGAGCCCAACAATGGCTGTGCGAGGGAGGCCTAAAAACACAGTCTGTGGGTCTGCCTTTCCTCCCTCCAAGGAAGACCGCCTGCTTTGCCGCCTTCAAGCTGAAAGTCACATTGTCCTGGGAAGTGCTGCCTGGGAAGTCAGTTTGCAGGGGCAATGGCCGCTGGGTGCACGTGTATGCCTAGGGCTCTCACACTGCCCAGAACATCAAGGCTCCCTCCACACAGCCCTTCCGTCACGTTTGCTCAGCATGAGAGAGCTCGCGAAAGTAGGCCTTTTTTGGCTCGGGAAGTGAGGACCTGTTTGCAGGCCTCTTGTACGGGCGTCTGCAGGGCACCACGCTTGCTGTGCGAGCGAAGCCTAAAAACCCAATCTCTGGGGCTGCCTTTCCTCCCTCCAAGGAAGACAGCCTGCTCGGCCGCCTTGAAGCTGACAGTCACATTGGGCTGGGAAGTGCTACCTGGGAAGTCAGTTTGCAGGGCCCATCGCCGCTGGCTGCACGTTTACAGCTAGGCTTCCCACACTGCCCGAGAACATCAAGGCTCCCTCCACACAGCTCTTCCATCACGTTAGCTCTGCAGGAGAGAGCTCGCGAAACTAGGCCTTTCCTGGCTCGGGAAGTGAGGACCTGTTTGCAGGACTCTTGTACGGAGGTCTGCAGAGCCCCGCACTTGCTGTGCGAGGGAGGCATAAAAACACAGTCTCTGGGGCTGCCTTTCCTCCCTCCAAGGAAGAGAGCCTACCCGGTCACCTTCTGGCTGAAAGTCACATCGGGCTTGGAAGTGCTATTTGGGAAGACTGTTTTCAGGGGCAATGGCCGCTGGGTGCACGTGTATGCCTAGGGCTCCCACACTGCCCAGAACATACATCAAGGTTCCCTCCACACAGCTCTTTCCTCACGTTAGCTCTGCAGTAAAGAGCTCACGAAACTAGGCCTTTCTTGGCTCGGGAAGTGAGGACCTGTTTGCAGGCCTCTTCTACTGGCGTCTGCAGAGCCCAACAATGGCTGTGCGAGGGAGGCCTAAAAACACAGTCTGTGGGTCTGCCTTTGCTCCCTCCAAGGAAGACCGCCTGCTTTGCCGCCTTCAAGCTGAAAGTCACATTGTCCTGGGAAGTGCTGCCTGGGAAGTCAGTTTGCAGGGGCAATGGCCGCTGGGTGCACGTGTATGCCTAGGGCTCTCACACTGCCCAGAACATCAAGGCTCCCTCCACACAGCCCTTCCGTCACGTTTGCTCAGCATGAGAGAGCTCGCGAAAGTAGGCCTTTTTTGGCTTGGGAAGTGAGGACCTGTTTGCAGGCCTCTTGTACGGGCGTCTGCAGGGCACCACGCTTGCTGTGCGAGCGAAGCCTAAAAACCCAATCTCTGGGGCTGCCTTTCCTCCCTCCAAGGAAGACAGCCTGCTCGGCCGCCTTGAAGCTGACAGTCACATTGGGCTGGGAAGTGCTACCTGGGAAGTCAGTTTGCAGGGCCCATCGCCGCTGGCTGCACGTTTACAGCTAGGCTTCCCACACTGCCCGAGAACATCAAGGCTCCCTCCACACAGCTCTTCCATCACGTTAGCTCTGCAGGAGAGAGCTCGCGAAACTAGGCCTTTCCTGGCTCGGGAAGTGAGGACCTGTTTGCAGGACTCTTGTACGGAGGTCTGCAGAGCCCCGCACTTGCTGTGCGAGGGAGGCATAAAAACACAGTCTCTGGGGCTGCCTTTCCTCCCTCCAAGGAAGAGAGCCTACCCGGTCACCTTCTGGCTGAAAGTCACATCGGGCTTGGAAGTGCTATTTGGGAAGACTGTTTTCAGGGGCAATGGCCGCTGGGTGCACGTGTATGCCTAGGGCTCCCACACTGCCCAGAACATCAAGGTTCCCTCCACACAGCTCTTCCGTCACGTTAGCTCTGCAGGAGAGAGATCGCGAAACTAGGCCTTTCCTGGCTCGGGAAGTGAGGACCTGCTCGCAGCAGTATGGGTCGGGCCTCTCAAGAGCCCCACGTTGCCTGCGTACTGGGGGCATGAAAACGCTCTCTCAGGGGCTGCCTTTCCTCCCTCCAAGGAAGAGAGCCTACCCGGCCGCCTTCTGGCTGAAAGTCACATCGGGCTAGGAAGTGCTACCTGGGAAGTCAGTTTGCAGGGGCAATGGCCGCTGGGTGCACGTGTATGCCTAGGGCTCCCACACTGCCCAGAACATACATCAAGGTTCCCTCCACACAGCTCTTTCCTCACGTTAGCTCTGCAGTAAAGAGCCTACGAAACTAGGCCTTTCTTGGCTCGGGAAGTGAGGACCTGTTTGCAGGCCTCTTCTACTGGCGTCTGCAGAGCCCAGCAATGGCTGTGCGAGGGAGGCCTAAAAACACAGTCTGTGGGTCTGCCTTTCCTCCCTCCAAGGAAGACCGCCTGCTTTGCCGCCTTCAAGCTGAAAGTCACATTGTCCTGGGAAGTGCTGCCTGGGAAGTCAGTTTGCAGGGGCAATGGCCGCTGGGTGCACGTGTATGCCTAGGGCTCTCACACTGCCCAGAACATCAAGGCTCCCTCCACACAGCCCTTCCGTCACGTTTGCTCAGCATGAGAGAGCTCGCGAAAGTAGGCCTTTTTTGGCTCGGGAAGTGAGGACCTGTTTGCAGGCCTCTTGTACGGGCGTCTGCAGGGCACCACGCTTGCTGTGCGAGCGAAGCCTAAAAACCCAATCTCTGGGGCTGCCTTTCCTCCCTCCAAGGAAGACAGCCTGCTCGGCCGCCTTGAAGCTGACAGTCACATTGGGCTGGGAAGTGCTACCTGGGAAGTCAGTTTGCAGGGCCCATCGCCGCTGGCTGCACGTTTACAGCTAGGCTTCCCACACTGCCCGAGAACATCAAGGCTCCCTCCACACAGCTCTTCCATCACGTTAGCTCTGCAGGAGAGAGCTCGCGAAACTAGGCCTTTCCTGGCTCGGGAAGTGAGGACCTGTTTGCAGGACTCTTGTACGGAGGCCTGCAGAGCCCCGCACTTGCTGTGCGAGGGAGGCATAAAAACACAGTCTCTGGGGCTGCCTTTCCTCCCTCCAAGGAAGAGAGCCTACCCGGTCACCTTCTGGCTGAAAGTCACATCGGGCTTGGAAGTGCTATTTGGGAAGACTGTTTTCAGGGGCAATGGCCACTGGGTGCACGTGTATGCCTAGGGCTCCCACACTGCCCAGAACATCAAGGTTCCCTCCACACAGCTCTTCCGTCACGTTAGCTCTGCAGGAGAGAGATCGCGAAACTAGGCCTTTCTTGGCTCGGGAAGTGAGGACCTGTTTGCCGGCCTCTTGTACTGGTGTCTGCTGAGCCCCACGCTTGCTGTGCGAGGGAGGCCTAAAAACCCAATCTCTGGGGCTGCCTTTTCTGCGTCCAAGGAAGAGAGCCTGCTCGGCCGCCTTCAAGCTGACAGTCACATTGGTCTGAGAAGTGCTAGTTGGGAAGTCAGTTTTCAGGGCCAATGGCCGCTGGGTGCCCCTGTATGCCTAGGGCTCCCATACTGCCAAGAACCTCAAGGTTCCCTCCACACAGCTCTTCCCTTACGTTAGCTCTGCAGTAAGGAGCTCACGAAACTAGGCCTTTCTTGGCTCGGGAAGTGAGGACCTGTTTGCAGTCCACTTGTACTGGAGTCTGCAGAGCCCAACCCTTGCTGTGCGAAGGAGGCCTAAAAACACCGTCTGTGGGTCTGCCTTTCCTCCCTCCAAGGAAGACCGCCTGCTTGGCCGCCTTCAAGCTGAAAGGCACATCGGACTGGGAAGTGCTAGTTGGGAAGTCTGTTTTCAAGGCCAATGGCCGCTGGGTGCACGTGTATGCCTAGGGCTCCCACACTGCCCAGAACATCAAGGTTCCCTCCACACAGCTCTTCCCTCACGTTAGCTCTGCAGTAAAGAGCTCACGAAACTAGGCCTTTCTTGGCTCGGGAGGTGAGGACCTGTTTGCAGTCCACTTGTACTGGAGTCTGCAGAGCCCAACACTTGCTGTGCGAAGGAGGCCTAAAAACACCGTCTGTGGGTCTGCCTTTCCTCCCTCCAAGGAAGACCGCCTGCTTGGCCGCCTTCAAGCTGAAAGGCACATCGGACTGGGAAGTGCTAGTTGGGAAGTCTGTTTTCAAGGCCAATGGCCGCTGGGTGCACGTGTATGCCTAGGGCTCTCACACTGCCCAGAACATCAAGGCTCCCTCCACACAGCCCTTCCTTCACGTTTGCTCAGCATGAGAGAGCTCGCGAAAGTAGGCCTTTTTTGGCTCGGGAAGTGAGGACCTGTTTGCAGGCCTCTTGTACTGTCATCTGCAGAGCCCCACACTTGCTGTGCGAGGCAGGCATAAAAACACAGTCTCTGGGGCTGCCTTTCCTCCCTCCAAGGAAGAGAGCCTGCTCGGCCACCTTCAAACTGACAGTCACCTTGGGCTGGGAAGTGCTAGTTGCGAAGTCAGTTTTCACCGGCAATGGCCGCTGGGTGCATGTGTATGCCTATGGCTCCCACACTGCCTAGAACATCAAGGTTCCCTCCACACAGCTCTTCCTTCACGTTAGCTCTGCAGTAAAGAGCTCACGAAACTAGGCCTTTCTTGGCTCGGGAGGTGAGGACCTGTTTGCAGTCCACTTGTACTGGAGTCTGCAGAGCCCAACCCTTGCTGTGCGAAGGAGGCCTAAAAACACCGTCTGTGGGTCTGCCTTTCCTCCGTCCAAGGAAGACTGCCTGCTTGGCCGCCTTCAAGCTGAAAGGCACATCGGACTGGGAAGTGCTAGTTGGGAAGTCAGTTTTCAAGGCCAATGGCCGCTGGGTGCACGTGTATGCCTAGGGCTCCCACACTGCCCAGAACATCAAGGTTCCCTCCACACAGCTCTTCCCTCACGTTAGCTCTGCAGTAAAGAGCTCACGAAACTAGGCCTTTCTTGGCTCGGGAGGTGAGGACCTGTTTGCAGTCCACTTGTACTGGAGTCTGCAGAGCCCAACCCTTGCTGTGCGAAGGAGGCCTAAAAACACCGTCTGTGGGTCTGCCTTTCCTCCCTCCGAGGAAGACCGCCTGCTCGGCCGCCTTCAAGCTGCAAGTCACATTGTGCTGGGAAGTGCTACGTGGGAAGTCAATTTTCAGGGGCCATGGCTGCTGGCTGCACGATTACAGCTAGGCCTCCCACACTGCCCGGGAACATCAAGGCTCCCTCCACAAAGCTCTTCCGTCACGTTAGCTCTGCAGGAGAGAGCTCGCGAGACTAGGCCTTTCCTGGCTCGGGAAGTGAGGACCTGCTCGCAGCAGTATGGGTCGGGCCTCTCAAGAGCCCCACGTTGCCTGCGTACTGGGGGCATGAAAACGCTCTCTCAGGGGCTGCCTTTCCTCCCTCCAAGGAAGAGAGCCTACCCGGCCGCCTTCTGGCTGAAAGTCACATCGGGCTAGGAAGTGCTACCTGGGAAGTCAGTTTGCAGGGGCAATGGCCGCTGGGTGCACGTGTATGCCTAGGGCTCCCACACTGCCCAGAACATACATCAAGGTTCCCTCCACACAGCTCTTTCCTCACGTTAGCTCTGCAGTAAAGAGCTCACGAAACTAGGCCTTTCTTGGCTCGGGAAGTGAGGACCTGTTTGCAGGCCTCTTCTACTGGCGTCTGCAGAGCCCAACAATGGCTGTGCGAGGGAGGCCTAAAAACACAGTCTGTGGGTCTGCCTTTCCTCCCTCCAAGGAAGACCGCCTGCTTTGCCGCCTTCAAGCTGAAAGTCACATTGTCCTGGGAAGTGCTGCCTGGGAAGTCAGTTTGCAGGGGCAATGGCCGCTGGGTGCACGTGTATGCCTAGGGCTCTCACACTGCCCAGAACATCAAGGCTCCCTCCACACAGCCCTTCCGTCACGTTTGCTCAGCATGAGAGAGCTCGCGAAAGTAGGCCTTTTGTGGCTCGGGAAGTGAGGACCTGTTTGCAGGCCTCTTGTACTGTCATCTGCAGAGCCCCACACTTGCTGTGGGAGGCAGGCATAAAAACACAGTCTCTGGGGCTGCCTTTCCTCCCTCCAAGGAAGAGAGCCTGCTCGGCCGCCTTCAAGCTGACAGTCACCTTGGGCTGGGAAGTGCTAGTTGCGAAGTCAGTTTTCACCGGCAATGGCCGCTGGTTGCATGTGTATGCCTATGGCTCCCACACTGCCCAGAACATCAAGGTTCCCTCCACACAGCTGTTCCTTCACGTTAGCTCTGCAGTAAAGAGCTCACGAAACTAGGCCTTTCTTGGCTCGGGAGGTGAGGACCTGTTTGCAGTCCACTTGTACTGGAGTCTGCAGAGCCCAACCCTTGCTGTGCGAAGGAGGCCTAAAAACACCGTCTGTGGGTCTGCCTTTCCTCCCTCCAAGGAAGACCGCCTGCTTGGCCGCCTTCAAGCTGAAAGGCACATCGGACTGGGAAGTGCTAGTTGGGAAGTCAGTTTTCAAGGCCAATGGCCGCTGGGTGCACGTGTATGCCTAGGGCTCCCACACTGCCCAGAACATCAAGGTTCCCTCCACACAGCTCTTCCCTCACGTTAGCTCTGCAGTAAAGAGCTCACGAAACTAGGCCTTTCTTGGCTCGGGAGGTGAGGACCTGTTTGCAGTCCACTTGTACTGGAGTCTGCAGAGCCCAACACTTGCTGTGCGAAGGAGGCCTAAAAACACCGTCTGTGGGTCTGCCTTTCCTCCCTCCGAGGAAGACCGCCTGCCCGGCCGCCTTCAAGCTGCAAGTCACATTGTGCTGGGAAGTGCTACCTGGGAAGTCAATTTTCAGGGGCCATGGCTGCTGGCTGCACGATTACAGCTAGGCCTCCCACACTGCCCGGGAACATCAAGGCTCCCTCCACAAAGCTCTTCCGTCACGTTAGCTCTGCAGGAGAGAGCTCGCGAGACTAGGCCTTTCCTGGCTCGGGAAGTGAGGACCTGCTCGCAGCAGTATGGGTCGGGCCTCTCAAGAGCCCCACGTTGCCTGCGTACTGGGGGCATGAAAACGCTCTCTCAGGGGCTGCCTTTCCTCCCTCCAAGGAAGAGAGCCTACCCGGCCGCCTTCTGGCTGAAAGTCACATCGGGCTAGGAAGTGCTACCTGGGAAGTCAGTTTGCAGGGGCAATGGCCGCTGGGTGCACGTGTATGCCTAGGGCTCCCACACTGCCCAGAACATACATCAAGGTTCCCTCCACACAGCTCTTTCCTCACGTTAGCTCTGCAGTAAAGAGCCTACGAAACTAGGCCTTTCTTGGCTCGGGAAGTGAGGACCTGTTGGCAGGCCTCTTCTACTGGCGTCTGCAGAGCCCAACAATGGCTGTGCGAGGGAGGCCTAAAAACACAGTCTGTGGGTCTGCCTTTCCTCCCTCCAAGGAAGACCGCCTGCTTTGCCGCCTTCAAGCTGAAAGTCACATTGTCCTGGGAAGTGCTGCCTGGGAAGTCAGTTTGCAGGGGCAATGGCCGCTGGGTGCACGTGTATGCCTAGGGCTCTCACACTGCCCAGAACATCAAGGCTCCCTCCACACAGCCCTTCCGTCACGTTTGCTCAGCATGAGAGAGCTCGCGAAAGTAGGCCTTTTTTGGCTCGGGAAGTGAGGACCTGTTTGCAGGCCTCTTGTACGGGCGTCTGCAGGGCACCACGCTTGCTGTGCGAACGAAGCCTAAAAACCCAATCTCTGGGGCTGCCTTTCCTCCCTCCAAGGAAGACAGCCTGCTCGGCCGCCTTGAAGCTGACAGTCACATTGGGCTGGGAAGTGCTACCTGGGAAGTCAGTTTGCAGGGCCCATCGCCGCTGGCTGCACGTTTACAGCTAGGCTTCCCACACTGCCCGAGAACATCAAGGCTCCCTCCACACAGCTCTTCCATCACGTTAGCTCTGCAGGAGAGAGCTCGCGAAACTAGGCCTTTCCTGGCTCGGGAAGTGAGGACCTGTTTGCAGGACTCTTGTACGGAGGTCTGCAGAGCCCCGCACTTGCTGTGCGAGGGAGGCATAAAAACACAGTCTCTGGGGCTGCCTTTCCTCCCTCCAAGGAAGAGAGCCTACCCGGTCACCTTCTGGCTGAAAGTCACATCGGGCTTGGAAGTGCTATTTGGGAAGACTGTTTTCAGGGGCAATGGCCGCTGGGTGCACGTGTATGCCTAGGGCTCCCACACTGCCCAGAACATACATCAAGGTTCCCTCCACACAGCTCTTTCCTCACGTTAGCTCTGCAGTAAAGAGCTCACGAAACTAGGCCTTTCTTGGCTCGGGAAGTGAGGACCTGTTTGCAGGCCTCTTCTACTGGCGTCTGCAGAGCCCAACAATGGCTGTGCGAGGGAGGCCTAAAAACACAGTCTGTGGGTCTGCCTTTCCTCCCTCCAAGGAAGACCGCCTGCTTTGCCGCCTTCAAGCTGAAAGTCACATTGTCCTGGGAAGTGCTGCCTGGGAAGTCAGTTTGCAGGGGCAATGGCCGCTGGGTGCACGTGTATGCCTAGGGCTCTCACACTGCCCAGAACATCAAGGCTCCCTCCACACAGCCCTTCCGTCACGTTTGCTCAGCATGAGAGAGCTCGCGAAAGTAGGCCTTTTTTGGCTCGGGAAGTGAGGACCTGTTTGCAGGCCTCTTGTACGGGCGTCTGCAGGGCACCACGCTTGCTGTGCGAGCGAAGCCTAAAAACCCAATCTCTGGGGCTGCCTTTCCTCCCTCCAAGGAAGACAGCCTGCTCGGCCGCCTTGAAGCTGACAGTCACATTGGGCTGGGAAGTGCTACCTGGGAAGTCAGTTTGCAGGGCCCATCGCCGCTGGCTGCACGTTTACAGCTAGGCTTCCCACACTGCCCGAGAACATCAAGGCTCCCTCCACACAGCTCTTCCATCACGTTAGCTCTGCAGGAGAGAGCTCGCGAAACTAGGCCTTTCCTGGCTCGGGAAGTGAGGACCTGTTTGCAGGACTCTTGTACGGAGGCCTGCAGAGCCCCGCACTTGCTGTGCGAGGGAGGCATAAAAACACAGTCTCTGGGGCTGCCTTTCCTCCCTCCAAGGAAGAGAGCCTACCCGGTCACCTTCTGGCTGAAAGTCACATCGGGCTTGGAAGTGCTATTTGGGAAGACTGTTTTCAGGGGCAATGGCCACTGGGTGCACGTGTATGCCTAGGGCTCCCACACTGCCCAGAACATCAAGGTTCCCTCCACACAGCTCTTCCGTCACGTTAGCTCTGCAGGAGAGAGATCGCGAAACTAGGCCTTTCTTGGCTCGGGAAGTGAGGACCTGTTTGCCGGCCTCTTGTACTGGTGTCTGCTGAGCCCCACGCTTGCTGTGCGAGGGAGGCCTAAAAACCCAATCTCTGGGGCTGCCTTTTCTGCGTCCAAGGAAGAGAGCCTGCTCGGCCGCCTTCAAGCTGACAGTCACATTGGTCTGAGAAGTGCTAGTTGGGAAGTCAGTTTTCAGGGCCAATGGCCGCTGGGTGCCCCTGTATGCCTAGGGCTCCCATACTGCCAAGAACCTCAAGGTTCCCTCCACACAGCTCTTCCCTTACGTTAGCTCTGCAGTAAGGAGCTCACGAAACTAGGCCTTTCTTGGCTCGGGAAGTGAGGACCTGTTTGCAGTCCACTTGTACTGGAGTCTGCAGAGCCCAACCCTTGCTGTGCGAAGGAGGCCTAAAAACACCGTCTGTGGGTCTGCCTTTCCTCCCTCCAAGGAAGACCGCCTGCTTGGCCGCCTTCAAGCTGAAAGGCACATCGGACTGGGAAGTGCTAGTTGGGAAGTCTGTTTTCAAGGCCAATGGCCGCTGGGTGCACGTGTATGCCTAGGGCTCCCACACTGCCCAGAACATCAAGGTTCCCTCCACACAGCTCTTCCCTCACGTTAGCTCTGCAGTAAAGAGCTCACGAAACTAGGCCTTTCTTGGCTCGGGAGGTGAGGACCTGTTTGCAGTCCACTTGTACTGGAGTCTGCAGAGCCCAACACTTGCTGTGCGAAGGAGGCCTAAAAACACCGTCTGTGGGTCTGCCTTTCCTCCCTCCAAGGAAGACCGCCTGCTTGGCCGCCTTCAAGCTGAAAGGCACATCGGACTGGGAAGTGCTAGTTGGGAAGTCTGTTTTCAAGGCCAATGGCCGCTGGGTGCACGTGTATGCCTAGGGCTCTCACACTGCCCAGAACATCAAGGCTCCCTCCACACAGCCCTTCCTTCACGTTTGCTCAGCATGAGAGAGCTCGCGAAAGTAGGCCTTTTTTGGCTCGGGAAGTGAGGACCTGTTTGCAGGCCTCTTGTACTGTCATCTGCAGAGCCCCACACTTGCTGTGCGAGGCAGGCATAAAAACACAGTCTCTGGGGCTGCCTTTCCTCCCTCCAAGGAAGAGAGCCTGCTCGGCCACCTTCAAACTGACAGTCACCTTGGGCTGGGAAGTGCTAGTTGCGAAGTCAGTTTTCACCGGCAATGGCCGCTGGGTGCATGTGTATGCCTATGGCTCCCACACTGCCTAGAACATCAAGGTTCCCTCCACACAGCTCTTCCTTCACGTTAGCTCTGCAGTAAAGAGCTCACGAAACTAGGCCTTTCTTGGCTCGGGAGGTGAGGACCTGTTTGCAGTCCACTTGTACTGGAGTCTGCAGAGCCCAACCCTTGCTGTGCGAAGGAGGCCTAAAAACACCGTCTGTGGGTCTGCCTTTCCTCCGTCCAAGGAAGACTGCCTGCTTGGCCGCCTTCAAGCTGAAAGGCACATCGGACTGGGAAGTGCTAGTTGGGAAGTCAGTTTTCAAGGCCAATGGCCGCTGGGTGCACGTGTATGCCTAGGGCTCCCACACTGCCCAGAACATCAAGGTTCCCTCCACACAGCTCTTCCCTCACGTTAGCTCTGCAGTAAAGAGCTCACGAAACTAGGCCTTTCTTGGCTCGGGAGGTGAGGACCTGTTTGCAGTCCACTTGTACTGGAGTCTGCAGAGCCCAACCCTTGCTGTGCGAAGGAGGCCTAAAAACACCGTCTGTGGGTCTGCCTTTCCTCCCTCCGAGGAAGACCGCCTGCTCGGCCGCCTTCAAGCTGCAAGTCACATTGTGCTGGGAAGTGCTACGTGGGAAGTCAATTTTCAGGGGCCATGGCTGCTGGCTGCACGATTACAGCTAGGCCTCCCACACTGCCCGGGAACATCAAGGCTCCCTCCACAAAGCTCTTCCGTCACGTTAGCTCTGCAGGAGAGAGCTCGCGAGACTAGGCCTTTCCTGGCTCGGGAAGTGAGGACCTGCTCGCAGCAGTATGGGTCGGGCCTCTCAAGAGCCCCACGTTGCCTGCGTACTGGGGGCATGAAAACGCTCTCTCAGGGGCTGCCTTTCCTCCCTCCAAGGAAGAGAGCCTACCCGGCCGCCTTCTGGCTGAAAGTCACATCGGGCTAGGAAGTGCTACCTGGGAAGTCAGTTTGCAGGGGCAATGGCCGCTGGGTGCACGTGTATGCCTAGGGCTCCCACACTGCCCAGAACATACATCAAGGTTCCCTCCACACAGCTCTTTCCTCACGTTAGCTCTGCAGTAAAGAGCTCACGAAACTAGGCCTTTCTTGGCTCGGGAAGTGAGGACCTGTTTGCAGGCCTCTTCTACTGGCGTCTGCAGAGCCCAACAATGGCTGTGCGAGGGAGGCCTAAAAACACAGTCTGTGGGTCTGCCTTTCCTCCCTCCAAGGAAGACCGCCTGCTTTGCCGCCTTCAAGCTGAAAGTCACATTGTCCTGGGAAGTGCTGCCTGGGAAGTCAGTTTGCAGGGGCAATGGCCGCTGGGTGCACGTGTATGCCTAGGGCTCTCACACTGCCCAGAACATCAAGGCTCCCTCCACACAGCCCTTCCGTCACGTTTGCTCAGCATGAGAGAGCTCGCGAAAGTAGGCCTTTTGTGGCTCGGGAAGTGAGGACCTGTTTGCAGGCCTCTTGTACTGTCATCTGCAGAGCCCCACACTTGCTGTGGGAGGCAGGCATAAAAACACAGTCTCTGGGGCTGCCTTTCCTCCCTCCAAGGAAGAGAGCCTGCTCGGCCGCCTTCAAGCTGACAGTCACCTTGGGCTGGGAAGTGCTAGTTGCGAAGTCAGTTTTCACCGGCAATGGCCGCTGGTTGCATGTGTATGCCTATGGCTCCCACACTGCCCAGAACATCAAGGTTCCCTCCACACAGCTGTTCCTTCACGTTAGCTCTGCAGTAAAGAGCTCACGAAACTAGGCCTTTCTTGGCTCGGGAGGTGAGGACCTGTTTGCAGTCCACTTGTACTGGAGTCTGCAGAGCCCAACCCTTGCTGTGCGAAGGAGGCCTAAAAACACCGTCTGTGGGTCTGCCTTTCCTCCCTCCAAGGAAGACCGCCTGCTTGGCCGCCTTCAAGCTGAAAGGCACATCGGACTGGGAAGTGCTAGTTGGGAAGTCAGTTTTCAAGGCCAATGGCCGCTGGGTGCACGTGTATGCCTAGGGCTCCCACACTGCCCAGAACATCAAGGTTCCCTCCACACAGCTCTTCCCTCACGTTAGCTCTGCAGTAAAGAGCTCACGAAACTAGGCCTTTCTTGGCTCGGGAGGTGAGGACCTGTTTGCAGTCCACTTGTACTGGAGTCTGCAGAGCCCAACACTTGCTGTGCGAAGGAGGCCTAAAAACACCGTCTGTGGGTCTGCCTTTCCTCCCTCCGAGGAAGACCGCCTGCCCGGCCGCCTTCAAGCTGCAAGTCACATTGTGCTGGGAAGTGCTACCTGGGAAGTCAATTTTCAGGGGCCATGGCTGCTGGCTGCACGATTACAGCTAGGCCTCCCACACTGCCCGGGAACATCAAGGCTCCCTCCACAAAGCTCTTCCGTCACGTTAGCTCTGCAGGAGAGAGCTCGCGAGACTAGGCCTTTCCTGGCTCGGGAAGTGAGGACCTGCTCGCAGCAGTATGGGTCGGGCCTCTCAAGAGCCCCACGTTGCCTGCGTACTGGGGGCATGAAAACGCTCTCTCAGGGGCTGCCTTTCCTCCCTCCAAGGAAGAGAGCCTACCCGGCCGCCTTCTGGCTGAAAGTCACATCGGGCTAGGAAGTGCTACCTGGGAAGTCAGTTTGCAGGGGCAATGGCCGCTGGGTGCACGTGTATGCCTAGGGCTCCCACACTGCCCAGAACATACATCAAGGTTCCCTCCACACAGCTCTTTCCTCACGTTAGCTCTGCAGTAAAGAGCCTACGAAACTAGGCCTTTCTTGGCTCGGGAAGTGAGGACCTGTTGGCAGGCCTCTTCTACTGGCGTCTGCAGAGCCCAACAATGGCTGTGCGAGGGAGGCCTAAAAACACAGTCTGTGGGTCTGCCTTTCCTCCCTCCAAGGAAGACCGCCTGCTTTGCCGCCTTCAAGCTGAAAGTCACATTGTCCTGGGAAGTGCTGCCTGGGAAGTCAGTTTGCAGGGGCAATGGCCGCTGGGTGCACGTGTATGCCTAGGGCTCTCACACTGCCCAGAACATCAAGGCTCCCTCCACACAGCCCTTCCGTCACGTTTGCTCAGCATGAGAGAGCTCGCGAAAGTAGGCCTTTTTTGGCTCGGGAAGTGAGGACCTGTTTGCAGGCCTCTTGTACGGGCGTCTGCAGGGCACCACGCTTGCTGTGCGAGCGAAGCCTAAAAACCCAATCTCTGGGGCTGCCTTTCCTCCCTCCAAGGAAGACAGCCTGCTCGGCCGCCTTGAAGCTGACAGTCACATTGGGCTGGGAAGTGCTACCTGGGAAGTCAGTTTGCAGGGCCCATCGCCGCTGGCTGCACGTTTACAGCTAGGCTTCCCACACTGCCCGAGAACATCAAGGCTCCCTCCACACAGCTCTTCCATCACGTTAGCTCTGCAGGAGAGAGCTCGCGAAACTAGGCCTTTCCTGGCTCGGGAAGTGAGGACCTGTTTGCAGGACTCTTGTACGGAGGTCTGCAGAGCCCCGCACTTGCTGTGCGAGGGAGGCATAAAAACACAGTCTCTGGGGCTGCCTTTCCTCCCTCCAAGGAAGAGAGCCTACCCGGTCACCTTCTGGCTGAAAGTCACATCGGGCTTGGAAGTGCTATTTGGGAAGACTGTTTTCAGGGGCAATGGCCGCTGGGTGCACGTGTATGCCTAGGGCTCCCACACTGCCCAGAACATACATCAAGGTTCCCTCCACACAGCTCTTTCCTCACGTTAGCTCTGCAGTAAAGAGCTCACGAAACTAGGCCTTTCTTGGCTCGGGAAGTGAGGACCTGTTTGCAGGCCTCTTCTACTGGCGTCTGCAGAGCCCAACAATGGCTGTGCGAGGGAGGCCTAAAAACACAGTCTGTGGGTCTGCCTTTCCTCCCTCCAAGGAAGACCGCCTGCTTTGCCGCCTTCAAGCTGAAAGTCACATTGTCCTGGGAAGTGCTGCCTGGGAAGTCAGTTTGCAGGGGCAATGGCCGCTGGGTGCACGTGTATGCCTAGGGCTCTCACACTGCCCAGAACATCAAGGCTCCCTCCACACAGCCCTTCCGTCACGTTTGCTCAGCATGAGAGAGCTCGCGAAAGTAGGCCTTTTTTGGCTTGGGAAGTGAGGACCTGTTTGCAGGCCTCTTGTACGGGCGTCTGCAGGGCACCACGCTTGCTGTGCGAGCGAAGCCTAAAAACCCAATCTCTGGGGCTGCCTTTCCTCCCTCCAAGGAAGACAGCCTGCTCGGCCGCCTTGAAGCTGACAGTCACATTGGGCTGGGAAGTGCTACCTGGGAAGTCAGTTTGCAGGGCCCATCGCCGCTGGCTGCACGTTTACAGCTAGGCTTCCCACACTGCCCGAGAACATCAAGGCTCCCTCCACACAGCTCTTCCATCACGTTAGCTCTGCAGGAGAGAGCTCGCGAAACTAGGCCTTTCCTGGCTCGGGAAGTGAGGACCTGTTTGCAGGACTCTTGTACGGAGGTCTGCAGAGCCCCGCACTTGCTGTGCGAGGGAGGCATAAAAACACAGTCTCTGGGGCTGCCTTTCCTCCCTCCAAGGAAGAGAGCCTACCCGGTCACCTTCTGGCTGAAAGTCACATCGGGCTTGGAAGTGCTATTTGGGAAGACTGTTTTCAGGGGCAATGGCCGCTGGGTGCACGTGTATGCCTAGGGCTCCCACACTGCCCAGAACATCAAGGTTCCCTCCACACAGCTCTTCCGTCACGTTAGCTCTGCAGGAGAGAGATCGCGAAACTAGGCCTTTCTTGGCTCGGGAAGTGAGGACCTGTTTGCCGGCCTCTTGTACTGGTGTCTGCTGAGCCCCACGCTTGCTGTGCGAGGGAGGCCTAAAAACCCAATCTCTGGGGCTGCCTTTTCTGCGTCCAAGGAAGAGAGCCTGCTCGGCCGCCTTCAAGCTGCCAGTCACATTGGTCTGAGAAGTGCTAGTTGGGAAGTCAGTTTTCAGGGCCAGTGGCCGCTGGGTGCCCCTGTATGCCTAGGGCTCCCATACTGCCAAGAACCTCAAGGTTCCCTCCACACAGCTCTTCCCTTACGTTAGCTCTGCAGTAAGGAGCTCACGAAACTAGGCCTTTCTTGGCTCGGGAAGTGAGGACCTGTTTGCAGTCCACTTGTACTGGAGTCTGCAGAGCCCAACCCTTGCTGTGAGAAGGAGGCCTAAAAACACCGTCTGTGGGTCTTCCTTTCCTCCCTCCGAGGAAGACCGCCTGCTCGGCCGCCTTCAAGCTGCAAGTCACATTGTGCTGGGAAGTGCTACGTGGGAAGTCAATTTTCAGGGGCCATGGCTGCTGGCTGCACGATTACAGCTAGGCCTCCCACACTGCCCGGGAACATCAAGGCTCCCTCCACAAAGCTCTTCCGTCACGTTAGCTCTGCAGGAGAGAGCTCGCGAGACTAGGCCTTTCCTGGCTCGGGAAGTGAGGACCTGCTCGCAGCAGTATGGGTCGGGCCTCTCAAGAGCCCCACGTTGCCTGCGTACTGGGGGCATGAAAACGCTCTCTCAGGGGCTGCCTTTCCTCCCTCCAAGGAAGAGAGCCTACCCGGCCGCCTTCTGGCTGAAAGTCACATCGGGCTAGGAAGTGCTACCGGGAAGTCAGTTTGCAGGGGCAATGGCCGCTGGGTGCACGTGTATGCCTAGGGCTCCCACACTGCCCAGAACATACATCAAGGTTCCCTCCACACAGCTCTTTCCTCACGTTAGCTCTGCAGTAAAGAGCTCACGAAACTAGGCCTTTCTTGGCTCGGGAAGTGAGGACCTGTTTGCAGGCCTCTTCTACTGGCGTCTGCAGAGCCCAACAATGGCTGTGCGAGGGAGGCCTAAAAACACAGTCTGTGGGTCTGCCTTTCCTCCCTCCAAGGAAGACCGCCTGCTTTGCCGCCTTCAAGCTGAAAGTCACATTGTCCTGGGAAGTGCTGCCTGGGAAGTCAGTTTGCAGGGGCAATGGCCGCTGGGTGCACGTGTATGCCTAGGGCTCTCACACTGCCCAGAACATCAAGGCTCCCTCCACACAGCCCTTCCGTCACGTTTGCTCAGCATGAGAGAGCTCGCGAAAGTAGGCCTTTTTTGGCTCGGGAAGTGAGGACCTGTTTGCAGGCCTCTTGTACTGTCATCTGCAGAGCCCCACACTTGCTGTGAGAGGCAGGCATAAAAACACAGTCTCTGGGGCTGCCTTTCCTCCCTCCAAGTAAGAGAGCCTGCTCGGCCACCTTCAAGCTGACAGTCACCTTGGGCTGGGAAGTGCTAGTTGCGAAGTCAGTTTTCACCGGCAATGGCCGCTGGGTGCATGTGTATGCCTATGGCTCCCACACTGCCCAGAACATCAAGGTTCCCTCCACACAGCTCTTCCTTCACGTTAGCTCTGCAGTAAAGAGCTCACGAAACTAGGCCTTTCTTGGCTCGGGAGGTGAGGACCTGTTTGCAGTCCACTTGTACTGGAGTCTGCAGAGCCCAACCCTTGCTGTGCGAAGGAGGCCTAAAAACACCGTCTGTGGGTCTGCCTTTCCTCCGTCCAAGGAAGACCGCCTGCTTGGCCGCCTTCAAGCTGAAAGGCACATCGGACTGGGAAGTGCTAGTTGGGAAGTCAGTTTTCAAGGCCAATGGCCGCTGGGTGCACGTGTATGCCTAGGGCTCCCACACTGCTCAGAACATCAAGGTTCCCTCCACACAGCTCTTCCCTCACGTTAGCTCTGCAGTAAAGAGCTCACGAAACTACGCCTTTCTTGGCTCGGGAGGTGAGGACCTGTTTGCAGTCCACTTGTACTGGAGTCTGCAGAGCCCAACACTTGCTGTGCGAAGGAGGCCTAAAAACACCGTCTGTGGGTCTGCCTTTCCTCCCTCCGAGGAAGACCGCCTGCTCGGCCGCCTTCAAGCTGCAAGTCACATTGTGCTGGGAAGTGCTACCTGGGAAGTCAATTTTCAGGGGCCATGGCTGCTGGCTGCACGATTACAGCTAGGCCTCCCACACTGCCCGGGAACATCAAGGCTCCCTCCACAAAGCTCTTCCGTCACGTTAGCTCTGCAGGAGAGAGCTCGCGAGACTAGGCCTTTCCTGGCTCGGGAAGTGAGGACCTGCTCGCAGCAGTATGGGTCGGGCCTCTCAAGAGCCCCACGTTGCCTGCGTACTGGGGGCATGAAAACGCTCTCTCAGGGGCTGCCTTTCCTCCCTCCAAGGAAGAGAGCCTACCCGGCCGCCTTCTGGCTGAAAGTCACATCGGGCTAGGAAGTGCTACCTGGGAAGTCAGTTTGCAGGGGCAATGGCCGCTGGGTGCACGTGTATGCCTAGGGCTCCCACACTGCCCAGAACATACATCAAGGTTCCCTCCACACAGCTCTTTCCTCACGTTAGCTCTGCAGTAAAGAGCCTACGAAACTAGGCCTTTCTTGGCTCGGGAAGTGAGGACCTGTTTGCAGGCCTCTTCTACTGGCGTCTGCAGAGCCCAGCAATGGCTGTGCGAGGGAGGCCTAAAAACACAGTCTGTGGGTCTGCCTTTCCTCCCTCCAAGGAAGACCGCCTGCTTTGCCGCCTTCAAGCTGAAAGTCACATTGTCCTGGGAAGTGCTGCCTGGGAAGTCAGTTTGCAGGGGCAATGGCCGCTGGGTGCACGTGTATGCCTAGGGCTCTCACACTGCCCAGAACATCAAGGCTCCCTCCACACAGCCCTTCCGTCACGTTTGCTCAGCATGAGAGAGCTCGCGAAAGTAGGCCTTTTTTGGCTCGGGAAGTGAGGACCTGTTTGCAGGCCTCTTGTACGGGCGTCTGCAGGGCACCACGCTTGCTGTGCGAGCGAAGCCTAAAAACCCAATCTCTGGGGCTGCCTTTCCTCCCTCCAAGGAAGACAGCCTGCTCGGCCGCCTTGAAGCTGACAGTCACATTGGGCTGGGAAGTGCTACCTGGGAAGTCAGTTTGCAGGGCCCATCGCCGCTGGCTGCACGTTTACAGCTAGGCTTCCCACACTGCCCGAGAACATCAAGGCTCCCTCCACACAGCTCTTCCATCACGTTAGCTCTGCAGGAGAGAGCTCGCGAAACTAGGCCTTTCCTGGCTCGGGAAGTGAGGACCTGTTTGCAGGACTCTTGTACGGAGGCCTGCAGAGCCCCGCACTTGCTGTGCGAGGGAGGCATAAAAACACAGTCTCTGGGGCTGCCTTTCCTCCCTCCAAGGAAGAGAGCCTACCCGGTCACCTTCTGGCTGAAAGTCACATCGGGCTTGGAAGTGCTATTTGGGAAGACTGTTTTCAGGGGCAATGGCCACTGGGTGCACGTGTATGCCTAGGGCTCCCACACTGCCCAGAACATCAAGGTTCCCTCCACACAGCTCTTCCGTCACGTTAGCTCTGCAGGAGAGAGATCGCGAAACTAGGCCTTTCTTGGCTCGGGAAGTGAGGACCTGTTTGCCGGCCTCTTGTACTGGTGTCTGCTGAGCCCCACGCTTGCTGTGCGAGGGAGGCCTAAAAACCCAATCTCTGGGGCTGCCTTTTCTGCGTCCAAGGAAGAGAGCCTGCTCGGCCGCCTTCAAGCTGACAGTCACATTGGTCTGAGAAGTGCTAGTTGGGAAGTCAGTTTTCAGGGCCAATGGCCGCTGGGTGCCCCTGTATGCCTAGGGCTCCCATACTGCCAAGAACCTCAAGGTTCCCTCCACACAGCTCTTCCCTTACGTTAGCTCTGCAGTAAGGAGCTCACGAAACTAGGCCTTTCTTGGCTCGGGAAGTGAGGACCTGTTTGCAGTCCACTTGTACTGGAGTCTGCAGAGCCCAACCCTTGCTGTGCGAAGGAGGCCTAAAAACACCGTCTGTGGGTCTGCCTTTCCTCCCTCCAAGGAAGACCGCCTGCTTGGCCGCCTTCAAGCTGAAAGGCACATCGGACTGGGAAGTGCTAGTTGGGAAGTCTGTTTTCAAGGCCAATGGCCGCTGGGTGCACGTGTATGCCTAGGGCTCCCACACTGCCCAGAACATCAAGGTTCCCTCCACACAGCTCTTCCCTCACGTTAGCTCTGCAGTAAAGAGCTCACGAAACTAGGCCTTTCTTGGCTCGGGAGGTGAGGACCTGTTTGCAGTCCACTTGTACTGGAGTCTGCAGAGCCCAACACTTGCTGTGCGAAGGAGGCCTAAAAACACCGTCTGTGGGTCTGCCTTTCCTCCCTCCAAGGAAGACCGCCTGCTTGGCCGCCTTCAAGCTGAAAGGCACATCGGACTGGGAAGTGCTAGTTGGGAAGTCTGTTTTCAAGGCCAATGGCCGCTGGGTGCACGTGTATGCCTAGGGCTCTCACACTGCCCAGAACATCAAGGCTCCCTCCACACAGCCCTTCCTTCACGTTTGCTCAGCATGAGAGAGCTCGCGAAAGTAGGCCTTTTTTGGCTCGGGAAGTGAGGACCTGTTTGCAGGCCTCTTGTACTGTCATCTGCAGAGCCCCACACTTGCTGTGCGAGGCAGGCATAAAAACACAGTCTCTGGGGCTGCCTTTCCTCCCTCCAAGGAAGAGAGCCTGCTCGGCCACCTTCAAACTGACAGTCACCTTGGGCTGGGAAGTGCTAGTTGCGAAGTCAGTTTTCACTGGCAATGGCCGCTGGGTGCATGTGTATGCCTATGGCTCCCACACTGCCTAGAACATCAAGGTTCCCTCCACACAGCTCTTCCTTCACGTTAGCTCTGCAGTAAAGAGCTCACGAAACTAGGCCTTTCTTGGCTCGGGAGGTGAGGACCTGTTTGCAGTCCACTTGTACTGGAGTCTGCAGAGCCCAACCCTTGCTGTGCGAAGGAGGCCTAAAAACACCGTCTGTGGGTCTGCCTTTCCTCCGTCCAAGGAAGACCGCCTGCTTGGCCGCCTTCAAGCTAAAAGGCACATCGGACTGGGAAGTGCTAGTTGGGAAGTCAGTTTTCAAGGCCAATGGCCGCTGGGTGCACGTGTATGCCTAGGGCTCCCACACTGCCCAGAACATCAAGGTTCCCTCCACACAGCTCTTCCCTCACGTTAGCTCTGCAGTAAAGAGCTCACGAAACTAGGCCTTTCTTGGCTCGGGAGGTGAGGACCTGTTTGCAGTCCACTTGTACTGGAGTCTGCAGAGCCCAACCCTTGCTGTGCGAAGGAGGCCTAAAAACACCGTCTGTGGGTCTGCCTTTCCTCCCTCCGAGGAAGACCGCCTGCTCGGCCGCCTTCAAGCTGCAAGTCACATTGTGCTGGGAAGTGCTACGTGGGAAGTCAGTTTGCAGGGCCCATCGCCGCTGGCTGCACGTTTACAGCTAGGCTTCCCACACTGCCCGAGAACATCAAGGCTCCCTCCACACAGCTCTTCCATCACGTTAGCTCTGCAGGAGAGACCTCGCGAAACTAGGCCTTTCCTGGCTCGGGAAGTGAGGACCTGTTTGCAGGACTCTTGTACGGAGGTCTGCAGAGCCCCGCACTTGCTGTGCGAGGGAGGCATAAAAACACAGTCTCTGGGGCTGCCTTTCCTCCCTCCAAGGAAGAGAGCCTACCCGGTCACCTTCTGGCTGAAAGTCACATCGGGCTTGGAAGTTCTATTTGGGAAGACTGTTTTCAGGGGCAATGGCCGCTGGGTGCACGTGTATGCCTAGGGCTCCCACACTGCCCAGAACATCAAGGTTCCCTCCACACAGCTCTTCCGTCACGTTAGCTCTGCAGGAGAGAGATCGCGAAACTAGGCCTTTCTTGGCTCGGGAAGTGAGGACCTGTTTGCCGGCCTCTTGTACTGGTGTCTGCTGAGCCCCACGCTTGCTGTGCGAGGGAGGCCTAAAAACCCAATCTCTGGGGCTGCCTTTTCTGCGTCCAAGGAAGAGAGCCTGCTCGGCCGCCTTCAAGCTGACAGTCACATTGGTCTGAGAAGTGCTAGTTGGGAAGTCAGTTTTCAGGGCCAGTGGCCGCTGGGTGCCCCTGTATGCCTAGGGCTCCCATACTGCCAAGAACCTCAAGGTTCCCTCCACACAGCTCTTCCCTTACGTTAGCTCTGCAGTAAGGAGCTCACGAAACTAGGCCTTTCTTGGCTCGGGAAGTGAGGACCTGTTTGCAGTCCACTTGTACTGGAGTCTGCAGAGCCCAACCCTTGCTGTGAGAAGGAGGCCTAAAAACACCGTCTGTGGGTCTGCCTTTCCTCCCTCCGAGGAAGACCGCCTGCTCGGCCGCCTTCAAGCTGCAAGTCACATTGTGCTGGGAAGTGCTACGTGGGAAGTCAATTTTCAGGGGCCATGGCTGCTGGCTGCACGATTACAGCTAGGCCTCCCACACTGCCCGGGAACATCAAGGCTCCCTCCACAAAGCTCTTCCGTCACGTTAGCTCTGCAGGAGAGAGCTCGCGAGACTAGGCCTTTCCTGGCTCGGGAAGTGAGGACCTGCTCGCAGCAGTATGGGTCGGGCCTCTCAAGAGCCCCACGTTGCCTGCGTACTGGGGGCATGAAAACGCTCTCTCAGGGGCTGCCTTTCCTCCCTCCAAGGAAGAGAGCCTACCCGGCCGCCTTCTGGCTGAAAGTCACATCGGGCTAGGAAGTGCTATCTGGGAAGTCAGTTTGCAGGGGCAATGGCCGCTGGGTGCACGTGTATGCCTAGGGCTCCCACACTGCCCAGAACATACATCAAGGTTCCCTCCACACAGCTCTTTCCTCACGTTAGCTCTGCAGTAAAGAGCCTACGAAACTAGGCCTTTCCTGGCTCGGGAAGTGAGGACCTGTTTGCAGGACTCTTGTACGGAGGTCTGCAGAGCCCCGCACTTGCTGTGCGAGGGAGGCATAAAAACACAGTCTCTGGGGCTGCCTTTCCTCCCTCCAAGGAAGAGAGCCTACCCGGTCACCTTCTGGCTGAAAGTCACATCGGGCTTGGAAGTGCTATTTGGGAAGACTGTTTTCAGGGGCAATGGGCGCTGGGTGCACGTGTATGCCTAGGGCTCCCACACTGCCCAGAACATACATCAAGGTTCCCTCCACACAGCTCTTTCCTCACGTTAGCTCTGCAGTAAAGAGCTCACGAAACTAGGCCTTTCTTGGCTCGGGAAGTGAGGACCTGTTTGCAGGCCTCTTCTACTGGCGTCTGCAGAGCCCAACAATGGCTGTGCGAGGGAGGCCTAAAAACACAGTCTGTGGGTCTGCCTTTGCTCCCTCCAAGGAAGACCGCCTGCTTTGCCGCCTTCAAGCTGAAAGTCACATTGTCCTGGGAAGTGCTGCCTGGGAAGTCAGTTTGCAGGGGCAATGGCCGCTGGGTGCACGTGTATGCCTAGGGCTCTCACACTGCCCAGAACATCAAGGCTCCCTCCACACAGCCCTTCCGTCACGTTTGCTCAGCATGAGAGAGCTCGCGAAAGTAGGCCTTTTTTGGCTTGGGAAGTGAGGACCTGTTTGCAGGCCTCTTGTACGGGCGTCTGCAGGGCACCACGCTTGCTGTGCGAGCGAAGCCTAAAAACCCAATCTCTGGGGCTGCCTTTCCTCCCTCCAAGGAAGACAGCCTGCTCGGCCGCCTTGAAGCTGACAGTCACATTGGGCTGGGAAGTGCTACCTGGGAAGTCAGTTTGCAGGGCCCATCGCCGCTGGCTGCACGTTTACAGCTAGGCTTCCCACACTGCCCGAGAACATCAAGGCTCCCTCCACACAGCTCTTCCATCACGTTAGCTCTGCAGGAGAGAGCTCGCGAAACTAGGCCTTTCCTGGCTCGGGAAGTGAGGACCTGTTTGCAGGACTCTTGTACGGAGGTCTGCAGAGCCCCGCACTTGCTGTGCGAGGGAGGCATAAAAACACAGTCTCTGGGGCTGCCTTTCCTCCCTCCAAGGAAGAGAGCCTACCCGGTCACCTTCTGGCTGAAAGTCACATCGGGCTTGGAAGTGCTATTTGGGAAGACTGTTTTCAGGGGCAATGGCCGCTGGGTGCACGTGTATGCCTAGGGCTCCCACACTGCCCAGAACATCAAGGTTCCCTCCACACAGCTCTTCCGTCACGTTAGCTCTGCAGGAGAGAGATCGCGAAACTAGGCCTTTCTTGGCTCGGGAAGTGAGGACCTGTTTGCCGGCCTCTTGTACTGGTGTCTGCTGAGCCCCACGCTTGCTGTGCGAGGGAGGCCTAAAAACCCAATCTCTGGGGCTGCCTTTTCTGCGTCCAAGGAAGAGAGCCTGCTCGGCCGCCTTCAAGCTGACAGTCACATTGGTCTGAGAAGTGCTAGTTGGGAAGTCAGTTTTCAGGGCCAGTGGCCGCTGGGTGCCCCTGTATGCCTAGGGCTCCCATACTGCCAAGAACCTCAAGGTTCCCTCCACACAGCTCTTCCCTTACGTTAGCTCTGCAGTAAGGAGCTCACGAAACTAGGCCTTTCTTGGCTCGGGAAGTGAGGACCTGTTTGCAGTCCACTTGTACTGGAGTCTGCAGAGCCCAACCCTTGCTGTGAGAAGGAGGCCTAAAAACACCGTCTGTGGGTCTGCCTTTCCTCCCTCCGAGGAAGACCGCCTGCTCGGCCGCCTTCAAGCTGCAAGTCACATTGTGCTGGGAAGTGCTACGTGGGAAGTCAATTTTCAGGGGCCATGGCTGCTGGCTGCACGATTACAGCTAGGCCTCCCACACTGCCCGGGAACATCAAGGCTCCCTCCACAAAGCTCTTCCGTCACGTTAGCTCTGCAGGAGAGAGCTCGCGAGACTAGGCCTTTCCTGGCTCGGGAAGTGAGGACCTGCTCGCAGCAGTATGGGTCGGGCCTCTCAAGAGCCCCACGTTGCCTGCGTACTGGGGGCATGAAAACGCTCTCTCAGGGGCTGCCTTTCCTCCCTCCA
This sequence comes from Giraffa tippelskirchi, assembly GCF_054371585.1. Taxonomy (NCBI): domain Eukaryota; kingdom Metazoa; phylum Chordata; class Mammalia; order Artiodactyla; family Giraffidae; genus Giraffa; species Giraffa tippelskirchi. The sequence continues at coordinate 106,112,506 of NC_137275.1, forward strand.
AGGAAGAGAGCCTACCCGGCCGCCTTCTGGCTGAAAGTCACATCGGGCTAGGAAGTGCTATCTGGGAAGTCAGTTTGCAGGGGCAATGGCCGCTGGGTGCACGTGTATGCCTAGGGCTCCCACACTGCCCAGAACATACATCAAGGTTCCCTCCACACAGCTCTTTCCTCACGTTAGCTCTGCAGTAAAGAGCCTACGAAACTAGGCCTTTCTTGGCTCGGGAAGTGAGGACCTGTTTGCAGGCCTCTTCTACTGGCGTCTGCAGAGCCCAACAATGGCTGTGCGAGGGAGGCCTAAAAACACAGTCTGTGGGTCTGCCTTTCCTCCCTCCAAGGAAGACCGCCTGCTTTGCCGCCTTCAAGCTGAAAGTCACATTGTCCTGGGAAGTGCTGCCTGGGAAGTCAGTTTGCAGGGGCAATGGCCGCTGGGTGCACGTGTATGCCTAGGGCTCTCACACTGCCCAGAACATCAAGGCTCCCTCCACACAGCCCTTCCGTCACGTTTGCTCAGCATGAGAGAGCTCGCGAAAGTAGGCCTTTTTTGGCTCGGGAAGTGAGGACCTGTTTGCAGGCCTCTTGTACGGGCGTCTGCAGGGCACCACGCTTGCTGTGCGAGCGAAGCCTAAAAACCCAATCTCTGGGGCTGCCTTTCCTCCCTCCAAGGAAGACAGCCTGCTCGGCCGCCTTGAAGCTGACAGTCACATTGGGCTGGGAAGTGCTACCTGGGAAGTCAGTTTGCAGGGCCCATCGCCGCTGGCTGCACGTTTACAGCTAGGCTTCCCACACTGCCCGAGAACATCAAGGCTCCCTCCACACAGCTCTTCCATCACGTTAGCTCTGCAGGAGAGAGCTCGCGAAACTAGGCCTTTCCTGGCTCGGGAAGTGAGGACCTGTTTGCAGGACTCCTGTACGGAGGCCTGCAGAGCCCCGCACTAGCTGTGCGAGGGAGGCATAAAAACACAGTCTCTGGGGCTGCCTTTCCTCCCTCCAAGGAAGAGAGCCTACCCGGTCACCTTCTGGCTGAAAGTCACATCGGGCTTGGAAGTGCTATTTGGGAAGACTGTTTTCAGGGGCAATGGCCGCTGGGTGCACGTGTATGCCTAGGGCTCCCACACTGCCCAGAACATACATCAAGGTTCCCTCCACACAGCTCTTTCCTCACGTTAGCTCTGCAGTAAAGAGCTCACGAAACTAGGCCTTTCTTGGCTCGGGAAGTGAGGACCTGTTTGCAGGCCTCTTCTACTGGCGTCTGCAGAGCCCAACAATGGCTGTGCGAGGGAGGCCTAAAAACACAGTCTGTGGGTCTGCCTTTCCTCCCTCCAAGGAAGACCGCCTGCTTTGCCGCCTTCAAGCTGAAAGTCACATTGTCCTGGGAAGTGCTGCCTGGGAAGTCAGTTTGCAGGGGCAATGGCCGCTGGGTGCACGTGTATGCCTAGGGCTCTCACACTGCCCAGAACATCAAGGCTCCCTCCACACAGCCCTTCCGTCACGTTTGCTCAGCATGAGAGAGCTCGCGAAAGTAGGCCTTTTTTGGCTCGGGAAGTGAGGACCTGTTTGCAGGCCTCTTGTACGGGCGTCTGCAGGGCACCACGCTTGCTGTGCGAGCGAAGCCTAAAAACCCAATCTCTGGGGCTGCCTTTCCTCCCTCCAAGGAAGACAGCCTGCTCGGCCGCCTTGAAGCTGACAGTCACATTGGGCTGGGAAGTGCTACCTGGGAAGTCAGTTTGCAGGGCCCATCGCCGCTGGCTGCACGTTTACAGCTAGGCTTCCCACACTGCCCGAGAACATCAAGGCTCCCTCCACACAGCTCTTCCATCACGTTAGCTCTGCAGGAGAGAGCTCGCGAAACTAGGCCTTTCCTGGCTCGGGAAGTGAGGACCTGTTTGCAGGACTCTTGTACGGACGTCTGCAGAGCCCCGCACTTGCTGTGCGAGGGAGGCATAAAAACACAGTCTCTGGGGCTGCCTTTCCTCCCTCCAAGGAAGAGAGCCTACCCGGTCACCTTCTGGCTGAAAGTCACATCGGGCTTGGAAGTGCTATTTGGGAAGACTGTTTTCAGGGGCAATGGCCGCTGGGTGCACGTGTATGCCTAGGGCTCCCACACTGCCCAGAACATCAAGGTTCCCTCCACACAGCTCTTCCGTCACGTTAGCTCTGCAGGAGAGAGATCGCGAAACTAGGACTTTCTTGGCTCGGGAAGTGAGGACCTGTTTGCCGGCCTCTTGTACTGGTGTCTGCTGAGCCCCACGCTTGCTGTGCGAGGGAGGCCTAAAAACCCAATCTCTGGGGCTGCCTTTTCTGCGTCCAAGGAAGAGAGCCTGCTCGGCCGCCTTCAAGCTGACAGTCACATTGGTCTGAGAAGTGCTAGTTGGGAAGTCAGTTTTCAGGGCCAATGGCCGCTGGGTGCCCCTGTATGCCTAGGGCTCCCATACTGCCAAGAACCTCAAGGTTCCCTCCACACAGCTCTTCCCTTACGTTAGCTCTGCAGTAAGGAGCTCACGAAACTAGGCCTTTCTTGTCTCGGGAAGTGAGGACCTGTTTGCAGTCCACTTGTACTGGAGTCTGCAGAGCCCAAACCTTGCTGTGAGAAGGAGGCCTAAAAACACCGTCTGTGGGTCTGCCTTTCCTCCCTCCAAGGAAGACCGCCTGCTTGGCCGCCTTCAAGCTGAAAGGCACATCGGACTGGGAAGTGCTAGTTGGGAAGTCTGTTTTCAAGGCCAATGGCCGCTGGGTGCACGTGTATGCCTAGGGCTCTAACACTGCCCAGAACATCAGGGCTCCCTCCACACAGCCCTTCCGTCACGTTTGCTCAGCATGAGAGAGCTCGCGAAAGTAGGCCTTTTTTGGCTCGTGAAGTGAGGACCTGTTTGCAGGCCTCTTGTACTGTCATCTGCAGAGCCCCACACTTGCTGTGCGAGGCAGGCATAAAAACACAGTCTCTGGGGCTGTCTTTCCTCCCTCCTAGGAAGAGAGCCTGCTCGGCCACCTTCAAACTGACAGTCACCTTGGGCTGGGAAGTGCTAGTTGCGAAGTCAGTTTTCACCGGCAATGGCCGCTGGGTGCATGTGTATGCCTATGGCTCCCACACTGCCCAGAACATCAAGGTTCCCTCCACACAGCTCTTCTTCACGTTAGCTCTGCAGTAAAGAGCTCACGAAACTAGGCCTTTCTTGGCTCGGGAGGTGAGGACCTGTTTGCAGTCCACTTGTACTGGAGTCTGCAGAGCCCAACCCTTGCTGTGCGAAGGAGGCCTAAAAACACCGTCTGTGGGTCTGCCTTTCCTCCCTCCAAGGAAGACCGCCTGCTTGGCCGCCTTCAAGCTGAAAGGCACATCGGACTGGGAAGTGCTAGTTGGGAAGTCAGTTTTCAAGGCCAATGGCCGCTGGGTGCACGTGTATGCCTAGGGCTCCCACACTGCCCAGAACATCAAGGTTCCCTCCACACAGCTCTTCCCTCACGTTAGCTCTGCAGTAAAGAGCTCACGAAACTAGGCCTTTCTTGGCTCGGGAGGTGAGGACCTGTTTGCAGTCCACTTGTACTGGAGTCTGCAGAGCCCAACACTTGCTGTGCGAAGGAGGCCTAAAAACACCGTCTGTGGGTCTGCCTTTCCTCCCTCCGAGGAAGACCGCCTGCTCGGCCGCCTTCAAGCTGCAAGTCACATTGTGCTGGGAAGTGCTACCTGGGAAGTCAATTTTCAGGGGCCATGGCTGCTGGCTGCACGATTACAGCTAGGCCTCCCACACTGCCCGGGAACATCAAGGCTCCCTCCACAAAGCTCTTCCGTCACGTTAGCTCTGCAGGAGAGAGCTCGCGAGACTAGGCCTTTCCTGGCTCGGGAAGTGAGGACCTGCTCGCAGCAGTATGGGTCGGGCCTCTCAAGAGCCCCACGTTGCCTGCGTACTGGGGGCATGAAAACGCTCTCTCAGGGGCTGCCTTTCCTCCCTCCAAGGAAGAGAGCCTACCCGGCCGCCTTCTGGCTGAAAGTCACATCGGGCTAGGAAGTGCTACCTGGGAAGTCAGTTTGCAGGGGCAATGGCCGCTGGGTGCACGTGTATGCCTAGGGCTCCCACACTGCCCGAGAACATCAAGGCTCCCTCCACACAGCTCTTCCATCACGTTAGCTCTGCAGGAGAGAGCTCGCGAAACTAGGCCTTTCCTGGCTCGGGAAGTGAGGACCTGTTTGCAGGACTCTTGTACGGAGGTCTGCAGAGCCCCGCACTTGCTGTGCGAGGGAGGCATAAAAACACAGTCTCTGGGGCTGCCTTTCCTCCCTCCAAGGAAGAGAGCCTACCCGGTCACCTTCTGGCTGAAAGTCACATCGGGCTTGGAAGTGCTATTTGGGAAGACTGTTTTCAGGGGCAATGGCCGCTGGGTGCACGTGTATGCCTAGGGCTCCCACACTGCCCAGAACATCAAGGTTCCCTCCACACAGCTCTTCCGTCACGTTAGCTCTGCAGGAGAGAGATCGCGAAACTAGGCCTTTCTTGGCTCGGGAAGTGAGGACCTGTTTGCCGGCCTCTTGTACTGGTGTCTGCTGAGCCCCACGCTTGCTGTGCGAGGGAGGCCTAAAAACCCAATCTCTGGGGCTGCCTTTTCTGCGTCCAAGGAAGAGAGCCTGCTCGGCCGCCTTCAAGCTGACAGTCACATTGGTCTGAGAAGTGCTAGTTGGGAAGTCAGTTTTCAGGGCCAATGGCCGCTGGGTGCCCCTGTATGCCTAGGGCTCCCATACTGCCAAGAACCTCAAGGTTCCCTCCACACAGCTCTTCCCTTACGTTAGCTCTGCAGTAAGGAGCTCACGAAACTAGGCCTTTCTTGGCTCGGGAAGTGAGGACCTGTTTGCAGTCCACTTGTACTGGAGTCTGCAGAGCCCAACCCTTGCTGTGCGAAGGAGGCCTAAAAACACCGTCTGTGGGTCTGCCTTTCCTCCCTCCGAGGAAGACCGCCTGCTCGGCCGCCTTCAAGCTGCAAGTCACATTGTGCTGGGAAGTGCTACCTGGGAAGTCAATTTTCAGGGGCCATGGCTGCTGGCTGCACGATTACAGCTAGGCCTCCCACACTGCCCGGGAACATCAAGGCTCCCTCCACAAAGCTCTTCCGTCACGTTAGCTCTGCAGGAGAGAGCTCGCGAGACTAGGCCTTTCCTGGCTCGGGAAGTGAGGACCTGCTCGCAGCAGTATGGGTCGGGCCTCTCAAGAGCCCCACGTTGCCTGCGTACTGGGGGCATGAAAACGCTCTCTCAGGGGCTGCCTTTCCTCCCTCCAAGGAAGAGAGCCTACCCGGCCGCCTTCTGGCTGAAAGTCACATCGGGCTAGGAAGTGCTACCTGGGAAGTCAGTTTGCAGGGGCAATGGCCGCTGGGTGCACGTGTATGCCTAGGGCTCCCACACTGCCCAGAACATACATCAAGCTTCCCTCCACACAGCTCTTTCCTCACGTTAGCTCTGCAGTAAAGAGCCTACGAAACTAGGCCTTTCTTGGCTCGGGAAGTGAGGACCTGTTTGCAGGCCTCTTCTACTGGCGTCTGCAGAGCCCAACAATGGCTGTGCGAGGGAGGCCTAAAAACACAGTCTGTGGGTCTGCCTTTCCTCCCTCCAAGGAAGACCGCCTGCTTTGCCGCCTTCAAGCTGAAAGTCACATTGTCCTGGGAAGTGCTGCCTGGGAAGTCAGTTTGCAGGGGCAATGGCCGCTGGGTGCACGTGTATGCCTAGGGCTCTCACACTGCCCAGAACATCAAGGCTCCCTCCACACAGCCCTTCCGTCACGTTTGCTCAGCATGAGAGAGCTCGCGAAAGTAGGCCTTTTTTGGCTCGGGAAGTGAGGACCTGTTTGCAGGCCTCTTGTACGGGCGTCTGCAGGGCACCACGCTTGCTGTGCGAGCGAAGCCTAAAAACCCAATCTCTGGGGCTGCCTTTCCTCCCTCCAAGGAAGACAGCCTGCTCGGCCGCCTTGAAGCTGACAGTCACATTGGGCTGGGAAGTGCTACCTGGGAAGTCAGTTTGCAGGGCCCATCGCCGCTGGCTGCACGTTTACAGCTAGGCTTCCCACACTGCCCGAGAACATCAAGGCTCCCTCCACACAGCTCTTCCATCACGTTAGCTCTGCAGGAGAGAGCTCGCGAAACTAGGCCTTTCCTGGCTCGGGAAGTGAGGACCTGTTTGCAGGACTCTTGTACGGACGTCTGCAGAGCCCCGCACTTGCTGTGCGAGGGAGGCATAAAAACACAGTCTCTGGGGCTGCCTTTCCTCCCTCCAAGGAAGAGAGCCTACCCGGTCACCTTCTGGCTGAAAGTCACATCGGGCTTGGAAGTGCTATTTGGGAAGACTGTTTTCAGGGGCAATGGCCGCTGGGTGCACGTGTATGCCTAGGGCTCCCACACTGCCCAGAACATCAAGGTTCCCTCCACACAGCTCTTCCGTCACGTTAGCTCTGCAGGAGAGAGATCGCGAAACTAGGCCTTTCTTGGCTCGGGAAGTGAGGACCTGTTTGCCGGCCTCTTGTACTGGTGTCTGCTGAGCCCCACGCTTGCTGTGCGAGGGAGGCCTAAAAACCCAATCTCTGGGGCTGCCTTTTCTGCGTCCAAGGAAGAGAGCCTGCTCGGCCGCCTTCAAGCTGACAGTCACATTGGTCTGAGAAGTGCTAGTTGGGAAGTCAGTTTTCAGGGCCAATGGCCGCTGGGTGCCCCTGTATGCCTAGGGCTCCCATACTGCCAAGAACCTCAAGGTTCCCTCCACACAGCTCTTCCCTTACGTTAGCTCTGCAGTAAGGAGCTCACGAAACTAGGCCTTTCTTGGCTCGGGAAGTGAGGACCTGTTTGCAGTCCACTTGTACTGGAGTCTGCAGAGCCCAACCCTTGCTGTACGAAGGAGGCCTAAAAACACCGTCTGTGGGTCTGCCTTTCCTCCCTCCAAGGAAGACCGCCTGCTTGGCCGCCTTCAAGCTGAAAGGCACATCGGACTGGGAAGTGCTAGTTGGGAAGTCTGTTTTCAAGGCCAATGGCCGCTGGGTGCACGTGTATGCCTAGGGCTCCCACACTGCCCAGAACATCAAGGCTCCCTCCACACAGCCCTTCCGTCACGTTTGCTCAGCATGAGAGAGCTCGCGAAAGTAGGCCTTTTTTGGCTCGGGAAGTGAGGACCTGTTTGCAGGCCTCTTGTACTGTCATCTGCAGAGCCCCACACTTGCTGTGCGAGGCAGGCATAAAAACACAGTCTCTGGGGCTGCCTTTCCTCCCTCCAAGGAAGAGAGCCTGCTCGGCCGCCTTCAAGCTGACAGTCACCTTGGGCTGGGAAGTGCTAGTTGCGAAGTCAGTTTTCACCGGCAATGGCCGCTGGGTGCATGTGTATGCCTATGGCTCCCACACTGCCCAGAACATCAAGGTTCCCTCCACACAGCTCTTCCTTCACGTTAGCTCTGCAGTAAAGAGCTCACGAAACTAGGCCTTTCTTGGCTCGGGAGGTGAGGACCTGTTTGCAGTCCACTTGTACTGGAGTCCGCAGAGCCCAACACTTGCTGTGCGAAGGAGGCCTAAAAACACCGTCTGTGGGTCTGCCTTTCCTCCCTCCGAGGAAGACCGCCTGCTCGGCCGCCTTCAAGCTGCAAGTCACATTGTGCTGGGAAGTGCTACCTGGGAAGTCAATTTTCAGGGGCCATGGCTGCTGGCTGCACGATTACAGCTAGGCCTCCCACACTGCCCGGGAACATCAAGGCTCCCTCCACAAAGCTCTTCCGTCATGTTAGCTCTGCAGGAGAGAGCTCGCGAGACTAGGCCTTTCCTGGCTCGGGAAGTGAGGACCTGCTCGCAGCAGTATGGGTCGGGCCTCTCAAGAGCCCCACGTTGCCTGCGTACTGGGGGCATGAAAACGCTCTCTCAGGGGCTGCCTTTCCTCCCTCCAAGGAAGAGAGCCTACCCGGCCGCCTTCTGGCTGAAAGTCACATCGGGCTAGGAAGTGCTACCTGGGAAGTCAGTTTGCAGGGGCAATGGCCGCTGGGTGCACGTGTATGCCTAGGGCTCCCACACTGCCCAGAACATACATCAAGGTTCCCTCCACACAGCTCTTTCCTCACGTTAGCTCTGCAGTAAAGAGCTCACGAAACTAGGCCTTTCTTGGCTCGGGAAGTGAGGACCTGTTTGCAGGCCTCTTCTACTGGCGTCTGCAGAGCCCAACAATGGCTGTGCGAGGGAGGCCTAAAAACACAGTCTGTGGGTCTGCCTTTCCTCCCTCCAAGGAAGACCGCCTGCTTTGCCGCCTTCAAGCTGAAAGTCACATTGTCCTGGGAAGTGCTGCCTGGGAAGTCAGTTTGCAGGGGCAATGGCCGCTGGGTGCACGTGTATGCCTAGGGCTCTCACACTGCCCAGAACATCAAGGCTCCCTCCACACAGCCCTTCCGTCACGTTTGCTCAGCATGAGAGAGCTCGCGAAAGTAGGCCTTTTTTGGCTCGGGAAGTGAGGACCTGTTTGCAGGCCTCTTGTACGGGCGTCTGCAGGGCACCACGCTTGCTGTGCGAGCGAAGCCTAAAAACCCAATCTCTGGGGCTGCCTTTCCTCCCTCCAAGGAAGACAGCCTGCTCGGCCGCCTTGAAGCTGACAGTCACATTGGGCTGGGAAGTGCTACCTGGGAAGTCAGTTTGCAGGGCCCATCGCCGCTGGCTGCACGTTTACAGCTAGGCTTCCCACACTGCCCGAGAACATCAAGGCTCCCTCCACACAGCTCTTCCATCACGTTAGCTCTGCAGGAGAGAGCTCGCGAAACTAGGCCTTTCCTGGCTCGGGAAGTGAGGACCTGTTTGCAGGACTCTTGTACGGACGTCTGCAGAGCCCCGCACTTGCTGTGCGAGGGAGGCATAAAAACACAGTCTCTGGGGCTGCCTTTCCTCCCTCCAAGGAAGAGAGCCTACCCGGTCACCTTCTGGCTGAAAGTCACATCGGGCTTGGAAGTGCTATTTGGGAAGACTGTTTTCAGGGGCAATGGCCGCTGGGTGCACGTGTATGCCTAGGGCTCCCACACTGCCCAGAACATCAAGGTTCCCTCCACACAGCTCTTCCGTCACGTTAGCTCTGCAGGAGAGAGATCGCGAAACTAGGCCTTTCTTGGCTCGGGAAGTGAGGACCTGTTTGCCGGCCTCTTGTACTGGTGTCTGCTGAGCCCCACGCTTGCTGTGCGAGGGAGGCCTAAAAACCCAATCTCTGGGGCTGCCTTTTCTGCGACCAAGGAAGAGAGCCTGCTCGGCCGCCTTCAAGCTGACAGTCACATTGGTCTGAGAAGTGCTAGTTGGGAAGTCAGTTTTCAGGGCCAATGGCCGCTGGGTGCCCCTGTATGCCTAGGGCTCCCATACTGCCAAGAACCTCAAGGTTCCCTCCACACAGCTCTTCCCTTACGTTAGCTCTGCAGTAAGGAGCTCACGAAACTAGGCCTTTCTTGGCTCGGGAAGTGAGGACCTGTTTGCAGTCCACTTGTACTGGAGTCTGCAGAGCCCAACCCTTGCTGTACGAAGGGGGCCTAAAAACACCGTCTGTGGGTCTGCCTTTCCTCCCTCCAAGGAAGACCGCCTGCTTGGCCGCCTTCAAGCTGAAAGGCACATCGGACTGGGAAGTGCTAGTTGGGAAGTCTGTTTTCAAGGCCAATGGCCGCTGGGTGCACGTGTATGCCTAGGGCTCCCACACTGCCCAGAACATCAAGGCTCCCTCCACACAGCCCTTCCGTCACGTTTGCTCAGCATGAGAGAGCTCGCGAAAGTAGGCCTTTTTTGGCTCGGGAAGTGAGGACCTGTTTGCAGGCCTCTTGTACTGTCATCTGCAGAGCCCCACACTTGCTGTGCGAGGCAGGCATAAAAACACAGTCTCTGGGGCTGCCTTTCCTCCCTCCAAGGAAGAGAGCCTGCTCGGCCGCCTTCAAGCTGACAGTCACCTTGGGCTGGGAAGTGCTAGTTGCGAAGTCAGTTTTCACCGGCAATGGCCGCTGGGTGCATGTGTATGCCTATGGCTCCCACACTGCCCAGAACATCAAGGTTCCCTCCACACAGCTCTTCCCTCACGTTAGCTCTGCAGTAAAGAGCTCACGAAACTAGGCCTTTCTTGGCTCGGGAGGTGAGGACCTGTTTGCAGTCCACTTGTACTGGAGTCTGCAGAGCCCAACCCTTGCTGTGCGAAGGAGGCCTAAAAACACCGTCTGTGGGTCTGCCTTTCCTCCCTCCAAGGAAGACCGCCTGCTTGGCCGCCTTCAAGCTGAAAGGCACATCGGACTGGGAAGTGCTAGTTGGGAAGTCAGTTTTCAAGGCCAATGGCCGCTGGGTGCACGTGTATGCCTAGGGCTCCCACACTGCCCAGAACATCAAGGTTCCCTCCACACAGCTCTTCCCTCACGTTAGCTCTGCAGTAAAGAGCTCACGAAACTAGGCCTTTCTTGGCTCGGGAGGTGAGGACCTGTTTGCAGTCCACTTGTACTGGAGTCTGCAGAGCCCAACACTTGCTGTGCGAAGGAGGCCTAAAAACACCGTCTGTGGGTCTGCCTTTCCTCCCTCCGAGGAAGACCGCCTGCTCGGCCGCCTTCAAGCTGCAAGTCACATTGTGCTGGGAAGTGCTACCTGGGAAGTCAATTTTCAGGGGCCATGGCTGCTGGTTGCACGATTACAGCTAGGCCTCCCACACTGCCCGGGAACATCAAGGCTCCCTCCACAAAGCTCTTCCGTCACGTTAGCTCTGCAGGAGAGAGCTCGCGAGACTAGGCCTTTCCTGGCTCGGGAAGTGAGGACCTGCTCGCAGCAGTATGGGTCGGGCCTCTCAAGAGCCCCACGTTGCCTGCGTACTGGGGGCATGAAAACGCTCTCTCCGGGGCTGCCTTTCCTCCCTCCAAGGAAGAGAGCCTACCCGGCCGCCTTCTGGCTGAAAGTCACATCGGGCTAGGAAGTGCTACCTGGGAAGTCAGTTTGCAGGGGCAATGGCCGCTGGGTGCACGTGTATGCCTAGGGCTCCCACACTGCCCAGAACATACATCAAGGTTCCCTCCACACAGCTCTTTCCTCACGTTAGCTCTGCAGTAAAGAGCTCACGAAACTAGGCCTTTCTTGGCTCGGGAAGTGAGGACCTGTTTGCAGGCCTCTTCTACTGGCGTCTGCAGAGCCCAACAATGGCTGTGCGAGGGAGGCCTAAAAACACAGTCTGTGGGTCTGCCTTTCCTCCCTCCAAGGAAGACCGCCTGCTTTGCCGCCTTCAAGCTGAAAGTCACATTGTCCTGGGAAGTGCTGCCTGGGAAGTCAGTTTGCAGGGGCAATGGCCGCTGGGTGCACGTGTATGCCTAGGGCTCTCACACTGCCCAGAACATCAAGGCTCCCTCCACACAGCCCTTCCGTCACGTTTGCTCAGCATGAGAGAGCTCGCGAAAGTAGGCCTTTTTTGGCTCGGGAAGTGAGGACCTGTTTGCAGGCCTCTTGTACGGGCGTCTGCAGGGCACCACGCTTGCTGTGCGAGCGAAGCCTAAAAACCCAATCTCTGGGGCTGCCTTTCCTCCCTCCAAGGAAGACAGCCTGCTCGGCCGCCTTGAAGCTGACAGTCACATTGGGCTGGGAAGTGCTACCTGGGAAGTCAGTTTGCAGGGCCCATCGCCGCTGGCTGCACGTTTACAGCTAGGCTTCCCACACTGCCCGAGAACATCAAGGCTCCCTCCACACAGCTCTTCCATCACGTTAGCTCTGCAGGAGAGAGCTCGCGAAACTAGGCCTTTCTTGGCTCGGGAAGTGAGGACCTGTTTGCAGTCCACTTGTACTGGAGTCTGCAGAGCCCAACCCTTGCTGTACGAAGGAGGCCTAAAAACACCGTCTGTGGGTCTGCCTTTCCTGCCTCCAAGGAAGACCGCCTGCTTGGCCGCCTTCAAGCTGAAAGGCACATCGGACTGGGAAGTGCTAGTTGAGAAGTCTGTTTTCAAGGCCAATGGCCGCTGGGTGCACGTGTATGCCTAGGGCTCCCACACTGCCCAGAACATCAAGGCTCCCTCCACACAGCCCTTCCGTCACGTTTGCTCAGCATGAGAGAGCTCGCGAAAGTAGGCCTTTTTTGGCTCGGGAAGTGAGGACCTGTTTGCAGGCCTCTTGTACTGTCATCTGCAGAGCCCCACACTTGCTGTGCGAGGCAGGCATAAAAACACAGTCTCTGGGGCTGCCTTTCCTCCCTCCAAGGAAGAGAGCCTGCTCGGCCGCCTTCAAGCTGACAGTCACCTTGGGCTGGGAAGTGCTAGTTGCGAAGTCAGTTTTCACCGGCAATGGCCGCTGGGTGCATGTGTATGCCTATGGCTCCCACACTGCCCAGAACATCAAGGTTCCCTCCACACAGCTCTTCCTTCACGTTAGCTCTGCAGTAAAGAGCTCACGAAACTAGGCCTTTCTTGGCTCGGGAGGTGAGGACCTGTTTGCAGTCCACTTGTACTGGAGTCTGCAGAGCCCAACCCTTGCTGTGCGAAGGAGGCCTAAAAACACCGTCTGTGGGTCTGCCTTTCCTCCCTCCAAGGAAGACCGCCTGCTTGGCCGCCTTCAAGCTGAAAGGCACATCGGACTGGGAAGTGCTAGTTGGGAAGTCAGTTTTCAAGGCCAATGGCCGCTGGGTGCACGTGTATGCCTAGGGCTCCCACACTGCCCAGAACATCAAGGTTCCGTCCACACAGCTCTTCCCTCACGTTAGCTCTGCAGTAAAGAGCTCACGAAACTAGGCCTTTCTTGGCTCGGGAGGTGAGGACCTGTTTGCAGTCCACTTGTACTGGAGTCTGCAGAGCCCAACACTTGCTGTGCGAAGGAGGCCTAAAAACTCCGTCTGTGGGTCTGCCTTTCCTCCCTCCGAGGAAGACCGCCTGCTCGGCCGCCTTCAAGCTGCAAGTCACATTGTGCTGGGAAGTGCTACCTGGGAAGTCAATTTTCAGGGGCCATGGCTGCTGGTTGCATGATTACAGCTAGGCCTCCCACACTGCCCGGGAACATCAAGGCTCCCTCCACAAAGCTCTTCCGTCACGTTAGCTCTGCAGGAGAGAGCTCGCGAGACTAGGCCTTTCCTGGCTCGGGAAGTGAGGACCTGCTCGCAGCAGTATGGGTCGGGCCTCTCAAGAGCCCCACGTTGCCTGCGTACTGGGGGCATGAAAACGCTCTCTCAGGGGCTGCCTTTCCTCCCTCCAAGGAAGAGAGCCTACCCGGCCGCCTTCTGGCTGAAAGTCACATCGGGCTAGGAAGTGCTACCTGGGAAGTCAGTTTGCAGGGGCAATGGCCGCTGGGTGCACGTGTATGCCTAGGGCTCCCACACTGCCCAGAACATACATCAAGGTTCCCTCCACACAGCTCTTTCCTCACGTTAGCTCTGCAGTAAAGAGCTCACGAAACTAGGCCTTTCTTGGCTCGGGAAGTGAGGACCTGTTTGCAGGCCTCTTCTACTGGCGTCTGCAGAGCCCAACAATGGCTGTGCGAGGGAGGCCTAAAAACACAGTCTGTGGGTCTGCCTTTCCTCCCTCCAAGGAAGACCGCCTGCTTTGCCGCCTTCAAGCTGAAAGTCACATTGTCCTGGGAAGTGCTGCCTGGGAAGTCAGTTTGCAGGGGCAATGGCCGCTGGGTGCACGTGTATGCCTAGGGCTCTCACACTGCCCAGAACATCAAGGCTCCCTCCACACAGCCCTTCCGTCACGTTTGCTCAGCATGAGAGAGCTCGCGAAAGTAGGCCTTTTTTGGCTCGGGAAGTGAGGACCTGTTTGCAGGCCTCTTGTACGGGCGTCTGCAGGGCACCACGCTTGCTGTGCGAGCGAAGCCTAAAAACCCAATCTCTGGGGCTGCCTTTCCTCCCTCCAAGGAAGACAGCCTGCTCGGCCGCCTTGAAGCTGACAGTCACATTGGGCTGGGAAGTGCTACCTGGGAAGTCAGTTTGCAGGGCCCATCGCCGCTGGCTGCACGTTTACAGCTAGGCTTCCCACACTGCCCGAGAACATCAAGGCTCCCTCCACACAGCTCTTCCATCACGTTAGCTCTGCAGGAGAGAGCTCGCGAAACTAGGCCTTTCCTGGCTCGGGAAGTGAGGACCTGTTTGCAGGACTCTTGTACGGACGTCTGCAGAGCCCCGCACTTGCTGTGCGAGGGAGGCATAAAAACACAGTCTCTGGGGCTGCCTTTCCTCCCTCCAAGGAAGAGAGCCTACCCGGTCACCTTCTGGCTGAAAGTCACATCGGGCTTGGAAGTGCTATTTGGGAAGACTGTTTTCAGGGGCAATGGCCGCTGGGTGCACGTGTATGCCTAGGGCTCCCACACTGCCCAGAACATCAAGGTTCCCTCCACACAGCTCTTCCGTCACGTTAGCTCTGCAGGAGAGAGATCGCGAAACTAGGCCTTTCTTGGCTCGGGAAGTGAGGACCTGTTTGCCGGCCTCTTGTACTGGTGTCTGCTGAGCCCCACGCTTGCTGTGCGAGGGAGGCCTAAAAACCCAATCTCTGGGGCTGCCTTTTCTGCGTCCAAGGAAGAGAGCCTGCTCGGCCGCCTTCAAGCTGACAGTCACATTGGTCTGAGAAGTGCTAGTTGGGAAGTCAGTTTTCAGGGCCAATGGCCGCTGGGTGCCCCTGTATGCCTAGGGCTCCCATACTGCCAAGAACCTCAAGGTTCCCTCCACACAGCTCTTCCCTTACGTTAGCTCTGCAGTAAGGAGCTCACAAAACTAGGCCTTTCTTGGCTCGGGAAGTGAGGACCTGTTTGCAGTCCACTTGTACTGGAGTCTGCAGAGCCCAACCCTTGCTGTACGAAGGAGGCCTAAAAACACCGTCTGTGGGTCTGCCTTTCCTCCCTCCAAGGAAGACCGCCTGCTTGGCCGCCTTCAAGCTGAAAGGCACATCGGACTGGGAAGTGCTAGTTGGGAAGTCTGTTTTCAAGGCCAATGGCCGCTGGGTGCACGTGTATGCCTAGGGCTCCCACACTGCCCAGAACATCAAGGCTCCCTCCACACAGCCCTTCCGTCACGTTTGCTCAGCATGAGAGAGCTCGCGAAAGTAGGCCTTTTTTGGCTCGGGAAGTGAGGACCTGTTTGCAGGCCTCTTGTACTGTCATCTGCAGAGCCCCACACTTGCTGTGCGAGGCAGGCATAAAAACACAGTCTCTGGGGCTGCCTTTCCTCCCTCCAAGGAAGAGAGCCTGCTCGGCCGCCTTCAAGCTGACAATCACCTTGGGCTGGGAAGTGCTAGTTGCGAAGTCAGTTTTCACCGGCAATGGCCGCTGGGTGCATGTGTATGCCTATGGCTCCCACACTGCCCAGAACATCAAGGTTCCCTCCACACAGCTCTTCCTTCACGTTAGCTCTGCAGTAAAGAGCTCACGAAACTAGGCCTTTCTTGGCTCGGGAGGTGAGGACCTGTTTGCAGTCCACTTGTACTGGAGTCTGCAGAGCCCAACACTTGCTGTGCGAAGGAGGCCTAAAAACACCGTCTGTGGGTCTGCCTTTCCTCCCTCCAAGGAAGACCGCCTGCTTGGCCGCCTTCAAGCTGAAAGGCACATCGGACTGGGAAGTGCTAGTTGGGAAGTCAGTTTTCAAGGCCAATGGCCGCTGGGTGCACGTGTATGCCTAGGGCTCCCACACTGCCCAGAACATCAAGGTTCCCTCCACACAGCTCTTCCCTCACATTAGCTCTGCAGTAAAGAGCTCACGAAACTAGGCCTTTCTTGGCTCGGGAGGTGAGGACCTGTTTGCAGTCCACTTGTACTGGAGTCTGCAGAGCCCAACACTTGCTGTGCGAAGGAGGCCTAAAAACACCGTCTGTGGGTCTGCCTTTCCTCCCTCCGAGGAAGACCGCCTGCTCGGCCGCCTTCAAGCTGCAAGTCACATTGTGCTGGGAAGTGCTACCTGGGAAGTCAATTTTCAGGGGCCATGGCTGCTGGTTGCACGATTACAGCTAGGCCTCCCACACTGCCCGGGAACATCAAGGCTCCCTCCACAAAGCTCTTCCGTCACGTTAGCTCTGCAGGAGAGAGCTCGCGAGACTAGGCCTTTCCTGGCTCGGGAAGTGAGGACCTGCTCGCAGCAGTATGGGTCGGGCCTCTCAAGAGCCCCACGTTGCCTGCGTACTGGGGGCATGAAAACGCTCTCTCAGGGGCTGCCTTTCCTCCCTCCAAGGAAGAGAGCCTACCCGGCCGCCTTCTGGCTGAAAGTCACATCGGGCTAGGAAGTGCTACCTGGGAAGTCAGTTTGCAGGGGCAATGGCCGCTGTGTGCACGTGTATGCCTAGGGCTCCCACACTGCCCAGAACATACATCAAGGTTCCCTCCACACAGCTCTTTCCTCACGTTAGCTCTGCAGTAAAGAGCTCACGAAACTAGGCCTTTCTTGGCTCGGGAAGTGAGGTCCTGTTTGCAGGCCTCTTCTACTGGCGTCTGCAGAGCCCAACAATGGCTGTGCGAGGGAGGCCTAAAAACACAGTCTGTGGGTCTGCCTTTCCTCCCTCCAAGGAAGACCGCCTGCTTTGCCGCCTTCAAGCTGAAAGTCACATTGTCCTGGGAAGTGCTGCCTGGGAAGTCAGTTTGCAGGGGCAATGGCCGCTGGGTGCACGTGTATGCCTAGGGCTCTCACAATGCCCAGAACATCAAGGCTCCCTCCACACAGCCCTTCCGTCACGTTTGCTCAGCATGAGAGAGCTCGCGAAAGTAGGCCTTTTTTGGCTCGGGAAGTGAGGACCTGTTTGCAGGCCTCTTGTACGGGCGTCTGCAGGGCACCACGCTTGCTGTGCGAGCGAAGCCTAAAAACCCAATCTCTGGGGCTGCCTTTCCTCCCTCCAAGGAAGACAGCCTGCTCGGCCGCCTTGAAGCTGACAGTCACATTGGGCTGGGAAGTGATACCTGGGAAGTCAGTTTGCAGGGCCCATCGCCGCTGGCTGCACGTTTACAGCTAGGCTTCCCACACTGCCCGAGAACATCAAGGCTCCCTCCACACAGCTCTTCCATCACGTTAGCTCTGCAGGAGAGAGCTCGCGAAACTAGGCCTTTCCTGGCTCGGGAAGTGAGGACCTGTTTGCAGGACTCTTGTACGGACGTCTGCAGAGCCCCGCACTTGCTGTGCGAGGGAGGCATAAAAACACAGTCTCTGGGGCTGCCTTTCCTCCCTCCAAGGAAGAGAGCCTACCCGGTCACCTTCTGGCTGAAAGTCACATCGGGCTTGGAAGTGCTATTTGGGAAGACTGTTTTCAGGGGCAATGGCCGCTGGGTGCACGTGTATGCCTAGGGCTCCCACACTGCCCAGAACATCAAGGTTCCCTCCACACAGCTCTTCCGTCACGTTAGCTCTGCAGGAGAGAGATCGCGAAACTAGGCCTTTCTTGGCTCGGGAAGTGAGGACCTGTTTGCCGGCCTCTTGTACTGGTGTCTGCTGAGCCCCACGCTTGCTGTGCGAGGGAGGCCTAAAAACCCAATCTCTGGGGCTGCCTTTTCTGCGTCCAAGGAAGAGAGCCTGCTCGGCCGCCTTCAAGCTGACAGTCACATTGGTCTGAGAAGTGCTAGTTGGGAAGTCAGTTTTCAGGGCCAATGGCCGCTGGGTGCCCCTGTATGCCTAGGGCTCCCATACTGCCAAGAACCTCAAGGTTCCCTCCACACAGCTCTTCCCTTACGTTAGCTCTGCAGTAAGGAGCTCACGAAACTAGGCCTTTCGTGGCTCGGGAAGTGAGGACCTGTTTGCAGTCCACTTGTACTGGAGTCTGCAGAGCCCAACCCTTGCTGTGAGAAGGAGGCCTAAAAACACCGTCTGTGGGTCTGCCTTTCCTCCCTCCAAGGAAGACCGCCTGCTTGGCCGCCTTCAAGCTGAAAGGCACATCGGACTGGGAAGTGCTAGTTGGGAAGTCAGTTTTCAAGGCCAATGGCCGCTGGGTGCACGTGTATGCCTAGGGCTCCCACACTGCCCAGAACATCAAGGTTCCCTCCACACAGCTCTTCCCTCACGTTAGCTCTGCAGTAAAGAGCTCACGAAACTAGGCCTTTCTTGGCTCGGGAGGTGAGGACCTGTTTGCAGTCCACTTGTACTGGAGTCTGCAGAGCCCAACCCTTGCTGTGCGAAGGAGGCCCAAAAACACCGTCTGTGGGTCTGCCTTTCCTCCCTCCAAGGAAGACCGCCTGCTTGGCCGCCTTCAAGCTGAAAGGCACATCGGACTGGGAAGTGCTAGTTGGGAAGTCAGTTTTCAAGGCCAATGGCCGCTGGGTGCACGTGTATGCCTAGGGCTCCCACACTGCCCAGAACATCAAGGTTCCCTCCACACAGCTCTTCCCTCACGTTAGCTCTGCAGTAAAGAGCTCACGAAACTAGGCCTTTCTTGGCTCGGGAGGTGAGGACCTGTTTGCAGTCCACTTGTACTGGAGTCTGCAGAGCCCAACACTTGCTGTGCGAAGGAGGCCTAAAAACACCGTCTGTGGGTCTGCCTTTCCTCCCTCCGAGGAAGACCGCCTGCTCGGCCGCCTTCAAGCTGCAAGTCACATTGTGCTGGGAAGTGCTACCTGGGAAGTCAATTTTCAGGGGCCATGGCTGCTGGCTGCACGATTACAGCTAGGCCTCCCACACTGCCCGGGAACATCAAGGCTCCCTCCACAAAGCTCTTCCGTCACGTTAGCTCTGCAGGAGAGAGCTCGCGAGACTAGGCCTTTCCTGGCTCGGGAAGTGAGGACCTGCTCGCAGCAGTATGGGTCGGGCCTCTCAAGAGCCCCACGTTGCCTGCGTACTGGGGGCATGAAAACGCTCTCTCAGGGGCTGCCTTTCCTCCCTCCAAGGAAGAGAGCCTACCCGGCCGCCTTCTGGCTGAAAGTCACATCGGGCTAGGAAGTGCTACCTGGGAAGTCAGTTTGCAGGGGCAATGGCCGCTGGGTGCACGTGTATGCCTAGGGCTCCCACACTGCCCAGAACATACATCAAGTTCCCTCCACACAGCTCTTTCCTCACGTTAGCTCTGCAGTAAAGAGCTCACGAAACTAGGCCTTTCCTGGCTCGGGAAGTGAGGACCTGTTTGCAGGCCTCTTCTACTGGCGTCTGCAGAGCCCAACAATGGCTGTGCGAGGGAGGCCTAAAAACACAGTCTGTGGGTCTGCCTTTCCTCCCTCCAAGGAAGACCGCCTGCTTTGCCGCCTTCAAGCTGAAAGTCACATTGTCCTGGGAAGTGCTGCCTGGGAAGTCAGTTTGCAGGGGCAATGGCCGCTGGGTGCACGTGTATGCCTAGGGCTCTCACACTGCCCAGAACATCAAGGCTCCCTCCACACAGCCCTTCCGTCACGTTTGCTCAGCATGAGAGAGCTCGCGAAAGTAGGCCTTTTTTGGCTCGGGAAGTGAGGACCTGTTTGCAGGCCTCTTGTACTGTCATCTGCAGAGCCCCACACTTGCTGTGCGAGGCAGGCATAAAAACACAGTCTCTGGGGCTGCCTTTCCTCCCTCCAAGGAAGAGAGCCTGCTCGGCCGCCTTCAAGCTGACAGTCACCTTGGGCTGGGAAGTGCTAGTTGCGAAGTCAGTTTTCACCGGCAATGGCCGCTGGGTGCATGTGTATGCCTATGGCTCCCACACTGCCCAGAACATCAAGGTTCCCTCCACACAGCTCTTCCTTCACGTTAGCTCTGCAGTAAAGAGCTCACGAAACTAGGCCTTTCTTGGCTCGGGAGGTGAGGACCTGTTTGCAGTCCACTTGTACTGGAGTCTGCAGAGCCCAACCCTTGCTGTGCGAAGGAGGCCTAAAAACACCGTCTGTGGGTCTGCCTTTCCTCCCTCCAAGGAAGACCGCCTGCTTGGCCGCCTTCAAGCTGAAAGGCACATCGGACTGGGAAGTGCTAGTTGGGAAGTCAGTTTTCAAGGCCAATGGCCGCTGGGTGCACGTGTATGCCTAGGGCTCCCACACTGCCCAGAACATCAAGGTTCCCTCCACACAGCTCTTCCCTCACGTTAGCTCTGCAGTAAAGAGCTCACGAAACTAGGCCTTTCTTGGCTCGGGAGGTGAGGACCTGTTTGCAGTCCACTTGTACTGGAGTCTGCAGAGCCCAACACTTGCTGTGCGAAGGAGGCCTAAAAACACCGTCTGTGGGTCTGCCTTTCCTCCCTCCGAGGAAGACCGCCTGCTCGGCCGCCTTCAAGCTGCAAGTCACATTGTGCTGGGAAGTCCTACCTGGGAAGTCAATTTTCAGGGGCCATGGCTGCTGGCTGCACGATTACAGCTAGGCCTCCCACACTGCCCGGGAACATCAAGGCTCCCTCCACAAAGCTCTTCCGTCACGTTAGCTCTGCAGGAGAGAGCTCGCGAGACTAGGCCTTTCCTGGCTCGGGAAGTGAGGACCTGCTCGCAGCAGTATGGGTCGGGCCTCTCAAGAGCCCCACGTTGCCTGCGTACTGGGGGCATGAAAACGCTCTCTCAGGGGCTGCCTTTCCTCCCTCCAAGGAAGAGAGCCTACCCGGCCGCCTTCTGGCTGAAAGTCACATCGGGCTAGGAAGTGCTACCTGGGAAGTCAGTTTGCAGGGGCAATGGCCGCTGGGTGCACGTGTATGCCTAGGGCTCCCACACTGCCCAGAACATACATCAAGGTTCCCTCCACACAGCTCTTTCCTCACGTTAGCTCTGCAGTAAAGAGCCTACGAAACTAGGCCTTTCTTGGCTCGGGAAGTGAGGACCTGTTTGCAGGCCTCTTCTACTGGCGTCTGCAGAGCCCAACAATGGCTGTGCGAGGGAGGCCTAAAAACACAGTCTGTGGGTCTGCCTTTGCTCCCTCCAAGGAAGACCGCCTGCTTTGCCGCCTTCAAGCTGAAAGTCACATTGTCCTGGGAAGTGCTGCCTGGGAAGTCAGTTTGCAGGGGCAATGGCCGCTGGGTGCACGTGTATGCCTAGGGCTCTCACACTGCCCACAACATCAAGGCTCCCTCCACACAGCCCTTCCGTCACGTTTGCTCAGCATGAGAGAGCTCGCGAAAGTAGGCCTTTTTTGGCTCGGGAACTGAGGACCTGTTTGCAGGCCTCTTGTACGGGCGTCTGCAGGGCACCACGCTTGCTGTGCGAGCGAAGCCTAAAAACCCAATCTCTGGGGCTGCCTTTCCTCCCTCCAAGGAAGACAGCCTGCTCGGCCGCCTTGAAGCTGACAGTCACATTGGGCTGGGAAGTGCTACCTGGGAAGTCAGTTTGCAGGGCCCATCGCCGCTGGCTGCACGTTTACAGCTAGGCTTCCCACACTGCCCGAGAACATCAAGGCTCCCTCCACACAGCTCTTCCATCACGTTAGCTCTGCAGGAGAGAGCTCGCGAAACTAGGCCTTTCCTGGCTCGGGAAGTGAGGACCTGTTTGCAGGACTCTTGTACGGACGTCTGCAGAGCCCCGCACTTGCTGTGCGAGGGAGGCATAAAAACACAGTCTCTGGGGCTGCCTTTCCTCCCTCCAAGGAAGAGAGCCTACCCGGTCACCTTCTGGCTGAAAGTCACATCGGGCTTGGAAGTGCTATTTGGGAAGACTGTTTTCAGGGGCAATGGCCGCTGGGTGCACGTGTATGCCTAGGGCTCCCACACTGCCCAGAACATACATCAAGGTTCCCTCCACACAGCTCTTTCCTCACGTTAGCTCTGCAGTAAAGAGCTCACGAAACTAGGCCTTTCTTGGCTCGGGAAGTGAGGACCTGTTTGCAGGCCTCTTCTACTGGCGTCTGCAGAGCCCAGCAATGGCTGTGCGAGGGAGGCCTAAAAACACAGTCTGTGGGTCTGCCTTTCCTCCCTCCAAGGAAGACCGCCTGCTTTGCCGCCTTCAAGCTGAAAGTCACATTGTCCTGGGAAGTGCTGCCTGGGAAGTCAGTTTGCCGGGGCAATGGCCGCTGGGTGCACGTGTATGCCTAGGGCTCTCACACTGCCCAGAACATCAAGGCTCCCTCCACACAGCCCTTCCGACACGTTTGCTCAGCATGAGAGAGTTCGCGAAAGTAGGCCTTTTTTGGCTCGGGAAGTGAGGACCTGTTTGCAGGCCTCTTGTACGGGCGTCTGCAGGGCACCACGCTTGCTGTGCGAGCGAAGCCTAAAAACCCAATCTCTGGGGCTGCCTTTCCTCCCTCCAAGGAAGACAGCCTGCTCGGCCGCCTTGAAGCTGACAGTCACATTGGGCTGGGAAGTGCTACCTGGGAAGTCAGTTTGCAGGGCCCATCGCCGCTGGCTGCACGTTTACAACTAGGCTTCCCACACTGCCCGAGAACATCAAGGCTCCCTCCACACAGCTCTTCCATCACGTTAGCTCTGCAGGAGAGAGCTCGCGAAACTAGGCCTTTCCTGGCTCGGGAAGTGAGGACCTGTTTGCAGGACTCTTGTACGGAGGTCTGCAGAGCCCCGCACTTGCTGTGCGAGGGAGGCATAAAAACACAGTCTCTGGGGCTGCCTTTCCTCCCTCCAAGGAAGAGAGCCTACCCGGTCACCTTCTGGCTGAAAGTCACATCGGGCTTGGAAGTGCTATTTGGGAAGACTGTTTTCAGGGGCAATGGCCGCTGGGTGCACGTGTATGCCTAGGGCTCCCACACTGCCCAGAACATCAAGGTTCCCTCCACACAGCTCTTCCGTCACGTTAGCTCTGCAGGAGAGAGATCGCGAAACTAGGCCTTTCTTGGCCGGGAAGTGAGGACCTGTTTGCCGGCCTCTTGTACTGGTGTCTGCTGAGCCCCACGCTTGCTGTGCGAGGGAGGCCTAAAAACCCAATCTCTGGGGCTGCCTTTTCTGCGTCCAAGGAAGAGAGCCTGCTCGGCCGCCTTCAAGCTGACAGTCACATTGGTCTGAGAAGTGCTAGTTGGGAAGTCAGTTTTCAGGGCCAATGGCCGCTGGGTGCCCCTGTATGCCTAGGGCTCCCATACTGCCAAGAACCTCAAGGTTCCCTCCACACAGCTCTTCCCTTACGTTAGCTCTGCAGTAAGGAGCTCACGAAACTAGGCCTTTCGTGGCTCGGGAAGTGAGGACCTGTTTGCAGTCCACTTGTACTGGAGTCTGCAGAGCCCAACCCTTGCTGTGAGAAGGAGGCCTAAAAACACCGTCTGTGGGTCTGCCTTTCCTCCCTCCAAGGAAGACCGCCTGCTTGGCCGCCTTCAAGCTGAAAGGCACATCGGACTGGGAAGTGCTAGTTGGGAAGTCAGTTTTCAAGGCCAATGGCCGCTGGGTGCACGTGTATGCCTAGGGCTCCCACACTGCCCAGAACATCAAGGTTCCCTCCACACAGCTCTTCCCTCACGTTAGCTCTGCAGTAAAGAGCTCATGAAACTAGGCCTTCCTTGGCTCGGGAGGTGAGGACCTGTTTGCAGTCCACTTGTACTGGAGTCTGCAGAGCCCAACCCTTGCTGTGCGAAGGAGGCCTAAAAACACCGTCTGTGGGTCTGCCTTTCCTCCCTCCAAGGAAGACCGCCTGCTTGGCCGCCTTCAAGCTGAAAGGCACATCGGACTGGGAAGTGCTAGTTGGGAAGTCAGTTTTCAAGGCCAATGGCCGCTGGGTGCACGTGTATGCCTAGGGCTCCCACACTGCCCAGAACATCAAGGTTCCCTC
The DNA here is from genome assembly GCF_054371585.1 of Giraffa tippelskirchi. Classification (NCBI taxonomy): domain Eukaryota; kingdom Metazoa; phylum Chordata; class Mammalia; order Artiodactyla; family Giraffidae; genus Giraffa; species Giraffa tippelskirchi. The sequence goes on from NC_137275.1 coordinate 106,135,998, forward strand.
CACACAGCTCTTCCCTCACGTTAGCTCTGCAGTAAAGAGCTCACGAAACTAGGCCTTTCTTGGCTCGGGAGGTGAGGACCTGTTTGCAGTCCACTTGTACTGGAGTCTGCAGAGCCCAACACTTGCTGTGCGAAGGAGGCCTAAAAACACCGTCTGTGGGTCTGCCTTTCCTCCCTCCGAGGAAGACCGCCTGCTCGGCCGCCTTCAAGCTGCAAGTCACATTGTGCTGGGAAGTGCTACCTGGGAAGTCAATTTTCAGGGGCCATGGCTGCTGGCTGCACAATTACAGCTAGGCCTCCCACACTGCCCGGGAACATCAAGGCTCCCTCCACAAAGCTCTTCCGTCACGTTAGCTCTGCAGGAGAGAGCTCGCGAGACTAGGCCTTTCCTGGCTCGGGAAGTGAGGACCTGCTCGCAGCAGTATGGGTCGGGCCTCTCAAGAGCCCCACGTTGCCTGCGTACTGGGGGCATGAAAACGCTCTCTCAGGGGCTGCCTTTCCTCCCTCCAAGGAAGAGAGCTACCCGGCCGCCTTCTGGCTGAAAGTCACATCGGGCTAGGAAGTGCTACCTGGGAAGTCAGTTTGCAGGGGCAATGGCCGCTGGGTGCACGTGTATGCCTAGGGCTCCCACACTGCCCAGAACATACATCAAGGTTCCCTCCACACAGCTCTTTCCTCACGTTAGCTCTGCAGTAAAGAGCTCACGAAACTAGGCCTTTCTTGGCTCGGGAAGTGAGGACCTGTTTGCAGGCCTCTTCTACTGGCGTCTGCAGAGCCCAACAATGGCTGTGCGAGGGAGGCCTAAAAACACAGTCTGTGGGTCTCCCTTTCCTCCCTCCAAGGAAGACCGCCTGCTTTGCCGCCTTCAAGCTGAAAGTCACATTGTCCTGGGAAGTGCTGCCTGGGAAGTCAGTTTGCAGGGGCAATGGCCGCTGGGTGCACGTGTATGCCTAGGGCTCTCACACTGCCCAGAACATCAAGGCTCCCTCCACACAGCCCTTCCGTCACGTTTGCTCAGCATGAGAGAGCTCGCGAAAGTAGGCCTTTTTTGGCTCGGGAAGTGAGGACCTGTTTGCAGGCCTCTTGTACTGTCATCTGCAGAGCCCCACACTTGCTGTGCGAGGCAGGCATAAAAACACAGTCTCTGGGGCTGCCTTTCCTCCCTCCAAGGAAGAGAGCCTGCTCGGCCGCCTTCAAGCTGACAGTCACCTTGGGCTGGGAAGTGCTAGTTGCGAAGTCAGTTTTCACCGGCAATGGCCGCTGGGTGCATGTGTATGCCTATGGCTCCCACACTGCCCAGAACATCAAGGTTCCCTCCACACAGCTCTTCCTTCACGTTAGCTCTGCAGTAAAGAGCTCACGAAACTAGGCCTTTCTTGGCTCGGGAGGTGAGGACCTGTTTGCAGTCCACTTGTACTGGAGTCTGCAGAGCCCAACCCTTGCTGTGCGAAGGAGGCCTAAAAACACCGTCTGTGGGTCTGCCTTTCCTCCCTCCAAGGAAGACCGCCTGCTTGGCCGCCTTCAACCTGAAAGGCACATCGGACTGGGAAGTGCTAGTTGGGAAGTCAGTTTTCAAGGCCAATGGCCGCTGGGTGCACGTGTATGCCTAGGGCTCCCACACTGCCCAGAACATCAAGGTTCCCTCCACACAGCTCTTCCCTCACGTTAGCTCTGCAGTAAAGAGCTCACGAAACTAGGCCTTTCTTGGCTCGGGAGGTGAGGACCTGTTTGCAGTCCACTTGTACTGGAGTCTGCAGAGCCCAACACTTGCTGTGCGAAGGAGGCCTAAAAACACCGTCTGTGGGTCTGCCTTGCCTCCCTCCAAGGAAGACCGCATCAGACTGGGAAGTGCTAGTTGCGAAGTCAGTTTTCAGGGGCCAATGGCCGCTGGCTGCACGTTTACAGCTAGGCCTCCCACACTGCCCGGGAACATCAACGCTCCCTCCACATAGCCCTTCCGTCACGTTTGCTCAGCAGGAAAGAGCTCACGAAACTAGGCCTTTCTTGGCTCAGGAAGTGAGGACCTGTTTGCAGGGCTCTTGTACTGTCATCTGCAGAGCCCCACACTTGCTGTGCGAGGCAGGCATAAAAACACAGTCTCTGGGGCTGCCTTTCCTCCCTCCAAGGAAGAGAGCCTGCTCGGCCGCCTTCAAGCTGACAGTCACCTTGGGCTGGGAAGTGCTAGTTGCGAAGTCAGTTTTCACCGGCAATGGCCGCTGGGTGCATGTGTATGCCTATGGCTCCAACACTGCCCAGAACATCAAGGTTCCCTCCACACAGCTCTTCCTTCACGTTAGCTCTGCAGTAAAGAGCTCACGAAACTAGGCCTTTCTTGGCTCGGGAGGTGAGGACCTGTTTGCAGTCCACTTGTACTGGAGTCTGCAGAGCCCAACCCTTGCTGTGCGAAGGAGGCCTAAAAACACCGTCTGTGGGTCTGCCTTTCCTCCCTCCAAGGAAGACCGCCTGCTTGGCCGCCTTCAAGCTGAAAGGCACATCGGACTGGGAAGTGCTAGTTGGGAAGTCAGTTTTCAAGGCCAATGGCCGCTGGGTGCACGTGTATGCCTAGGGCTCCCACACTGCCCAGAACATCAAGGTTCCCTCCACACAGCTCTTCCCTCACGTTAGCTCTGCAGTAAAGAGCTCACGAAACTAGGCCTTTCTTGGCTCGGGAGGTGAGGACCTGTTTGCAGTCCACTTGTACTGGAGTCTGCAGAGCCCAACACTTGCTGTGCGAAGGAGGCCTAAAAACACCGTCTGTGGGTCTGCCTTTCCTCCCTCCGAGGAAGACCGCCTGCTCGGCCGCCTTCAAGCTGCAAGTCACATTGTGCTGGGAAGTGCTACCTGGGAAGTCAATTTTCAGGGGCCATGGCTGCTGGTTGCACGATTACAGCTAGGCCTCCCACACTGCCCGGGAACATCAAGGCTCCCTCCACAAAGCTCTTCCGTCACGTTAGCTCTGCAGGAGAGAGCTCGCGAGACTAGGCCTTTCCTGGCTCGGGAAGTGAGGACCTGCTCGCAGCAGTATGGGTCGGGCCTCTCAAGAGCCCCACGTTGCCTGCGTACTGGGGGCATGAAAACGCTCTCTCAGGGGCTGCCTTTCCTCCCTCCAAGGAAGAGAGCCTACCCGGCCGCCTTCTGGCTGAAAGTCACATCGGGCTAGGAAGTGCTACCTGGGAAGTCAGTTTGCAGGGGCAATGGCCGCTGTGTGCACGTGTATGCCTAGGGCTCCCACACTGCCCAGAACATACATCAAGGTTCCCTCCACACAGCTCTTTCCTCACGTTAGCTCTGCAGTAAAGAGCTCACGAAACTAGGCCTTTCTTGGCTCGGGAAGTGAGGTCCTGTTTGCAGGCCTCTTCTACTGGCGTCTGCAGAGCCCAACAATGGCTGTGCGAGGGAGGCCTAAAAACACAGTCTGTGGGTCTGCCTTTCCTCCCTCCAAGGAAGACCGCCTGCTTTGCCGCCTTCAAGCTGAAAGTCACATTGTCCTGGGAAGTGCTGCCTGGGAAGTCAGTTTGCAGGGGCAATGGCCGCTGGGTGCACGTGTATGCCTAGGGCTCTCACAATGCCCAGAACATCAAGGCTCCCTCCACACAGCCCTTCCGTCACGTTTGCTCAGCATGAGAGAGCTCGCGAAAGTAGGCCTTTTTTGGCTCGGGAAGTGAGGACCTGTTTGCAGGCCTCTTGTACGGGCGTCTGCAGGGCACCACGCTTGCTGTGCGAGCGAAGCCTAAAAACCCAATCTCTGGGGCTGCCTTTCCTCCCTCCAAGGAAGACAGCCTGCTCGGCCGCCTTGAAGCTGACAGTCACATTGGGCTGGGAAGTGATACCTGGGAAGTCAGTTTGCAGGGCCCATCGCCGCTGGCTGCACGTTTACAGCTAGGCTTCCCACACTGCCCGAGAACATCAAGGCTCCCTCCACACAGCTCTTCCATCACGTTAGCTCTGCAGGAGAGAGCTCGCGAAACTAGGCCTTTCCTGGCTCGGGAAGTGAGGACCTGTTTGCAGGACTCTTGTACGGACGTCTGCAGAGCCCCGCACTTGCTGTGCGAGGGAGGCATAAAAACACAGTCTCTGGGGCTGCCTTTCCTCCCTCCAAGGAAGAGAGCCTACCCGGTCACCTTCTGGCTGAAAGTCACATCGGGCTTGGAAGTGCTATTTGGGAAGACTGTTTTCAGGGGCAATGGCCGCTGGGTGCACGTGTATGCCTAGGGCTCCCACACTGCCCAGAACATCAAGGTTCCCTCCACACAGCTCTTCCGTCACGTTAGCTCTGCAGGAGAGAGATCGCGAAACTAGGCCTTTCTTGGCTCGGGAAGTGAGGACCTGTTTGCCGGCCTCTTGTACTGGTGTCTGCTGAGCCCCACGCTTGCTGTGCGAGGGAGGCCTAAAAACCCAATCTCTGGGGCTGCCTTTTCTGCGTCCAAGGAAGAGAGCCTGCTCGGCCGCCTTCAAGCTGACAGTCACATTGGTCTGAGAAGTGCTAGTTGGGAAGTCAGTTTTCAGGGCCAATGGCCGCTGGGTGCCCCTGTATGCCTAGGGCTCCCATACTGCCAAGAACCTCAAGGTTCCCTCCACACAGCTCTTCCCTTACGTTAGCTCTGCAGTAAGGAGCTCACGAAACTAGGCCTTTCGTGGCTCGGGAAGTGAGGACCTGTTTGCAGTCCACTTGTACTGGAGTCTGCAGAGCCCAACCCTTGCTGTGAGAAGGAGGCCTAAAAACACCGTCTGTGGGTCTGCCTTTCCTCCCTCCAAGGAAGACCGCCTGCTTGGCCGCCTTCAAGCTGAAAGGCACATCGGACTGGGAAGTGCTAGTTGGGAAGTCAGTTTTCAAGGCCAATGGCCGCTGGGTGCACGTGTATGCCTAGGGCTCCCACACTGCCCAGAACATCAAGGTTCCCTCCACACAGCTCTTCCCTCACGTTAGCTCTGCAGTAAAGAGCTCACGAAACTAGGCCTTTCTTGGCTCGGGAGGTGAGGACCTGTTTGCAGTCCACTTGTACTGGAGTCTGCAGAGCCCAACCCTTGCTGTGCGAAGGAGGCCCAAAAACACCGTCTGTGGGTCTGCCTTTCCTCCCTCCAAGGAAGACCGCCTGCTTGGCCGCCTTCAAGCTGAAAGGCACATCGGACTGGGAAGTGCTAGTTGGGAAGTCAGTTTTCAAGGCCAATGGCCGCTGGGTGCACGTGTATGCCTAGGGCTCCCACACTGCCCAGAACATCAAGGTTCCCTCCACACAGCTCTTCCCTCACGTTAGCTCTGCAGTAAAGAGCTCACGAAACTAGGCCTTTCTTGGCTCGGGAGGTGAGGACCTGTTTGCAGTCCACTTGTACTGGAGTCTGCAGAGCCCAACACTTGCTGTGCGAAGGAGGCCTAAAAACACCGTCTGTGGGTCTGCCTTTCCTCCCTCCGAGGAAGACCGCCTGCTCGGCCGCCTTCAAGCTGCAAGTCACATTGTGCTGGGAAGTGCTACCTGGGAAGTCAATTTTCAGGGGCCATGGCTGCTGGCTGCACGATTACAGCTAGGCCTCCCACACTGCCCGGGAACATCAAGGCTCCCTCCACAAAGCTCTTCCGTCACGTTAGCTCTGCAGGAGAGAGCTCGCGAGACTAGGCCTTTCCTGGCTCGGGAAGTGAGGACCTGCTCGCAGCAGTATGGGTCGGGCCTCTCAAGAGCCCCACGTTGCCTGCGTACTGGGGGCATGAAAACGCTCTCTCAGGGGCTGCCTTTCCTCCCTCCAAGGAAGAGAGCCTACCCGGCCGCCTTCTGGCTGAAAGTCACATCGGGCTAGGAAGTGCTACCTGGGAAGTCAGTTTGCAGGGGCAATGGCCGCTGGGTGCACGTGTATGCCTAGGGCTCCCACACTGCCCAGAACATACATCAAGGTTCCCTCCACACAGCTCTTTCCTCACGTTAGCTCTGCAGTAAAGAGCTCACGAAACTAGGCCTTTCCTGGCTCGGGAAGTGAGGACCTGTTTGCAGGCCTCTTCTACTGGCGTCTGCAGAGCCCAACAATGGCTGTGCGAGGGAGGCCTAAAAACACAGTCTGTGGGTCTGCCTTTCCTCCCTCCAAGGAAGACCGCCTGCTTTGCCGCCTTCAAGCTGAAAGTCACATTGTCCTGGGAAGTGCTGCCTGGGAAGTCAGTTTGCAGGGGCAATGGCCGCTGGGTGCACGTGTATGCCTAGGGCTCTCACACTGCCCAGAACATCAAGGCTCCCTCCACACAGCCCTTCCGTCACGTTTGCTCAGCATGAGAGAGCTCGCGAAAGTAGGCCTTTTTTGGCTCGGGAAGTGAGGACCTGTTTGCAGGCCTCTTGTACTGTCATCTGCAGAGCCCCACACTTGCTGTGCGAGGCAGGCATAAAAACACAGTCTCTGGGGCTGCCTTTCCTCCCTCCAAGGAAGAGAGCCTGCTCGGCCGCCTTCAAGCTGACAGTCACCTTGGGCTGGGAAGTGCTAGTTGCGAAGTCAGTTTTCACCGGCAATGGCCGCTGGGTGCATGTGTATGCCTATGGCTCCCACACTGCCCAGAACATCAAGGTTCCCTCCACACAGCTCTTCCTTCACGTTAGCTCTGCAGTAAAGAGCTCACGAAACTAGGCCTTTCTTGGCTCGGGAGGTGAGGACCTGTTTGCAGTCCACTTGTACTGGAGTCTGCAGAGCCCAACCCTTGCTGTGCGAAGGAGGCCTAAAAACACCGTCTGTGGGTCTGCCTTTCCTCCCTCCAAGGAAGACCGCCTGCTTGGCCGCCTTCAAGCTGAAAGGCACATCGGACTGGGAAGTGCTAGTTGGGAAGTCAGTTTTCAAGGCCAATGGCCGCTGGGTGCACGTGTATGCCTAGGGCTCCCACACTGCCCAGAACATCAAGGTTCCCTCCACACAGCTCTTCCCTCACGTTAGCTCTGCAGTAAAGAGCTCACGAAACTAGGCCTTTCTTGGCTCGGGAGGTGAGGACCTGTTTGCAGTCCACTTGTACTGGAGTCTGCAGAGCCCAACACTTGCTGTGCGAAGGAGGCCTAAAAACACCGTCTGTGGGTCTGCCTTTCCTCCCTCCGAGGAAGACCGCCTGCTCGGCCGCCTTCAAGCTGCAAGTCACATTGTGCTGGGAAGTCCTACCTGGGAAGTCAATTTTCAGGGGCCATGGCTGCTGGCTGCACGATTACAGCTAGGCCTCCCACACTGCCCGGGAACATCAAGGCTCCCTCCACAAAGCTCTTCCGTCACGTTAGCTCTGCAGGAGAGAGCTCGCGAGACTAGGCCTTTCCTGGCTCGGGAAGTGAGGACCTGCTCGCAGCAGTATGGGTCGGGCCTCTCAAGAGCCCCACGTTGCCTGCGTACTGGGGGCATGAAAACGCTCTCTCAGGGGCTGCCTTTCCTCCCTCCAAGGAAGAGAGCCTACCCGGCCGCCTTCTGGCTGAAAGTCACATCGGGCTAGGAAGTGCTACCTGGGAAGTCAGTTTGCAGGGGCAATGGCCGCTGGGTGCACGTGTATGCCTAGGGCTCCCACACTGCCCAGAACATACATCAAGGTTCCCTCCACACAGCTCTTTCCTCACGTTAGCTCTGCAGTAAAGAGCCTACGAAACTAGGCCTTTCTTGGCTCGGGAAGTGAGGACCTGTTTGCAGGCCTCTTCTACTGGCGTCTGCAGAGCCCAACAATGGCTGTGCGAGGGAGGCCTAAAAACACAGTCTGTGGGTCTGCCTTTGCTCCCTCCAAGGAAGACCGCCTGCTTTGCCGCCTTAAAGCTGAAAGTCACATTGTCCTGGGAAGTGCTGCCTGGGAAGTCAGTTTGCAGGGGCAATGGCCGCTGGGTGCACGTGTATGCCTAGGGCTCTCACACTGCCCACAACATCAAGGCTCCCTCCACACAGCCCTTCCGTCACGTTTGCTCAGCATGAGAGAGCTCGCGAAAGTAGGCCTTTTTTGGCTCGGGAACTGAGGACCTGTTTGCAGGCCTCTTGTACGGGCGTCTGCAGGGCACCACGCTTGCTGTGCGAGCGAAGCCTAAAAACCCAATCTCTGGGGCTGCCTTTCCTCCCTCCAAGGAAGACAGCCTGCTCGGCCGCCTTGAAGCTGACAGTCACATTGGGCTGGGAAGTGCTACCTGGGAAGTCAGTTTGCAGGGCCCATCGCCGCTGGCTGCACGTTTACAGCTAGGCTTCCCACACTGCCCGAGAACATCAAGGCTCCCTCCACACAGCTCTTCCATCACGTTAGCTCTGCAGGAGAGAGCTCGCGAAACTAGGCCTTTCCTGGCTCGGGAAGTGAGGACCTGTTTGCAGGACTCTTGTACGGACGTCTGCAGAGCCCCGCACTTGCTGTGCGAGGGAGGCATAAAAACACAGTCTCTGGGGCTGCCTTTCCTCCCTCCAAGGAAGAGAGCCTACCCGGTCACCTTCTGGCTGAAAGTCACATCGGGCTTGGAAGTGCTATTTGGGAAGACTGTTTTCAGGGGCAATGGCCGCTGGGTGCACGTGTATGCCTAGGGCTCCCACACTGCCCAGAACATACATCAAGGTTCCCTCCACACAGCTCTTTCCTCACGTTAGCTCTGCAGTAAAGAGCTCACGAAACTAGGCCTTTCTTGGCTCGGGAAGTGAGGACCTGTTTGCAGGCCTCTTCTACTGGCGTCTGCAGAGCCCAGCAATGGCTGTGCGAGGGAGGCCTAAAAACACAGTCTGTGGGTCTGCCTTTCCTCCCTCCAAGGAAGACCGCCTGCTTTGCCGCCTTCAAGCTGAAAGTCACATTGTCCTGGGAAGTGCTGCCTGGGAAGTCAGTTTGCCGGGGCAATGGCCGCTGGGTGCACGTGTATGCCTAGGGCTCTCACACTGCCCAGAACATCAAGGCTCCCTCCACACAGCCCTTCCGACACGTTTGCTCAGCATGAGAGAGTTCGCGAAAGTAGGCCTTTTTTGGCTCGGGAAGTGAGGACCTGTTTGCAGGCCTCTTGTACGGGCGTCTGCAGGGCACCACGCTTGCTGTGCGAGCGAAGCCTAAAAACCCAATCTCTGGGGCTGCCTTTCCTCCCTCCAAGGAAGACAGCCTGCTCGGCCGCCTTGAAGCTGACAGTCACATTGGGCTGGGAAGTGCTACCTGGGAAGTCAGTTTGCAGGGCCCATCGCCGCTGGCTGCACGTTTACAGCTAGGCTTCCCACACTGCCCGAGAACATCAAGGCTCCCTCCACACAGCTCTTCCATCACGTTAGCTCTGCAGGAGAGAGCTCGCGAAACTAGGCCTTTCCTGGCTCGGGAAGTGAGGACCTGTTTGCAGGACTCTTGTACGGAGGTCTGCAGAGCCCCGCACTTGCTGTGCGAGGGAGGCATAAAAACACAGTCTCTGGGGCTGCCTTTCCTCCCTCCAAGGAAGAGAGCCTACCCGGTCACCTTCTGGCTGAAAGTCACATCGGGCTTGGAAGTGCTATTTGGGAAGACTGTTTTCAGGGGCAATGGCCGCTGGGTGCACGTGTATGCCTAGGGCTCCCACACTGCCCAGAACATCAAGGTTCCCTCCACACAGCTCTTCCGTCACGTTAGCTCTGCAGGAGAGAGATCGCGAAACTAGGCCTTTCTTGGCCGGGAAGTGAGGACCTGTTTGCCGGCCTCTTGTACTGGTGTCTGCTGAGCCCCACGCTTGCTGTGCGAGGGAGGCCTAAAAACCCAATCTCTGGGGCTGCCTTTTCTGCGTCCAAGGAAGAGAGCCTGCTCGGCCGCCTTCAAGCTGACAGTCACATTGGTCTGAGAAGTGCTAGTTGGGAAGACAGTTTTCAGGGCCAATGGCCGCTGGGTGCCCCTGTATGCCTAGGGCTCCCATACTGCCAAGAACCTCAAGGTTCCCTCCACACAGCTCTTCCCTTACGTTAGCTCTGCAGTAAGGAGCTCACGAAACTAGGCCTTTCTTGGCTCGGGAAGTGAGGACCTGTTTGCAGTCCACTTGTACTGGAGTCTGCAGAGCCCAACCCTTGCTGTGAGAAGGAGGCCTAAAAACACCGTCTGTGGGTCTGCCTTTCCTCCCTCCAAGGAAGACCGCCTGCTTGGCCGCCTTCAAGCTGAAAGGCACATCGGACTGGGAAGTGCTAGTTGGGAAGTCAGTTTTCAAGGCCAATGGCCGCTGGGTGCACGTGTATGCCTAGGGCTCCCACACTGCCCAGAACATCAAGGTTCCCTCCACACAGCTCTTCCCTCACGTTAGCTCTGCAGTAAAGAGCTCACGAAACTAGGCCTTCCTTGGCTCGGGAGGTGAGGACCTGTTTGCAGTCCACTTGTACTGGAGTCTGCAGAGCCCAACCCTTGCTGTGCGAAGGAGGCCTAAAAACACCGTCTGTGGGTCTGCCTTTCCTCCCTCCAAGGAAGACCGCCTGCTTGGCCGCCTTCAAGCTGAAAGGCACATCGGACTGGGAAGTGCTAGTTGGGAAGTCAGTTTTCAAGGCCAATGGCCGCTGGGTGCACGTGTATGCCTAGGGCTCCCACACTGCCCAGAACATCAAGGTTCCCTCCACACAGCTCTTCCCTCACGTTAGCTCTGCAGTAAAGAGCTCACGAAACTAGGCCTTTCTTGGCTCGGGAGGTGAGGACCTGTTTGCAGTCCACTTGTACTGGAGTCTGCAGAGCCCAACACTTGCTGTGCGAAGGAGGCCTAAAAACACCGTCTGTGGGTCTGCATTTCCTCCCTCCGAGGAAGACCGCCTGCTCGGCCGCCTTCAAGCTGCAAGTCACATTGTGCTGGGAAGTGCTACCTGGGAAGTCAATTTTCAGGGGCCATGGCTGCTGGCTGCACAATTACAGCTAGGCCTCCCACACTGCCCGGGAACATCAAGGCTCCCTCCACAAAGCTCTTCCGTCACGTTAGCTCTGCAGGAGAGAGCTCGCGAGACTAGGCCTTTCCTGGCTCGGGAAGTGAGGACCTGCTCGCAGCAGTATGGGTCGGGCCTCTCAAGAGCCCCACGTTGCCTGCGTACTGGGGGCATGAAAACGCTCTCTCAGGGGCTGCCTTTCCTCCCTCCAAGGAAGAGAGCTACCCGGCCGCCTTCTGGCTGAAAGTCACATCGGGCTAGGAAGTGCTACCTGGGAAGTCAGTTTGCAGGGGCAATGGCCGCTGGGTGCACGTGTATGCCTAGGGCTCCCACACTGCCCAGAACATACATCAAGGTTCCCTCCACACAGCTCTTTCCTCACGTTAGCTCTGCAGTAAAGAGCTCACGAAACTAGGCCTTTCTTGGCTCGGGAAGTGAGGACCTGTTTGCAGGCCTCTTCTACTGGCGTCTGCAGAGCCCAACAATGGCTGTGCGAGGGAGGCCTAAAAACACAGTCTGTGGGTCTGCCTTTCCTCCCTCCAAGGAAGACCACCTGCTTTGCCGCCTTCAAGCTGAAAGTCACATTGTCCTGGGAAGTGCTGCCTGGGAAGTCAGTTTGCAGGGGCAATGGCCGCTGGGTGCACGTGTATGCCTAGGGCTCTCACACTGCCCAGAACATCAAGGCTCCCTCCACACAGCCCTTCCGTCACGTTTGCTCAGCATGAGAGAGCTCGCGAAAGTAGGCCTTTTTTGGCTCGGGAAGTGAGGACCTGTTTGCAGGCCTCTTGTACTGTCATCTGCAGAGCCCCACACTTGCTGTGCGAGGCAGGCATAAAAACACAGTCTCTGGGGCTGCCTTTCCTCCCTCCAAGGAAGAGAGCCTGCTCGGCCGCCTTCAAGCTGACAGTCACCTTGGGCTGGGAAGTGCTAGTTGCGAAGTCAGTTTTCACCGGCAATGGCCGCTGGGTGCATGTGTATGCCTATGGCTCCCACACTGCCCAGAACATCAAGGTTCCCTCCACACAGCTCTTCCTTCACGTTAGCTCTGCAGTAAAGAGCTCACGAAACTAGGCCTTTCTTGGCTCGGGAGGTGAGGACCTGTTTGCAGTCCACTTGTACTGGAGTCTGCAGAGCCCAACCCTTGCTGTGCGAAGGAGGCCCAAAAACACCGTCTGTGGGTCTGCCTTTCCTCCCTCCAAGGAAGACCGCCTGCTTGGCCGCCTTCAAGCTGAAAGGCACATCGGACTGGGAAGTGCTAGTTGGGAAGTCAGTTTTCAAGGCCAATGGCCGCTGGGTGCACGTGTATGCCTAGGGCTCCCACACTGCCCAGAACATCAAGGTTCCCTCCACACAGCTCTTCCCTCACGTTAGCTCTGCAGTAAAGAGCTCACGAAACTAGGCCTTTCTTGGCTCGGGAGGTGAGGACCTGTTTGCAGTCCACTTGTACTGGAGTCTGCAGAGCCCAACACTTGCTGTGCGAAGGAGGCCTAAAAACACCGTCTGTGGGTCTGCCTTTCCTCCCTCCGAGGAAGACCGCCTGCTCGGCCGCCTTCAAGCTGCAAGTCACATTGTGCTGGGAAGTCCTACCTGGGAAGTCAATTTTCAGGGGCCATGGCTGCTGGCTGCACGATTACAGCTAGGCCTCCCACACTGCCCGGGAACATCAAGGCTCCCTCCACAAAGCTCTTCCGTCACGTTAGCTCTGCAGGAGAGAGCTCGCGAGACTAGGCCTTTCCTGGCTCGGGAAGTGAGGACCTGCTCGCAGCAGTATGGGTCGGGCCTCTCAAGAGCCCCACGTTGCCTGCGTACTGGGGGCATGAAAACGCTCTCTCAGGGGCTGCCTTTCCTCCCTCCAAGGAAGAGAGCCTACCCGGCCGCCTTCTGGCTGAAAGTCACATCGGGCTAGGAAGTGCTACCTGGGAAGTCAGTTTGCAGGGGCAATGGCCGCTGGGTGCACGTGTATGCCTAGGGCTCCCACACTGCCCAGAACATACATCAAGGTTCCCTCCACACAGCTCTTTCCTCACGTTAGCTCTGCAGTAAAGAGCCTACGAAACTAGGCCTTTCTTGGCTCGGGAAGTGAGGACCTGTTTGCAGGCCTCTTCTACTGGCGTCTGCAGAGCCCAACAATGGCTGTGCGAGGGAGGCCTAAAAACACAGTCTGTGGGTCTGCCTTTGCTCCCTCCAAGGAAGACCGCCTGCTTTGCCGCCTTCAAGCTGAAAGTCACATTGTCCTGGGAAGTGCTGCCTGGGAAGTCAGTTTGCAGGGGCAATGGCCGCTGGGTGCACGTGTATGCCTAGGGCTCTCACACTGCCCACAACATCAAGGCTCCCTCCACACAGCCCTTCCGTCACGTTTGCTCAGCATGAGAGAGCTCGCGAAAGTAGGCCTTTTTTGGCTCGGGAACTGAGGACCTGTTTGCAGGCCTCTTGTACGGGCGTCTGCAGGGCACCACGCTTGCTGTGCGAGCGAAGCCTAAAAACCCAATCTCTGGGGCTGCCTTTCCTCCCTCCAAGGAAGACAGCCTGCTCGGCCGCCTTGAAGCTGACAGTCACATTGGGCTGGGAAGTGCTACCTGGGAAGTCAGTTTGCAGGGCCCATCGCCGCTGGCTGCACGTTTACAGCTAGGCTTCCCACACTGCCCGAGAACATCAAGGCTCCCTCCACACAGCTCTTCCATCACGTTAGCTCTGCAGGAGAGAGCTCGCGAAACTAGGCCTTTCCTGGCTCGGGAAGTGAGGACCTGTTTGCAGGCCTCTTGTACGGGCGTCTGCAGGGCACCACGCTTGCTGTGCGAGCGAAGCCTAAAAACCCAATCTCTGGGGCTGCCTTTCCTCCCTCCAAGGAAGACAGCCTGCTCGGCCGCCTTGAAGCTGACAGTCACATTGGGCTGGGAAGTGCTACCTGGGAAGTCAGTTTGCAGGGCCCATCGCCGCTGGCTGCACGTTTACAGCTAGGCTTCCCACACTGCCCGAGAACATCAAGGCTCCCTCCACACAGCTCTTCCATCACGTTAGCTCTGCAGGAGAGAGCTCGCGAAACTAGGCCTTTCCTGGCTCGGGAAGTGAGGACCTGTTTGCAGGACTCTTGTACGGAGGTCTGCAGAGCCCCGCACTTGCTGTGCGAGGGAGGCATAAAAACACAGTCTCTGGGGCTGCCTTTCCTCCCTCCAAGGAAGAGAGCCTACCCGGTCACCTTCTGGCTGAAAGTCACATCGGGCTTGGAAGTGCTATTTGGGAAGACTGTTTTCAGGGGCAATGGCCGCTGGGTGCACGTGTATGCCTAGGGCTCCCACACTGCCCAGAACATCAAGGTTCCCTCCACACAGCTCTTCCGTCACGTTAGCTCTGCAGGAGAGAGATCGCGAAACTAGGCCTTTCTTGGCCGGGAAGTGAGGACCTGTTTGCCGGCCTCTTGTACTGGTGTCTGCTGAGCCCCACGCTTGCTGTGCGAGGGAGGCCTAAAAACCCAATCTCTGGGGCTGCCTTTTCTGCGTCCAAGGAAGAGAGCCTGCTCGGCCGCCTTCAAGCTGACAGTCACATTGGTCTGAGAAGTGCTAGTTGGGAAGACAGTTTTCAGGGCCAATGGCCGCTGGGTGCCCCTGTATGCCTAGGGCTCCCATACTGCCAAGAACCTCAAGGTTCCCTCCACACAGCTCTTCCCTTACGTTAGCTCTGCAGTAAGGAGCTCACGAAACTAGGCCTTTCTTGGCTCGGGAAGTGAGGACCTGTTTGCAGTCCACTTGTACTGGAGTCTGCAGAGCCCAACCCTTGCTGTGAGAAGGAGGCCTAAAAACACCGTCTGTGGGTCTGCCTTTCCTCCCTCCAAGGAAGACCGCCTGCTTGGCCGCCTTCAAGCTGAAAGGCACATCGGACTGGGAAGTGCTAGTTGGGAAGTCAGTTTTCAAGGCCAATGGCCGCTGGGTGCACGTGTATGCCTAGGGCTCCCACACTGCCCAGAACATCAAGGTTCCCTCCACACAGCTCTTCCCTCACGTTAGCTCTGCAGTAAAGAGCTCACGAAACTAGGCCTTCCTTGGCTCGGGAGGTGAGGACCTGTTTGCAGTCCACTTGTACTGGAGTCTGCAGAGCCCAACCCTTGCTGTGCGAAGGAGGCCTAAAAACACCGTCTGTGGGTCTGCCTTTCCTCCCTCCAAGGAAGACCGCCTGCTTGGCCGCCTTCAAGCTGAAAGGCACATCGGACTGGGAAGTGCTAGTTGGGAAGTCAGTTTTCAAGGCCAATGGCCGCTGGGTGCACGTGTATGCCTAGGGCTCCCACACTGCCCAGAACATCAAGGTTCCCTCCACACAGCTCTTCCCTCACGTTAGCTCTGCAGTAAAGAGCTCACGAAACTAGGCCTTTCTTGGCTCGGGAGGTGAGGACCTGTTTGCAGTCCACTTGTACTGGAGTCTGCAGAGCCCAACACTTGCTGTGCGAAGGAGGCCTAAAAACACCGTCTGTGGGTCTGCATTTCCTCCCTCCGAGGAAGACCGCCTGCTCGGCCGCCTTCAAGCTGCAAGTCACATTGTGCTGGGAAGTGCTACCTGGGAAGTCAATTTTCAGGGGCCATGGCTGCTGGCTGCACAATTACAGCTAGGCCTCCCACACTGCCCGGGAACATCAAGGCTCCCTCCACAAAGCTCTTCCGTCACGTTAGCTCTGCAGGAGAGAGCTCGCGAGACTAGGCCTTTCCTGGCTCGGGAAGTGAGGACCTGCTCGCAGCAGTATGGGTCGGGCCTCTCAAGAGCCCCACGTTGCCTGCGTACTGGGGGCATGAAAACGCTCTCTCAGGGGCTGCCTTTCCTCCCTCCAAGGAAGAGAGCTACCCGGCCGCCTTCTGGCTGAAAGTCACATCGGGCTAGGAAGTGCTACCTGGGAAGTCAGTTTGCAGGGGCAATGGCCGCTGGGTGCACGTGTATGCCTAGGGCTCCCACACTGCCCAGAACATACATCAAGGTTCCCTCCACACAGCTCTTTCCTCACGTTAGCTCTGCAGTAAAGAGCTCACGAAACTAGGCCTTTCTTGGCTCGGGAAGTGAGGACCTGTTTGCAGGCCTCTTCTACTGGCGTCTGCAGAGCCCAACAATGGCTGTGCGAGGGAGGCCTAAAAACACAGTCTGTGGGTCTGCCTTTCCTCCCTCCAAGGAAGACCACCTGCTTTGCCGCCTTCAAGCTGAAAGTCACATTGTCCTGGGAAGTGCTGCCTGGGAAGTCAGTTTGCAGGGGCAATGGCCGCTGGGTGCACGTGTATGCCTAGGGCTCTCACACTGCCCAGAACATCAAGGCTCCCTCCACACAGCCCTTCCGTCACGTTTGCTCAGCATGAGAGAGCTCGCGAAAGTAGGCCTTTTTTGGCTCGGGAAGTGAGGACCTGTTTGCAGGCCTCTTGTACTGTCATCTGCAGAGCCCCACACTTGCTGTGCGAGGCAGGCATAAAAACACAGTCTCTGGGGCTGCCTTTCCTCCCTCCAAGGAAGAGAGCCTGCTCGGCCGCCTTCAAGCTGACAGTCACCTTGGGCTGGGAAGTGCTAGTTGCGAAGTCAGTTTTCACCGGCAATGGCCGCTGGGTGCATGTGTATGCCTATGGCTCCCACACTGCCCAGAACATCAAGGTTCCCTCCACACAGCTCTTCCTTCACGTTAGCTCTGCAGTAAAGAGCTCACGAAACTAGGCCTTTCTTGGCTCGGGAGGTGAGGACCTGTTTGCAGTCCACTTGTACTGGAGTCTGCAGAGCCCAACCCTTGCTGTGCGAAGGAGGCCCAAAAACACCGTCTGTGGGTCTGCCTTTCCTCCCTCCAAGGAAGACCGCCTGCTTGGCCGCCTTCAAGCTGAAAGGCACATCGGACTGGGAAGTGCTAGTTGGGAAGTCAGTTTTCAAGGCCAATGGCCGCTGGGTGCACGTGTATGCCTAGGGCTCCCACACTGCCCAGAACATCAAGGTTCCCTCCACACAGCTCTTCCCTCACGTTAGCTCTGCAGTAAAGAGCTCACGAAACTAGGCCTTTCTTGGCTCGGGAGGTGAGGACCTGTTTGCAGTCCACTTGTACTGGAGTCTGCAGAGCCCAACACTTGCTGTGCGAAGGAGGCCTAAAAACACCGTCTGTGGGTCTGCCTTTCCTCCCTCCGAGGAAGACCGCCTGCTCGGCCGCCTTCAAGCTGCAAGTCACATTGTGCTGGGAAGTCCTACCTGGGAAGTCAATTTTCAGGGGCCATGGCTGCTGGCTGCACGATTACAGCTAGGCCTCCCACACTGCCCGGGAACATCAAGGCTCCCTCCACAAAGCTCTTCCGTCACGTTAGCTCTGCAGGAGAGAGCTCGCGAGACTAGGCCTTTCCTGGCTCGGGAAGTGAGGACCTGCTCGCAGCAGTATGGGTCGGGCCTCTCAAGAGCCCCACGTTGCCTGCGTACTGGGGGCATGAAAACGCTCTCTCAGGGGCTGCCTTTCCTCCCTCCAAGGAAGAGAGCCTACCCGGCCGCCTTCTGGCTGAAAGTCACATCGGGCTAGGAAGTGCTACCTGGGAAGTCAGTTTGCAGGGGCAATGGCCGCTGGGTGCACGTGTATGCCTAGGGCTCCCACACTGCCCAGAACATACATCAAGGTTCCCTCCACACAGCTCTTTCCTCACGTTAGCTCTGCAGTAAAGAGCCTACGAAACTAGGCCTTTCTTGGCTCGGGAAGTGAGGACCTGTTTGCAGGCCTCTTCTACTGGCGTCTGCAGAGCCCAACAATGGCTGTGCGAGGGAGGCCTAAAAACACAGTCTGTGGGTCTGCCTTTGCTCCCTCCAAGGAAGACCGCCTGCTTTGCCGCCTTCAAGCTGAAAGTCACATTGTCCTGGGAAGTGCTGCCTGGGAAGTCAGTTTGCAGGGGCAATGGCCGCTGGGTGCACGTGTATGCCTAGGGCTCTCACACTGCCCACAACATCAAGGCTCCCTCCACACAGCCCTTCCGTCACGTTTGCTCAGCATGAGAGAGCTCGCGAAAGTAGGCCTTTTTTGGCTCGGGAACTGAGGACCTGTTTGCAGGCCTCTTGTACGGGCGTCTGCAGGGCACCACGCTTGCTGTGCGAGCGAAGCCTAAAAACCCAATCTCTGGGGCTGCCTTTCCTCCCTCCAAGGAAGACAGCCTGCTCGGCCGCCTTGAAGCTGACAGTCACATTGGGCTGGGAAGTGCTACCTGGGAAGTCAGTTTGCAGGGCCCATCGCCGCTGGCTGCACGTTTACAGCTAGGCTTCCCACACTGCCCGAGAACATCAAGGCTCCCTCCACACAGCTCTTCCATCACGTTAGCTCTGCAGGAGAGAGCTCGCGAAACTAGGCCTTTCCTGGCTCGGGAAGTGAGGACCTGTTTGCAGGACTCTTGTACGGACGTCTGCAGAGCCCCGCACTTGCTGTGCGAGGGAGGCATAAAAACACAGTCTCTGGGGCTGCCTTTCCTCCCTCCAAGGAAGAGAGCCTACCCGGTCACCTTCTGGCTGAAAGTCACATCGGGCTTGGAAGTGCTATTTGAGAAGACTGTTTTCAGGGGCAATGGCCGCTGGGTGCACGTGTATGCCTAGGGCTCCCACACTGCCCAGAACATACATCAAGGTTTCCTCCACACAGCTCTTTCCTCACGTTAGCTCTGCAGTAAAGAGCTCACGAAACTAGGCCTTTCTTGGCTCGGTATGTGAGGACCTGTTTGCAGGCCTCTTCTACTGGCGTCTGCAGAGCCCAGCAATGGCTGTGCGAGGGAGGCCTAAAAACACAGTCTGTGGGTCTGCCTTTCCTCCCTCCAAGGAAGACCGCCTGCTTTGCCGCCTTCAAGCTGAAAGTCACATTGTCCTGGGAAGTGCTGCCTGGGAAGTCAGTTTGCCGGGGCAATGGCCGCTGGGTGCACGTGTATGCCTAGGGCTCTCACACTGCCCAGAACATCAAGGCTCCCTCCACACAGCCCTTCCGACACGTTTGCTCAGCATGAGAGAGCTCGCGAAAGTAGGCCTTTTTTGGCTCGGGAAGTGAGGACCTGTTTGCAGGCCTCTTGTACGGGCGTCTGCAGGGCACCACGCTTGCTGTGCGAGCGAAGCCTAAAAACCCAATCTCTGGGGCTGCCTTTCCTCCCTCCAAGGAAGACAGCCTGCTCGGCCGCCTTGAAGCTGACAGTCACATTGGGCTGGGAAGTGCTACCTGGGAAGTCAGTTTGCAGGGCCCATCGCCGCTGGCTGCACGTTTACAGCTAGGCTTCCCACACTGCCCGAGAACATCAAGGCTCCCTCCACACAGCTCTTCCATCACGTTAGCTCTGCAGGAGAGAGCTCGCGAAACTAGGCCTTTCCTGGCTCGGGAAGTGAGGACCTGTTTGCAGGACTCTTGTACGGAGGTCTGCAGAGCCCCGCACTTGCTGTGCGAGGGAGGCATAAAAACACAGTCTCTGGGGCTGCCTTTCCTCCCTCCAAGGAAGAGAGCCTACCCGGTCACCTTCTGGCTGAAAGTCACATCGGGCTTGGAAGTGCTATTTGGGAAGACTGTTTTCAGGGGCAATGGCCGCTGGGTGCACGTGTATGCCTAGGGCTCCCACACTGCCCAGAACATCAAGGTTCCCTCCACACAGCTCTTCCGTCACGTTAGCTCTGCAGGAGAGAGATCGCGAAACTAGGCCTTTCTTGGCCGGGAAGTGAGGACCTGTTTGCCGGCCTCTTGTACTGGTGTCTGCTGAGCCCCACGCTTGCTGTGCGAGGGAGGCCTAAAAACCCAATCTCTGGGGCTGCCTTTTCTGCGTCCAAGGAAGAGAGCCTGCTCGGCCGCCTTCAAGCTGACAGTCACATTGGTCTGAGAAGTGCTAGTTGGGAAGTCAGTTTTCAGGGCCAATGGCCGCTGGGTGCCCCTGTATGCCTAGGGCTCCCATACTGCCAAGAACCTCAAGGTTCCCTCCACACAGCTCTTCCCTTACGTTAGCTCTGCAGTAAGGAGCTCACGAAACTAGGCCTTTCTTGGCTCGGGAAGTGAGGACCTGTTTGCAGTCCACTTGTACTGGAGTCTGCAGAGCCCAACCCTTGCTGTGAGAAGGAGGCCTAAAAACACCGTCTGTGGGTCTGCCTTTCCTCCCTCCAAGGAAGACCGCCTGCTTGGCCGCCTTCAAGCTGAAAGGCACATCGGACTGGGAAGTGCTAGTTGGGAAGTCAGTTTTCAAGGCCAATGGCCGCTGGGTGCACGTGTATGCCTAGGGCTCCCACACTGCCCAGAACATCAAGGTTCCCTCCACACAGCTCTTCCCTCACGTTAGCTCTGCAGTAAAGAGCTCATGAAACTAGGCCTTCCTTGGCTCGGGAGGTGAGGACCTGTTTGCAGTCCACTTGTACTGGAGTCTGCAGAGCCCAACCCTTGCTGTGCGAAGGAGGCCTAAAAACACCGTCTGTGGGTCTGCCTTTCCTCCCTCCAAGGAAGACCGCCTGCTTGGCCGCCTTCAAGCTGAAAGGCACATCGGACTGGGAAGTGCTAGTTGGGAAGTCAGTTTTCAAGGCCAATGGCCGCTGGGTGCACGTGTATGCCTAGGGCTCCCACACTGCCCAGAACATCAAGGTTCCCTCCACACAGCTCTTCCCTCACGTTAGCTCTGCAGTAAAGAGCTCACGAAACTAGGCCTTTCTTGGCTCGGGAGGTGAGGACCTGTTTGCAGTCCACTTGTACTGGAGTCTGCAGAGCCCAACACTTGCTGTGCGAAGGAGGCCTAAAAACACCGTCTGTGGGTCTGCCTTTCCTCCCTCCGAGGAAGACCGCCTGCTCGGCCGCCTTCAAGCTGCAAGTCACATTGTGCTGGGAAGTGCTACCTGGGAAGTCAATTTTCAGGGGCCATGGCTGCTGGCTGCACAATTACAGCTAGGCCTCCCACACTGCCCGGGAACATCAAGGCTCCCTCCACAAAGCTCTTCCGTCACGTTAGCTCTGCAGGAGAGAGCTCGCGAGACTAGGCCTTTCCTGGCTCGGGAAGTGAGGACCTGCTCGCAGCAGTATGGGTCGGGCCTCTCAAGAGCCCCACGTTGCCTGCGTACTGGGGGCATGAAAACGCTCTCTCAGGGGCTGCCTTTCCTCCCTCCAAGGAAGAGAGCTACCCGGCCGCCTTCTGGCTGAAAGTCACATCGGGCTAGGAAGTGCTACCTGGGAAGTCAGTTTGCAGGGGCAATGGCCGCTGGGTGCACGTGTATGCCTAGGGCTCCCACACTGCCCAGAACATACATCAAGGTTCCCTCCACACAGCTCTTTCCTCACGTTAGCTCTGCAGTAAAGAGCTCACGAAACTAGGCCTTTCTTGGCTCGGGAAGTGAGGACCTGTTTGCAGGCCTCTTCTACTGGCGTCTGCAGAGCCCAACAATGGCTGTGCGAGGGAGGCCTAAAAACACAGTCTGTGGGTCTCCCTTTCCTCCCTCCAAGGAAGACCGCCTGCTTTGCCGCCTTCAAGCTGAAAGTCACATTGTCCTGGGAAGTGCTGCCTGGGAAGTCAGTTTGCAGGGGCAATGGCCGCTGGGTGCACGTGTATGCCTAGGGCTCTCACACTGCCCAGAACATCAAGGCTCCCTCCACACAGCCCTTCCGTCACGTTTGCTCAGCATGAGAGAGCTCGCGAAAGTAGGCCTTTTTTGGCTCGGGAAGTGAGGACCTGTTTGCAGGCCTCTTGTACTGTCATCTGCAGAGCCCCACACTTGCTGTGCGAGGCAGGCATAAAAACACAGTCTCTGGGGCTGCCTTTCCTCCCTCCAAGGAAGAGAGCCTGCTCGGCCGCCTTCAAGCTGACAGTCACCTTGGGCTGGGAAGTGCTAGTTGCGAAGTCAGTTTTCACCGGCAATGGCCGCTGGGTGCATGTGTATGCCTATGGCTCCCACACTGCCCAGAACATCAAGGTTCCCTCCACACAGCTCTTCCTTCACGTTAGCTCTGCAGTAAAGAGCTCACGAAACTAGGCCTTTCTTGGCTCGGGAGGTGAGGACCTGTTTGCAGTCCACTTGTACTGGAGTCTGCAGAGCCCAACCCTTGCTGTGCGAAGGAGGCCTAAAAACACCGTCTGTGGGTCTGCCTTTCCTCCCTCCAAGGAAGACCGCCTGCTTGGCCGCCTTCAAGCTGAAAGGCACATCGGACTGGGAAGTGCTAGTTGGGAAGTCAGTTTTCAAGGCCAATGGCCGCTGGGTGCACGTGTATGCCTAGGGCTCCCACACTGCCCAGAACATCAAGGTTCCCTCCACACAGCTCTTCCCTCACGTTAGCTCTGCAGTAAAGAGCTCACGAAACTAGGCCTTTCTTGGCTCGGGAGGTGAGGACCTGTTTGCAGTCCACTTGTACTGGAGTCTGCAGAGCCCAACACTTGCTGTGCGAAGGAGGCCTAAAAACACCGTCTGTGGGTCTGCCTTGCCTCCCTCCGAGGAAGACCGCCTGCTCGGCCGCCTTCAAGCTGCAAGTCACATTGTGCTGGGAAGTGCTACCTGGGAAGTCAATTTTCAGGGGCCATGGCTGCTGGCTGCACGATTACAGCTAGGCCTCCCACACTGCCCGGGAACATCAAGGCTCCCTCCACAAAGCTCTTCCGTCACGTTAGCTCTGCAGGAGAGAGCTCGCGAGACTAGGCCTTTCCTGGCTCGGGAAGTGAGGACCTGCTCGCAGCAGTATGGGTCGGGCCTCTCAAGAGCCCCACGTTGCCTGCGTACTGGGGGCATGAAAACGCTCTCTCAGGGGCTGCCTTTCCTCCCTCCAAGGAAGAGAGCCTACCCGGCCGCCTTCTGGCTGAAAGTCACATCGGGCTAGGAAGTGCTACCTGGGAAGTCAGTTTGCAGGGGCAATGGCCGCTGGGTGCACGTGTATGCCTAGGGCTCCCACACTGCCCAGAACATACATCAAGGTTCCCTCCACACAGCTCTTTCCTCACGTTAGCTCTGCAGTAAAGAGCCTACGAAACTAGGCCTTTCTTGGCTCGGGAAGTGAGGACCTGTTTGCAGGCCTCTTCTACTGGCGTCTGCAGAGCCCAACAATGGCTGTGCGAGGGAGGCCTAAAAACACAGTCTGTGGGTCTGCCTTTGCTCCCTCCAAGGAAGACCGCCTGCTTTGCCGCCTTCAAGCTGAAAGTCACATTGTCCTGGGAAGTGCTGCCTGGGAAGTCAGTTTGCAGGGGCAATGGCCGCTGGGTGCACGTGTATGCCTAGGGCTCCCACACTGCCCAGAACATACATCAAGGTTCCCTCCACACAGCTCTTTCCTCACGTTAGCTCTGCAGTAAAGAGCTCACGAAACTAGGCCTTTCTTGGCTCGGGAAGTGAGGACCTGTTTGCAGGCCTCTTCTACTGGCGTCTGCAGAGCCCAACAATGGCTGTGCGAGGGAGGCCTAAAAACACAGTCTGTGGGTCTGCCTTTCCTCCCTCCAAGGAAGACCGCCTGCTTTGCCGCCTTCAAGCTGAAAGTCACATTGTCCTGGGAAGTGCTGCCTGGGAAGTCAGTTTGCAGGGGCAATGGCCGCTGGGTGCACGTGTATGCCTAGGGCTCTCACACTGCCCAGAACATCAAGGCTCCCTCCACACAGCCCTTCCGTCACGTTTGCTCAGCAAGAGAGAGCTCGCGAAAGTAGGCCTTTTTTGGCTCGGGAAGTGAGGACCTGTTTGCAGGCCTCTTGTACTGTCATCTGCAGAGCCCCACACTTGCTGTGCGAGGCAGGCATAAAAACACAGTCTCTGGGGCTGCCTTTCCTCCCTCCAAGGAAGAGAGCCTGCTCGGCCGCCTTCAAGCTGACAGTCACCTTGGGCTGGGAAGTGCTAGTTGCGAAGTCAGTTTTCACCGGCAATGGCCGCTGGGTGCATGTGTATGCCTATGGCTCCCACACTGCCCAGAACATCAAGGTTCCCTCCACACAGCTCTTCCTTCACGTTAGCTCTGCAGTAAAGAGCTCACGAAACTAGGCCTTTCTTGGCTCGGGAGGTGAGGACCTGTTTGCAGTCCACTTGTACTGGAGTCTGCAGAGCCCAACCCTTGCTGTGCGAAGGAGGCCTAAAAACACCGTCTGTGGGTCTGCCTTTCCTCCCTCCAAGGAAGACCGCCTGCTTGGCCGCCTTCAAGCTGAAAGGCACATCGGACTGGGAAGTGCTAGTTGGGAAGTCAGTTTTCAAGGCCAATGGCCGCTGGGTGCACGTGTATGCCTAGGGCTCCCACACTGCCCAGAACATCAAGGTTCCCTCCACACAGCTCTTCCCTCACGTTAGCTCTGCAGTAAAGAGCTCACGAAACTAGGCCTTTCTTGGCTCGGGAGGTGAGGACCTGTTTGCAGTCCACTTGTACTGGAGTCTGCAGAGCCCAACACTTGCTGTGCGAAGGAGGCCTAAAAACACCGTCTGTGGGTCTGCCTTGCCTCCCTCCGAGGAAGACCGCCTGCTCGGCCGCCTTCAAGCTGCAAGTCACATTGTGCTGGGAAGTGCTACCTGGGAAGTCAATTTTCAGGGGCCATGGCTGCTGGCTGCACGATTACAGCTAGGCCTCCCACACTGCCCGGGAACATCAAGGCTCCCTCCACAAAGCTCTTCCGTCACGTTAGCTCTGCAGGAGAGAGCTCGCGAGACTAGGCCTTTCCTGGCTCGGGAAGTGAGGACCTGCTCGCAGCAGTATGGGTCGGGCCTCTCAAGAGCCCCACGTTGCCTGCGTACTGGGGGCATGAAAACGCTCTCTCAGGGGCTGCCTTTCCTCCCTCCAAGGAAGAGAGCCTACCCGGCCGCCTTCTGGCTGAAAGTCACATCGGGCTAGGAAGTGCTACCTGGGAAGTCAGTTTGCAGGGGCAATGGCCGCTGGGTGCACGTGTATGCCTAGGGCTCCCACACTGCCCAGAACATACATCAAGGTTCCCTCCACACAGCTCTTTCCTCACGTTAGCTCTGCAGTAAAGAGCCTACGAAACTAGGCCTTTCTTGGCTCGGGAAGTGAGGACCTGTTTGCAGGCCTCTTCTACTGGCGTCTGCAGAGCCCAACAATGGCTGTGCGAGGGAGGCCTAAAAACACAGTCTGTGGGTCTGCCTTTGCTCCCTCCAAGGAAGACCGCCTGCTTTGCCGCCTTCAAGCTGAAAGTCACATTGTCCTGGGAAGTGCTGCCTGGGAAGTCAGTTTGCAGGGGCAATGGCCGCTGGGTGCACGTGTATGCCTAGGGCTCCCACACTGCCCAGAACATACATCAAGGTTCCCTCCACACAGCTCTTTCCTCACGTTAGCTCTGCAGTAAAGAGCTCACGAAACTAGGCCTTTCTTGGCTCGGGAAGTGAGGACCTGTTTGCAGGCCTCTTCTACTGGCGTCTGCAGAGCCCAACAATGGCTGTGCGAGGGAGGCCTAAAAACACAGTCTGTGGGTCTGCCTTTCCTCCCTCCAAGGAAGACCGCCTGCTTTGCCGCCTTCAAGCTGAAAGTCACATTGTCCTGGGAAGTGCTGCCTGGGAAGTCAGTTTGCAGGGGCAATGGCCGCTGGGTGCACGTGTATGCCTAGGGCTCTCACACTGCCCAGAACATCAAGGCTCCCTCCACACAGCCCTTCCGTCACGTTTGCTCAGCAAGAGAGAGCTCGCGAAAGTAGGCCTTTTTTGGCTCGGGAAGTGAGGACCTGTTTGCAGGCCTCTTGTACTGTCATCTGCAGAGCCCCACACTTGCTGTGCGAGGCAGGCATAAAAACACAGTCTCTGGGGCTGCCTTTCCTCCCTCCAAGGAAGAGAGCCTGCTCGGCCGCCTTCAAGCTGACAGTCACCTTGGGCTGGGAAGTGCTAGTTGCGAAGTCAGTTTTCACCGGCAATGGCCGCTGGGTGCATGTGTATGCCTATGGCTCCCACACTGCCCAGAACATCAAGGTTCCCTCCACACAGCTCTTCCTTCACGTTAGCTCTGCAGTAAAGAGCTCACGAAACTAGGCCTTTCTTGGCTCGGGAGGTGAGGACCTGTTTGCAGTCCACTTGTACTGGAGTCTGCAGAGCCCAACCCTTGCTGTGCGAAGGAGGCCTAAAAACACCGTCTGTGGGTCTGCCTTTCCTCCCTCCAAGGAAGACCGCCTGCTTGGCCGCCTTCAAGCTGAAAGGCACATCGGACTGGGAAGTGCTAGTTGGGAAGTCAGTTTTCAAGGCCAAAGGCCGCTGGGTGCACGTGTATGCCTAGGGCTCTCACACTGCCCAGAACATCAAGGCTCCCTCCACACAGCCCTTCCGTCACGTTTGCTCAGCATGAGAGAGCTCGCGAAAGTAGGCCTTTTTTGGCTCGGGAAGTGAGGACCTGTTTGCAGGCCTCTTGTACGGGCGTCTGCAGGGCACCACGCTTGCTGTGCGAGCGAAGCCTAAAAACCCAATCTCTGGGGCTGCCTTTCCTCCCTCCAAGGAAGACAGCCTGCTCGGCCGCCTTGAAGCTGACAGTCACATTGGGCTGGGAAGTGCTACCTGGGAAGTCAGTTTGCAGGGCCAATCGCCGCTGGCTGCACGTTTACAGCTAGGCTTCCCACACTGCCCGAGAACATCAAGGCTCCCTCCACACAGCTCTTCCATCACGTTAGCTCTGCAGGAGAGAGCTCGCGCAACTAGGCCTTTCCTGGCTCGGGAAGTGAGGACCTGTTTGCAGGACTCTTGTACGGACGTCTGCAGAGCCCCGCACTTGCTGTGCGAGGGAGGCATAAAAACACAGTCCCTGGGGCTGCCTTTCCTCCCTCCAAGGAAGAGAGCCTACCCGGTCACCTTCTGGCTGAAAGTCACATCGGGCTTGGAAGTGCTATTTGGGAAGACTGTTTTCAGGGGCAATGGCCGCTGGGTGCACGTGTATGCCTAGGGCTCCCACACTGCCCAGAACATCAAGGTTCCCTCCACACAGCTCTTCCGTCACGTTAGCTCTGCAGGAGAGAGATCGCGAAACTAGGCCTTTCTTGGCTCGAGAAGTGAGGACCTTTTTGCCGGCCTCTTGTACTGGTGTCTGCTGAGCCCCACGCTTGCTGTGCGAGGGAGGCCTAAAAACCCAATCTCTGGGGCTGCCTTTTCTGCGTCCAAGGAAGAGAGCCTGCTCGGCCGCCTTCAAGCTGACAGTCACGTTGGTCTGAGAAGTGCTAGTTGGGAAGTCAGTTTTCAGGGCCAATGGCCGCTGGGTGCCCCTGTATGCCTAGGGCTCCCATACTGCCAAGAACCTCAAGGTTCCCTCCACACAGCTCTTCCCTTACGTTAGCTCTGCAGTAAGGAGCTCACGAAACTAGGCCTTTCTTGGCTCGGGAAGTGAGGACCTGTTTGCAGTCCACTTGTACTGGAGTCTGCAGAGCCCAACCCTTGCTGTGCGAAGGAGACCTAAAAACACCGTCTGTGGGTCTGCCTTTCCTCCCTCCAAGGAAGACCGCCTGCTTGGCCGCCTTCAAGCTGAAAGGCACATCGGACTGGGAAGTGCTAGTTGCGAAGTCAGTTTTCAGGGGCCAATGGCCGCTGGCTGCACGTTTACAGCTAGGCCTCCCACACTGCCCGGGAACATCAAGGCTCCCTCCACATAGCCCTTCCGTCACGTTTGCTCAGCAGGAAAGAGCTCCCGAAACTAGGCCTTTCTTGGCTCAGGAAGTGAGGACCTGTTTGCAGGCCTCTTGTACTGTCATCTGCAGAGCCCCACACTTGCTGTGCGAGGCAGGCATAAAAACACAGTCTCTGGGGCTGCCTTTCCTCCCTCCAAGGAAGAGAGCCTGCTCGGCCGCCTTCAAGCTGACAGTCACCTTGGGCTGGGAAGTGCTAGATGCGAAGTCAGTTTTCACCGGCAATGGCCGCTGGGTGCATGTGTATGCCTATGGCTCCCACACTGCCCAGAACATCAAGGTTCCCTCCACACAGCTCTTCCTTCACGTTAGCTCTGCAGTAAAGAGCTCACGAAACTAGGCCTTTCTTGGCTCGGGAGGTGAGGACCTGTTTGCAGTCCACTTGTACTGGAGTCTGCAGAGCCCAACCCTTGCTGTGCGAAGGAGGCCTAAAAACACCGTCTGTGGGTCTGCCTTTCCTCCCTCCGAGGAAGACCGCCTGCTCGGCCGCCTTCAAGCTGCAAGTCACATTGTTCTGGGAAGTGCTACGTGGGAAGTCAATTTTCAGGGGCCATGGCTGCTGGCTGCACGATTACAGCTAGGCCTCCCACACTGCCCGGGAACATCAAGGCTCCCTCCACAAAGCTCTTCCGTCACGTTAGCTCTGCAGGAGAGAGCTCGCGAGACTAGGCCTTTCCTGGCTCGCGAAGTGAGGACCTGCTCGCAGCAGTATGGGTCGGGCCTCTCAAGAGCCCCATGTTGCCTGCGTACTGGGGGCATGAAAACGCTCTCTCAGGGGCTGCCTTTCCTCCCTCCAAGGAAGAGAGCCTACCCGGCCGCCTTCTGGCTGAAAGTCACATCGGGCTAGGAAGTGCTACCTGGGAAGTCAGTTTGCAGGGGCAATGGCCGCTGGGTGCACGTGTATGCCTAGGGCTCCCACACTGCCCAGAACATACATCAAGGTTCCCTCCACACAGCTCTTTCCTCACGTTAGCTCTGCAGTAAAGAGCCTACGAAACTAGGCCTTTCTTGGCTCGGGAAGTGAGGACCTGTTTGCAGGCCTCTTCTACTGGCGTCTGCAGAGCCCAACAATGGCTGTGCGAGGGAGGCCTAAAAACACAGTCTGTGGGTCTGCCTTTCCTCCCTCCAAGGAAGACCGCCTGCTTTGCCGCCTTCAAGCTAAAGTCACATTGTCCTGGGAAGTGCTGCCTGGGAAGTCAGTTTGCAGGGGCAATGGCCGCTGGGTGCACGTGTATGCCTAGGGCTCTCACACTGCCCACAACATCAAGGCTCCCTCCACACAGCCCTTCCGTCACGTTTGCTCAGCATGAGAGAGCTCGCGAAAGTAGGCCTTTTTTGGCTCGGGAAGTGAGGACCTGTTGGCAGGCCTCTTGTACGGGCGTCTGCAGGGCACCACGCTTGCTATGCGAGCGAAGCCTAAAAACCCAATCTCTGGGGCTGCCTTTCCTCCCTCCAAGGAAGACAGCCTGCTCGGCCGTCTTGAAGCTGACAGTCACATTGGGCTGGGAAGTGCTACCTGGGAAGTCAGTTTGCAGGGCCCATCGCCGCTGGCTGCACGTTTACAGCTAGGCTTCCCACACTGCCCGAGAACATCAAGGCTCCCTCCACACAGCTCTTCCATCACGTTAGCTCTGCAGGAGAGAGCTCGCGAAACTAGGCCTTTCCTGGCTCGGGAAGTGAGGACCTGTTTGCAGGACTCTTGTACGGACGTCTGCAGAGCCCCGCACTTGCTGTGCGAGGGAGGCATAAAAACACAGTCTCTGGGGCTGCCTTTCCTCCCTCCAAGGAAGAGAGCCTACCCGGTCACCTTCTGGCTGAAAGTCACATCGGGCTTGGAAGTGCTATTTGGGAAGACTGTTTTCAGGGGCAATGGCCGCTGGGTGCACGTGTATGCCTAGGGCTCCCACACTGCCCAGAACATCAAGGTTCCCTCCACACACCTCTTCCGTCACGTTAGCTCTGCAGGAGAGAGATCGCGAAACTAGGCCTTTCTTGGCTCGGGAAGTGAGGACCTGTTTGCCGGCCTCTTGTACTGGTGTCTGCTGAGCCCCACGCTTGCTGTGCGAGGGAGGCCTAAAAACCCAATCTCTGGGGCTGCCTTTTCTGCGTCCAAGGAAGAGAGCCTGCTCGGCCGCCTTCAAGCTGACAGTCACATTGGTCTGAGAAGTGCTAGTTGGGAAGTCAGTTTTCAGGGCCAATGGCCGCTGGGTGCCCCTGTATGCCTAGGGCTCCCATACTGCCAAGAACCTCAAGGTTCCCTCCACACAGCTCTTCCCTTACGTTAGCTCTGCAGTAAGGAGCTCACGAAACTAGGCCTTTCTTGGCTCGGGAAGTGAGGACCTGTTTGCAGGCCTCTTCTACTGGCGTCTGCAGAGCGCAACCCTTCCTGTGCGAAGGAGGCCTAAAAACACCGTCTGTGGGTCTGCCTTTCCTCCCTCCAAGGAAGACCGCCTGCTTGGCCGCCTTCAAGCTGAAAGGCACATCGGACTGGGAAGTGCTAGTTGCGAAGTCAGTTTTCAGGGGCCAATGGCCGCTGGCTGCACGTTTACAGCTAGGCCTCCCACACTGCCCGGGAACATCAAGGCTCCCTCCACATAGCCCTTCCGTCACGTTTGCTCAGCAGGAAAGAGCTCCCGAAACTAGGCCTTTCTTGGCTCAGGAAGTGAGGACCTGTTTGCAGGCCTCTTGTACTGTCATCTGCAGAGCCCCACACTTGCTGTGCGAGGCAGGCATAAAAACACAGTCTCTGGGGCTGCCTTTCCTCCCTCCAAGGAAGAGAGCCTGCTCGGCCGCCTTCAAGCTGACAGTCACCTTGGGCTGGGAAGTGCTAGTTGCGAAGTCAGTTTTCACCGGCAATGGCCGCTGGGTGCATGTGTATGCCTATGGCTCCCACACTGCCCAGAACATCAAGGTTCCCTCCACACAGCTCTTCCTTCACGTTAGCTCTGCAGTAAAGAGCTCACGAAACTAGGCCTTTCTTGGCTCGGGAGGTGAGGACCTGTTTGCAGTCCACTTGTACTGGAGTCTGCAGAGCCCAACCCTTGCTGTGCGAAGGAGGCCTAAAAACACCGTCTGTGGGTCTGCCTTTCCTCCCTCCAAGGAAGACCGCCTGCTTGGCCGCCTTCAAGCTGAAAGGCACATCGGACTGGGAAGTGCTAGTTGGGAAGTCAGTTTTCAAGGCCAATGGCCGCTGGGTGCACGTGTATGCCTAGGGCTCCCACACTGCCCAGAACATCAAGGTTCCCTCCACACAGCTCTTCCCTCACGTTAGCTCTGCAGTAAAGAGCTCACGAAACTAGGCCTTTCTTGGCTCGGGAGGTGAGGACCTGTTTGCAGTCCACTTGTACTGGAGTCTGCAGAGCCCAACACTTGCTGTGCGAAGGAGGCCTAAAAACACCGTCTGTGGGTCTGCCTTTCCTCCCTCCGAGGAAGACCGCCTGCTCGGCCGCCTTCAAGCTGCAAGTCACATTGTGCTGGGAAGTGCTACGTGGGAAGTCAATTTTCAGGGGCCATGGCTGCTGGCTGCACGATTACAGCTAGGCCTCCCACACTGCCCGGGAACATCAAGGCTCCCTCCACAAAGCTCTTCCGTCACGTTAGCTCTGCAGGAGAGAGCTCGCGAGACTAGGCCTTTCCTGGCTCGGGAAGTGAGGACCTGCTCGCAGCAGTATGGGTCGGGCCTCTCAAGAGCCCCACGTTGCCTGCGTACTGGGGGCATGAAAACGCTCTCTCAGGGGCTGCCTTTCCTCCCTCCAAGGAAGAGAGCCTACCCGGCCGCCTTCTGGCTGAAAGTCACATCGGGCTAGGAAGTGCTACCTGGGAAGTCAGTTTGCAGGGGCAATGGCCGCTGGGTGCACGTGTATGCCTAGGGCTCCCACACTGCCCAGAACATACATCAAGGTTCCCTCCACACAGCTCTTTCCTCACGTTAGCTCTGCAGTAAAGAGCTCACGAAACTAGGCCTTTCTTGGCTCGGGAAGTGAGGACCTGTTTGCAGGCCTCTTCTACTGGCGTCTGCAGAGCCCAACAATGGCTGTGCGAGGGAGGCCTAAAAACACAGTCTGTGGGTCTGCCTTTCCTCCCTCCAAGGAAGACCGCCTGCTTTGCCGCCTTCAAGCTGAAAGTCACATTGTCCTGGGAAGTGCTGCCTGGGAAGTCAGTTTGCAGGGGCAATGGCCGCTGGGTGCACGTGTATGCCTAGGGCTCTCACACTGCCCAGAACATCAAGGCTCCCTCCACACAGCCCTTCCGTCACGTTTGCTCAGCATGAGAGAGCTCGCGAAAGTAGGCCTTTTTTGGCTCGGGAAGTGAGGACCTGTTTGCAGGCCTCTTGTACTGTCATCTGCAGAGCCCCACACTTGCTGTGCGAGGCAGGCATAAAAACACAGTCTCTGGGGCTGCCTTTCCTCCCTCCAAGGAAGAGAGCCTGCTCGGCCGCCTTCAAGCTGACAGTCACCTTGGGCTGGGAAGTGCTAGTTGCGAAGTCAGTTTTCACCGGCAATGGCCGCTGGGTGCATGTGTATGCCTATGGCTCCCACACTGCCCAGAACATCAAGGTTCCCTCCACACAGCTCTTCCTTCACGTTAGCTCTGCAGTAAAGAGCTCACGAAACTAGGCCTTTCTTGGCTCGGGAGGTGAGGACCTGTTTGCAGTCCACTTGTACTGGAGTCTGCAGAGCCCAACCCTTGCTGTGCGAAGGAGGCCTAAAAACACCGTCTGTGGGTCTGCCTTTCCTCCCTCCGAGGAAGACCGCCTGCTCGGCCGCCTTCAAGCTGCAAGTCACATTGTGCTGGGAAGTGCTACGTGGGAAGTCAATTTTCAGGGGCCATGGCTGCTGGCTGCACGATTACAGCTAGGCCTCCCACACTGCCCGGGAACATCAAGGCTCCCTCCACAAAGCTCTTCCGTCACGTTAGCTCTGCAGGAGAGAGCTCGCGAGACTAGGCCTTTCCTGGCCCGGGAAGTGAGGACCTGCTCGCAGCAGTATGGGTCGGGCCTCTCAAGAGCCCCACGTTGCCTGCGTACTGGGGGCATGAAAACGCTCTCTCAGGGGCTGCCTTTCCTCCCTCCAAGGAAGAGAGCCTACCCGGCCGCCTTCTGGCTGAAAGTCACATCGGGCTAGGAAGTGCTACCTGGGAAGTCAGTTTGCAGGGGCAATGGCCGCTGGGTGCACGTGTATGCCTAGGGCTCCCACACTGCCCAGAACATACATCAAGGTTCCCTCCACACAGCTCTTTCCTCACGTTAGCTCTGCAGTAAAGAGCCTACGAAACTAGGCCTTTCTTGGCTCGGGAAGTGAGGACCTGTTTGCAGGCCTCTTCTACTGGTGTCTGCAGAGCCCAACAATGGCTGTGCGAGGGAGGCCTAAAAACACAGTCTGTGGGTCTGCCTTTGCTCCCTCCAAGGAAGACCGCCTGCTTTGCCGCCTTCAAGCTGAAAGTCACATTGTCCTGGGAAGTGCTGCCTGGGAAGTCAGTTTGCAGGGGCAATGGCCGCTGGGTGCACGTGTATGCCTAGGGCTCTCACACTGCCCAGAACATCAAGGCTCCCGCCACACAGCCCTTCTGTCACGTTTGCTCAGCATGAGAGAGCTCGCGAAAGTAGGCCTTTTTTGGCTCGGGAAGTGAGGACCTGTTTGCAGGCCTCTTGTACGGGCGTCTGCAGGGCACCACGCTTGCTGTGCGAGCGAAGCCTAAAAACCCAATCTCTGGGGCTGCCTTTCCTCCCTCCAAGGAAGACAGCCTGCTCGGCCGCCTTGAAGCTGACAGTCACATTGGGCTGGGAAGTGCTACCTGGGAAGTCAGTTTGCAGGGCCCATCGCCGCTGGCTGCACGTTTACAGCTAGGCTTCCCACACTGCCCGAGAACATCAAGGCTCCCTCCACACAGCTCTTCCATCACGTTAGCTCTGCAGGAGAGAGCTCGCGCAACTAGGCCTTTCCTGGCTCGGGAAGTGAGGACCTGTTTGCAGGACTCTTGTACGGACGTCTGCAGAGCCCCGCACTTGCTGTGCGAGGGAGGCATAAAAACACAGTCCCTGGGGCTGCCTTTCCTCCCTCCAAGGAAGAGAGCCTACCCGGTCACCTTCTGGCTGAAAGTCACATCGGGCTTGGAAGTGCTATTTGGGAAGACTGTTTTCAGGGGCAATGGCCGCTGGGTGCACGTGTATGCCTAGGGCTCCCACACTGCCCAGAACATCAAGGTTCCCTCCACACAGCTCTTCCGTCACGTTAGCTCTGCAGGAGAGAGATCGCGAAACTAGGCCTTTCTTGGCTCGGGAAGTGAGGACCTGTTTGCCGGCCTCTTGTACTGGTGTCTGCTGAGCCCCACGCTTGCTGTGCGAGGGAGGCCTAAAAACCCAATCTCTGGGGCTGCCTTTTCTGCGTCCAAGGAAGAGAGCCTGCTCGGCCGCCTTCAAGCTGACAGTCACATTGGTCTGAGAAGTGCTAGTTGGGAAGTCAGTTTTCAGGGCCAATGGCCGCTGGGTGCCCCTGTATGCCTAGGGCTCCCATACTGCCAAGAACCTCAAGGTTCCCTCCACACAGCTCTTCCCTTACGTTAGCTCTGCAGTAAGGAGCTCACGAAACTAGGCCTTTCTTGGCTCGGGAAGTGAGGACCTGTTTGCAGTCCACTTGTACTGGAGTCTGCAGAGCCCAACCCTTGCTGTGCGAAGGAGGCCTAAAAACACCGTCTGTGGGTCTGCCTTTCCTCCCTCCAAGGAAGACCGCCTGCTTGGCCGCCTTCAAGCTGAAAGGCACATCGGACTGGGAAGTGCTAGTTGGGAAGTCAGTTTTCAAGGCCAATGGCCGCTGGGTGCACGTGTATGCCTAGGGCTCCCACACTGCCCAGAACATCAAGGTTCCCTCCACACAGCTCTTCCCTCACGTTAGCTCTGCAGTAAAGAGCTCACGAAACTAGGCCTTTCTTGGCTCGGGAGGTGAGGACCTGTTTGCACTCCACTTGTACTGGAGTCTGCAGAGCCCAACACTTGCTGTGCGAAGGAGGCCTAAAAACACCGTCTGTGGGTCTGCCTTTCCTCCCTCCGAGGAAGACCGCCTGCTCGGCCGCCTTCAAGCTGCAAGTCACATTGTGCTGGGAAGTGCTACCTGGGAAGTCAATTTTCAGGGGCCATGGCTGCTGGCTGCACGATTACAGCTAGGCCTCCCACACTGCCCGGGAACATCAAGGCTCCCTCCACAAAGCTCTTCCGTCACGTTAGCTCTGCAGGAGAGAGCTCGCGAGACTAGGCCTTTCCTGGCTCGGGAAGTGAGGACCTGCTCGCAGCAGTATGGGTCGGGCCTCTCAAGAGCCCCACGTTGCCTGCGTACTGGGGGCATGAAAACGCTCTCTCAGGGGCTGCCTTTCCTCCCTCCAAGGAAGAGAGCCTACCCGGCCGCCTTCTGGCTGAAAGTCACATCGGGCTAGGAAGTGCTACCTGGGAAGTCAGTTTGCAGGGGCAATGGCCGCTGGGTACACGTGTATGCCTAGGGCTCCCACACTGCCCAGAACATACATCAAGGTTCCCTCCACACAGCTCTTTCCTCACGTTAGCTCTGCAGTAAAGAGCCTACGAAACTAGGCCTTTCTTGGCTCGGGAAGTGAGGACCTGTTTGCAGGCCTCTTCTACTGGCGTCTGCAGAGCCCAACAATGGCTGTGCGAGGGAGGCCTAAAAACACAGTCTGTGGGTCTGCCTTTCCTCCCTCCAAGGAAGACCGCCTGCTTTGCCGCCTTCAAGCTGAAAGTCACATTGTCCTGGGAAGTGCTGCCTGGGAAGTCAGTTTGCAGGGGCAATGGCCGCTGGGTGCACGTGTATGCCTAGGGCTCTCACACTGCCCAGAACATCAAGGCTCCCTCCACACAGCCCTTCCGTCACGTTTGCTCAGCATGAGAGAGCTCGCGAAAGTAGGCCTTTTTTGGCTCGGGAAGTGAGGACCTGTTTGCAGGCCTCTTGTACGGGCGTCTGCAGGGCACCACGCTTGCTGTGCGAGCGAAGCCTAAAAACCCAATCTCTGGGGCTGCCTTTCCTCCCTCCAAGGAAGACAGCCTGCTCGGCCGCCTTGAAGCTGACAGTCACATTGGGCTGGGAAGTGCTACCTGGGAAGTCAGTTTGCAGGGCCCATCGCCGCTGGCTGCACGTTTACAGCTAGGCTTCCCACACTGCCCGAGAACATCAAGGCTCCCTCCACACAGCTCTTCCATCACGTTAGCTCTGCAGGAGAGAGCTCGCGCAACTAGGCCTTTCCTGGCTCGGGAAGTGAGGACCTGTTTGCAGGACTCTTGTACGGACGTCTGCAGAGCCCCGCACTTGCTGTGCGAGGGAGGCATAAAAACACAGTCCCTGGGGCTGCCTTTCCTCCCTCCAAGGAAGAGAGCCTACCCGGTCACCTTCTGGCTGAAAGTCACATCGGGCTTGGAAGTGCTATTTGGGAAGACTGTTTTCAGGGGCAATGGCCGCTGGGTGCACGTGTATGCCTAGGGCTCCCACACTGCCCAGAACATCAAGGTTCCCTCCACACAGCTCTTCCGTCACGTTAGCTCTGCAGGAGAGAGATCGCGAAACTAGGCCTTTCTTGGCTCGGGAAGTGAGGACCTGTTTGCCGGCCTCTTGTACTGGTGTCTGCTGAGCCCCACGCTTGCTGTGCGAGGGAGGCCTAAAAACCCAATCTCTGGGGCTGCCTTTTCTGCGTCCAAGGAAGAGAGCCTGCTCGGCCGCCTTCAAGCTGACAGTCACATTGGTCTGAGAAGTGCTAGTTTGGAAGTCAGTTTTCAGGGCCAATGGCCGCTGGGTGCCCCTGTATGCCTAGGGCTCCCATACTGCCAAGAACCTCAAGGTTCCCTCCACACAGCTCTTCCCTTACGTTAGCTCTGCAGTAAGGAGCTCACGAAACTAGGCCTTTCTTGGCTCGGGAAGTGAGGACCTGTTTGCAGTCCACTTGTACTGGAGTCTGCAGAGCCCAACCCTTGCTGTGCGAAGGAGGCCTAAAAACACCGTCTGTGGGTCTGCCTTTCCTCCCTCCAAGGAAGACCGCCTGCTTGGCCGCCTTCAAGCTGAAAGGCACATCGGACTGGGAAGTGCTAGTTGGGAAGTCAGTTTTCAAGGCCAATGGCCGCTGGGTGCACGTGTATGCCTAGGGCTCCCACACTGCCCAGAACATCAAGGTTCCCTCCACACAGCTCTTCCCTCACGTTAGCTCTGCAGTAAAGAGCTCACGAAACTAGGCCTTTCTTGGCTCGGGAGGTGAGGACCTGTTTGCAGTCCACTTGTACTGGAGTCTGCAGAGCCCAACACTTGCTGTGCGAAGGTGGCCTAAAAACACCGTCTGTGGGTCTGCCTTTCCTCCCTCCGAGGAAGACCGCCTGCTCGGCCGCCTTCAAGCTGCAAGTCACATTGTGCTGGGAAGTGCTACGTGGGAAGTCAATTTTCAGGGGCCATGGCTGCTGGCTGCACGATTACAGCTAGGCCTCCCACACTGCCCGGGAACATCAAGGCTCCCTCCACAAAGCTCTTCCGTCACGTTAGCTCTGCAGGAGAGAGCTCGCGAGACTAGGCCTTTCCTGGCTCGGGAAGTGAGGACCTGCTCGCAGCAGTATGGGTCGGGCCTCTCAAGAGCCCCACGTTGCCTGCGTACTGGGGGCATGAAAACGCTCTCTCAGGGGCTGCCTTTCCTCCCTCCAAGGAAGAGAGCCTACCCGGCCGCCTTCTGGCTGAAAGTCACATCGGGCTAGGAAGTGCTACCTGGGAAGTCAGGTTGCAGGGGCAATGGCCGCTGGGTACACGTGTATGCCTAGGGCTCCCACACTGCCCAGAACATACATCAAGGTTCCCTCCACACAGCTCTTTCCTCACGTTAGCTCTGCAGTAAAGAGCCTACGAAACTAGGCCTTTCTTGGCTCGGGAAGTGAGGACCTGTTTGCAGGCCTCTTCTACTGGCGTCTGCAGAGCCCAACAATGGCTGTGCGAGGGAGGCCTAAAAACACAGTCTGTGGGTCTGCCTTTCCTCCCTCCAAGGAAGACCGCCTGCTTTGCCGCCTTCAAGCTGAAAGTCACATTGTCCTGGGAAGTGCTGCCTGGGAAGTCAGTTTGCAGGGGCAATGGCCGCTGGGTGCACGTGTATGCCTAGGGCTCTCACACTGCCCAGAACATCAAGGCTCCCTCCACACAGCCCTTCCGTCACGTTTGCTCAGCATGAGAGAGCTCGCGAAAGTAGGCCTTTTTTGGCTCGGGAAGTGAGGACCTGTTTGCAGGCCTCTTGTACGGGCGTCTGCAGGGCACCACGCTTGCTGTGCGAGCGAAGCCTAAAAACCCAATCTCTGGGGCTGCCTTTCCTCCCTCCAAGGAAGACAGCCTGCTCGGCCGCCTTGAAGCTGACAGTCACATTGGGCTGGGAAGTGCTACCTGGGAAGTCAGTTTGCAGGGCCCATCGCCGCTGGCTGCACGTTTACAGCTAGGCTTCCCACACTGCCCGAGAACATCAAGGCTCCCTCCACACAGCTCTTCCATCACGTTAGCTCTGCAGGAGAGAGCTCGCGAAACTAGGCCTTTCCTGGCTCGGGAAGTGAGGACCTGTTTGCAGGACTCTTGTACGGACGTCTGCAGAGCCCCGCACTTGCTGTGCGAGGGAGGCATAAAAACACAGTCTCTGGGGCTGCCTTTCCTCCCTCCAAGGAAGAGAGCCTACCCGGTCACCTTCTGGCTGAAAGTCACATCGGGCTTGGAAGTGCTATTTGGGAAGACTGTTTTCAGGGGCAATGGCCGCTGGGTGCACGTGTATGCCTAGGGCTCCCACACTGCCCAGAACATCAAGGTTCCCTCCACACAGCTCTTCCGTCACGTTAGCTCTGCAGGAGAGAGATCGCGAAACTAGGCCTTTCTTGGCACGGGAAGTGAGGACCTGTTTGCCGGCCTCTTGTACTGGTGTCTGCTGAGCCCCACGCTTGCTGTGCGAGGGAGGCCTAAAAACCCAATCTCTGGGGCTGCCTTTTCTGCGTCCAAGGAAGAGAGCCTGCTCGGCCGCCTTCAAGCTGACAGTCACATTGGTCTGAGAAGTGCTAGTTGGGAAGTCAGTTTTCAGGGCCAATGGCCGCTGGGTGCCCCTGTATGCCTAGGGCTCCCATACTGCCAAGAACCTCAAGGTTCCCTCCACACAGCTCTTCCCTTACGTTAGCTCTGCAGTAAGGAGCTCACGAAACTAGGCCTTTCTTGGCTCGGGAAGTGAGGACCTGTTTGCAGTCCACTTGTACTGGAGTCTGCAGAGCCCAACCCTTGCTGTGCGAAGGAGGCCTAAAAACACCGTCTGTGGGTCTGCCTTTCCTCCCTCCAAGGAAGACCGCCTGCTTGGCCGCCTTCAAGCTGAAAGGCACATCGGACTGGGAAGTGCTAGTTGGGAAGTCAGTTTTCAAGGCCAATGGCCGCTGGGTGCACGTGTATGCCTAGGGCTCCCACACTGCCCAGAACATCAAGGTTCCCTCCACACAGCTCTTCCCTCACGTTAGCTCTGCAGTAAAGAGCTCACGAAACTAGGCCTTTCTTGGCTCGGGAGGTGAGGACCTGTTTGCAGTCCACTTGTACTGGAGTCTGCAGAGCCCAACCCTTGCTGTGCGAAGGAGGCCTAAAAACACCGTCTGTGGGTCTGCCTTTCCTCCCTCCGAGGAAGACCGCCTGCTCGGCCGCCTTCAAGCTGCAAGTCACATTGTGCTGGGAAGTGCTACGTGGGAAGTCAATTTTCAGGGGCCATGGCTGCTGGCTGCACGATTACAGCTAGGCCTCCCACACTGCCCGGGAACATCAAGGCTCCCTCCACAAAGCTCTTCCGTCACGTTAGCTCTGCAGGAGAGAGCTCGCGAGACTAGGCCTTTCCTGGCTCGGGAAGTGAGGACCTGCTCGCAGCAGTATGGGTCGGGCCTCTCAAGAGCCCCACGTTGCCTGCGTACTGGGGGCATGAAAACGCTCTCTCAGGGGCTGCCTTTCCTCCCTCCAAGGAAGAGAGCCTACCCGGCCGCCTTCTGGCTGAAAGTCACATCGGGCTAGGAAGTGCTACCTGGGAAGTCAGTTTGCAGGGGCAATGGCCGCTGGGTGCACGTGTATGCCTAGGGCTCCCACACTGCCCAGAACATACATCAAGGTTCCCTCCACACAGCTCTTTCCTCACGTTAGCTCTGCAGTAAAGAGCTCACGAAACTAGGCCTTTCTTGGCTCGGGAAGTGAGGACCTGTTTGCAGGCCTCTTCTACTGGCGTCTGCAGAGCCCAACAATGGCTGTGCGAGGGAGGCCTAAAAACACAGTCTGTGGGTCTGCCTTTCCTCCCTCCAAGGAAGACCGCCTGCTTTGCCGCCTTCAAGCTGAAAGTCACATTGTCCTGGGAAGTGCTGCCTGGGAAGTCAGTTTGCAGGGGCAATGGCCGCTGGGTGCACGTGTATGCCTAGGGCTCTCACACTGCCCAGAACATCAAGGCTCCCTCCACACAGCCCTTCCGTCACGTTTGCTCAGCATGAGAGAGCTCGCGAAAGTAGGCCTTTTTTGGCTCGGGAAGTGAGGACCTGTTTGCAGGCCTCTTGTACTGTCATCTGCAGAGCCCCACACTTGCTGTGCGAGGCAGGCATAAAAACACAGTCTCTGGGGCTGCCTTTCCTCCCTCCAAGGAAGAGAGCCTGCTCGGCCGCCTTCAAGCTGACAGTCACCTTGGGCTGGGAAGTGCTAGTTGCGAAGTCAGTTTTCACCGGCAATGGCCGCTGGGTGCATGTGTATGCCTATGGCTCCCACACTGCCCAGAACATCAAGGTTCCCTCCACACAGCTCTTCCTTCACGTTAGCTCTGCAGTAAAGAGCTCACGAAACTAGGCCTTTCTTGGCTCGGGAGGTGAGGACCTGTTTGCAGTCCACTTGTACTGGAGTCTGCAGAGCCCAACCCTTGCTGTGCGAAGGAGGCCTAAAAACACCGTCTGTGGGTCTGCCTTTCCTCCCTCCAAGGAAGACCGCCTGCTTGGCCGCCTTCAAGCTGAAAGGCACATCGGACTGGGAAGTGCTAGTTGGGAAGTCAGTTTTCAAGGCCAAAGGCCGCTGGGTGCACGTGTATGCCTAGGGCTCTCACACTGCCCAGAACATCAAGGCTCCCTCCACACAGCCCTTCCGTCACGTTTGCTCAGCATGAGAGAGCTCGCGAAAGTAGGCCTTTTTTGGCTCGGGAAGTGAGGACCTGTTTGCAGGCCTCTTGTACGGGCGTCTGCAGGGCACCACGCTTGCTGTGCGAGCGAAGCCTAAAAACCCAATCTCTGGGGCTGCCTTTCCTCCCTCCAAGGAAGACAGCCTGCTCGGCCGCCTTGAAGCTGACAGTCACATTGGGCTGGGAAGTGCTACCTGGGAAGTCAGTTTGCAGGGCCAATCGCCGCTGGCTGCACGTTTACAGCTAGGCTTCCCACACTGCCCGAGAACATCAAGGCTCCCTCCACACAGCTCTTCCATCACGTTAGCTCTGCAGGAGAGAGCTCGCGCAACTAGGCCTTTCCTGGCTCGGGAAGTGAGGACCTGTTTGCAGGACTCTTGTACGGACGTCTGCAGAGCCCCGCACTTGCTGTGCGAGGGAGGCATAAAAACACAGTCCCTGGGGCTGCCTTTCCTCCCTCCAAGGAAGAGAGCCTACCCGGTCACCTTCTGGCTGAAAGTCACATCGGGCTTGGAAGTGCTATTTGGGAAGACTGTTTTCAGGGGCAATGGCCGCTGGGTGCACGTGTATGCCTAGGGCTCCCACACTGCCCAGAACATCAAGGTTCCCTCCACACAGCTCTTCCGTCACGTTAGCTCTGCAGGAGAGAGATCGCGAAACTAGGCCTTTCTTGGCTCGAGAAGTGAGGACCTTTTTGCCGGCCTCTTGTACTGGTGTCTGCTGAGCCCCACGCTTGCTGTGCGAGGGAGGCCTAAAAACCCAATCTCTGGGGCTGCCTTTTCTGCGTCCAAGGAAGAGAGCCTGCTCGGCCGCCTTCAAGCTGACAGTCACGTTGGTCTGAGAAGTGCTAGTTGGGAAGTCAGTTTTCAGGGCCAATGGCCGCTGGGTGCCCCTGTATGCCTAGGGCTCCCATACTGCCAAGAACCTCAAGGTTCCCTCCACACAGCTCTTCCCTTACGTTAGCTCTGCAGTAAGGAGCTCACGAAACTAGGCCTTTCTTGGCTCGGGAAGTGAGGACCTGTTTGCAGTCCACTTGTACTGGAGTCTGCAGAGCCCAACCCTTGCTGTGCGAAGGAGACCTAAAAACACCGTCTGTGGGTCTGCCTTTCCTCCCTCCAAGGAAGACCGCCTGCTTGGCCGCCTTCAAGCTGAAAGGCACATCGGACTGGGAAGTGCTAGTTGCGAAGTCAGTTTTCAGGGGCCAATGGCCGCTGGCTGCACGTTTACAGCTAGGCCTCCCACACTGCCCGGGAACATCAAGGCTCCCTCCACATAGCCCTTCCGTCACGTTTGCTCAGCAGGAAAGAGCTCCCGAAACTAGGCCTTTCTTGGCTCAGGAAGTGAGGACCTGTTTGCAGGCCTCTTGTACTGTCATCTGCAGAGCCCCACACTTGCTGTGCGAGGCAGGCATAAAAACACAGTCTCTGGGGCTGCCTTTCCTCCCTCCAAGGAAGAGAGCCTGCTCGGCCGCCTTCAAGCTGACAGTCACCTTGGGCTGGGAAGTGCTAGATGCGAAGTCAGTTTTCACCGGCAATGGCCGCTGGGTGCATGTGTATGCCTATGGCTCCCACACTGCCCAGAACATCAAGGTTCCCTCCACACAGCTCTTCCTTCACGTTAGCTCTGCAGTAAAGAGCTCACGAAACTAGGCCTTTCTTGGCTCGGGAGGTGAGGACCTGTTTGCAGTCCACTTGTACTGGAGTCTGCAGAGCCCAACCCTTGCTGTGCGAAGGAGGCCTAAAAACACCGTCTGTGGGTCTGCCTTTCCTCCCTCCAAGGAAGACCGCCTGCTTGGCCGCCTTCAAGCTGAAAGGCACATCGGACTGGGAAGTGCTAGTTGGGAAGTCAGTTTTCAAGGCCAATGGCCGCTGGGTGCACGTGTATGCCTAGGGCTCCCACACTGCCCAGAACATCAAGGTTCCCTCCACACAGCTCTTCCCTCACGTTAGCTCTGCAGTAAAGAGCTCACGAAACTAGGCCTTTCTTGGCTCGGGAGGTGAGGACCTGTTTGCAGTCCACTTGTACTGGAGTCTGCAGAGCCCAACCCTTGCTGTGCGAAGGAGGCCTAAAAACACCGTCTGTGGGTCTGCCTTTCCTCCCTCCGAGGAAGACCGCCTGCTCGGCCGCCTTCAAGCTGCAAGTCACATTGTGCTGGGAAGTGCTACCTGGGAAGTCAATTTTCAGGGGCCATGGCTGCTGGCTGCACGATTACAGCTAGGCCTCCCACACTGCCCGGGAACATCAAGGCTCCCTCCACAAAGCTCTTCCGTCACGTTAGCTCTGCAGGAGAGAGCTCGCGAGACTAGGCCTTTCCTGGCTCGGGAAGTGAGGACCTGCTCGCAGCAGTATGGGTCGGGCCTCTCAAGAGCCCCACGTTGCCTGCGTACTGGGGGCATGAAAACGCTCTCTCAGGGGCTGCCTTTCCTCCCTCCAAGGAAGAGAGCCTACCCGGCCGCCTTCTGGCTGAAAGTCACATCGGGCTAGGAAGTGCTACCTGGGAAGTCAGTTTGCAGGGGCAATGGCCGCTGGGTGCACGTGTATGCCTAGGGCTCCCACACTGCCCAGAACATACATCAAGGTTCCCTCCACACAGCTCTTTCCTCACGTTAGCTCTGCAGTAAAGAGCCTACGAAACTAGGCCTTTCTTGGCTCGGGAAGTGAGGACCTGTTTGCAGGCCTCTTCTACTGGCGTCTGCAGAGCCCAACAATGGCTGTGCGAGGGAGGCCTAAAAACACAGTCTGTGGGTCTGCCTTTCCTCCCTCCAAGGAAGACCGCCTGCTTTGCCGCCTTCAAGCTGAAAGTCACATTGTCCTGGGAAGTGCTGCCTGGGAAGTCAGTTTGCAGGGGCAATGGCCGCTGGGTGCACGTGTATGCCTAGGGCTCTCACACTGCCCAGAACATCAAGGCTCCCTCCACACAGCCCTTCCGTCACGTTTGCTCAGCATGAGAGAGCTCGCGAAAGTAGGCCTTTTTTGGCTCGGGAAGTGAGGACCTGTTTGCAGGCCTCTTGTACGGGCGTCTGCAGGGCACCACGCTTGCTGTGCGAGCGAAGCCTAAAAACCCAATCTCTGGGGCTGCCTTTCCTCCCTCCAAGGAAGACAGCCTGCTCGGCCGCCTTGAAGCTGACAGTCACATTGGGCTGGGAAGTGCTACCTGGGAAGTCAGTTTGCAGGGCCCATCGCCGCTGGCTGCACGTTTACAGCTAGGCTTCCCACACTGCCCGAGAACATCAAGGCTCCCTCCACACAGCTCTTCCATCACGTTAGCTCTGCAGGAGAGAGCTCGCGAAACTAGGCCTTTCCTGGCTCGGGA
The DNA here is from genome assembly GCF_054371585.1 of Giraffa tippelskirchi. NCBI lineage: Eukaryota > Metazoa > Chordata > Mammalia > Artiodactyla > Giraffidae > Giraffa > Giraffa tippelskirchi. The sequence continues at coordinate 106,179,782 of NC_137275.1, forward strand.
AGTGAGGACCTGTTTGCAGGACTCTTGTACGGAGGTCTGCAGAGCCCCGCACTTGCTGTGCGAGGGAGGCATAAAAACACAGTCTCTGGGGCTGCCTTTCCTCCCTCCAAGGAAGAGAGCCTACCCGGTCACCTTCTGGCTGAAAGTCACATCGGGCTTGGAAGTGCTATTTGGGAAGACTGTTTTCAGGGGCAATGGCCGCTGGGTGCACGTGTATGCCTAGGGCTCCCACACTGCCCAGAACATCAAGGTTCCCTCCACACAGCTCTTCCGTCACGTTAGCTCTGCAGGAGAGAGATCGCGAAACTAGGCCTTTCTTGGCTCGGGAAGTGAGGACCTGTTTGCCGGCCTCTTGTACTGGTGTCTGCTGAGCCCCACGCTTGCTGTGCGAGGGAGGCCTAAAAACCCAATCTCTGGGGCTGCCTTTTCTGCGTCCAAGGAAGAGAGCCTGCTCGGCCGCCTTCAAGCTGACAGTCACATTGGTCTGAGAAGTGCTAGTTGGGAAGTCAGTTTTCAGGGCCAATGGCCGCTGGGTGCCCCTGTATGCCTAGGGCTCCCATACTGCCAAGAACCTCAAGGTTCCCTCCACACAGCTCTTCCCTTATGTTAGCTCTGCAGTAAGGAGCTCACGAAACTAGGCCTTTCTTGGCTCGGGAAGTGAGGACCTGTTTGCAGTCCACTTGTACTGGAGTCTGCAGAGCCCAACCCTTGCTGTGCGAAGGAGGCCTAAAAACACCGTCTGTGGGTCTGCCTTTCCTCCCTCCAAGGAAGACCGCCTGCTTGGCCGCCTTCAAGCTGAAAGGCACATCGGACTGGGAAGTGCTAGTTGGGAAGTCTGTTTTCAAGGCCAATGGCCGCTGGGTGCACGTGTATGCCTAGGGCTCCCAAACTGCCCAGAACATCAAGGTTCCCTCCACACAGCTCTTCCCTCACGTTAGCTCTGCAGTAAAGAGCTCACGAAACTAGGCCTTTCTTGGCTCGGGAAGTGAGGACCTGTTTGCAGGCCTCTTCTACTGGCGTCTGCAGAGCCCAACAATGGCTGTGCGAGGGAGGCCTTAAAACACAGTCTGTGGGTCTGCCTTTCCTCCCTCCAAGGAAGACCGCCTGCTTTGCCGCCTTCAAGCTGAAAGTCACATTGTCCTGGGAAGTGCTGCCTGGGAAGTCAGTTTGCAGGGGCAATGGCCGCTGGGTGCACGTGTATGCCTAGGGCTCTCACACTGCCCAGAACATCAAGGCTCCCTCCACACAGCCCTTCCGTCACGTTTGCTCAGCATGAGAGAGCTCGCGAAAGTAGGCCTTTTTTGGCTCGGGAAGTGAGGACCTGTTTGCAGGCCTCTTGTACTGTCATCTGCAGAGCCCCACACTTGCTGTGCGAGGCAGGCATAAAAACACAGTCTCTGGGGCTGCCTTTCCTCCCTCCAAGGAAGAGAGCCTGCTCGGCCGCCTTCAAGCTGACAGTCACCTTGGGCTGGGAAGTGCTAGTTGCGAAGTCAGTTTTCACCGGCAATGGCCGCTGGGTGCATGTGTATGCCTATGGCTCCAACACTGCCCAGAACATCAAGGTTCCCTCCACACAGCTCTTCCTTCACGTTAGCTCTGCAGTAAAGAGCTCACGAAACTAGGCCTTTCTTGGCTCGGGAGGTGAGGACCTGTTTGCAGTCCACTTGTACTGGAGTCTGCAGAGCCCAACCCTTGCTGTGCGAAGGAGGCCTAAAAACACCGTCTGTGGGTCTGCCTTTCCTCCCTCCAAGGAAGACCGCCTGCTTGGCCGCCTTCAAGCTGAAAGGCACATCGGACTGGGAAGTGCTAGTTGGGAAGTCAGTTTTCAAGGCCAATGGCCGCTGGGTGCACGTGTATGCCTAGGGCTCCCACACTGCCCAGAACATCAAGGTTCCCTCCACACAGCTCTTCCCTCACGTTAGCTCTGCAGTAAAGAGCTCACGAAACTAGGCCTTTCTTGGCTCGGGAGGTGAGGACCTGTTTGCAGTCCACTTGTACTGGAGTCTGCAGAGCCCAACCCTTGCTGTGCGAAGGAGGCCTAAAAACACCGTCTGTGGGTCTGCCTTTCCTCCCTCCGAGGAAGACCGCCTGCTCGGCCGCCTTCAAGCTGCAAGTCACATTGTGCTGGGAAGTGCTACCTGGGAAGTCAATTTTCAGGGGCCATGGCTGCTGGCTGCACGATTACAGCTAGGCCTCCCACACTGCCCGGGAACATCAAGGCTCCCTCCACAAAGCTCTTCCGTCACGTTAGCTCTGCAGGAGAGAGCTCGCGAGACTAGGCCTTTCCTGGCTCGGGAAGTGAGGACCTGCTCGCAGCAGTATGGGTCGGGCCTCTCAAGAGCCCCACGTTGCCTGCGTACTGGGGGCATGAAAACGCTCTCTCAGGGGCTGCCTTTCCTCCCTCCAAGGAAGAGAGCCTACCCGGCCGCCTTCTGGCTGAAAGTCACATCGGGCTAGGAAGTGCTACCTGGGAAGTCAGTTTGCAGGGGCAATGGCCGCTGGGTGCACGTGTATGCCTAGGGCTCCCACACTGCCCAGAACATACATCAAGGTTCCCTCCACACAGCTCTTTCCTCACGTTAGCTCTGCAGTAAAGAGCCTACGAAACTAGGCCTTTCTTGGCTCGGGAAGTGAGGACCTGTTTGCAGGCCTCTTCTACTGGCGTCTGCAGAGCCCAACAATGGCTGTGCGAGGGAGGCCTAAAAACACAGTCTGTGGGTCTGCCTTTCCTCCCTCCAAGGAAGACCGCCTGCTTTGCCGCCTTCAAGCTGAAAGTCACATTGTCCTGGGAAGTGCTGCCTGGGAAGTCAGTTTGCAGGGGCAATGGCCGCTGGGTGCACGTGTATGCCTAGGGCTCTCACACTGCCCAGAACATCAAGGCTCCCTCCACACAGCCCTTCCGTCACGTTTGCTCAGCATGAGAGAGCTCGCGAAAGTAGGCCTTTTTTGGCTCGGGAAGTGAGGACCTGTTTGCAGGCCTCTTGTACGGGCGTCTGCAGGGCACCACGCTTGCTGTGCGAGCGAAGCCTAAAAACCCAATCTCTGGGGCTGCCTTTCCTCCCTCCAAGGAAGACAGCCTGCTCGGCCGCCCTGAAGCTGACAGTCACATTGGGCTGGGAAGTGCTACCTGGGAAGTCAGTTTGCAGGGCCCATCGCCGCTGGCTGCACGTTTACAGCTAGGCTTCCCACACTGCCCGAGAACATCAAGGCTCCCTCCACACAGCTCTTCCATCACGTTAGCTCTGCAGGAGAGAGCTCGCGAAACTAGGCCTTTCCTGGCTCGGGAAGTGAGGACCTGTTTGCAGGACTCTTGTACGGAGGTCTGCAGAGCCCCGCACTTGCTGTGCGAGGGAGGCATAAAAACACAGTCTCTGGGGCTGCCTTTCCTCCCTCCAAGGAAGAGAGCCTACCCGGTCACCTTCTGGCTGAAAGTCACATCGGGCTTGGAAGTGCTATTTGGGAAGACTGTTTTCAGGGGCAATGGCCGCTGGGTGCACGTGTATGCCTAGGGCTCCCACACTGCCCAGAACATCAAGGTTCCCTCCACACAGCTCTTCCGTCACGTTAGCTCTGCAGGAGAGAGATCGCGAAACTAGGCCTTTCTTGGCTCGGGAAGTGAGGACCTGTTTGCCGGCCTCTTGTACTGGTGTCTGCTGAGCCCCACGCTTGCTGTGCGAGGGAGGCCTAAAAACCCAATCTCTGGGGCTGCCTTTTCTGCGTCCAAGGAAGAGAGCCTGCTCGGCCGCCTTCAAGCTGACAGTCACATTGGTCTGAGAAGTGCTAGTTGGGAAGTCAGTTTTCAGGGCCAATGGCCGCTGGGTGCCCCTGTATGCCTAGGGCTCCCATACTGCCAAGAACCTCAAGGTTCCCTCCACACAGCTCTTCCCTTATGTTAGCTCTGCAGTAAGGAGCTCACGAAACTAGGCCTTTCTTGGCTCGGGAAGTGAGGACCTGTTTGCAGTCCACTTGTACTGGAGTCTGCAGAGCCCAACCCTTGCTGTGCGAAGGAGGCCTAAAAACACCGTCTGTGGGTCTGCCTTTCCTCCCTCCAAGGAAGACCGCCTGCTTGGCCGCCTTCAAGCTGAAAGGCACATCGGACTGGGAAGTGCTAGTTGGGAAGTCTGTTTTCAAGGCCAATGGCCGCTGGGTGCACGTGTATGCCTAGGGCTCCCAAACTGCCCAGAACATCAAGGTTCCCTCCACACAGCTCTTCCCTCACGTTAGCTCTGCAGTAAAGAGCTCACGAAACTAGGCCTTTCTTGGCTCGGGAAGTGAGGACCTGTTTGCAGGCCTCTTCTACTGGCGTCTGCAGAGCCCAACAATGGCTGTGCGAGGGAGGCCTTAAAACACAGTCTGTGGGTCTGCCTTTCCTCCCTCCAAGGAAGACCGCCTGCTTTGCCGCCTTCAAGCTGAAAGTCACATTGTCCTGGGAAGTGCTGCCTGGGAAGTCAGTTTGCAGGGGCAATGGCCGCTGGGTGCACGTGTATGCCTAGGGCTCTCACACTGCCCAGAACATCAAGGCTCCCTCCACACAGCCCTTCCGTCACGTTTGCTCAGCATGAGAGAGCTCGCGAAAGTAGGCCTTTTTTGGCTCGGGAAGTGAGGACCTGTTTGCAGGCCTCTTGTACTGTCATCTGCAGAGCCCCACACTTGCTGTGCGAGGCAGGCATAAAAACACAGTCTCTGGGGCTGCCTTTCCTCCCTCCAAGGAAGAGAGCCTGCTCGGCCGCCTTCAAGCTGACAGTCACCTTGGGCTGGGAAGTGCTAGTTGCGAAGTCAGTTTTCACCGGCAATGGCCGCTGGGTGCATGTGTATGCCTATGGCTCCCACACTGCCCAGAACATCAAGGTTCCCTCCACACAGCTCTTCCTTCACGTTAGCTCTGCAGTAAAGAGCTCACGAAACTAGGCCTTTCTTGGCTCGGGAGGTGAGGACCTGTTTGCAGTCCACTTGTACTGGAGTCTGCAGAGCCCAACCCTTGCTGTGCGAAGGAGGCCTAAAAACACCGTCTGTGGGTCTGCCTTTCCTCCCTCCAAGGAAGACCGCCTGCTTGGCCGCCTTCAAGCTGAAAGGCACATCGGACTGGGAAGTGCTAGTTGGGAAGTCAGTTTTCAAGGCCAATGGCCGCTGGGTGCACGTGTATGCCTAGGGCTCCCACACTGCCCAGAACATCAAGGTTCCCTCCACACAGCTCTTCCCTCACGTTAGCTCTGCAGTAAAGAGCTCACGAAACTAGGCCTTTCTTGGCTCGGGAGGTGAGGACCTGTTTGCAGTCCACTTGTACTGGAGTCTGCAGAGCCCAACCCTTGCTGTGCGAAGGAGGCCTAAAAACACCGTCTGTGGGTCTGCCTTTCCTCCCTCCGAGGAAGACCGCCTGCTCGGCCGCCTTCAAGCTGCAAGTCACATTGTGCTGGGAAGTGCTACCTGGGAAGTCAATTTTCAGGGGCCATGGCTGCTGGCTGCACGATTACAGCTAGGCCTCCCACACTGCCCGGGAACATCAAGGCTCCCTCCACAAAGCTCTTCCGTCACGTTAGCTCTGCAGGAGAGAGCTCGCGAGACTAGGCCTTTCCTGGCTCGGGAAGTGAGGACCTGCTCGCAGCAGTATGGGTCGGGCCTCTCAAGAGCCCCACGTTGCCTGCGTACTGGGGGCATGAAAACGCTCTCTCAGGGGCTGCCTTTCCTCCCTCCAAGGAAGAGAGCCTACCCGGCCGCCTTCTGGCTGAAAGTCACATCGGGCTAGGAAGTGCTACCTGGGAAGTCAGTTTGCAGGGGCAATGGCCGCTGGGTGCACGTGTATGCCTAGGGCTCCCACACTGCCCAGAACATACATCAAGGTTCCCTCCACACAGCTCTTTCCTCACGTTAGCTCTGCAGTAAAGAGCCTACGAAACTAGGCCTTTCTTGGCTCGGGAAGTGAGGACCTGTTTGCAGGCCTCTTCTACTGGCGTCTGCAGAGCCCAACAATGGCTGTGCGAGGGAGGCCTAAAAACACAGTCTGTGGGTCTGCCTTTCCTCCCTCCAAGGAAGACCGCCTGCTTTGCCGCCTTCAAGCTGAAAGTCACATTGTCCTGGGAAGTGCTGCCTGGGAAGTCAGTTTGCAGGGGCAATGGCCGCTGGGTGCACGTGTATGCCTAGGGCTCTCACACTGCCCAGAACATCAAGGCTCCCTCCACACAGCCCTTCCGTCACGTTTGCTCAGCATGAGAGAGCTCGCGAAAGTAGGCCTTTTTTGGCTCGGGAAGTGAGGACCTGTTTGCAGGCCTCTTGTACGGGCGTCTGCAGGGCACCACGCTTGCTGTGCGAGCGAAGCCTAAAAACCCAATCTCTGGGGCTGCCTTTCCTCCCTCCAAGGAAGACAGCCTGCTCGGCCGCCCTGAAGCTGACAGTCACATTGGGCTGGGAAGTGCTACCTGGGAAGTCAGTTTGCAGGGCCCATCGCCGCTGGCTGCACGTTTACAGCTAGGCTTCCCACACTGCCCGAGAACATCAAGGCTCCCTCCACACAGCTCTTCCATCACGTTAGCTCTGCAGGAGAGAGCTCGCGAAACTAGGCCTTTCCTGGCTCGGGAAGTGAGGACCTGTTTGCAGGACTCTTGTACGGAGGTCTGCAGAGCCCCGCACTTGCTGTGCGAGGGAGGCATAAAAACACAGTCTCTGGGGCTGCCTTTCCTCCCTCCAAGGAAGAGAGCCTACCCGGTCACCTTCTGGCTGAAAGTCACATCGGGCTTGGAAGTGCTATTTGGGAAGACTGTTTTCAGGGGCAATGGCCGCTGGGTGCACGTGTATGCCTAGGGCTCCCACACTGCCCAGAACATACATCAAGGTTCCCTCCACACAGCTCTTTCCTCACGTTAGCTCTGCAGTAAAGAGCTCACGAAACTAGGCCTTTCTTGGCTCGGGAAGTGAGGACCTGTTTGCAGGCCTCTTCTACTGGCGTCTGCAGAGCCCAACAATGGCTGTGCGAGGGAGGCCTAAAAACACAGTCTGTGGGTCTGCCTTTCCTCCCTCCAAGGAAGACCGCCTGCTTTGCCGCCTTCAAGCTGAAAGTCACATTGTCCTGGGAAGTGCTGCCTGGGAAGTCAGTTTGCAGGGGCAATGGCCGCTGGGTGCACGTGTATGCCTAGGGCTCTCACACTGCCCAGAACATCAAGGCTCCCTCCACACAGCCCTTCCGTCACGTTTGCTCAGCATGAGAGAGCTCGCGAAAGTAGGCCTTTTTTGGCTCGGGAAGTGAGGACCTGTTTGCAGGCCTCTTGTACGGGCGTCTGCAGGGCACCACGCTTGCTGTGCGAGCGAAGCCTAAAAACCCAATCTCTGGGGCTGCCTTTCCTCCCTCCAAGGAAGACAGCCTGCTCGGCCGCCTTGAAGCTGACAGTCACATTGGGCTGGGAAGTGCTACCTGGGAAGTCAGTTTGCAGGGCCCATCGCCGCTGGCTGCACGTTTACAGCTAGGCTTCCCACACTGCCCGAGAACATCAAGGCTCCCTCCACACAGCTCTTCCATCACGTTAGCTCTGCAGGAGAGAGCTCGCGAAACTAGGCCTTTCCTGGCTCGGGAAGTGAGGACCTGTTTGCAGGACTCTTGTACGGAGGTCTGCAGAGCCCCGCACTTGCTGTGCGAGGGAGGCATAAAAACACAGTCTCTGGGGCTGCCTTTCCTCCCTCCAAGGAAGAGAGCCTACCCGGTCACCTTCTGGCTGAAAGTCACATCGGGCTTGGAAGTGCTATTTGGGAAGACTGTTTTCAGGGGCAATGGCCGCTGGGTGCACGTGTATGCCTAGGGCTCCCACACTGCCCAGAACATCAAGGTTCCCTCCACACAGCTCTTCCGTCACGTTAGCTCTGCAGGAGAGAGATCGCGAAACTAGGCCTTTCTTGGCTCGGGAAGTGAGGACCTGTTTGCCGGCCTCTTGTACTGGTGTCTGCTGAGCCCCACGCTTGCTGTGCGAGGGAGGCCTAAAAACCCAATCTCTGGGGCTGCCTTTTCTGCGTCCAAGGAAGAGAGCCTGCTCGGCCGCCTTCAAGCTGACAGTCACATTGGTCTGAGAAGTGCTAGTTGGGAAGTCAGTTTTCAGGGCCAATGGCCGCTGGGTGCCCCTGTATGCCTAGGGCTCCCATACTGCCAAGAACCTCAAGGTTCCCTCCACACAGCTCTTCCCTTACGTTAGCTCTGCAGTAAGGAGCTCACGAAACTAGGCCTTTCTTGGCTCGGGAAGTGAGGACCTGTTTGCAGTCCACTTGTACTGGAGTCTGCAGAGCCCAACCCTTGCTGTGCGAAGGAGGCCTAAAAACACCGTCTGTGGGTCTGCCTTTCCTCCCTCCAAGGAAGACCGCCTGCTTGGCCGCCTTCAAGCTGAAAGGCACATCGGACTGGGAAGTGCTAGTTGGGAAGTCTGTTTTCAAGGCCAATGGCCGCTGGGTGCACGTGTATGCCTAGGGCTCCCACACTGCCCAGAACATCAAGGTTCCCTCCACACAGCTCTTTCCTCACGTTAGCTCTGCAGTAAAGAGCTCACGAAACTAGGCCTTTCTTGGCTCGGGAAGTGAGGACCTGTTTGCAGGCCTCTTCTACTGGCGTCTGCAGAGCCCAACAATGGCTGTGCGAGGGAGGCCTAAAAACACAGTCTGTGGGTCTGCCTTTCCTCCCTCCAAGGAAGACCGCCTGCTTTGCCGCCTTCAAGCTGAAAGTCACATTGTCCTGGGAAGTGCTGCCTGGGAAGTCAGTTTGCAGGGGCAATGGCCGCTGGGTGCACGTGTATGCCTAGGGCTCTCACACTGCCCAGAACATCAAGGCTCCCTCCACACAGCCCTTCCGTCACGTTTGCTCAGCATGAGAGAGCTCGCGAAAGTAGGCCTTTTTTGGCTCGGGAAGTGAGGACCTGTTTGCAGGCCTCTTGTACGGGCGTCTGCAGGGCACCACGCTTGCTGTGCGAGCGAAGCCTAAAAACCCAATCTCTGGGGCTGCCTTTCCTCCCTCCAAGGAAGACAGCCTGCTCGGCCGCCTTGAAGCTGACAGTCACATTGGGCTGGGAAGTGCTACCTGGGAAGTCAGTTTGCAGGGCCCATCGCCGCTGGCTGCACGTTTACAGCTAGGCTTCCCACACTGCCCGAGAACATCAAGGCTCCCTCCACACAGCTCTTCCATCACGTTAGCTCTGCAGGAGAGTGCTCGCGAAACTAGGCCTTTCCTGGCTCGGGAAGTGAGGACCTGTTTGCAGGACTCTTGTACGGAGGTCTGCAGAGCCCCGCACTTGCTGTGCGAGGGAGGCATAAAAACACAGTCTCTGGGGCTGCCTTTCCTCCCTCCAAGGAAGAGAGCCTACCCGGTCACCTTCTGGCTGAAAGTCACATCGGGCTTGGAAGTGCTATTTGGGAAGACTGTTTTCAGGGGCAATGGCCGCTGGGTGCACGTGTATGCCTAGGGCTCCCACACTGCCCAGAACATCAAGGTTCCCTCCACACAGCTCTTCCGTCACGTTAGCTCTGCAGGAGAGAGATCGCGAAACTAGGCCTTTCTTGGCTCGGGAAGTGAGGACCTGTTTGCCGGCCTCTTGTACTGGTGTCTGCTGAGCCCCACGCTTGCTGTGCGAGGGAGGCCTAAAAACCCAATCTCTGGGGCTGCCTTTTCTGCGTCCAAGGAAGAGAGCCTGCTCGGCCGCCTTCAAGCTGACAGTCACATTGGTCTGAGAAGTGCTAGTTGGGAAGTCAGTTTTCAGGGCCAATGGCCGCTGGGTGCCCCTGTATGCCTAGGGCTCCCATACTGCCAAGAACCTCAAGGTTCCCTCCACACAGCTCTTCCCTTACGTTAGCTCTGCAGTAAGGAGCTCACGAAACTAGGCCTTTCTTGGCTCGGGAAGTGAGGACCTGTTTGCAGTCCACTTGTACTGGAGTCTGCAGAGCCCAACCCTTGCTGTGCGAAGGAGGCCTAAAAACACCGTCTGTGGGTCTGCCTTTCCTCCCTCCAAGGAAGACCGCCTGCTTGGCCGCCTTCAAGCTGAAAGGCACATCGGACTGGGAAGTGCTAGTTGGGAAGTCTGTTTTCAAGGCCAATGGCCGCTGGGTGCACGTGTATGCCTAGGGCTCCCACACTGCCCAGAACATCAAGGTTCCCTCCACACAGCTCTTCCCTCACGTTAGCTCTGCAGTAAAGAGCTCACGAAACTAGGCCTTTCTTGGCTCGGGAAGTGAGGACCTGTTTGCAGGCCTCTTCTACTGGCGTCTGCAGAGCCCAACAATGGCTGTGCGAGGGAGGCCTTAAAACACAGTCTGTGGGTCTGCCTTTCCTCCCTCCAAGGAAGACCGCCTGCTTTGCCGCCTTCAAGCTGAAAGTCACATTGTCCTGGGAAGTGCTGCCTGGGAAGTCAGTTTGCAGGGGCAATGGCCGCTGCGTGCACGTGTATGCCTAGGGCTCTCACACTGCCCAGAACATCAAGGCTCCCTCCACACAGCCCTTCCGTCACGTTTGCTCAGCATGAGAGAGCTCGCGAAAGTAGGCCTTTTTTGGCTCGGGAAGTGAGGACCTGTTTGCAGGCCTCTTGTACTGTCATCTGCAGAGCCCCACACTTGCTGTGCGAGGCAGGCATAAAAACACAGTCTCTGGGGCTGCCTTTCCTCCCTCCAGGAAGAGAGCCTGCTCGGCCGCCTTCAAGCTGACAGTCACCTTGGGCTGGGAAGTGCTAGTTGCGAAGTCAGTTTTCACCGGCAATGGCCGCTGGGTGCATGTGTATGCCTATGGCTCCCACACTGCCCAGAACATCAAGGTTCCCTCCACACAGCTCTTCCTTCACGTTAGCTCTGCACTAAAGAGCTCACGAAACTAGGCCTTTCTTGGCTCGGGAGGTGAGGACCTGTTTGCAGTCCACTTGTACTGGAGTCTGCAGAGCCCAACCCTTGCTGTGCGAAGGAGGCCTAAAAACACCGTCTGTGGGTCTGCCTTTCCTCCCTCCAAGGAAGACCGCCTGCTTGGCCGCGTTCAAGCTGAAAGGCACATCGGACTGGGAAGTGCTAGTTGGGAAGTCAGTTTTCAAGGCCAATGGCCGCTGGGTGCACGTGTATGCCTAGGGCTCCCACACTGCCCAGAACATCAAGGTTCCCTCCACACAGCTCTTCCCTCACGTTAGCTCTGCAGTAAAGAGCTCACGAAACTAGGCCTTTCTTGGCTCGGGAGGTGAGGACCTGTTTGCAGGCCTCTTCTACTGGCGTCTGCAGAGCCCAACAATGGCTGTGCGAGGGAGGCCTTAAAACACAGTCTGTGGGTCTGCCTTTCCTCCCTCCAAGGAAGACCGCCTGCTTTGCCGCCTTCAAGCTGAAAGTCACATTGTCCTGGGAAGTGCTGCCTGGGAAGTCAGTTTGCAGGGGCAATGGCCGCTGGGTGCACGTGTATGCCTAGGGCTCTCACACTGCCCAGAACATCAAGGCTCCCTCCACACAGCCCTTCCGTCACGTTTGCTCAGCATGAGAGAGCTCGCGAAAGTAGGCCTTTTTTGGCTCGGGAAGTGAGGACCTGTTTGCAGGCCTCTTGTACTGTCATCTGCAGAGCCCCACACTTGCTGTGCGAGGCAGGCATAAAAACACAGTCTCTGGGGCTGCCTTTCCTCCCTCCAAGGAAGAGAGCCTGCTCGGCCGCCTTCAAGCTGACAGTCACCTTGGGCTGGGAAGTGCTAGTTGCGAAGTCAGTTTTCACCGGCAATGGCCGCTGGGTGCATGTGTATGCCTATGGCTCCCACACTGCCCAGAACATCAAGGTTCCCTCCACACAGCTCTCCCTTCACGTTAGCTCTGCACTAAAGAGCTCACGAAACTAGGCCTTTCTTGGCTCGGGAGGTGAGGACCTGTTTGCAGTCCACTTGTACTGGAGTCTGCAGAGCCCAACCCTTGCTGTGCGAAGGAGGCCTAAAAACACCGTCTGTGGGTCTGCCTTTCCTCCCTCCAAGGAAGACCGCCTGCTTGGCCGCCTTCAAGCTGAAAGGCACATCGGACTGGGAAGTGCTAGTTGGGAAGTCAGTTTTCAAGGCCAATGGCCGCTGGGTGCACGTGTATGCCTAGGGCTCCCACACTGCCCAGAACATCAAGGTTCCCTCCACACAGCTCTTCCCTCACGTTAGCTCTGCAGTAAAGAGCTCACGAAACTAGGCCTTTCTTGGCTCGGGAGGTGAGGACCTGTTTGCAGTCCACTTGTACTGGAGTCTGCAGAGCCCAACACTTGCTGTGCGAAGGAGGCCTAAAAACACCGTCTGTGGGTCTGCCTTTCCTCCCTCCGAGGAAGACCGCCTGCTCGGCCGCCTTCAAGCTGCAAGTCACATTGTGCTGGGAAGTGCTACCTGGGAAGTCAATTTTCAGGGGCCATGGCTGCTGGCTGCACGATTACAGCTAGGCCTCCCACACTGCCCGGGAACATCAAGGCTCCCTCCACAAAGCTCTTCCGTCACGTTAGCTCTGCAGGAGAGAGCTCGCGAGACTAGGCCTTTCCTGGCTCGGGAAGTGAGGACCTGCTCGCAGCAGTATGGGTCGGGCCTCTCAAGAGCCCCACGTTGCCTGCGTACTGGGGGCATGAAAACGCTCTCTCAGGGGCTGCCTTTCCTCCCTCCAAGGAAGAGAGCCTACCCGGCCGCCTTCTGGCTGAAAGTCACATCGGGCTGGGAAGTGCTACCTGGCAAGTCAGTTTGCAGGGGCAATGGCCGCTGGGTGCACGTGTATGCCTAGGGCTCCCACACTGCCCAGAACATACATCAAGGTTCCCTCCACACAGCTCTTTCCTCACGTTAGCTCTGCAGTAAAGAGCCTACGAAACTAGGCCTTTCCTGGCTCGGGAAGTGAGGACCTGTTTGCAGGCCTCTTCTACTGGCGTCTGCAGAGCCCAACAATGGCTGTGCGAGGGAGGCCTAAAAACACAGTCTGTGGGTCTGCCTTTCCTCCCTCCAAGGAAGACCGCCTGCTTTGCCGCCTTCAAGCTGAAAGTCACATTGTCCTGGGAAGTGCTGCCTGGGAAGTCAGTTTGCAGGGGCAATGGCCGCTGGGTGCACGTGTATGCCTAGGGCTCTCACACTGCCCAGAACATCAAGGCTCCCTCCACACAGCCCTTCCGTCACGTTTGCTCAGCATGAGAGAGCTCGCGAAAGTAGGCCTTTTTTGGCTCGGGAAGTGAGGACCTGTTTGCAGGCCTCTTGTACGGGCGTCTGCAGGGCACCACGCTTGCTGTGCGAGCGAAGCCTAAAAACCCAATCTCTGGGGCTGCCTTTCCTCCCTCCAAGGAAGACAGCCTGCTCGGCCGCCTTGAAGCTGACAGTCACATTGGGCTGGGAAGTGCTACCTGGGAAGTCAGTTTGCAGGGCCCATCGCCGCTGGCTGCACGTTTACAGCTAGGCTTCCCACACTGCCCGAGAACATCAAGGCTCCCTCCACACAGCTCTTCCATCACGTTAGCTCTGCAGGAGAGAGCTCGCGAAACTAGGCCTTTCCTGGCTCGGGAAGTGAGGACCTGTTTGCAGGACTCTTGTACGGAGGTCTGCAGAGCCCCGCACTTGCTGTGCGAGGGAGGCATAAAAACACAGTCTCTGGGGCTGCCTTTCCTCCCTCCAAGGAAGAGAGCCTACCCGGTCACCTTCTGGCTGAAAGTCACATCGGGCTTGGAAGTGCTATTTGGGAAGACTGTTTTCAGGGGCAATGGCCGCTGGGTGCACGTGTATGCCTAGGGCTCCCACACTGCCCAGAACATACATCAAGGTTCCCTCCACACAGCTCTTTCCTCACGTTAGCTCTGCAGTAAAGAGCTCACGAAACTAGGCCTTTCTTGGCTCGGGAAGTGAGGACCTGTTTGCAGGCCTCTTCTACTGGCGTCTGCAGAGCCCAACAATGGCTGTGCGAGGGAGGCCTAAAAACACAGTCTGTGGGTCTGCCTTTCCTCCCTCCAAGGAAGACCGCCTGCTTTGCCGCCTTCAAGCTGAAAGTCACATTGTCCTGGGAAGTGCTGCCTGGGAAGTCAGTTTGCAGGGGCAATGGCCGCTGGGTGCACGTGTATGCCTAGGGCTCTCACACTGCCCAGAACATCAAGGCTCCCTCCACACAGCCCTTCCGTCACGTTTGCTCAGCATGAGAGAGCTCGCGAAAGTAGGCCTTTTTTGGCTCGGGAAGTGAGGACCTGTTTGCAGGCCTCTTGTACGGGCGTCTGCAGGGCACCACGCTTGCTGTGCGAGCGAAGCCTAAAAACCCAATCTCTGGGGCTGCCTTTCCTCCCTCCAAGGAAGACAGCCTGCTCGGCCGCCTTGAAGCTGACAGTCACATTGGGCTGGGAAGTGCTACCTGGGAAGTCAGTTTGCAGGGCCCATCGCCGCTGGCTGCACGTTTACAGCTAGGCTTCCCACACTGCCCGAGAACATCAAGGCTCCCTCCACACAGCTCTTCCATCACGTTAGCTCTGCAGGAGAGAGCTCGCGAAACTAGGCCTTTCCTGGCTCGGGAAGTGAGGACCTGTTTGCAGGACTCTTGTACGGAGGTCTGCAGAGCCCCGCACTTGCTGTGCGAGGGAGGCATAAAAACACAGTCTCTGGGGCTGCCTTTCCTCCCTCCAAGGAAGAGAGCCTACCCGGTCACCTTCTGGCTGAAAGTCACATCGGGCTTGGAAGTGCTATTTGGGAAGACTGTTTTCAGGGGCAATGGCCGCTGGGTGCACGTGTATGCCTAGGGCTCCCACACTGCCCAGAACATCAAGGTTCCCTCCACACAGCTCTTCCGTCACGTTAGCTCTGCAGGAGAGAGATCGCGAAACTAGGCCTTTCTTGGCTCGGGAAGTGAGGACCTGTTTGCCGGCCTCTTGTACTGGTGTCTGCTGAGCCCCACGCTTGCTGTGCGAGGGAGGCCTAAAAACCCAATCTCTGGGGCTGCCTTTTCTGCGTCCAAGGAAGAGAGCCTGCTCGGCCGCCTTCAAGCTGACAGTCACATTGGTCTGAGAAGTGCTAGTTGGGAAGTCAGTTTTCAGGGCCAATGGCCGCTGGGTGCCCCTGTATGCCTAGGGCTCCCATACTGCCAAGAACCTCAAGGTTCCCTCCACACAGCTCTTCCCTTATGTTAGCTCTGCAGTAAGGAGCTCACGAAACTAGGCCTTTCTTGGCTCGGGAAGTGAGGACCTGTTTGCAGTCCACTTGTACTGGAGTCTGCAGAGCCCAACCCTTGCTGTGCGAAGGAGGCCTAAAAACACCGTCTGTGGGTCTGCCTTTCCTCCCTCCAAGGAAGACCGCCTGCTTGGCCGCCTTCAAGCTGAAAGGCACATCGGACTGGGAAGTGCTAGTTGGGAAGTCTGTTTTCAAGGCCAATGGCCGCTGGGTGCACGTGTATGCCTAGGGCTCCCACACTGCCCAGAACATCAAGGTTCCCTCCACACAGCTCTTTCCTCACGTTAGCTCTGCAGTAAAGAGCTCACGAAACTAGGCCTTTCTTGGCTCGGGAAGTGAGGACCTGTTTGCAGGCCTCTTCTACTGGCGTCTGCAGAGCCCAACAATGGCTGTGCGAGGGAGGCCTAAAAACACAGTCTGTGGGTCTGCCTTTCCTCCCTCCAAGGAAGACCGCCTGCTTTGCCGCCTTCAAGCTGAAAGTCACATTGTCCTGGGAAGTGCTGCCTGGGAAGTCAGTTTGCAGGGGCAATGGCCGCTGGGTGCACGTGTATGCCTAGGGCTCTCACACTGCCCAGAACATCAAGGCTCCCTCCACACAGCCCTTCCGTCACGTTTGCTCAGCATGAGAGAGCTCGCGAAAGTAGGCCTTTTTTGGCTCGGGAAGTGAGGACCTGTTTGCAGGCCTCTTGTACGGGCGTCTGCAGGGCACCACGCTTGCTGTGCGAGCGAAGCCTAAAAACCCAATCTCTGGGGCTGCCTTTCCTCCCTCCAAGGAAGACAGCCTGCTCGGCCGCCTTGAAGCTGACAGTCACATTGGGCTGGGAAGTGCTACCTGGGAAGTCAGTTTGCAGGGCCCATCGCCGCTGGCTGCACGTTTACAGCTAGGCTTCCCACACTGCCCGAGAACATCAAGGCTCCCTCCACACAGCTCTTCCATCACGTTAGCTCTGCAGGAGAGAGCTCGCGAAACTAGGCCTTTCCTGGCTCGGGAAGTGAGGACCTGTTTGCAGGACTCTTGTACGGAGGTCTGCAGAGCCCCGCACTTGCTGTGCGAGGGAGGCATAAAAACACAGTCTCTGGGGCTGCCTTTCCTCCCTCCAAGGAAGAGAGCCTACCCGGTCACCTTCTGGCTGAAAGTCACATCGGGCTTGGAAGTGCTATTTGGGAAGACTGTTTTCAGGGGCAATGGCCGCTGGGTGCACGTGTATGCCTAGGGCTCCCACACTGCCCAGAACATACATCAAGGTTCCCTCCACACAGCTCTTTCCTCACGTTAGCTCTGCAGTAAAGAGCTCACGAAACTAGGCCTTTCTTGGCTCGGGAAGTGAGGACCTGTTTGCAGGCCTCTTCTACTGGCGTCTGCAGAGCCCAACAATGGCTGTGCGAGGGAGGCCTAAAAACACAGTCTGTGGGTCTGCCTTTGCTCCCTCCAAGGAAGACCGCCTGCTTTGCCGCCTTCAAGCTGAAAGTCACATTGTCCTGGGAAGTGCTGCCTGGGAAGTCAGTTTGCAGGGGCAATGGCCGCTGGGTGCACGTGTATGCCTAGGGCTCTCACACTGCCCAGAACATCAAGGCTCCCTCCACACAGCCCTTCCGTCACGTTTGCTCAGCATGAGAGAGCTCGCGAAAGTAGGCCTTTTTTGGCTCGGGAAGTGAGGACCTGTTTGCAGGCCTCTTGTACGGGCGTCTGCAGGGCACCACGCTTGCTGTGCGAGCGAAGCCTAAAAACCCAATCTCTGGGGCTGCCTTTCCTCCCTCCAAGGAAGACAGCCTGCTCGGCCGCCTTGAAGCTGACAGTCACATTGGGCTGGGAAGTGCTACCTGGGAAGTCAGTTTGCAGGGCCCATCGCCGCTGGCTGCACGTTTACAGCTAGGCTTCCCACACTGCCCGAGAACATCAAGGCTCCCTCCACACAGCTCTTCCATCACGTTAGCTCTGCAGGAGAGAGCTCGCGAAACTAGGC
The DNA here is from genome assembly GCF_054371585.1 of Giraffa tippelskirchi. Classification (NCBI taxonomy): domain Eukaryota; kingdom Metazoa; phylum Chordata; class Mammalia; order Artiodactyla; family Giraffidae; genus Giraffa; species Giraffa tippelskirchi. The sequence goes on from NC_137275.1 coordinate 106,196,856, forward strand.
CTTTCCTGGCTCGGGAAGTGAGGACCTGTTTGCAGGACTCTTGTACGGAGGTCTGCAGAGCCCCGCACTTGCTGTGCGAGGGAGGCATAAAAACACAGTCTCTGGGGCTGCCTTTCCTCCCTCCAAGGAAGAGAGCCTACCCGGTCACCTTCTGGCTGAAAGTCACATCGGGCTTGGAAGTGCTATTTGGGAAGACTGTTTTCAGGGGCAATGGCCGCTGGGTGCACGTGTATGCCTAGGGCTCCCACACTGCCCAGAACATCAAGGTTCCCTCCACACAGCTCTTCCGTCACGTTAGCTCTGCAGGAGAGAGATCGCGAAACTAGGCCTTTCTTGGCTCGGGAAGTGAGGACCTGTTTGCCGGCCTCTTGTACTGGTGTCTGCTGAGCCCCACGCTTGCTGTGCGAGGGAGGCCTAAAAACCCAATCTCTGGGGCTGCCTTTTCTGCGTCCAAGGAAGAGAGCCTGCTCGGCCGCCTTCAAGCTGACAGTCACATTGGTCTGAGAAGTGCTAGTTGGGAAGTCAGTTTTCAGGGCCAATGGCCGCTGGGTGCCCCTGTATGCCTAGGGCTCCCATACTGCCAAGAACCTCAAGGTTCCCTCCACACAGCTCTTCCCTTATGTTAGCTCTGCAGTAAGGAGCTCACGAAACTAGGCCTTTCTTGGCTCGGGAAGTGAGGACCTGTTTGCAGTCCACTTGTACTGGAGTCTGCAGAGCCCAACCCTTGCTGTGAGAAGGAGGCCTAAAAACACCGTCTGTGGGTCTGCCTTTCCTCCCTCCAAGGAAGACCGCCTGCTTGGCCGCCTTCAAGCTGAAAGGCACATCGGACTGGGAAGTGCTAGTTGGGAAGTCTGTTTTCAAGGCCAATGGCCGCTGGGTGCACGTGTATGCCTAGGGCTCCCACACTGCCCAGAACATCAAGGTTCCCTCCACACAGCTCTTCCCTCACGTTAGCTCTGCAGTAAAGAGCTCACGAAACTAGGCCTTTCTTGGCTCGGGAGGTGAGGACCTGTTTGCAGTCCACTTGTACTGGAGTCTGCAGAGCCCAACACTTGCTGTGCGAAGGAGGCCTAAAAACACCGTCTGTGGGTCTGCCTTTCCTCCCTCCGAGGAAGACCGCCTGCTCGGCCGCCTTCAAGCTGCAAGTCACATTGTGCTGGGAAGTGCTACCTGGGAAGTCAATTTTCAGGGGCCATGGCTGCTGGCTGCACGATTACAGCTAGGCCTCCCACACTGCCCGGGAACATCAAGGCTCCCTCCACAAAGCTCTTCCGTCACGTTAGCTCTGCAGGAGAGAGCTCGCGAGACTAGGCCTTTCCTGGCTCGGGAAGTGAGGACCTGCTCGCAGCAGTATGGGTCGGGCCTCTCAAGAGCCCCACGTTGCCTGCGTACTGGGGGCATGAAAACGCTCTCTCAGGGGCTGCCTTTCCTCCCTCCAAGGAAGAGAGCCTACCCGGCCGCCTTCTGGCTGAAAGTCACATCGGGCTAGGAAGTGCTACCTGGGAAGTCAGTTTGCAGGGGCAATGGCCGCTGGGTGCACGTGTATGCCTAGGGCTCCCACACTGTCCAGATCATACATCAAGGCTCCCTCCACACAGCTCTTCCATCACGTTAGCTCTGCAGGAGAGAGCTCGCGAAACTAGGCCTTTCCTGGCTCGGGAAGTGAGGACCTGTTTGCAGGACTCTTGTACGGACGTCTGCAGAGCCCCGCACTTGCTGTGCGAGGGAGGCCTAAAAACACCGTCTGTGGGTCTGCCTTTCCTCCCTCCAAGGAAGACCGCCTGCTTGGCCGCCTTCAAGCTGAAAGGCACATCGGACTGGGAAGTGCTAGTTGGGAAGTCTGTTTTCAAGGCCAATGGCCGCTGGGTGCACGTGTATGCCTAGGGCTCCCACACTGCCCAGAACATCAAGGTTCCCTCCACACAGCTCTTCCCTCACGTTAGCTCTGCAGTAAAGAGCTCACGAAACTAGGCCTTTCTTGGCTCGGGAGGTGAGGACCTGTTTGCAGTCCACTTGTACTGGAGTCTGCAGAGCCCAACCCTTGCTGTGCGAAGGAGGCCTAAAAACACCGTCTGTGGGTCTGCCTTTCCTCCCTCCAAGGAAGATCGCCTGCTTTGCCGCCTTCAAGCTGAAAGTCACATTGTCCTGGGAAGTGCTTCCTGGGAAGTCAGTTTGCAGGGGCAATGGCCGCTGGGTGCACGTGTATGCCTAGGGCTCTCACACTGCCCAGAACATCAAGGCTCCCTCCACACAGCCCTTCCGTCACGTTTGCTCAGCATGAGAGAGCTCGTGAAAGTAGGCCTTTTTTGGCTCGGGAAGTGAGGACCTGTTTGCAGGCCTCTTGTACTGTCATCTGCAGAGCCCCACACTTGCTGTGAGAGGCAGGCATAAAAACACAGTCTCTGGGGCTGCCTTTCCTCCCTCCAAGGAAGAGAGCCTGCTCGGCCACCTTCAAGCTGACAGTCACCTTGGGCTGGGAAGTGCTAGTTGCGAAGTCAGTTTTCACCGGCAATGGCCGCTGGGTGCATGTGTATGCCTATGGCTCCCACACTGCCCAGAACATCAAGGTTCCCTCCACACAGCTCTTCCTTCACGTTAGCTCTGCAGTAAAGAGCTCACGAAACTAGGCCTTTCTTGGCTCGGGAGGTGAGGACCTGTTTGCAGTCCACTTGTACTGGAGTCTGCAGAGCCCAACCCTTGCTGTGCGAAGGAGGCCTAAAAACACCGTCTGTGGGTCTGCCTTTCCTCCCTCCAAGGAAGACCGCCTGCTTGGCCGCCTTCAAGCTGAAAGGCACATCGGACTGGGAAGTGCTAGTTGGGAAGTCAGTTTTCAAGGCCAATGGCCGCTGGGTGCACGTGTATGCCTAGGGCTCCCACACTGCTCAGAACATCAAGGTTCCCTCCACACAGCTCTTCCCTCACGTTAGCTCTGCAGTAAAGAGCTCACGAAACTAGGCCTTTCTTGGCTCGGGAGGTGAGGACCTGTTTGCAGTCCACTTGTACTGGAGTCTGCAGAGCCCAACACTTGCTGTGCGAAGGAGGCCTAAAAACACCGTCTGTGGGTCTGCCTTTCCTCCCTCCGAGGAAGACCGCCTGCTCGGCCGCCTTCAAGCTGCAAGTCACATTGTGCTGGGAAGTGCTACCTGGGAAGTCAATTTTCAGGGGCCATGGCTGCTGGCTGCACGATTACAGCTAGGCCTCCCACACTGCCCGGGAACATCAAGGCTCCCTCCACAAAGCTCTTCCGTCACGTTAGCTCTGCAGGAGAGAGCTCGCGAGACTAGGCCTTTCCTGGCTCGGGAAGTGAGGACCTGCTCGCAGCAGTATGGGTCGGGCCTCTCAAGAGCCCCACGTTGCCTGCGTACTGGGGGCATGAAAACGCTCTCTCAGGGGCTGCCTTTCCTCCCTCCAAGGAAGAGAGCCTACCCGGCCGCCTTCTGGCTGAAAGTCACATCGGGCTAGGAAGTGCTACCTGGGAAGTCAGTTTGCAGGGGCAATGGCCGCTGGGTGCACGTGTATGCCTAGGGCTCCCACACTGCCCAGAACATACATCAAGCTTCCCTCCACACAGCTCTTTCCTCACGTTAGCTCTGCAGTAAAGAGCCTACGAAACTAGGCCTTTCTTGCCTCGGGAAGTGAGGACCTGTTTGCAGGCCTCTTCTACTGGCGTCTGCAGAGCCCAACAATGGCTGTGCGAGGGAGGCCTAAAAACACAGTCTGTGGGTCTGCCTTTCCTCCCTCCAAGGAAGACCGCCTGCTTTGCCGCCTTCAAGCTGAAAGTCACATTGTCCTGGGAAGTGCTGCCTGGGAAGTCAGTTTGCAGGGGCAATGGCCGCTGGGTGCACGTGTATGCCTAGGGCTCTCACACTGCCCAGAACATCAAGGCTCCCTCCACACAGCCCTTCCGTCACGTTTGCTCAGCATGAGAGAGCTCGCGAAAGTAGGCCTTTTTTGGCTCGGGAAGTGAGGACCTGTTTGCAGGCCTCTTGTACGGGCGTCTGCAGGGCACCACGCTTGCTGTGCGAGCGAAGCCTAAAAACCCAATCTCTGGGGCTGCCTTTCCTCCCTCCAAGGAAGACAGCCTGCTCGGCCGCCTTGAAGCTGACAGTCACATTGGGCTGGGAAGTGCTACCTGGGAAGTCAGTTTGCAGGGCCCATCGCCGCTGGCTGCACGTTTACAGCTAGGCTTCCCACACTGCCCGAGAACATCAAGGCTCCCTCCACACAGCTCTTCCATCACGTTAGCTCTGCAGGAGAGAGCTCGCGAAACTAGGCCTTTCCTGGCTCGGGAAGTGAGGACCTGTTTGCAGGACTCTTGTACGGAGGTCTGCAGAGCCCCGCACTTGCTGTGCGAGGGAGGCATAAAAACACAGTCTCTGGGGCTGCCTTTCCTCCCTCCAAGGAAGAGAGCCTACCCGGTCACCTTCTGGCTGAAAGTCACATCGGGCTTGGAAGTGCTATTTGGGAAGACTGTTTTCAGGGGCAATGGCCGCTGGGTGCACGTGTATGCCTAGGGCTCCCACACTGCCCAGAACATACATCAAGGTTCCCTCCACACAGCTCTTTCCTCACGTTAGCTCTGCAGTAAAGAGCTCACGAAACTAGGCCTTTCTTGGCTCGGGAAGTGAGGACCTGTTTGCAGGCCTCTTCTACTGGCGTCTGCAGAGCCCAACAATGGCTGTGCGAGGGAGGCCTAAAAACACAGTCTGTGGGTCTGCCTTTGCTCCCTCCAAGGAAGACCGCCTGCTTTGCCGCCTTCAAGCTGAAAGTCACATTGTCCTGGGAAGTGCTGCCTGGGAAGTCAGTTTGCAGGGGCAATGGCCGCTGGGTGCACGTGTATGCCTAGGGCTCTCACACTGCCCAGAACATCAAGGCTCCCTCCACACAGCCCTTCCGTCACGTTTGCTCAGCATGAGAGAGCTCGCGAAAGTAGGCCTTTTTTGGCTCGGGAAGTGAGGACCTGTTTGCAGGCCTCTTGTACGGGCGTCTGCAGGGCACCACGCTTGCTGTGCGAGCGAAGCCTAAAAACCCAATCTCTGGGGCTGCCTTTCCTCCCTCCAAGGAAGACAGCCTGCTCGGCCGCCTTGAAGCTGACAGTCACATTGGGCTGGGAAGTGCTACCTGGGAAGTCAGTTTGCAGGGCCCATCGCCGCTGGCTGCACGTTTACAGCTAGGCTTCCCACACTGCCCGAGAACATCAAGGCTCCCTCCACACAGCTCTTCCATCACGTTAGCTCTGCAGGAGAGAGCTCGCGAAACTAGGCCTTTCCTGGCTCGGGAAGTGAGGACCTGTTTGCAGGACTCTTGTACGGAGGTCTGCAGAGCCCCGCACTTGCTGTGCGAGGGAGGCATAAAAACACAGTCTCTGGGGCTGCCTTTCCTCCCTCCAAGGAAGAGAGCCTACCCGGTCACCTTCTGGCTGAAAGTCACATCGGGCTTGGAAGTGCTATTTGGGAAGACTGTTTTCAGGGGCAATGGCCGCTGGGTGCACGTGTATGCCTAGGGCTCCCACACTGCCCAGAACATACATCAAGGTTCCCTCCACACAGCTCTTTCCTCACGTTAGCTCTGCAGTAAAGAGCTCACGAAACTAGGCCTTTCTTGGCTCGGGAAGTGAGGACCTGTTTGCAGGCCTCTTCTACTGGCGTCTGCAGAGCCCAACAATGGCTGTGCGAGGGAGGCCTAAAAACACAGTCTGTGGGTCTGCCTTTGCTCCCTCCAAGGAAGACCGCCTGCTTTGCCGCCTTCAAGCTGAAAGTCACATTGTCCTGGGAAGTGCTGCCTGGGAAGTCAGTTTGCAGGGGCAATGGCCGCTGGGTGCACGTGTATGCCTAGGGCTCTCACACTGCCCAGAACATCAAGGCTCCCTCCACACAGCCCTTCCGTCACGTTTGCTCAGCATGAGAGAGCTCGCGAAAGTAGGCCTTTTTTGGCTCGGGAAGTGAGGACCTGTTTGCAGGCCTCTTGTACGGGCGTCTGCAGGGCACCACGCTTGCTGTGCGAGCGAAGCCTAAAAACCCAATCTCTGGGGCTGCCTTTCCTCCCTCCAAGGAAGACAGCCTGCTCGGCCGCCTTGAAGCTGACAGTCACATTGGGCTGGGAAGTGCTACCTGGGAAGTCAGTTTGCAGGGCCCATCGCCGCTGGCTGCACGTTTACAGCTAGGCTTCCCACACTGCCCGAGAACATCAAGGCTCCCTCCACACAGCTCTTCCATCACGTTAGCTCTGCAGGAGAGAGCTCGCGAAACTAGGCCTTTCCTGGCTCGGGAAGTGAGGACCTGTTTGCAGGACTCTTGTACGGAGGTCTGCAGAGCCCCGCACTTGCTGTGCAAGGGAGGCATAAAAACACAGTCTCTGGGGCTGCCTTTCCTCCCTCCAAGGAAGAGAGCCTACCCGGTCACCTTCTGGCTGAAAGTCACATCGGGCTTGGAAGTGCTATTTGGGAAGACTGTTTTCAGGGGCAATGGCCGCTGGGTGCACGTGTATGCCTAGGGCTCCCACACTGCCCAGAACATCAAGGTTCCCTCCACACAGCTCTTCCGTCACGTTAGCTCTGCAGGAGAGAGATCGCGAAACTAGGCCTTTCTTGGCTCGGGAAGTGAGGACCTGTTTGCCGGCCTCTTGTACTGGTGTCTGCTGAGCCCCACGCTTGCTGTGCGAGGGAGGCCTAAAAACCCAATCTCTGGGGCTGCCTTTTCTGCGTCCAAGGAAGAGAGCCTGCTCGGCCGCCTACAAGCTGACAGTCACATTGGTCTGAGAAGTGCTAGTTGGGAAGTCAGTTTTCAGGGCCAATGGCCGCTGGGTGCCCCTGTATGCCTAGGGCTCCCATACTGCCAAGAACCTCAAGGTTCCCTCCACACAGCTCTTCCCTTACGTTAGCTCTGCAGTAAGGAGCTCACGAAACTAGGCCTTTCTTGGCTCGGGAAGTGAGGACCTGTTTGCAGTCCACTTGTACTGGAGTCTGCAGAGCCCAACCCTTGCTGTGCGAAGGAGGCCTAAAAACACCGTCTGTGGGTCTGCCTTTCCTCCCTCCAAGGAAGACCGCCTGCTTGGCCGCCTTCAAGCTGAAAGGCACATCGGACTGGGAAGTGCTAGTTGCGAAGTCAGTTTTCAGGGGCCAATGGCCGCTGGCTGCACGTTTACAGCTAGGCCTCCCACACTGCCCGGGAACATCAAGGCTCCCTCCACATAGCCCTTCCGTCACGTTTGCTCAGCAGGAAAGAGCTCCCGAAACTAGGCCTTTCTTGGCTCAGGAAGTGAGGACCTGTTTGCAGGCCTCTTGTACTGTCATCTGCAGAGCCCCACACTTGCTGTGCGAGACAGGCATAAAAACACAGTCTCTGGGGCTGCCTTTCCTCCCTCCAAGGAAGAGAGCCTGCTCGGCCACCTTCAAACTGACAGTCACCTTGGGCTGGGAAGTGCTAGTTGCGAAGTCAGTTTTCACCGGCAATGGCCGCTGGGTGCATGTGTATGCCTATGGCTCCCACACTGCCCAGAACATGAAGGTTCCCTCCACACAGCTCTTCCTTCACGTTAGCTCTGCAGTAAAGAGCTCACGAAACTAGGCCTTTCTTGGCTCGGGAGGTGAGGACCTGTTTGCAGTCCACTTGTACTGGAGTCTGCAGAGCCCAACCCTTGCTGTGCGAAGGAGGCCTAAAAACACCGTCTGTGGGTCTGCCTTTCCTCCCTCCAAGGAAGACCGCCTGCTTGGCCGCCTTCAAGCTGAAAGGCACATCGGACTGGGAAGTGCTAGTTGGGAAGTCAGTTTTCAAGGCCAATGGCCGCTGGGTGCACGTGTATGCCTAGGGCTCCCACACTGCCCAGAACATCAAGGTTCCCTCCACACAGCTCTTCCCTCACGTTAGCTCTGCAGTAAAGAGCTCACGAAACTAGGCCTTTCTTGGCTCGGGAGGTGAGGACCTGTTTGCAGTCCACTTGTACTGGAGTCTGCAGAGCCCAACACTTGCTGTGCGAAGGAGGCCTAAAAACACCGTCTGTGGGTCTGCCTTTCCTCCCTCCGAGGAAGACCGCCTGCTCGGCCGCCTTCAAGCTGCAAGTCACATTGTGCTGGGAAGTGCTACCTGGGAAGTCAATTTTCAGGGGCCATGGCTGCTGGCTGCACGATTACAGCTAGGCCTCCCACACTGCCCGGGAACATCAAGGCTCCCTCCACAAAGCTCTTCCGTCACGTTAGCTCTGCAGGAGAGAGCTCGCGAGACTAGGCCTTTCCTGGCTCGGGAAGTGAGGACCTGCTCGCAGCAGTATGGGTCGGGCCTCTCAAGAGCCCCACGTTGCCTGCGTACTGGGGGCATGAAAACGCTCTCTCAGGGGCTGCCTTTCCTCCCTCCAAGGAAGAGAGCCTACCCGGCCGCCTTCTGGCTGAAAGTCACATCGGGCTAGGAAGTGCTACCTGGGAAGTCAGTTTGCAGGGGCAATGGCCGCTTGGTGCACGTGTATGCCTAGGGCTCCCACACTGCCCAGAACATACATCAAGCTTCCCTCCACACAGCTCTTTCCTCACGTTAGCTCTGCAGTAAAGAGCTCACGAAACTAGGCCTTTCTTGGCTCGGGAAGTGAGGACCTGTTTGCAGGCCTCTTCTACTGGCGTCTGCAGAGCCCAACAATGGCTGTGCGAGGGAGGCCTAAAAACACAGTCTGTGGGTCTGCCTTTCCTCCCTCCAAGGAAGACCGCCTGCTTTGCCGCCTTCAAGCTGAAAGTCACATTGTCCTGGGAAGTGCTGCCTGGGAAGTCAGTTTGCAGGGGCAATGGCCGCTGGGTGCACGTGTATGCCTAGGGCTCTCACACTGCCCAGAACATCAAGGCTCCCTCCACACAGCCCTTCCGTCACGTTTGCTCAGCATGAGAGAGCTCGCGAAAGTAGGCCTTTTTTGGCTCGGGAAGTGAGGACCTGTTTGCAGGCCTCTTGTACGGGCGTCTGCAGGGCACCACGCTTGCTGTGCGAGCGAAGCCTAAAAACCCAATCTCTGGGGCTGCCTTTCCTCCCTCCAAGGAAGACAGCCTGCTCGGCCGCCTTGAAGCTGACAGTCACATTGGGCTGGGAAGTGCTACCTGGGAAGTCAGTTTGCAGGGCCCATCGCCGCTGGCTGCACGTTTACAGCTAGGCTTCCCACACTGCCCGAGAACATCAAGGCTCCCTCCACACAGCTCTTCCATCACGTTAGCTCTGCAGGAGAGAGCTCGCGAAACTAGGCCTTTCCTGGCTCGGGAAGTGAGGACCTGTTTGCAGGACTCTTGTACGGAGGTCTGCAGAGCCCCGCACTTGCTGTGCGAGGGAGGCATAAAAACACAGTCTCTGGGGCTGCCTTTCCTCCCTCCAAGGAAGAGAGCCTACCCGGTCACCTTCTGGCTGAAAGTCACATCGGGCTTGGAAGTGCTATTTGGGAAGACTGTTTTCAGGGGCAATGGCCGCTGGGTGCACGTGTATGCCTAGGGCTCCCACACTGCCCAGAACATACATCAAGGTTCCCTCCACACAGCTCTTTCCTCACGTTAGCTCTGCAGTAAAGAGCTCACGAAACTAGGCCTTTCTTGGCTCGGGAAGTGAGGACCTGTTTGCAGGCCTCTTCTACTGGCGTCTGCAGAGCCCAACAATGGCTGTGCGAGGGAGGCCTAAAAACACAGTCTGTGGGTCTGCCTTTCCTCCCTCCAAGGAAGACCGCCTGCTTTGCCGCCTTCAAGCTGAAAGTCACATTGTCCTGGGAAGTGCTGCCTGGGAAGTCAGTTTGCAGGGGCAATGGCCGCTGGGTGCACGTGTATGCCTAGGGCTCTCACACTGCCCAGAACATCAAGGCTCCCTCCACACAGCCCTTCCGTCACGTTTGCTCAGCATGAGAGAGCTCGCGAAAGTAGGCCTTTTTTGGCTCGGGAAGTGAGGACCTGTTTGCAGGCCTCTTGTACGGGCGTCTGCAGGGCACCACGCTTGCTGTGCGAGCGAAGCCTAAAAACCCAATCTCTGGGGCTGCCTTTCCTCCCTCCAAGGAAGACAGCCTGCTCGGCCGCCTTGAAGCTGACAGTCACATTGGGCTGGGAAGTGCTACCTGGGAAGTCAGTTTGCAGGGCCCATCGCCGCTGGCTGCACGTTTACAGCTAGGCTTCCCACACTGCCCGAGAACATCAAGGCTCCCTCCACACAGCTCTTCCATCACGTTAGCTCTGCAGGAGAGAGCTCGCGAAACTAGGCCTTTCCTGGCTCGGGAAGTGAGGACCTGTTTGCAGGACTCTTGTACGGAGGTCTGCAGAGCCCCGCACTTGCTGTGCGAGGGAGGCATAAAAACACAGTCTCTGGGGCTGCCTTTCCTCCCTCCAAGGAAGAGAGCCTACCCGGTCACCTTCTGGCTGAAAGTCACATCGGGCTTGGAAGTGCTATTTGGGAAGACTGTTTTCAGGGGCAATGGCCGCTGGGTGCACGTGTATGCCTAGGGCTCCCACACTGCCCAGAACATCAAGGTTCCCTCCACACAGCTCTTCCGTCACGTTAGCTCTGCAGGAGAGAGATCGCGAAACTAGGCCTTTCTTGGCTCGGGAAGTGAGGACCTGTTTGCCGGCCTCTTGTACTGGTGTCTGCTGAGCCCCACGCTTGCTGTGCGAGGGAGGCCTAAAAACCCAATCTCTGGGGCTGCCTTTTCTGCGTCCAAGGAAGAGAGCCTGCTCGGCCGCCTTCAAGCTGACAGTCACATTGGTTTGAGAAGTGCTAGTTGGGAAGTCAGTTTTCAGGGCCAATGGCCGCTGGGTGCCCCTGTATGCCTAGGGCTCCCATACTGCCAAGAACCTCAAGGTTCCCTCCACACAGCTCTTCCCTTACGTTAGCTCTGCAGTAAGGAGCTCACGAAACTAGGCCTTTCTTGGCTCGGGAAGTGAGGACCTGTTTGCAGTCCACTTGTACTGGAGTCTGCAGAGCCCAACCCTTGCTGTGAGAAGGAGGCCTAAAAACACCGTCTGTGGGTCTGCCTTTCCTCCCTCCAAGGAAGACCGCCTGCTTGGCCGCCTTCAAGCTGAAAGGCACATCGGACTGGGAAGTGCTAGTTGGGAAGTCTGTTTTCAAGGCCAATGGCCGCTGGGTGCACGTGTATGCCTAGGGCTCCCACACTGCCCAGAACATCAAGGTTCCCTCCACACAGCTCTTCCCTCACGTTAGCTCTGCAGTAAAGAGCTCACGAAACTAGGCCTTTCTTGGCTCGGGAGGTGAGGACCTGTTTGCAGTCCACTTGTACTGGAGTCTGCAGAGCCCAACACTTGCTGTGCGAAGGAGGCCTAAAAACACCGTCTGTGGGTCTGCCTTTCCTCCCTCCGAGGAAGACCGCCTGCTCGGCCGCCTTCAAGCTGCAAGTCACATTGTGCTGGGAAGTGCTACCTGGGAAGTCAATTTTCAGGGGCCATGGCTGCTGGCTGCACGATTACAGCTAGGCCTCCCACACTGCCCGGGAACATCAAGGCTCCCTCCACAAAGCTCTTCCGTCACGTTAGCTCTGCAGGAGAGAGCTCGCGAGACTAGGCCTTTCCTGGCTCGGGAAGTGAGGACCTGCTCGCAGCAGTATGGGTCGGGCCTCTCAAGAGCCCCACGTTGCCTGCGTACTGGGGGCATGAAAACGCTCTCTCAGGGGCTGCCTTTCCTCCCTCCAAGGAAGAGAGCCTACCCGGCCGCCTTCTGGCTGAAAGTCACATCGGGCTAGGAAGTGCTACCTGGGAAGTCAGTTTGCAGGGGCAATGGCCGCTGGGTGCACGTGTATGCCTAGGGCTCCCACACTGTCCAGATCATACATCAAGGCTCCCTCCACACAGCTCTTCCATCACGTTAGCTCTGCAGGAGAGAGCTCGCGAAACTAGGCCTTTCCTGGCTCGGGAAGTGAGGACCTGTTTGCAGGACTCTTGTACGGACGTCTGCAGAGCCCCGCACTTGCTGTGCGAGGGAGGCCTAAAAACACCGTCTGTGGGTCTGCCTTTCCTCCCTCCAAGGAAGACCGCCTGCTTGGCCGCCTTCAAGCTGAAAGGCACATCGGACTGGGAAGTGCTAGTTGGGAAGTCTGTTTTCAAGGCCAATGGCCGCTGGGTGCACGTGTATGCCTAGGGCTCCCACACTGCCCAGAACATCAAGGTTCCCTCCACACAGCTCTTCCCTCACGTTAGCTCTGCAGTAAAGAGCTCACGAAACTAGGCCTTTCTTGGCTCGGGAGGTGAGGACCTGTTTGCAGTCCACTTGTACTGGAGTCTGCAGAGCCCAACCCTTGCTGTGCGAAGGAGGCCTAAAAACACCGTCTGTGGGTCTGCCTTTCCTCCCTCCAAGGAAGATCGCCTGCTTTGCCGCCTTCAAGCTGAAAGTCACATTGTCCTGGGAAGTGCTGCCTGGGAAGTCAGTTTGCAGGGGCAATGGCCGCTGGGTGCACGTGTATGCCTAGGGCTCTCACACTGCCCAGAACATCAAGGCTCCCTCCACACAGCCCTTCCGTCACGTTTGCTCAGCATGAGAGAGCTCGTGAAAGTAGGCCTTTTTTGGCTCGGGAAGTGAGGACCTGTTTGCAGGCCTCTTGTACTGTCATCTGCAGAGCCCCACACTTGCTGTGAGAGGCAGGCATAAAAACACAGTCTCTGGGGCTGCCTTTCCTCCCTCCAAGGAAGAGAGCCTGCTCGGCCACCTTCAAGCTGACAGTCACCTTGGGCTGGGAAGTGCTAGTTGCGAAGTCAGTTTTCACCGGCAATGGCCGCTGGGTGCATGTGTATGCCTATGGCTCCCACACTGCCCAGAACATCAAGGTTCCCTCCACACAGCTCTTCCTTCACGTTAGCTCTGCAGTAAAGAGCTCACGAAACTAGGCCTTTCTTGGCTCGGGAGGTGAGGACCTGTTTGCAGTCCACTTGTACTGGAGTCTGCAGAGCCCAACCCTTGCTGTGCGAAGGAGGCCTAAAAACACCGTCTGTGGGTCTGCCTTTCCTCCCTCCAAGGAAGACCGCCTGCTTGGCCGCCTTCAAGCTGAAAGGCACATCGGACTGGGAAGTGCTAGTTGGGAAGTCAGTTTTCAAGGCCAATGGCCGCTGGGTGCACGTGTATGCCTAGGGCTCCCACACTGCTCAGAACATCAAGGTTCCCTCCACACAGCTCTTCCCTCACGTTAGCTCTGCAGTAAAGAGCTCACGAAACTAGGCCTTTCTTGGCTCGGGAGGTGAGGACCTGTTTGCAGTCCACTTGTACTGGAGTCTGCAGAGCCCAACACTTGCTGTGCGAAGGAGGCCTAAAAACACCGTCTGTGGGTCTGCCTTTCCTCCCTCCGAGGAAGACCGCCTGCTCGGCCGCCTTCAAGCTGCAAGTCACATTGTGCTGGGAAGTGCTACCTGGGAAGTCAATTTTCAGGGGCCATGGCTGCTGGCTGCACGATTACAGCTAGGCCTCCCACACTGCCCGGGAACATCAAGGCTCCCTCCACAAAGCTCTTCCGTCACGTTAGCTCTGCAGGAGAGAGCTCGCGAGACTAGGCCTTTCCTGGCTCGGGAAGTGAGGACCTGCTCGCAGCAGTATGGGTCGGGCCTCTCAAGAGCCCCACGTTGCCTGCGTACTGGGGGCATGAAAACGCTCTCTCAGGGGCTGCCTTTCCTCCCTCCAAGGAAGAGAGCCTACCCGGCCGCCTTCTGGCTGAAAGTCACATCGGGCTAGGAAGTGCTACCTGGGAAGTCAGTTTGCAGGGGCAATGGCCGCTGGGTGCACGTGTATGCCTAGGGCTCCCACACTGCCCAGAACATACATCAAGCTTCCCTCCACACAGCTCTTTCCTCACGTTAGCTCTGCAGTAAAGAGCCTACGAAACTAGGCCTTTCTTGGCTCGGGAAGTGAGGACCTGTTTGCAGGCCTCTTCTACTGGCGTCTGCAGAGCCCAACAATGGCTGTGCGAGGGAGGCCTAAAAACACAGTCTGTGGGTCTGCCTTTCCTCCCTCCAAGGAAGACCGCCTGCTTTGCCGCCTTCAAGCTGAAAGTCACATTGTCCTGGGAAGTGCTGCCTGGGAAGTCAGTTTGCAGGGGCAATGGCCGCTGGGTGCACGTGTATGCCTAGGGCTCTCACACTGCCCAGAACATCAAGGCTCCCTCCACACAGCCCTTCCGTCACGTTTGCTCAGCATGAGAGAGCTCGCGAAAGTAGGCCTTTTTTGGCTCGGGAAGTGAGGACCTGTTTGCAGGCCTCTTGTACGGGCGTCTGCAGGGCACCACGCTTGCTGTGCGAGCGAAGCCTAAAAACCCAATCTCTGGGGCTGCCTTTCCTCCCTCCAAGGAAGACAGCCTGCTCGGCCGCCTTGAAGCTGACAGTCACATTGGGCTGGGAAGTGCTACCTGGGAAGTCAGTTTGCAGGGCCCATCGCCGCTGGCTGCACGTTTACAGCTAGGCTTCCCACACTGCCCGAGAACATCAAGGCTCCCTCCACACAGCTCTTCCATCACGTTAGCTCTGCAGGAGAGAGCTCGCGAAACTAGGCCTTTCCTGGCTCGGGAAGTGAGGACCTGTTTGCAGGACTCTTGTACGGAGGTCTGCAGAGCCCCGCACTTGCTGTGCGAGGGAGGCATAAAAACACAGTCTCTGGGGCTGCCTTTCCTCCCTCCAAGGAAGAGAGCCTACCCGGTCACCTTCTGGCTGAAAGTCACATCGGGCTTGGAAGTGCTATTTGGGAAGACTGTTTTCAGGGGCAATGGCCGCTGGGTGCACGTGTATGCCTAGGGCTCCCACACTGCCCAGAACATACATCAAGGTTCCCTCCACACAGCTCTTTCCTCACGTTAGCTCTGCAGTAAAGAGCTCACGAAACTAGGCCTTTCTTGGCTCGGGAAGTGAGGACCTGTTTGCAGGCCTCTTCTACTGGCGTCTGCAGAGCCCAACAATGGCTGTGCGAGGGAGGCCTAAAAACACAGTCTGTGGGTCTGCCTTTGCTCCCTCCAAGGAAGACCGCCTGCTTTGCCGCCTTCAAGCTGAAAGTCACATTGTCCTGGGAAGTGCTGCCTGGGAAGTCAGTTTGCAGGGGCAATGGCCGCTGGGTGCACGTGTATGCCTAGGGCTCTCACACTGCCCAGAACATCAAGGCTCCCTCCACACAGCCCTTCCGTCACGTTTGCTCAGCATGAGAGAGCTCGCGAAAGTAGGCCTTTTTTTGGCTCGGGAAGTGAGGACCTGTTTGCAGGCATCTTGTACGGGCGTCTGCAGGGCACCACGCTTGCTGTGCGAGCGAAGCCTAAAAACCCAATCTCTGGGGCTGCCTTTCCTCCCTCCAAGGAAGACAGCCTGCTCGGCCGCCTTGAAGCTGACAGTCACATTGGGCTGGGAAGTGCTACCTGGGAAGTCAGTTTGCAGGGCCCATCGCCGCTGGCTGCACGTTTACAGCTAGGCTTCCCACACTGCCCGAGAACATCAAGGCTCCCTCCACACAGCTCTTCCATCACGTTAGCTCTGCAGGAGAGAGCTCGCGAAACTAGGCCTTTCCTGGCTCGGGAAGTGAGGACCTGTTTGCAGGACTCTTGTACGGAGGTCTGCAGAGCCCCGCACTTGCTGTGCGAGGGAGGCATAAAAACACAGTCTCTGGGGCTGCCTTTCCTCCCTCCAAGGAAGAGAGCCTACCCGGTCACCTTCTGGCTGAAAGTCACATCGGGCTTGGAAGTGCTATTTGGGAAGACTGTTTTCAGGGGCAATGGCCGCTGGGTGCACGTGTATGCCTAGGGCTCCCACACTGCCCAGAACATCAAGGTTCCCTCCACACAGCTCTTCCGTCACGTTAGCTCTGCAGGAGAGAGATCGCGAAACTAGGCCTTTCTTGGCTCGGGAAGTGAGGACCTGTTTGCCGGCCTCTTGTACTGGTGTCTGCTGAGCCCCACGCTTGCTGTGCGAGGGAGGCCTAAAAACCCAATCTCTGGGGCTGCCTTTTCTGCGTCCAAGGAAGAGAGCCTGCTCGGCCGCCTTCAAGCTGACAGTCACATTGGTCTGAGAAGTGCTAGTTGGGAAGTCAGTTTTCAGGGCCAATGGCCGCTGGGTGCCCCTGTATGCCTAGGGCTCCCATACTGCCAAGAACCTCAAGGTTCCCTCCACACAGCTCTTCCCTTACGTTAGCTCTGCAGTAAGGAGCTCACGAAACTAGGCCTTTCTTGGCTCGGGAAGTGAGGACCTGTTTGCAGTCCACTTGTACTGGAGTCTGCAGAGCCCAACCCTTGCTGTGCGAAGGAGGCCTAAAAACACCGTCTGTGGGTCTGCCTTTCCTCCCTCCAAGGAAGACCGCCTGCTTGGCCGCCTTCAAGCTGAAAGGCACATCGGACTGGGAAGTGCTAGTTGGGAAGTCTGTTTTCAAGGCCAATGGCCGCTGGGTGCACGTGTATGCCTAGGGCTCCCACACTGCCCAGAACATCAAGGTTCCCTCCACACAGCTCTTCCCTCACGTTAGCTCTGCAGTAAAGAGCTCACGAAACTAGGCCTTTCTTGGCTCGGGAAGTGAGGACCTGTTTGCAGGCCTCTTCTACTGGCGTCTGCAGAGCCCAACAATGGCTGTGCGAGGGAGGCCTTAAAACACAGTCTGTGGGTCTGCCTTTCCTCCCTCCAAGGAAGACCGCCTGCTTTGCCGCCTTCAAGCTGAAAGTCACATTGTCCTGGGAAGTGCTGCCTGGGAAGTCAGTTTGCAGGGGCAATGGCCGCTGGGTGCACGTGTATGCCTAGGGCTCTCACACTGCCCAGAACATCAAGGCTCCCTCCACACAGCCCTTCCGTCACGTTTGCTCAGCATGAGAGAGCTCGCGAAAGTAGGCCTTTTTTGGCTCGGGAAGTGAGGACCTGTTTGCAGGCCTCTTGTACGGGCGTCTGCAGGGCACCACGCTTGCTGTGCGAGCGAAGCCTAAAAACCCAATCTCTGGGGCTGCCTTTCCTCCCTCCAAGGAAGACAGCCTGCTCGGCCGCCTTGAAGCTGACAGTCACATTGGGCTGGGAAGTGCTACCTGGGAAGTCAGTTTGCAGGGCCCATCGCCGCTGGCTGCACGTTTACAGCTAGGCTTCCCACACTGCCCGAGAACATCAAGGCTCCCTCCACACAGCTCTTCCATCACGTTAGCTCTGCAGGAGAGAGCTCGCGAAACTAGGCCTTTCCTGGCTCGGGAAGTGAGGACCTGTTAGCAGGACTCTTGTACGGAGGTCTGCAGAGCCCCGCACTTGCTGTGCGAGGGAGGCATAAAAACACAGTCTCTGGGGCTGCCTTTCCTCCCTCCAAGGAAGAGAGCCTACCCGGTCACCTTCTGGCTGAAAGTCACATCGGGCTTGGAAGTGCTATTTGGGAAGACTGTTTTCAGGGGCAATGGCCGCTGGGTGCACGTGTATGCCTAGGGCTCCCACACTGCCCAGAACATCAAGGTTCCCTCCACACAGCTCTTCCGTCACGTTAGCTCTGCAGGAGAGAGATCGCGAAACTAGGCCTTTCTTGGCTCGGGAAGTGAGGACCTGTTTGCCGGCCTCTTGTACTGGTGTCTGCTGAGCCCCACGCTTGCTGTGCGAGGGAGGCCTAAAAACCCAATCTCTGGGGCTGCCTTTTCTGCGTCCAAGGAAGAGAGCCTGCTCGGCCTCCTTCAAGCTGACAGTCACATTGGTCTGAGAAGTGCTAGTTGGGAAGTCAGTTTTCAGGGCCAATGGCCGCTGGGTGCCCCTGTATGCCTAGGGCACCCATACTGCCAAGAACCTCAAGGTTCCCTCCACAGAGCTCTTCCCTTATGTTAGCTCTGCAGTAAGGAGCTCACGAAACTAGGCCTTTCTTAGCTCGGGAAGTGAGGACCTGTTTGCAGTCCACTTGTACTGGAGTCTGCAGAGCCCAACCCTTGCTGTGCGAAGGAGGCCTAAAAACACCGTCTGTGGGTCTGCCTTTCCTCCCTCCAAGGAAGACCGCCTGCTTGGCCGCCTTCAAGCTGAAAGGCACATCGGACTGGGAAGTGCTAGTTGGGAAGTCTGTTTTCAAGGCCAATGGCCGCTGGGTGCACGTGTATGCCTAGGGCTCCCACACTGCCCAGAACATCAAGGTTCCCTCCACACAGCTCTTTCCTCACGTTAGCTCTGCAGTAAAGAGCTCACGAAACTAGGCCTTTCTTGGCTCGGGAAGTGAGGACCTGTTTGCAGGCCTCTTCTACTGGCGTCTGCAGAGCCCAACAATGGCTGTGCGAGGGAGGCCTAAAAACACAGTCTGTGGGTCTGCCTTTCCTCCCTCCAAGGAAGACCGCCTGCTTTGCCGCCTTCAAGCTGAAAGTCACATTGTCCTGGGAAGTGCTGCCTGGGAAGTCAGTTTGCAGGGGCAATGGCCGCTGGGTGCACGTGTATGCCTAGGGCTCTCACACTGCCCAGAACATCAAGGCTCCCTCCACACAGCCCTTCCGTCACGTTTGCTCAGCATGAGAGAGTTCGCGAAAGTAGGCCTTTTTTGGCTCGGGAAGTGAGGACCTGTTTGCAGGCCTCTTGTACGGGCGTCTGCAGGACACCACGCTTGCTGTGCGAGCGAAGCCTAAAAACCCAATCTCTGGGGCTGCCTTTCCTCCCTCCAAGGAAGACAGCCTGCTCGGCCGCCTTGAAGCTGACAGTCACATTGGGCTGGGAAGTGCTACCTGGGAAGTCAGTTTGCAGGGCCCATCGCCGCTGGCTGCACGTTTACAGCTAGGCTTCCCACACTGCCCGAGAACATCAAGGCTCCCTCCACACAGCTCTTCCATCACGTTAGCTCTGCAGGAGAGAGCTCGCGAAACTAGGCCTTTCCTGGCTCGGGAAGTGAGGACCTGTTTGCAGGACTCTTGTACGGAGGTCTGCAGAGCCCCGCACTTGCTGTGCGAGGGAGGCATAAAAACACAGTCTCTGGGGCTGCCTTTCCTCCCTCCAAGGAAGAGAGCCTACCCGGTCACCTTCTGGCTGAAAGTCACATCGGGCTTGGAAGTGCTATTTGGGAAGACTGTTTTCAGGGGCAATGGCCGCTGGGTGCACGTGTATGCCTAGGGCTCCCACACTGCCCAGAACATACATCAAGGTTCCCTCCACACAGCTCTTTCCTCACGTTAGCTCTGCAGTAAAGAGCTCACGAAACTAGGCCTTTCTTGGCTCGGGAAGTGAGGACCTGTTTGCAGGCCTCTTCTACTGGCGTCTGCAGAGCCCAACAATGGCTGTGCGAGGGAGGCCTAAAAACACAGTCTGTGGGTCTGCCTTTCCTCCCTCCAAGGAAGACCGCCTGCTTTGCCGCCTTCAAGCTGAAAGTCACATTGTCCTGGGAAGTGCTGCCTGGGAAGTCAGTTTGCAGGGGCAATGGCCGCTGGGTGCACGTGTATGCCTAGGGCTCTCACACTGCCCAGAACATCAAGGCTCCCTCCACACAGCCCTTCCGTCACGTTTGCTCAGCATGAGAGAGCTCGCGAAAGTAGGCCTTTTTTGGCTCGGGAAGTGAGGACCTGTTTGCAGGCCTCTTGTACGGGCGTCTGCAGGGCACCACGCTTGCTGTGCGAGCGAAGCCTAAAAACCCAATCTCTGGGGCTGCCTTTCCTCCCTCCAAGGAAGACAGCCTGCTCGGCCGCCTTGAAGCTGACAGTCACATTGGGCTGGGAAGTGCTACCTGGGAAGTCAGTTTGCAGGGCCCATCGCCGCTGGCTGCACGTTTACAGCTAGGCTTCCCACACTGCCCGAGAACATCAAGGCTCCCTCCACACAGCTCTTCCATCACGTTAGCTCTGCAGGAGAGAGCTCGCGAAACTAGGCCTTTCCTGGCTCGGGAAGTGAGGACCTGTTTGCAGGACTCTTGTACGGAGGTCTGCAGAGCCCCGCACTTGCTGTGCGAGGGAGGCATAAAAACATAGTCTCTGGGGCTGCCTTTCCTCCCTCCAAGGAAGAGAGCCTACCCGGTCACCTTCTGGCTGAAAGTCACATCGGGCTTGGAAGTGCTATTTGGGAAGACTGTTTTCAGGGGCAATGGCCGCTGGGTGCACGTGTATGCCTAGGGCTCCCACACTGCCCAGAACATACATCAAGGTTCCCTCCACACAGCTCTTTCCTCACGTTAGCTCTGCAGTAAAGAGCTCACGAAACTAGGCCTTTCTTGGCTCGGGAAGTGAGGACCTGTTTGCAGGCCTCTTCTACTGGCGTCTGCAGAGCCCAACAATGGCTGTGCGAGGGAGGCCTAAAAACACAGTCTGTGGGTCTGCCTTTCCTCCCTCCAAGGAAGACCGCCTGCTTTGCCGCCTTCAAGCTGAAAGTCACATTGTCCTGGGAAGTGCTGCCTGGGAAGTCAGTTTGCAGGGGCAATGGCCGCTGGGTGCACGTGTATGCCTAGGGCTCTCACACTGCCCAGAACATCAAGGCTCCCTCCACACAGCCCTTCCGTCACGTTTGCTCAGCATGAGAGAGCTCGCGAAAGTAGGCCTTTTTTGGCTCGGGAAGTGAGGACCTGTTTGCAGGCCTCTTGTACGGGCGTCTGCAGGGCACCACGCTTGCTGTGCGAGCGAAGCCTAAAAACCCAATCTCTGGGGCTGCCTTTCCTCCCTCCAAGGAAGACAGCCTGCTCGGCCGCCTTGAAGCTGACAGTCACATTGGGCTGGGAAGTGCTACCTGGGAAGTCAGTTTGCAGGGCCCATCGCCGCTGGCTGCACGTTTACAGCTAGGCTTCCCACACTGCCCGAGAACATCAAGGCTCCCTCCACACAGCTCTTCCATCACGTTAGCTCTGCAGGAGAGAGCTCGCGAAACTAGGCCTTTCCTGGCTCGGGAAGTGAGGACCTGTTAGCAGGACTCTTGTACGGAGGTCTGCAGAGCCCCGCACTTGCTGTGCGAGGGAGGCATAAAAACACAGTCTCTGGGGCTGCCTTTCCTCCCTCCAAGGAAGAGAGCCTACCCGGTCACCTTCTGGCTGAAAGTCACATCGGGCTTGGAAGTGCTATTTGGGAAGACTGTTTTCAGGGGCAATGGCCGCTGGGTGCACGTGTATGCCTAGGGCTCCCACACTGCCCAGAACATCAAGGTTCCCTCCACACAGCTCTTCCGTCACGTTAGCTCTGCAGGAGAGAGATCGCGAAACTAGGCCTTTCTTGGCTCGGGAAGTGAGGACCTGTTTGCCGGCCTCTTGTACTGGTGTCTGCTGAGCCCCACGCTTGCTGTGCGAGGGAGGCCTAAAAACCCAATCTCTGGGGCTGCCTTTTCTGCGTCCAAGGAAGAGAGCCTGCTCGGCCGCCTTCAAGCTGACAGTCACATTGGTCTGAGAAGTGCTAGTTGGGAAGTCAGTTTTCAGGGCCAATGGCCGCTGGGTGCCCCTGTATGCCTAGGGCTCCCATACTGCCAAGAACCTCAAGGTTCCCTCCACAGAGCTCTTCCCTTATGTTAGCTCTGCAGTAAGGAGCTCACGAAACTAGGCCTTTCTTGGCTCGGGAAGTGAGGACCTGTTTGCAGTCCACTTGTACTGGAGTCTGCAGAGCCCAACCCTTGCTGTGCGAAGGAGGCCTAAAAACACCGTCTGTGGGTCTGCCTTTCCTCCCTCCAAGGAAGACCGCCTGCTTGGCCGCCTTCAAGCTGAAAGGCACATCGGACTGGGAAGTGCTAGTTGGGAAGTCTGTTTTCAAGGCCAATGGCCGCTGGGTGCACGTGTATGCCTAGGGCTCCCACACTGCCCAGAACATCAAGGTTCCCTCCACACAGCTCTTTCCTCACGTTAGCTCTGCAGTAAAGAGCTCACGAAACTAGGCCTTTCTTGGCTCGGGAAGTGAGGACCTGTTTGCAGGCCTCTTCTACTGGCGTCTGCAGAGCCCAACAATGGCTGTGCGAGGGAGGCCTAAAAACACAGTCTGTGGGTCTGCCTTTCCTCCCTCCAAGGAAGACCGCCTGCTTTGCCGCCTTCAAGCTGAAAGTCACATTGTCCTGGGAAGTGCTGCCTGGGAAGTCAGTTTGCAGGGGCAATGGCCGCTGGGTGCACGTGTATGCCTAGGGCTCTCACACTGCCCAGAACATCAAGGCTCCCTCCACACAGCCCTTCCGTCACGTTTGCTCAGCATGAGAGAGCTCGCGAAAGTAGGCCTTTTTTGGCTCGGGAAGTGAGGACCTGTTTGCAGGCCTCTTGTACGGGCGTCTGCAGGACACCACGCTTGCTGTGCGAGCGAAGCCTAAAAACCCAATCTCTGGGGCTGCCTTTCCTCCCTCCAAGGAAGACAGCCTGCTCGGCCGCCTTGAAGCTGACAGTCACATTGGGCTGGGAAGTGCTACCTGGGAAGTCAGTTTGCAGGGCCCATCGCCGCTGGCTGCACGTTTACAGCTAGGCTTCCCACACTGCCCGAGAACATCAAGGCTCCCTCCACACAGCTCTTCCATCACGTTAGCTCTGCAGGAGAGAGCTCGCGAAACTAGGCCTTTCCTGGCTCGGGAAGTGAGGACCTGTTTGCAGGACTCTTGTACGGAGGTCTGCAGAGCCCCGCACTTGCTGTGCGAGGGAGGCATAAAAACACAGTCTCTGGGGCTGCCTTTCCTCCCTCCAAGGAAGAGAGCCTACCCGGTCACCTTCTGGCTGAAAGTCACATCGGGCTTGGAAGTGCTATTTGGGAAGACTGTTTTCAGGGGCAATGGCCGCTGGGTGCACGTGTATGCCTAGGGCTCCCACACTGCCCAGAACATACATCAAGGTTCCCTCCACACAGCTCTTTCCTCACGTTAGCTCTGCAGTAAAGAGCTCACGAAACTAGGCCTTTCTTGGCTCGGGAAGTGAGGACCTGTTTGCAGGCCTCTTCTACTGGCGTCTGCAGAGCCCAACAATGGCTGTGCGAGGGAGGCCTAAAAACACAGTCTGTGGGTCTGCCTTTCCTCCCTCCAAGGAAGACCGCCTGCTTTGCCGCCTTCAAGCTGAAAGTCACATTGTCCTGGGAAGTGCTGCCTGGGAAGTCAGTTTGCAGGGGCAATGGCCGCTGGGTGCACGTGTATGCCTAGGGCTCTCACACTGCCCAGAACATCAAGGCTCCCTCCACACAGCCCTTCCGTCACGTTTGCTCAGCATGAGAGAGCTCGCGAAAGTAGGCCTTTTTTGGCTCGGGAAGTGAGGACCTGTTTGCAGGCCTCTTGTACGGGCGTCTGCAGGGCACCACGCTTGCTGTGCGAGCGAAGCCTAAAAACCCAATCTCTGGGGCTGCCTTTCCTCCCTCCAAGGAAGACAGCCTGCTCGGCCGCCTTGAAGCTGACAGTCACATTGGGCTGGGAAGTGCTACCTGGGAAGTCAGTTTGCAGGGCCCATCGCCGCTGGCTGCACGTTTACAGCTAGGCTTCCCACACTGCCCGAGAACATCAAGGCTCCCTCCACACAGCTCTTCCATCACGTTAGCTCTGCAGGAGAGAGCTCGCGAAACTAGGCCTTTCCTGGCTCGGGAAGTGAGGACCTGTTTGCAGGACTCTTGTACGGAGGCCTGCAGAGCCCCGCACTTGCTGTGCGAGGGAGGCATAAAAACACAGTCTCTGGGGCTGCCTTTCCTCCCTCCAAGGAAGAGAGCCTACCCGGTCACCTTCTGGCTGAAAGTCACATCGGGCTTGGAAGTGCTATTTGGGAAGACTGTTTTCAGGGGCAATGGCCACTGGGTGCACGTGTATGCCTAGGGCTCCCACACTGCCCAGAACATCAAGGTTCCCTCCACACAGCTCTTCCGTCACGTTAGCTCTGCAGGAGAGAGATCGCGAAACTAGGCCTTTCTTGGCTCGGGAAGTGAGGACCTGTTTGCCGGCCTCTTGTACTGGTGTCTGCTGAGCCCCACGCTTGCTGTGCGAGGGAGGCCTAAAAACCCAATCTCTGGGGCTGCCTTTTCTGCGTCCAAGGAAGAGAGCCTGCTCGGCCGCCTTCAAGCTGACAGTCACATTGGTCTGAGAAGTGCTAGTTGGGAAGTCAGTTTTCAGGGCCAATGGCCGCTGGGTGCCCCTGTATGCCTAGGGCTCCCATACTGCCAAGAACCTCAAGGTTCCCTCCACACAGCTCTTCCCTTACGTTAGCTCTGCAGTAAGGAGCTCACGAAACTAGGCCTTTCTTGGCTCGGGAAGTGAGGACCTGTTTGCAGTCCACTTGTACTGGAGTCTGCAGAGCCCAACCCTTGCTGTGCGAAGGAGGCCTAAAAACACCGTCTGTGGGTCTGCCTTTCCTCCCTCCAAGGAAGACCGCCTGCTTGGCCGCCTTCAAGCTGAAAGGCACATCGGACTGGGAAGTGCTAGTTGGGAAGTCTGTTTTCAAGGCCAATGGCCGCTGGGTGCACGTGTATGCCTAGGGCTCCCACACTGCCCAGAACATCAAGGTTCCCTCCACACAGCTCTTCCCTCACGTTAGCTCTGCAGTAAAGAGCTCACGAAACTAGGCCTTTCTTGGCTCGGGAGGTGAGGACCTGTTTGCAGTCCACTTGTACTGGAGTCTGCAGAGCCCAACACTTGCTGTGCGAAGGAGGCCTAAAAACACCGTCTGTGGGTCTGCCTTTCCTCCCTCCAAGGAAGACCGCCTGCTTGGCCGCCTTCAAGCTGAAAGGCACATCGGACTGGGAAGTGCTAGTTGGGAAGTCTGTTTTCAAGGCCAATGGCCGCTGGGTGCACGTGTATGCCTAGGGCTCTCACACTGCCCAGAACATCAAGGCTCCCTCCACACAGCCCTTCCTTCACGTTTGCTCAGCATGAGAGAGCTCGCGAAAGTAGGCCTTTTTTGGCTCGGGAAGTGAGGACCTGTTTGCAGGCCTCTTGTACTGTCATCTGCAGAGCCCCACACTTGCTGTGCGAGGCAGGCATAAAAACACAGTCTCTGGGGCTGCCTTTCCTCCCTCCAAGGAAGAGAGCCTGCTCGGCCACCTTCAAACTGACAGTCACCTTGGGCTGGGAAGTGCTAGTTGCGAAGTCAGTTTTCACCGGCAATGGCCGCTGGGTGCATGTGTATGCCTATGGCTCCCACACTGCCTAGAACATCAAGGTTCCCTCCACACAGCTCTTCCTTCACGTTAGCTCTGCAGTAAAGAGCTCACGAAACTAGGCCTTTCTTGGCTCGGGAGGTGAGGACCTGTTTGCAGTCCACTTGTACTGGAGTCTGCAGAGCCCAACCCTTGCTGTGCGAAGGAGGCCTAAAAACACCGTCTGTGGGTCTGCCTTTCCTCCGTCCAAGGAAGACCGCCTGCTTGGCCGCCTTCAAGCTGAAAGGCACATCGGACTGGGAAGTGCTAGTTGGGAAGTCAGTTTTCAAGGCCAATGGCCGCTGGGTGCACGTGTATGCCTAGGGCTCCCACACTGCCCAGAACATCAAGGTTCCCTCCACACAGCTCTTCCCTCACGTTAGCTCTGCAGTAAAGAGCTCACGAAACTAGGCCTTTCTTGGCTCGGGAGGTGAGGACCTGTTTGCAGTCCACTTGTACTGGAGTCTGCAGAGCCCAACACTTGCTGTGCGAAGGAGGCCTAAAAACACCGTCTG
Source organism: Giraffa tippelskirchi (assembly GCF_054371585.1). Lineage (NCBI taxonomy): Eukaryota > Metazoa > Chordata > Mammalia > Artiodactyla > Giraffidae > Giraffa > Giraffa tippelskirchi. The sequence goes on from NC_137275.1 coordinate 106,222,283, forward strand.
TGGGTCTGCCTTTCCTCCCTCCGAGGAAGACCGCCTGCTCGGCCGCCTTCAAGCTGCAAGTCACATTGTGCTGGGAAGTGCTACGTGGGAAGTCAATTTTCAGGGGCCATGGCTGCTGGCTGCACGATTACAGCTAGGCCTCCCACACTGCCCGGGAACATCAAGGCTCCCTCCACAAAGCTCTTCCGTCACGTTAGCTCTGCAGGAGAGAGCTCGCGAGACTAGGCCTTTCCTGGCTCGGGAAGTGAGGACCTGCTCGCAGCAGTATGGGTCGGGCCTCTCAAGAGCCCCACGTTGCCTGCGTACTGGGGGCATGAAAACGCTCTCTCAGGGGCTGCCTTTCCTCCCTCCAAGGAAGAGAGCCTACCCGGCCGCCTTCTGGCTGAAAGTCACATCGGGCTAGGAAGTGCTACCTGGGAAGTCAGTTTGCAGGGGCAATGGCCGCTGGGTGCACGTGTATGCCTAGGGCTCCCACACTGCCCAGAACATACATCAAGGTTCCCTCCACACAGCTCTTTCCTCACGTTAGCTCTGCAGTAAAGAGCTCACGAAACTAGGCCTTTCTTGGCTCGGGAAGTGAGGACCTGTTTGCAGGCCTCTTCTACTGGCGTCTGCAGAGCCCAACAATGGCTGTGCGAGGGAGGCCTAAAAACACAGTCTGTGGGTCTGCCTTTCCTCCCTCCAAGGAAGACCGCCTGCTTTGCCGCCTTCAAGCTGAAAGTCACATTGTCCTGGGAAGTGCTGCCTGGGAAGTCAGTTTGCAGGGGCAATGGCCGCTGGGTGCACGTGTATGCCTAGGGCTCTCACACTGCCCAGAACATCAAGGCTCCCTCCACACAGCCCTTCCGTCACGTTTGCTCAGCATGAGAGAGCTCGCGAAAGTAGGCCTTTTGTGGCTCGGGAAGTGAGGACCTGTTTGCAGGCCTCTTGTACTGTCATCTGCAGAGCCCCACACTTGCTGTGGGAGGCAGGCATAAAAACACAGTCTCTGGGGCTGCCTTTCCTCCCTCCAAGGAAGAGAGCCTGCTCGGCCGCCTTCAAGCTGACAGTCACCTTGGGCTGGGAAGTGCTAGTTGCGAAGTCAGTTTTCACCGGCAATGGCCGCTGGTTGCATGTGTATGCCTATGGCTCCCACACTGCCCAGAACATCAAGGTTCCCTCCACACAGCTGTTCCTTCACGTTAGCTCTGCAGTAAAGAGCTCACGAAACTAGGCCTTTCTTGGCTCGGGAGGTGAGGACCTGTTTGCAGTCCACTTGTACTGGAGTCTGCAGAGCCCAACCCTTGCTGTGCGAAGGAGGCCTAAAAACACCGTCTGTGGGTCTGCCTTTCCTCCCTCCAAGGAAGACCGCCTGCTTGGCCGCCTTCAAGCTGAAAGGCACATCGGACTGGGAAGTGCTAGTTGGGAAGTCAGTTTTCAAGGCCAATGGCCGCTGGGTGCACGTGTATGCCTAGGGCTCCCACACTGCCCAGAACATCAAGGTTCCCTCCACACAGCTCTTCCCTCACGTTAGCTCTGCAGTAAAGAGCTCACGAAACTAGGCCTTTCTTGGCTCGGGAGGTGAGGACCTGTTTGCAGTCCACTTGTACTGGAGTCTGCAGAGCCCAACACTTGCTGTGCGAAGGAGGCCTAAAAACACCGTCTGTGGGTCTGCCTTTCCTCCCTCCGAGGAAGACCGCCTGCCCGGCCGCCTTCAAGCTGCAAGTCACATTGTGCTGGGAAGTGCTACCTGGGAAGTCAATTTTCAGGGGCCATGGCTGCTGGCTGCACGATTACAGCTAGGCCTCCCACACTGCCCGGGAACATCAAGGCTCCCTCCACAAAGCTCTTCCGTCACGTTAGCTCTGCAGGAGAGAGCTCGCGAGACTAGGCCTTTCCTGGCTCGGGAAGTGAGGACCTGCTCGCAGCAGTATGGGTCGGGCCTCTCAAGAGCCCCACGTTGCCTGCGTACTGGGGGCATGAAAACGCTCTCTCAGGGGCTGCCTTTCCTCCCTCCAAGGAAGAGAGCCTACCCGGCCGCCTTCTGGCTGAAAGTCACATCGGGCTAGGAAGTGCTACCTGGGAAGTCAGTTTGCAGGGGCAATGGCCGCTGGGTGCACGTGTATGCCTAGGGCTCCCACACTGCCCAGAACATACATCAAGGTTCCCTCCACACAGCTCTTTCCTCACGTTAGCTCTGCAGTAAAGAGCCTACGAAACTAGGCCTTTCTTGGCTCGGGAAGTGAGGACCTGTTGGCAGGCCTCTTCTACTGGCGTCTGCAGAGCCCAACAATGGCTGTGCGAGGGAGGCCTAAAAACACAGTCTGTGGGTCTGCCTTTCCTCCCTCCAAGGAAGACCGCCTGCTTTGCCGCCTTCAAGCTGAAAGTCACATTGTCCTGGGAAGTGCTGCCTGGGAAGTCAGTTTGCAGGGGCAATGGCCGCTGGGTGCACGTGTATGCCTAGGGCTCTCACACTGCCCAGAACATCAAGGCTCCCTCCACACAGCCCTTCCGTCACGTTTGCTCAGCATGAGAGAGCTCGCGAAAGTAGGCCTTTTTTGGCTCGGGAAGTGAGGACCTGTTTGCAGGCCTCTTGTACGGGCGTCTGCAGGGCACCACGCTTGCTGTGCGAGCGAAGCCTAAAAACCCAATCTCTGGGGCTGCCTTTCCTCCCTCCAAGGAAGACAGCCTGCTCGGCCGCCTTGAAGCTGACAGTCACATTGGGCTGGGAAGTGCTACCTGGGAAGTCAGTTTGCAGGGCCCATCGCCGCTGGCTGCACGTTTACAGCTAGGCTTCCCACACTGCCCGAGAACATCAAGGCTCCCTCCACACAGCTCTTCCATCACGTTAGCTCTGCAGGAGAGAGCTCGCGAAACTAGGCCTTTCCTGGCTCGGGAAGTGAGGACCTGTTTGCAGGACTCTTGTACGGAGGTCTGCAGAGCCCCGCACTTGCTGTGCGAGGGAGGCATAAAAACACAGTCTCTGGGGCTGCCTTTCCTCCCTCCAAGGAAGAGAGCCTACCCGGTCACCTTCTGGCTGAAAGTCACATCGGGCTTGGAAGTGCTATTTGGGAAGACTGTTTTCAGGGGCAATGGCCGCTGGGTGCACGTGTATGCCTAGGGCTCCCACACTGCCCAGAACATACATCAAGGTTCCCTCCACACAGCTCTTTCCTCACGTTAGCTCTGCAGTAAAGAGCTCACGAAACTAGGCCTTTCTTGGCTCGGGAAGTGAGGACCTGTTTGCAGGCCTCTTCTACTGGCGTCTGCAGAGCCCAACAATGGCTGTGCGAGGGAGGCCTAAAAACACAGTCTGTGGGTCTGCCTTTCCTCCCTCCAAGGAAGACCGCCTGCTTTGCCGCCTTCAAGCTGAAAGTCACATTGTCCTGGGAAGTGCTGCCTGGGAAGTCAGTTTGCAGGGGCAATGGCCGCTGGGTGCACGTGTATGCCTAGGGCTCTCACACTGCCCAGAACATCAAGGCTCCCTCCACACAGCCCTTCCGTCACGTTTGCTCAGCATGAGAGAGCTCGCGAAAGTAGGCCTTTTTTGGCTTGGGAAGTGAGGACCTGTTTGCAGGCCTCTTGTACGGGCGTCTGCAGGGCACCACGCTTGCTGTGCGAGCGAAGCCTAAAAACCCAATCTCTGGGGCTGCCTTTCCTCCCTCCAAGGAAGACAGCCTGCTCGGCCGCCTTGAAGCTGACAGTCACATTGGGCTGGGAAGTGCTACCTGGGAAGTCAGTTTGCAGGGCCCATCGCCGCTGGCTGCACGTTTACAGCTAGGCTTCCCACACTGCCCGAGAACATCAAGGCTCCCTCCACACAGCTCTTCCATCACGTTAGCTCTGCAGGAGAGAGCTCGCGAAACTAGGCCTTTCCTGGCTCGGGAAGTGAGGACCTGTTTGCAGGACTCTTGTACGGAGGTCTGCAGAGCCCCGCACTTGCTGTGCGAGGGAGGCATAAAAACACAGTCTCTGGGGCTGCCTTTCCTCCCTCCAAGGAAGAGAGCCTACCCGGTCACCTTCTGGCTGAAAGTCACATCGGGCTTGGAAGTGCTATTTGGGAAGACTGTTTTCAGGGGCAATGGCCGCTGGGTGCACGTGTATGCCTAGGGCTCCCACACTGCCCAGAACATCAAGGTTCCCTCCACACAGCTCTTCCGTCACGTTAGCTCTGCAGGAGAGAGATCGCGAAACTAGGCCTTTCCTGGCTCGGGTAGTGAGGACCTGCTCGCAGCAGTATGGGTCGGGCCTCTCAAGAGCCCCACGTTGCCTGCGTACTGGGGGCATGAAAACGCTCTCTCAGGGGCTGCCTTTCCTCCCTCCAAGGAAGAGAGCCTACCCGGCCGCCTTCTGGCTGAAAGTCACATCGGGCTAGGAAGTGCTACCTGGGAAGTCAGTTTGCAGGGGCAATGGCCGCTGGGTGCACGTGTATGCCTAGGGCTCCCACACTGCCCAGAACATACATCAAGGTTCCCTCCACACAGCTCTTTCCTCACGTTAGCTCTGCAGTAAAGAGCCTACGAAACTAGGCCTTTCTTGGCTCGGGAAGTGAGGACCTGTTTGCAGGCCTCTTCTACTGGCGTCTGCAGAGCCCAGCAATGGCTGTGCGAGCGAGGCCTAAAAACACAGTCTGTGGGTCTGCCTTTCCTCCCTCCAAGGAAGACCGCCTGCTTTGCCGCCTTCAAGCTGAAAGTCACATTGTCCTGGGAAGTGCTGCCTGGGAAGTCAGTTTGCAGGGGCAATGGCCGCTGGGTGCACGTGTATGCCTAGGGCTCTCACACTGCCCAGAACATCAAGGCTCCCTCCACACAGCCCTTCCGTCACGTTTGCTCAGCATGAGAGAGCTCGCGAAAGTAGGCCTTTTTTGGCTCGGGAAGTGAGGACCTGTTTGCAGGCCTCTTGTACGGGCGTCTGCAGGGCACCACGCTTGCTGTGCGAGCGAAGCCTAAAAACCCAATCTCTGGGGCTGCCTTTCCTCCCTCCAAGGAAGACAGCCTGCTCGGCCGCCTTGAAGCTGACAGTCACATTGGGCTGGGAAGTGCTACCTGGGAAGTCAGTTTGCAGGGCCCATCGCCGCTGGCTGCACGTTTACAGCTAGGCTTCCCACACTGCCCGAGAACATCAAGGCTCCCTCCACACAGCTCTTCCATCACGTTAGCTCTGCAGGAGAGAGCTCGCGAAACTAGGCCTTTCCTGGCTCGGGAAGTGAGGACCTGTTTGCAGGACTCTTGTACGGAGGCCTGCAGAGCCCCGCACTTGCTGTGCGAGGGAGGCATAAAAACACAGTCTCTGGGGCTGCCTTTCCTCCCTCCAAGGAAGAGAGCCTACCCGGTCACCTTCTGGCTGAAAGTCACATCGGGCTTGGAAGTGCTATTTGGGAAGACTGTTTTCAGGGGCAATGGCCACTGGGTGCACGTGTATGCCTAGGGCTCCCACACTGCCCAGAACATCAAGGTTCCCTCCACACAGCTCTTCCGTCACGTTAGCTCTGCAGGAGAGAGATCGCGAAACTAGGCCTTTCTTGGCTCGGGAAGTGAGGACCTGTTTGCCGGCCTCTTGTACTGGTGTCTGCTGAGCCCCACGCTTGCTGTGCGAGGGAGGCCTAAAAACCCAATCTCTGGGGCTGCCTTTTCTGCGTCCAAGGAAGAGAGCCTGCTCGGCCGCCTTCAAGCTGACAGTCACATTGGTCTGAGAAGTGCTAGTTGGGAAGTCAGTTTTCAGGGCCAATGGCCGCTGGGTGCCCCTGTATGCCTAGGGCTCCCATACTGCCAAGAACCTCAAGGTTCCCTCCACACAGCTCTTCCCTTACGTTAGCTCTGCAGTAAGGAGCTCACGAAACTAGGCCTTTCTTGGCTCGGGAAGTGAGGACCTGTTTGCAGTCCACTTGTACTGGAGTCTGCAGAGCCCAACCCTTGCTGTGCGAAGGAGGCCTAAAAACACCGTCTGTGGGTCTGCCTTTCCTCCCTCCAAGGAAGACCGCCTGCTTGGCCGCCTTCAAGCTGAAAGGCACATCGGACTGGGAAGTGCTAGTTGGGAAGTCTGTTTTCAAGGCCAATGGCCGCTGGGTGCACGTGTATGCCTAGGGCTCCCACACTGCCCAGAACATCAAGGTTCCCTCCACACAGCTCTTCCCTCACGTTAGCTCTGCAGTAAAGAGCTCACGAAACTAGGCCTTTCTTGGCTCGGGAGGTGAGGACCTGTTTGCAGTCCACTTGTACTGGAGTCTGCAGAGCCCAACACTTGCTGTGCGAAGGAGGCCTAAAAACACCGTCTGTGGGTCTGCCTTTCCTCCCTCCAAGGAAGACCGCCTGCTTGGCCGCCTTCAAGCTGAAAGGCACATCGGACTGGGAAGTGCTAGTTGGGAAGTCTGTTTTCAAGGCCAATGGCCGCTGGGTGCACGTGTATGCCTAGGGCTCTCACACTGCCCAGAACATCAAGGCTCCCTCCACACAGCCCTTCCTTCACGTTTGCTCAGCATGAGAGAGCTCGCGAAAGTAGGCCTTTTTTGGCTCGGGAAGTGAGGACCTGTTTGCAGGCCTCTTGTACTGTCATCTGCAGAGCCCCACACTTGCTGTGCGAGGCAGGCATAAAAACACAGTCTCTGGGGCTGCCTTTCCTCCCTCCAAGGAAGAGAGCCTGCTCGGCCACCTTCAAACTGACAGTCACCTTGGGCTGGGAAGTGCTAGTTGCGAAGTCAGTTTTCACCGGCAATGGCCGCTGGGTGCATGTGTATGCCTATGGCTCCCACACTGCCTAGAACATCAAGGTTCCCTCCACACAGCTCTTCCTTCACGTTAGCTCTGCAGTAAAGAGCTCACGAAACTAGGCCTTTCTTGGCTCGGGAGGTGAGGACCTGTTTGCAGTCCACTTGTACTGGAGTCTGCAGAGCCCAACCCTTGCTGTGCGAAGGAGGCCTAAAAACACCGTCTGTGGGTCTGCCTTTCCTCCGTCCAAGGAAGACTGCCTGCTTGGCCGCCTTCAAGCTGAAAGGCACATCGGACTGGGAAGTGCTAGTTGGGAAGTCAGTTTTCAAGGCCAATGGCCGCTGGGTGCACGTGTATGCCTAGGGCTCCCACACTGCCCAGAACATCAAGGTTCCCTCCACACAGCTCTTCCCTCACGTTAGCTCTGCAGTAAAGAGCTCACGAAACTAGGCCTTTCTTGGCTCGGGAGGTGAGGACCTGTTTGCAGTCCACTTGTACTGGAGTCTGCAGAGCCCAACCCTTGCTGTGCGAAGGAGGCCTAAAAACACCGTCTGTGGGTCTGCCTTTCCTCCCTCCGAGGAAGACCGCCTGCTCGGCCGCCTTCAAGCTGCAAGTCACATTGTGCTGGGAAGTGCTACGTGGGAAGTCAATTTTCAGGGGCCATGGCTGCTGGCTGCACGATTACAGCTAGGCCTCCCACACTGCCCGGGAACATCAAGGCTCCCTCCACAAAGCTCTTCCGTCACGTTAGCTCTGCAGGAGAGAGCTCGCGAGACTAGGCCTTTCCTGGCTCGGGAAGTGAGGACCTGCTCGCAGCAGTATGGGTCGGGCCTCTCAAGAGCCCCACGTTGCCTGCGTACTGGGGGCATGAAAACGCTCTCTCAGGGGCTGCCTTTCCTCCCTCCAAGGAAGAGAGCCTACCCGGCCGCCTTCTGGCTGAAAGTCACATCGGGCTAGGAAGTGCTACCTGGGAAGTCAGTTTGCAGGGGCAATGGCCGCTGGGTGCACGTGTATGCCTAGGGCTCCCACACTGCCCAGAACATACATCAAGGTTCCCTCCACACAGCTCTTTCCTCACGTTAGCTCTGCAGTAAAGAGCTCACGAAACTAGGCCTTTCTTGGCTCGGGAAGTGAGGACCTGTTTGCAGGCCTCTTCTACTGGCGTCTGCAGAGCCCAACAATGGCTGTGCGAGGGAGGCCTAAAAACACAGTCTGTGGGTCTGCCTTTCCTCCCTCCAAGGAAGACCGCCTGCTTTGCCGCCTTCAAGCTGAAAGTCACATTGTCCTGGGAAGTGCTGCCTGGGAAGTCAGTTTGCAGGGGCAATGGCCGCTGGGTGCACGTGTATGCCTAGGGCTCTCACACTGCCCAGAACATCAAGGCTCCCTCCACACAGCCCTTCCGTCACGTTTGCTCAGCATGAGAGAGCTCGCGAAAGTAGGCCTTTTGTGGCTCGGGAAGTGAGGACCTGTTTGCAGGCCTCTTGTACTGTCATCTGCAGAGCCCCACACTTGCTGTGGGAGGCAGGCATAAAAACACAGTCTCTGGGGCTGCCTTTCCTCCCTCCAAGGAAGAGAGCCTGCTCGGCCGCCTTCAAGCTGACAGTCACCTTGGGCTGGGAAGTGCTAGTTGCGAAGTCAGTTTTCACCGGCAATGGCCGCTGGTTGCATGTGTATGCCTATGGCTCCCACACTGCCCAGAACATCAAGGTTCCCTCCACACAGCTGTTCCTTCACGTTAGCTCTGCAGTAAAGAGCTCACGAAACTAGGCCTTTCTTGGCTCGGGAGGTGAGGACCTGTTTGCAGTCCACTTGTACTGGAGTCTGCAGAGCCCAACCCTTGCTGTGCGAAGGAGGCCTAAAAACACCGTCTGTGGGTCTGCCTTTCCTCCCTCCAAGGAAGACCGCCTGCTTGGCCGCCTTCAAGCTGAAAGGCACATCGGACTGGGAAGTGCTAGTTGGGAAGTCAGTTTTCAAGGCCAATGGCCGCTGGGTGCACGTGTATGCCTAGGGCTCCCACACTGCCCAGAACATCAAGGTTCCCTCCACACAGCTCTTCCCTCACGTTAGCTCTGCAGTAAAGAGCTCACGAAACTAGGCCTTTCTTGGCTCGGGAGGTGAGGACCTGTTTGCAGTCCACTTGTACTGGAGTCTGCAGAGCCCAACACTTGCTGTGCGAAGGAGGCCTAAAAACACCGTCTGTGGGTCTGCCTTTCCTCCCTCCGAGGAAGACCGCCTGCCCGGCCGCCTTCAAGCTGCAAGTCACATTGTGCTGGGAAGTGCTACCTGGGAAGTCAATTTTCAGGGGCCATGGCTGCTGGCTGCACGATTACAGCTAGGCCTCCCACACTGCCCGGGAACATCAAGGCTCCCTCCACAAAGCTCTTCCGTCACGTTAGCTCTGCAGGAGAGAGCTCGCGAGACTAGGCCTTTCCTGGCTCGGGAAGTGAGGACCTGCTCGCAGCAGTATGGGTCGGGCCTCTCAAGAGCCCCACGTTGCCTGCGTACTGGGGGCATGAAAACGCTCTCTCAGGGGCTGCCTTTCCTCCCTCCAAGGAAGAGAGCCTACCCGGCCGCCTTCTGGCTGAAAGTCACATCGGGCTAGGAAGTGCTACCTGGGAAGTCAGTTTGCAGGGGCAATGGCCGCTGGGTGCACGTGTATGCCTAGGGCTCCCACACTGCCCAGAACATACATCAAGGTTCCCTCCACACAGCTCTTTCCTCACGTTAGCTCTGCAGTAAAGAGCCTACGAAACTAGGCCTTTCTTGGCTCGGGAAGTGAGGACCTGTTGGCAGGCCTCTTCTACTGGCGTCTGCAGAGCCCAACAATGGCTGTGCGAGGGAGGCCTAAAAACACAGTCTGTGGGTCTGCCTTTCCTCCCTCCAAGGAAGACCGCCTGCTTTGCCGCCTTCAAGCTGAAAGTCACATTGTCCTGGGAAGTGCTGCCTGGGAAGTCAGTTTGCAGGGGCAATGGCCGCTGGGTGCACGTGTATGCCTAGGGCTCTCACACTGCCCAGAACATCAAGGCTCCCTCCACACAGCCCTTCCGTCACGTTTGCTCAGCATGAGAGAGCTCGCGAAAGTAGGCCTTTTTTGGCTCGGGAAGTGAGGACCTGTTTGCAGGCCTCTTGTACGGGCGTCTGCAGGGCACCACGCTTGCTGTGCGAGCGAAGCCTAAAAACCCAATCTCTGGGGCTGCCTTTCCTCCCTCCAAGGAAGACAGCCTGCTCGGCCGCCTTGAAGCTGACAGTCACATTGGGCTGGGAAGTGCTACCTGGGAAGTCAGTTTGCAGGGCCCATCGCCGCTGGCTGCACGTTTACAGCTAGGCTTCCCACACTGCCCGAGAACATCAAGGCTCCCTCCACACAGCTCTTCCATCACGTTAGCTCTGCAGGAGAGAGCTCGCGAAACTAGGCCTTTCCTGGCTCGGGAAGTGAGGACCTGTTTGCAGGACTCTTGTACGGAGGTCTGCAGAGCCCCGCACTTGCTGTGCGAGGGAGGCATAAAAACACAGTCTCTGGGGCTGCCTTTCCTCCCTCCAAGGAAGAGAGCCTACCCGGTCACCTTCTGGCTGAAAGTCACATCGGGCTTGGAAGTGCTATTTGGGAAGACTGTTTTCAGGGGCAATGGCCGCTGGGTGCACGTGTATGCCTAGGGCTCCCACACTGCCCAGAACATACATCAAGGTTCCCTCCACACAGCTCTTTCCTCACGTTAGCTCTGCAGTAAAGAGCTCACGAAACTAGGCCTTTCTTGGCTCGGGAAGTGAGGACCTGTTTGCAGGCCTCTTCTACTGGCGTCTGCAGAGCCCAACAATGGCTGTGCGAGGGAGGCCTAAAAACACAGTCTGTGGGTCTGCCTTTCCTCCCTCCAAGGAAGACCGCCTGCTTTGCCGCCTTCAAGCTGAAAGTCACATTGTCCTGGGAAGTGCTGCCTGGGAAGTCAGTTTGCAGGGGCAATGGCCGCTGGGTGCACGTGTATGCCTAGGGCTCTCACACTGCCCAGAACATCAAGGCTCCCTCCACACAGCCCTTCCGTCACGTTTGCTCAGCATGAGAGAGCTCGCGAAAGTAGGCCTTTTTTGGCTCGGGAAGTGAGGACCTGTTTGCAGGCCTCTTGTACGGGCGTCTGCAGGGCACCACGCTTGCTGTGCGAGCGAAGCCTAAAAACCCAATCTCTGGGGCTGCCTTTCCTCCCTCCAAGGAAGACAGCCTGCTCGGCCGCCTTGAAGCTGACAGTCACATTGGGCTGGGAAGTGCTACCTGGGAAGTCAGTTTGCAGGGCCCATCGCCGCTGGCTGCACGTTTACAGCTAGGCTTCCCACACTGCCCGAGAACATCAAGGCTCCCTCCACACAGCTCTTCCATCACGTTAGCTCTGCAGGAGAGAGCTCGCGAAACTAGGCCTTTCCTGGCTCGGGAAGTGAGGACCTGTTTGCAGGACTCTTGTACGGAGGCCTGCAGAGCCCCGCACTTGCTGTGCGAGGGAGGCATAAAAACACAGTCTCTGGGGCTGCCTTTCCTCCCTCCAAGGAAGAGAGCCTACCCGGTCACCTTCTGGCTGAAAGTCACATCGGGCTTGGAAGTGCTATTTGGGAAGACTGTTTTCAGGGGCAATGGCCACTGGGTGCACGTGTATGCCTAGGGCTCCCACACTGCCCAGAACATCAAGGTTCCCTCCACACAGCTCTTCCGTCACGTTAGCTCTGCAGGAGAGAGATCGCGAAACTAGGCCTTTCTTGGCTCGGGAAGTGAGGACCTGTTTGCCGGCCTCTTGTACTGGTGTCTGCTGAGCCCCACGCTTGCTGTGCGAGGGAGGCCTAAAAACCCAATCTCTGGGGCTGCCTTTTCTGCGTCCAAGGAAGAGAGCCTGCTCGGCCGCCTTCAAGCTGACAGTCACATTGGTCTGAGAAGTGCTAGTTGGGAAGTCAGTTTTCAGGGCCAATGGCCGCTGGGTGCCCCTGTATGCCTAGGGCTCCCATACTGCCAAGAACCTCAAGGTTCCCTCCACACAGCTCTTCCCTTACGTTAGCTCTGCAGTAAGGAGCTCACGAAACTAGGCCTTTCTTGGCTCGGGAAGTGAGGACCTGTTTGCAGTCCACTTGTACTGGAGTCTACAGAGCCCAACCCTTGCTGTGCGAAGGAGGCCTAAAAACACCGTCTGTGGGTCTGCCTTTCCTCCCTCCAAGGAAGACCGCCTGCTTGGCCGCCTTCAAGCTGAAAGGCACATCGGACTGGGAAGTGCTAGTTGGGAAGTCTGTTTTCAAGGCCAATGGCCGCTGGGTGCACGTGTATGCCTAGGGCTCCCACACTGCCCAGAACATCAAGGTTCCCTCCACACAGCTCTTCCCTCACGTTAGCTCTGCAGTAAAGAGCTCACGAAACTAGGCCTTTCTTGGCTCGGGAGGTGAGGACCTGTTTGCAGTCCACTTGTACTGGAGTCTGCAGAGCCCAACACTTGCTGTGCGAAGGAGGCCTAAAAACACCGTCTGTGGGTCTGCCTTTCCTCCCTCCAAGGAAGACCGCCTGCTTGGCCGCCTTCAAGCTGAAAGGCACATCGGACTGGGAAGTGCTAGTTGGGAAGTCTGTTTTCAAGGCCAATGGCCGCTGGGTGCACGTGTATGCCTAGGGCTCTCACACTGCCCAGAACATCAAGGCTCCCTCCACACAGCCCTTCCTTCACGTTTGCTCAGCATGAGAGAGCTCGCGAAAGTAGGCCTTTTTTGGCTCGGGAAGTGAGGACCTGTTTGCAGGCCTCTTGTACTGTCATCTGCAGAGCCCCACACTTGCTGTGCGAGGCAGGCATAAAAACACAGTCTCTGGGGCTGCCTTTCCTCCCTCCAAGGAAGAGAGCCTGCTCGGCCACCTTCAAACTGACAGTCACCTTGGGCTGGGAAGTGCTAGTTGCGAAGTCAGTTTTCACCGGCAATGGCCGCTGGGTGCATGTGTATGCCTATGGCTCCCACACTGCCTAGAACATCAAGGTTCCCTCCACACAGCTCTTCCTTCACGTTAGCTCTGCAGTAAAGAGCTCACGAAACTAGGCCTTTCTTGGCTCGGGAGGTGAGGACCTGTTTGCAGTCCACTTGTACTGGAGTCTGCAGAGCCCAACCCTTGCTGTGCGAAGGAGGCCTAAAAACACCGTCTGTGGGTCTGCCTTTCCTCCGTCCAAGGAAGACTGCCTGCTTGGCCGCCTTCAAGCTGAAAGGCACATCGGACTGGGAAGTGCTAGTTGGGAAGTCAGTTTTCAAGGCCAATGGCCGCTGGGTGCACGTGTATGCCTAGGGCTCCCACACTGCCCAGAACATCAAGGTTCCCTCCACACAGCTCTTCCCTCACGTTAGCTCTGCAGTAAAGAGCTCACGAAACTAGGCCTTTCTTGGCTCGGGAGGTGAGGACCTGTTTGCAGTCCACTTGTACTGGAGTCTGCAGAGCCCAACCCTTGCTGTGCGAAGGAGGCCTAAAAACACCGTCTGTGGGTCTGCCTTTCCTCCCTCCGAGGAAGACCGCCTGCTCGGCCGCCTTCAAGCTGCAAGTCACATTGTGCTGGGAAGTGCTACGTGGGAAGTCAATTTTCAGGGGCCATGGCTGCTGGCTGCACGATTACAGCTAGGCCTCCCACACTGCCCGGGAACATCAAGGCTCCCTCCACAAAGCTCTTCCGTCACGTTAGCTCTGCAGGAGAGAGCTCGCGAGACTAGGCCTTTCCTGGCTCGGGAAGTGAGGACCTGCTCGCAGCAGTATGGGTCGGGCCTCTCAAGAGCCCCACGTTGCCTGCGTACTGGGGGCATGAAAACGCTCTCTCAGGGGCTGCCTTTCCTCCCTCCAAGGAAGAGAGCCTACCCGGCCGCCTTCTGGCTGAAAGTCACATCGGGCTAGGAAGTGCTACCTGGGAAGTCAGTTTGCAGGGGCAATGGCCGCTGGGTGCACGTGTATGCCTAGGGCTCCCACACTGCCCAGAACATACATCAAGGTTCCCTCCACACAGCTCTTTCCTCACGTTAGCTCTGCAGTAAAGAGCTCACGAAACTAGGCCTTTCTTGGCTCGGGAAGTGAGGACCTGTTTGCAGGCCTCTTCTACTGGCGTCTGCAGAGCCCAACAATGGCTGTGCGAGGGAGGCCTAAAAACACAGTCTGTGGGTCTGCCTTTCCTCCCTCCAAGGAAGACCGCCTGCTTTGCCGCCTTCAAGCTGAAAGTCACATTGTCCTGGGAAGTGCTGCCTGGGAAGTCAGTTTGCAGGGGCAATGGCCGCTGGGTGCACGTGTATGCCTAGGGCTCTCACACTGCCCAGAACATCAAGGCTCCCTCCACACAGCCCTTCCGTCACGTTTGCTCAGCATGAGAGAGCTCGCGAAAGTAGGCCTTTTGTGGCTCGGGAAGTGAGGACCTGTTTGCAGGCCTCTTGTACTGTCATCTGCAGAGCCCTACACTTGCTGTGGGAGGCAGGCATAAAAACACAGTCTCTGGGGCTGCCTTTCCTCCCTCCAAGGAAGAGAGCCTGCTCGGCCGCCTTCAAGCTGACAGTCACCTTGGGCTGGGAAGTGCTAGTTGCGAAGTCAGTTTTCACCGGCAATGGCCGCTGGTTGCATGTGTATGCCTATGGCTCCCACACTGCCCAGAACATCAAGGTTCCCTCCACACAGCTGTTCCTTCACGTTAGCTCTGCAGTAAAGAGCTCACGAAACTAGGCCTTTCTTGGCTCGGGAGGTGAGGACCTGTTTGCAGTCCACTTGTACTGGAGTCTGCAGAGCCCAACCCTTGCTGTGCGAAGGAGGCCTAAAAACACCGTCTGTGGGTCTGCCTTTCCTCCCTCCAAGGAAGACCGCCTGCTTGGCCGCCTTCAAGCTGAAAGGCACATCGGACTGGGAAGTGCTAGTTGGGAAGTCAGTTTTCAAGGCCAATGGCCGCTGGGTGCACGTGTATGCCTAGGGCTCCCACACTGCCCAGAACATCAAGGTTCCCTCCACACAGCTCTTCCCTCACGTTAGCTCTGCAGTAAAGAGCTCACGAAACTAGGCCTTTCTTGGCTCGGGAGGTGAGGACCTGTTTGCAGTCCACTTGTACTGGAGTCTGCAGAGCCCAACACTTGCTGTGCGAAGGAGGCCTAAAAACACCGTCTGTGGGTCTGCCTTTCCTCCCTCCGAGGAAGACCGCCTGCCCGGCCGCCTTCAAGCTGCAAGTCACATTGTGCTGGGAAGTGCTACCTGGGAAGTCAATTTTCAGGGGCCATGGCTGCTGGCTGCACGATTACAGCTAGGCCTCCCACACTGCCCGGGAACATCAAGGCTCCCTCCACAAAGCTCTTCCGTCACGTTAGCTCTGCAGGAGAGAGCTCGCGAGACTAGGCCTTTCCTGGCTCGGGAAGTGAGGACCTGCTCGCAGCAGTATGGGTCGGGCCTCTCAAGAGCCCCACGTTGCCTGCGTACTGGGGGCATGAAAACGCTCTCTCAGGGGCTGCCTTTCCTCCCTCCAAGGAAGAGAGCCTACCCGGCCGCCTTCTGGCTGAAAGTCACATCGGGCTAGGAAGTGCTACCTGGGAAGTCAGTTTGCAGGGGCAATGGCCGCTGGGTGCACGTGTATGCCTAGGGCTCCCACACTGCCCAGAACATACATCAAGGTTCCCTCCACACAGCTCTTTCCTCACGTTAGCTCTGCAGTAAAGAGCCTACGAAACTAGGCCTTTCTTGGCTCGGGAAGTGAGGACCTGTTGGCAGGCCTCTTCTACTGGCGTCTGCAGAGCCCAACAATGGCTGTGCGAGGGAGGCCTAAAAACACAGTCTGTGGGTCTGCCTTTCCTCCCTCCAAGGAAGACCGCCTGCTTTGCCGCCTTCAAGCTGAAAGTCACATTGTCCTGGGAAGTGCTGCCTGGGAAGTCAGTTTGCAGGGGCAATGGCCGCTGGGTGCACGTGTATGCCTAGGGCTCTCACACTGCCCAGAACATCAAGGCTCCCTCCACACAGCCCTTCCGTCACGTTTGCTCAGCATGAGAGAGCTCGCGAAAGTAGGCCTTTTTTGGCTCGGGAAGTGAGGACCTGTTTGCAGGCCTCTTGTACGGGCGTCTGCAGGGCACCACGCTTGCTGTGCGAGCGAAGCCTAAAAACCCAATCTCTGGGGCTGCCTTTCCTCCCTCCAAGGAAGACAGCCTGCTCGGCCGCCTTGAAGCTGACAGTCACATTGGGCTGGGAAGTGCTACCTGGGAAGTCAGTTTGCAGGGCCCATCGCCGCTGGCTGCACGTTTACAGCTAGGCTTCCCACACTGCCCGAGAACATCAAGGCTCCCTCCACACAGCTCTTCCATCACGTTAGCTCTGCAGGAGAGAGCTCGCGAAACTAGGCCTTTCCTGGCTCGGGAAGTGAGGACCTGTTTGCAGGACTCTTGTACGGAGGTCTGCAGAGCCCCGCACTTGCTGTGCGAGGGAGGCATAAAAACACAGTCTCTGGGGCTGCCTTTCCTCCCTCCAAGGAAGAGAGCCTACCCGGTCACCTTCTGGCTGAAAGTCACATCGGGCTTGGAAGTGCTATTTGGGAAGACTGTTTTCAGGGGCAATGGCCGCTGGGTGCACGTGTATGCCTAGGGCTCCCACACTGCCCAGAACATCAAGGTTCCCTCCACACAGCTCTTCCGTCACGTTAGCTCTGCAGGAGAGAGATCGCGAAACTAGGCCTTTCTTGGCTCGGGAAGTGAGGACCTGTTTGCCGGCCTCTTGTACTGGTGTCTGCTGAGCCCCACGCTTGCTGTGCGAGGGAGGCCTAAAAACCCAATCTCTGGGGCTGCCTTTTCTGCGTCCAAGGAAGAGAGCCTGCTCGGCCGCCTTCAAGCTGCCAGTCACATTGGTCTGAGAAGTGCTAGTTGGGAAGTCAGTTTTCAGGGCCAGTGGCCGCTGGGTGCCCCTGTATGCCTAGGGCTCCCATACTGCCAAGAACCTCAAGGTTCCCTCCACACAGCTCTTCCCTTACGTTAGCTCTGCAGTAAGGAGCTCACGAAACTAGGCCTTTCTTGGCTCGGGAAGTGAGGACCTGTTTGCAGTCCACTTGTACTGGAGTCTGCAGAGCCCAACCCTTGCTGTGAGAAGGAGGCCTAAAAACACCGTCTGTGGGTCTGCCTTTCCTCCCTCCGAGGAAGACCGCCTGCTCGGCCGCCTTCAAGCTGCAAGTCACATTGTGCTGGGAAGTGCTACGTGGGAAGTCAATTTTCAGGGGCCATGGCTGCTGGCTGCACGATTACAGCTAGGCCTCCCACACTGCCCGGGAACATCAAGGCTCCCTCCACAAAGCTCTTCCGTCACGTTAGCTCTGCAGGAGAGAGCTCGCGAGACTAGGCCTTTCCTGGCTCGGGAAGTGAGGACCTGCTCGCAGCAGTATGGGTCGGGCCTCTCAAGAGCCCCACGTTGCCTGCGTACTGGGGGCATGAAAACGCTCTCTCAGGGGCTGCCTTTCCTCCCTCCAAGGAAGAGAGCCTACCCGGCCGCCTTCTGGCTGAAAGTCACATCGGGCTAGGAAGTGCTACCGGGAAGTCAGTTTGCAGGGGCAATGGCCGCTGGGTGCACGTGTATGCCTAGGGCTCCCACACTGCCCAGAACATACATCAAGGTTCCCTCCACACAGCTCTTTCCTCACGTTAGCTCTGCAGTAAAGAGCTCACGAAACTAGGCCTTTCTTGGCTCGGGAAGTGAGGACCTGTTTGCAGGCCTCTTCTACTGGCGTCTGCAGAGCCCAACAATGGCTGTGCGAGGGAGGCCTAAAAACACAGTCTGTGGGTCTGCCTTTCCTCCCTCCAAGGAAGACCGCCTGCTTTGCCGCCTTCAAGCTGAAAGTCACATTGTCCTGGGAAGTGCTGCATGGGAAGTCAGTTTGCAGGGGCAATGGCCGCTGGGTGCACGTGTATGCCTAGGGCTCTCACACTGCCCAGAACATCAAGGCTCCCTCCACACAGCCCTTCCGTCACGTTTGCTCAGCATGAGAGAGCTCGCGAAAGTAGGCCTTTTTTGGCTCGGGAAGTGAGGACCTGTTTGCAGGCCTCTTGTACTGTCATCTGCAGAGCCCCACACTTGCTGTGAGAGGCAGGCATAAAAACACAGTCTCTGGGGCTGCCTTTCCTCCCTCCAAGTAAGAGAGCCTGCTCGGCCACCTTCAAGCTGACAGTCACCTTGGGCTGGGAAGTGCTAGTTGCGAAGTCAGTTTTCACCGGCAATGGCCGCTGGGTGCATGTGTATGCCTATGGCTCCCACACTGCCCAGAACATCAAGGTTCCCTCCACACAGCTCTTCCTTCACGTTAGCTCTGCAGTAAAGAGCTCACGAAACTAGGCCTTTCTTGGCTCGGGAGGTGAGGACCTGTTTGCAGTCCACTTGTACTGGAGTCTGCAGAGCCCAACCCTTGCTGTGCGAAGGAGGCCTAAAAACACCGTCTGTGGGTCTGCCTTTCCTCCGTCCAAGGAAGACCGCCTGCTTGGCCGCCTTCAAGCTGAAAGGCACATCGGACTGGGAAGTGCTAGTTGGGAAGTCAGTTTTCAAGGCCAATGGCCGCTGGGTGCACGTGTATGCCTAGGGCTCCCACACTGCTCAGAACATCAAGGTTCCCTCCACACAGCTCTTCCCTCACGTTAGCTCTGCAGTAAAGAGCTCACGAAACTAGGCCTTTCTTGGCTCGGGAGGTGAGGACCTGTTTGCAGTCCACTTGTACTGGAGTCTGCAGAGCCCAACACTTGCTGTGCGAAGGAGGCCTAAAAACACCGTCTGTGGGTCTGCCTTTCCTCCCTCCGAGGAAGACCGCCTGCTCGGCCGCCTTCAAGCTGCAAGTCACATTGTGCTGGGAAGTGCTACCTGGGAAGTCAATTTTCAGGGGCCATGGCTGCTGGCTGCACGATTACAGCTAGGCCTCCCACACTGCCCGGGAACATCAAGGCTCCCTCCACAAAGCTCTTCCGTCACGTTAGCTCTGCAGGAGAGAGCTCGCGAGACTAGGCCTTTCCTGGCTCGGGAAGTGAGGACCTGCTCGCAGCAGTATGGGTCGGGCCTCTCAAGAGCCCCACGTTGCCTGCGTACTGGGGGCATGAAAACGCTCTCTCAGGGGCTGCCTTTCCTCCCTCCAAGGAAGAGAGCCTACCCGGCCGCCTTCTGGCTGAAAGTCACATCGGGCTAGGAAGTGCTACCTGGGAAGTCAGTTTGCAGGGGCAATGGCCGCTGGGTGCACGTGTATGCCTAGGGCTCCCACACTGCCCAGAACATACATCAAGGTTCCCTCCACACAGCTCTTTCCTCACGTTAGCTCTGCAGTAAAGAGCCTACGAAACTAGGCCTTTCTTGGCTCGGGAAGTGAGGACCTGTTTGCAGGCCTCTTCTACTGGCGTCTGCAGAGCCCAGCAATGGCTGTGCGAGGGAGGCCTAAAAACACAGTCTGTGGGTCTGCCTTTCCTCCCTCCAAGGAAGACCGCCTGCTTTGCCGCCTTCAAGCTGAAAGTCACATTGTCCTGGGAAGTGCTGCCTGGGAAGTCAGTTTGCAGGGGCAATGGCCGCTGGGTGCACGTGTATGCCTAGGGCTCTCACACTGCCCAGAACATCAAGGCTCCCTCCACACAGCCCTTCCGTCACGTTTGCTCAGCATGAGAGAGCTCGCGAAAGTAGGCCTTTTGTGGCTCGGGAAGTGAGGACCTGTTTGCAGGCCTCTTGTACTGTCATCTGCAGAGCCCCACACTTGCTGTGGGAGGCAGGCATAAAAACACAGTCTCTGGGGCTGCCTTTCCTCCCTCCAAGGAAGACAGCCTGCTCGGCCGCCTTGAAGCTGACAGTCACATTGGGCTGGGAAGTGCTACCTGGGAAGTCAGTTTGCAGGGCCCATCGCCGCTGGCTGCACGTTTACAGCTAGGCTTCCCACACTGCCCGAGAACATCAAGGCTCCCTCCACACAGCTCTTCCATCACGTTAGCTCTGCAGGAGAGAGCTCGCGAAACTAGGCCTTTCCTGGCTCGGGAAGTGAGGACCTGTTTGCAGGACTCTTGTACGGAGGTCTGCAGAGCCCCGCACTTGCTGTGCGAGGGAGGCATAAAAACACAGTCTCTGGGGCTGCCTTTCCTCCCTCCAAGGAAGAGAGCCTACCCGGTCACCTTCTGGCTGAAAGTCACATCGGGCTTGGAAGTGCTATTTGGGAAGACTGTTTTCAGGGGCAATGGCCGCTGGGTGCACGTGTATGCCTAGGGCTCCCACACTGCCCAGAACATCAAGGTTCCCTCCACACAGCTCTTCCGTCACGTTAGCTCTGCAGGAGAGAGATCGCGAAACTAGGCCTTTCTTGGCTCGGGAAGTGAGGACCTGTTTGCCGGCCTCTTGTACTGGTGTCTGCTGAGCCCCACGCTTGCTGTGCGAGGGAGGCCTAAAAACCCAATCTCTGGGGCTGCCTTTTCTGCGTCCAAGGAAGAGAGCCTGCTCGGCCGCCTTCAAGCTGACAGTCACATTGGTCTGAGAAGTGCTAGTTGGGAAGTCAGTTTTCAGGGCCAGTGGCCGCTGGGTGCCCCTGTATGCCTAGGGCTCCCATACTGCCAAGAACCTCAAGGTTCCCTCCACACAGCTCTTCCCTTACGTTAGCTCTGCAGTAAGGAGCTCACGAAACTAGGCCTTTCTTGGCTCGGGAAGTGAGGACCTGTTTGCAGTCCACTTGTACTGGAGTCTGCAGAGCCCAACCCTTGCTGTGAGAAGGAGGCCTAAAAACACCGTCTGTGGGTCTGCCTTTCCTCCCTCCGAGGAAGACCGCCTGCTCGGCCGCCTTCAAGCTGCAAGTCACATTGTGCTGGGAAGTGCTACGTGGGAAGTCAATTTTCAGGGGCCATGGCTGCTGGCTGCACGATTACAGCTAGGCCTCCCACACTGCCCGGGAACATCAAGGCTCCCTCCACAAAGCTCTTCCGTCACGTTAGCTCTGCAGGAGAGAGCTCGCGAGACTAGGCCTTTCCTGGCTCGGGAAGTGAGGACCTGCTCGCAGCAGTATGGGTCGGGCCTCTCAAGAGCCCCACGTTGCCTGCGTACTGGGGGCATGAAAACGCTCTCTCAGGGGCTGCCTTTCCTCCCTCCAAGGAAGAGAGCCTACCCGGCCGCCTTCTGGCTGAAAGTCACATCGGGCTAGGAAGTGCTATCTGGGAAGTCAGTTTGCAGGGGCAATGGCCGCTGGGTGCACGTGTATGCCTAGGGCTCCCACACTGCCCAGAACATACATCAAGGTTCCCTCCACACAGCTCTTTCCTCACGTTAGCTCTGCAGTAAAGAGCCTACGAAACTAGGCCTTTCTTGGCTCGGGAAGTGAGGACCTGTTTGCAGGCCTCTTCTACTGGCGTCTGCAGAGCCCAACAATGGCTGTGCGAGGGAGGCCTAAAAACACAGTCTGTGGGTCTGCCTTTCCTCCCTCCAAGGAAGACCGCCTGCTTTGCCGCCTTCAAGCTGAAAGTCACATTGTCCTGGGAAGTGCTGCCTGGGAAGTCAGTTTGCAGGGGCAATGGCCGCTGGGTGCACGTGTATGCCTAGGGCTCTCACACTGCCCAGAACATCAAGGCTCCCTCCACACAGCCCTTCCGTCACGTTTGCTCAGCATGAGAGAGCTCGCGAAAGTAGGCCTTTTTTGGCTCGGGAAGTGAGGACCTGTTTGCAGGCCTCTTGTACGGGCGTCTGCAGGGCACCACGCTTGCTGTGCGAGCGAAGCCTAAAAACCCAATCTCTGGGGCTGCCTTTCCTCCCTCCAAGGAAGACAGCCTGCTCGGCCGCCTTGAAGCTGACAGTCACATTGGGCTGGGAAGTGCTACCTGGGAAGTCAGTTTGCAGGGCCCATCGCCGCTGGCTGCTCGTTTACAGCTAGGCTTCCCACACTGCCCGAGAACATCAAGGCTCCCTCCACACAGCTCTTCCATCACGTTAGCTCTGCAGGAGAGAGCTCGCGAAACTAGGCCTTTCCTGGCTCGGGAAGTGAGGACCTGTTTGCAGGACTCCTGTACGGAGGCCTGCAGAGCCCCGCACTAGCTGTGCGAGGGAGGCATAAAAACACAGTCTCTGGGGCTGCCTTTCCTCCCTCCAAGGAAGAGAGCCTACCCGGTCACCTTCTGGCTGAAAGTCACATCGGGCTTGGAAGTGCTATTTGGGAAGACTGTTTTCAGGGGCAATGGCCGCTGGGTGCACGTGTATGCCTAGGGCTCCCACACTGCCCAGAACATACATCAAGGTTCCCTCCACACAGCTCTTTCCTCACGTTAGCTCTGCAGTAAAGAGCTCACGAAACTAGGCCTTTCTTGGCTCGGGAAGTGAGGACCTGTTTGCAGGCCTCTTCTACTGGCGTCTGCAGAGCCCAACAATGGCTGTGCGAGGGAGGCCTAAAAACACAGTCTGTGGGTCTGCCTTTCCTCCCTCCAAGGAAGACCGCCTGCTTTGCCGCCTTCAAGCTGAAAGTCACATTGTCCTGGGAAGTGCTGCCTGGGAAGTCAGTTTGCAGGGGCAATGGCCGCTGGGTGCACGTGTATGCCTAGGGCTCTCACACTGCCCAGAACATCAAGGCTCCCTCCACACAGCCCTTCCGTCACGTTTGCTCAGCATGAGAGAGCTCGCGAAAGTAGGCCTTTTTTGGCTCGGGAAGTGAGGACCTGTTTGCAGGCCTCTTGTACGGGCGTCTGCAGGGCACCACGCTTGCTGTGCGAGCGAAGCCTAAAAACCCAATCTCTGGGGCTGCCTTTCCTCCCTCCAAGGAAGACAGCCTGCTCGGCCGCCTTGAAGCTGACAGTCACATTGGGCTGGGAAGTGCTACCTGGGAAGTCAGTTTGCAGGGCCCATCGCCGCTGGCTGCACGTTTACAGCTAGGCTTCCCACACTGCCCGAGAACATCAAGGCTCCCTCCACACAGCTCTTCCATCACGTTAGCTCTGCAGGAGAGAGCTCGCGAAACTAGGCCTTTCCTGGCTCGGGAAGTGAGGACCTGTTTGCAGGACTCTTGTACGGAGGTCTGCAGAGCCCCGCACTTGCTGTGCGAGGGAGGCATAAAAACACAGTCTCTGGGGCTGCCTTTCCTCCCTCCAAGGAAGAGAGCCTACCCGGTCACCTTCTGGCTGAAAGTCACATCGGGCTTGGAAGTGCTATTTGGGAAGACTGTTTTCAGGGGCAATGGCCGCTGGGTGCACGTGTATGCCTAGGGCTCCCACACTGCCCAGAACATCAAGGTTCCCTCCACACAGCTCTTCCGTCACGTTAGCTCTGCAGGAGAGAGATCGCGAAACTAGGACTTTCTTGGCTCGGGAAGTGAGGACCTGTTTGCCGGCCTCTTGTACTGGTGTCTGCTGAGCCCCACGCTTGCTGTGCGAGGGAGGCCTAAAAACCCAATCTCTGGGGCTGCCTTTTCTGCGTCCAAGGAAGAGAGCCTGCTCGGCCGCCTTCAAGCTGACAGTCACATTGGTCTGAGAAGTGCTAGTTGGGAAGTCAGTTTTCAGGGCCAATGGCCGCTGGGTGCCCCTGTATGCCTAGGGCTCCCATACTGCCAAGAACCTCAAGTTTCCCTCCACACAGCTCTTCCCTTACGTTAGCTCTGCAGTAAGGAGCTCACGAAACTAGGCCTTTCTTGGCTCGGGAAGTGAGGACCTGTTTGCAGTCCACTTGTACTGGAGTCTGCAGAGCCCAAACCTTGCTGTGAGAAGGAGGCCTAAAAACACCGTCTGTGGGTCTGCCTTTCCTCCCTCCAAGGAAGACCGCCTGCTTGGCCGCCTTCAAGCTGAAAGGCACATCGGACTGGGAAGTGCTAGTTGGGAAGTCTGTTTTCAAGGCCAATGGCCGCTGGGTGCACGTGTATGCCTAGGGCTCTAACACTGCCCAGAACATCAGGGCTCCCTCCACACAGCCCTTCCGTCACGTTTGCTCAGCATGAGAGAGCTCGCGAAAGTAGGCCTTTTTTGGCTCGTGAAGTGAGGACCTGTTTGCAGGCCTCTTGTACTGTCATCTGCAGAGCCCCACACTTGCTGTGCGAGGCAGGCATAAAAACACAGTCTCTGGGGCTGTCTTTCCTCCCTCCTAGGAAGAGAGCCTGCTCGGCCACCTTCAAACTGACAGTCACCTTGGGCTGGGAAGTGCTAGTTGCGAAGTCAGTTTTCACCGGCAATGGCCGCTGGGTGCATGTGTATGCCTATGGCTCCCACACTGCCCAGAACATCAAGGTTCCCTCCACACAGCTCTTCTTCACGTTAGCTCTGCAGTAAAGAGCTCACGAAACTAGGCCTTTCTTGGCTCGGGAGGTGAGGACCTGTTTGCAGTCCACTTGTACTGGAGTCTGCAGAGCCCAACCCTTGCTGTGCGAAGGAGGCCTAAAAACACCGTCTGTGGGTCTGCCTTTCCTCCCTCCAAGGAAGACCGCCTGCTTGGCCGCCTTCAAGCTGAAAGGCACATCGGACTGGGAAGTGCTAGTTGGGAAGTCAGTTTTCAAGGCCAATGGCCGCTGGGTGCACGTGTATGCCTAGGGCTCCCACACTGCCCAGAACATCAAGGTTCCCTCCACACAGCTCTTCCCTCACGTTAGCTCTGCAGTAAAGAGCTCACGAAACTAGGCCTTTCTTGGCTCGGGAGGTGAGGACCTGTTTGCAGTCCACTTGTACTGGAGTCTGCAGAGCCCAACACTTGCTGTGCGAAGGAGGCCTAAAAACACCGTCTGTGGGTCTGCCTTTCCTCCCTCCGAGGAAGACCGCCTGCTCGGCCGCCTTCAAGCTGCAAGTCACATTGTGCTGGGAAGTGCTACCTGGGAAGTCAATTTTCAGGGGCCATGGCTGCTGGCTGCACGATTACAGCTAGGCCTCCCACACTGCCCGGGAACATCAAGGCTCCCTCCACAAAGCTCTTCCGTCACGTTAGCTCTGCAGGAGAGAGCTCGCGAGACTAGGCCTTTCCTGGCTCGGGAAGTGAGGACCTGCTCGCAGCAGTATGGGTCGGGCCTCTCAAGAGCCCCACGTTGCCTGCGTACTGGGGGCATGAAAACGCTCTCTCAGGGGCTGCCTTTCCTCCCTCCAAGGAAGAGAGCCTACCCGGCCGCCTTCTGGCTGAAAGTCACATCGGGCTAGGAAGTGCTACCTGGGAAGTCAGTTTGCAGGGGCAATGGCCGCTGGGTGCACGTGTATGCCTAGGGCTCCCACACTGCCCGAGAACATCAAGGCTCCCTCCACACAGCTCTTCCATCACGTTAGCTCTGCAGGAGAGAGCTCGCGAAACTAGGCCTTTCCTGGCTCGGGAAGTGAGGACCTGTTTGCAGGACTCTTGTACGGAGGTCTGCAGAGCCCCGCACTTGCTGTGCGAGGGAGGCATAAAAACACAGTCTCTGGGGCTGCCTTTCCTCCCTCCAAGGAAGAGAGCCTACCCGGTCACCTTCTGGCTGAAAGTCACATCGGGCTTGGAAGTGCTATTTGGGAAGACTGTTTTCAGGGGCAATGGCCGCTGGGTGCACGTGTATGCCTAGGGCTCCCACACTGCCCAGAACATCAAGGTTCCCTCCACACAGCTCTTCCGTCACGTTAGCTCTGCAGGAGAGAGATCGCGAAACTAGGCCTTTCTTGGCTCGGGAAGTGAGGACCTGTTTGCCGGCCTCTTGTACTGGTGTCTGCTGAGCCCCACGCTTGCTGTGCGAGGGAGGCCTAAAAACCCAATCTCTGGGGCTGCCTTTTCTGCGTCCAAGGAAGAGAGCCTGCTCGGCCGCCTTCAAGCTGACAGTCACATTGGTCTGAGAAGTGCTAGTTGGGAAGTCAGTTTTCAGGGCCAATGGCCGCTGGGTGCCCCTGTATGCCTAGGGCTCCCATACTGCCAAGAACCTCAAGGTTCCCTCCACACAGCTCTTCCCTTACGTTAGCTCTGCAGTAAGGAGCTCACGAAACTAGGCCTTTCTTGGCTCGGGAAGTGAGGACCTGTTTGCAGTCCACTTGTACTGGAGTCTGCAGAGCCCAACCCTTGCTGTGCGAAGGAGGCCTAAAAACACCGTCTGTGGGTCTGCCTTTCCTCCCTCCGAGGAAGACCGCCTGCTCGGCCGCCTTCAAGCTGCAAGTCACATTGTGCTGGGAAGTGCTACCTGGGAAGTCAATTTTCAGGGGCCATGGCTGCTGGCTGCACGATTACAGCTAGGCCTCCCACACTGCCCGGGAACATCAAGGCTCCCTCCACAAAGCTCTTCCGTCACGTTAGCTCTGCAGGAGAGAGCTCGCGAGACTAGGCCTTTCCTGGCTCGGGAAGTGAGGACCTGCTCGCAGCAGTATGGGTCGGGCCTCTCAAGAGCCCCACGTTGCCTGCGTACTGGGGGCATGAAAACGCTCTCTCAGGGGCTGCCTTTCCTCCCTCCAAGGAAGAGAGCCTACCCGGCCGCCTTCTGGCTGAAAGTCACATCGGGCTAGGAAGTGCTACCTGGGAAGTCAGTTTGCAGGGGCAATGGCCGCTGGGTGCACGTGTATGCCTAGGGCTCCCACACTGCCCAGAACATACATCAAGCTTCCCTCCACACAGCTCTTTCCTCACGTTAGCTCTGCAGTAAAGAGCCTACGAAACTAGGCCTTTCTTGGCTCGGGAAGTGAGGACCTGTTTGCAGGCCTCTTCTACTGGCGTCTGCAGAGCCCAACAATGGCTGTGCGAGGGAGGCCTAAAAACACAGTCTGTGGGTCTGCCTTTCCTCCCTCCAAGGAAGACCGCCTGCTTTGCCGCCTTCAAGCTGAAAGTCACATTGTCCTGGGAAGTGCTGCCTGGGAAGTCAGTTTGCAGGGGCAATGGCCGCTGGGTGCACGTGTATGCCTAGGGCTCTCACACTGCCCAGAACATCAAGGCTCCCTCCACACAGCCCTTCCGTCACGTTTGCTCAGCATGAGAGAGCTCGCGAAAGTAGGCCTTTTTTGGCTCGGGAAGTGAGGACCTGTTTGCAGGCCTCTTGTACGGGCGTCTGCAGGGCACCACGCTTGCTGTGCGAGCGAAGCCTAAAAACCCAATCTCTGGGGCTGCCTTTCCTCCCTCCAAGGAAGACAGCCTGCTCGGCCGCCTTGAAGCTGACAGTCACATTGGGCTGGGAAGTGCTACCTGGGAAGTCAGTTTGCAGGGCCCATCGCCGCTGGCTGCACGTTTACAGCTAGGCTTCCCACACTGCCCGAGAACATCAAGGCTCCCTCCACACAGCTCTTCCATCACGTTAGCTCTGCAGGAGAGAGCTCGCGAAACTAGGCCTTTCCTGGCTCGGGAAGTGAGGACCTGTTTGCAGGACTCTTGTACGGACGTCTGCAGAGCCCCGCACTTGCTGTGCGAGGGAGGCATAAAAACACAGTCTCTGGGGCTGCCTTTCCTCCCTCCAAGGAAGAGAGCCTACCCGGTCACCTTCTGGCTGAAAGTCACATCGGGCTTGGAAGTGCTATTTGGGAAGACTGTTTTCAGGGGCAATGGCCGCTGGGTGCACGTGTATGCCTAGGGCTCCCACACTGCCCAGAACATCAAGGTTCCCTCCACACAGCTCTTCCGTCACGTTAGCTCTGCAGGAGAGAGATCGCGAAACTAGGCCTTTCTTGGCTCGGGAAGTGAGGACCTGTTTGCCGGCCTCTTGTACTGGTGTCTGCTGAGCCCCACGCTTGCTGTGCGAGGGAGGCCTAAAAACCCAATCTCTGGGGCTGCCTTTTCTGCGTCCAAGGAAGAGAGCCTGCTCGGCCGCCTTCAAGCTGACAGTCACATTGGTCTGAGAAGTGCTAGTTGGGAAGTCAGTTTTCAGGGCCAATGGCCGCTGGGTGCCCCTGTATGCCTAGGGCTCCCATACTGCCAAGAACCTCAAGGTTCCCTCCACACAGCTCTTCCCTTACGTTAGCTCTGCAGTAAGGAGCTCACAAAACTAGGCCTTTCTTGGCTCGGGAAGTGAGGACCTGTTTGCAGTCCACTTGTACTGGAGTCTGCAGAGCCCAACCCTTGCTGTACGAAGGAGGCCTAAAAACACCGTCTGTGGGTCTGCCTTTCCTCCCTCCAAGGAAGACCGCCTGCTTGGCCGCCTTCAAGCTGAAAGGCACATCGGACTGGGAAGTGCTAGTTGGGAAGTCTGTTTTCAAGGCCAATGGCCGCTGGGTGCACGTGTATGCCTAGGGCTCCCACACTGCCCAGAACATCAAGGCTCCCTCCACACAGCCCTTCCGTCACGTTTGCTCAGCATGAGAGAGCTCGCGAAAGTAGGCCTTTTTTGGCTCGGGAAGTGAGGACCTGTTTGCAGGCCTCTTGTACTGTCATCTGCAGAGCCCCACACTTGCTGTGCGAGGCAGGCATAAAAACACAGTCTCTGGGGCTGCCTTTCCTCCCTCCAAGGAAGAGAGCCTGCTCGGCCGCCTTCAAGCTGACAATCACCTTGGGCTGGGAAGTGCTAGTTGCGAAGTCAGTTTTCACCGGCAATGGCCGCTGGGTGCATGTGTATGCCTATGGCTCCCACACTGCCCAGAACATCAAGGTTCCCTCCACACAGCTCTTCCTTCACGTTAGCTCTGCAGTAAAGAGCTCACGAAACTAGGCCTTTCTTGGCTCGGGAGGTGAGGACCTGTTTGCAGTCCACTTGTACTGGAGTCTGCAGAGCCCAACACTTGCTGTGCGAAGGAGGCCTAAAAACACCGTCTGTGGGTCTGCCTTTCCTCCCTCCAAGGAAGACCGCCTGCTTGGCCGCCTTCAAGCTGAAAGGCACATCGGACTGGGAAGTGCTAGTTGGGAAGTCAGTTTTCAAGGCCAATGGCCGCTGGGTGCACGTGTATGCCTAGGGCTCCCACACTGCCCAGAACATCAAGGTTCCCTCCACACAGCTCTTCCCTCACATTAGCTCTGCAGTAAAGAGCTCACGAAACTAGGCCTTTCTTGGCTCGGGAGGTGAGGACCTGTTTGCAGTCCACTTGTACTGGAGTCTGCAGAGCCCAACACTTGCTGTGCGAAGGAGGCCTAAAAACACCGTCTGTGGGTCTGCCTTTCCTCCCTCCGAGGAAGACCGCCTGCTCGGCCGCCTTCAAGCTGCAAGTCACATTGTGCTGGGAAGTGCTACCTGGGAAGTCAATTTTCAGGGGCCATGGCTGCTGGCTGCACGATTACAGCTAGGCCTCCCACACTGCCCGGGAACATCAAGGCTCCCTCCACAAAGCTCTTCCGTCACGTTAGCTCTGCAGGAGAGAGCTCGCGAGACTAGGCCTTTCCTGGCTCGGGAAGTGAGGACCTGCTCGCAGCAGTATGGGTCGGGCCTCTCAAGAGCCCCACGTTGCCTGCGTACTGGGGGCATGAAAACGCTCTCTCAGGGGCTGCCTTTCCTCCCTCCAAGGAAGAGAGCCTACCCGGCCGCCTTCTGGCTGAAAGTCACATCGGGCTAGGAAGTGCTACCTGGGAAGTCAGTTTGCAGGGGCAATGGCCGCTGTGTGCACGTGTATGCCTAGGGCTCCCACACTGCCCAGAACATACATCAAGGTTCCCTCCACACAGCTCTTTCCTCACGTTAGCTCTGCAGTAAAGAGCTCACGAAACTAGGCCTTTCTTGGCTCGGGAAGTGAGGTCCTGTTTGCAGGCCTCTTCTACTGGCGTCTGCAGAGCCCAACAATGGCTGTGCGAGGGAGGCCTAAAAACACAGTCTGTGGGTCTGCCTTTCCTCCCTCCAAGGAAGACCGCCTGCTTTGCCGCCTTCAAGCTGAAAGTCACATTGTCCTGGGAAGTGCTGCCTGGGAAGTCAGTTTGCAGGGGCAATGGCCGCTGGGTGCACGTGTATGCCTAGGGCTCTCACAATGCCCAGAACATCAAGGCTCCCTCCACACAGCCCTTCCGTCACGTTTGCTCAGCATGAGAGAGCTCGCGAAAGTAGGCCTTTTTTGGCTCGGGAAGTGAGGACCTGTTTGCAGGCCTCTTGTACGGGCGTCTGCAGGGCACCACGCTTGCTGTGCGAGCGAAGCCTAAAAACCCAATCTCTGGGGCTGCCTTTCCTCCCTCCAAGGAAGACAGCCTGCTCGGCCGCCTTGAAGCTGACAGTCACATTGGGCTGGGAAGTGATACCTGGGAAGTCAGTTTGCAGGGCCCATCGCCGCTGGCTGCACGTTTACAGCTAGGCTTCCCACACTGCCCGAGAACATCAAGGCTCCCTCCACACAGCTCTTCCATCACGTTAGCTCTGCAGGAGAGAGCTCGCGAAACTAGGCCTTTCCTGGCTCGGGAAGTGAGGACCTGTTTGCAGGACTCTTGTACGGACGTCTGCAGAGCCCCGCACTTGCTGTGCGAGGGAGGCATAAAAACACAGTCTCTGGGGCTGCCTTTCCTCCCTCCAAGGAAGAGAGCCTACCCGGTCACCTTCTGGCTGAAAGTCACATCGGGCTTGGAAGTGCTATTTGGGAAGACTGTTTTCAGGGGCAATGGCCGCTGGGTGCACGTGTATGCCTAGGGCTCCCACACTGCCCAGAACATCAAGGTTCCCTCCACACAGCTCTTCCGTCACGTTAGCTCTGCAGGAGAGAGATCGCGAAACTAGGCCTTTCTTGGCTCGGGAAGTGAGGACCTGTTTGCCGGCCTCTTGTACTGGTGTCTGCTGAGCCCCACGCTTGCTGTGCGAGGGAGGCCTAAAAACCCAATCTCTGGGGCTGCCTTTTCTGCGTCCAAGGAAGAGAGCCTGCTCGGCCGCCTTCAAGCTGACAGTCACATTGGTCTGAGAAGTGCTAGTTGGGAAGTCAGTTTTCAGGGCCAATGGCCGCTGGGTGCCCCTGTATGCCTAGGGCTCCCATACTGCCAAGAACCTCAAGGTTCCCTCCACACAGCTCTTCCCTTACGTTAGCTCTGCAGTAAGGAGCTCACGAAACTAGGCCTTTCGTGGCTCGGGAAGTGAGGACCTGTTTGCAGTCCACTTGTACTGGAGTCTGCAGAGCCCAACCCTTGCTGTGAGAAGGAGGCCTAAAAACACCGTCTGTGGGTCTGCCTTTCCTCCCTCCAAGGAAGACCGCCTGCTTGGCCGCCTTCAAGCTGAAAGGCACATCGGACTGGGAAGTGCTAGTTGGGAAGTCAGTTTTCAAGGCCAATGGCCGCTGGGTGCACGTGTATGCCTAGGGCTCCCACACTGCCCAGAACATCAAGGTTCCCTCCACACAGCTCTTCCCTCACGTTAGCTCTGCAGTAAAGAGCTCACGAAACTAGGCCTTTCTTGGCTCGGGAGGTGAGGACCTGTTTGCAGTCCACTTGTACTGGAGTCTGCAGAGCCCAACCCTTGCTGTGCGAAGGAGGCCCAAAAACACCGTCTGTGGGTCTGCCTTTCCTCCCTCCAAGGAAGACCGCCTGCTTGGCCGCCTTCAAGCTGAAAGGCACATCGGACTGGGAAGTGCTAGTTGGGAAGTCAGTTTTCAAGGCCAATGGCCGCTGGGTGCACGTGTATGCCTAGGGCTCCCACACTGCCCAGAACATCAAGGTTCCCTCCACACAGCTCTTCCCTCACGTTAGCTCTGCAGTAAAGAGCTCACGAAACTAGGCCTTTCTTGGCTCGGGAGGTGAGGACCTGTTTGCAGTCCACTTGTACTGGAGTCTGCAGAGCCCAACACTTGCTGTGCGAAGGAGGCCTAAAAACACCGTCTGTGGGTCTGCCTTTCCTCCCTCCGAGGAAGACCGCCTGCTCGGCCGCCTTCAAGCTGCAAGTCACATTGTGCTGGGAAGTGCTACCTGGGAAGTCAATTTTCAGGGGCCATGGCTGCTGGCTGCACGATTACAGCTAGGCCTCCCACACTGCCCGGGAACATCAAGGCTCCCTCCACAAAGCTCTTCCGTCACGTTAGCTCTGCAGGAGAGAGCTCGCGAGACTAGGCCTTTCCTGGCTCGGGAAGTGAGGACCTGCTCGCAGCAGTATGGGTCGGGCCTCTCAAGAGCCCCACGTTGCCTGCGTACTGGGGGCATGAAAACGCTCTCTCAGGGGCTGCCTTTCCTCCCTCCAAGGAAGAGAGCCTACCCGGCCGCCTTCTGGCTGAAAGTCACATCGGGCTAGGAAGTGCTACCTGGGAAGTCAGTTTGCAGGGGCAATGGCCGCTGGGTGCACGTGTATGCCTAGGGCTCCCACACTGCCCAGAACATACATCAAGGTTCCCTCCACACAGCTCTTTCCTCACGTTAGCTCTGCAGTAAAGAGCTCACGAAACTAGGCCTTTCCTGGCTCGGGAAGTGAGGACCTGTTTGCAGGCCTCTTCTACTGGCGTCTGCAGAGCCCAACAATGGCTGTGCGAGGGAGGCCTAAAAACACAGTCTGTGGGTCTGCCTTTCCTCCCTCCAAGGAAGACCGCCTGCTTTGCCGCCTTCAAGCTGAAAGTCACATTGTCCTGGGAAGTGCTGCCTGGGAAGTCAGTTTGCAGGGGCAATGGCCGCTGGGTGCACGTGTATGCCTAGGGCTCTCACACTGCCCAGAACATCAAGGCTCCCTCCACACAGCCCTTCCGTCACGTTTGCTCAGCATGAGAGAGCTCGCGAAAGTAGGCCTTTTTTGGCTCGGGAAGTGAGGACCTGTTTGCAGGCCTCTTGTACTGTCATCTGCAGAGCCCCACACTTGCTGTGCGAGGCAGGCATAAAAACACAGTCTCTGGGGCTGCCTTTCCTCCCTCCAAGGAAGAGAGCCTGCTCGGCCGCCTTCAAGCTGACAGTCACCTTGGGCTGGGAAGTGCTAGTTGCGAAGTCAGTTTTCACCGGCAATGGCCGCTGGGTGCATGTGTATGCCTATGGCTCCCACACTGCCCAGAACATCAAGGTTCCCTCCACACAGCTCTTCCTTCACGTTAGCTCTGCAGTAAAGAGCTCACGAAACTAGGCCTTTCTTGGCTCGGGAGGTGAGGACCTGTTTGCAGTCCACTTGTACTGGAGTCTGCAGAGCCCAACCCTTGCTGTGCGAAGGAGGCCTAAAAACACCGTCTGTGGGTCTGCCTTTCCTCCCTCCAAGGAAGACCGCCTGCTTGGCCGCCTTCAAGCTGAAAGGCACATCGGACTGGGAAGTGCTAGTTGGGAAGTCAGTTTTCAAGGCCAATGGCCGCTGGGTGCACGTGTATGCCTAGGGCTCCCACACTGCCCAGAACATCAAGGTTCCCTCCACACAGCTCTTCCCTCACGTTAGCTCTGCAGTAAAGAGCTCACGAAACTAGGCCTTTCTTGGCTCGGGAGGTGAGGACCTGTTTGCAGTCCACTTGTACTGGAGTCTGCAGAGCCCAACACTTGCTGTGCGAAGGAGGCCTAAAAACACCGTCTGTGGGTCTGCCTTTCCTCCCTCCGAGGAAGACCGCCTGCTCGGCCGCCTTCAAGCTGCAAGTCACATTGTGCTGGGAAGTCCTACCTGGGAAGTCAATTTTCAGGGGCCATGGCTGCTGGCTGCACGATTACAGCTAGGCCTCCCACACTGCCCGGGAACATCAAGGCTCCCTCCACAAAGCTCTTCCGTCACGTTAGCTCTGCAGGAGAGAGCTCGCGAGACTAGGCCTTTCCTGGCTCGGGAAGTGAGGACCTGCTCGCAGCAGTATGGGTCGGGCCTCTCAAGAGCCCCACGTTGCCTGCGTACTGGGGGCATGAAAACGCTCTCTCAGGGGCTGCCTTTCCTCCCTCCAAGGAAGAGAGCCTACCCGGCCGCCTTCTGGCTGAAAGTCACATCGGGCTAGGAAGTGCTACCTGGGAAGTCAGTTTGCAGGGGCAATGGCCGCTGGGTGCACGTGTATGCCTAGGGCTCCCACACTGCCCAGAACATACATCAAGGTTCCCTCCACACAGCTCTTTCCTCACGTTAGCTCTGCAGTAAAGAGCCTACGAAACTAGGCCTTTCTTGGCTCGGGAAGTGAGGACCTGTTTGCAGGCCTCTTCTACTGGCGTCTGCAGAGCCCAACAATGGCTGTGCGAGGGAGGCCTAAAAACACAGTCTGTGGGTCTGCCTTTGCTCCCTCCAAGGAAGACCGCCTGCTTTGCCGCCTTCAAGCTGAAAGTCACATTGTCCTGGGAAGTGCTGCCTGGGAAGTCAGTTTGCAGGGGCAATGGCCGCTGGGTGCACGTGTATGCCTAGGGCTCTCACACTGCCCACAACATCAAGGCTCCCTCCACACAGCCCTTCCGTCACGTTTGCTCAGCATGAGAGAGCTCGCGAAAGTAGGCCTTTTTTGGCTCGGGAACTGAGGACCTGTTTGCAGGCCTCTTGTACGGGCGTCTGCAGGGCACCACGCTTGCTGTGCGAGCGAAGCCTAAAAACCCAATCTCTGGGGCTGCCTTTCCTCCCTCCAAGGAAGACAGCCTGCTCGGCCGCCTTGAAGCTGACAGTCACATTGGGCTGGGAAGTGCTACCTGGGAAGTCAGTTTGCAGGGCCCATCGCCGCTGGCTGCACGTTTACAGCTAGGCTTCCCACACTGCCCGAGAACATCAAGGCTCCCTCCACACAGCTCTTCCATCACGTTAGCTCTGCAGGAGAGAGCTCGCGAAACTAGGCCTTTCCTGGCTCGGGAAGTGAGGACCTGTTTGCAGGACTCTTGTACGGACGTCTGCAGAGCCCCGCACTTGCTGTGCGAGGGAGGCATAAAAACACAGTCTCTGGGGCTGCCTTTCCTCCCTCCAAGGAAGAGAGCCTACCCGGTCACCTTCTGGCTGAAAGTCACATCGGGCTTGGAAGTGCTATTTGGGAAGACTGTTTTCAGGGGCAATGGCCGCTGGGTGCACGTGTATGCCTAGGGCTCCCACACTGCCCAGAACATACATCAAGGTTCCCTCCACACAGCTCTTTCCTCACGTTAGCTCTGCAGTAAAGAGCTCACGAAACTAGGCCTTTCTTGGCTCGGGAAGTGAGGACCTGTTTGCAGGCCTCTTCTACTGGCGTCTGCAGAGCCCAGCAATGGCTGTGCGAGGGAGGCCTAAAAACACAGTCTGTGGGTCTGCCTTTCCTCCCTCCAAGGAAGACCGCCTGCTTTGCCGCCTTCAAGCTGAAAGTCACATTGTCCTGGGAAGTGCTGCCTGGGAAGTCAGTTTGCAGGGGCAATGGCCGCTGGGTGCACGTGTATGCCTAGGGCTCTCACACTGCCCAGAACATCAAGGCTCCCTCCACACAGCCCTTCCGACACGTTTGCTCAGCATGAGAGAGTTCGCGAAAGTAGGCCTTTTTTGGCTCGGGAAGTGAGGACCTGTTTGCAGGCCTATTGTACGGGCGTCTGCAGGGCACCACGCTTGCTGTGCGAGCGAAGCCTAAAAACCCAATCTCTGGGGCTGCCTTTCCTCCCTCCAAGGAAGACAGCCTGCTCGGCCGCCTTGAAGCTGACAGTCACATTGGGCTGGGAAGTGCTACCTGGGAAGTCAGTTTGCAGGGCCCATCGCCGCTGGCTGCACGTTTACAACTAGGCTTCCCACACTGCCCGAGAACATCAAGGCTCCCTCCACACAGCTCTTCCATCACGTTAGCTCTGCAGGAGAGAGCTCGCGAAACTAGGCCTTTCCTGGCTCGGGAAGTGAGGACCTGTTTGCAGGACTCTTGTACGGAGGTCTGCAGAGCCCCGCACTTGCTGTGCGAGGGAGGCATAAAAACACAGTCTCTGGGGCTGCCTTTCCTCCCTCCAAGGAAGAGAGCCTACCCGGTCACCTTCTGGCTGAAAGTCACATCGGGCTTGGAAGTGCTATTTGGGAAGACTGTTTTCAGGGGCAATGGCCGCTGGGTGCACGTGTATGCCTAGGGCTCCCACACTGCCCAGAACATCAAGGTTCCCTCCACACAGCTCTTCCGTCACGTTAGCTCTGCAGGAGAGAGATCGCGAAACTAGGCCTTTCTTGGCCGGGAAGTGAGGACCTGTTTGCCGGCCTCTTGTACTGGTGTCTGCTGAGCCCCACGCTTGCTGTGCGAGGGAGGCCTAAAAACCCAATCTCTGGGGCTGCCTTTTCTGCGTCCAAGGAAGAGAGCCTGCTCGGCCGCCTTCAAGCTGACAGTCACATTGGTCTGAGAAGTGCTAGTTGGGAAGTCAGTTTTCAGGGCCAATGGCCGCTGGGTGCCCCTGTATGCCTAGGGCTCCCATACTGCCAAGAACCTCAAGGTTCCCTCCACACAGCTCTTCCCTTACGTTAGCTCTGCAGTAAGGAGCTCACGAAACTAGGCCTTTCTTGGCTCGGGAAGTGAGGACCTGTTTGCAGTCCACTTGTACTGGAGTCTGCAGAGCCCAACCCTTGCTGTGAGAAGGAGGCCTAAAAACACCGTCTGTGGGTCTGCCTTTCCTCCCTCCAAGGAAGACCGCCTGCTTGGCCGCCTTCAAGCTGAAAGGCACATCGGACTGGGAAGTGCTAGTTGGGAAGTCAGTTTTCAAGGCCAATGGCCGCTGGGTGCACGTGTATGCCTAGGGCTCCCACACTGCCCAGAACATCAAGGTTCCCTCCACACAGCTCTTCCCTCACGTTAGCTCTGCAGTAAAGAGCTCATGAAACTAGGCCTTCCTTGGCTCGGGAGGTGAGGACCTGTTTGCAGTCCACTTGTACTGGAGTCTGCAGAGCCCAACCCTTGCTGTGCGAAGGAGGCCTAAAAACACCGTCTGTGGGTCTGCCTTTCCTCCCTCCAAGGAAGACCGCCTGCTTGGCCGCCTTCAAGCTGAAAGGCACATCGGACTGGGAAGTGCTAGTTGGGAAGTCAGTTTTCAAGGCCAATGGCCGCTGGGTGCACGTGTATGCCTAGGGCTCCCACACTGCCCAGAACATCAAGGTTCCCTCCACACAGCTCTTCCCTCACGTTAGCTCTGCAGTAAAGAGCTCACGAAACTAGGCCTTTCTTGGCTCGGGAGGTGAGGACCTGTTTGCAGTCCACTTGTACTGGAGTCTGCAGAGCCCAACACTTGCTGTGCGAAGGAGGCCTAAAAACACCGTCTGTGGGTCTGCCTTTCCTCCCTCCGAGGAAGACCGCCTGCTCGGCCGCCTTCAAGCTGCAAGTCACATTGTGCTGGGAAGTGCTACCTGGGAAGTCAATTTTCAGGGGCCATGGCTGCTGGCTGCACAATTACAGCTAGGCCTCCCACACTGCCCGGGAACATCAAGGCTCCCTCCACAAAGCTCTTCCGTCACGTTAGCTCTGCAGGAGAGAGCTCGCGAGACTAGGCCTTTCCTGGCTCGGGAAGTGAGGACCTGCTCGCAGCAGTATGGGTCGGGCCTCTCAAGAGCCCCACGTTGCCTGCGTACTGGGGGCATGAAAACGCTCTCTCAGGGGCTGCCTTTCCTCCCTCCAAGGAAGAGAGCTACCCGGCCGCCTTCTGGCTGAAAGTCACATCGTGCTAGGAAGTGCTACCTGGGAAGTCAGTTTGCAGGGGCAATGGCCGCTGGGTGCACGTGTATGCCTAGGGCTCCCACACTGCCCAGAACATACATCAAGGTTCCCTCCACACAGCTCTTTCCTCACGTTAGCTCTGCAGTAAAGAGCTCACGAAACTAGGCCTTTCTTGGCTCGGGAAGTGAGGACCTGTTTGCAGGCCTCTTCTACTGGCGTCTGCAGAGCCCAACAATGGCTGTGCGAGGGAGGCCTAAAAACACAGTCTGTGGGTCTCCCTTTCCTCCCTCCAAGGAAGACCGCCTGCTTTGCCGCCTTCAAGCTGAAAGTCACATTGTCCTGGGAAGTGCTGCCTGGGAAGTCAGTTTGCAGGGGCAATGGCCGCTGGGTGCACGTGTATGCCTAGGGCTCTCACACTGCCCAGAACATCAAGGCTCCCTCCACACAGCCCTTCCGTCACGTTTGCTCAGCATGAGAGAGCTCGCGAAAGTAGGCCTTTTTTGGCTCGGGAAGTGAGGACCTGTTTGCAGGCCTCTTGTACTGTCATCTGCAGAGCCCCACACTTGCTGTGCGAGGCAGGCATAAAAACACAGTCTCTGGGGCTGCCTTTCCTCCCTCCAAGGAAGAGAGCCTGCTCGGCCGCCTTCAAGCTGACAGTCACCTTGGGCTGGGAAGTGCTAGTTGCGAAGTCAGTTTTCACCGGCAATGGCCGCTGGGTGCATGTGTATGCCTATGGCTCCCACACTGCCCAGAACATCAAGGTTCCCTCCACACAGCTCTTCCTTCACGTTAGCTCTGCAGTAAAGAGCTCACGAAACTAGGCCTTTCTTGGCTCGGGAGGTGAGGACCTGTTTGCAGTCCACTTGTACTGGAGTCTGCAGAGCCCAACCCTTGCTGTGCGAAGGAGGCCTAAAAACACCGTCTGTGGGTCTGCCTTTCCTCCCTCCAAGGAAGACCGCCTGCTTGGCCGCCTTCAACCTGAAAGGCACATCGGACTGGGAAGTGCTAGTTGGGAAGTCAGTTTTCAAGGCCAATGGCCGCTGGGTGCACGTGTATGCCTAGGGCTCCCACACTGCCCAGAACATCAAGGTTCCCTCCACACAGCTCTTCCCTCACGTTAGCTCTGCAGTAAAGAGCTCACGAAACTAGGCCTTTCTTGGCTCGGGAGGTGAGGACCTGTTTGCAGTCCACTTGTACTGGAGTCTGCAGAGCCCAACACTTGCTGTGCGAAGGAGGCCTAAAAACACCGTCTGTGGGTCTGCCTTGCCTCCCTCCGAGGAAGACCGCCTGCTCGGCCGCCTTCAAGCTGCAAGTCACATTGTGCTGGGAAGTGCTACCTGGGAAGTCAATTTTCAGGGGCCATGGCTGCTGGCTGCACGATTACAGCTAGGCCTCCCACACTGCCCGGGAACATCAAGGCTCCCTCCACAAAGCTCTTCCGTCACGTTAGCTCTGCAGGAGAGAGCTCGCGAGACTAGGCCTTTCCTGGCTCGGGAAGTGAGGACCTGCTCGCAGCAGTATGGGTCGGGCCTCTCAAGAGCCCCACGTTGCCTGCGTACTGGGGGCATGAAAACGCTCTCTCAGGGGCTGCCTTTCCTCCCTCCAAGGAAGAGAGCCTACCCGGCCGCCTTCTGGCTGAAAGTCACATCGGGCTAGGAAGTGCTACCTGGGAAGTCAGTTTGCAGGGGCAATGGCCGCTGGGTGCACGTGTATGCCTAGGGCTCCCACACTGCCCAGAACATACATCAAGGTTCCCTCCACACAGCTCTTTCCTCACGTTAGCTCTGCAGTAAAGAGCCTACGAAACTAGGCCTTTCTTGGCTCGGGAAGTGAGGACCTGTTTGCAGGCCTCTTCTACTGGCGTCTGCAGAGCCCAACAATGGCTGTGCGAGGGAGGCCTAAAAACACAGTCTGTGGGTCTGCCTTTGCTCCCTCCAAGGAAGACCGCCTGCTTTGCCGCCTTCAAGCTGAAAGTCACATTGTCCTGGGAAGTGCTGCCTGGGAAGTCAGTTTGCAGGGGCAATGGCCGCTGGGTGCACGTGTATGCCTAGGGCTCTCACACTGCCCACAACATCAAGGCTCCCTCCACACAGCCCTTCCGTCACGTTTGCTCAGCATGAGAGAGCTCGCGAAAGTAGGCCTTTTTTGGCTCGGGAAGTGAGGACCTGTTTGCAGGCCTCTTGTACGGGCGTCTGCAGGGCACCACGCTTGCTGTGCGAGCGAAGCCTAAAAACCCAATCTCTGGGGCTGCCTTTCCTCCCTCCAAGGAAGACAGCCTGCTCGGCCGCCTTGAAGCTGACAGTCACATTGGGCTGGGAAGTGCTACCTGGGAAGTCAGTTTGCAGGGCCCATCGCCGCTGGCTGCACGTTTACAGCTAGGCTTCCCACACTGCCCGAGAACATCAAGGCTCCCTCCACACAGCTCTTCCATCACGTTAGCTCTGCAGGAGAGAGCTCGCGAAACTAGGCCTTTCCTGGCTCGGGAAGTGAGGACCTGTTTGCAGGACTCTTGTACGGAGGTCTGCAGAGCCCCGCACTTGCTGTGCGAGGGAGGCATAAAAACACAGTCTCTGGGGCTGCCTTTCCTCCCTCCAAGGAAGAGAGCCTACCCGGTCACCTTCTGGCTGAAAGTCACATCGGGCTTGGAAGTGCTATTTGGGAAGACTGTTTTCAGGGGCAATGGCCGCTGGGTGCACGTGTATGCCTAGGGCTCCCACACTGCCCAGAACATCAAGGTTCCCTCCACACAGCTCTTCCGTCACGTTAGCTCTGCAGGAGAGAGATCGCGAAACTAGGCCTTTCTTGGCTCGGGAAGTGAGGACCTGTTTGCCGGCCTCTTGTACTGGTGTCTGCTGAGCCCCACGCTTGCTGTGCGAGGGAGGCCTAAAAACCCAATCTCTGGGGCTGCCTTTTCTGCGTCCAAGGAAGAGAGCCTGCTCGGCCGCCTTCAAGCTGACAGTCACATTGGTCTGAGAAGTGCTAGTTGGGAAGTCAGTTTTCAGGGCCAATGGCCGCTGGGTGCCCCTGTATGC
This sequence comes from Giraffa tippelskirchi, assembly GCF_054371585.1. Classification (NCBI taxonomy): domain Eukaryota; kingdom Metazoa; phylum Chordata; class Mammalia; order Artiodactyla; family Giraffidae; genus Giraffa; species Giraffa tippelskirchi. Next base: position 106,262,211 of record NC_137275.1, read on the forward strand.
CTAGGGCTCCCATACTGCCAAGAACCTCAAGGTTCCCTCCACACAGCTCTTCCCTTACGTTAGCTCTGCAGTAAGGAGCTCACGAAACTAGGCCTTTCTTGGCTCGGGAAGTGAGGACCTGTTTGCAGGCCTCTTCTACTGGCGTCTGCAGAGCCCAACCCTTGCTGTGCGAAGGAGGCCTAAAAACACCGTCTGTGGGTCTGCCTTTCCTCCCTCCAAGGAAGACCGCATCGGACTGGGAAGTGCTAGTTGCGAAGTCAGTTTTCAGGGGCCAATGGCCGCTGGCTGCACGTTTACAGCTAGGCCTCCCACACTGCCCGGGAACATCAACGCTCCCTCCACATAGCCCTTCCGTCACGTTTGCTCAGCAGGAAAGAGCTCACGAAACTAGGCCTTTCTTGGCTCAGGAAGTGAGGACCTGTTTGCAGGCCTCTTGTACTGTCATCTGCAGAGCCCCACACTTGCTGTGCGAGGCAGGCATAAAAACACAGTCTCTGGGGCTGCCTTTCCTCCCTCCAAGGAAGAGAGCCTGCTCGGCCGCCTTCAAGCTGACAGTCACCTTGGGCTGGGAAGTGCTAGTTGCGAAGTCAGTTTTCACCGGCAATGGCCGCTGGGTGCATGTGTATGCCTATGGCTCCAACACTGCCCAGAACATCAAGGTTCCCTCCACACAGCTCTTCCTTCACGTTAGCTCTGCAGTAAAGAGCTCACGAAACTAGGCCTTTCTTGGCTCGGGAGGTGAGGACCTGTTTGCAGTCCACTTGTACTGGAGTCTGCAGAGCCCAACCCTTGCTGTGCGAAGGAGGCCTAAAAACACCGTCTGTGGGTCTGCCTTTCCTCCCTCCAAGGAAGACCGCCTGCTTGGCCGCCTTCAAGCTGAAAGGCACATCGGACTGGGAAGTGCTAGTTGGGAAGTCAGTTTTCAAGGCCAATGGCCGCTGGGTGCACGTGTATGCCTAGGGCTCCCACACTGCCCAGAACATCAAGGTTCCCTCCACACAGCTCTTCCCTCACGTTAGCTCTGCAGTAAAGAGCTCACGAAACTAGGCCTTTCTTGGCTCGGGAGGTGAGGACCTGTTTGCAGTCCACTTGTACTGGAGTCTGCAGAGCCCAACACTTGCTGTGCGAAGGAGGCCTAAAAACACCGTCTGTGGGTCTGCCTTTCCTCCCTCCGAGGAAGACCGCCTGCTCGGCCGCCTTCAAGCTGCAAGTCACATTGTGCTGGGAAGTGCTACCTGGGAAGTCAATTTTCAGGGGCCATGGCTGCTGGTTGCACGATTACAGCTAGGCCTCCCACACTGCCCGGGAACATCAAGGCTCCCTCCACAAAGCTCTTCCGTCACGTTAGCTCTGCAGGAGAGAGCTCGCGAGACTAGGCCTTTCCTGGCACGGGAAGTGAGGACCTGCTCGCAGCAGTATGGGTCGGGCCTCTCAAGAGCCCCACGTTGCCTGCGTACTGGGGGCATGAAAACGCTCTCTCAGGGGCTGCCTTTCCTCCCTCCAAGGAAGAGAGCCTACCCGGCCGCCTTCTGGCTGAAAGTCACATCGGGCTAGGAAGTGCTACCTGGGAAGTCAGTTTGCAGGGGCAATGGCCGCTGTGTGCACGTGTATGCCTAGGGCTCCCACACTGCCCAGAACATACATCAAGGTTCCCTCCACACAGCTCTTTCCTCACGTTAGCTCTGCAGTAAAGAGCTCACGAAACTAGGCCTTTCTTGGCTCGGGAAGTGAGGTCCTGTTTGCAGGCCTCTTCTACTGGCGTCTGCAGAGCCCAACAATGGCTGTGCGAGGGAGGCCTAAAAACACAGTCTGTGGGTCTGCCTTTCCTCCCTCCAAGGAAGACCGCCTGCTTTGCCGCCTTCAAGCTGAAAGTCACATTGTCCTGGGAAGTGCTGCCTGGGAAGTCAGTTTGCAGGGGCAATGGCCGCTGGGTGCACGTGTATGCCTAGGGCTCTCACAATGCCCAGAACATCAAGGCTCCCTCCACACAGCCCTTCCGTCACGTTTGCTCAGCATGAGAGAGCTCGCGAAAGTAGGCCTTTTTTGGCTCGGGAAGTGAGGACCTGTTTGCAGGCCTCTTGTACGGGCGTCTGCAGGGCACCACGCTTGCTGTGCGAGCGAAGCCTAAAAACCCAATCTCTGGGGCTGCCTTTCCTCCCTCCAAGGAAGACAGCCTGCTCGGCCGCCTTGAAGCTGACAGTCACATTGGGCTGGGAAGTGATACCTGGGAAGTCAGTTTGCAGGGCCCATCGCCGCTGGCTGCACGTTTACAGCTAGGCTTCCCACACTGCCCGAGAACATCAAGGCTCCCTCCACACAGCTCTTCCATCACGTTAGCTCTGCAGGAGAGAGCTCGCGAAACTAGGCCTTTCCTGGCTCGGGAAGTGAGGACCTGTTTGCAGGACTCTTGTACGGACGTCTGCAGAGCCCCGCACTTGCTGTGCGAGGGAGGCATAAAAACACAGTCTCTGGGGCTGCCTTTCCTCCCTCCAAGGAAGAGAGCCTACCCGGTCACCTTCTGGCTGAAAGTCACATCGGGCTTGGAAGTGCTATTTGGGAAGACTGTTTTCAGGGGCAATGGCCGCTGGGTGCACGTGTATGCCTAGGGCTCCCACACTGCCCAGAACATCAAGGTTCCCTCCACACAGCTCTTCCGTCACGTTAGCTCTGCAGGAGAGAGATCGCGAAACTAGGCCTTTCTTGGCTCGGGAAGTGAGGACCTGTTTGCCGGCCTCTTGTACTGGTGTCTGCTGAGCCCCACGCTTGCTGTGCGAGGGAGGCCTAAAAACCCAATCTCTGGGGCTGCCTTTTCTGCGTCCAAGGAAGAGAGCCTGCTCGGCCGCCTTCAAGCTGACAGTCACATTGGTCTGAGAAGTGCTAGTTGGGAAGTCAGTTTTCAGGGCCAATGGCCGCTGGGTGCCCCTGTATGCCTAGGGCTCCCATACTGCCAAGAACCTCAAGGTTCCCTCCACACAGCTCTTCCCTTACGTTAGCTCTGCAGTAAGGAGCTCACGAAACTAGGCCTTTCGTGGCTCGGGAAGTGAGGACCTGTTTGCAGTCCACTTGTACTGGAGTCTGCAGAGCCCAACCCTTGCTGTGAGAAGGAGGCCTAAAAACACCGTCTGTGGGTCTGCCTTTCCTCCCTCCAAGGAAGACCGCCTGCTTGGCCGCCTTCAAGCTGAAAGGCACATCGGACTGGGAAGTGCTAGTTGGGAAGTCAGTTTTCAAGGCCAATGGCCGCTGGGTGCACGTGTATGCCTAGGGCTCCCACACTGCCCAGAACATCAAGGTTCCCTCCACACAGCTCTTCCCTCACGTTAGCTCTGCAGTAAAGAGCTCACGAAACTAGGCCTTTCTTGGCTCGGGAGGTGAGGACCTGTTTGCAGTCCACTTGTACTGGAGTCTGCAGAGCCCAACCCTTGCTGTGCGAAGGAGGCCCAAAAACACCGTCTGTGGGTCTGCCTTTCCTCCCTCCAAGGAAGACCGCCTGCTTGGCCGCCTTCAAGCTGAAAGGCACATCGGACTGGGAAGTGCTAGTTGGGAAGTCAGTTTTCAAGGCCAATGGCCGCTGGGTGCACGTGTATGCCTAGGGCTCCCACACTGCCCAGAACATCAAGGTTCCCTCCACACAGCTCTTCCCTCACGTTAGCTCTGCAGTAAAGAGCTCACGAAACTAGGCCTTTCTTGGCTCGGGAGGTGAGGACCTGTTTGCAGTCCACTTGTACTGGAGTCTGCAGAGCCCAACACTTGCTGTGCGAAGGAGGCCTAAAAACACCGTCTGTGGGTCTGCCTTTCCTCCCTCCGAGGAAGACCGCCTGCTCGGCCGCCTTCAAGCTGCAAGTCACATTGTGCTGGGAAGTGCTACCTGGGAAGTCAATTTTCAGGGGCCATGGCTGCTGGCTGCACGATTACAGCTAGGCCTCCCACACTGCCCGGGAACATCAAGGCTCCCTCCACAAAGCTCTTCCGTCACGTTAGCTCTGCAGGAGAGAGCTCGCGAGACTAGGCCTTTCCTGGCTCGGGAAGTGAGGACCTGCTCGCAGCAGTATGGGTCGGGCCTCTCAAGAGCCCCACGTTGCCTGCGTACTGGGGGCATGAAAACGCTCTCTCAGGGGCTGCCTTTCCTCCCTCCAAGGAAGAGAGCTACCCGGCCGCCTTCTGGCTGAAAGTCACATCGGGCTAGGAAGTGCTACCTGGGAAGTCAGTTTGCAGGGGCAATGGCCGCTGGGTGCACGTGTATGCCTAGGGCTCCCACACTGCCCAGAACATACATCAAGGTTCCCTCCACACAGCTCTTTCCTCACGTTAGCTCTGCAGTAAAGAGCTCACGAAACTAGGCCTTTCTTGGCTCGGGAAGTGAGGACCTGTTTGCAGGCCTCTTCTACTGGCGTCTGCAGAGCCCAACAATGGCTGTGCGAGGGAGGCCTAAAAACACAGTCTGTGGGTCTGCCTTTCCTCCCTCCAAGGAAGACCGCCTGCTTTGCCGCCTTCAAGCTGAAAGTCACATTGTCCTGGGAAGTGCTGCCTGGGAAGTCAGTTTGCAGGGGCAATGGCCGCTGGGTGCACGTGTATGCCTAGGGCTCTCACACTGCCCAGAACATCAAGGCTCCCTCCACACAGCCCTTCCGTCACGTTTGCTCAGCATGAGAGAGCTCGCGAAAGTAGGCCTTTTTTGGCTCGGGAAGTGAGGACCTGTTTGCAGGCCTCTTGTACTGTCATCTGCAGAGCCCCACACTTGCTGTGCGAGGCAGGCATAAAAACACAGTCTCTGGGGCTGCCTTTCCTCCCTCCAAGGAAGAGAGCCTGCTCGGCCGCCTTCAAGCTGACAGTCACCTTGGGCTGGGAAGTGCTAGTTGCGAAGTCAGTTTTCACCGGCAATGGCCGCTGGGTGCATGTGTATGCCTATGGCTCCCACACTGCCCAGAACATCAAGGTTCCCTCCACACAGCTCTTCCTTCACGTTAGCTCTGCAGTAAAGAGCTCACGAAACTAGGCCTTTCTTGGCTCGGGAGGTGAGGACCTGTTTGCAGTCCACTTGTACTGGAGTCTGCAGAGCCCAACCCTTGCTGTGCGAAGGAGGCCCAAAAACACCGTCTGTGGGTCTGCCTTTCCTCCCTCCAAGGAAGACCGCCTGCTTGGCCGCCTTCAAGCTGAAAGGCACATCGGACTGGGAAGTGCTAGTTGGGAAGTCAGTTTTCAAGGCCAATGGCCGCTGGGTGCACGTGTATGCCTAGGGCTCCCACACTGCCCAGAACATCAAGGTTCCCTCCACACAGCTCTTCCCTCACGTTAGCTCTGCAGTAAAGAGCTCACGAAACTAGGCCTTTCTTGGCTCGGGAGGTGAGGACCTGTTTGCAGTCCACTTGTACTGGAGTCTGCAGAGCCCAACACTTGCTGTGCGAAGGAGGCCTAAAAACACCGTCTGTGGGTCTGCCTTTCCTCCCTCCGAGGAAGACCGCCTGCTCGGCCGCCTTCAAGCTGCAAGTCACATTGTGCTGGGAAGTCCTACCTGGGAAGTCAATTTTCAGGGGCCATGGCTGCTGGCTGCACGATTACAGCTAGGCCTCCCACACTGCCCGGGAACATCAAGGCTCCCTCCACAAAGCTCTTCCGTCACGTTAGCTCTGCAGGAGAGAGCTCGCGAGACTAGGCCTTTCCTGGCTCGGGAAGTGAGGACCTGCTCGCAGCAGTATGGGTCGGGCCTCTCAAGAGCCCCACGTTGCCTGCGTACTGGGGGCATGAAAACGCTCTCTCAGGGGCTGCCTTTCCTCCCTCCAAGGAAGAGAGCCTACCCGGCCGCCTTCTGGCTGAAAGTCACATCGGGCTAGGAAGTGCTACCTGGGAAGTCAGTTTGCAGGGGCAATGGCCGCTGGGTGCACGTGTATGCCTAGGGCTCCCACACTGCCCAGAACATACATCAAGGTTCCCTCCACACAGCTCTTTCCTCACGTTAGCTCTGCAGTAAAGAGCCTACGAAACTAGGCCTTTCTTGGCTCGGGAAGTGAGGACCTGTTTGCAGGCCTCTTCTACTGGCGTCTGCAGAGCCCAACAATGGCTGTGCGAGGGAGGCCTAAAAACACAGTCTGTGGGTCTGCCTTTGCTCCCTCCAAGGAAGACCGCCTGCTTTGCCGCCTTCAAGCTGAAAGTCACATTGTCCTGGGAAGTGCTGCCTGGGAAGTCAGTTTGCAGGGGCAATGGCCGCTGGGTGCACGTGTATGCCTAGGGCTCTCACACTGCCCACAACATCAAGGCTCCCTCCACACAGCCCTTCCGTCACGTTTGCTCAGCATGAGAGAGCTCGCGAAAGTAGGCCTTTTTTGGCTCGGGAACTGAGGACCTGTTTGCAGGCCTCTTGTACGGGCGTCTGCAGGGCACCACGCTTGCTGTGCGAGCGAAGCCTAAAAACCCAATCTCTGGGGCTGCCTTTCCTCCCTCCAAGGAAGACAGCCTGCTCGGCCGCCTTGAAGCTGACAGTCACATTGGGCTGGGAAGTGCTACCTGGGAAGTCAGTTTGCAGGGCCCATCGCCGCTGGCTGCACGTTTACAGCTAGGCTTCCCACACTGCCCGAGAACATCAAGGCTCCCTCCACACAGCTCTTCCATCACGTTAGCTCTGCAGGAGAGAGCTCGCGAAACTAGGCCTTTCCTGGCTCGGGAAGTGAGGACCTGTTTGCAGGACTCTTGTACGGACGTCTGCAGAGCCCCGCACTTGCTGTGCGAGGGAGGCATAAAAACACAGTCTCTGGGGCTGCCTTTCCTCCCTCCAAGGAAGAGAGCCTACCCGGTCACCTTCTGGCTGAAAGTCACATCGGGCTTGGAAGTGCTATTTGGGAAGACTGTTTTCAGGGGCAATGGCCGCTGGGTGCACGTGTATGCCTAGGGCTCCCACACTGCCCAGAACATACATCAAGGTTCCCTCCACACAGCTCTTTCCTCACGTTAGCTCTGCAGTAAAGAGCTCACGAAACTAGGCCTTTCTTGGCTCGGTATGTGAGGACCTGTTTGCAGGCCTCTTCTACTGGCGTCTGCAGAGCCCAGCAATGGCTGTGCGAGGGAGGCCTAAAAACACAGTCTGTGGGTCTGCCTTTCCTCCCTCCAAGGAAGACCGCCTGCTTTGCCGCCTTCAAGCTGAAAGTCACATTGTCCTGGGAAGTGCTGCCTGGGAAGTCAGTTTGCCGGGGCAATGGCCGCTGGGTGCACGTGTATGCCTAGGGCTCTCACACTGCCCAGAACATCAAGGCTCCCTCCACACAGCCCTTCCGACACGTTTGCTCAGCATGAGAGAGTTCGCGAAAGTAGGCCTTTTTTGGCTCGGGAAGTGAGGACCTGTTTGCAGGCCTCTTGTACGGGCGTCTGCAGGGCACCACGCTTGCTGTGCGAGCGAAGCCTAAAAACCCAATCTCTGGGGCTGCCTTTCCTCCCTCCAAGGAAGACAGCCTGCTCGGCCGCCTTGAAGCTGACAGTCACATTGGGCTGGGAAGTGCTACCTGGGAAGTCAGTTTGCAGGGCCCATCGCCGCTGGCTGCACGTTTACAGCTAGGCTTCCCACACTGCCCGAGAACATCAAGGCTCCCTCCACACAGCTCTTCCATCACGTTAGCTCTGCAGGAGAGAGCTCGCGAAACTAGGCCTTTCCTGGCTCGGGAAGTGAGGACCTGTTTGCAGGACTCTTGTACGGAGGTCTGCAGAGCCCCGCACTTGCTGTGCGAGGGAGGCATAAAAACACAGTCTCTGGGGCTGCCTTTCCTCCCTCCAAGGAAGAGAGCCTACCCGGTCACCTTCTGGCTGAAAGTCACATCGGGCTTGGAAGTGCTATTTGGGAAGACTGTTTTCAGGGGCAATGGCCGCTGGGTGCACGTGTATGCCTAGGGCTCCCACACTGCCCAGAACATCAAGGTTCCCTCCACACAGCTCTTCCGTCACGTTAGCTCTGCAGGAGAGAGATCGCGAAACTAGGCCTTTCTTGGCCGGGAAGTGAGGACCTGTTTGCCGGCCTCTTGTACTGGTGTCTGCTGAGCCCCACGCTTGCTGTGCGAGGGAGGCCTAAAAACCCAATCTCTGGGGCTGCCTTTTCTGCGTCCAAGGAAGAGAGCCTGCTCGGCCGCCTTCAAGCTGACAGTCACATTGGTCTGAGAAGTGCTAGTTGGGAAGTCAGTTTTCAGGGCCAATGGCCGCTGGGTGCCCCTGTATGCCTAGGGCTCCCATACTGCCAAGAACCTCAAGGTTCCCTCCACACAGCTCTTCCCTTACGTTAGCTCTGCAGTAAGGAGCTCACGAAACTAGGCCTTTCTTGGCTCGGGAAGTGAGGACCTGTTTGCAGTCCACTTGTACTGGAGTCTGCAGAGCCCAACCCTTGCTGTGAGAAGGAGGCCTAAAAACACCGTCTGTGGGTCTGCCTTTCCTCCCTCCAAGGAAGACCGCCTGCTTGGCCGCCTTCAAGCTGAAAGGCACATCGGACTGGGAAGTGCTAGTTGGGAAGTCAGTTTTCAAGGCCAATGGCCGCTGGGTGCACGTGTATGCCTAGGGCTCCCACACTGCCCAGAACATCAAGGTTCCCTCCACACAGCTCTTCCCTCACGTTAGCTCTGCAGTAAAGAGCTCATGAAACTAGGCCTTCCTTGGCTCGGGAGGTGAGGACCTGTTTGCAGTCCACTTGTACTGGAGTCTGCAGAGCCCAACCCTTGCTGTGCGAAGGAGGCCTAAAAACACCGTCTGTGGGTCTGCCTTTCCTCCCTCCAAGGAAGACCGCCTGCTTGGCCGCCTTCAAGCTGAAAGGCACATCGGACTGGGAAGTGCTAGTTGGGAAGTCAGTTTTCAAGGCCAATGGCCGCTGGGTGCACGTGTATGCCTAGGGCTCCCACACTGCCCAGAACATCAAGGTTCCCTCCACACAGCTCTTCCCTCACGTTAGCTCTGCAGTAAAGAGCTCACGAAACTAGGCCTTTCTTGGCTCGGGAGGTGAGGACCTGTTTGCAGTCCACTTGTACTGGAGTCTGCAGAGCCCAACACTTGCTGTGCGAAGGAGGCCTAAAAACACCGTCTGTGGGTCTGCCTTTCCTCCCTCCGAGGAAGACCGCCTGCTCGGCCGCCTTCAAGCTGCAAGTCACATTGTGCTGGGAAGTGCTACCTGGGAAGTCAATTTTCAGGGGCCATGGCTGCTGGCTGCACAATTACAGCTAGGCCTCCCACACTGCCCGGGAACATCAAGGCTCCCTCCACAAAGCTCTTCCGTCACGTTAGCTCTGCAGGAGAGAGCTCGCGAGACTAGGCCTTTCCTGGCTCGGGAAGTGAGGACCTGCTCGCAGCAGTATGGGTCGGGCCTCTCAAGAGCCCCACGTTGCCTGCGTACTGGGGGCATGAAAACGCTCTCTCAGGGGCTGCCTTTCCTCCCTCCAAGGAAGAGAGCTACCCGGCCGCCTTCTGGCTGAAAGTCACATCGGGCTAGGAAGTGCTACCTGGGAAGTCAGTTTGCAGGGGCAATGGCCGCTGGGTGCACGTGTATGCCTAGGGCTCCCACACTGCCCAGAACATACATCAAGGTTCCCTCCACACAGCTCTTTCCTCACGTTAGCTCTGCAGTAAAGAGCTCACGAAACTAGGCCTTTCTTGGCTCGGGAAGTGAGGACCTGTTTGCAGGCCTCTTCTACTGGCGTCTGCAGAGCCCAACAATGGCTGTGCGAGGGAGGCCTAAAAACACAGTCTGTGGGTCTCCCTTTCCTCCCTCCAAGGAAGACCGCCTGCTTTGCCGCCTTCAAGCTGAAAGTCACATTGTCCTGGGAAGTGCTGCCTGGGAAGTCAGTTTGCAGGGGCAATGGCCGCTGGGTGCACGTGTATGCCTAGGGCTCTCACACTGCCCAGAACATCAAGGCTCCCTCCACACAGCCCTTCCGTCACGTTTGCTCAGCATGAGAGAGCTCGCGAAAGTAGGCCTTTTTTGGCTCGGGAAGTGAGGACCTGTTTGCAGGCCTCTTGTACTGTCATCTGCAGAGCCCCACACTTGCTGTGCGAGGCAGGCATAAAAACACAGTCTCTGGGGCTGCCTTTCCTCCCTCCAAGGAAGAGAGCCTGCTCGGCCGCCTTCAAGCTGACAGTCACCTTGGGCTGGGAAGTGCTAGTTGCGAAGTCAGTTTTCACCGGCAATGGCCGCTGGGTGCATGTGTATGCCTATGGCTCCCACACTGCCCAGAACATCAAGGTTCCCTCCACACAGCTCTTCCTTCACGTTAGCTCTGCAGTAAAGAGCTCACGAAACTAGGCCTTTCTTGGCTCGGGAGGTGAGGACCTGTTTGCAGTCCACTTGTACTGGAGTCTGCAGAGCCCAACCCTTGCTGTGCGAAGGAGGCCTAAAAACACCGTCTGTGGGTCTGCCTTTCCTCCCTCCAAGGAAGACCGCCTGCTTGGCCGCCTTCAAGCTGAAAGGCACATCGGACTGGGAAGTGCTAGTTGGGAAGTCAGTTTTCAAGGCCAATGGCCGCTGGGTGCACGTGTATGCCTAGGGCTCCCACACTGCCCAGAACATCAAGGTTCCCTCCACACAGCTCTTCCCTCACGTTAGCTCTGCAGTAAAGAGCTCACGAAACTAGGCCTTTCTTGGCTCGGGAGGTGAGGACCTGTTTGCAGTCCACTTGTACTGGAGTCTGCAGAGCCCAACACTTGCTGTGCGAAGGAGGCCTAAAAACACCGTCTGTGGGTCTGCCTTGCCTCCCTCCGAGGAAGACCGCCTGCTCGGCCGCCTTCAAGCTGCAAGTCACATTGTGCTGGGAAGTGCTACCTGGGAAGTCAATTTTCAGGGGCCATGGCTGCTGGCTGCACGATTACAGCTAGGCCTCCCACACTGCCCGGGAACATCAAGGCTCCCTCCACAAAGCTCTTCCGTCACGTTAGCTCTGCAGGAGAGAGCTCGCGAGACTAGGCCTTTCCTGGCTCGGGAAGTGAGGACCTGCTCGCAGCAGTATGGGTCGGGCCTCTCAAGAGCCCCACGTTGCCTGCGTACTGGGGGCATGAAAACGCTCTCTCAGGGGCTGCCTTTCCTCCCTCCAAGGAAGAGAGCCTACCCGGCCGCCTTCTGGCTGAAAGTCACATCGGGCTAGGAAGTGCTACCTGGGAAGTCAGTTTGCAGGGGCAATGGCCGCTGGGTGCACGTGTATGCCTAGGGCTCCCACACTGCCCAGAACATACATCAAGGTTCCCTCCACACAGCTCTTTCCTCACGTTAGCTCTGCAGTAAAGAGCCTACGAAACTAGGCCTTTCTTGGCTCGGGAAGTGAGGACCTGTTTGCAGGCCTCTTCTACTGGCGTCTGCAGAGCCCAACAATGGCTGTGCGAGGGAGGCCTAAAAACACAGTCTGTGGGTCTGCCTTTGCTCCCTCCAAGGAAGACCGCCTGCTTTGCCGCCTTCAAGCTGAAAGTCACATTGTCCTGGGAAGTGCTGCCTGGGAAGTCAGTTTGCAGGGGCAATGGCCGCTGGGTGCACGTGTATGCCTAGGGCTCTCACACTGCCCACAACATCAAGGCTCCCTCCACACAGCCCTTCCGTCACGTTTGCTCAGCATGAGAGAGCTCGCGAAAGTAGGCCTTTTTTGGCTCGGGAACTGAGGACCTGTTTGCAGGCCTCTTGTACGGGCGTCTGCAGGGCACCACGCTTGCTGTGCGAGCGAAGCCTAAAAACCCAATCTCTGGGGCTGCCTTTCCTCCCTCCAAGGAAGACAGCCTGCTCGGCCGCCTTGAAGCTGACAGTCACATTGGGCTGGGAAGTGCTACCTGGGAAGTCAGTTTGCAGGGCCCATCGCCGCTGGCTGCACGTTTACAGCTAGGCTTCCCACACTGCCCGAGAACATCAAGGCTCCCTCCACACAGCTCTTCCATCACGTTAGCTCTGCAGGAGAGAGCTCGCGAAACTAGGCCTTTCCTGGCTCGGGAAGTGAGGACCTGTTTGCAGGACTCTTGTACGGAGGTCTGCAGAGCCCCGCACTTGCTGTGCGAGGGAGGCATAAAAACACAGTCTCTGGGGCTGCCTTTCCTCCCTCCAAGGAAGAGAGCCTACCCGGTCACCTTCTGGCTGAAAGTCACATCGGGCTTGGAAGTGCTATTTGGGAAGACTGTTTTCAGGGGCAATGGCCGCTGGGTGCACGTGTATGCCTAGGGCTCCCACACTGCCCAGAACATACATCAAGGTTCCCTCCACACAGCTCTTTCCTCACGTTAGCTCTGCAGTAAAGAGCTCACGAAACTAGGCCTTTCTTGGCTCGGTATGTGAGGACCTGTTTGCAGGCCTCTTCTACTGGCGTCTGCAGAGCCCAGCAATGGCTGTGCGAGGGAGGCCTAAAAACACAGTCTGTGGGTCTGCCTTTCCTCCCTCCAAGGAAGACCGCCTGCTTTGCCGCCTTCAAGCTGAAAGTCACATTGTCCTGGGAAGTGCTGCCTGGGAAGTCAGTTTGCCGGGGCAATGGCCGCTGGGTGCACGTGTATGCCTAGGGCTCTCACACTGCCCAGAACATCAAGGCTCCCTCCACACAGCCCTTCCGACACGTTTGCTCAGCATGAGAGAGTTCGCGAAAGTAGGCCTTTTTTGGCTCGGGAAGTGAGGACCTGTTTGCAGGCCTCTTGTACGGGCGTCTGCAGGGCACCACGCTTGCTGTGCGAGCGAAGCCTAAAAACCCAATCTCTGGGGCTGCCTTTCCTCCCTCCAAGGAAGACAGCCTGCTCGGCCGCCTTGAAGCTGACAGTCACATTGGGCTGGGAAGTGCTACCTGGGAAGTCAGTTTGCAGGGCCCATCGCCGCTGGCTGCACGTTTACAGCTAGGCTTCCCACACTGCCCGAGAACATCAAGGCTCCCTCCACACAGCTCTTCCATCACGTTAGCTCTGCAGGAGAGAGCTCGCGAAACTAGGCCTTTCCTGGCTCGGGAAGTGAGGACCTGTTTGCAGGACTCTTGTACGGAGGTCTGCAGAGCCCCGCACTTGCTGTGCGAGGGAGGCATAAAAACACAGTCTCTGGGGCTGCCTTTCCTCCCTCCAAGGAAGAGAGCCTACCCGGTCACCTTCTGGCTGAAAGTCACATCGGGCTTGGAAGTGCTATTTGGGAAGACTGTTTTCAGGGGCAATGGCCGCTGGGTGCACGTGTATGCCTAGGGCTCCCACACTGCCCAGAACATCAAGGTTCCCTCCACACAGCTCTTCCGTCACGTTAGCTCTGCAGGAGAGAGATCGCGAAACTAGGCCTTTCTTGGCCGGGAAGTGAGGACCTGTTTGCCGGCCTCTTGTACTGGTGTCTGCTGAGCCCCACGCTTGCTGTGCGAGGGAGGCCTAAAAACCCAATCTCTGGGGCTGCCTTTTCTGCGTCCAAGGAAGAGAGCCTGCTCGGCCGCCTTCAAGCTGACAGTCACATTGGTCTGAGAAGTGCTAGTTGGGAAGTCAGTTTTCAGGGCCAATGGCCGCTGGGTGCCCCTGTATGCCTAGGGCTCCCATACTGCCAAGAACCTCAAGGTTCCCTCCACACAGCTCTTCCCTTACGTTAGCTCTGCAGTAAGGAGCTCACGAAACTAGGCCTTTCTTGGCTCGGGAAGTGAGGACCTGTTTGCAGTCCACTTGTACTGGAGTCTGCAGAGCCCAACCCTTGCTGTGAGAAGGAGGCCTAAAAACACCGTCTGTGGGTCTGCCTTTCCTCCCTCCAAGGAAGACCGCCTGCTTGGCCGCCTTCAAGCTGAAAGGCACATCGGACTGGGAAGTGCTAGTTGGGAAGTCAGTTTTCAAGGCCAATGGCCGCTGGGTGCACGTGTATGCCTAGGGCTCCCACACTGCCCAGAACATCAAGGTTCCCTCCACACAGCTCTTCCCTCACGTTAGCTCTGCAGTAAAGAGCTCATGAAACTAGGCCTTCCTTGGCTCGGGAGGTGAGGACCTGTTTGCAGTCCACTTGTACTGGAGTCTGCAGAGCCCAACCCTTGCTGTGCGAAGGAGGCCTAAAAACACCGTCTGTGGGTCTGCCTTTCCTCCCTCCAAGGAAGACCGCCTGCTTGGCCGCCTTCAAGCTGAAAGGCACATCGGACTGGGAAGTGCTAGTTGGGAAGTCAGTTTTCAAGGCCAATGGCCGCTGGGTGCACGTGTATGCCTAGGGCTCCCACACTGCCCAGAACATCAAGGTTCCCTCCACACAGCTCTTCCCTCACGTTAGCTCTGCAGTAAAGAGCTCACGAAACTAGGCCTTTCTTGGCTCGGGAGGTGAGGACCTGTTTGCAGTCCACTTGTACTGGAGTCTGCAGAGCCCAACACTTGCTGTGCGAAGGAGGCCTAAAAACACCGTCTGTGGGTCTGCCTTTCCTCCCTCCGAGGAAGACCGCCTGCTCGGCCGCCTTCAAGCTGCAAGTCACATTGTGCTGGGAAGTGCTACCTGGGAAGTCAATTTTCAGGGGCCATGGCTGCTGGCTGCACAATTACAGCTAGGCCTCCCACACTGCCCGGGAACATCAAGGCTCCCTCCACAAAGCTCTTCCGTCACGTTAGCTCTGCAGGAGAGAGCTCGCGAGACTAGGCCTTTCCTGGCTCGGGAAGTGAGGACCTGCTCGCAGCAGTATGGGTCGGGCCTCTCAAGAGCCCCACGTTGCCTGCGTACTGGGGGCATGAAAACGCTCTCTCAGGGGCTGCCTTTCCTCCCTCCAAGGAAGAGAGCTACCCGGCCGCCTTCTGGCTGAAAGTCACATCGGGCTAGGAAGTGCTACCTGGGAAGTCAGTTTGCAGGGGCAATGGCCGCTGGGTGCACGTGTATGCCTAGGGCTCCCACACTGCCCAGAACATACATCAAGGTTCCCTCCACACAGCTCTTTCCTCACGTTAGCTCTGCAGTAAAGAGCTCACGAAACTAGGCCTTTCTTGGCTCGGGAAGTGAGGACCTGTTTGCAGGCCTCTTCTACTGGCGTCTGCAGAGCCCAACAATGGCTGTGCGAGGGAGGCCTAAAAACACAGTCTGTGGGTCTCCCTTTCCTCCCTCCAAGGAAGACCGCCTGCTTTGCCGCCTTCAAGCTGAAAGTCACATTGTCCTGGGAAGTGCTGCCTGGGAAGTCAGTTTGCAGGGGCAATGGCCGCTGGGTGCACGTGTATGCCTAGGGCTCTCACACTGCCCAGAACATCAAGGCTCCCTCCACACAGCCCTTCCGTCACGTTTGCTCAGCATGAGAGAGCTCGCGAAAGTAGGCCTTTTTTGGCTCGGGAAGTGAGGACCTGTTTGCAGGCCTCTTGTACTGTCATCTGCAGAGCCCCACACTTGCTGTGCGAGGCAGGCATAAAAACACAGTCTCTGGGGCTGCCTTTCCTCCCTCCAAGGAAGAGAGCCTGCTCGGCCGCCTTCAAGCTGACAGTCACCTTGGGCTGGGAAGTGCTAGTTGCGAAGTCAGTTTTCACCGGCAATGGCCGCTGGGTGCATGTGTATGCCTATGGCTCCCACACTGCCCAGAACATCAAGGTTCCCTCCACACAGCTCTTCCTTCACGTTAGCTCTGCAGTAAAGAGCTCACGAAACTAGGCCTTTCTTGGCTCGGGAGGTGAGGACCTGTTTGCAGTCCACTTGTACTGGAGTCTGCAGAGCCCAACCCTTGCTGTGCGAAGGAGGCCTAAAAACACCGTCTGTGGGTCTGCCTTTCCTCCCTCCAAGGAAGACCGCCTGCTTGGCCGCCTTCAAGCTGAAAGGCACATCGGACTGGGAAGTGCTAGTTGGGAAGTCAGTTTTCAAGGCCAATGGCCGCTGGGTGCACGTGTATGCCTAGGGCTCCCACACTGCCCAGAACATCAAGGTTCCCTCCACACAGCTCTTCCCTCACGTTAGCTCTGCAGTAAAGAGCTCACGAAACTAGGCCTTTCTTGGCTCGGGAGGTGAGGACCTGTTTGCAGTCCACTTGTACTGGAGTCTGCAGAGCCCAACACTTGCTGTGCGAAGGAGGCCTAAAAACACCGTCTGTGGGTCTGCCTTGCCTCCCTCCGAGGAAGACCGCCTGCTCGGCCGCCTTCAAGCTGCAAGTCACATTGTGCTGGGAAGTGCTACCTGGGAAGTCAATTTTCAGGGGCCATGGCTGCTGGCTGCACGATTACAGCTAGGCCTCCCACACTGCCCGGGAACATCAAGGCTCCCTCCACAAAGCTCTTCCGTCACGTTAGCTCTGCAGGAGAGAGCTCGCGAGACTAGGCCTTTCCTGGCTCGGGAAGTGAGGACCTGCTCGCAGCAGTATGGGTCGGGCCTCTCAAGAGCCCCACGTTGCCTGCGTACTGGGGGCATGAAAACGCTCTCTCAGGGGCTGCCTTTCCTCCCTCCAAGGAAGAGAGCCTACCCGGCCGCCTTCTGGCTGAAAGTCACATCGGGCTAGGAAGTGCTACCTGGGAAGTCAGTTTGCAGGGGCAATGGCCGCTGGGTGCACGTGTATGCCTAGGGCTCCCACACTGCCCAGAACATACATCAAGGTTCCCTCCACACAGCTCTTTCCTCACGTTAGCTCTGCAGTAAAGAGCCTACGAAACTAGGCCTTTCTTGGCTCGGGAAGTGAGGACCTGTTTGCAGGCCTCTTCTACTGGCGTCTGCAGAGCCCAACAATGGCTGTGCGAGGGAGGCCTAAAAACACAGTCTGTGGGTCTGCCTTTGCTCCCTCCAAGGAAGACCGCCTGCTTTGCCGCCTTCAAGCTGAAAGTCACATTGTCCTGGGAAGTGCTGCCTGGGAAGTCAGTTTGCAGGGGCAATGGCCGCTGGGTGCACGTGTATGCCTAGGGCTCTCACACTGCCCACAACATCAAGGCTCCCTCCACACAGCCCTTCCGTCACGTTTGCTCAGCATGAGAGAGCTCGCGAAAGTAGGCCTTTTTTGGCTCGGGAAGTGAGGACCTGTTTGCAGGCCTCTTGTACGGGCGTCTGCAGGGCACCACGCTTGCTGTGCGAGCGAAGCCTAAAAACCCAATCTCTGGGGCTGCCTTTCCTCCCTCCAAGGAAGACAGCCTGCTCGGCCGCCTTGAAGCTGACAGTCACATTGGGCTGGGAAGTGCTACCTGGGAAGTCAGTTTGCAGGGCCCATCGCCGCTGGCTGCACGTTTACAGCTAGGCTTCCCACACTGCCCGAGAACATCAAGGCTCCCTCCACACAGCTCTTCCATCACGTTAGCTCTGCAGGAGAGAGCTCGCGAAACTAGGCCTTTCCTGGCTCGGGAAGTGAGGACCTGTTTGCAGGACTCTTGTACGGAGGTCTGCAGAGCCCCGCACTTGCTGTGCGAGGGAGGCATAAAAACACAGTCTCTGGGGCTGCCTTTCCTCCCTCCAAGGAAGAGAGCCTACCCGGTCACCTTCTGGCTGAAAGTCACATCGGGCTTGGAAGTGCTATTTGGGAAGACTGTTTTCAGGGGCAATGGCCGCTGGGTGCACGTGTATGCCTAGGGCTCCCACACTGCCCAGAACATACATCAAGGTTCCCTCCACACAGCTCTTTCCTCACGTTAGCTCTGCAGTAAAGAGCTCACGAAACTAGGCCTTTCTTGGCTCGGGAAGTGAGGACCTGTTTGCAGGCCTCTTCTACTGGCGTCTGCAGAGCCCAACAATGGCTGTGCGAGGGAGGCCTAAAAACACAGTCTGTGGGTCTGCCTTTCCTCCCTCCAAGGAAGACCGCCTGCTTTGCCGCCTTCAAGCTGAAAGTCACATTGTCCTGGGAAGTGCTGCCTGGGAAGTCAGTTTGCCGGGGCAATGGCCGCTGGGTGCACGTGTATGCCTAGGGCTCTCACACTGCCCAGAACATCAAGGCTCCCTCCACACAGCCCTTCCGTCACGTTTGCTCAGCATGAGAGAGTTCGCGAAAGTAGGCCTTTTTTGGCTCGGGAAGTGAGGACCTGTTTGCAGGCCTCTTGTACGGGCGTCTGCAGGGCACCACGCTTGCTGTGCGAGCGAAGCCTAAAAACCCAATCTCTGGGGCTGCCTTTCCTCCCTCCAAGGAAGACAGCCTGCTCGGCCGCCTTGAAGCTGACAGTCACATTGGGCTGGGAAGTGCTACCTGGGAAGTCAGTTTCCAGGGCCCATCGCCGCTGGCTGCACGTTTACAGCTAGGCTTCCCACACTGCCCGAGAACATCAAGGCTCCCTCCACACAGCTCTTCCATCACGTTAGCTCTGCAGGAGAGAGCTCGCGAAACTAGGCCTTTCCTGGCTCGGGAAGTGAGGACCTGTTTGCAGGACTCTTGTACGGACGTCTGCAGAGCCCCGCACTTGCTGTGCGAGGGAGGCATAAAAACACAGTCTCTGGGGCTGCCTTTCCTCCCTCCAAGGAAGAGAGCCTACCCGGTCACCTTCTGGCTGAAAGTCACATCGGGCTTGGAAGTGCTATTTGGGAAGACTGTTTTCAGGGGCAATGGCCGCTGGGTGCACGTGTATGCCTAGGGCTCCCACACTGCCCAGAACATCAAGGTTCCCTCCACACAGCTCTTCCGTCACGTTAGCTCTGCAGGAGAGAGATCGCGAAACTAGGCCTTTCTTGGCTCGGGAAGTGAGGACCTGTTTGCCGGCCTCTTGTACTGGTGTCTGCTGAGCCCCACGCTTGCTGTGCGAGGGAGGCCTAAAAACCCAATCTCTGGGGCTGCCTTTTCTGCGTCCAAGGAAGAGAGCCTGCTCGGCCGCCTTCAAGCTGACAGTCACCTTGGGCTGGGAAGTGCTAGTTGCGAAGTCAGTTTTCACCGGCAATGGCCGCTGGGTGCATGTGTATGCCTATGGCTCCAACACTGCCCAGAACATCAAGGTTCCCTCCACACAGCTCTTCCTTCACGTTAGCTCTGCAGTAAAGAGCTCACGAAACTAGGCCTTTCTTGGCTCGGGAGGTGAGGACCTGTTTGCAGTCCACTTGTACTGGAGTCTGCAGAGCCCAACCCTTGCTGTGCGAAGGAGGCCTAAAAACACCGTCTGTGGGTCTGCCTTTCCTCCCTCCAAGGAAGACCGCCTGCTTGGCCGCCTTCAAGCTGAAAGGCACATCGGACTGGGAAGTGCTAGTTGGGAAGTCAGTTTTCAAGGCCAATGGCCGCTGGGTGCACGTGTATGCCTAGGGCTCCCACACTGCCCAGAACATCAAGGTTCCCTCCACACAGCTCTTCCCTCACGTTAGCTCTGCAGTAAAGAGCTCACGAAACTAGGCCTTTCTTGGCTCGGGAGGTGAGGACCTGTTTGCAGTCCACTTGTACTGGAGTCTGCAGAGCCCAACCCTTGCTGTGCGAAGGAGGCCTAAAAACACCGTCTGTGGGTCTGCCTTTCCTCCCTCCGAGGAAGACCGCCTGCTCGGCCGCCTTCAAGCTGCAAGTCACATTGTGCTGGGAAGTGCTACCTGGGAAGTCAATTTTCAGGGGCCATGGCTGCTGGCTGCACGATTACAGCTAGGCCTCCCACACTGCCCGGGAACATCAAGGCTCCCTCCACAAAGCTCTTCCGTCACGTTAGCTCTGCAGGAGAGAGCTCGCGAGACTAGGCCTTTCCTGGCTCGGGAAGTGAGGACCTGCTCGCAGCAGTATGGGTCGGGCCTCTCAAGAGCCCCACGTTGCCTGCGTACTGGGGGCATGAAAACGCTCTCTCAGGGGCTGCCTTTCCTCCCTCCAAGGAAGAGAGCCTACCCGGCCGCCTTCTGGCTGAAAGTCACATCGGGCTAGGAAGTGCTACCTGGGAAGTCAGTTTGCAGGGGCAATGGCCGCTGGGTGCACGTGTATGCCTAGGGCTCCCACACTGCCCAGAACATACATCAAGGTTCCCTCCACACAGCTCTTTCCTCACGTTAGCTCTGCAGTAAAGAGCTCACGAAACTAGGCCTTTCTTGGCTCGGGAAGTGAGGACCTGTTTGCAGGCCTCTTCTACTGGCGTCTGCAGACCCCAACAATGGCTGTGCGAGGGAGGCCTAAAAACACAGTCTGTGGGTCTGCCTTTCCTCCCTCCAAGGAAGACCGCCTGCTTTGCCGCCTTCAAGCTGAAAGTCACATTGTCCTGGGAAGTGCTGCCTGGGAAGTCAGTTTGCAGGGGCAATGGCCGCTGGGTGCACGTGTATGCCTAGGGCTCTCACACTGCCCAGAACATCAAGGCTCCCTCCACACAGCCCTTCCGTCACGTTTGCTCAGCAAGAGAGAGCTCGCGAAAGTAGGCCTTTTTTGGCTCGGGAAGTGAGGACCTGTTTGCAGGCCTCTTGTACTGTCATCTGCAGAGCCCCACACTTGCTGTGCGAGGCAGGCATAAAAACACAGTCTCTGGGGCTGCCTTTCCTCCCTCCAAGGAAGAGAGCCTGCTCGGCCGCCTTCAAGCTGACAGTCACCTTGGGCTGGGAAGTGCTAGTTGCGAAGTCAGTTTTCACCGGCAATGGCCGCTGGGTGCATGTGTATGCCTATGGCTCCCACACTGCCCAGAACATCAAGGTTCCCTCCACACAGCTCTTCCTTCACGTTAGCTCTGCAGTAAAGAGCTCACGAAACTAGGCCTTTCTTGGCTCGGGAGGTGAGGACCTGTTTGCAGTCCACTTGTACTGGAGTCTGCAGAGCCCAACCCTTGCTGTGCGAAGGAGGCCTAAAAACACCGTCTGTGGGTCTGCCTTTCCTCCCTCCAAGGAAGACCGCCTGCTTGGCCGCCTTCAAGCTGAAAGGCACATCGGACTGGGAAGTGCTAGTTGGGAAGTCAGTTTTCAAGGCCAAAGGCCGCTGGGTGCACGTGTATGCCTAGGGCTCTCACACTGCCCAGAACATCAAGGCTCCCTCCACACAGCCCTTCCGTCACGTTTGCTCAGCATGAGAGAGCTCGCGAAAGTAGGCCTTTTTTGGCTCGGGAAGTGAGGACCTGTTTGCAGGCCTCTTGTACGGGCGTCTGCAGGGCACCACGCTTGCTGTGCGAGCGAAGCCTAAAAACCCAATCTCTGGGGCTGCCTTTCCTCCCTCCAAGGAAGACAGCCTGCTCGGCCGCCTTGAAGCTGACAGTCACATTGGGCTGGGAAGTGCTACCTGGGAAGTCAGTTTGCAGGGCCAATCGCCGCTGGCTGCACGTTTACAGCTAGGCTTCCCACACTGCCCGAGAACATCAAGGCTCCCTCCACACAGCTCTTCCATCACGTTAGCTCTGCAGGAGAGAGCTCGCGCAACTAGGCCTTTCCTGGCTCGGGAAGTGAGGACCTGTTTGCAGGACTCTTGTACGGACGTCTGCAGAGCCCCGCACTTGCTGTGCGAGGGAGGCATAAAAACACAGTCCCTGGGGCTGCCTTTCCTCCCTCCAAGGAAGAGAGCCTACCCGGTCACCTTCTGGCTGAAAGTCACATCGGGCTTGGAAGTGCTATTTGGGAAGACTGTTTTCAGGGGCAATGGCCGCTGGGTGCACGTGTATGCCTAGGGCTCCCACACTGCCCAGAACATCAAGGTTCCCTCCACACAGCTCTTCCGTCACGTTAGCTCTGCAGGAGAGAGATCGCGAAACTAGGCCTTTCTTGGCTCGAGAAGTGAGGACCTTTTTGCCGGCCTCTTGTACTGGTGTCTGCTGAGCCCCACGCTTGCTGTGCGAGGGAGGCCTAAAAACCCAATCTCTGGGGCTGCCTTTTCTGCGTCCAAGGAAGAGAGCCTGCTCGGCCGCCTTCAAGCTGACAGTCACGTTGGTCTGAGAAGTGCTAGTTGGGAAGTCAGTTTTCAGGGCCAATGGCCGCTGGGTGCCCCTGTATGCCTAGGGCTCCCATACTGCCAAGAACCTCAAGGTTCCCTCCACACAGCTCTTCCCTTACGTTAGCTCTGCAGTAAGGAGCTCACGAAACTAGGCCTTTCTTGGCTCGGGAAGTGAGGACCTGTTTGCAGTCCACTTGTACTGGAGTCTGCAGAGCCCAACCCTTGCTGTGCGAAGGAGACCTAAAAACACCGTCTGTGGGTCTGCCTTTCCTCCCTCCAAGGAAGACCGCCTGCTTGGCCGCCTTCAAGCTGAAAGGCACATCGGACTGGGAAGTGCTAGTTGCGAAGTCAGTTTTCAGGGGCCAATGGCCGCTGGCTGCACGTTTACAGCTAGGCCTCCCACACTGCCCGGGAACATCAAGGCTCCCTCCACATAGCCCTTCCGTCACGTTTGCTCAGCAGGAAAGAGCTCCCGAAACTAGGCCTTTCTTGGCTCAGGAAGTGAGGACCTGTTTGCAGGCCTCTTGTACTGTCATCTGCAGAGCCCCACACTTGCTGTGCGAGGCAGGCATAAAAACACAGTCTCTGGGGCTGCCTTTCCTCCCTCCAAGGAAGAGAGCCTGCTCGGCCGCCTTCAAGCTGACAGTCACCTTGGGCTGGGAAGTGCTAGATGCGAAGTCAGTTTTCACCGGCAATGGCCGCTGGGTGCATGTGTATGCCTATGGCTCCCACACTGCCCAGAACATCAAGGTTCCCTCCACACAGCTCTTCCTTCACGTTAGCTCTGCAGTAAAGAGCTCACGAAACTAGGCCTTTCTTGGCTCGGGAGGTGAGGACCTGTTTGCAGTCCACTTGTACTGGAGTCTGCAGAGCCCAACCCTTGCTGTGCGAAGGAGGCCTAAAAACACCGTCTGTGGGTCTGCCTTTCCTCCCTCCAAGGAAGACCGCCTGCTTGGCCGCCTTCAAGCTGAAAGGCACATCGGACTGGGAAGTGCTAGTTGGGAAGTCAGTTTTCAAGGCCAATGGCCGCTGGGTGCACGTGTATGCCTAGGGCTCCCACACTGCCCAGAACATCAAGGTTCCCTCCACACAGCTCTTCCCTCACGTTAGCTCTGCAGTAAAGAGCTCACGAAACTAGGCCTTTCTTGGCTCGGGAGGTGAGGACCTGTTTGCAGTCCACTTGTACTGGAGTCTGCTGAGCCCAACACTTGCTGTGCGAAGGAGGCCTAAAAACACCGTCTGTGGGTCTGCCTTTCCTCCCTCCGAGGAAGACCGCCTGCTCGGCCGCCTTCAAGCTGCAAGTCACATTGTTCTGGGAAGTGCTACGTGGGAAGTCAATTTTCAGGGGCCATGGCTGCTGGCTGCACGATTACAGCTAGGCCTCCCACACTGCCCGGGAACATCAAGGCTCCCTCCACAAAGCTCTTCCGTCACGTTAGCTCTGCAGGAGAGAGCTCGCGAGACTAGGCCTTTCCTGGCTCGCGAAGTGAGGACCTGCTCGCAGCAGTATGGGTCGGGCCTCTCAAGAGCCCCATGTTGCCTGCGTACTGGGGGCATGAAAACGCTCTCTCAGGGGCTGCCTTTCCTCCCTCCAAGGAAGAGAGCCTACCCGGCCGCCTTCTGGCTGAAAGTCACATCGGGCTAGGAAGTGCTACCTGGGAAGTCAGTTTGCAGGGGCAATGGCCGCTGGGTGCACGTGTATGCCTAGGGCTCCCACACTGCCCAGAACATACATCAAGGTTCCCTCCACACAGCTCTTTCCTCACGTTAGCTCTGCAGTAAAGAGCCTACGAAACTAGGCCTTTCTTGGCTCGGGAAGTGAGGACCTGTTTGCAGGCCTCTTCTACTGGCGTCTGCAGAGCCCAACAATGGCTGTGCGAGGGAGGCCTAAAAACACAGTCTGTGGGTCTGCCTTTCCTCCCTCCAAGGAAGACCGCCTGCTTTGCCGCCTTCAAGCTAAAGTCACATTGTCCTGGGAAGTGCTGCCTGGGAAGTCAGTTTGCAGGGGCAATGGCCGCTGGGTGCACGTGTATGCCTAGGGCTCTCACACTGCCCACAACATCAAGGCTCCCTCCACACAGCCCTTCCGTCACGTTTGCTCAGCATGAGAGAGCTCGCGAAAGTAGGCCTTTTTTGGCTCGGGAAGTGAGGACCTGTTGGCAGGCCTCTTGTACGGGCGTCTGCAGGGCACCACGCTTGCTATGCGAGCGAAGCCTAAAAACCCAATCTCTGGGGCTGCCTTTCCTCCCTCCAAGGAAGACAGCCTGCTCGGCCGTCTTGAAGCTGACAGTCACATTGGGCTGGGAAGTGCTACCTGGGAAGTCAGTTTGCAGGGCCCATCGCCGCTGGCTGCACGTTTACAGCTAGGCTTCCCACACTGCCCGAGAACATCAAGGCTCCCTCCACACAGCTCTTCCATCACGTTAGCTCTGCAGGAGAGAGCTCGCGAAACTAGGCCTTTCCTGGCTCGGGAAGTGAGGACCTGTTTGCAGGACTCTTGTACGGACGTCTGCAGAGCCCCGCACTTGCTGTGCGAGGGAGGCATAAAAACACAGTCTCTGGGGCTGCCTTTCCTCCCTCCAAGGAAGAGAGCCTACCCGGTCACCTTCTGGCTGAAAGTCACATCGGGCTTGGAAGTGCTATTTGGGAAGACTGTTTTCAGGGGCAATGGCCGCTGGGTGCACGTGTATGCCTAGGGCTCCCACACTGCCCAGAACATCAAGGTTCCCTCCACACACCTCTTCCGTCACGTTAGCTCTGCAGGAGAGAGATCGCGAAACTAGGCCTTTCTTGGCTCGGGAAGTGAGGACCTGTTTGCCGGCCTCTTGTACTGGTGTCTGCTGAGCCCCACGCTTGCTGTGCGAGGGAGGCCTAAAAACCCAATCTCTGGGGCTGCCTTTTCTGCGTCCAAGGAAGAGAGCCTGCTCGGCCGCCTTCAAGCTGACAGTCACATTGGTCTGAGAAGTGCTAGTTGGGAAGTCAGTTTTCAGGGCCAATGGCCGCTGGGTGCCCCTGTATGCCTAGGGCTCCCATACTGCCAAGAACCTCAAGGTTCCCTCCACACAGCTCTTCCCTTACGTTAGCTCTGCAGTAAGGAGCTCACGAAACTAGGCCTTTCTTGGCTCGGGAAGTGAGGACCTGTTTGCAGGCCTCTTCTACTGGCGTCTGCAGAGCGCAACCCTTCCTGTGCGAAGGAGGCCTAAAAACACCGTCTGTGGGTCTGCCTTTCCTCCCTCCAAGGAAGACCGCCTGCTTGGCCGCCTTCAAGCTGAAAGGCACATCGGACTGGGAAGTGCTAGTTGCGAAGTCAGTTTTCAGGGGCCAATGGCCGCTGGCTGCACGTTTACAGCTAGGCCTCCCACACTGCCCGGGAACATCAAGGCTCCCTCCACATAGCCCTTCCGTCACGTTTGCTCAGCAGGAAAGAGCTCCCGAAACTAGGCCTTTCTTGGCTCAGGAAGTGAGGACCTGTTTGCAGGCCTCTTGTACTGTCATCTGCAGAGCCCCACACTTGCTGTGCGAGGCAGGCATAAAAACACAGTCTCTGGGGCTGCCTTTCCTCCCTCCAAGGAAGAGAGCCTGCTCGGCCGCCTTCAAGCTGACAGTCACCTTGGGCTGGGAAGTGCTAGTTGCGAAGTCAGTTTTCACCGGCAATGGCCGCTGGGTGCATGTGTATGCCTATGGCTCCCACACTGCCCAGAACATCAAGGTTCCCTCCACACAGCTCTTCCTTCACGTTAGCTCTGCAGTAAAGAGCTCACGAAACTAGGCCTTTCTTGGCTCGGGAGGTGAGGACCTGTTTGCAGTCCACTTGTACTGGAGTCTGCAGAGCCCAACCCTTGCTGTGCGAAGGAGGCCTAAAAACACCGTCTGTGGGTCTGCCTTTCCTCCCTCCAAGGAAGACCGCCTGCTTGGCCGCCTTCAAGCTGAAAGGCACATCGGACTGGGAAGTGCTAGTTGGGAAGTCAGTTTTCAAGGCCAATGGCCGCTGGGTGCACGTGTATGCCTAGGGCTCCCACACTGCCCAGAACATCAAGGTTCCCTCCACACAGCTCTTCCCTCACGTTAGCTCTGCAGTAAAGAGCTCACGAAACTAGGCCTTTCTTGGCTCGGGAGGTGAGGACCTGTTTGCAGTCCACTTGTACTGGAGTCTGCAGAGCCCAACACTTGCTGTGCGAAGGAGGCCTAAAAACACCGTCTGTGGGTCTGCCTTTCCTCCCTCCGAGGAAGACCGCCTGCTCGGCCGCCTTCAAGCTGCAAGTCACATTGTGCTGGGAAGTGCTACGTGGGAAGTCAATTTTCAGGGGCCATGGCTGCTGGCTGCACGATTACAGCTAGGCCTCCCACACTGCCCGGGAACATCAAGGCTCCCTCCACAAAGCTCTTCCGTCACGTTAGCTCTGCAGGAGAGAGCTCGCGAGACTAGGCCTTTCCTGGCTCGGGAAGTGAGGACCTGCTCGCAGCAGTATGGGTCGGGCCTCTCAAGAGCCCCACGTTGCCTGCGTACTGGGGGCATGAAAACGCTCTCTCAGGGGCTGCCTTTCCTCCCTCCAAGGAAGAGAGCCTACCCGGCCGCCTTCTGGCTGAAAGTCACATCGGGCTAGGAAGTGCTACCTGGGAAGTCAGTTTGCAGGGGCAATGGCCGCTGGGTGCACGTGTATGCCTAGGGCTCCCACACTGCCCAGAACATACATCAAGGTTCCCTCCACACAGCTCTTTCCTCACGTTAGCTCTGCAGTAAAGAGCTCACGAAACTAGGCCTTTCTTGGCTCGGGAAGTGAGGACCTGTTTGCAGGCCTCTTCTACTGGCGTCTGCAGAGCCCAACAATGGCTGTGCGAGGGAGGCCTAAAAACACAGTCTGTGGGTCTGCCTTTCCTCCCTCCAAGGAAGACCGCCTGCTTTGCCGCCTTCAAGCTGAAAGTCACATTGTCCTGGGAAGTGCTGCCTGGGAAGTCAGTTTGCAGGGGCAATGGCCGCTGGGTGCACGTGTATGCCTAGGGCTCTCACACTGCCCAGAACATCAAGGCTCCCTCCACACAGCCCTTCCGTCACGTTTGCTCAGCATGAGAGAGCTCGCGAAAGTAGGCCTTTTTTGGCTCGGGAAGTGAGGACCTGTTTGCAGGCCTCTTGTACTGTCATCTGCAGAGCCCCACACTTGCTGTGCGAGGCAGGCATAAAAACACAGTCTCTGGGGCTGCCTTTCCTCCCTCCAAGGAAGAGAGCCTGCTCGGCCGCCTTCAAGCTGACAGTCACCTTGGGCTGGGAAGTGCTAGTTGCGAAGTCAGTTTTCACCGGCAATGGCCGCTGGGTGCATGTGTATGCCTATGGCTCCCACACTGCCCAGAACATCAAGGTTCCCTCCACACAGCTCTTCCTTCACGTTAGCTCTGCAGTAAAGAGCTCACGAAACTAGGCCTTTCTTGGCTCGGGAGGTGAGGACCTGTTTGCAGTCCACTTGTACTGGAGTCTGCAGAGCCCAACCCTTGCTGTGCGAAGGAGGCCTAAAAACACCGTCTGTGGGTCTGCCTTTCCTCCCTCCGAGGAAGACCGCCTGCTCGGCCGCCTTCAAGCTGCAAGTCACATTGTGCTGGGAAGTGCTACGTGGGAAGTCAATTTTCAGGGGCCATGGCTGCTGGCTGCACGATTACAGCTAGGCCTCCCACACTGCCCGGGAACATCAAGGCTCCCTCCACAAAGCTCTTCCGTCACGTTAGCTCTGCAGGAGAGAGCTCGCGAGACTAGGCCTTTCCTGGCCCGGGAAGTGAGGACCTGCTCGCAGCAGTATGGGTCGGGCCTCTCAAGAGCCCCACGTTGCCTGCGTACTGGGGGCATGAAAACGCTCTCTCAGGGGCTGCCTTTCCTCCCTCCAAGGAAGAGAGCCTACCCGGCCGCCTTCTGGCTGAAAGTCACATCGGGCTAGGAAGTGCTACCTGGGAAGTCAGTTTGCAGGGGCAATGGCCGCTGGGTGCACGTGTATGCCTAGGGCTCCCACACTGCCCAGAACATACATCAAGGTTCCCTCCACACAGCTCTTTCCTCACGTTAGCTCTGCAGTAAAGAGCCTACGAAACTAGGCCTTTCTTGGCTCGGGAAGTGAGGACCTGTTTGCAGGCCTCTTCTACTGGCGTCTGCAGAGCCCAACAATGGCTGTGCGAGGGAGGCCTAAAAACACAGTCTGTGGGTCTGCCTTTGCTCCCTCCAAGGAAGACCGC
Source organism: Giraffa tippelskirchi (assembly GCF_054371585.1). Classification (NCBI taxonomy): domain Eukaryota; kingdom Metazoa; phylum Chordata; class Mammalia; order Artiodactyla; family Giraffidae; genus Giraffa; species Giraffa tippelskirchi. Next base: position 106,290,038 of record NC_137275.1, read on the forward strand.
CTGCTTTGCCGCCTTCAAGCTGAAAGTCACATTGTCCTGGGAAGTGCTGCCTGGGAAGTCAGTTTGCAGGGGCAATGGCCGCTGGGTGCACGTGTATGCCTAGGGCTCTCACACTGCCCAGAACATCAAGGCTCCCGCCACACAGCCCTTCTGTCACGTTTGCTCAGCATGAGAGAGCTCGCGAAAGTAGGCCTTTTTTGGCTCGGGAAGTGAGGACCTGTTTGCAGGCCTCTTGTACGGGCGTCTGCAGGGCACCACGCTTGCTGTGCGAGCGAAGCCTAAAAACCCAATCTCTGGGGCTGCCTTTCCTCCCTCCAAGGAAGACAGCCTGCTCGGCCGCCTTGAAGCTGACAGTCACATTGGGCTGGGAAGTGCTACCTGGGAAGTCAGTTTGCAGGGCCCATCGCCGCTGGCTGCACGTTTACAGCTAGGCTTCCCACACTGCCCGAGAACATCAAGGCTCCCTCCACACAGCTCTTCCATCACGTTAGCTCTGCAGGAGAGAGCTCGCGCAACTAGGCCTTTCCTGGCTCGGGAAGTGAGGACCTGTTTGCAGGACTCTTGTACGGACGTCTGCAGAGCCCCGCACTTGCTGTGCGAGGGAGGCATAAAAACACAGTCCCTGGGGCTGCCTTTCCTCCCTCCAAGGAAGAGAGCCTACCCGGTCACCTTCTGGCTGAAAGTCACATCGGGCTTGGAAGTGCTATTTGGGAAGACTGTTTTCAGGGGCAATGGCCGCTGGGTGCACGTGTATGCCTAGGGCTCCCACACTGCCCAGAACATCAAGGTTCCCTCCACACAGCTCTTCCGTCACGTTAGCTCTGCAGGAGAGAGATCGCGAAACTAGGCCTTTCTTGGCTCGGGAAGTGAGGACCTGTTTGCCGGCCTCTTGTACTGGTGTCTGCTGAGCCCCACGCTTGCTGTGCGAGGGAGGCCTAAAAACCCAATCTCTGGGGCTGCCTTTTCTGCGTCCAAGGAAGAGAGCCTGCTCGGCCGCCTTCAAGCTGACAGTCACATTGGTCTGAGAAGTGCTAGTTGGGAAGTCAGTTTTCAGGGCCAATGGCCGCTGGGTGCCCCTGTATGCCTAGGGCTCCCATACTGCCAAGAACCTCAAGGTTCCCTCCACACAGCTCTTCCCTTACGTTAGCTCTGCAGTAAGGAGCTCACGAAACTAGGCCTTTCTTGGCTCGGGAAGTGAGGACCTGTTTGCAGTCCACTTGTACTGGAGTCTGCAGAGCCCAACCCTTGCTGTGCGAAGGAGGCCTAAAAACACCGTCTGTGGGTCTGCCTTTCCTCCCTCCAAGGAAGACCGCCTGCTTGGCCGCCTTCAAGCTGAAAGGCACATCGGACTGGGAAGTGCTAGTTGGGAAGTCAGTTTTCAAGGCCAATGGCCGCTGGGTGCACGTGTATGCCTAGGGCTCCCACACTGCCCAGAACATCAAGGTTCCCTCCACACAGCTCTTCCCTCACGTTAGCTCTGCAGTAAAGAGCTCACGAAACTAGGCCTTTCTTGGCTCGGGAGGTGAGGACCTGTTTGCACTCCACTTGTACTGGAGTCTGCAGAGCCCAACACTTGCTGTGCGAAGGAGGCCTAAAAACACCGTCTGTGGGTCTGCCTTTCCTCCCTCCGAGGAAGACCGCCTGCTCGGCCGCCTTCAAGCTGCAAGTCACATTGTGCTGGGAAGTGCTACCTGGGAAGTCAATTTTCAGGGGCCATGGCTGCTGGCTGCACGATTACAGCTAGGCCTCCCACACTGCCCGGGAACATCAAGGCTCCCTCCACAAAGCTCTTCCGTCACGTTAGCTCTGCAGGAGAGAGCTCGCGAGACTAGGCCTTTCCTGGCTCGGGAAGTGAGGACCTGCTCGCAGCAGTATGGGTCGGGCCTCTCAAGAGCCCCACGTTGCCTGCGTACTGGGGGCATGAAAACGCTCTCTCAGGGGCTGCCTTTCCTCCCTCCAAGGAAGAGAGCCTACCCGGCCGCCTTCTGGCTGAAAGTCACATCGGGCTAGGAAGTGCTACCTGGGAAGTCAGTTTGCAGGGGCAATGGCCGCTGGGTACACGTGTATGCCTAGGGCTCCCACACTGCCCAGAACATACATCAAGGTTCCCTCCACACAGCTCTTTCCTCACGTTAGCTCTGCAGTAAAGAGCCTACGAAACTAGGCCTTTCTTGGCTCGGGAAGTGAGGACCTGTTTGCAGGCCTCTTCTACTGGCGTCTGCAGAGCCCAACAATGGCTGTGCGAGGGAGGCCTAAAAACACAGTCTGTGGGTCTGCCTTTCCTCCCTCCAAGGAAGACCGCCTGCTTTGCCGCCTTCAAGCTGAAAGTCACATTGTCCTGGGAAGTGCTGCCTGGGAAGTCAGTTTGCAGGGGCAATGGCCGCTGGGTGCACGTGTATGCCTAGGGCTCTCACACTGCCCAGAACATCAAGGCTCCCTCCACACAGCCCTTCCGTCACGTTTGCTCAGCATGAGAGAGCTCGCGAAAGTAGGCCTTTTTTGGCTCGGGAAGTGAGGACCTGTTTGCAGGCCTCTTGTACGGGCGTCTGCAGGGCACCACGCTTGCTGTGCGAGCGAAGCCTAAAAACCCAATCTCTGGGGCTGCCTTTCCTCCCTCCAAGGAAGACAGCCTGCTCGGCCGCCTTGAAGCTGACAGTCACATTGGGCTGGGAAGTGCTACCTGGGAAGTCAGTTTGCAGGGCCCATCGCCGCTGGCTGCACGTTTACAGCTAGGCTTCCCACACTGCCCGAGAACATCAAGGCTCCCTCCACACAGCTCTTCCATCACGTTAGCTCTGCAGGAGAGAGCTCGCGCAACTAGGCCTTTCCTGGCTCGGGAAGTGAGGACCTGTTTGCAGGACTCTTGTACGGACGTCTGCAGAGCCCCGCACTTGCTGTGCGAGGGAGGCATAAAAACACAGTCCCTGGGGCTGCCTTTCCTCCCTCCAAGGAAGAGAGCCTACCCGGTCACCTTCTGGCTGAAAGTCACATCGGGCTTGGAAGTGCTATTTGGGAAGACTGTTTTCAGGGGCAATGGCCGCTGGGTGCACGTGTATGCCTAGGGCTCCCACACTGCCCAGAACATCAAGGTTCCCTCCACACAGCTCTTCCGTCACGTTAGCTCTGCAGGAGAGAGATCGCGAAACTAGGCCTTTCTTGGCTCGGGAAGTGAGGACCTGTTTGCCGGCCTCTTGTACTGGTGTCTGCTGAGCCCCACGCTTGCTGTGCGAGGGAGGCCTAAAAACCCAATCTCTGGGGCTGCCTTTTCTGCGTCCAAGGAAGAGAGCCTGCTCGGCCGCCTTCAAGCTGACAGTCACATTGGTCTGAGAAGTGCTAGTTTGGAAGTCAGTTTTCAGGGCCAATGGCCGCTGGGTGCCCCTGTATGCCTAGGGCTCCCATACTGCCAAGAACCTCAAGGTTCCCTCCACACAGCTCTTCCCTTACGTTAGCTCTGCAGTAAGGAGCTCACGAAACTAGGCCTTTCTTGGCTCGGGAAGTGAGGACCTGTTTGCAGTCCACTTGTACTGGAGTCTGCAGAGCCCAACCCTTGCTGTGCGAAGGAGGCCTAAAAACACCGTCTGTGGGTCTGCCTTTCCTCCCTCCAAGGAAGACCGCCTGCTTGGCCGCCTTCAAGCTGAAAGGCACATCGGACTGGGAAGTGCTAGTTGGGAAGTCAGTTTTCAAGGCCAATGGCCGCTGGGTGCACGTGTATGCCTAGGGCTCCCACACTGCCCAGAACATCAAGGTTCCCTCCACACAGCTCTTCCCTCACGTTAGCTCTGCAGTAAAGAGCTCACGAAACTAGGCCTTTCTTGGCTCGGGAGGTGAGGACCTGTTTGCAGTCCACTTGTACTGGAGTCTGCAGAGCCCAACACTTGCTGTGCGAAGGTGGCCTAAAAACACCGTCTGTGGGTCTGCCTTTCCTCCCTCCGAGGAAGACCGCCTGCTCGGCCGCCTTCAAGCTGCAAGTCACATTGTGCTGGGAAGTGCTACGTGGGAAGTCAATTTTCAGGGGCCATGGCTGCTGGCTGCACGATTACAGCTAGGCCTCCCACACTGCCCGGGAACATCAAGGCTCCCTCCACAAAGCTCTTCCGTCACGTTAGCTCTGCAGGAGAGAGCTCGCGAGACTAGGCCTTTCCTGGCTCGGGAAGTGAGGACCTGCTCGCAGCAGTATGGGTCGGGCCTCTCAAGAGCCCCACGTTGCCTGCGTACTGGGGGCATGAAAACGCTCTCTCAGGGGCTGCCTTTCCTCCCTCCAAGGAAGAGAGCCTACCCGGCCGCCTTCTGGCTGAAAGTCACATCGGGCTAGGAAGTGCTACCTGGGAAGTCAGGTTGCAGGGGCAATGGCCGCTGGGTACACGTGTATGCCTAGGGCTCCCACACTGCCCAGAACATACATCAAGGTTCCCTCCACACAGCTCTTTCCTCACGTTAGCTCTGCAGTAAAGAGCCTACGAAACTAGGCCTTTCTTGGCTCGGGAAGTGAGGACCTGTTTGCAGGCCTCTTCTACTGGCGTCTGCAGAGCCCAACAATGGCTGTGCGAGGGAGGCCTAAAAACACAGTCTGTGGGTCTGCCTTTCCTCCCTCCAAGGAAGACCGCCTGCTTTGCCGCCTTCAAGCTGAAAGTCACATTGTCCTGGGAAGTGCTGCCTGGGAAGTCAGTTTGCAGGGGCAATGGCCGCTGGGTGCACGTGTATGCCTAGGGCTCTCACACTGCCCAGAACATCAAGGCTCCCTCCACACAGCCCTTCCGTCACGTTTGCTCAGCATGAGAGAGCTCGCGAAAGTAGGCCTTTTTTGGCTCGGGAAGTGAGGACCTGTTTGCAGGCCTCTTGTACGGGCGTCTGCAGGGCACCACGCTTGCTGTGCGAGCGAAGCCTAAAAACCCAATCTCTGGGGCTGCCTTTCCTCCCTCCAAGGAAGACAGCCTGCTCGGCCGCCTTGAAGCTGACAGTCACATTGGGCTGGGAAGTGCTACCTGGGAAGTCAGTTTGCAGGGCCCATCGCCGCTGGCTGCACGTTTACAGCTAGGCTTCCCACACTGCCCGAGAACATCAAGGCTCCCTCCACACAGCTCTTCCATCACGTTAGCTCTGCAGGAGAGAGCTCGCGAAACTAGGCCTTTCCTGGCTCGGGAAGTGAGGACCTGTTTGCAGGACTCTTGTACGGACGTCTGCAGAGCCCCGCACTTGCTGTGCGAGGGAGGCATAAAAACACAGTCCCTGGGGCTGCCTTTCCTCCCTCCAAGGAAGAGAGCCTACCCGGTCACCTTCTGGCTGAAAGTCACATCGGGCTTGGAAGTGCTATTTGGGAAGACTGTTTTCAGGGGCAATGGCCGCTGGGTGCACGTGTATGCCTAGGGCTCCCACACTGCCCAGAACATCAAGGTTCCCTCCACACAGCTCTTCCGTCACGTTAGCTCTGCAGGAGAGAGATCGCGAAACTAGGCCTTTCTTGGCACGGGAAGTGAGGACCTGTTTGCCGGCCTCTTGTACTGGTGTCTGCTGAGCCCCACGCTTGCTGTGCGAGGGAGGCCTAAAAACCCAATCTCTGGGGCTGCCTTTTCTGCGTCCAAGGAAGAGAGCCTGCTCGGCCGCCTTCAAGCTGACAGTCACATTGGTCTGAGAAGTGCTAGTTGGGAAGTCAGTTTTCAGGGCCAATGGCCGCTGGGTGCCCCTGTATGCCTAGGGCTCCCATACTGCCAAGAACCTCAAGGTTCCCTCCACACAGCTCTTCCCTTACGTTAGCTCTGCAGTAAGGAGCTCACGAAACTAGGCCTTTCTTGGCTCGGGAAGTGAGGACCTGTTTGCAGTCCACTTGTACTGGAGTCTGCAGAGCCCAACCCTTGCTGTGCGAAGGAGGCCTAAAAACACCGTCTGTGGGTCTGCCTTTCCTCCCTCCAAGGAAGACCGCCTGCTTGGCCGCCTTCAAGCTGAAAGGCACATCGGACTGGGAAGTGCTAGTTGGGAAGTCAGTTTTCAAGGCCAATGGCCGCTGGGTGCACGTGTATGCCTAGGGCTCCCACACTGCCCAGAACATCAAGGTTCCCTCCACACAGCTCTTCCCTCACGTTAGCTCTGCAGTAAAGAGCTCACGAAACTAGGCCTTTCTTGGCTCGGGAGGTGAGGACCTGTTTGCAGTCCACTTGTACTGGAGTCTGCAGAGCCCAACCCTTGCTGTGCGAAGGAGGCCTAAAAACACCGTCTGTGGGTCTGCCTTTCCTCCCTCCGAGGAAGACCGCCTGCTCGGCCGCCTTCAAGCTGCAAGTCACATTGTGCTGGGAAGTGCTACGTGGGAAGTCAATTTTCAGGGGCCATGGCTGCTGGCTGCACGATTACAGCTAGGCCTCCCACACTGCCCGGGAACATCAAGGCTCCCTCCACAAAGCTCTTCCGTCACGTTAGCTCTGCAGGAGAGAGCTCGCGAGACTAGGCCTTTCCTGGCTCGGGAAGTGAGGACCTGCTCGCAGCAGTATGGGTCGGGCCTCTCAAGAGCCCCACGTTGCCTGCGTACTGGGGGCATGAAAACGCTCTCTCAGGGGCTGCCTTTCCTCCCTCCAAGGAAGAGAGCCTACCCGGCCGCCTTCTGGCTGAAAGTCACATCGGGCTAGGAAGTGCTACCTGGGAAGTCAGTTTGCAGGGGCAATGGCCGCTGGGTGCACGTGTATGCCTAGGGCTCCCACACTGCCCAGAACATACATCAAGGTTCCCTCCACACAGCTCTTTCCTCACGTTAGCTCTGCAGTAAAGAGCTCACGAAACTAGGCCTTTCTTGGCTCGGGAAGTGAGGACCTGTTTGCAGGCCTCTTCTACTGGCGTCTGCAGAGCCCAACAATGGCTGTGCGAGGGAGGCCTAAAAACACAGTCTGTGGGTCTGCCTTTCCTCCCTCCAAGGAAGACCGCCTGCTTTGCCGCCTTCAAGCTGAAAGTCACATTGTCCTGGGAAGTGCTGCCTGGGAAGTCAGTTTGCAGGGGCAATGGCCGCTGGGTGCACGTGTATGCCTAGGGCTCTCACACTGCCCAGAACATCAAGGCTCCCTCCACACAGCCCTTCCGTCACGTTTGCTCAGCATGAGAGAGCTCGCGAAAGTAGGCCTTTTTTGGCTCGGGAAGTGAGGACCTGTTTGCAGGCCTCTTGTACTGTCATCTGCAGAGCCCCACACTTGCTGTGCGAGGCAGGCATAAAAACACAGTCTCTGGGGCTGCCTTTCCTCCCTCCAAGGAAGAGAGCCTGCTCGGCCGCCTTCAAGCTGACAGTCACCTTGGGCTGGGAAGTGCTAGTTGCGAAGTCAGTTTTCACCGGCAATGGCCGCTGGGTGCATGTGTATGCCTATGGCTCCCACACTGCCCAGAACATCAAGGTTCCCTCCACACAGCTCTTCCTTCACGTTAGCTCTGCAGTAAAGAGCTCACGAAACTAGGCCTTTCTTGGCTCGGGAGGTGAGGACCTGTTTGCAGTCCACTTGTACTGGAGTCTGCAGAGCCCAACCCTTGCTGTGCGAAGGAGGCCTAAAAACACCGTCTGTGGGTCTGCCTTTCCTCCCTCCAAGGAAGACCGCCTGCTTGGCCGCCTTCAAGCTGAAAGGCACATCGGACTGGGAAGTGCTAGTTGGGAAGTCAGTTTTCAAGGCCAAAGGCCGCTGGGTGCACGTGTATGCCTAGGGCTCTCACACTGCCCAGAACATCAAGGCTCCCTCCACACAGCCCTTCCGTCACGTTTGCTCAGCATGAGAGAGCTCGCGAAAGTAGGCCTTTTTTGGCTCGGGAAGTGAGGACCTGTTTGCAGGCCTCTTGTACGGGCGTCTGCAGGGCACCACGCTTGCTGTGCGAGCGAAGCCTAAAAACCCAATCTCTGGGGCTGCCTTTCCTCCCTCCAAGGAAGACAGCCTGCTCGGCCGCCTTGAAGCTGACAGTCACATTGGGCTGGGAAGTGCTACCTGGGAAGTCAGTTTGCAGGGCCAATCGCCGCTGGCTGCACGTTTACAGCTAGGCTTCCCACACTGCCCGAGAACATCAAGGCTCCCTCCACACAGCTCTTCCATCACGTTAGCTCTGCAGGAGAGAGCTCGCGCAACTAGGCCTTTCCTGGCTCGGGAAGTGAGGACCTGTTTGCAGGACTCTTGTACGGACGTCTGCAGAGCCCCGCACTTGCTGTGCGAGGGAGGCATAAAAACACAGTCCCTGGGGCTGCCTTTCCTCCCTCCAAGGAAGAGAGCCTACCCGGTCACCTTCTGGCTGAAAGTCACATCGGGCTTGGAAGTGCTATTTGGGAAGACTGTTTTCAGGGGCAATGGCCGCTGGGTGCACGTGTATGCCTAGGGCTCCCACACTGCCCAGAACATCAAGGTTCCCTCCACACAGCTCTTCCGTCACGTTAGCTCTGCAGGAGAGAGATCGCGAAACTAGGCCTTTCTTGGCTCGAGAAGTGAGGACCTTTTTGCCGGCCTCTTGTACTGGTGTCTGCTGAGCCCCACGCTTGCTGTGCGAGGGAGGCCTAAAAACCCAATCTCTGGGGCTGCCTTTTCTGCGTCCAAGGAAGAGAGCCTGCTCGGCCGCCTTCAAGCTGACAGTCACGTTGGTCTGAGAAGTGCTAGTTGGGAAGTCAGTTTTCAGGGCCAATGGCCGCTGGGTGCCCCTGTATGCCTAGGGCTCCCATACTGCCAAGAACCTCAAGGTTCCCTCCACACAGCTCTTCCCTTACGTTAGCTCTGCAGTAAGGAGCTCACGAAACTAGGCCTTTCTTGGCTCGGGAAGTGAGGACCTGTTTGCAGTCCACTTGTACTGGAGTCTGCAGAGCCCAACCCTTGCTGTGCGAAGGAGACCTAAAAACACCGTCTGTGGGTCTGCCTTTCCTCCCTCCAAGGAAGACCGCCTGCTTGGCCGCCTTCAAGCTGAAAGGCACATCGGACTGGGAAGTGCTAGTTGCGAAGTCAGTTTTCAGGGGCCAATGGCCGCTGGCTGCACGTTTACAGCTAGGCCTCCCACACTGCCCGGGAACATCAAGGCTCCCTCCACATAGCCCTTCCGTCACGTTTGCTCAGCAGGAAAGAGCTCCCGAAACTAGGCCTTTCTTGGCTCAGGAAGTGAGGACCTGTTTGCAGGCCTCTTGTACTGTCATCTGCAGAGCCCCACACTTGCTGTGCGAGGCAGGCATAAAAACACAGTCTCTGGGGCTGCCTTTCCTCCCTCCAAGGAAGAGAGCCTGCTCGGCCGCCTTCAAGCTGACAGTCACCTTGGGCTGGGAAGTGCTAGATGCGAAGTCAGTTTTCACCGGCAATGGCCGCTGGGTGCATGTGTATGCCTATGGCTCCCACACTGCCCAGAACATCAAGGTTCCCTCCACACAGCTCTTCCTTCACGTTAGCTCTGCAGTAAAGAGCTCACGAAACTAGGCCTTTCTTGGCTCGGGAGGTGAGGACCTGTTTGCAGTCCACTTGTACTGGAGTCTGCAGAGCCCAACCCTTGCTGTGCGAAGGAGGCCTAAAAACACCGTCTGTGGGTCTGCCTTTCCTCCCTCCAAGGAAGACCGCCTGCTTGGCCGCCTTCAAGCTGAAAGGCACATCGGACTGGGAAGTGCTAGTTGGGAAGTCAGTTTTCAAGGCCAATGGCCGCTGGGTGCACGTGTATGCCTAGGGCTCCCACACTGCCCAGAACATCAAGGTTCCCTCCACACAGCTCTTCCCTCACGTTAGCTCTGCAGTAAAGAGCTCACGAAACTAGGCCTTTCTTGGCTCGGGAGGTGAGGACCTGTTTGCAGTCCACTTGTACTGGAGTCTGCAGAGCCCAACCCTTGCTGTGCGAAGGAGGCCTAAAAACACCGTCTGTGGGTCTGCCTTTCCTCCCTCCGAGGAAGACCGCCTGCTCGGCCGCCTTCAAGCTGCAAGTCACATTGTGCTGGGAAGTGCTACCTGGGAAGTCAATTTTCAGGGGCCATGGCTGCTGGCTGCACGATTACAGCTAGGCCTCCCACACTGCCCGGGAACATCAAGGCTCCCTCCACAAAGCTCTTCCGTCACGTTAGCTCTGCAGGAGAGAGCTCGCGAGACTAGGCCTTTCCTGGCTCGGGAAGTGAGGACCTGCTCGCAGCAGTATGGGTCGGGCCTCTCAAGAGCCCCACGTTGCCTGCGTACTGGGGGCATGAAAACGCTCTCTCAGGGGCTGCCTTTCCTCCCTCCAAGGAAGAGAGCCTACCCGGCCGCCTTCTGGCTGAAAGTCACATCGGGCTAGGAAGTGCTACCTGGGAAGTCAGTTTGCAGGGGCAATGGCCGCTGGGTGCACGTGTATGCCTAGGGCTCCCACACTGCCCAGAACATACATCAAGGATCCCTCCACACAGCTCTTTCCTCACGTTAGCTCTGCAGTAAAGAGCTCACGAAACTAGGCCTTTCTTGGCTCGGGAAGTGAGGACCTGTTTGCAGGCCTCTTCTACTGGCGTCTGCAGAGCCCAACAATGGCTGTGCGAGGGAGGCCTAAAAACACAGTCTGTGGGTCTGCCTTTCCTCCCTCAAAGGAAGACCGCCTGCTTTGCCGCCTTCAAGCTGAAAGTCACATTGTCCTGGGAAGTGCTGCCTGGGAAGTCAGTTTGCAGGGGCAATGGCCGCTGGGTGCACGTGTATGCCTAGGGCTCTCACACTGCCCAGAACATCAAGGCTCCCTCCACACAGCCCTTCCGTCACGTTTGCTCAGCATGAGAGAGCTCGCGAAAGTAGGCCTTTTTTGGCTCGGGAAGTGAGGACCTGTTTGCAGGCCTCTTGTACGGGCGTCTGCAGGGCACCACGCTTGCTGTGCGAGCGAAGCCTAAAAACCCAATCTCTGGGGCTGCCTTTCCTTCCTCCAAGGAAGACAGCCTGCTCGGCTGCCTTGAAGCTGACAGTCACATTGGGCTGGGAAGTGCTACCTGGGAAGTCAGTTTGCAGGTCCCATCGCCGCTGGCTGCACGTTTACAGCTAGGCTTCCCACACTGCCCGAGAACATCAAGGCTCCCTCCACACAGCTCTTCCATCACGTTAGCTCTGCAGGAGAGAGCTCGCGCAACTAGGCCTTTCCTGGCTCGGGAAGTGAGGACCTGTTTGCAGGACTCTTGTACGGAGGTCTGCAGAGCCCCGCACTTGCTGTGCGAGGGAGGCATAAAAACACAGTCTCTGGGGCTGCCTTTCCTCCCTCCAAGGAAGAGAGCCTACCCGGTCACCTTCTGGCTGAAAGTCACATCGGGCTAGGAAGTGCTATTTGGGAAGACTGTTTTCAGGGGCAATGGCCGCTGGGTGCACGTGTATGCCTAGGGCTCCCACACTGCCCAGAACATACATCAAGGTTCCCTCTACACAGCTCTTTCCTCACGTTAGCTCTGCAGTAAAGAGCTCACGAAACTAGGCCTTTCTTGGCTCGGGAAGTGAGGACCTGTTTGCAGGCCTCTTCTACTGGCGTCTGCAGAGCCCAACAATGGCTGTGCGAGGGAGGCCTAAAAACACAGTCTGTGGGTCTGCCTTTCCTCCCTCCAAGGAAGACCGCCTGCTTTGCCGCCTTCAAGCTGAAAGTCACATTGTCCTGGGAAGTGCTGCCTGGGAAGTCAGTTTGCAGGGGCAATGGCCGCTGGGTGCACGTGTATGCCTAGGGCTCTCACACTGCCCAGAACATCAAGGCTCCCTCCACACAGCCCTTCCGTCACGTTTGCTCAGCATGAGAGAGCTCGCGAAAGTAGGCCTTTTTTGGCTCGGGAAGTGAGGACCTGTTTGCAGGCCTCTTGTACTGTCATCTGCAGAGCCCCACACTTGCTGTGCGAGGCAGGCATAAAAACACAGTCTCTGGGGCTGCCTTTCCTCCCTCCAAGGAAGAGAGCCTGCTCGGCCGCCTTCAAGCTGACAGTCACCTTGGGCTGGGAAGTGCTAGATGCGAAGTCAGTTTTCACCGGCAATGGCCGCTGGGTGCATGTGTATGCCTATGGCTCCCACACTGCCCAGAACATCAAGGTTCCCTCCACACAGCTCTTCCTTCACGTTAGCTCTGCAGTAAAGAGCTCACGAAACTAGGCCTTTCTTGGCTCGGGAGGTGAGGACCTGTTTGCAGTCCACTTGTACTGGAGTCTGCAGAGCCCAACCCTTGCTGTGCGAAGGAGGCCTAAAAACACCGTCTGTGGGTCTGCCTTTCCTCCCTCCAAGGAAGACCGCCTGCTTGGCCGCCTTCAAGCTGAAAGGCACATCGGACTGGGAAGTGCTAGTTGGGAAGTCAGTTTTCAAGGCCAATGGCCGCTGGGTGCACGTGTATGCCTAGGGCTCCCACACTGCCCAGAACATCAAGGTTCCCTCCACACAGCTCTTCCCTCACGTTAGCTCTGCAGTAAAGAGCTCACGAAACTAGGCCTTTCTTGGCTCGGGAGGTGAGGACCTGTTTGCAGTCCACTTGTACTGGAGTCTGCAGAGCCCAACACTTGCTGTGCGAAGGAGGCCTAAAAACACCGTCTGTGGGTCTGCCTTTCCTCCCTCCGAGGAAGACCGCCTGCTCGGCCGCCTTCAAGCTGCAAGTCACATTGTGCTGGGAAGTGCTACCTGGGAAGTCAATTTTCAGGGGCCATGGCTGCTGGCTGCACGATTACAGCTAGGCCTCCCACACTGCCCGGGAACATCAAGGCTCCCTCCACAAAGCTCTTCCGTCACGTTAGCTCTGCAGGAGAGAGCTCGCGAGACTAGGCCTTTCCTGGCTCGGGAAGTGAGGACCTGCTCGCAGCAGTATGGGTCGGGCCTCTCAAGAGCCCCACGTTGCCTGCGTACTGGGGGCATGAAAACGCTCTCTCAGGGGCTGCCTTTCCTCCCTCCAAGGAAGAGAGCCTACCCGGCCGCCTTCTGGCTGAAAGTCACATCGGGCTAGGAAGTGCTACCTGGGAAGTCAGTTTGCAGGGGCAATGGCCGCTGGGTGCACGTGTATGCCTAGGGCTCCCACACTGCCCAGAACATACATCAAGGTTCCCTCCACACAGCTCTTTCCTCACGTTAGCTCTGCAGTAAAGAGCCTACGAAACTAGGCCTTTCTTGGCTCGGGAAGTGAGGACCTGTTTGCAGGCCTCTTCTACTGGCGTCTGCAGAGCCCAACAATGGCTGTGCGAGGGAGGCCTAAAAACACAGTCTGTGGGTCTGCCTTTCCTCCCTCCAAGGAAGACCGCCTGCTTTGCCGCCTTCAAGCTGAAAGTCACATTGTCCTGGGAAGTGCTGCCTGGGAAGTCAGTTTGCAGGGGCAATGGCCGCTGGGTGCACGTGTATGCCTAGGGCTCTCACACTGCCCAGAACATCAAGGCTCCCTCCACACAGCCCTTCCGTCACGTTTGCTCAGCATGAGAGAGCTCGCGAAAGTAGGCCTTTTTTGGCTCGGGAAGTGAGGACCTGTTTGCAGGCCTCTTGTACGGGCGTCTGCAGGGCACCACGCTTGCTGTGCGAGCGAAGCCTAAAAACCCAATCTCTGGGGCTGCCTTTCCTCCCTCCAAGGAAGACAGCCTGCTCGGCCGCCTTGAAGCTGACAGTCACATTGGGCTGGGAAGTGCTACCTGGGAAGTCAGTTTGCAGGGCCCATCGCCGCTGGCTGCACGTTTACAGCTAGGCTTCCCACACTGCCCGAGAACATCAAGGCTCCCTCCACACAGCTCTTCCATCACGTTAGCTCTGCAGGAGAGAGCTCGCGAAACTAGGCCTTTCCTGGCTCGGGAAGTGAGGACCTGTTTGCAGGACTCTTGTACGGACGTCTGCAGAGCCCCGCACTTGCTGTGCGAGGGAGGCATAAAAACACAGTCTCTGGGGCTGCCTTTCCTCCCTCCAAGGAAGAGAGCCTACCCGGTCACCTTCTGGCTGAAAGTCACATCGGGCTTGGAAGTGCTATTTGGGAAGACTGTTTTCAGGGGCAATGGCCGCTGGGTGCACGTGTATGCCTAGGGCTCCCACACTGCCCAGAACATCAAGGTTCCCTCCACACAGCTCTTCCGTCACGTTAGCTCTGCAGGAGAGAGATCGCCAAACTAGGCCTTTCTTGGCTCGGGAAGTGAGGACCTGTTTGCCGGCCTCTTGTACTGGTGTCTGCTGAGCCCCACGCTTGCTGTGCGAGGGAGGCCTAAAAACCCAATCTCTGGGGCTGCCTTTTCTGCGTCCAAGGAAGAGAGCCTGCTCGGCCGCCTTCAAGCTGACAGTCACATTGGTCTGAGAAGTGCTAGTTGGGAAGTCAGTTTTCAGGGCCAATGGCCGCTGGGTGCCCCTGTATGCCTAGGGCTCCCATACTGCCAAGAACCTCAAGGTTCCCTCCACACAGCTCTTCCCTTACGTTAGCTCTGCAGTAAGGAGCTCACGAAACTAGGCCTTTCTTGGCTCGGGAAGTGAGGACCTGTTTGCAGTCCACTTGTACTGGAGTCTGCAGAGCCCAACCCTTGCTGTGCGAAGGAGGCCTAAAAACACCGTCTGTGGGTCTGCCTTTCCTCCCTCCAAGGAAGACCGCCTGCTTGGCCGCCTTCAAGCTGAAAGGCACATCGGACTGGGAAGTGCTAGTTGCGAAGTCAGTTTTCAGGTGCCAATGGCCGCTGGCTGCACATTTACAGCTAGGCCTCCCACACTGCCCGGGAACATCAACGCTCCCTCCACATAGCCCTTCCGTCACGTTTGCTCATCAGGAAAGAGCTCCCGAAACTAGGCCTTTCTTGGCTCAGGAAGTGAGGACCTGTTTGCAGGCCTCTTGTACTGTCATCTGCAGAGCCCCACACTTGATGTGCGAGGCAGGCATAAAAACACAGTCTCTGGGGCTGCCTTTCCTCCCTCCAAGGAAGAGAGCCTGCTCGGCCGCCTTCAAGCTGACAGTCACCTTGGGCTGGGAAGTGCTAGATGCGAAGTCAGTTTTCACCGGCAATGGCCGCTGGGTGCATGTGTATGCCTATGGCTCCCACACTGCCCAGAACATCAAGGTTCCCTCCACACAGCTCTTCCTTCACGTTAGCTCTGCAGTAAAGAGCTCACGAAACTAGGCCTTTCTTGGCTCGGGAGGTGAGGACCTGTTTGCAGTCCACTTGTACTGGAGTCTGCAGAGCCCAACCCTTGCTGTGCGAAGGAGGCCTAAAAACACCGTCTGTGGGTCTGCCTTTCCTCCCTCCAAGGAAGACCGCCTGCTTGGCCGCCTTCAAGCTGAAAGGCACATCGGACTGGGAAGTGCTAGTTGGGAAGTCAGTTTTCAAGGCCAATGGCCGCTGGGTGCACGTGTATGCCTAGGGCTCCCACACTGCCCAGAACATCAAGGTTCCCTCCACACAGCTCTTCCCTCACGTTAGCTCTGCAGTAAAGAGCTCACGAAACTAGGCCTTTCTTGGCTCGGGAGGTGAGGACCTGTTTGCAGTCCACTTGTACTGGAGTCTGCAGAGCCCAACCCTTGCTGTGCGAAGGAGGCCTAAAAACACCGTCTGTGGGTCTGCCTTTCCTCCCTCCGAGGAAGACCGCCTGCTCGGCCGCCTTCAAGCTGCAAGTCACATTGTGCTGGGAAGTGCTACGTGGGAAGTCAATTTTCAGGGGCCATGGCTGCTGGCTGCACGATTACAGCTAGGCCTCCCACACTGCCCGGGAACATCAAGGCTCCCTCCACAAAGCTCTTCCGTCACGTTAGCTCTGCAGGAGAGAGCTCGCGAGACTAGGCCTTTCCTGGCCCGGGAAGTGAGGACCTGCTCGCAGCAGTATGGGTCGGGCCTCTCAAGAGCCCCACGTTGCCTGCGTACTGGGGGCATGAAAACGCTCTCTCAGGGGCTGCCTTTCCTCCCTCCAAGGAAGAGAGCCTACCCGGCCGCCTTCTGGCTGAAAGTCACATCGGGCTAGGAAGTGCTACCTGGGAAGTCAGTTTGCAGGGGCAATGGCCGCTGGGTGCACGTGTATGCCTAGGGCTCCCACACTGCCCAGAACATACATCAAGGTTCCCTCCACACAGCTCTTTCCTCACGTTAGCTCTGCAGTAAAGAGCCTACGAAACTAGGCCTTTCTTGGCTCGGGAAGTGAGGACCTGTTTGCAGGCCTCTTCTACTGGCGTCTGCAGAGCCCAACAATGGCTGTGCGAGGGAGGCCTAAAAACACAGTCTGTGGGTCTGCCTTTGCTCCCTCCAAGGAAGACCGCCTGCTTTGCCGCCTTCAAGCTGAAAGTCACATTGTCCTGGGAAGTGCTGCCTGGGAAGTCAGTTTGCAGGGGCAATGGCCGCTGGGTGCACGTGTATGCCTAGGGCTCTCACACTGCCCAGAACATCAAGGCTCCCTCCACACAGCCCTTCCGTCACGTTTGCTCAGCATGAGAGAGCTCGCGAAAGTAGGCCTTTTTTGGCTCGGGAAGTGAGGACCTGTTTGCAGGCCTCTTGTACGGGCGTCTGCAGGGCACCACGCTTGCTGTGCGAGTGAAGCCTAAAAACCCAATCTCTGGGGCTGCCTTTCCTCCCTCCAAGGAAGACAGCCTGCTCGGCCGCCTTGAAGCTGACAGTCACATTGGGCTGGGAAGTGCTACCTGGGAAGTCAGTTTGCAGGGCCCATCGCCGCTGGCTGCACGTTTACAGCTAGGCTTCCCACACTGCCCGAGAACATCAAGGCTCCCTCCACACAGCTCTTCCATCACGTTAGCTCTGCAGGAGAGAGCTCGCGAAACTAGGCCTTTCCTGGCTCGGGAAGTGAGGACCTGTTTGCAGGACTCTTGTACGGACGTCTGCAGAGCCCCGCACTTGCTGTGCGAGGGAGGCATAAAAACACAGTCTCTGGGGCTGCCTTTCCTCCCTCCAAGGAAGAGAGCCTACCCGGTCACCTTCTGGCTGAAAGTCACATCGGGCTTGGAAGTGCTATTTGGGAAGACTGTTTTCAGGGGCAATGGCCGCTGGGTGCACGTGTATGCCTAGGGCTCCCACACTGCCCAGAACATCAAGGTTCCCTCCACACAGCTCTTCCGTCACGTTAGCTCTGCAGGAGAGAGATCGCGAAACTAGGCCTTTCTTGGCTCGGGAAGTGAGGACCTGTTTGCCGGCCTCTTGTACTGGTGTCTGCTGAGCCCCACGCTTGCTGTGCGAGGGAGGCCTAAAAACCCAATCTCTGGGGCTGCCTTTTCTGCGTCCAAGGAAGAGAGCCTGCTCGGCCGCCTTCAAGCTGACAGTCACATTGGTCTGAGAAGTGCTAGTTGGGAAGTCAGTTTTCAGGGCCAATGGCCGCTGGGTGCCCCTGTATGCCTAGGGCTCCCATACTGCCAAGAACCTCAAGGTTCCCTCCACACAGCTCTTCCCTTACGTTAGCTCTGCAGTAAGGAGCTCACGAAACTAGGCCTTTCTTGGCTCGGGAAGTGAGGACCTGTTTGCAGTCCACTTGTACTGGAGTCTGCAGAGCCCAACCCTTGCTGTGCGAAGGAGGCCTAAAAACACCGTCTGTGGGTCTGCCTTTCCTCCCTCCAAGGAAGACCGCCTGCTTGGCCGCCTTCAAGCTGAAAGGCACATCGGACTGGGAAGTGCTAGTTGGGAAGTCAGTTTTCAAGGCCAATGGCCGCTGGGTGCACGTGTATGCCTAGGGCTCCCACACTGCCCAGAACATCAAGGTTCCCTCCACACAGCTCTTCCCTCACGTTAGCTCTGCAGTAAAGAGCTCACGAAACTAGGCCTTTCTTGGCTCGGGAGGTGAGGACCTGTTTGCAGTCCACTTGTACTGGAGTCTGCAGAGCCCAACCCTTGCTGTGCGAAGGAGGCCTAAAAACACCGTCTGTGGGTCTGCCTTTCCTCCCTCCGAGGAAGACCGCCTGCTCGGCCGCCTTCAAGCTGCAAGTCACATTGTGCTGGGAAGTGCTACGTGGGAAGTCAATTTTCAGGGGCCATGGCTGCTGGCTGCACGATTACAGCTAGGCCTCCCACACTGCCCGGGAACATCAAGGCTCCCTCCACAAAGCTCTTCCGTCACGTTAGCTCTGCAGGAGAGAGCTCGCGAGACTAGGCCTTTCCTGGCTCGGGAAGTGAGGACCTGCTCGCAGCAGTATGGGTCGGGCCTCTCAAGAGCCCCACGTTGCCTGCGTACTGGGGGCATGAAAACGCTCTCTCAGGGGCTGCCTTTCCTCCCTCCAAGGAAGAGAGCCTACCCGGCCGCCTTCTGGCTGAAAGTCACATCGGGCTAGGAAGTGCTACCTGGGAAGTCAGTTTGCAGGGGCAATGGCCGCTGGGTGCACGTGTATGCCTAGGGCTCCCACACTGCCCAGAACATACATCAAGGTTCCCTCCACACAGCTCTTTCCTCACGTTAGCTCTGCAGTAAAGAGCTCACGAAACTAGGCCTTTCTTGGCTCGGGAAGTGAGGACCTGTTTGCAGGCCTCTTCTACTGGCGTCTGCAGAGCCCAACAATGGCTGTGCGAGGGAGGCCTAAAAACACAGTCTGTGGGTCTGCCTTTCCTCCCTCCAAGGAAGACCGCCTGCTTTGCCGCCTTCAAGCTGAAAGTCACATTGTCCTGGGAAGTGCTGCCTGGGAAGTCAGTTTGCAGGGGCAATGGCCGCTGGGTGCACGTGTATGCCTAGGGCTCTCACACTGCCCAGAACATCAAGGCTCCCTCCACACAGCCCTTCCGTCACGTTTGCTCAGCATGAGAGAGCTCGCGAAAGTAGGCCTTTTTTGGCTCGGGAAGTGAGGACCTGTTTGCAGGCCTCTTGTACTGTCATCTGCAGAGCCCCACACTTGCTGTGCGAGGCAGGCATAAAAACACAGTCTCTGGGGCTGCCTTTCCTCCCTCCAAGGAAGAGAGCCTGCTCGGCCGCCTTCAAGCTGACAGTCACCTTGGGCTGGGAAGTGCTAGTTGCGAAGTCAGTTTTCACCGGCAATGGCCGCTGGGTGCATGTGTATGCCTATGGCTCCCACACTGCCCAGAACATCAAGGTTCCCTCCACACAGCTCTTCCTTCACGTTAGCTCTGCAGTAAAGAGCTCACGAAACTAGGCCTTTCTTGGCTCGGGAGGTGAGGACCTGTTTGCAGTCCACTTGTACTGGAGTCTGCAGAGCCCAACCCTTGCTGTGCGAAGGAGGCCTAAAAACACCGTCTGTGGGTCTGCCTTTCCTCCCTCCAAGGAAGACCGCCTGCTTGGCCGCCTTCAAGCTGAAAGGCACATCGGACTGGGAAGTGCTAGTTGGGAAGTCAGTTTTCAAGGCCAAAGGCCGCTGGGTGCA
This sequence comes from Giraffa tippelskirchi, assembly GCF_054371585.1. NCBI lineage: Eukaryota > Metazoa > Chordata > Mammalia > Artiodactyla > Giraffidae > Giraffa > Giraffa tippelskirchi. Next base: position 106,309,202 of record NC_137275.1, read on the forward strand.
CGTGTATGCCTAGGGCTCTCACACTGCCCAGAACATCAAGGCTCCCTCCACACAGCCCTTCCGTCACGTTTGCTCAGCATGAGAGAGCTCGCGAAAGTAGGCCTTTTTTGGCTCGGGAAGTGAGGACCTGTTTGCAGGCCTCTTGTACGGGCGTCTGCAGGGCACCACGCTTGCTGTGCGAGCGAAGCCTAAAAACCCAATCTCTGGGGCTGCCTTTCCTCCCTCCAAGGAAGACAGCCTGCTCGGCCGCCTTGAAGCTGACAGTCACATTGGGCTGGGAAGTGCTACCTGGGAAGTCAGTTTGCAGGGCCAATCGCCGCTGGCTGCACGTTTACAGCTAGGCTTCCCACACTGCCCGAGAACATCAAGGCTCCCTCCACACAGCTCTTCCATCACGTTAGCTCTGCAGGAGAGAGCTCGCGCAACTAGGCCTTTCCTGGCTCGGGAAGTGAGGACCTGTTTGCAGGACTCTTGTACGGACGTCTGCAGAGCCCCGCACTTGCTGTGCGAGGGAGGCATAAAAACACAGTCCCTGGGGCTGCCTTTCCTCCCTCCAAGGAAGAGAGCCTACCCGGTCACCTTCTGGCTGAAAGTCACATCGGGCTTGGAAGTGCTATTTGGGAAGACTGTTTTCAGGGGCAATGGCCGCTGGGTGCACGTGTATGCCTAGGGCTCCCACACTGCCCAGAACATCAAGGTTCCCTCCACACAGCTCTTCCGTCACGTTAGCTCTGCAGGAGAGAGATCGCGAAACTAGGCCTTTCTTGGCTCGAGAAGTGAGGACCTTTTTGCCGGCCTCTTGTACTGGTGTCTGCTGAGCCCCACGCTTGCTGTGCGAGGGAGGCCTAAAAACCCAATCTCTGGGGCTGCCTTTTCTGCGTCCAAGGAAGAGAGCCTGCTCGGCCGCCTTCAAGCTGACAGTCACGTTGGTCTGAGAAGTGCTAGTTGGGAAGTCAGTTTTCAGGGCCAATGGCCGCTGGGTGCCCCTGTATGCCTAGGGCTCCCATACTGCCAAGAACCTCAAGGTTCCCTCCACACAGCTCTTCCCTTACGTTAGCTCTGCAGTAAGGAGCTCACGAAACTAGGCCTTTCTTGGCTCGGGAAGTGAGGACCTGTTTGCAGTCCACTTGTACTGGAGTCTGCAGAGCCCAACCCTTGCTGTGCGAAGGAGACCTAAAAACACCGTCTGTGGGTCTGCCTTTCCTCCCTCCAAGGAAGACCGCCTGCTTGGCCGCCTTCAAGCTGAAAGGCACATCGGACTGGGAAGTGCTAGTTGCGAAGTCAGTTTTCAGGGGCCAATGGCCGCTGGCTGCACGTTTACAGCTAGGCCTCCCACACTGCCCGGGAACATCAAGGCTCCCTCCACATAGCCCTTCCGTCACGTTTGCTCAGCAGGAAAGAGCTCCCGAAACTAGGCCTTTCTTGGCTCAGGAAGTGAGGACCTGTTTGCAGGCCTCTTGTACTGTCATCTGCAGAGCCCCACACTTGCTGTGCGAGGCAGGCATAAAAACACAGTCTCTGGGGCTGCCTTTCCTCCCTCCAAGGAAGAGAGCCTGCTCGGCCGCCTTCAAGCTGACAGTCACCTTGGGCTGGGAAGTGCTAGATGCGAAGTCAGTTTTCACCGGCAATGGCCGCTGGGTGCATGTGTATGCCTATGGCTCCCACACTGCCCAGAACATCAAGGTTCCCTCCACACAGCTCTTCCTTCACGTTAGCTCTGCAGTAAAGAGCTCACGAAACTAGGCCTTTCTTGGCTCGGGAGGTGAGGACCTGTTTGCAGTCCACTTGTACTGGAGTCTGCAGAGCCCAACCCTTGCTGTGCGAAGGAGGCCTAAAAACACCGTCTGTGGGTCTGCCTTTCCTCCCTCCAAGGAAGACCGCCTGCTTGGCCGCCTTCAAGCTGAAAGGCACATCGGACTGGGAAGTGCTAGTTGGGAAGTCAGTTTTCAAGGCCAATGGCCGCTGGGTGCACGTGTATGCCTAGGGCTCCCACACTGCCCAGAACATCAAGGTTCCCTCCACACAGCTCTTCCCTCACGTTAGCTCTGCAGTAAAGAGCTCACGAAACTAGGCCTTTCTTGGCTCGGGAGGTGAGGACCTGTTTGCAGTCCACTTGTACTGGAGTCTGCAGAGCCCAACCCTTGCTGTGCGAAGGAGGCCTAAAAACACCGTCTGTGGGTCTGCCTTTCCTCCCTCCGAGGAAGACCGCCTGCTCGGCCGCCTTCAAGCTGCAAGTCACATTGTGCTGGGAAGTGCTACCTGGGAAGTCAATTTTCAGGGGCCATGGCTGCTGGCTGCACGATTACAGCTAGGCCTCCCACACTGCCCGGGAACATCAAGGCTCCCTCCACAAAGCTCTTCCGTCACGTTAGCTCTGCAGGAGAGAGCTCGCGAGACTAGGCCTTTCCTGGCTCGGGAAGTGAGGACCTGCTCGCAGCAGTATGGGTCGGGCCTCTCAAGAGCCCCACGTTGCCTGCGTACTGGGGGCATGAAAACGCTCTCTCAGGGGCTGCCTTTCCTCCCTCCAAGGAAGAGAGCCTACCCGGCCGCCTTCTGGCTGAAAGTCACATCGGGCTAGGAAGTGCTACCTGGGAAGTCAGTTTGCAGGGGCAATGGCCGCTGGGTGCACGTGTATGCCTAGGGCTCCCACACTGCCCAGAACATACATCAAGGATCCCTCCACACAGCTCTTTCCTCACGTTAGCTCTGCAGTAAAGAGCTCACGAAACTAGGCCTTTCTTGGCTCGGGAAGTGAGGACCTGTTTGCAGGCCTCTTCTACTGGCGTCTGCAGAGCCCAACAATGGCTGTGCGAGGGAGGCCTAAAAACACAGTCTGTGGGTCTGCCTTTCCTCCCTCAAAGGAAGACCGCCTGCTTTGCCGCCTTCAAGCTGAAAGTCACATTGTCCTGGGAAGTGCTGCCTGGGAAGTCAGTTTGCAGGGGCAATGGCCGCTGGGTGCACGTGTATGCCTAGGGCTCTCACACTGCCCAGAACATCAAGGCTCCCTCCACACAGCCCTTCCGTCACGTTTGCTCAGCATGAGAGAGCTCGCGAAAGTAGGCCTTTTTTGGCTCGGGAAGTGAGGACCTGTTTGCAGGCCTCTTGTACGGGCGTCTGCAGGGCACCACGCTTGCTGTGCGAGCGAAGCCTAAAAACCCAATCTCTGGGGCTGCCTTTCCTTCCTCCAAGGAAGACAGCCTGCTCGGCTGCCTTGAAGCTGACAGTCACATTGGGCTGGGAAGTGCTACCTGGGAAGTCAGTTTGCAGGTCCCATCGCCGCTGGCTGCACGTTTACAGCTAGGCTTCCCACACTGCCCGAGAACATCAAGGCTCCCTCCACACAGCTCTTCCATCACGTTAGCTCTGCAGGAGAGAGCTCGCGCAACTAGGCCTTTCCTGGCTCGGGAAGTGAGGACCTGTTTGCAGGACTCTTGTACGGAGGTCTGCAGAGCCCCGCACTTGCTGTGCGAGGGAGGCATAAAAACACAGTCTCTGGGGCTGCCTTTCCTCCCTCCAAGGAAGAGAGCCTACCCGGTCACCTTCTGGCTGAAAGTCACATCGGGCTAGGAAGTGCTATTTGGGAAGACTGTTTTCAGGGGCAATGGCCGCTGGGTGCACGTGTATGCCTAGGGCTCCCACACTGCCCAGAACATACATCAAGGTTCCCTCTACACAGCTCTTTCCTCACGTTAGCTCTGCAGTAAAGAGCTCACGAAACTAGGCCTTTCTTGGCTCGGGAAGTGAGGACCTGTTTGCAGGCCTCTTCTACTGGCGTCTGCAGAGCCCAACAATGGCTGTGCGAGGGAGGCCTAAAAACACAGTCTGTGGGTCTGCCTTTCCTCCCTCCAAGGAAGACCGCCTGCTTTGCCGCCTTCAAGCTGAAAGTCACATTGTCCTGGGAAGTGCTGCCTGGGAAGTCAGTTTGCAGGGGCAATGGCCGCTGGGTGCACGTGTATGCCTAGGGCTCTCACACTGCCCAGAACATCAAGGCTCCCTCCACACAGCCCTTCCGTCACGTTTGCTCAGCATGAGAGAGCTCGCGAAAGTAGGCCTTTTTTGGCTCGGGAAGTGAGGACCTGTTTGCAGGCCTCTTGTACTGTCATCTGCAGAGCCCCACACTTGCTGTGCGAGGCAGGCATAAAAACACAGTCTCTGGGGCTGCCTTTCCTCCCTCCAAGGAAGAGAGCCTGCTCGGCCGCCTTCAAGCTGACAGTCACCTTGGGCTGGGAAGTGCTAGATGCGAAGTCAGTTTTCACCGGCAATGGCCGCTGGGTGCATGTGTATGCCTATGGCTCCCACACTGCCCAGAACATCAAGGTTCCCTCCACACAGCTCTTCCTTCACGTTAGCTCTGCAGTAAAGAGCTCACGAAACTAGGCCTTTCTTGGCTCGGGAGGTGAGGACCTGTTTGCAGTCCACTTGTACTGGAGTCTGCAGAGCCCAACCCTTGCTGTGCGAAGGAGGCCTAAAAACACCGTCTGTGGGTCTGCCTTTCCTCCCTCCAAGGAAGACCGCCTGCTTGGCCGCCTTCAAGCTGAAAGGCACATCGGACTGGGAAGTGCTAGTTGGGAAGTCAGTTTTCAAGGCCAATGGCCGCTGGGTGCACGTGTATGCCTAGGGCTCCCACACTGCCCAGAACATCAAGGTTCCCTCCACACAGCTCTTCCCTCACGTTAGCTCTGCAGTAAAGAGCTCACGAAACTAGGCCTTTCTTGGCTCGGGAGGTGAGGACCTGTTTGCAGTCCACTTGTACTGGAGTCTGCAGAGCCCAACACTTGCTGTGCGAAGGAGGCCTAAAAACACCGTCTGTGGGTCTGCCTTTCCTCCCTCCGAGGAAGACCGCCTGCTCGGCCGCCTTCAAGCTGCAAGTCACATTGTGCTGGGAAGTGCTACCTGGGAAGTCAATTTTCAGGGGCCATGGCTGCTGGCTGCACGATTACAGCTAGGCCTCCCACACTGCCCGGGAACATCAAGGCTCCCTCCACAAAGCTCTTCCGTCACGTTAGCTCTGCAGGAGAGAGCTCGCGAGACTAGGCCTTTCCTGGCTCGGGAAGTGAGGACCTGCTCGCAGCAGTATGGGTCGGGCCTCTCAAGAGCCCCACGTTGCCTGCGTACTGGGGGCATGAAAACGCTCTCTCAGGGGCTGCCTTTCCTCCCTCCAAGGAAGAGAGCCTACCCGGCCGCCTTCTGGCTGAAAGTCACATCGGGCTAGGAAGTGCTACCTGGGAAGTCAGTTTGCAGGGGCAATGGCCGCTGGGTGCACGTGTATGCCTAGGGCTCCCACACTGCCCAGAACATACATCAAGGTTCCCTCCACACAGCTCTTTCCTCACGTTAGCTCTGCAGTAAAGAGCCTACGAAACTAGGCCTTTCTTGGCTCGGGAAGTGAGGACCTGTTTGCAGGCCTCTTCTACTGGCGTCTGCAGAGCCCAACAATGGCTGTGCGAGGGAGGCCTAAAAACACAGTCTGTGGGTCTGCCTTTCCTCCCTCCAAGGAAGACCGCCTGCTTTGCCGCCTTCAAGCTGAAAGTCACATTGTCCTGGGAAGTGCTGCCTGGGAAGTCAGTTTGCAGGGGCAATGGCCGCTGGGTGCACGTGTATGCCTAGGGCTCTCACACTGCCCAGAACATCAAGGCTCCCTCCACACAGCCCTTCCGTCACGTTTGCTCAGCATGAGAGAGCTCGCGAAAGTAGGCCTTTTTTGGCTCGGGAAGTGAGGACCTGTTTGCAGGCCTCTTGTACGGGCGTCTGCAGGGCACCACGCTTGCTGTGCGAGCGAAGCCTAAAAACCCAATCTCTGGGGCTGCCTTTCCTCCCTCCAAGGAAGACAGCCTGCTCGGCCGCCTTGAAGCTGACAGTCACATTGGGCTGGGAAGTGCTACCTGGGAAGTCAGTTTGCAGGGCCCATCGCCGCTGGCTGCACGTTTACAGCTAGGCTTCCCACACTGCCCGAGAACATCAAGGCTCCCTCCACACAGCTCTTCCATCACGTTAGCTCTGCAGGAGAGAGCTCGCGAAACTAGGCCTTTCCTGGCTCGGGAAGTGAGGACCTGTTTGCAGGACTCTTGTACGGACGTCTGCAGAGCCCCGCACTTGCTGTGCGAGGGAGGCATAAAAACACAGTCTCTGGGGCTGCCTTTCCTCCCTCCAAGGAAGAGAGCCTACCCGGTCACCTTCTGGCTGAAAGTCACATCGGGCTTGGAAGTGCTATTTGGGAAGACTGTTTTCAGGGGCAATGGCCGCTGGGTGCACGTGTATGCCTAGGGCTCCCACACTGCCCAGAACATCAAGGTTCCCTCCACACAGCTCTTCCGTCACGTTAGCTCTGCAGGAGAGAGATCGCCAAACTAGGCCTTTCTTGGCTCGGGAAGTGAGGACCTGTTTGCCGGCCTCTTGTACTGGTGTCTGCTGAGCCCCACGCTTGCTGTGCGAGGGAGGCCTAAAAACCCAATCTCTGGGGCTGCCTTTTCTGCGTCCAAGGAAGAGAGCCTGCTCGGCCGCCTTCAAGCTGACAGTCACATTGGTCTGAGAAGTGCTAGTTGGGAAGTCAGTTTTCAGGGCCAATGGCCGCTGGGTGCCCCTGTATGCCTAGGGCTCCCATACTGCCAAGAACCTCAAGGTTCCCTCCACACAGCTCTTCCCTTACGTTAGCTCTGCAGTAAGGAGCTCACGAAACTAGGCCTTTCTTGGCTCGGGAAGTGAGGACCTGTTTGCAGTCCACTTGTACTGGAGTCTGCAGAGCCCAACCCTTGCTGTGCGAAGGAGGCCTAAAAACACCGTCTGTGGGTCTGCCTTTCCTCCCTCCAAGGAAGACCGCCTGCTTGGCCGCCTTCAAGCTGAAAGGCACATCGGACTGGGAAGTGCTAGTTGCGAAGTCAGTTTTCAGGTGCCAATGGCCGCTGGCTGCACATTTACAGCTAGGCCTCCCACACTGCCCGGGAACATCAACGCTCCCTCCACATAGCCCTTCCGTCACGTTTGCTCAGCAGGAAAGAGCTCCCGAAACTAGGCCTTTCTTGGCTCAGGAAGTGAGGACCTGTTTGCAGGCCTCTTGTACTGTCATCTGCAGAGCCCCACACTTGATGTGCGAGGCAGGCATAAAAACACAGTCTCTGGGGCTGCCTTTCCTCCCTCCAAGGAAGAGAGCCTGCTCGGCCGCCTTCAAGCTGACAGTCACCTTGGGCTGGGAAGTGCTAGATGCGAAGTCAGTTTTCACCGGCAATGGCCGCTGGGTGCATGTGTATGCCTATGGCTCCCACACTGCCCAGAACATCAAGGTTCCCTCCACACAGCTCTTCCTTCACGTTAGCTCTGCAGTAAAGAGCTCACGAAACTAGGCCTTTCTTGGCTCGGGAGGTGAGGACCTGTTTGCAGTCCACTTGTACTGGAGTCTGCAGAGCCCAACCCTTGCTGTGCGAAGGAGGCCTAAAAACACCGTCTGTGGGTCTGCCTTTCCTCCCTCCAAGGAAGACCGCCTGCTTGGCCGCCTTCAAGCTGAAAGGCACATCGGACTGGGAAGTGCTAGTTGGGAAGTCAGTTTTCAAGGCCAATGGCCGCTGGGTGCACGTGTATGCCTAGGGCTCCCACACTGCCCAGAACATCAAGGTTCCCTCCACACAGCTCTTCCCTCACGTTAGCTCTGCAGTAAAGAGCTCACGAAACTAGGCCTTTCTTGGCTCGGGAGGTGAGGACCTGTTTGCAGTCCACTTGTACTGGAGTCTGCAGAGCCCAACCCTTGCTGTGCGAAGGAGGCCTAAAAACACCGTCTGTGGGTCTGCCTTTCCTCCCTCCGAGGAAGACCGCCTGCTCGGCCGCCTTCAAGCTGCAAGTCACATTGTGCTGGGAAGTGCTACGTGGGAAGTCAATTTTCAGGGGCCATGGCTGCTGGCTGCACGATTACAGCTAGGCCTCCCACACTGCCCGGGAACATCAAGGCTCCCTCCACAAAGCTCTTCCGTCACGTTAGCTCTGCAGGAGAGAGCTCGCGAGACTAGGCCTTTCCTGGCCCGGGAAGTGAGGACCTGCTCGCAGCAGTATGGGTCGGGCCTCTCAAGAGCCCCACGTTGCCTGCGTACTGGGGGCATGAAAACGCTCTCTCAGGGGCTGCCTTTCCTCCCTCCAAGGAAGAGAGCCTACCCGGCCGCCTTCTGGCTGAAAGTCACATCGGGCTAGGAAGTGCTACCTGGGAAGTCAGTTTGCAGGGGCAATGGCCGCTGGGTGCACGTGTATGCCTAGGGCTCCCACACTGCCCAGAACATACATCAAGGTTCCCTCCACACAGCTCTTTCCTCACGTTAGCTCTGCAGTAAAGAGCCTACGAAACTAGGCCTTTCTTGGCTCGGGAAGTGAGGACCTGTTTGCAGGCCTCTTCTACTGGCGTCTGCAGAGCCCAACAATGGCTGTGCGAGGGAGGCCTAAAAACACAGTCTGTGGGTCTGCCTTTGCTCCCTCCAAGGAAGACCGCCTGCTTTGCCGCCTTCAAGCTGAAAGTCACATTGTCCTGGGAAGTGCTGCCTGGGAAGTCAGTTTGCAGGGGCAATGGCCGCTGGGTGCACGTGTATGCCTAGGGCTCTCACACTGCCCAGAACATCAAGGCTCCCTCCACACAGCCCTTCCGTCACGTTTGCTCAGCATGAGAGAGCTCGCGAAAGTAGGCCTTTTTTGGCTCGGGAAGTGAGGACCTGTTTGCAGGCCTCTTGTACGGGCGTCTGCAGGGCACCACGCTTGCTGTGCGAGTGAAGCCTAAAAACCCAATCTCTGGGGCTGCCTTTCCTCCCTCCAAGGAAGACAGCCTGCTCGGCCGCCTTGAAGCTGACAGTCACATTGGGCTGGGAAGTGCTACCTGGGAAGTCAGTTTGCAGGGCCCATCGCCGCTGGCTGCACGTTTACAGCTAGGCTTCCCACACTGCCCGAGAACATCAAGGCTCCCTCCACACAGCTCTTCCATCACGTTAGCTCTGCAGGAGAGAGCTCGCGAAACTAGGCCTTTCCTGGCTCGGGAAGTGAGGACCTGTTTGCAGGACTCTTGTACGGACGTCTGCAGAGCCCCGCACTTGCTGTGCGAGGGAGGCATAAAAACACAGTCTCTGGGGCTGCCTTTCCTCCCTCCAAGGAAGAGAGCCTACCCGGTCACCTTCTGGCTGAAAGTCACATCGGGCTTGGAAGTGCTATTTGGGAAGACTGTTTTCAGGGGCAATGGCCGCTGGGTGCACGTGTATGCCTAGGGCTCCCACACTGCCCAGAACATCAAGGTTCCCTCCACACAGCTCTTCCGTCACGTTAGCTCTGCAGGAGAGAGATCGCGAAACTAGGCCTTTCTTGGCTCGGGAAGTGAGGACCTGTTTGCCGGCCTCTTGTACTGGTGTCTGCTGAGCCCCACGCTTGCTGTGCGAGGGAGGCCTAAAAACCCAATCTCTGGGGCTGCCTTTTCTGCGTCCAAGGAAGAGAGCCTGCTCGGCCGCCTTCAAGCTGACAGTCACATTGGTCTGAGAAGTGCTAGTTGGGAAGTCAGTTTTCAGGGCCAATGGCCGCTGGGTGCCCCTGTATGCCTAGGGCTCCCATACTGCCAAGAACCTCAAGGTTCCCTCCACACAGCTCTTCCCTTACGTTAGCTCTGCAGTAAGGAGCTCACGAAACTAGGCCTTTCTTGGCTCGGGAAGTGAGGACCTGTTTGCAGTCCACTTATACTGGAGTCTGCAGAGCCCAACCCTTGCTGTGCGAAGGAGGCCTAAAAACACCGTCTGTGGGTCTGCCTTTCCTCCCTCCAAGGAAGACCGCCTGCTTGGCCGCCTTCAAGCTGAAAGGCACATCGGACTGGGAAGTGCTAGTTGGGAAGTCAGTTTTCAAGGCCAATGGCCGCTGGGTGCACGTGTATGCCTAGGGCTCCCACACTGCCCAGAACATCAAGGTTCCCTCCACACAGCTCTTCCCTCACGTTAGCTCTGCAGTAAAGAGCTCACGAAACTAGGCCTTTCTTGGCTCGGGAGGTGAGGACCTGTTTGCAGTCCACTTGTACTGGAGTCTGCAGAGCCCAACACTTGCTGTGCGAAGGAGGCCTAAAAACACCGTCTGTGGGTATGCCTTCCCTCCCTCCGAGGAAGACCGCCTGCTCGGCCGCCTTCAAGCTGCAAGTCACATTGTGCTGGGAAGTGCTACTTGGGAAGTCAATTTTCAGGGGCCATGGCTGCTGGCTGCACGATTACAGCTAGGCCTCCCACACTGCCCGGGAACATCAAGGCTCCCTCCACAAAGCTCTTCCGTCACGTTAGCTCTGCAGGAGAGAGCTCGCGAGACTAGGCCTTTCCTGGCTCGGGAAGTGAGGACCTGCTCGCAGCAGTATGGGTCGGGCCTCTCAAGAGCCCCACGTTGCCTGCGTACTGGGGGCATGAAAACGCTCTCTCAGGGGCTGCCTTTCCTCCCTCCAAGGAAGAGAGCCTACCCGGCCGCCTTCTGGCTGAAAGTCACATCGGGCTAGGAAGTGCTACCTGGGAAGTCAGTTTGCAGGGGCAATGGCCGCTGGGTGCACGTGTATGCCTAGGGCTCCCACACTGCCCAGAACATACATCAAGGTTCCCTCCACACAGCTCTTTCCTCACGTTAGCTCTGCAGTAAAGAGCTCACGAAACTAGGCCTTTCTTGGCTCGGGAAGTGAGGACCTGTTTGCAGGCCTCTTCTACTGGCGTCTGCAGAGCCCAACAATGGCTGTGCGAGGGAGGCCTAAAAACACAGTCTGTGGGTCTGCCTTTCCTCCCTCCAAGGAAGACCGCCTGCTTTGCCGCCTTCAAGCTGAAAGTCACATTGTCCTGGGAAGTGCTGCCTGGGAAGTCAGTTTGCAGGGGCAATGGCCGCTGGGTGCACGTGTATGCCTAGGGCTCTCACACTGCCCAGAACATCAAGGCTCCCTCCACACAGCCCTTCCGTCACGTTTGCTCAGCATGAGAGAGCTCGCGAAAGTAGGCCTTTTTTGGCTCGGGAAGTGAGGACCTGTTTGCAGGCCTCTTGTACTGTCATCTGCAGAGCCCCACACTTGCTGTGCGAGGCAGGCATAAAAACACAGTCTCTGGGGCTGCCTTTCCTCCCTCCAAGGAAGAGAGCCTGCTCGGCCGCCTTCAAGCTGACAGTCACCTTGGGCTGGGAAGTGCTAGTTGCGAAGTCAGTTTTCACCGGCAATGGCCGCTGGGTGCATGTGTATGCCTATGGCTCCCACACTGCCCAGAACATCAAGGTTCCCTCCACACAGCTCTTCCTTCACGTTAGCTCTGCAGTAAAGAGCTCACGAAACTAGGCCTTTCTTGGCTCGGGAGGTGAGGACCTGTTTGCAGTCCACTTGTACTGGAGTCTGCAGAGCCCAACCCTTGCTGTGCGAAGGAGGCCTAAAAACACCGTCTGTGGGTCTGCCTTTCCTCCCTCCAAGGAAGACCGCCTGCTTGGCCGCCTTCAAGCTGAAAGGCACATCGGACTGGGAAGTGCTAGTTGGGAAGTCAGTTTTCAAGGCCAAAGGCCGCTGGGTGCACGTGTATGCCTAGGGCTCTCACACTGCCCAGAACATCAAGGCTCCCTCCACACAGCCCTTCCGTCACGTTTGCTCAGCATGAGAGAGCTCGCGAAAGTAGGCCTTTTTTGGCTCGGGAAGTGAGGACCTGTTTGCAGGCCTCTTGTACGGGCGTCTGCAGGGCACCACGCTTGCTGTGCGAGCGAAGCCTAAAAACCCAATCTCTGGGGCTGCCTTTCCTCCCTCCAAGGAAGACAGCCTGCTCGGCCGCCTTGAAGCTGACAGTCACATTGGGCTGGGAAGTGCTACCTGGGAAGTCAGTTTGCAGGGCCAATCGCCGCTGGCTGCACGTTTACAGCTAGGCTTCCCACACTGCCCGAGAACATCAAGGCTCCCTCCACACAGCTCTTCCATCACGTTAGCTCTGCAGGAGAGAGCTCGCGCAACTAGGCCTTTCCTGGCTCGGGAAGTGAGGACCTGTTTGCAGGACTCTTGTACGGACGTCTGCAGAGCCCCGCACTTGCTGTGCGAGGGAGGCATAAAAACACAGTCCCTGGGGCTGCCTTTCCTCCCTCCAAGGAAGAGAGCCTACCCGGTCACCTTCTGGCTGAAAGTCACATCGGGCTTGGAAGTGCTATTTGGGAAGACTGTTTTCAGGGGCAATGGCCGCTGGGTGCACGTGTATGCCTAGGGCTCCCACACTGCCCAGAACATCAAGGTTCCCTCCACACAGCTCTTCCGTCACGTTAGCTCTGCAGGAGAGAGATCGCGAAACTAGGCCTTTCTTGGCTCGAGAAGTGAGGACCTTTTTGCCGGCCTCTTGTACTGGTGTCTGCTGAGCCCCACGCTTGCTGTGCGAGGGAGGCCTAAAAACCCAATCTCTGGGGCTGCCTTTTCTGCGTCCAAGGAAGAGAGCCTGCTCGGCCGCCTTCAAGCTGACAGTCACGTTGGTCTGAGAAGTGCTAGTTGGGAAGTCAGTTTTCAGGGCCAATGGCCGCTGGGTGCCCCTGTATGCCTAGGGCTCCCATACTGCCAAGAACCTCAAGGTTCCCTCCACACAGCTCTTCCCTTACGTTAGCTCTGCAGTAAGGAGCTCACGAAACTAGGCCTTTCTTGGCTCGGGAAGTGAGGACCTGTTTGCAGTCCACTTGTACTGGAGTCTGCAGAGCCCAACCCTTGCTGTGCGAAGGAGACCTAAAAACACCGTCTGTGGGTCTGCCTTTCCTCCCTCCAAGGAAGACCGCCTGCTTGGCCGCCTTCAAGCTGAAAGGCACATCGGACTGGGAAGTGCTAGTTGCGAAGTCAGTTTTCAGGGGCCAATGGCCGCTGGCTGCACGTTTACAGCTAGGCCTCCCACACTGCCCGGGAACATCAAGGCTCCCTCCACATAGCCCTTCCGTCACGTTTGCTCAGCAGGAAAGAGCTCCCGAAACTAGGCCTTTCTTGGCTCAGGAAGTGAGGACCTGTTTGCAGGCCTCTTGTACTGTCATCTGCAGAGCCCCACACTTGCTGTGCGAGGCAGGCATAAAAACACAGTCTCTGGGGCTGCCTTTCCTCCCTCCAAGGAAGAGAGCCTGCTCGGCCGCCTTCAAGCTGACAGTCACCTTGGGCTGGGAAGTGCTAGATGCGAAGTCAGTTTTCACCGGCAATGGCCGCTGGGTGCATGTGTATGCCTATGGCTCCCACACTGCCCAGAACATCAAGGTTCCCTCCACACAGCTCTTCCTTCACGTTAGCTCTGCAGTAAAGAGCTCACGAAACTAGGCCTTTCTTGGCTCGGGAGGTGAGGACCTGTTTGCAGTCCACTTGTACTGGAGTCTGCAGAGCCCAACCCTTGCTGTGCGAAGGAGGCCTAAAAACACCGTCTGTGGGTCTGCCTTTCCTCCCTCCAAGGAAGACCGCCTGCTTGGCCGCCTTCAAGCTGAAAGGCACATCGGACTGGGAAGTGCTAGTTGGGAAGTCAGTTTTCAAGGCCAATGGCCGCTGGGTGCACGTGTATGCCTAGGGCTCCCACACTGCCCAGAACATCAAGGTTCCCTCCACACAGCTCTTCCCTCACGTTAGCTCTGCAGTAAAGAGCTCACGAAACTAGGCCTTTCTTGGCTCGGGAGGTGAGGACCTGTTTGCAGTCCACTTGTACTGGAGTCTGCAGAGCCCAACCCTTGCTGTGCGAAGGAGGCCTAAAAACACCGTCTGTGGGTCTGCCTTTCCTCCCTCCGAGGAAGACCGCCTGCTCGGCCGCCTTCAAGCTGCAAGTCACATTGTGCTGGGAAGTGCTACCTGGGAAGTCAATTTTCAGGGGCCATGGCTGCTGGCTGCACGATTACAGCTAGGCCTCCCACACTGCCCGGGAACATCAAGGCTCCCTCCACAAAGCTCTTCCGTCACGTTAGCTCTGCAGGAGAGAGCTCGCGAGACTAGGCCTTTCCTGGCTCGGGAAGTGAGGACCTGCTCGCAGCAGTATGGGTCGGGCCTCTCAAGAGCCCCACGTTGCCTGCGTACTGGGGGCATGAAAACGCTCTCTCAGGGGCTGCCTTTCCTCCCTCCAAGGAAGAGAGCCTACCCGGCCGCCTTCTGGCTGAAAGTCACATCGGGCTAGGAAGTGCTACCTGGGAAGTCAGTTTGCAGGGGCAATGGCCGCTGGGTGCACGTGTATGCCTAGGGCTCCCACACTGCCCAGAACATACATCAAGGATCCCTCCACACAGCTCTTTCCTCACGTTAGCTCTGCAGTAAAGAGCTCACGAAACTAGGCCTTTCTTGGCTCGGGAAGTGAGGACCTGTTTGCAGGCCTCTTCTACTGGCGTCTGCAGAGCCCAACAATGGCTGTGCGAGGGAGGCCTAAAAACACAGTCTGTGGGTCTGCCTTTCCTCCCTCAAAGGAAGACCGCCTGCTTTGCCGCCTTCAAGCTGAAAGTCACATTGTCCTGGGAAGTGCTGCCTGGGAAGTCAGTTTGCAGGGGCAATGGCCGCTGGGTGCACGTGTATGCCTAGGGCTCTCACACTGCCCAGAACATCAAGGCTCCCTCCACACAGCCCTTCCGTCACGTTTGCTCAGCATGAGAGAGCTCGCGAAAGTAGGCCTTTTTTGGCTCGGGAAGTGAGGACCTGTTTGCAGGCCTCTTGTACGGGCGTCTGCAGGGCACCACGCTTGCTGTGCGAGCGAAGCCTAAAAACCCAATCTCTGGGGCTGCCTTTCCTTCCTCCAAGGAAGACAGCCTGCTCGGCCGCCTTGAAGCTGACAGTCACATTGGGCTGGGAAGTGCTACCTGGGAAGTCAGTTTGCAGGGCCCATCGCCGCTGGCTGCACGTTTACAGCTAGGCTTCCCACACTGCCCGAGAACATCAAGGCTCCCTCCACACAGCTCTTCCATCACGTTAGCTCTGCAGGAGAGAGCTCGCGCAACTAGGCCTTTCCTGGCTCGGGAAGTGAGGACCTGTTTGCAGGACTCTTGTACGGAGGTCTGCAGAGCCCCGCACTTGCTGTGCGAGGGAGGCATAAAAACACAGTCTCTGGGGCTGCCTTTCCTCCCTCCAAGGAAGAGAGCCTACCCGGTCACCTTCTGGCTGAAAGTCACATCGGGCTAGGAAGTGCTATTTGGGAAGACTGTTTTCAGGGGCAATGGCCGCTGGGTGCACGTGTATGCCTAGGGCTCCCACACTGCCCAGAACATACATCAAGGTTCCCTCTACACAGCTCTTTCCTCACGTTAGCTCTGCAGTAAAGA
This sequence comes from Giraffa tippelskirchi, assembly GCF_054371585.1. NCBI lineage: Eukaryota > Metazoa > Chordata > Mammalia > Artiodactyla > Giraffidae > Giraffa > Giraffa tippelskirchi. The sequence continues at coordinate 106,324,421 of NC_137275.1, forward strand.
GCTCACGAAACTAGGCCTTTCTTGGCTCGGGAAGTGAGGACCTGTTTGCAGGCCTCTTCTACTGGCGTCTGCAGAGCCCAACAATGGCTGTGCGAGGGAGGCCTAAAAACACAGTCTGTGGGTCTGCCTTTCCTCCCTCCAAGGAAGACCGCCTGCTTTGCCGCCTTCAAGCTGAAAGTCACATTGTCCTGGGAAGTGCTGCCTGGGAAGTCAGTTTGCAGGGGCAATGGCCGCTGGGTGCACGTGTATGCCTAGGGCTCTCACACTGCCCAGAACATCAAGGCTCCCTCCACACAGCCCTTCCGTCACGTTTGCTCAGCATGAGAGAGCTCGCGAAAGTAGGCCTTTTTTGGCTCGGGAAGTGAGGACCTGTTTGCAGGCCTCTTGTACTGTCATCTGCAGAGCCCCACACTTGCTGTGCGAGGCAGGCATAAAAACACAGTCTCTGGGGCTGCCTTTCCTCCCTCCAAGGAAGAGAGCCTGCTCGGCCGCCTTCAAGCTGACAGTCACCTTGGGCTGGGAAGTGCTAGATGCGAAGTCAGTTTTCACCGGCAATGGCCGCTGGGTGCATGTGTATGCCTATGGCTCCCACACTGCCCAGAACATCAAGGTTCCCTCCACACAGCTCTTCCTTCACGTTAGCTCTGCAGTAAAGAGCTCACGAAACTAGGCCTTTCTTGGCTCGGGAGGTGAGGACCTGTTTGCAGTCCACTTGTACTGGAGTCTGCAGAGCCCAACCCTTGCTGTGCGAAGGAGGCCTAAAAACACCGTCTGTGGGTCTGCCTTTCCTCCCTCCAAGGAAGACCGCCTGCTTGGCCGCCTTCAAGCTGAAAGGCACATCGGACTGGGAAGTGCTAGTTGGGAAGTCAGTTTTCAAGGCCAATGGCCGCTGGGTGCACGTGTATGCCTAGGGCTCCCACACTGCCCAGAACATCAAGGTTCCCTCCACACAGCTCTTCCCTCACGTTAGCTCTGCAGTAAAGAGCTCACGAAACTAGGCCTTTCTTGGCTCGGGAGGTGAGGACCTGTTTGCAGTCCACTTGTACTGGAGTCTGCAGAGCCCAACACTTGCTGTGCGAAGGAGGCCTAAAAACACCGTCTGTGGGTCTGCCTTTCCTCCCTCCGAGGAAGACCGCCTGCTCGGCCGCCTTCAAGCTGCAAGTCACATTGTGCTGGGAAGTGCTACCTGGGAAGTCAATTTTCAGGGGCCATGGCTGCTGGCTGCACGATTACAGCTAGGCCTCCCACACTGCCCGGGAACATCAAGGCTCCCTCCACAAAGCTCTTCCGTCACGTTAGCTCTGCAGGAGAGAGCTCGCGAGACTAGGCCTTTCCTGGCTCGGGAAGTGAGGACCTGCTCGCAGCAGTATGGGTCGGGCCTCTCAAGAGCCCCACGTTGCCTGCGTACTGGGGGCATGAAAACGCTCTCTCAGGGGCTGCCTTTCCTCCCTCCAAGGAAGAGAGCCTACCCGGCCGCCTTCTGGCTGAAAGTCACATCGGGCTAGGAAGTGCTACCTGGGAAGTCAGTTTGCAGGGGCAATGGCCGCTGGGTGCACGTGTATGCCTAGGGCTCCCACACTGCCCAGAACATACATCAAGGTTCCCTCCACACAGCTCTTTCCTCACGTTAGCTCTGCAGTAAAGAGCTCACGAAACTAGGCCTTTCTTGGCTCGGGAAGTGAGGACCTGTTTGCAGGCCTCTTCTACTGGCGTCTGCAGAGCCCAACAATGGCTGTGCGAGGGAGGCCTAAAAACACAGTCTGTGGGTCTGCCTTTCCTCCCTCCAAGGAAGACCGCCTGCTTTGCCGCCTTCAAGCTGAAAGTCACATTGTCCTGGGAAGTGCTGCCTGGGAAGTCAGTTTGCAGGGGCAATGGCCGCTGGGTGCACGTGTATGCCTAGGGCTCTCACACTGCCCAGAACATCAAGGCTCCCTCCACACAGCCCTTCCGTCACGTTTGCTCAGCATGAGAGAGCTCGCGAAAGTAGGCCTTTTTTGGCTCGGGAAGTGAGGACCTGTTTGCAGGCCTCTTGTACTGTCATCTGCAGAGCCCCACACTTGCTGTGCGAGGCAGGCATAAAAACACAGTCTCTGGGGCTGCCTTTCCTCCCTCCAAGGAAGAGAGCCTGCTCGGCCGCCTTCAAGCTGACAGTCACCTTGGGCTGGGAAGTGCTAGTTGCGAAGTCAGTTTTCACCGGCAATGGCCGCTGGGTGCATGTGTATGCCTATGGCTCCCACACTGCCCAGAACATCAAGGTTCCCTCCACACAGCTCTTCCTTCACGTTAGCTCTGCAGTAAAGAGCTCACGAAACTAGGCCTTTCTTGGCTCGGGAGGTGAGGACCTGTTTGCAGTCCACTTGTACTGGAGTCTGTAGAGCCCAACCCTTGCTGTGCGAAGGAGGCCTAAAAACACCGTCTGTGGGTCTGCCTTTCCTCCCTCCAAGGAAGACCGCCTGCTTGGCCGCCTTCAAGCTGAAAGGCACATCGGACTGGGAAGTGCTAGTTGGGAAGTCAGTTTTCAAGGCCAAAGGCCGCTGGGTGCACGTGTATGCCTAGGGCTCTCACACTGCCCAGAACATCAAGGCTCCCTCCACACAGCCCTTCCGTCACGTTTGCTCAGCATGAGAGAGCTCGCGAAAGTAGGCCTTTTTTGGCTCGGGAAGTGAGGACCTGTTTGCAGGCCTCTTGTACGGGCGTCTGCAGGGCACCACGCTTGCTGTGCGAGCGAAGCCTAAAAACCCAATCTCTGGGGCTGCCTTTCCTCCCTCCAAGGAAGACAGCCTGCTCGGCCGCCTTGAAGCTGACAGTCACATTGGGCTGGGAAGTGCTACCTGGGAAGTCAGTTTGCAGGGCCAATCGCCGCTGGCTGCACGTTTACAGCTAGGCTTCCCACACTGCCCGAGAACATCAAGGCTCCCTCCACACAGCTCTTCCATCACGTTAGCTCTGCAGGAGAGAGCTCGCGCAACTAGGCCTTTCCTGGCTCGGGAAGTGAGGACCTGTTTGCAGGACTCTTGTACGGACGTCTGCAGAGCCCCGCACTTGCTGTGCGAGGGAGGCATAAAAACACAGTCCCTGGGGCTGCCTTTCCTCCCTCCAAGGAAGAGAGCCTACCCGGTCACCTTCTGGCTGAAAGTCACATCGGGCTTGGAAGTGCTATTTGGGAAGACTGTTTTCAGGGGCAATGGCCGCTGGGTGCACGTGTATGCCTAGGGCTCCCACACTGCCCAGAACATCAAGGTTCCCTCCACACAGCTCTTCCGTCACGTTAGCTCTGCAGGAGAGAGATCGCGAAACTAGGCCTTTCTTGGCTCGAGAAGTGAGGACCTTTTTGCCGGCCTCTTGTACTGGTGTCTGCTGAGCCCCACGCTTGCTGTGCGAGGGAGGCCTAAAAACCCAATCTCTGGGGCTGCCTTTTCTGCGTCCAAGGAAGAGAGCCTGCTCGGCCGCCTTCAAGCTGACAGTCACGTTGGTCTGAGAAGTGCTAGTTGGGAAGTCAGTTTTCAGGGCCAATGGCCGCTGGGTGCCCCTGTATGCCTAGGGCTCCCATACTGCCAAGAACCTCAAGGTTCCCTCCACACAGCTCTTCCCTTACGTTAGCTCTGCAGTAAGGAGCTCACGAAACTAGGCCTTTCTTGGCTCGGGAAGTGAGGACCTGTTTGCAGTCCACTTGTACTGGAGTCTGCAGAGCCCAACCCTTGCTGTGCGAAGGAGACCTAAAAACACCGTCTGTGGGTCTGCCTTTCCTCCCTCCAAGGAAGACCGCCTGCTTGGCCGCCTTCAAGCTGAAAGGCACATCGGACTGGGAAGTGCTAGTTGCGAAGTCAGTTTTCAGGGGCCAATGGCCGCTGGCTGCACGTTTACAGCTAGGCCTCCCACACTGCCCGGGAACATCAAGGCTCCCTCCACATAGCCCTTCCGTCACGTTTGCTCAGCAGGAAAGAGCTCCCGAAACTAGGCCTTTCTTGGCTCAGGAAGTGAGGACCTGTTTGCAGGCCTCTTGTACTGTCATCTGCAGAGCCCCACACTTGCTGTGCGAGGCAGGCATAAAAACACAGTCTCTGGGGCTGCCTTTCCTCCCTCCAAGGAAGAGAGCCTGCTCGGCCGCCTTCAAGCTGACAGTCACCTTGGGCTGGGAAGTGCTAGATGCGAAGTCAGTTTTCACCGGCAATGGCCGCTGGGTGCATGTGTATGCCTATGGCTCCCACACTGCCCAGAACATCAAGGTTCCCTCCACACAGCTCTTCCTTCACGTTAGCTCTGCAGTAAAGAGCTCACGAAACTAGGCCTTTCTTGGCTCGGGAGGTGAGGACCTGTTTGCAGTCCACTTGTACTGGAGTCTGCAGAGCCCAACCCTTGCTGTGCGAAGGAGGCCTAAAAACACCGTCTGTGGGTCTGCCTTTCCTCCCTCCAAGGAAGACCGCCTGCTTGGCCGCCTTCAAGCTGAAAGGCACATCGGACTGGGAAGTGCTAGTTGGGAAGTCAGTTTTCAAGGCCAATGGCCGCTGGGTGCACGTGTATGCCTAGGGCTCCCACACTGCCCAGAACATCAAGGTTCCCTCCACACAGCTCTTCCCTCACGTTAGCTCTGCAGTAAAGAGCTCACGAAACTAGGCCTTTCTTGGCTCGGGAGGTGAGGACCTGTTTGCAGTCCACTTGTACTGGAGTCTGCAGAGCCCAACACTTGCTGTGCGAAGGAGGCCTAAAAACACCGTCTGTGGGTCTGCCTTTCCTCCCTCCGAGGAAGACCGCCTGCTCGGCCGCCTTCAAGCTGCAAGTCACATTGTGCTGGGAAGTGCTACCTGGGAAGTCAATTTTCAGGGGCCATGGCTGCTGGCTGCACGATTACAGCTAGGCCTCCCACACTGCCCGGGAACATCAAGGCTCCCTCCACAAAGCTCTTCCGTCACGTTAGCTCTGCAGGAGAGAGCTCGCGAGACTAGGCCTTTCCTGGCTCGGGAAGTGAGGACCTGCTCGCAGCAGTATGGGTCGGGCCTCTCAAGAGCCCCACGTTGCCTGCGTACTGGGGGCATGAAAACGCTCTCTCAGGGGCTGCCTTTCCTCCCTCCAAGGAAGAGAGCCTACCCGGCCGCCTTCTGGCTGAAAGTCACATCGGGCTAGGAAGTGCTACCTGGGAAGTCAGTTTGCAGGGGCAATGGCCGCTGGGTGCACGTGTATGCCTAGGGCTCCCACACTGCCCAGAACATACATCAAGGTTCCCTCCACACAGCTCTTTCCTCACGTTAGCTCTGCAGTAAAGAGCCTACGAAACTAGGCCTTTCTTGGCTCGGGAAGTGAGGACCTGTTTGCAGGCCTCTTCTACTGGCGTCTGCAGAGCCCAACAATGGCTGTGCGAGGGAGGCCTAAAAACACAGTCTGTGGGTCTGCCTTTCCTCCCTCCAAGGAAGACCGCCTGCTTTGCCGCCTTCAAGCTGAAAGTCACATTGTCCTGGGAAGTGCTGCCTGGGAAGTCAGTTTGCAGGGGCAATGGCCGCTGGGTGCACGTGTATGCCTAGGGCTCTCACACTGCCCAGAACATCAAGGCTCCCTCCACACAGCCCTTCCGTCACGTTTGCTCAGCATGAGAGAGCTCGCGAAAGTAGGCCTTTTTTGGCTCGGGAAGTGAGGACCTGTTTGCAGGCCTCTTGTACGGGCGTCTGCAGGGCACCACGCTTGCTGTGCGAGCGAAGCCTAAAAACCCAATCTCTGGGGCTGCCTTTCCTCCCTCCAAGGAAGACAGCCTGCTCGGCCGCCTTGAAGCTGACAGTCACATTGGGCTGGGAAGTGCTACCTGGGAAGTCAGTTTGCAGGGCCCATCGCCGCTGGCTGCACGTTTACAGCTAGGCTTCCCACACTGCCCGAGAACATCAAGGCTCCCTCCACACAGCTCTTCCATCACGTTAGCTCTGCAGGAGAGAGCTCGCGAAACTAGGCCTTTCCTGGCTCGGGAAGTGAGGACCTGTTTGCAGGACTCTTGTACGGACGTCTGCAGAGCCCCGCACTTGCTGTGCGAGGGAGGCATAAAAACACAGTCTCTGGGGCTGCCTTTCCTCCCTCCAAGGAAGAGAGCCTACCCGGTCACCTTCTGGCTGAAAGTCACATCGGGCTTGGAAGTGCTATTTGGGAAGACTGTTTTCAGGGGCAATGGCCGCTGGGTGCACGTGTATGCCTAGGGCTCCCACACTGCCCAGAACATCAAGGTTCCCTCCACACAGCTCTTCCGTCACGTTAGCTCTGCAGGAGAGAGATCGCCAAACTAGGCCTTTCTTGGCTCGGGAAGTGAGGACCTGTTTGCCGGCCTCTTGTACTGGTGTCTGCTGAGCCCCACGCTTGCTGTGCGAGGGAGGCCTAAAAACCCAATCTCTGGGGCTGCCTTTTCTGCGTCCAAGGAAGAGAGCCTGCTCGGCCGCCTTCAAGCTGACAGTCACATTGGTCTGAGAAGTGCTAGTTGGGAAGTCAGTTTTCAGGGCCAATGGCCGCTGGGTGCCCCTGTATGCCTAGGGCTCCCATACTGCCAAGAACCTCAAGGTTCCCTCCACACAGCTCTTCCCTTACGTTAGCTCTGCAGTAAGGAGCTCACGAAACTAGGCCTTTCTTGGCTCGGGAAGTGAGGACCTGTTTGCAGTCCACTTGTACTGGAGTCTGCAGAGCCCAACCCTTGCTGTGCGAAGGAGGCCTAAAAACACCGTCTGTGGGTCTGCCTTTCCTCCCTCCAAGGAAGACCGCCTGCTTGGCCGCCTTCAAGCTGAAAGGCACATCGGACTGGGAAGTGCTAGTTGCGAAGTCAGTTTTCAGGTGCCAATGGCCGCTGGCTGCACATTTACAGCTAGGCCTCCCACACTGCCCGGGAACATCAACGCTCCCTCCACATAGCCCTTCCGTCACGTTTGCTCATCAGGAAAGAGCTCCCGAAACTAGGCCTTTCTTGGCTCAGGAAGTGAGGACCTGTTTGCAGGCCTCTTGTACTGTCATCTGCAGAGCCCCACACTTGATGTGCGAGGCAGGCATAAAAACACAGTCTCTGGGGCTGCCTTTCCTCCCTCCAAGGAAGAGAGCCTGCTCGGCCGCCTTCAAGCTGACAGTCACCTTGGGCTGGGAAGTGCTAGATGCGAAGTCAGTTTTCACCGGCAATGGCCGCTGGGTGCATGTGTATGCCTATGGCTCCCACACTGCCCAGAACATCAAGGTTCCCTCCACACAGCTCTTCCTTCACGTTAGCTCTGCAGTAAAGAGCTCACGAAACTAGGCCTTTCTTGGCTCGGGAGGTGAGGACCTGTTTGCAGTCCACTTGTACTGGAGTCTGCAGAGCCCAACCCTTGCTGTGCGAAGGAGGCCTAAAAACACCGTCTGTGGGTCTGCCTTTCCTCCCTCCAAGGAAGACCGCCTGCTTGGCCGCCTTCAAGCTGAAAGGCACATCGGACTGGGAAGTGCTAGTTGGGAAGTCAGTTTTCAAGGCCAATGGCCGCTGGGTGCACGTGTATGCCTAGGGCTCCCACACTGCCCAGAACATCAAGGTTCCCTCCACACAGCTCTTCCCTCACGTTAGCTCTGCAGTAAAGAGCTCACGAAACTAGGCCTTTCTTGGCTCGGGAGGTGAGGACCTGTTTGCAGTCCACTTGTACTGGAGTCTGCAGAGCCCAACCCTTGCTGTGCGAAGGAGGCCTAAAAACACCGTCTGTGGGTCTGCCTTTCCTCCCTCCGAGGAAGACCGCCTGCTCGGCCGCCTTCAAGCTGCAAGTCACATTGTGCTGGGAAGTGCTACGTGGGAAGTCAATTTTCAGGGGCCATGGCTGCTGGCTGCACGATTACAGCTAGGCCTCCCACACTGCCCGGGAACATCAAGGCTCCCTCCACAAAGCTCTTCCGTCACGTTAGCTCTGCAGGAGAGAGCTCGCGAGACTAGGCCTTTCCTGGCCCGGGAAGTGAGGACCTGCTCGCAGCAGTATGGGTCGGGCCTCTCAAGAGCCCCACGTTGCCTGCGTACTGGGGGCATGAAAACGCTCTCTCAGGGGCTGCCTTTCCTCCCTCCAAGGAAGAGAGCCTACCCGGCCGCCTTCTGGCTGAAAGTCACATCGGGCTAGGAAGTGCTACCTGGGAAGTCAGTTTGCAGGGGCAATGGCCGCTGGGTGCACGTGTATGCCTAGGGCTCCCACACTGCCCAGAACATACATCAAGGTTCCCTCCACACAGCTCTTTCCTCACGTTAGCTCTGCAGTAAAGAGCCTACGAAACTAGGCCTTTCTTGGCTCGGGAAGTGAGGACCTGTTTGCAGGCCTCTTCTACTGGCGTCTGCAGAGCCCAACAATGGCTGTGCGAGGGAGGCCTAAAAACACAGTCTGTGGGTCTGCCTTTGCTCCCTCCAAGGAAGACCGCCTGCTTTGCCGCCTTCAAGCTGAAAGTCACATTGTCCTGGGAAGTGCTGCCTGGGAAGTCAGTTTGCAGGGGCAATGGCCGCTGGGTGCACGTGTATGCCTAGGGCTCTCACACTGCCCAGAACATCAAGGCTCCCTCCACACAGCCCTTCCGTCACGTTTGCTCAGCATGAGAGAGCTCGCGAAAGTAGGCCTTTTTTGGCTCGGGAAGTGAGGACCTGTTTGCAGGCCTCTTGTACGGGCGTCTGCAGGGCACCACGCTTGCTGTGCGAGTGAAGCCTAAAAACCCAATCTCTGGGGCTGCCTTTCCTCCCTCCAAGGAAGACAGCCTGCTCGGCCGCCTTGAAGCTGACAGTCACATTGGGCTGGGAAGTGCTACCTGGGAAGTCAGTTTGCAGGGCCCATCGCCGCTGGCTGCACGTTTACAGCTAGGCTTCCCACACTGCCCGAGAACATCAAGGCTCCCTCCACACAGCTCTTCCATCACGTTAGCTCTGCAGGAGAGAGCTCGCGAAACTAGGCCTTTCCTGGCTCGGGAAGTGAGGACCTGTTTGCAGGACTCTTGTACGGACGTCTGCAGAGCCCCGCACTTGCTGTGCGAGGGAGGCATAAAAACACAGTCTCTGGGGCTGCCTTTCCTCCCTCCAAGGAAGAGAGCCTACCCGGTCACCTTCTGGCTGAAAGTCACATCGGGCTTGGAAGTGCTATTTGGGAAGACTGTTTTCAGGGGCAATGGCCGCTGGGTGCACGTGTATGCCTAGGGCTCCCACACTGCCCAGAACATCAAGGTTCCCTCCACACAGCTCTTCCGTCACGTTAGCTCTGCAGGAGAGAGATCGCGAAACTAGGCCTTTCTTGGCTCGGGAAGTGAGGACCTGTTTGCCGGCCTCTTGTACTGGTGTCTGCTGAGCCCCACGCTTGCTGTGCGAGGGAGGCCTAAAAACCCAATCTCTGGGGCTGCCTTTTCTGCGTCCAAGGAAGAGAGCCTGCTCGGCCGCCTTCAAGCTGACAGTCACATTGGTCTGAGAAGTGCTAGTTGGGAAGTCAGTTTTCAGGGCCAATGGCCGCTGGGTGCCCCTGTATGCCTAGGGCTCCCATACTGCCAAGAACCTCAAGGTTCCCTCCACACAGCTCTTCCCTTACGTTAGCTCTGCAGTAAGGAGCTCACGAAACTAGGCCTTTCTTGGCTCGGGAAGTGAGGACCTGTTTGCAGTCCACTTGTACTGGAGTCTGCAGAGCCCAACCCTTGCTGTGCGAAGGAGGCCTAAAAACACCGTCTGTGGGTCTGCCTTTCCTCCCTCCAAGGAAGACCGCCTGCTTGGCCGCCTTCAAGCTGAAAGGCACATCGGACTGGGAAGTGCTAGTTGGGAAGTCAGTTTTCAAGGCCAATGGCCGCTGGGTGCACGTGTATGCCTAGGGCTCCCACACTGCCCAGAACATCAAGGTTCCCTCCACACAGCTCTTCCCTCACGTTAGCTCTGCAGTAAAGAGCTCACGAAACTAGGCCTTTCTTGGCTCGGGAGGTGAGGACCTGTTTGCAGTCCACTTGTACTGGAGTCTGCAGAGCCCAACCCTTGCTGTGCGAAGGAGGCCTAAAAACACCGTCTGTGGGTCTGCCTTTCCTCCCTCCGAGGAAGACCGCCTGCTCGGCCGCCTTCAAGCTGCAAGTCACATTGTGCTGGGAAGTGCTACGTGGGAAGTCAATTTTCAGGGGCCATGGCTGCTGGCTGCACGATTACAGCTAGGCCTCCCACACTGCCCGGGAACATCAAGGCTCCCTCCACAAAGCTCTTCCGTCACGTTAGCTCTGCAGGAGAGAGCTCGCGAGACTAGGCCTTTCCTGGCTCGGGAAGTGAGGACCTGCTCGCAGCAGTATGGGTCGGGCCTCTCAAGAGCCCCACGTTGCCTGCGTACTGGGGGCATGAAAACGCTCTCTCAGGGGCTGCCTTTCCTCCCTCCAAGGAAGAGAGCCTACCCGGCCGCCTTCTGGCTGAAAGTCACATCGGGCTAGGAAGTGCTACCTGGGAAGTCAGTTTGCAGGGGCAATGGCCGCTGGGTGCACGTGTATGCCTAGGGCTCCCACACTGCCCAGAACATACATCAAGGTTCCCTCCACACAGCTCTTTCCTCACGTTAGCTCTGCAGTAAAGAGCTCACGAAACTAGGCCTTTCTTGGCTCGGGAAGTGAGGACCTGTTTGCAGGCCTCTTCTACTGGCGTCTGCAGAGCCCAACAATGGCTGTGCGAGGGAGGCCTAAAAACACAGTCTGTGGGTCTGCCTTTCCTCCCTCCAAGGAAGACCGCCTGCTTTGCCGCCTTCAAGCTGAAAGTCACATTGTCCTGGGAAGTGCTGCCTGGGAAGTCAGTTTGCAGGGGCAATGGCCGCTGGGTGCACGTGTATGCCTAGGGCTCTCACACTGCCCAGAACATCAAGGCTCCCTCCACACAGCCCTTCCGTCACGTTTGCTCAGCATGAGAGAGCTCGCGAAAGTAGGCCTTTTTTGGCTCGGGAAGTGAGGACCTGTTTGCAGGCCTCTTGTACTGTCATCTGCAGAGCCCCACACTTGCTGTGCGAGGCAGGCATAAAAACACAGTCTCTGGGGCTGCCTTTCCTCCCTCCAAGGAAGAGAGCCTGCTCGGCCGCCTTCAAGCTGACAGTCACCTTGGGCTGGGAAGTGCTAGTTGCGAAGTCAGTTTTCACCGGCAATGGCCGCTGGGTGCATGTGTATGCCTATGGCTCCCACACTGCCCAGAACATCAAGGTTCCCTCCACACAGCTCTTCCTTCACGTTAGCTCTGCAGTAAAGAGCTCACGAAACTAGGCCTTTCTTGGCTCGGGAGGTGAGGACCTGTTTGCAGTCCACTTGTACTGGAGTCTGCAGAGCCCAACCCTTGCTGTGCGAAGGAGGCCTAAAAACACCGTCTGTGGGTCTGCCTTTCCTCCCTCCAAGGAAGACCGCCTGCTTGGCCGCCTTCAAGCTGAAAGGCACATCGGACTGGGAAGTGCTAGTTGGGAAGTCAGTTTTCAAGGCCAAAGGCCGCTGGGTGCACGTGTATGCCTAGGGCTCTCACACTGCCCAGAACATCAAGGCTCCCTCCACACAGCCCTTCCGTCACGTTTGCTCAGCATGAGAGAGCTCGCGAAAGTAGGCCTTTTTTGGCTCGGGAAGTGAGGACCTGTTTGCAGGCCTCTTGTACGGGCGTCTGCAGGGCACCACGCTTGCTGTGCGAGCGAAGCCTAAAAACCCAATCTCTGGGGCTGCCTTTCCTCCCTCCAAGGAAGACAGCCTGCTCGGCCGCCTTGAAGCTGACAGTCACATTGGGCTGGGAAGTGCTACCTGGGAAGTCAGTTTGCAGGGCCAATCGCCGCTGGCTGCACGTTTACAGCTAGGCTTCCCACACTGCCCGAGAACATCAAGGCTCCCTCCACACAGCTCTTCCATCACGTTAGCTCTGCAGGAGAGAGCTCGCGCAACTAGGCCTTTCCTGGCTCGGGAAGTGAGGACCTGTTTGCAGGACTCTTGTACGGACGTCTGCAGAGCCCCGCACTTGCTGTGCGAGGGAGGCATAAAAACACAGTCCCTGGGGCTGCCTTTCCTCCCTCCAAGGAAGAGAGCCTACCCGGTCACCTTCTGGCTGAAAGTCACATCGGGCTTGGAAGTGCTATTTGGGAAGACTGTTTTCAGGGGCAATGGCCGCTGGGTGCACGTGTATGCCTAGGGCTCCCACACTGCCCAGAACATCAAGGTTCCCTCCACACAGCTCTTCCGTCACGTTAGCTCTGCAGGAGAGAGATCGCGAAACTAGGCCTTTCTTGGCTCGAGAAGTGAGGACCTTTTTGCCGGCCTCTTGTACTGGTGTCTGCTGAGCCCCACGCTTGCTGTGCGAGGGAGGCCTAAAAACCCAATCTCTGGGGCTGCCTTTTCTGCGTCCAAGGAAGAGAGCCTGCTCGGCCGCCTTCAAGCTGACAGTCACGTTGGTCTGAGAAGTGCTAGTTGGGAAGTCAGTTTTCAGGGCCAATGGCCGCTGGGTGCCCCTGTATGCCTAGGGCTCCCATACTGCCAAGAACCTCAAGGTTCCCTCCACACAGCTCTTCCCTTACGTTAGCTCTGCAGTAAGGAGCTCACGAAACTAGGCCTTTCTTGGCTCGGGAAGTGAGGACCTGTTTGCAGTCCACTTGTACTGGAGTCTGCAGAGCCCAACCCTTGCTGTGCGAAGGAGACCTAAAAACACCGTCTGTGGGTCTGCCTTTCCTCCCTCCAAGGAAGACCGCCTGCTTGGCCGCCTTCAAGCTGAAAGGCACATCGGACTGGGAAGTGCTAGTTGCGAAGTCAGTTTTCAGGGGCCAATGGCCGCTGGCTGCACGTTTACAGCTAGGCCTCCCACACTGCCCGGGAACATCAAGGCTCCCTCCACATAGCCCTTCCGTCACGTTTGCTCAGCAGGAAAGAGCTCCCGAAACTAGGCCTTTCTTGGCTCAGGAAGTGAGGACCTGTTTGCAGGCCTCTTGTACTGTCATCTGCAGAGCCCCACACTTGCTGTGCGAGGCAGGCATAAAAACACAGTCTCTGGGGCTGCCTTTCCTCCCTCCAAGGAAGAGAGCCTGCTCGGCCGCCTTCAAGCTGACAGTCACCTTGGGCTGGGAAGTGCTAGATGCGAAGTCAGTTTTCACCGGCAATGGCCGCTGGGTGCATGTGTATGCCTATGGCTCCCACACTGCCCAGAACATCAAGGTTCCCTCCACACAGCTCTTCCTTCACGTTAGCTCTGCAGTAAAGAGCTCACGAAACTAGGCCTTTCTTGGCTCGGGAGGTGAGGACCTGTTTGCAGTCCACTTGTACTGGAGTCTGCAGAGCCCAACCCTTGCTGTGCGAAGGAGGCCTAAAAACACCGTCTGTGGGTCTGCCTTTCCTCCCTCCAAGGAAGACCGCCTGCTTGGCCGCCTTCAAGCTGAAAGGCACATCGGACTGGGAAGTGCTAGTTGGGAAGTCAGTTTTCAAGGCCAATGGCCGCTGGGTGCACGTGTATGCCTAGGGCTCCCACACTGCCCAGAACATCAAGGTTCCCTCCACACAGCTCTTCCCTCACGTTAGCTCTGCAGTAAAGAGCTCACGAAACTAGGCCTTTCTTGGCTCGGGAGGTGAGGACCTGTTTGCAGTCCACTTGTACTGGAGTCTGCAGAGCCCAACCCTTGCTGTGCGAAGGAGGCCTAAAAACACCGTCTGTGGGTCTGCCTTTCCTCCCTCCGAGGAAGACCGCCTGCTCGGCCGCCTTCAAGCTGCAAGTCACATTGTGCTGGGAAGTGCTACCTGGGAAGTCAATTTTCAGGGGCCATGGCTGCTGGCTGCACGATTACAGCTAGGCCTCCCACACTGCCCGGGAACATCAAGGCTCCCTCCACAAAGCTCTTCCGTCACGTTAGCTCTGCAGGAGAGAGCTCGCGAGACTAGGCCTTTCCTGGCTCGGGAAGTGAGGACCTGCTCGCAGCAGTATGGGTCGGGCCTCTCAAGAGCCCCACGTTGCCTGCGTACTGGGGGCATGAAAACGCTCTCTCAGGGGCTGCCTTTCCTCCCTCCAAGGAAGAGAGCCTACCCGGCCGCCTTCTGGCTGAAAGTCACATCGGGCTAGGAAGTGCTACCTGGGAAGTCAGTTTGCAGGGGCAATGGCCGCTGGGTGCACGTGTATGCCTAGGGCTCCCACACTGCCCAGAACATACATCAAGGATCCCTCCACACAGCTCTTTCCTCACGTTAGCTCTGCAGTAAAGAGCTCACGAAACTAGGCCTTTCTTGGCTCGGGAAGTGAGGACCTGTTTGCAGGCCTCTTCTACTGGCGTCTGCAGAGCCCAACAATGGCTGTGCGAGGGAGGCCTAAAAACACAGTCTGTGGGTCTGCCTTTCCTCCCTCAAAGGAAGACCGCCTGCTTTGCCGCCTTCAAGCTGAAAGTCACATTGTCCTGGGAAGTGCTGCCTGGGAAGTCAGTTTGCAGGGGCAATGGCCGCTGGGTGCACGTGTATGCCTAGGGCTCTCACACTGCCCAGAACATCAAGGCTCCCTCCACACAGCCCTTCCGTCACGTTTGCTCAGCATGAGAGAGCTCGCGAAAGTAGGCCTTTTTTGGCTCGGGAAGTGAGGACCTGTTTGCAGGCCTCTTGTACGGGCGTCTGCAGGGCACCACGCTTGCTGTGCGAGCGAAGCCTAAAAACCCAATCTCTGGGGCTGCCTTTCCTTCCTCCAAGGAAGACAGCCTGCTCGGCTGCCTTGAAGCTGACAGTCACATTGGGCTGGGAAGTGCTACCTGGGAAGTCAGTTTGCAGGTCCCATCGCCGCTGGCTGCACGTTTACAGCTAGGCTTCCCACACTGCCCGAGAACATCAAGGCTCCCTCCACACAGCTCTTCCATCACGTTAGCTCTGCAGGAGAGAGCTCGCGCAACTAGGCCTTTCCTGGCTCGGGAAGTGAGGACCTGTTTGCAGGACTCTTGTACGGAGGTCTGCAGAGCCCCGCACTTGCTGTGCGAGGGAGGCATAAAAACACAGTCTCTGGGGCTGCCTTTCCTCCCTCCAAGGAAGAGAGCCTACCCGGTCACCTTCTGGCTGAAAGTCACATCGGGCTAGGAAGTGCTATTTGGGAAGACTGTTTTCAGGGGCAATGGCCGCTGGGTGCACGTGTATGCCTAGGGCTCCCACACTGCCCAGAACATACATCAAGGTTCCCTCTACACAGCTCTTTCCTCACGTTAGCTCTGCAGTAAAGAGCTCACGAAACTAGGCCTTTCTTGGCTCGGGAAGTGAGGACCTGTTTGCAGGCCTCTTCTACTGGCGTCTGCAGAGCCCAACAATGGCTGTGCGAGGGAGGCCTAAAAACACAGTCTGTGGGTCTGCCTTTCCTCCCTCCAAGGAAGACCGCCTGCTTTGCCGCCTTCAAGCTGAAAGTCACATTGTCCTGGGAAGTGCTGCCTGGGAAGTCAGTTTGCAGGGGCAATGGCCGCTGGGTGCACGTGTATGCCTAGGGCTCTCACACTGCCCAGAACATCAAGGCTCCCTCCACACAGCCCTTCCGTCACGTTTGCTCAGCATGAGAGAGCTCGCGAAAGTAGGCCTTTTTTGGCTCGGGAAGTGAGGACCTGTTTGCAGGCCTCTTGTACTGTCATCTGCAGAGCCCCACACTTGCTGTGCGAGGCAGGCATAAAAACACAGTCTCTGGGGCTGCCTTTCCTCCCTCCAAGGAAGAGAGCCTGCTCGGCCGCCTTCAAGCTGACAGTCACCTTGGGCTGGGAAGTGCTAGATGCGAAGTCAGTTTTCACCGGCAATGGCCGCTGGGTGCATGTGTATGCCTATGGCTCCCACACTGCCCAGAACATCAAGGTTCCCTCCACACAGCTCTTCCTTCACGTTAGCTCTGCAGTAAAGAGCTCACGAAACTAGGCCTTTCTTGGCTCGGGAGGTGAGGACCTGTTTGCAGTCCACTTGTACTGGAGTCTGCAGAGCCCAACCCTTGCTGTGCGAAGGAGGCCTAAAAACACCGTCTGTGGGTCTGCCTTTCCTCCCTCCAAGGAAGACCGCCTGCTTGGCCGCCTTCAAGCTGAAAGGCACATCGGACTGGGAAGTGCTAGTTGGGAAGTCAGTTTTCAAGGCCAATGGCCGCTGGGTGCACGTGTATGCCTAGGGCTCCCACACTGCCCAGAACATCAAGGTTCCCTCCACACAGCTCTTCCCTCACGTTAGCTCTGCAGTAAAGAGCTCACGAAACTAGGCCTTTCTTGGCTCGGGAGGTGAGGACCTGTTTGCAGTCCACTTGTACTGGAGTCTGCAGAGCCCAACACTTGCTGTGCGAAGGAGGCCTAAAAACACCGTCTGTGGGTCTGCCTTTCCTCCCTCCGAGGAAGACCGCCTGCTCGGCCGCCTTCAAGCTGCAAGTCACATTGTGCTGGGAAGTGCTACCTGGGAAGTCAATTTTCAGGGGCCATGGCTGCTGGCTGCACGATTACAGCTAGGCCTCCCACACTGCCCGGGAACATCAAGGCTCCCTCCACAAAGCTCTTCCGTCACGTTAGCTCTGCAGGAGAGAGCTCGCGAGACTAGGCCTTTCCTGGCTCGGGAAGTGAGGACCTGCTCGCAGCAGTATGGGTCGGGCCTCTCAAGAGCCCCACGTTGCCTGCGTACTGGGGGCATGAAAACGCTCTCTCAGGGGCTGCCTTTCCTCCCTCCAAGGAAGAGAGCCTACCCGGCCGCCTTCTGGCTGAAAGTCACATCGGGCTAGGAAGTGCTACCTGGGAAGTCAGTTTGCAGGGGCAATGGCCGCTGGGTGCACGTGTATGCCTAGGGCTCCCACACTGCCCAGAACATACATCAAGGTTCCCTCCACACAGCTCTTTCCTCACGTTAGCTCTGCAGTAAAGAGCCTACGAAACTAGGCCTTTCTTGGCTCGGGAAGTGAGGACCTGTTTGCAGGCCTCTTCTACTGGCGTCTGCAGAGCCCAACAATGGCTGTGCGAGGGAGGCCTAAAAACACAGTCTGTGGGTCTGCCTTTCCTCCCTCCAAGGAAGACCGCCTGCTTTGCCGCCTTCAAGCTGAAAGTCACATTGTCCTGGGAAGTGCTGCCTGGGAAGTCAGTTTGCAGGGGCAATGGCCGCTGGGTGCACGTGTATGCCTAGGGCTCTCACACTGCCCAGAACATCAAGGCTCCCTCCACACAGCCCTTCCGTCACGTTTGCTCAGCATGAGAGAGCTCGCGAAAGTAGGCCTTTTTTGGCTCGGGAAGTGAGGACCTGTTTGCAGGCCTCTTGTACGGGCGTCTGCAGGGCACCACGCTTGCTGTGCGAGCGAAGCCTAAAAACCCAATCTCTGGGGCTGCCTTTCCTCCCTCCAAGGAAGACAGCCTGCTCGGCCGCCTTGAAGCTGACAGTCACATTGGGCTGGGAAGTGCTACCTGGGAAGTCAGTTTGCAGGGCCCATCGCCGCTGGCTGCACGTTTACAGCTAGGCTTCCCACACTGCCCGAGAACATCAAGGCTCCCTCCACACAGCTCTTCCATCACGTTAGCTCTGCAGGAGAGAGCTCGCGAAACTAGGCCTTTCCTGGCTCGGGAAGTGAGGACCTGTTTGCAGGACTCTTGTACGGACGTCTGCAGAGCCCCGCACTTGCTGTGCGAGGGAGGCATAAAAACACAGTCTCTGGGGCTGCCTTTCCTCCCTCCAAGGAAGAGAGCCTACCCGGTCACCTTCTGGCTGAAAGTCACATCGGGCTTGGAAGTGCTATTTGGGAAGACTGTTTTCAGGGGCAATGGCCGCTGGGTGCACGTGTATGCCTAGGGCTCCCACACTGCCCAGAACATCAAGGTTCCCTCCACACAGCTCTTCCGTCACGTTAGCTCTGCAGGAGAGAGATCGCCAAACTAGGCCTTTCTTGGCTCGGGAAGTGAGGACCTGTTTGCCGGCCTCTTGTACTGGTGTCTGCTGAGCCCCACGCTTGCTGTGCGAGGGAGGCCTAAAAACCCAATCTCTGGGGCTGCCTTTTCTGCGTCCAAGGAAGAGAGCCTGCTCGGCCGCCTTCAAGCTGACAGTCACATTGGTCTGAGAAGTGCTAGTTGGGAAGTCAGTTTTCAGGGCCAATGGCCGCTGGGTGCCCCTGTATGCCTAGGGCTCCCATACTGCCAAGAACCTCAAGGTTCCCTCCACACAGCTCTTCCCTTACGTTAGCTCTGCAGTAAGGAGCTCACGAAACTAGGCCTTTCTTGGCTCGGGAAGTGAGGACCTGTTTGCAGTCCACTTGTACTGGAGTCTGCAGAGCCCAACCCTTGCTGTGCGAAGGAGGCCTAAAAACACCGTCTGTGGGTCTGCCTTTCCTCCCTCCAAGGAAGACCGCCTGCTTGGCCGCCTTCAAGCTGAAAGGCACATCGGACTGGGAAGTGCTAGTTGCGAAGTCAGTTTTCAGGTGCCAATGGCCGCTGGCTGCACATTTACAGCTAGGCCTCCCACACTGCCCGGGAACATCAACGCTCCCTCCACATAGCCCTTCCGTCACGTTTGCTCAGCAGGAAAGAGCTCCCGAAACTAGGCCTTTCTTGGCTCAGGAAGTGAGGACCTGTTTGCAGGCCTCTTGTACTGTCATCTGCAGAGCCCCACACTTGATGTGCGAGGCAGGCATAAAAACACAGTCTCTGGGGCTGCCTTTCCTCCCTCCAAGGAAGAGAGCCTGCTCGGCCGCCTTCAAGCTGACAGTCACCTTGGGCTGGGAAGTGCTAGATGCGAAGTCAGTTTTCACCGGCAATGGCCGCTGGGTGCATGTGTATGCCTATGGCTCCCACACTGCCCAGAACATCAAGGTTCCCTCCACACAGCTCTTCCTTCACGTTAGCTCTGCAGTAAAGAGCTCACGAAACTAGGCCTTTCTTGGCTCGGGAGGTGAGGACCTGTTTGCAGTCCACTTGTACTGGAGTCTGCAGAGCCCAACCCTTGCTGTGCGAAGGAGGCCTAAAAACACCGTCTGTGGGTCTGCCTTTCCTCCCTCCAAGGAAGACCGCCTGCTTGGCCGCCTTCAAGCTGAAAGGCACATCGGACTGGGAAGTGCTAGTTGGGAAGTCAGTTTTCAAGGCCAATGGCCGCTGGGTGCACGTGTATGCCTAGGGCTCCCACACTGCCCAGAACATCAAGGTTCCCTCCACACAGCTCTTCCCTCACGTTAGCTCTGCAGTAAAGAGCTCACGAAACTAGGCCTTTCTTGGCTCGGGAGGTGAGGACCTGTTTGCAGTCCACTTGTACTGGAGTCTGCAGAGCCCAACCCTTGCTGTGCGAAGGAGGCCTAAAAACACCGTCTGTGGGTCTGCCTTTCCTCCCTCCGAGGAAGACCGCCTGCTCGGCCGCCTTCAAGCTGCAAGTCACATTGTGCTGGGAAGTGCTACGTGGGAAGTCAATTTTCAGGGGCCATGGCTGCTGGCTGCACGATTACAGCTAGGCCTCCCACACTGCCCGGGAACATCAAGGCTCCCTCCACAAAGCTCTTCCGTCACGTTAGCTCTGCAGGAGAGAGCTCGCGAGACTAGGCCTTTCCTGGCCCGGGAAGTGAGGACCTGCTCGCAGCAGTATGGGTCGGGCCTCTCAAGAGCCCCACGTTGCCTGCGTACTGGGGGCATGAAAACGCTCTCTCAGGGGCTGCCTTTCCTCCCTCCAAGGAAGAGAGCCTACCCGGCCGCCTTCTGGCTGAAAGTCACATCGGGCTAGGAAGTGCTACCTGGGAAGTCAGTTTGCAGGGGCAATGGCCGCTGGGTGCACGTGTATGCCTAGGGCTCCCACACTGCCCAGAACATACATCAAGGTTCCCTCCACACAGCTCTTTCCTCACGTTAGCTCTGCAGTAAAGAGCCTACGAAACTAGGCCTTTCTTGGCTCGGGAAGTGAGGACCTGTTTGCAGGCCTCTTCTACTGGCGTCTGCAGAGCCCAACAATGGCTGTGCGAGGGAGGCCTAAAAACACAGTCTGTGGGTCTGCCTTTGCTCCCTCCAAGGAAGACCGCCTGCTTTGCCGCCTTCAAGCTGAAAGTCACATTGTCCTGGGAAGTGCTGCCTGGGAAGTCAGTTTGCAGGGGCAATGGCCGCTGGGTGCACGTGTATGCCTAGGGCTCTCACACTGCCCAGAACATCAAGGCTCCCTCCACACAGCCCTTCCGTCACGTTTGCTCAGCATGAGAGAGCTCGCGAAAGTAGGCCTTTTTTGGCTCGGGAAGTGAGGACCTGTTTGCAGGCCTCTTGTACGGGCGTCTGCAGGGCACCACGCTTGCTGTGCGAGTGAAGCCTAAAAACCCAATCTCTGGGGCTGCCTTTCCTCCCTCCAAGGAAGACAGCCTGCTCGGCCGCCTTGAAGCTGACAGTCACATTGGGCTGGGAAGTGCTACCTGGGAAGTCAGTTTGCAGGGCCCATCGCCGCTGGCTGCACGTTTACAGCTAGGCTTCCCACACTGCCCGAGAACATCAAGGCTCCCTCCACACAGCTCTTCCATCACGTTAGCTCTGCAGGAGAGAGCTCGCGAAACTAGGCCTTTCCTGGCTCGGGAAGTGAGGACCTGTTTGCAGGACTCTTGTACGGACGTCTGCAGAGCCCCGCACTTGCTGTGCGAGGGAGGCATAAAAACACAGTCTCTGGGGCTGCCTTTCCTCCCTCCAAGGAAGAGAGCCTACCCGGTCACCTTCTGGCTGAAAGTCACATCGGGCTTGGAAGTGCTATTTGGGAAGACTGTTTTCAGGGGCAATGGCCGCTGGGTGCACGTGTATGCCTAGGGCTCCCACACTGCCCAGAACATCAAGGTTCCCTCCACACAGCTCTTCCGTCACGTTAGCTCTGCAGGAGAGAGATCGCGAAACTAGGCCTTTCTTGGCTCGGGAAGTGAGGACCTGTTTGCCGGCCTCTTGTACTGGTGTCTGCTGAGCCCCACGCTTGCTGTGCGAGGGAGGCCTAAAAACCCAATCTCTGGGGCTGCCTTTTCTGCGTCCAAGGAAGAGAGCCTGCTCGGCCGCCTTCAAGCTGACAGTCACATTGGTCTGAGAAGTGCTAGTTGGGAAGTCAGTTTTCAGGGCCAATGGCCGCTGGGTGCCCCTGTATGCCTAGGGCTCCCATACTGCCAAGAACCTCAAGGTTCCCTCCACACAGCTCTTCCCTTACGTTAGCTCTGCAGTAAGGAGCTCACGAAACTAGGCCTTTCTTGGCTCGGGAAGTGAGGACCTGTTTGCAGTCCACTTATACTGGAGTCTGCAGAGCCCAACCCTTGCTGTGCGAAGGAGGCCTAAAAACACCGTCTGTGGGTCTGCCTTTCCTCCCTCCAAGGAAGACCGCCTGCTTGGCCGCCTTCAAGCTGAAAGGCACATCGGACTGGGAAGTGCTAGTTGGGAAGTCAGTTTTCAAGGCCAATGGCCGCTGGGTGCACGTGTATGCCTAGGGCTCCCACACTGCCCAGAACATCAAGGTTCCCTCCACACAGCTCTTCCCTCACGTTAGCTCTGCAGTAAAGAGCTCACGAAACTAGGCCTTTCTTGGCTCGGGAGGTGAGGACCTGTTTGCAGTCCACTTGTACTGGAGTCTGCAGAGCCCAACACTTGCTGTGCGAAGGAGGCCTAAAAACACCGTCTGTGGGTATGCCTTCCCTCCCTCCGAGGAAGACCGCCTGCTCGGCCGCCTTCAAGCTGCAAGTCACATTGTGCTGGGAAGTGCTACTTGGGAAGTCAATTTTCAGGGGCCATGGCTGCTGGCTGCACGATTACAGCTAGGCCTCCCACACTGCCCGGGAACATCAAGGCTCCCTCCACAAAGCTCTTCCGTCACGTTAGCTCTGCAGGAGAGAGCTCGCGAGACTAGGCCTTTCCTGGCTCGGGAAGTGAGGACCTGCTCGCAGCAGTATGGGTCGGGCCTCTCAAGAGCCCCACGTTGCCTGCGTACTGGGGGCATGAAAACGCTCTCTCAGGGGCTGCCTTTCCTCCCTCCAAGGAAGAGAGCCTACCCGGCCGCCTTCTGGCTGAAAGTCACATCGGGCTAGGAAGTGCTACCTGGGAAGTCAGTTTGCAGGGGCAATGGCCGCTGGGTGCACGTGTATGCCTAGGGCTCCCACACTGCCCAGAACATACATCAAGGTTCCCTCCACACAGCTCTTTCCTCACGTTAGCTCTGCAGTAAAGAGCTCACGAAACTAGGCCTTTCTTGGCTCGGGAAGTGAGGACCTGTTTGCAGGCCTCTTCTACTGGCGTCTGCAGAGCCCAACAATGGCTGTGCGAGGGAGGCCTAAAAACACAGTCTGTGGGTCTGCCTTTCCTCCCTCCAAGGAAGACCGCCTGCTTTGCCGCCTTCAAGCTGAAAGTCACATTGTCCTGGGAAGTGCTGCCTGGGAAGTCAGTTTGCAGGGGCAATGGCCGCTGGGTGCACGTGTATGCCTAGGGCTCTCACACTGCCCAGAACATCAAGGCTCCCTCCACACAGCCCTTCCGTCACGTTTGCTCAGCATGAGAGAGCTCGCGAAAGTAGGCCTTTTTTGGCTCGGGAAGTGAGGACCTGTTTGCAGGCCTCTTGTACTGTCATCTGCAGAGCCCCACACTTGCTGTGCGAGGCAGGCATAAAAACACAGTCTCTGGGGCTGCCTTTCCTCCCTCCAAGGAAGAGAGCCTGCTCGGCCGCCTTCAAGCTGACAGTCACCTTGGGCTGGGAAGTGCTAGTTGCGAAGTCAGTTTTCACCGGCAATGGCCGCTGGGTGCATGTGTATGCCTATGGCTCCCACACTGCCCAGAACATCAAGGTTCCCTCCACACAGCTCTTCCTTCACGTTAGCTCTGCAGTAAAGAGCTCACGAAACTAGGCCTTTCTTGGCTCGGGAGGTGAGGACCTGTTTGCAGTCCACTTGTACTGGAGTCTGCAGAGCCCAACCCTTGCTGTGCGAAGGAGGCCTAAAAACACCGTCTGTGGGTCTGCCTTTCCTCCCTCCAAGGAAGACCGCCTGCTTGGCCGCCTTCAAGCTGAAAGGCACATCGGACTGGGAAGTGCTAGTTGGGAAGTCAGTTTTCAAGGCCAAAGGCCGCTGGGTGCACGTGTATGCCTAGGGCTCTCACACTGCCCAGAACATCAAGGCTCCCTCCACACAGCCCTTCCGTCACGTTTGCTCAGCATGAGAGAGCTCGCGAAAGTAGGCCTTTTTTGGCTCGGGAAGTGAGGACCTGTTTGCAGGCCTCTTGTACGGGCGTCTGCAGGGCACCACGCTTGCTGTGCGAGCGAAGCCTAAAAACCCAATCTCTGGGGCTGCCTTTCCTCCCTCCAAGGAAGACAGCCTGCTCGGCCGCCTTGAAGCTGACAGTCACATTGGGCTGGGAAGTGCTACCTGGGAAGTCAGTTTGCAGGGCCAATCGCCGCTGGCTGCACGTTTACAGCTAGGCTTCCCACACTGCCCGAGAACATCAAGGCTCCCTCCACACAGCTCTTCCATCACGTTAGCTCTGCAGGAGAGAGCTCGCGCAACTAGGCCTTTCCTGGCTCGGGAAGTGAGGACCTGTTTGCAGGACTCTTGTACGGACGTCTGCAGAGCCCCGCACTTGCTGTGCGAGGGAGGCATAAAAACACAGTCCCTGGGGCTGCCTTTCCTCCCTCCAAGGAAGAGAGCCTACCCGGTCACCTTCTGGCTGAAAGTCACATCGGGCTTGGAAGTGCTATTTGGGAAGACTGTTTTCAGGGGCAATGGCCGCTGGGTGCACGTGTATGCCTAGGGCTCCCACACTGCCCAGAACATCAAGGTTCCCTCCACACAGCTCTTCCGTCACGTTAGCTCTGCAGGAGAGAGATCGCGAAACTAGGCCTTTCTTGGCTCGAGAAGTGAGGACCTTTTTGCCGGCCTCTTGTACTGGTGTCTGCTGAGCCCCACGCTTGCTGTGCGAGGGAGGCCTAAAAACCCAATCTCTGGGGCTGCCTTTTCTGCGTCCAAGGAAGAGAGCCTGCTCGGCCGCCTTCAAGCTGACAGTCACGTTGGTCTGAGAAGTGCTAGTTGGGAAGTCAGTTTTCAGGGCCAATGGCCGCTGGGTGCCCCTGTATGCCTAGGGCTCCCATACTGCCAAGAACCTCAAGGTTCCCTCCACACAGCTCTTCCCTTACGTTAGCTCTGCAGTAAGGAGCTCACGAAACTAGGCCTTTCTTGGCTCGGGAAGTGAGGACCTGTTTGCAGTCCACTTGTACTGGAGTCTGCAGAGCCCAACCCTTGCTGTGCGAAGGAGACCTAAAAACACCGTCTGTGGGTCTGCCTTTCCTCCCTCCAAGGAAGACCGCCTGCTTGGCCGCCTTCAAGCTGAAAGGCACATCGGACTGGGAAGTGCTAGTTGCGAAGTCAGTTTTCAGGGGCCAATGGCCGCTGGCTGCACGTTTACAGCTAGGCCTCCCACACTGCCCGGGAACATCAAGGCTCCCTCCACATAGCCCTTCCGTCACGTTTGCTCAGCAGGAAAGAGCTCCCGAAACTAGGCCTTTCTTGGCTCAGGAAGTGAGGACCTGTTTGCAGGCCTCTTGTACTGTCATCTGCAGAGCCCCACACTTGCTGTGCGAGGCAGGCATAAAAACACAGTCTCTGGGGCTGCCTTTCCTCCCTCCAAGGAAGAGAGCCTGCTCGGCCGCCTTCAAGCTGACAGTCACCTTGGGCTGGGAAGTGCTAGATGCGAAGTCAGTTTTCACCGGCAATGGCCGCTGGGTGCATGTGTATGCCTATGGCTCCCACACTGCCCAGAACATCAAGGTTCCCTCCACACAGCTCTTCCTTCACGTTAGCTCTGCAGTAAAGAGCTCACGAAACTAGGCCTTTCTTGGCTCGGGAGGTGAGGACCTGTTTGCAGTCCACTTGTACTGGAGTCTGCAGAGCCCAACCCTTGCTGTGCGAAGGAGGCCTAAAAACACCGTCTGTGGGTCTGCCTTTCCTCCCTCCAAGGAAGACCGCCTGCTTGGCCGCCTTCAAGCTGAAAGGCACATCGGACTGGGAAGTGCTAGTTGGGAAGTCAGTTTTCAAGGCCAATGGCCGCTGGGTGCACGTGTATGCCTAGGGCTCCCACACTGCCCAGAACATCAAGGTTCCCTCCACACAGCTCTTCCCTCACGTTAGCTCTGCAGTAAAGAGCTCACGAAACTAGGCCTTTCTTGGCTCGGGAGGTGAGGACCTGTTTGCAGTCCACTTGTACTGGAGTCTGCAGAGCCCAACCCTTGCTGTGCGAAGGAGGCCTAAAAACACCGTCTGTGGGTCTGCCTTTCCTCCCTCCGAGGAAGACCGCCTGCTCGGCCGCCTTCAAGCTGCAAGTCACATTGTGCTGGGAAGTGCTACCTGGGAAGTCAATTTTCAGGGGCCATGGCTGCTGGCTGCACGATTACAGCTAGGCCTCCCACACTGCCCGGGAACATCAAGGCTCCCTCCACAAAGCTCTTCCGTCACGTTAGCTCTGCAGGAGAGAGCTCGCGAGACTAGGCCTTTCCTGGCTCGGGAAGTGAGGACCTGCTCGCAGCAGTATGGGTCGGGCCTCTCAAGAGCCCCACGTTGCCTGCGTACTGGGGGCATGAAAACGCTCTCTCAGGGGCTGCCTTTCCTCCCTCCAAGGAAGAGAGCCTACCCGGCCGCCTTCTGGCTGAAAGTCACATCGGGCTAGGAAGTGCTACCTGGGAAGTCAGTTTGCAGGGGCAATGGCCGCTGGGTGCACGTGTATGCCTAGGGCTCCCACACTGCCCAGAACATACATCAAGGATCCCTCCACACAGCTCTTTCCTCACGTTAGCTCTGCAGTAAAGAGCTCACGAAACTAGGCCTTTCTTGGCTCGGGAAGTGAGGACCTGTTTGCAGGCCTCTTCTACTGGCGTCTGCAGAGCCCAACAATGGCTGTGCGAGGGAGGCCTAAAAACACAGTCTGTGGGTCTGCCTTTCCTCCCTCAAAGGAAGACCGCCTGCTTTGCCGCCTTCAAGCTGAAAGTCACATTGTCCTGGGAAGTGCTGCCTGGGAAGTCAGTTTGCAGGGGCAATGGCCGCTGGGTGCACGTGTATGCCTAGGGCTCTCACACTGCCCAGAACATCAAGGCTCCCTCCACACAGCCCTTCCGTCACGTTTGCTCAGCATGAGAGAGCTCGCGAAAGTAGGCCTTTTTTGGCTCGGGAAGTGAGGACCTGTTTGCAGGCCTCTTGTACGGGCGTCTGCAGGGCACCACGCTTGCTGTGCGAGCGAAGCCTAAAAACCCAATCTCTGGGGCTGCCTTTCCTTCCTCCAAGGAAGACAGCCTGCTCGGCCGCCTTGAAGCTGACAGTCACATTGGGCTGGGAAGTGCTACCTGGGAAGTCAGTTTGCAGGGCCCATCGCCGCTGGCTGCACGTTTACAGCTAGGCTTCCCACACTGCCCGAGAACATCAAGGCTCCCTCCACACAGCTCTTCCATCACGTTAGCTCTGCAGGAGAGAGCTCGCGCAACTAGGCCTTTCCTGGCTCGGGAAGTGAGGACCTGTTTGCAGGACTCTTGTACGGAGGTCTGCAGAGCCCCGCACTTGCTGTGCGAGGGAGGCATAAAAACACAGTCTCTGGGGCTGCCTTTCCTCCCTCCAAGGAAGAGAGCCTACCCGGTCACCTTCTGGCTGAAAGTCACATCGGGCTAGGAAGTGCTATTTGGGAAGACTGTTTTCAGGGGCAATGGCCGCTGGGTGCACGTGTATGCCTAGGGCTCCCACACTGCCCAGAACATACATCAAGGTTCCCTCTACACAGCTCTTTCCTCACGTTAGCTCTGCAGTAAAGAGCTCACGAAACTAGGCCTTTCTTGGCTCGGGAAGTGAGGACCTGTTTGCAGGCCTCTTCTACTGGCGTCTGCAGAGCCCAACAATGGCTGTGCGAGGGAGGCCTAAAAACACAGTCTGTGGGTCTGCCTTTCCTCCCTCCAAGGAAGACCGCCTGCTTTGCCGCCTTCAAGCTGAAAGTCACATTGTCCTGGGAAGTGCTGCCTGGGAAGTCAGTTTGCAGGGGCAATGGCCGCTGGGTGCACGTGTATGCCTAGGGCTCTCACACTGCCCAGAACATCAAGGCTCCCTCCACACAGCCCTTCCGTCACGTTTGCTCAGCATGAGAGAGCTCGCGAAAGTAGGCCTTTTTTGGCTCGGGAAGTGAGGACCTGTTTGCAGGCCTCTTGTACTGTCATCTGCAGAGCCCCACACTTGCTGTGCGAGGCAGGCATAAAAACACAGTCTCTGGGGCTGCCTTTCCTCCCTCCAAGGAAGAGAGCCTGCTCGGCCGCCTTCAAGCTGACAGTCACCTTGGGCTGGGAAGTGCTAGATGCGAAGTCAGTTTTCACCGGCAATGGCCGCTGGGTGCATGTGTATGCCTATGGCTCCCACACTGCCCAGAACATCAAGGTTCCCTCCACACAGCTCTTCCTTCACGTTAGCTCTGCAGTAAAGAGCTCACGAAACTAGGCCTTTCTTGGCTCGGGAGGTGAGGACCTGTTTGCAGTCCACTTGTACTGGAGTCTGCAGAGCCCAACCCTTGCTGTGCGAAGGAGGCCTAAAAACACCGTCTGTGGGTCTGCCTTTCCTCCCTCCAAGGAAGACCGCCTGCTTGGCCGCCTTCAAGCTGAAAGGCACATCGGACTGGGAAGTGCTAGTTGGGAAGTCAGTTTTCAAGGCCAATGGCCGCTGGGTGCACGTGTATGCCTAGGGCTCCCACACTGCCCAGAACATCAAGGTTCCCTCCACACAGCTCTTCCCTCACGTTAGCTCTGCAGTAAAGAGCTCACGAAACTAGGCCTTTCTTGGCTCGGGAGGTGAGGACCTGTTTGCAGTCCACTTGTACTGGAGTCTGCAGAGCCCAACACTTGCTGTGCGAAGGAGGCCTAAAAACACCGTCTGTGGGTCTGCCTTTCCTCCCTCCGAGGAAGACCGCCTGCTCGGCCGCCTTCAAGCTGCAAGTCACATTGTGCTGGGAAGTGCTACCTGGGAAGTCAATTTTCAGGGGCCATGGCTGCTGGCTGCACGATTACAGCTAGGCCTCCCACACTGCCCGGGAACATCAAGGCTCCCTCCACAAAGCTCTTCCGTCACGTTAGCTCTGCAGGAGAGAGCTCGCGAGACTAGGCCTTTCCTGGCTCGGGAAGTGAGGACCTGCTCGCAGCAGTATGGGTCGGGCCTCTCAAGAGCCCCACGTTGCCTGCGTACTGGGGGCATGAAAACGCTCTCTCAGGGGCTGCCTTTCCTCCCTCCAAGGAAGAGAGCCTACCCGGCCGCCTTCTGGCTGAAAGTCACATCGGGCTAGGAAGTGCTACCTGGGAAGTCAGTTTGCAGGGGCAATGGCCGCTGGGTGCACGTGTATGCCTAGGGCTCCCACACTGCCCAGAACATACATCAAGGTTCCCTCCACACAGCTCTTTCCTCACGTTAGCTCTGCAGTAAAGAGCTCACGAAACTAGGCCTTTCTTGGCTCGGGAAGTGAGGACCTGTTTGCAGGCCTCTTCTACTGGCGTCTGCAGAGCCCAACAATGGCTGTGCGAGGGAGGCCTAAAAACACAGTCTGTGGGTCTGCCTTTCCTCCCTCCAAGGAAGACCGCCTGCTTTGCCGCCTTCAAGCTGAAAGTCACATTGTCCTGGGAAGTGCTGCCTGGGAAGTCAGTTTGCAGGGGCAATGGCCGCTGGGTGCACGTGTATGCCTAGGGCTCTCACACTGCCCAGAACATCAAGGCTCCCTCCACACAGCCCTTCCGTCACGTTTGCTCAGCATGAGAGAGCTCGCGAAAGTAGGCCTTTTTTGGCTCGGGAAGTGAGGACCTGTTTGCAGGCCTCTTGTACTGTCATCTGCAGAGCCCCACACTTGCTGTGCGAGGCAGGCATAAAAACACAGTCTCTGGGGCTGCCTTTCCTCCCTCCAAGGAAGAGAGCCTGCTCGGCCGCCTTCAAGCTGACAGTCACCTTGGGCTGGGAAGTGCTAGTTGCGAAGTCAGTTTTCACCGGCAATGGCCGCTGGGTGCATGTGTATGCCTATGGCTCCCACACTGCCCAGAACATCAAGGTTCCCTCCACACAGCTCTTCCTTCACGTTAGCTCTGCAGTAAAGAGCTCACGAAACTAGGCCTTTCTTGGCTCGGGAGGTGAGGACCTGTTTGCAGTCCACTTGTACTGGAGTCTGTAGAGCCCAACCCTTGCTGTGCGAAGGAGGCCTAAAAACACCGTCTGTGGGTCTGCCTTTCCTCCCTCCAAGGAAGACCGCCTGCTTGGCCGCCTTCAAGCTGAAAGGCACATCGGACTGGGAAGTGCTAGTTGGGAAGTCAGTTTTCAAGGCCAAAGGCCGCTGGGTGCACGTGTATGCCTAGGGCTCTCACACTGCCCAGAACATCAAGGCTCCCTCCACACAGCCCTTCCGTCACGTTTGCTCAGCATGAGAGAGCTCGCGAAAGTAGGCCTTTTTTGGCTCGGGAAGTGAGGACCTGTTTGCAGGCCTCTTGTACGGGCGTCTGCAGGGCACCACGCTTGCTGTGCGAGCGAAGCCTAAAAACCCAATCTCTGGGGCTGCCTTTCCTCCCTCCAAGGAAGACAGCCTGCTCGGCCGCCTTGAAGCTGACAGTCACATTGGGCTGGGAAGTGCTACCTGGGAAGTCAGTTTGCAGGGCCAATCGCCGCTGGCTGCACGTTTACAGCTAGGCTTCCCACACTGCCCGAGAACATCAAGGCTCCCTCCACACAGCTCTTCCATCACGTTAGCTCTGCAGGAGAGAGCTCGCGCAACTAGGCCTTTCCTGGCTCGGGAAGTGAGGACCTGTTTGCAGGACTCTTGTACGGACGTCTGCAGAGCCCCGCACTTGCTGTGCGAGGGAGGCATAAAAACACAGTCCCTGGGGCTGCCTTTCCTCCCTCCAAGGAAGAGAGCCTACCCGGTCACCTTCTGGCTGAAAGTCACATCGGGCTTGGAAGTGCTATTTGGGAAGACTGTTTTCAGGGGCAATGGCCGCTGGGTGCACGTGTATGCCTAGGGCTCCCACACTGCCCAGAACATCAAGGTTCCCTCCACACAGCTCTTCCGTCACGTTAGCTCTGCAGGAGAGAGATCGCGAAACTAGGCCTTTCTTGGCTCGAGAAGTGAGGACCTTTTTGCCGGCCTCTTGTACTGGTGTCTGCTGAGCCCCACGCTTGCTGTGCGAGGGAGGCCTAAAAACCCAATCTCTGGGGCTGCCTTTTCTGCGTCCAAGGAAGAGAGCCTGCTCGGCCGCCTTCAAGCTGACAGTCACGTTGGTCTGAGAAGTGCTAGTTGGGAAGTCAGTTTTCAGGGCCAATGGCCGCTGGGTGCCCCTGTATGCCTAGGGCTCCCATACTGCCAAGAACCTCAAGGTTCCCTCCACACAGCTCTTCCCTTACGTTAGCTCTGCAGTAAGGAGCTCACGAAACTAGGCCTTTCTTGGCTCGGGAAGTGAGGACCTGTTTGCAGTCCACTTGTACTGGAGTCTGCAGAGCCCAACCCTTGCTGTGCGAAGGAGACCTAAAAACACCGTCTGTGGGTCTGCCTTTCCTCCCTCCAAGGAAGACCGCCTGCTTGGCCGCCTTCAAGCTGAAAGGCACATCGGACTGGGAAGTGCTAGTTGCGAAGTCAGTTTTCAGGGGCCAATGGCCGCTGGCTGCACGTTTACAGCTAGGCCTCCCACACTGCCCGGGAACATCAAGGCTCCCTCCACATAGCCCTTCCGTCACGTTTGCTCAGCAGGAAAGAGCTCCCGAAACTAGGCCTTTCTTGGCTCAGGAAGTGAGGACCTGTTTGCAGGCCTCTTGTACTGTCATCTGCAGAGCCCCACACTTGCTGTGCGAGGCAGGCATAAAAACACAGTCTCTGGGGCTGCCTTTCCTCCCTCCAAGGAAGAGAGCCTGCTCGGCCGCCTTCAAGCTGACAGTCACCTTGGGCTGGGAAGTGCTAGATGCGAAGTCAGTTTTCACCGGCAATGGCCGCTGGGTGCATGTGTATGCCTATGGCTCCCACACTGCCCAGAACATCAAGGTTCCCTCCACACAGCTCTTCCTTCACGTTAGCTCTGCAGTAAAGAGCTCACGAAACTAGGCCTTTCTTGGCTCGGGAGGTGAGGACCTGTTTGCAGTCCACTTGTACTGGAGTCTGCAGAGCCCAACCCTTGCTGTGCGAAGGAGGCCTAAAAACACCGTCTGTGGGTCTGCCTTTCCTCCCTCCAAGGAAGACCGCCTGCTTGGCCGCCTTCAAGCTGAAAGGCACATCGGACTGGGAAGTGCTAGTTGGGAAGTCAGTTTTCAAGGCCAATGGCCGCTGGGTGCACGTGTATGCCTAGGGCTCCCACACTGCCCAGAACATCAAGGTTCCCTCCACACAGCTCTTCCCTCACGTTAGCTCTGCAGTAAAGAGCTCACGAAACTAGGCCTTTCTTGGCTCGGGAGGTGAGGACCTGTTTGCAGTCCACTTGTACTGGAGTCTGCAGAGCCCAACCCTTGCTGTGCGAAGGAGGCCTAAAAACACCGTCTGTGGGTCTGCCTTTCCTCCCTCCGAGGAAGACCGCCTGCTCGGCCGCCTTCAAGCTGCAAGTCACATTGTGCTGGGAAGTGCTACCTGGGAAGTCAATTTTCAGGGGCCATGGCTGCTGGCTGCACGATTACAGCTAGGCCTCCCACACTGCCCGGGAACATCAAGGCTCCCTCCACAAAGCTCTTCCGTCACGTTAGCTCTGCAGGAGAGAGCTCGCGAGACTAGGCCTTTCCTGGCTCGGGAAGTGAGGACCTGCTCGCAGCAGTATGGGTCGGGCCTCTCAAGAGCCCCACGTTGCCTGCGTACTGGGGGCATGAAAACGCTCTCTCAGGGGCTGCCTTTCCTCCCTCCAAGGAAGAGAGCCTACCCGGCCGCCTTCTGGCTGAAAGTCACATCGGGCTAGGAAGTGCTACCTGGGAAGTCAGTTTGCAGGGGCAATGGCCGCTGGGTGCACGTGTATGCCTAGGGCTCCCACACTGCCCAGAACATACATCAAGGATCCCTCCACACAGCTCTTTCCTCACGTTAGCTCTGCAGTAAAGAGCTCACGAAACTAGGCCTTTCTTGGCTCGGGAAGTGAGGACCTGTTTGCAGGCCTCTTCTACTGGCGTCTGCAGAGCCCAACAATGGCTGTGCGAGGGAGGCCTAAAAACACAGTCTGTGGGTCTGCCTTTCCTCCCTCAAAGGAAGACCGCCTGCTTTGCCGCCTTCAAGCTGAAAGTCACATTGTCCTGGGAAGTGCTGCCTGGGAAGTCAGTTTGCAGGGGCAATGGCCGCTGGGTGCACGTGTATGCCTAGGGCTCTCACACTGCCCAGAACATCAAGGCTCCCTCCACACAGCCCTTCCGTCACGTTTGCTCAGCATGAGAGAGCTCGCGAAAGTAGGCCTTTTTTGGCTCGGGAAGTGAGGACCTGTTTGCAGGCCTCTTGTACGGGCGTCTGCAGGGCACCACGCTTGCTGTGCGAGCGAAGCCTAAAAACCCAATCTCTGGGGCTGCCTTTCCTTCCTCCAAGGAAGACAGCCTGCTCGGCCGCCTTGAAGCTGACAGTCACATTGGGCTGGGAAGTGCTACCTGGGAAGTCAGTTTGCAGGGCCCATCGCCGCTGGCTGCACGTTTACAGCTAGGCTTCCCACACTGCCCGAGAACATCAAGGCTCCCTCCACACAGCTCTTCCATCACGTTAGCTCTGCAGGAGAGAGCTCGCGCAACTAGGCCTTTCCTGGCTCGGGAAGTGAGGACCTGTTTGCAGGACTCTTGTACGGAGGTCTGCAGAGCCCCGCACTTGCTGTGCGAGGGAGGCATAAAAACACAGTCTCTGGGGCTGCCTTTCCTCCCTCCAAGGAAGAGAGCCTACCCGGTCACCTTCTGGCTGAAAGTCACATCGGGCTAGGAAGTGCTATTTGGGAAGACTGTTTTCAGGGGCAATGGCCGCTGGGTGCACGTGTATGCCTAGGGCTCCCACACTGCCCAGAACATACATCAAGGTTCCCTCTACACAGCTCTTTCCTCACGTTAGCTCTGCAGTAAAGAGCTCACGAAACTAGGCCTTTCTTGGCTCGGGAAGTGAGGACCTGTTTGCAGGCCTCTTCTACTGGCGTCTGCAGAGCCCAACAATGGCTGTGCGAGGGAGGCCTAAAAACACAGTCTGTGGGTCTGCCTTTCCTCCCTCCAAGGAAGACCGCCTGCTTTGCCGCCTTCAAGCTGAAAGTCACATTGTCCTGGGAAGTGCTGCCTGGGAAGTCAGTTTGCAGGGGCAATGGCCGCTGGGTGCACGTGTATGCCTAGGGCTCTCACACTGCCCAGAACATCAAGGCTCCCTCCACACAGCCCTTCCGTCACGTTTGCTCAGCATGAGAGAGCTCGCGAAAGTAGGCCTTTTTTGGCTCGGGAAGTGAGGACCTGTTTGCAGGCCTCTTGTACTGTCATCTGCAGAGCCCCACACTTGCTGTGCGAGGCAGGCATAAAAACACAGTCTCTGGGGCTGCCTTTCCTCCCTCCAAGGAAGAGAGCCTGCTCGGCCGCCTTCAAGCTGACAGTCACCTTGGGCTGGGAAGTGCTAGATGCGAAGTCAGTTTTCACCGGCAATGGCCGCTGGGTGCATGTGTATGCCTATGGCTCCCACACTGCCCAGAACATCAAGGTTCCCTCCACACAGCTCTTCCTTCACGTTAGCTCTGCAGTAAAGAGCTCACGAAACTAGGCCTTTCTTGGCTCGGGAGGTGAGGACCTGTTTGCAGTCCACTTGTACTGGAGTCTGCAGAGCCCAACCCTTGCTGTGCGAAGGAGGCCTAAAAACACCGTCTGTGGGTCTGCCTTTCCTCCCTCCAAGGAAGACCGCCTGCTTGGCCGCCTTCAAGCTGAAAGGCACATCGGACTGGGAAGTGCTAGTTGGGAAGTCAGTTTTCAAGGCCAATGGCCGCTGGGTGCACGTGTATGCCTAGGGCTCCCACACTGCCCAGAACATCAAGGTTCCCTCCACACAGCTCTTCCCTCACGTTAGCTCTGCAGTAAAGAGCTCACGAAACTAGGCCTTTCTTGGCTCGGGAGGTGAGGACCTGTTTGCAGTCCACTTGTACTGGAGTCTGCAGAGCCCAACACTTGCTGTGCGAAGGAGGCCTAAAAACACCGTCTGTGGGTCTGCCTTTCCTCCCTCCGAGGAAGACCGCCTGCTCGGCCGCCTTCAAGCTGCAAGTCACATTGTGCTGGGAAGTGCTACCTGGGAAGTCAATTTTCAGGGGCCATGGCTGCTGGCTGCACGATTACAGCTAGGCCTCCCACACTGCCCGGGAACATCAAGGCTCCCTCCACAAAGCTCTTCCGTCACGTTAGCTCTGCAGGAGAGAGCTCGCGAGACTAGGCCTTTCCTGGCTCGGGAAGTGAGGACCTGCTCGCAGCAGTATGGGTCGGGCCTCTCAAGAGCCCCACGTTGCCTGCGTACTGGGGGCATGAAAACGCTCTCTCAGGGGCTGCCTTTCCTCCCTCCAAGGAAGAGAGCCTACCCGGCCGCCTTCTGGCTGAAAGTCACATCGGGCTAGGAAGTGCTACCTGGGAAGTCAGTTTGCAGGGGCAATGGCCGCTGGGTGCACGTGTATGCCTAGGGCTCCCACACTGCCCAGAACATACATCAAGGTTCCCTCCACACAGCTCTTTCCTCACGTTAGCTCTGCAGTAAAGAGCCTACGAAACTAGGCCTTTCTTGGCTCGGGAAGTGAGGACCTGTTTGCAGGCCTCTTCTACTGGCGTCTGCAGAGCCCAACAATGGCTGTGCGAGGGAGGCCTAAAAACACAGTCTGTGGGTCTGCCTTTCCTCCCTCCAAGGAAGACCGCCTGCTTTGCCGCCTTCAAGCTGAAAGTCACATTGTCCTGGGAAGTGCTGCCTGGGAAGTCAGTTTGCAGGGGCAATGGCCGCTGGGTGCACGTGTATGCCTAGGGCTCTCACACTGCCCAGAACATCAAGGCTCCCTCCACACAGCCCTTCCGTCACGTTTGCTCAGCATGAGAGAGCTCGCGAAAGTAGGCCTTTTTTGGCTCGGGAAGTGAGGACCTGTTTGCAGGCCTCTTGTACGGGCGTCTGCAGGGCACCACGCTTGCTGTGCGAGCGAAGCCTAAAAACCCAATCTCTGGGGCTGCCTTTCCTCCCTCCAAGGAAGACAGCCTGCTCGGCCGCCTTGAAGCTGACAGTCACATTGGGCTGGGAAGTGCTACCTGGGAAGTCAGTTTGCAGGGCCCATCGCCGCTGGCTGCACGTTTACAGCTAGGCTTCCCACACTGCCCGAGAACATCAAGGCTCCCTCCACACAGCTCTTCCATCACGTTAGCTCTGCAGGAGAGAGCTCGCGAAACTAGGCCTTTCCTGGCTCGGGAAGTGAGGACCTGTTTGCAGGACTCTTGTACGGACGTCTGCAGAGCCCCGCACTTGCTGTGCGAGGGAGGCATAAAAACACAGTCTCTGGGGCTGCCTTTCCTCCCTCCAAGGAAGAGAGCCTACCCGGTCACCTTCTGGCTGAAAGTCACATCGGGCTTGGAAGTGCTATTTGGGAAGACTGTTTTCAGGGGCAATGGCCGCTGGGTGCACGTGTATGCCTAGGGCTCCCACACTGCCCAGAACATCAAGGTTCCCTCCACACAGCTCTTCCGTCACGTTAGCTCTGCAGGAGAGAGATCGCCAAACTAGGCCTTTCTTGGCTCGGGAAGTGAGGACCTGTTTGCCGGCCTCTTGTACTGGTGTCTGCTGAGCCCCACGCTTGCTGTGCGAGGGAGGCCTAAAAACCCAATCTCTGGGGCTGCCTTTTCTGCGTCCAAGGAAGAGAGCCTGCTCGGCCGCCTTCAAGCTGACAGTCACATTGGTCTGAGAAGTGCTAGTTGGGAAGTCAGTTTTCAGGGCCAATGGCCGCTGGGTGCCCCTGTATGCCTAGGGCTCCCATACTGCCAAGAACCTCAAGGTTCCCTCCACACAGCTCTTCCCTTACGTTAGCTCTGCAGTAAGGAGCTCACGAAACTAGGCCTTTCTTGGCTCGGGAAGTGAGGACCTGTTTGCAGTCCACTTGTACTGGAGTCTGCAGAGCCCAACCCTTGCTGTGCGAAGGAGGCCTAAAAACACCGTCTGTGGGTCTGCCTTTCCTCCCTCCAAGGAAGACCGCCTGCTTGGCCGCCTTCAAGCTGAAAGGCACATCGGACTGGGAAGTGCTAGTTGCGAAGTCAGTTTTCAGGTGCCAATGGCCGCTGGCTGCACATTTACAGCTAGGCCTCCCACACTGCCCGGGAACATCAACGCTCCCTCCACATAGCCCTTCCGTCACGTTTGCTCAGCAGGAAAGAGCTCCCGAAACTAGGCCTTTCTTGGCTCAGGAAGTGAGGACCTGTTTGCAGGCCTCTTGTACTGTCATCTGCAGAGCCCCACACTTGATGTGCGAGGCAGGCATAAAAACACAGTCTCTGGGGCTGCCTTTCCTCCCTCCAAGGAAGAGAGCCTGCTCGGCCGCCTTCAAGCTGACAGTCACCTTGGGCTGGGAAGTGCTAGATGCGAAGTCAGTTTTCACCGGCAATGGCCGCTGGGTGCATGTGTATGCCTATGGCTCCCACACTGCCCAGAACATCAAGGTTCCCTCCACACAGCTCTTCCTTCACGTTAGCTCTGCAGTAAAGAGCTCACGAAACTAGGCCTTTCTTGGCTCGGGAGGTGAGGACCTGTTTGCAGTCCACTTGTACTGGAGTCTGCAGAGCCCAACCCTTGCTGTGCGAAGGAGGCCTAAAAACACCGTCTGTGGGTCTGCCTTTCCTCCCTCCAAGGAAGACCGCCTGCTTGGCCGCCTTCAAGCTGAAAGGCACATCGGACTGGGAAGTGCTAGTTGGGAAGTCAGTTTTCAAGGCCAATGGCCGCTGGGTGCACGTGTATGCCTAGGGCTCCCACACTGCCCAGAACATCAAGGTTCCCTCCACACAGCTCTTCCCTCACGTTAGCTCTGCAGTAAAGAGCTCACGAAACTAGGCCTTTCTTGGCTCGGGAGGTGAGGACCTGTTTGCAGTCCACTTGTACTGGAGTCTGCTGAGCCCAACACTTGCTGTGCGAAGGAGGCCTAAAAACACCGTCTGTGGGTCTGCCTTTCCTCCCTCCGAGGAAGACCGCCTGCTCGGCCGCCTTCAAGCTGCAAGTCACATTGTTCTGGGAAGTGCTACGTGGGAAGTCAATTTTCAGGGGCCATGGCTGCTGGCTGCACGATTACAGCTAGGCCTCCCACACTGCCCGGGAACATCAAGGCTCCCTCCACAAAGCTCTTCCGTCACGTTAGCTCTGCAGGAGAGAGCTCGCGAGACTAGGCCTTTCCTGGCTCGCGAAGTGAGGACCTGCTCGCAGCAGTATGGGTCGGGCCTCTCAAGAGCCCCATGTTGCCTGCGTACTGGGGGCATGAAAACGCTCTCTCAGGGGCTGCCTTTCCTCCCTCCAAGGAAGAGAGCCTACCCGGCCGCCTTCTGGCTGAAAGTCACATCGGGCTAGGAAGTGCTACCTGGGAAGTCAGTTTGCAGGGGCAATGGCCGCTGGGTGCACGTGTATGCCTAGGGCTCCCACACTGCCCAGAACATACATCAAGGTTCCCTCCACACAGCTCTTTCCTCACGTTAGCTCTGCAGTAAAGAGCCTACGAAACTAGGCCTTTCTTGGCTCGGGAAGTGAGGACCTGTTTGCAGGCCTCTTCTACTGGCGTCTGCAGAGCCCAACAATGGCTGTGCGAGGGAGGCCTAAAAACACAGTCTGTGGGTCTGCCTTTCCTCCCTCCAAGGAAGACCGCCTGCTTTGCCGCCTTCAAGCTAAAGTCACATTGTCCTGGGAAGTGCTGCCTGGGAAGTCAGTTTGCAGGGGCAATGGCCGCTGGGTGCACGTGTATGCCTAGGGCTCTCACACTGCCCACAACATCAAGGCTCCCTCCACACAGCCCTTCCGTCACGTTTGCTCAGCATGAGAGAGCTCGCGAAAGTAGGCCTTTTTTGGCTCGGGAAGTGAGGACCTGTTGGCAGGCCTCTTGTACGGGCGTCTGCAGGGCACCACGCTTGCTATGCGAGCGAAGCCTAAAAACCCAATCTCTGGGGCTGCCTTTCCTCCCTCCAAGGAAGACAGCCTGCTCGGCCGTCTTGAAGCTGACAGTCACATTGGGCTGGGAAGTGCTACCTGGGAAGTCAGTTTGCAGGGCCCATCGCCGCTGGCTGCACGTTTACAGCTAGGCTTCCCACACTGCCCGAGAACATCAAGGCTCCCTCCACACAGCTCTTCCATCACGTTAGCTCTGCAGGAGAGAGCTCGCGAAACTAGGCCTTTCCTGGCTCGGGAAGTGAGGACCTGTTTGCAGGACTCTTGTACGGACGTCTGCAGAGCCCCGCACTTGCTGTGCGAGGGAGGCATAAAAACACAGTCTCTGGGGCTGCCTTTCCTCCCTCCAAGGAAGAGAGCCTACCCGGTCACCTTCTGGCTGAAAGTCACATCGGGCTTGGAAGTGCTATTTGGGAAGACTGTTTTCAGGGGCAATGGCCGCTGGGTGCACGTGTATGCCTAGGGCTCCCACACTGCCCAGAACATCAAGGTTCCCTCCACACACCTCTTCCGTCACGTTAGCTCTGCAGGAGAGAGATCGCGAAACTAGGCCTTTCTTGGCTCGGGAAGTGAGGACCTGTTTGCCGGCCTCTTGTACTGGTGTCTGCTGAGCCCCACGCTTGCTGTGCGAGGGAGGCCTAAAAACCCAATCTCTGGGGCTGCCTTTTCTGCGTCCAAGGAAGAGAGCCTGCTCGGCCGCCTTCAAGCTGACAGTCACATTGGTCTGAGAAGTGCTAGTTGGGAAGTCAGTTTTCAGGGCCAATGGCCGCTGGGTGCCCCTGTATGCCTAGGGCTCCCATACTGCCAAGAACCTCAAGGTTCCCTCCACACAGCTCTTCCCTTACGTTAGCTCTGCAGTAAGGAGCTCACGAAACTAGGCCTTTCTTGGCTCGGGAAGTGAGGACCTGTTTGCAGGCCTCTTCTACTGGCGTCTGCAGAGCCCAACCCTTCCTGTGCGAAGGAGGCCTAAAAACACCGTCTGTGGGTCTGCCTTTCCTCCCTCCAAGGAAGACCGCCTGCTTGGCCGCCTTCAAGCTGAAAGGCACATCGGACTGGGAAGTGCTAGTTGCGAAGTCAGTTTTCAGGGGCCAATGGCCGCTGGCTGCACGTTTACAGCTAGGCCTCCCACACTGCCCGGGAACATCAAGGCTCCCTCCACATAGCCCTTCCGTCACGTTTGCTCAGCAGGAAAGAGCTCCCGAAACTAGGCCTTTCTTGGCTCAGGAAGTGAGGACCTGTTTGCAGGCCTCTTGTACTGTCATCTGCAGAGCCCCACACTTGCTGTGCGAGGCAGGCATAAAAACACAGTCTCTGGGGCTGCCTTTCCTCCCTCCAAGGAAGAGAGCCTGCTCGGCCGCCTTCAAGCTGACAGTCACCTTGGGCTGGGAAGTGCTAGTTGCGAAGTCAGTTTTCACCGGCAATGGCCGCTGGGTGCATGTGTATGCCTATGGCTCCCACACTGCCCAGAACATCAAGGTTCCCTCCACACAGCTCTTCCTTCACGTTAGCTCTGCAGTAAAGAGCTCACGAAACTAGGCCTTTCTTGGCTCGGGAGGTGAGGACCTGTTTGCAGTCCACTTGTACTGGAGTCTGCAGAGCCCAACCCTTGCTGTGCGAAGGAGGCCTAAAAACACCGTCTGTGGGTCTGCCTTTCCTCCCTCCAAGGAAGACCGCCTGCTTGGCCGCCTTCAAGCTGAAAGGCACATCGGACTGGGAAGTGCTAGTTGGGAAGTCAGTTTTCAAGGCCAATGGCCGCTGGGTGCACGTGTATGCCTAGGGCTCCCACACTGCCCAGAACATCAAGGTTCCCTCCACACAGCTCTTCCCTCACGTTAGCTCTGCAGTAAAGAGCTCACGAAACTAGGCCTTTCTTGGCTCGGGAGGTGAGGACCTGTTTGCAGTCCACTTGTACTGGAGTCTGCAGAGCCCAACACTTGCTGTGCGAAGGAGGCCTAAAAACACCGTCTGTGGGTCTGCCTTTCCTCCCTCCGAGGAAGACCGCCTGCTCGGCCGCCTTCAAGCTGCAAGTCACATTGTGCTGGGAAGTGCTACGTGGGAAGTCAATTTTCAGGGGCCATGGCTGCTGGCTGCACGATTACAGCTAGGCCTCCCACACTGCCCGGGAACATCAAGGCTCCCTCCACAAAGCTCTTCCGTCACGTTAGCTCTGCAGGAGAGAGCTCGCGAGACTAGGCCTTTCCTGGCTCGGGAAGTGAGGACCTGCTCGCAGCAGTATGGGTCGGGCCTCTCAAGAGCCCCACGTTGCCTGCGTACTGGGGGCATGAAAACGCTCTCTCAGGGGCTGCCTTTCCTCCCTCCAAGGAAGAGAGCCTACCCGGCCGCCTTCTGGCTGAAAGTCACATCGGGCTAGGAAGTGCTACCTGGGAAGTCAGTTTGCAGGGGCAATGGCCGCTGGGTGCACGTGTATGCCTAGGGCTCCCACACTGCCCAGAACATACATCAAGGTTCCCTCCACACAGCTCTTTCCTCACGTTAGCTCTGCAGTAAAGAGCTCACGAAACTAGGCCTTTCTTGGCTCGGGAAGTGAGGACCTGTTTGCAGGCCTCTTCTACTGGCGTCTGCAGAGCCCAACAATGGCTGCGCGAGGGAGGCCTAAAAACACAGTCTGTGGGTCTGCCTTTCCTCCCTCCAAGGAAGACCGCCTGCTTTGCCGCCTTCAAGCTGAAAGTCACATTGTCCTGGGAAGTGCTGCCTGGGAAGTCAGTTTGCAGGGGCAATGGCCGCTGGGTGCACGTGTATGCCTAGGGCTCTCACACTGCCCAGAACATCAAGGCTCCCTCCACACAGCCCTTCCGTCACGTTTGCTCAGCATGAGAGAGCTCGCGAAAGTAGGCCTTTTTTGGCTCGGGAAGTGAGGACCTGTTTGCAGGCCTCTTGTACTGTCATCTGCAGAGCCCCACACTTGCTGTGCGAGGCAGGCATAAAAACACAGTCTCTGGGGCTGCCTTTCCTCCCTCCAAGGAAGAGAGCCTGCTCGGCCGCCTTCAAGCTGACAGTCACCTTGGGCTGGGAAGTGCTAGTTGCGAAGTCAGTTTTCACCGGCAATGGCCGCTGGGTGCATGTGTATGCCTATGGCTCCCACACTGCCCAGAACATCAAGGTTCCCTCCACACAGCTCTTCCTTCACGTTAGCTCTGCAGTAAAGAGCTCACGAAACTAGGCCTTTCTTGGCTCGGGAGGTGAGGACCTGTTTGCAGTCCACTTGTACTGGAGTCTGCAGAGCCCAACCCTTGCTGTGCGAAGGAGGCCTAAAAACACCGTCTGTGGGTCTGCCTTTCCTCCCTCCGAGGAAGACCGCCTGCTCGGCCGCCTTCAAGCTGCAAGTCACATTGTGCTGGGAAGTGCTACGTGGGAAGTCAATTTTCAGGGGCCATGGCTGCTGGCTGCACGATTACAGCTAGGCCTCCCACACTGCCCGGGAACATCAAGGCTCCCTCCACAAAGCTCTTCCGTCACGTTAGCTCTGCAGGAGAGAGCTCGCGAGACTAGGCCTTTCCTGGCCCGGGAAGTGAGGACCTGCTCGCAGCAGTATGGGTCGGGCCTCTCAAGAGCCCCACGTTGCCTGCGTACTGGGGGCATGAAAACGCTCTCTCAGGGGCTGCCTTTCCTCCCTCCAAGGAAGAGAGCCTACCCGGCCGCCTTCTGGCTGAAAGTCACATCGGGCTAGGAAGTGCTACCTGGGAAGTCAGTTTGCAGGGGCAATGGCCGCTGGGTGCACGTGTATGCCTAGGGCTCCCACACTGCCCAGAACATACATCAAGGTTCCCTCCACACAGCTCTTTCCTCACGTTAGCTCTGCAGTAAAGAGCCTACGAAACTAGGCCTTTCTTGGCTCGGGAAGTGAGGACCTGTTTGCAGGCCTCTTCTACTGGCGTCTGCAGAGCCCAACAATGGCTGTGCGAGGGAGGCCTAAAAACACAGTCTGTGGGTCTGCCTTTGCTCCCTCCAAGGAAGACCGCCTGCTTTGCCGCCTTCAAGCTGAAAGTCACATTGTCCTGGGAAGTGCTGCCTGGGAAGTCAGTTTGCAGGGGCAATGGCCGCTGGGTGCACGTGTATGCCTAGGGCTCTCACACTGCCCAGAACATCAAGGCTCCCTCCACACAGCCCTTCCGTCACGTTTGCTCAGCATGAGAGAGCTCGCGAAAGTAGGCCTTTTTTGGCTCGGGAAGTGAGGACCTGTTTGCAGGCCTCTTGTACGGGCGTCTGCAGGGCACCACGCTTGCTGTGCGAGTGAAGCCTAAAAACCCAATCTCTGGGGCTGCCTTTCCTCCCTCCAAGGAAGACAGCCTGCTCGGCCGCCTTGAAGCTGACAGTCACATTGGGCTGGGAAGTGCTACCTGGGAAGTCAGTTTGCAGGGCCCATCGCCGCTGGCTGCACGTTTACAGCTAGGCTTCCCACACTGCCCGAGAACATCAAGGCTCCCTCCACACAGCTCTTCCATCACGTTAGCTCTGCAGGAGAGAGCTCGCGAAACTAGGCCTTTCCTGGCTCGGGAAGTGAGGACCTGTTTGCAGGACTCTTGTACGGACGTCTGCAGAGCCCCGCACTTGCTGTGCGAGGGAGGCATAAAAACACAGTCTCTGGGGCTGCCTTTCCTCCCTCCAAGGAAGAGAGCCTACCCGGTCACCTTCTGGCTGAAAGTCACATCGGGCTTGGAAGTGCTATTTGGGAAGACTGTTTTCAGGGGCAATGGCCGCTGGGTGCACGTGTATGCCTAGGGCTCCCACACTGCCCAGAACATCAAGGTTCCCTCCACACAGCTCTTCCGTCACGTTAGCTCTGCAGGAGAGAGATCGCGAAACTAGGCCTTTCTTGGCTCGGGAAGTGAGGACCTGTTTGCCGGCCTCTTGTACTGGTGTCTGCTGAGCCCCACGCTTGCTGTGCGAGGGAGGCCTAAAAACCCAATCTCTGGGGCTGCCTTTTCTGCGTCCAAGGAAGAGAGCCTGCTCGGCCGCCTTCAAGCTGACAGTCACATTGGTCTGAGAAGTGCTAGTTGGGAAGTCAGTTTTCAGGGCCAATGGCCGCTGGGTGCCCCTGTATGCCTAGGGCTCCCATACTGCCAAGAACCTCAAGGTTCCCTCCACACAGCTCTTCCCTTACGTTAGCTCTGCAGTAAGGAGCTCACGAAACTAGGCCTTTCTTGGCTCGGGAAGTGAGGACCTGTTTGCAGTCCACTTATACTGGAGTCTGCAGAGCCCAACCCTTGCTGTGCGAAGGAGGCCTAAAAACACCGTCTGTGGGTCTGCCTTTCCTCCCTCCAAGGAAGACCGCCTGCTTGGCCGCCTTCAAGCTGAAAGGCACATCGGACTGGGAAGTGCTAGTTGGGAAGTCAGTTTTCAAGGCCAATGGCCGCTGGGTGCACGTGTATGCCTAGGGCTCCCACACTGCCCAGAACATCAAGGTTCCCTCCACACAGCTCTTCCCTCACGTTAGCTCTGCAGTAAAGAGCTCACGAAACTAGGCCTTTCTTGGCTCGGGAGGTGAGGACCTGTTTGCAGTCCACTTGTACTGGAGTCTGCAGAGCCCAACACTTGCTGTGCGAAGGAGGCCTAAAAACACCGTCTGTGGGTATGCCTTCCCTCCCTCCGAGGAAGACCGCCTGCTCGGCCGCCTTCAAGCTGCAAGTCACATTGTGCTGGGAAGTGCTACTTGGGAAGTCAATTTTCAGGGGCCATGGCTGCTGGCTGCACGATTACAGCTAGGCCTCCCACACTGCCCGGGAACATCAAGGCTCCCTCCACAAAGCTCTTCCGTCACGTTAGCTCTGCAGGAGAGAGCTCGCGAGACTAGGCCTTTCCTGGCTCGGGAAGTGAGGACTTGCTCGCAGCAGTATGGGTCGGGCCTCTCAAGAGCCCCACGTTGCCTGCGTACTGGGGGCATGAAAACGCTCTCTCAGGGGCTGCCTTTCCTCCCTCCAAGGAAGAGAGCCTACCCGGCCGCCTTCTGGCTGAAAGTCACATCGGGCTAGGAAGTGCTACCTGGGAAGTCAGTTTGCAGGGGCAATGGCCGCTGGGTGCACGTGTATGCCTAGGGCTCCCACACTGCCCAGAACATACATCAAGGTTCCCTCCACACAGCTC
Source organism: Giraffa tippelskirchi (assembly GCF_054371585.1). Classification (NCBI taxonomy): domain Eukaryota; kingdom Metazoa; phylum Chordata; class Mammalia; order Artiodactyla; family Giraffidae; genus Giraffa; species Giraffa tippelskirchi. Next base: position 106,368,466 of record NC_137275.1, read on the forward strand.
TTTCCTCACGTTAGCTCTGCAGTAAAGAGCCTACGAAACTAGGCCTTTCTTGGCTCGGGAAGTGAGGACCTGTTTGCAGGCCTCTTCTACTGGCGTCTGCAGAGCCCAACAATGGCTGTGCGAGGGAGGCCTAAAAACACAGTCTGTGGGTCTGCCTTTGCTCCCTCCAAGGAAGACCGCCTGCTTTGCCGCCTTCAAGCTGAAAGTCACATTGTCCTGGGAAGTGCTGCCTGGGAAGTCAGTTTGCAGGGGCAATGGTCGCTGGGTGCACGTGTATGCCTAGGGCTCTCACACTGCCCAGAACATCAAGGCTCCCGCCACACAGCCCTTCTGTCACGTTTGCTCAGCATGAGAGAGCTCGCGAAAGTAGGCCTTTTTTGGCTCGGGAAGTGAGGACCTGTTTGCAGGCCTCTTGTACGGGCGTCTGCAGGGCACCACGCTTGCTGTGCGAGCGAAGCCTAAAAACCCAATCTCTGGGGCTGCCTTTCCTCCCTCCAAGGAAGACAGCCTGCTCGGCCGCCTTGAAGCTGACAGTCACATTGGGCTGGGAAGTGCTACCTGGGAAGTCAGTTTGCAGGGCCCATCGCCGCTGGCTGCACGTTTACAGCTAGGCTTCCCACACTGCCCGAGAACATCAAGGCTCCCTCCACACAGCTCTTCCATCACGTTAGCTCTGCAGGAGAGAGCTCGCGCAACTAGGCCTTTCCTGGCTCGGGAAGTGAGGACCTGTTTGCAGGACTCTTGTACGGACGTCTGCAGAGCCCCGCACTTGCTGTGCGAGGGAGGCATAAAAACACAGTCCCTGGGGCTGCCTTTCCTCCCTCCAAGGAAGAGAGCCTACCCGGTCACCTTCTGGCTGAAAGTCACATCGGGCTTGGAAGTGCTATTTGGGAAGACTGTTTTCAGGGGCAATGGCCGCTGGGTGCACGTGTATGCCTAGGGCTCCCACACTGCCCAGAACATCAAGGTTCCCTCCACACAGCTCTTCCGTCACGTTAGCTCTGCAGGAGAGAGATCGCGAAACTAGGCCTTTCTTGGCTCGGGAAGTGAGGACCTGTTTGCCGGCCTCTTGTACTGGTGTCTGCTGAGCCCCACGCTTGCTGTGCGAGGGAGGCCTAAAAACCCAATCTCTGGGGCTGCCTTTTCTGCGTCCAAGGAAGAGAGCCTGCTCGGCCGCCTTCAAGCTGACAGTCACATTGGTCTGAGAAGTGCTAGTTGGGAAGTCAGTTTTCAGGGCCAATGGCCGCTGGGTGCCCCTGTATGCCTAGGGCTCCCATACTGCCAAGAACCTCAAGGTTCCCTCCACACAGCTCTTCCCTTACGTTAGCTCTGCAGTAAGGAGCTCACGAAACTAGGCCTTTCTTGGCTCGGGAAGTGAGGACCTGTTTGCAGTCCACTTGTACTGGAGTCTGCAGAGCCCAACCCTTGCTGTGCGAAGGAGGCCTAAAAACACCGTCTGTGGGTCTGCCTTTCCTCCCTCCAAGGAAGACCGCCTGCTTGGCCGCCTTCAAGCTGAAAGGCACATCGGACTGGGAAGTGCTAGTTGGGAAGTCAGTTTTCAAGGCCAATGGCCGCTGGGTGCACGTGTATGCCTAGGGCTCCCACACTGCCCAGAACATCAAGGTTCCCTCCACACAGCTCTTCCCTCACGTTAGCTCTGCAGTAAAGAGCTCACGAAACTAGGCCTTTCTTGGCTCGGGAGGTGAGGACCTGTTTGCACTCCACTTGTACTGGAGTCTGCAGAGCCCAACACTTGCTGTGCGAAGGAGGCCTAAAAACACCGTCTGTGGGTCTGCCTTTCCTCCCTCCGAGGAAGACCGCCTGCTCGGCCGCCTTCAAGCTGCAAGTCACATTGTGCTGGGAAGTGCTACCTGGGAAGTCAATTTTCAGGGGCCATGGCTGCTGGCTGCACGATTACAGCTAGGCCTCCCACACTGCCCGGGAACATCAAGGCTCCCTCCACAAAGCTCTTCCGTCACGTTAGCTCTGCAGGAGAGAGCTCGCGAGACTAGGCCTTTCCTGGCTCGGGAAGTGAGGACCTGCTCGCAGCAGTATGGGTCGGGCCTCTCAAGAGCCCCACGTTGCCTGCGTACTGGGGGCATGAAAACGCTCTCTCAGGGGCTGCCTTTCCTCCCTCCAAGGAAGAGAGCCTACCCGGCCGCCTTCTGGCTGAAAGTCACATCGGGCTAGGAAGTGCTACCTGGGAAGTCAGTTTGCAGGGGCAATGGCCGCTGGGTACACGTGTATGCCTAGGGCTCCCACACTGCCCAGAACATACATCAAGGTTCCCTCCACACAGCTCTTTCCTCACGTTAGCTCTGCAGTAAAGAGCCTACGAAACTAGGCCTTTCTTGGCTCGGGAAGTGAGGACCTGTTTGCAGGCCTCTTCTACTGGCGTCTGCAGAGCCCAACAATGGCTGTGCGAGGGAGGCCTAAAAACACAGTCTGTGGGTCTGCCTTTCCTCCCTCCAAGGAAGACCGCCTGCTTTGCCGCCTTCAAGCTGAAAGTCACATTGTCCTGGGAAGTGCTGCCTGGGAAGTCAGTTTGCAGGGGCAATGGCCGCTAGGTGCACGTGTATGCCTAGGGCTCTCACACTGCCCAGAACATCAAGGCTCCCTCCACACAGCCCTTCCGTCACGTTTGCTCAGCATGAGAGAGCTCGCGAAAGTAGGCCTTTTTTGGCTCGGGAAGTGAGGACCTGTTTGCAGGCCTCTTGTACGGGCGTCTGCAGGGCACCACGCTTGCTGTGCGAGCGAAGCCTAAAAACCCAATCTCTGGGGCTGCCTTTCCTCCCTCCAAGGAAGACAGCCTGCTCGGCCGCCTTGAAGCTGACAGTCACATTGGGCTGGGAAGTGCTACCTGGGAAGTCAGTTTGCAGGGCCCATCGCCGCTGGCTGCACGTTTACAGCTAGGCTTCCCACACTGCCCGAGAACATCAAGGCTCCCTCCACACAGCTCTTCCATCACGTTAGCTCTGCAGGAGAGAGCTCGCGCAACTAGGCCTTTCCTGGCTCGGGAAGTGAGGACCTGTTTGCAGGACTCTTGTACGGACGTCTGCAGAGCCCCGCACTTGCTGTGCGAGGGAGGCATAAAAACACAGTCCCTGGGGCTGCCTTTCCTCCCTCCAAGGAAGAGAGCCTACCCGGTCACCTTCTGGCTGAAAGTCACATCGGGCTTGGAAGTGCTATTTGGGAAGACTGTTTTCAGGGGCAATGGCCGCTGGGTGCACGTGTATGCCTAGGGCTCCCACACTGCCCAGAACATCAAGGTTCCCTCCACACAGCTCTTCCGTCACGTTAGCTCTGCAGGAGAGAGATCGCGAAACTAGGCCTTTCTTGGCTCGGGAAGTGAGGACCTGTTTGCCGGCCTCTTGTACTGGTGTCTGCTGAGCCCCACGCTTGCTGTGCGAGGGAGGCCTAAAAACCCAATCTCTGGGGCTGCCTTTTCTGCGTCCAAGGAAGAGAGCCTGCTCGGCCGCCTTCAAGCTGACAGTCACATTGGTCTGAGAAGTGCTAGTTTGGAAGTCAGTTTTCAGGGCCAATGGCCGCTGGGTGCCCCTGTATGCCTAGGGCTCCCATACTGCCAAGAACCTCAAGGTTCCCTCCACACAGCTCTTCCCTTACGTTAGCTCTGCAGTAAGGAGCTCACGAAACTAGGCCTTTCTTGGCTCGGGAAGTGAGGACCTGTTTGCAGTCCACTTGTACTGGAGTCTGCAGAGCCCAACCCTTGCTGTGCGAAGGAGGCCTAAAAACACCGTCTGTGGGTCTGCCTTTCCTCCCTCCAAGGAAGACCGCCTGCTTGGCCGCCTTCAAGCTGAAAGGCACATCGGACTGGGAAGTGCTAGTTGGGAAGTCAGTTTTCAAGGCCAATGGCCGCTGGGTGCACGTGTATGCCTAGGGCTCCCACACTGCCCAGAACATCAAGGTTCCCTCCACACAGCTCTTCCCTCACGTTAGCTCTGCAGTAAAGAGCTCACGAAACTAGGCCTTTCTTGGCTCGGGAGGTGAGGACCTGTTTGCAGTCCACTTGTACTGGAGTCTGCAGAGCCCAACACTTGCTGTGCGAAGGAGGCCTAAAAACACCGTCTGTGGGTCTGCCTTTCCTCCCTCCGAGGAAGACCGCCTGCTCGGCCGCCTTCAAGCTGCAAGTCACATTGTGCTGGGAAGTGCTACGTGGGAAGTCAATTTTCAGGGGCCATGGCTGCTGGCTGCACGATTACAGCTAGGCCTCCCACACTGCCCGGGAACATCAAGGCTCCCTCCACAAAGCTCTTCCGTCACGTTAGCTCTGCAGGAGAGAGCTCGCGAGACTAGGCCTTTCCTGGCTCGGGAAGTGAGGACCTGCTCGCAGCAGTATGGGTCGGGCCTCTCAAGAGCCCCACGTTGCCTGCGTACTGGGGGCATGAAAACGCTCTCTCAGGGGCTGCCTTTCCTCCCTCCAAGGAAGAGAGCCTACCCGGCCGCCTTCTGGCTGAAAGTCACATCGGGCTAGGAAGTGCTACCTGGGAAGTCAGTTTGCAGGGGCAATGGCCGCTGGGTGCACGTGTATGCCTAGGGCTCCCACACTGCCCAGAACATACATCAAGGTTCCCTCCACACAGCTCTTTCCTCACGTTAGCTCTGCAGTAAAGAGCTCACGAAACTAGGCCTTTCTTGGCTCGGGAAGTGAGGACCTGTTTGCAGGCCTCTTCTACTGGCGTCTGCAGAGCCCAACAATGGCTGCGCGAGGGAGGCCTAAAAACACAGTCTGTGGGTCTGCCTTTCCTCCCTCCAAGGAAGACCGCCTGCTTTGCCGCCTTCAAGCTGAAAGTCACATTGTCCTGGGAAGTGCTGCCTGGGAAGTCAGTTTGCAGGGGCAATGGCCGCTGGGTGCACGTGTATGCCTAGGGCTCTCACACTGCCCAGAACATCAAGGCTCCCTCCACACAGCCCTTCCGTCACGTTTGCTCAGCATGAGAGAGCTCGCGAAAGTAGGCCTTTTTTGGCTCGGGAAGTGAGGACCTGTTTGCAGGCCTCTTGTACTGTCATCTGCAGAGCCCCACACTTGCTGTGCGAGGCAGGCATAAAAACACAGTCTCTGGGGCTGCCTTTCCTCCCTCCAAGGAAGAGAGCCTGCTCGGCCGCCTTCAAGCTGACAGTCACCTTGGGCTGGGAAGTGCTAGTTGCGAAGTCAGTTTTCACCGGCAATGGCCGCTGGGTGCATGTGTATGCCTATGGCTCCCACACTGCCCAGAACATCAAGGTTCCCTCCACACAGCTCTTCCTTCACGTTAGCTCTGCAGTAAAGAGCTCACGAAACTAGGCCTTTCTTGGCTCGGGAGGTGAGGACCTGTTTGCAGTCCACTTGTACTGGAGTCTGCAGAGCCCAACCCTTGCTGTGCGAAGGAGGCCTAAAAACACCGTCTGTGGGTCTGCCTTTCCTCCCTCCGAGGAAGACCGCCTGCTCGGCCGCCTTCAAGCTGCAAGTCACATTGTGCTGGGAAGTGCTACGTGGGAAGTCAATTTTCAGGGGCCATGGCTGCTGGCTGCACGATTACAGCTAGGCCTCCCACACTGCCCGGGAACATCAAGGCTCCCTCCACAAAGCTCTTCCGTCACGTTAGCTCTGCAGGAGAGAGCTCGCGAGACTAGGCCTTTCCTGGCCCGGGAAGTGAGGACCTGCTCGCAGCAGTATGGGTCGGGCCTCTCAAGAGCCCCACGTTGCCTGCGTACTGGGGGCATGAAAACGCTCTCTCAGGGGCTGCCTTTCCTCCCTCCAAGGAAGAGAGCCTACCCGGCCGCCTTCTGGCTGAAAGTCACATCGGGCTAGGAAGTGCTACCTGGGAAGTCAGTTTGCAGGGGCAATGGCCGCTGGGTGCACGTGTATGCCTAGGGCTCCCACACTGCCCAGAACATACATCAAGGTTCCCTCCACACAGCTCTTTCCTCACGTTAGCTCTGCAGTAAAGAGCCTACGAAACTAGGCCTTTCTTGGCTCGGGAAGTGAGGACCTGTTTGCAGGCCTCTTCTACTGGCGTCTGCAGAGCCCAACAATGGCTGTGCGAGGGAGGCCTAAAAACACAGTCTGTGGGTCTGCCTTTGCTCCCTCCAAGGAAGACCGCCTGCTTTGCCGCCTTCAAGCTGAAAGTCACATTGTCCTGGGAAGTGCTGCCTGGGAAGTCAGTTTGCAGGGGCAATGGCCGCTGGGTGCACGTGTATGCCTAGGGCTCTCACACTGCCCAGAACATCAAGGCTCCCTCCACACAGCCCTTCCGTCACGTTTGCTCAGCATGAGAGAGCTCGCGAAAGTAGGCCTTTTTTGGCTCGGGAAGTGAGGACCTGTTTGCAGGCCTCTTGTACGGGCGTCTGCAGGGCACCACGCTTGCTGTGCGAGTGAAGCCTAAAAACCCAATCTCTGGGGCTGCCTTTCCTCCCTCCAAGGAAGACAGCCTGCTCGGCCGCCTTGAAGCTGACAGTCACATTGGGCTGGGAAGTGCTACCTGGGAAGTCAGTTTGCAGGGCCCATCGCCGCTGGCTGCACGTTTACAGCTAGGCTTCCCACACTGCCCGAGAACATCAAGGCTCCCTCCACACAGCTCTTCCATCACGTTAGCTCTGCAGGAGAGAGCTCGCGAAACTAGGCCTTTCCTGGCTCGGGAAGTGAGGACCTGTTTGCAGGACTCTTGTACGGACGTCTGCAGAGCCCCGCACTTGCTGTGCGAGGGAGGCATAAAAACACAGTCTCTGGGGCTGCCTTTCCTCCCTCCAAGGAAGAGAGCCTACCCGGTCACCTTCTGGCTGAAAGTCACATCGGGCTTGGAAGTGCTATTTGGGAAGACTGTTTTCAGGGGCAATGGCCGCTGGGTGCACGTGTATGCCTAGGGCTCCCACACTGCCCAGAACATCAAGGTTCCCTCCACACAGCTCTTCCGTCACGTTAGCTCTGCAGGAGAGAGATCGCGAAACTAGGCCTTTCTTGGCTCGGGAAGTGAGGACCTGTTTGCCGGCCTCTTGTACTGGTGTCTGCTGAGCCCCACGCTTGCTGTGCGAGGGAGGCCTAAAAACCCAATCTCTGGGGCTGCCTTTTCTGCGTCCAAGGAAGAGAGCCTGCTCGGCCGCCTTCAAGCTGACAGTCACATTGGTCTGAGAAGTGCTAGTTGGGAAGTCAGTTTTCAGGGCCAATGGCCGCTGGGTGCCCCTGTATGCCTAGGGCTCCCATACTGCCAAGAACCTCAAGGTTCCCTCCACACAGCTCTTCCCTTACGTTAGCTCTGCAGTAAGGAGCTCACGAAACTAGGCCTTTCTTGGCTCGGGAAGTGAGGACCTGTTTGCAGTCCACTTATACTGGAGTCTGCAGAGCCCAACCCTTGCTGTGCGAAGGAGGCCTAAAAACACCGTCTGTGGGTCTGCCTTTCCTCCCTCCAAGGAAGACCGCCTGCTTGGCCGCCTTCAAGCTGAAAGGCACATCGGACTGGGAAGTGCTAGTTGGGAAGTCAGTTTTCAAGGCCAATGGCCGCTGGGTGCACGTGTATGCCTAGGGCTCCCACACTGCCCAGAACATCAAGGTTCCCTCCACACAGCTCTTCCCTCACGTTAGCTCTGCAGTAAAGAGCTCACGAAACTAGGCCTTTCTTGGCTCGGGAGGTGAGGACCTGTTTGCAGTCCACTTGTACTGGAGTCTGCAGAGCCCAACACTTGCTGTGCGAAGGAGGCCTAAAAACACCGTCTGTGGGTATGCCTTCCCTCCCTCCGAGGAAGACCGCCTGCTCGGCCGCCTTCAAGCTGCAAGTCACATTGTGCTGGGAAGTGCTACTTGGGAAGTCAATTTTCAGGGGCCATGGCTGCTGGCTGCACGATTACAGCTAGGCCTCCCACACTGCCCGGGAACATCAAGGCTCCCTCCACAAAGCTCTTCCGTCACGTTAGCTCTGCAGGAGAGAGCTCGCGAGACTAGGCCTTTCCTGGCTCGGGAAGTGAGGACTTGCTCGCAGCAGTATGGGTCGGGCCTCTCAAGAGCCCCACGTTGCCTGCGTACTGGGGGCATGAAAACGCTCTCTCAGGGGCTGCCTTTCCTCCCTCCAAGGAAGAGAGCCTACCCGGCCGCCTTCTGGCTGAAAGTCACATCGGGCTAGGAAGTGCTACCTGGGAAGTCAGTTTGCAGGGGCAATGGCCGCTGGGTGCACGTGTATGCCTAGGGCTCCCACACTGCCCAGAACATACATCAAGGTTCCCTCCACACAGCTCTTTCCTCACGTTAGCTCTGCAGTAAAGAGCCTACGAAACTAGGCCTTTCTTGGCTCGGGAAGTGAGGACCTGTTTGCAGGCCTCTTCTACTGGCGTCTGCAGAGCCCAACAATGGCTGTGCGAGGGAGGCCTAAAAACACAGTCTGTGGGTCTGCCTTTGCTCCCTCCAAGGAAGACCGCCTGCTTTGCCGCCTTCAAGCTGAAAGTCACATTGTCCTGGGAAGTGCTGCCTGGGAAGTCAGTTTGCAGGGGCAATGGTCGCTGGGTGCACGTGTATGCCTAGGGCTCTCACACTGCCCAGAACATCAAGGCTCCCGCCACACAGCCCTTCTGTCACGTTTGCTCAGCATGAGAGAGCTCGCGAAAGTAGGCCTTTTTTGGCTCGGGAAGTGAGGACCTGTTTGCAGGCCTCTTGTACGGGCGTCTGCAGGGCACCACGCTTGCTGTGCGAGCGAAGCCTAAAAACCCAATCTCTGGGGCTGCCTTTCCTCCCTCCAAGGAAGACAGCCTGCTCGGCCGCCTTGAAGCTGACAGTCACATTGGGCTGGGAAGTGCTACCTGGGAAGTCAGTTTGCAGGGCCCATCGCCGCTGGCTGCACGTTTACAGCTAGGCTTCCCACACTGCCCGAGAACATCAAGGCTCCCTCCACACAGCTCTTCCATCACGTTAGCTCTGCAGGAGAGAGCTCGCGCAACTAGGCCTTTCCTGGCTCGGGAAGTGAGGACCTGTTTGCAGGACTCTTGTACGGACGTCTGCAGAGCCCCGCACTTGCTGTGCGAGGGAGGCATAAAAACACAGTCCCTGGGGCTGCCTTTCCTCCCTCCAAGGAAGAGAGCCTACCCGGTCACCTTCTGGCTGAAAGTCACATCGGGCTTGGAAGTGCTATTTGGGAAGACTGTTTTCAGGGGCAATGGCCGCTGGGTGCACGTGTATGCCTAGGGCTCCCACACTGCCCAGAACATCAAGGTTCCCTCCACACAGCTCTTCCGTCACGTTAGCTCTGCAGGAGAGAGATCGCGAAACTAGGCCTTTCTTGGCTCGGGAAGTGAGGACCTGTTTGCCGGCCTCTTGTACTGGTATCTGCTGAGCCCCACGCTTGCTGTGCGAGGGAGGCCTAAAAACCCAATCTCTGGGGCTGCCTTTTCTGCGTCCATGGAAGAGAGCCTGCTCGGCCGCCTTCAAGCTGACAGTCACATTGGTCTGAGAAGTGCTAGTTGGGAAGTCAGTTTTCAGGGCCAATGGCCGCTGGGTGCCCCTGTATGCCTAGGGCTCCCATACTGCCAAGAACCTCAAGGTTCCCTCCACACAGCTCTTCCCTTACGTTAGCTCTGCAGTAAGGAGCTCACGAAACTAGGCCTTTCTTGGCTCGGGAAGTGAGGACCTGTTTGCAGTCCACTTGTACTGGAGTCTGCAGAGCCCAACCCTTGCTGTGCGAAGGAGGCCTAAAAACACCGTCTGTGGGTCTGCCTTTCCTCCCTCCAAGGAAGACCGCCTGCTTGGCCGCCTTCAAGCTGAAAGGCACATCGGACTGGGAAGTGCTAGTTGGGAAGTCAGTTTTCAAGGCCAATGGCCGCTGGGTGCACGTGTATGCCTAGGGCTCCCACACTGCCCAGAACATCAAGGTTCCCTCCACACAGCTCTTCCCTCACGTTAGCTCTGCAGTAAAGAGCTCACGAAACTAGGCCTTTCTTGGCTCGGGAGGTGAGGACCTGTTTGCACTCCACTTGTACTGGAGTCTGCAGAGCCCAACACTTGCTGTGCGAAGGAGGCCTAAAAACACCGTCTGTGGGTCTGCCTTTCCTCCCTCCGAGGAAGACCGCCTGCTCGGCCGCCTTCAAGCTGCAAGTCACATTGTGCTGGGAAGTGCTACCTGGGAAGTCAATTTTCAGGGGCCATGGCTGCTGGCTGCACGATTACAGCTAGGCCTCCCACACTGCCCGGGAACATCAAGGCTCCCTCCACAAAGCTCTTCCGTCACGTTAGCTCTGCAGGAGAGAGCTCGCGAGACTAGGCCTTTCCTGGCTCGGGAAGTGAGGACCTGCTCGCAGCAGTATGGGTCGGGCCTCTCAAGAGCCCCACGTTGCCTGCGTACTGGGGGCATGAAAACGCTCTCTCAGGGGCTGCCTTTCCTCCCTCCAAGGAAGAGAGCCTACCCGGCCGCCTTCTGGCTGAAAGTCACATCGGGCTAGGAAGTGCTACCTGGGAAGTCAGTTTGCAGGGGCAATGGCCGCTGGGTACACGTGTATGCCTAGGGCTCCCACACTGCCCAGAACATACATCAAGGTTCCCTCCACACAGCTCTTTCCTCACGTTAGCTCTGCAGTAAAGAGCCTACGAAACTAGGCCTTTCTTGGCTCGGGAAGTGAGGACCTGTTTGCAGGCCTCTTCTACTGGCGTCTGCAGAGCCCAACAATGGCTGTGCGAGGGAGGCCTAAAAACACAGTCTGTGGGTCTGCCTTTCCTCCCTCCAAGGAAGACCGCCTGCTTTGCCGCCTTCAAGCTGAAAGTCACATTGTCCTGGGAAGTGCTGCCTGGGAAGTCAGTTTGCAGGGGCAATGGCCGCTGGGTGCACGTGTATGCCTAGGGCTCTCACACTGCCCAGAACATCAAGGCTCCCTCCACACAGCCCTTCCGTCACGTTTGCTCAGCATGAGAGAGCTCGCGAAAGTAGGCCTTTTTTGGCTCGGGAAGTGAGGACCTGTTTGCAGGCCTCTTGTACGGGCGTCTGCAGGGCACCACGCTTGCTGTGCGAGCGAAGCCTAAAAACCCAATCTCTGGGGCTGCCTTTCCTCCCTCCAAGGAAGACAGCCTGCTCGGCCGCCTTGAAGCTGACAGTCACATTGGGCTGGGAAGTGCTACCTGGGAAGTCAGTTTGCAGGGCCCATCGCCGCTGGCTGCACGTTTACAGCTAGGCTTCCCACACTGCCCGAGAACATCAAGGCTCCCTCCACACAGCTCTTCCATCACGTTAGCTCTGCAGGAGAGAGCTCGCGCAACTAGGCCTTTCCTGGCTCGGGAAGTGAGGACCTGTTTGCAGGACTCTTGTACGGACGTCTGCAGAGCCCCGCACTTGCTGTGCGAGGGAGGCATAAAAACACAGTCTCTGGGGCTGCCTTTCCTCCCTCCAAGGAAGAGAGCCTACCCGGTCACCTTCTGGCTGAAAGTCACATCGGGCTTGGAAGTGCTATTTGGGAAGACTGTTTTCAGGGGCAATGGCCGCTGGGTGCACGTGTATGCCTAGGGCTCCCACACTGCCCAGAACATCAAGGTTCCCTCCACACAGCTCTTCCGTCACGTTAGCTCTGCAGGAGAGAGATCGCGAAACTAGGCCTTTCTTGGCTCGGGAAGTGAGGACCTGTTTGCCGGCCTCTTGTACTGGTGTCTGCTGAGCCCCACGCTTGCTGTGCGAGGGAGGCCTAAAAACCCAATCTCTGGGGCTGCCTTTTCTGCGTCCAAGGAAGAGAGCCTGCTCGGCCGCCTTCAAGCTGACAGTCACATTGGTCTGAGAAGTGCTAGTTTGGAAGTCAGTTTTCAGGGCCAATGGCCGCTGGGTGCCCCTGTATGCCTAGGGCTCCCATACTGCCAAGAACCTCAAGGTTCCCTCCACACAGCTCTTCCCTTACGTTAGCTCTGCAGTAAGGAGCTCACGAAACTAGGCCTTTCTTGGCTCGGGAAGTGAGGACCTGTTTGCAGTCCACTTGTACTGGAGTCTGCAGAGCCCAACCCTTGCTGTGCGAAGGAGGCCTAAAAACACCGTCTGTGGGTCTGCCTTTCCTCCCTCCAAGGAAGACCGCCTGCTTGGCCGCCTTCAAGCTGAAAGGCACATCGGACTGGGAAGTGCTAGTTGGGAAGTCAGTTTTCAAGGCCAATGGCCGCTGGGTGCACGTGTATGCCTAGGGCTCCCACACTGCCCAGAACATCAAGGTTCCCTCCACACAGCTCTTCCCTCACGTTAGCTCTGCAGTAAAGAGCTCACGAAACTAGGCCTTTCTTGGCTCGGGAGGTGAGGACCTGTTTGCAGTCCACTTGTACTGGAGTCTGCAGAGCCCAACACTTGCTGTGCGAAGGTGGCCTAAAAATACCGTCTGTGGGTCTGCCTTTCCTCCCTCCGAGGAAGACCGCCTGCTCGGCCGCCTTCAAGCTGCAAGTCACATTGTGCTGGGAAGTGCTACGTGGGAAGTCAATTTTCAGGGGCCATGGCTGCTGGCTGCACGATTACAGCTAGGCCTCCCACACTGCCCGGGAACATCAAGGCTCCCTCCACAAAGCTCTTCCGTCACGTTAGCTCTGCAGGAGAGAGCTCGCGAGACTAGGCCTTTCCTGGCTCGGGAAGTGAGGACCTGCTCGCAGCAGTATGGGTCGGGCCTCTCAAGAGCCCCACGTTGCCTGCGTACTGGGGGCATGAAAACGCTCTCTCAGGGGCTGCCTTTCCTCCCTCCAAGGAAGAGAGCCTACCCGGCCGCCTTCTGGCTGAAAGTCACATCGGGCTAGGAAGTGCTACCTGGGAAGTCAGTTTGCAGGGGCAATGGCCGCTGGGTACACGTGTATGCCTAGGGCTCCCACACTGCCCAGAACATACATCAAGGTTCCCTCCACACAGCTCTTTCCTCACGTTAGCTCTGCAGTAAAGAGCCTACGAAACTAGGCCTTTCTTGGCTCGGGAAGTGAGGACCTGTTTGCAGGCCTCTTCTACTGGCGTCTGCAGAGCCCAACAATGGCTGTGTGAGGGAGGCCTAAAAACACAGTCTGTGGGTCTGCCTTTCCTCCCTCCAAGGAAGACCGCCTGCTTTGCCGCCTTCAAGCTGAAAGTCACATTGTCCTGGGAAGTGCTGCCTGGGAAGTCAGTTTGCAGGGGCAATGGCCGCTGGGTGCACGTGTATGCCTAGGGCTCTCACACTGCCCAGAACATCAAGGCTCCCTCCACACAGCCCTTCCGTCACGTTTGCTCAGCATGAGAGAGCTCGCGAAAGTAGGCCTTTTTTGGCTCGGGAAGTGAGGACCTGTTTGCAGGCCTCTTGTACGGGCGTCTGCAGGGCACCACGCTTGCTGTGCGAGCGAAGCCTAAAAACCCAATCTCTGGGGCTGCCTTTCCTCCCTCCAAGGAAGACAGCCTGCTCGGCCGCCTTGAAGCTGACAGTCACATTGGGCTGGGAAGTGCTACCTGGGAAGTCAGTTTGCAGGGCCCATCGCCGCTGGCTGCACGTTTACAGCTAGGCTTCCCACACTGCCCGAGAACATCAAGGCTCCCTCCACACAGCTCTTCCATCACGTTAGCTCTGCAGGAGAGAGCTCGCGCAACTAGGCCTTTCCTGGCTCGGGAAGTGAGGACCTGTTTGCAGGACTCTTGTACGGACGTCTGCAGAGCCCCGCACTTGCTGTGCGAGGGAGGCATAAAAACACAGTCCCTGGGGCTGCCTTTCCTCCCTCCAAGGAAGAGAGCCTACCCGGTCACCTTCTGGCTGAAAGTCACATCGGGCTTGGAAGTGCTATTTGGGAAGACTGTTTTCAGGGGCAATGGCCGCTGGGTGCACGTGTATGCCTAGGGCTCCCACACTGCCCAGAACATCAAGGTTCCCTCCACACAGCTCTTCCGTCACGTTAGCTCTGCAGGAGAGAGATCGCGAAACTAGGCCTTTCTTGGCTCGGGAAGTGAGGACCTGTTTGCCGGCCTCTTGTACTGGTGTCTGCTGAGCCCCACGCTTGCTGTGCGAGGGAGGCCTAAAAACCCAATCTCTGGGGCTGCCTTTTCTGCGTCCAAGGAAGAGAGCCTGCTCGGCCGCCTTCAAGCTGACAGTCACATTGGTCTGAGAAGTGCTAGTTTGGAAGTCAGTTTTCAGGGCCAATGGCCGCTGGGTGCCCCTGTATGCCTAGGGCTCCCATACTGCCAAGAACCTCAAGGTTCCCTCCACACAGCTCTTCCCTTACGTTAGCTCTGCAGTAAGGAGCTCACGAAACTAGGCCTTTCTTGGCTCGGGAAGTGAGGACCTGTTTGCAGTCCACTTGTACTGGAGTCTGCAGAGCCCAACCCTTGCTGTGCGAAGGAGGCCTAAAAACACCGTCTGTGGGTCTGCCTTTCCTCCCTCCAAGGAAGACCGCCTGCTTGGCCGCCTTCAAGCTGAAAGGCACATCGGACTGGGAAGTGCTAGTTGGGAAGTCAGTTTTCAAGGCCAATGGCCGCTGGGTGCACGTGTATGCCTAGGGCTCCCACACTGCCCAGAACATCAAGGTTCCCTCCACACAGCTCTTCCCTCACGTTAGCTCTGCAGTAAAGAGCTCACGAAACTAGGCCTTTCTTGGCTCGGGAGGTGAGGACCTGTTTGCAGTCCACTTGTACTGGAGTCTGCAGAGCCCAACACTTGCTGTGCGAAGGTGGCCTAAAAACACCGTCTGTGGGTCTGCCTTTCCTCCCTCCGAGGAAGACCGCCTGCTCGGCCGCCTTCAAGCTGCAAGTCACATTGTGCTGGGAAGTGCTACGTGGGAAGTCAATTTTCAGGGGCCATGGCTGCTGGCTGCACGATTACAGCTAGGCCTCCCACACTGCCCGGGAACATCAAGGCTCCCTCCACAAAGCTCTTCCGTCACGTTAGCTCTGCAGGAGAGAGCTCGCGAGACTAGGCCTTTCCTGGCTCGGGAAGTGAGGACCTGCTCGCAGCAGTATGGGTCGGGCCTCTCAAGAGCCCCACGTTGCCTGCGTACTGGGGGCATGAAAACGCTCTCTCAGGGGCTGCCTTTCCTCCCTCCAAGGAAGAGAGCCTACCCGGCCGCCTTCTGGCTGAAAGTCACATCGGGCTAGGAAGTGCTACCTGGGATGTCAGTTTGCAGGGGCAATGGCCGCTTGGTGCACGTGTATGCCTAGGGTTCCCACGCTGCCCAGAACATCAAAGCTCCCTCCAAACAGCTCTTCCCTCACGTTAGCTCTGCAGTAAAGAGCTCAGGAAACTAGGCCTTTCTTGGCTCGGGAAGTGAGGACCTGTTTGCAGGCCTCTTGTACTGGCGTCTGCAGAGCCCAACAATGGCTGTGCGAGGGAGGCCTAAAAACACAGTCTGTGGGTCTGCCTTTCCTCTTTCCAAGGAAGACCGCCTGCTTTGCCGCCTTCAAGCTGAAAGTCACATTGTCCTGGGAAGTGCTACCTGGGAAGTCAGTTGGCAGGGGCAATGGCCGCTGGGTGCACGTGTATGCCTAGGGCTCCCACGCTGCCCAGAACATCAAGGGTCCCTCCACACACCCCTTCCTTCACGTTTGCTCAGCAGGAGAGAGCTCGCGAAAGTAGGCCTTTCTTGGCTCGGGAAGTGAGGACCTGTTTGCAGGCCTCTTGTACGGGCGTCTGAAGAGCACCACACTTGCTGTGCGAGCAAAGCCTAAAAACCCAATCTCTGGGGCTGCCTTTCCTCCCTCCAAGGAAGACCGCCTGCTCGGCCGCCTTCCAGCTGACAGTCACCTTGGGCTGGGAAGTGCTAGTTGCGAAGTCAGTTTTCACGGGCAATGGCCGCTGGGTGAACGTGTATGCCTAGGGCTCCCACACTGCCCAGAACATCAAGGCTCCCTCCACACATCCCTTTCATCACGTTAACTCTGCAGGAGAGAGCTCGTGAAACTAGGCCTTTCCTGGCTCGGGAAGTGAGGACCTGTTTGCAGGCCTCTTGTACTGTCATCTGCAGAGCCCCACACTTGCTGTGCGAGCGCGACCTAAAAACCCAATCTCTGGGGCTGCCTTTTCTCCGTCCAAGGAAGACCGCCTGCTCGGCCGCCTTCAAGCTGAAGATCACATTGTGCTGTGATGTGCTACCTGGGAAGTCAATTTTCAAGGGCCATGGCCGCGCTGCACGTTTACGTCTACGCCTCCAACACTGCCCGGGAACATAAAGGCTCCCTCCACACAGCTCTTCCTCACATTAGCTCTGCAGTAAAGAGCTCGCGAGACTAGGCCTTTCCTGGCTTGGGAAGTGAGGACCTATTTGCAGGCCTCTTGTACTGGCGTATGCAGAGGTCAACACTTGCTGTGCGAGGGAGGCATAAAAACACCGTCTGTGGGTCTGCCTTTCCTCCCTCCAAGGAAGACCGACTCCTTTGCCGCATTCAAGCTGAAAGTCACATTGACCTGGGAAGTCCTACCTGGGAAGTCAGTTTGCAGGGGCCATGGCCGCTGGGTGCACGTGCATGCCTAGGGCTCCCACACTGCCCAGAACATCAAGGTTCCCTCCACACAGCTCTTCCCTCACGTTAGCTCTGCAGGAGAGAGATCGGGAAACTAGGCCTTTCTTGGCTCGGGAAGTGAGGACCTGTTTGCAGGCCTCTTGTACTGGCGTCTGCAGAGCCCAACAATGGCTGTGTGAGGGAGGCCTAAAAACACAGTCTGTGGGTCTGCCTTTCCTCCCTCCAAGGAAGACCGCCTGCTTTGCCGCCTTCAAGCTGAAAGTCACATTGTCCTGGGAAGTGCTGCCTGGGAAGTCAGTTTGCAGGGGCAATGGCCGCTGGGTGCACGTGTATGCCTAGGGCTCTCACACTGCCCAGAACATCAAAGTTCCCTCCACACAGCTCTTCCCTCACGTTAGCTCTGCAGGAAAGAGCTCACGAAACTAGGCCTTTCTTGGCTCGGGAGGTGAGGACCTGTTTGCAGGCCTCTTGTACGGGCGTCTGCAGAGCACCACACTTGCTGTGTGAGCGAAGCCTAAAAACCCAATCTCTGGGGCTGCGTTTCCTCCCTCCAAGGAAGACCGCCTGCTTGGCCGCCTCCAAGCTGACCGTCACCTTGGACCGGGAAGTGCTAGTTGCAAATTCAGTTTTCATGGGCCATGGCCGCTGGCTGCACGTTTACAGCTAGGCCTCCCACACTGCCCGGGAACATCAAGGCTCCCTCCACACAGCTCTTCCGTCACGTTTCCTCTGAAGGAGAGAGCTCGCGAGACTAGGCCTTTCTTGACCCGGGAAGCGAGGACCTGCTCGCAGCACTATGGGTCGGGCCTCTCAAGAGACCCACGTTGCCTGCGCCCGGGAGGCATGAAAACGCTCTCTCTGGGGCTGCCTTTCCGCCCTCCAAGGAAGAGAGCCTGCCCGGCCGCCTTCTGGCTGAAAGTCACATGGGGCTTGGAAGTGCTATTTGGGAAGTCAGTTTGCAGGGGCAATGGCCGCCGGGTGCACGTGTATGCCTAGTGCTCCCACATTGCCGACTGCATCAAGGTTCCCACCACACAGTTCTTCGGTCACCTTAGCTCTGCAGGAGAGAGCTCACGTAACTAGGCCTTTCTTGGCTCGGGAAGTGAGGACCTGTTTGCAGGCCTCTTGTACTGGCGTCTGCAGATCCCCACACTTGCTGTGCGACAGAGGGATAAAAACACAGTCTCTGGGGCTGCCTTTCCTCCCTCCAAGGAAGACAGCCTGCTCGGCCGTCTTCAAGCTGACAGTCACATTGGGCTGGGAAGTGCTACCTGGGAAGTCAGCTTGCAGGGGCCATCGGCGCTGGCTGCACGTTAACAGCTAGGCTTCCCACACTGCCCGAGAACATCAAGGCTCCCTCCACACAGCTCTTCCATCACGTTAGCTCTGCAGTAAAGAGCTCACGAAACTAGGCCTTTCTTGGCTCGGGAAGTGAGGACCTGTTTGCAGGCCTCTTGTACTGGCGTCTGCAGAGCCCAACAATGGCTGTGCGAGGGAGTCCTAAAAACACAGTCTGTGGGTCTGCCTTTCCTCATTCCAAGGAAGACCGCCTGCTTTGCCGCCTTCAAGCTGAAAGTCACATTGTCCTGGGAAGTGCTACCTGGGAAGTCAGTTTGCAGGGGCAATGGCCGCTGGGTGCACGTGTATGCCTAGGGCTCCCACACCGCCCAGAACATACATTAAGGTTCCCTCCACACAGCTCTTTCCTCACGTTAGCTCTGCAGTAAAGAGCTCACGAAACTAGGCCTTTCTTGGCTCGGGAAGTGAGGACCTGTTTGCAGGCCTCTTCTACTGGCGTCTGCAGAGCCCAACAATGGCTGTGCGAGGGAGGCCTAAAAACACAGTCTGTGGGTCTGCCTTTCCTCCCTCCAAGGAAGACCGCCTGCTTTGCCGCCTTCAAGCTGAAAGTCACATTGTCCTGGGAAGTGCTGCCTGGGAAGTCAGTTTGCAGGGGCAATGGCCGCTGGGTGCACGTGTATGCCTAGGGCTCTCACACTGCCCAGAACATCAAGGCTCCCTCCACACAGCCCTTCCGTCACGTTTGCTCAGCATGAGAGAGCTCGCGAAAGTAGGCCTTTTTTGGCTAGGGAAGTGAGGACCTGTTTGCAGGCCTCTTGTACTGTCATCTGCAGAGCCCCACACTTGCTGTGCGAGGCAGGCATAAAAACACAGTCTCTGGGGCTGCCTTTCCTCCCTCCAAGGAAGAGAGCCTGCTCGGCCGCCTTCAAGCTGACAGTCACCTTGGGCTGGGAAGTGCTAGTTGCGAAGTCAGTTTTCACCGGCAATGGCCGCTGGGTGCATGTGTATGCCTATGGCTCCCACACTGCCCAGAACATCAAGGTTCCCTCCACACAGCTCTTCCTTCACGTTAGCTCTGCAGTAAAGAGCTCACGAAACTAGGCCTTTCTTGGCTCGGGAGGTGAGGACCTGTTTGCAGTCCACTTGTACTGGAGTCTGCAGAGCCCAACCCTTGCTGTGCGAAGGAGGCCTAAAAACACCGTCTGTGGGTCTGCCTTTCCTCCCTCCAAGGAAGACCGCCTGCTTGGCCGCCTTCAAGCTGAAAGGCACATCGGACTGGGAAGTGCTAGTTGGGAAGTCAGTTTTCAAGGCCAATGGCCGCTGGGTGCACGTGTATGCCTAGGGCTCCCACACTGCCCAGAACATCAAGGTTCCCTCCACACAGCTCTTCCCTCACGTTAGCTCTGCAGTAAAGAGCTCACGAAACTAGGCCTTTCTTGGCTCGGGAGGTGAGGACCTGTTTGCAGTCCACTTGTACTGGAGTCTGCAGAGCCCAACACTTGCTGTGCGAAGGAGGCCTAAAAACACCGTCTGTGGGTCTGCCTTTCCTCCCTCCGAGGAAGACCGCCTGCTCGGCCGCCTTCAAGCTGCAAGTCACATTGTGCTGGGAAGTGCTACGTGGGAAGTCAATTTTCAGGGGCCATGGCTGCTGGCTGCACGATTACAGCTAGGCCTCCCACACTGCCCGGGAACATCAAGGCTCCCTCCACAAAGCTCTTCCGTCACGTTAGCTCTGCAGGAGAGAGCTCGCGAGACTAGGCCTTTCCTGGCTCGGGAAGTGAGGACCTGCTCGCAGCAGTATGGGTCGGGCCTCTCAAGAACCCCACGTTGCCTGCGTACTGGGGGCATGAAAACGCTCTCTCAGGGGCTGCCTTTCCTCCCTCCAAGGAAGAGAGCCTACCCGGCCGCCTTCTGGCTGAAAGTCACATCGGGCTAGGAAGTGCTACCTGGGAAGTCAGTTTGCAGGGGCAATGGCCGCTGGGTGCACGTGTATGCCTAGGGCGCCCACACTGCCCAGAACATACATCAAGGTTCCCTCCACACAGCTCTTTCCTCACGTTAGCTCTGCAGTAAAGAGCTCACGAAACTAGGCCTTTCTTGGCTCGGGAAGTGAGGACCTGTTTGCAGGCCTCTTGTACTGGTGTCTGCAGAGCCCCACACTTGCTGTGCGAGGGAGGACTAAAAACCCAATCTCTGGGGCTGCCTTTTCTGGGTCCAAGGAAGACCGCCTGCTCGGCCGCCTTCAAGCTGACAGTCACATTAGTCTGAGAAGTGCTAGTTGGGAAGTCAGTTTTCAGGGCCACTGGCCGCTGGGTGCACGTGTATGCCTAGGGCTCCCACACTGCCCAGAACATCAAGGTTCCCTCCACACAGCTCTTCCCTCACGTTAGCTCTGCAGTAAAGTGCTCACGAAACTAGGCCTTTCTTGGCTCGGGAGGTGAGGACCTATTTGCAGTCCACTTCTACTAGAGTCTGCAGAGCCCAAAACTTGCTGTGCGAAGGAGGCCTTAAAACACCGTCTGTGGGTCCGCCTTTCCTCCCTCCAAGGAAGACCGCCTGCTCGGCCGCCTTCAAGCTGCAAGTCACATTGTCCTGGGAAGTGCTACCTGGGAAGTCAGTTTGCAGGGGCAATGGCCGCTGGGTGCACGTGTATGCCTAGGGCTCCCACGCTGCCCAGAACATCAAGGGACCCTCCACACACCCCTTCCTTCACGTTTGCTCAGCAGGAGAGAGCTCGCGAAAGTAGGCCTTTCTTGGCTCGGGAAGTGAGGACCTGTTTGCAGGCCTCTTGTGCTGGCGTCTGTAGAGCACCACACTTGCTGTGCGAGCGCGACCTAAAAA
Organism: Giraffa tippelskirchi; assembly: GCF_054371585.1. Taxonomy (NCBI): domain Eukaryota; kingdom Metazoa; phylum Chordata; class Mammalia; order Artiodactyla; family Giraffidae; genus Giraffa; species Giraffa tippelskirchi. The sequence continues at coordinate 106,388,985 of NC_137275.1, forward strand.
CCCAATCTCTGGGGCTGCCTTTTCTCCGTCCAAGGAAGACCTCCTGCTCGGCCGCCTTCAAGCTGAAGATCACATTGTGCTGTGATGTGCTACCTGGGAAGTCAATTTTCAAGGGCCATGGCCGCGCTGCACGTTTACGTCTACGCCTCCAACACTGCCCGGGAACATAAAGGCTCCCTCCACACAGCTCTTCCTCACATTAGCTCTGCAGTAAAGAGCTCGCGAGACTAGGCCTTTCCTGGCTTGGGAAGTGAGGACCTATTTGCAGGCCTCTTGTACTGGCGTATGCAGAGGTCAACACTTGCTGTGCGAGGGAGGCATAAAAACACCGTCTGTGGGTCTGCCTTTCCTCCCTCCAAGGAAGACCGACTCCTTTGCCGCATTCAAGCTGAAAGTCACATTGACCTGGGAAGTCCTACCTGGGAAGTCAGTTTGCAGGGGCCATGGCCGCTGGGTGCACGTGCATGCCTAGGGCTCCCACACTGCCCAGAACATCAAGGTTCCCTCCACACAGCTCTTCCCTCACGTTAGCTCTGCAGGAGAGAGATCGGGAAACTAGGCCTTTCTTGGCTCGGGAAGTGAGGACCTGTTTGCAGGCCTCTTGTACTGGCGTCTGCAGAGCCCAACAATGGCTGTGTGAGGGAGGCCTAAAAACACAGTCTGTGGGTCTGCCTTTCCTCCCTCCAAGGAAGACCGCCTGCTTTGCCGCCTTCAAGCTGAAAGTCACATTGTCCTGGGAAGTGCTGCCTGGGAAGTCAGTTTGCAGGGGCAATGGCCGCTGGGTGCACGTGTATGCCTAGGGCTCTCACACTGCCCAGAACATCAAGGCTCCCTCCACACAGCCCTTCCGTCACGTTTGCTCAGCATGAGAGAGCTCGCGAAAGTAGGCCTTTTTTGGCTCGGGAAGTGAGGACCTGTTTGCAGGCCTCTTGTACGGGCGTCTGCAGGGCACCACGCTTGCTGTGCGAGCGAAGCCTAAAAACCCAATCTCTGGGGCTGCCTTTCCTCCCTCCAAGGAAGACAGCCTGCTCGGCCGCCTTGAAGCTGACAGTCACATTGGGCTGGGAAGTGCTACCTGGGAAGTCAGTTTGCAGGGCCCATCGCCGCTGGCTGCACGTTTACAGCTAGGCTTCCCACACTGCCCGAGAACATCAAGGCTCCCTCCACACAGCTCTTCCATCACGTTAGCTCTGCAGGAGAGAGCTCGCGCAACTAGGCCTTTCCTGGCTCGGGAAGTGAGGACCTGTTTGCAGGACTCTTGTACGGAGGTCTGCAGAGCCCCGCACTTGCTGTGCGAGGGAGGCATAAAAACACAGTCCCTGGGGCTGCCTTTCCTCCCTCCAAGGAAGAGAGCCTACCCGGTCACCTTCTGGCTGAAAGTCACATCGGGCTTGGAAGTGCTATTTGGGAAGACTGTTTTCAGGGGCAATGGCCGCTGGGTGCACGTGTATGCCTAGGGCTCCCACACTGCCCAAAACATCAAGGTTCCCTCCACACAGCTCTTCCGTCACGTTAGCTCTGCAGGAGAGAGATCGCGAAACTAGGCCTTTCTTGGCTCGAGAAGTGAGGACCTGTTTGCCGGCCTCTTGTACTGGTGTCTGCTGAGCCCCACGCTTGCTGTGCGAGGGAGGCCTAGAAACCCAATCTCTGGGGCTGCCTTTTCTGCGTCCAAGGAAGAGAGCCTGCTCGGCCGCCTTCAAGCTGACAGTCACATTGGTCTGAGAAGTGCTAGTTGGGAAGTTAGTTTTCAGGGCCAATGGCCGCTGCGTGCCCCTGTATGCCTAGGGCTCCCATACTGCCAAGAACCTCAAGGTTCCCTCCACACAGCTCTTCCCTTACGTTAGCTCTGCAGTAAGGAGCTCACGAAACTAGGCCTTTCCTGGCTCGGGAAGTGAGGACCTGCTCGCAGCAGTATGGGTCGGGCCTCTCAAGAGCCCCACGTTGCCTGCGTACTGGGGGCATGAAAACGCTCTCTCAGGGGCTGCCTTTCCTACCTCCAAGGAAGAGAGCCTACCCGGCCGCCTTCTGGCTGAAAGTCACATCGGGCTAGGAAGTGCTACCTGGGAAGTCAGTTTGCAGGGGCAATGGCCGCTGGGTGCACGTGTATGCCTAGGGCTCCCACACTGCCCAGAACATACATCAAGGTTCCCTCCACACAGCTCTTTCCTCACGTTAGCTCTGCAGTAAAGAGCTCACGAAACTAGGCCTTTCTTGGCTCGGGAAGTGAGGACCTGTTTGCAGGCCTCTTCTACTGGCGTCTGCAGAGCCCAACAATGGCTGTGCGATGGAGGCCTAAAAACACAGTCTGTGGGTCTGCCTTTCCTCCCTCCAAGGAAGACCGCCTGCTTTGCCGCCTTCAAGCTGAAAGTCACATTGTCCTGGGAAGTGCTGCCTGGGAAGTCAGTTTGCAGGGGCAATGGCCGCTGGGTGCACGTGTATGCCTAGGGCTCTCACACTGCCCAGAACATCAAGGCTCCCTCCACACAGCCCTTCCGTCACGTTTGCTCAGCATGAGAGAGCTCGCGAAAGTAGGCCTTTTTTGGCTAGGGAAGTGAGGACCTGTTTGCAGGCCTCTTGTACTGTCATCTGCAGAGCCCCACACTTGCTGTGCGAGGCAGGCATAAAAACACAGTCTCTGGGGCTGCCTTTCCTCCCTCCAAGGAAGAGAGCCTGCTCGGCCGCCTTCAAGCTGACTGTCACCTTGGGCTGGGAAGTTCTAGTTGCGAAGTCAGTTTTCACCGGCAATGGCCGCTGGGTGCATGTGTATGCCTATGGCTCCCACACTGCCCAGAACATCAAGGTTCCCTCCACACAGCTCTTCCTTCACGTTAGCTCTGCAGTAAAGAGCTCACGAAACTAGGCCTTTCTTGGCTCGGGAGGTGAGGACCTGTTTGCAGTCCACTTGTACTGGAGTCTGCAGAGCCCAACCCTTGCTGTGCGAAGGAGGCCTAAAAACACCGTCTGTGGGTCTGCCTTTCCTCCCTCCAAGGAAGACCGCCTGCTTGGCCGCCTTCAAGCTGAAAGGCACATCGGACTGGGAAGTGCTAGTTGGGAAGTCAGTTTTCAAGGCCAATGGCCGCTGGGTGCACGTGTATGCCTAGGGCTCCCACACTGCCCAGAACATCAAGGTTCCCTCCACACAGCTCTTCCCTCACGTTAGCTCTGCAGTAAAGAGCTCATGAAACTAGGCCTTTCTTGGCTCGGGAGGTGAGGACCTGTTTGCAGTCCACTTGTACTGGAGTCTGCAGAGCCCAACACTGGCTGTGCGAAGGAGGCCTAAAAACACCGTCTGTGGGTCTGCCTTTCCTCCCTCCGAGGAAGACCGCCTGCTCGGCCGCCTTCAAGCTGCAAGTCACATTGTGCTGGGAAGTGCTACCTGGGAAGTCAATTTTCAGGGGCCATGGCTGCTGGCTGCACGATTACAGCTAGGCCTCCCACACTGCCCGGGAACATCAAGGCTCCCTCCACAAAGCTCTTCCGTCACGTTAGCTCTGCAGGAGAGAGCTCGCGAGACTAGGCCTTTCCTGGCTCGGGAAGTGAGGACCTGCTTGCAGCAGTATGGGTCGGGCCTCTCAAGAGCCCCACGTTGCCTGCGTACTGGGGGCATGAAAACGCTCTCTCAGGGGCTGCCTTTCCTCCCTCCAAGGAAGAGAGCCTACCCGGCCGCCTTCTGGCTGAAAGTCACATCGGGCTAGGAAGTGCTACCTGGGAAGTCAGTTTGCAGGGGCAATGGCCGCTGGGTGCACGTGTATGCCTAGGGCTCCCACACTGCCCAGAACATACATCAAGGTTCCCTCCACACAGCTCTTTCCTCACGTTAGCTCTGCAGTAAAGAGCTCACGAAACTAGGCCTTTCTTGGCTCGGGAAGTGAGGACCTGTTTGCAGGCCTCTTGTACTGGTGTCTGCAGAGCCCCACACTTGCTGTGCGAGGGAGGCCTAAAAACCCAATCTCTGGGGCTGCCTTTTCTGGGTCCAAGGAAGACCGCCTGCTCGGCCGCCTTCAAGCTGACAGTCACATTAGTCTGAGAAGTGCTAGTTGGGAAGTCAGTTTTCAGGGCCACTGGCCGCTGGGTGCACGTGTATGCCTAGGGCTCCCACACTGCCCAGAACATCAAGGTTCCCTCCACACAGCTCTTCCCTCCCGTTAGCTCTGCAGTAAAGAGCTCACGAAACTAGGCCTTTCTTGGCTCGGGACGTGAGGACCTGTTTGCAGTCCACTTGTACTAGAGTCTGCAGAGCCCAACACTTGCTGTGCGAAGGAGGCCTTAAAACACCGTCTGTGGGTCCGCCTTTCCTCCCTCCAAGGAAGACCGCCTGCTCGGCCGCCTTCAAGCTGCAAGTCACATTGTGCTGGGAAGTGCTACCTGGGAAGTCAATTTTCAGGGGCCATGGCCGCTGGCTGCGCGTTTACAGCTAGGCCTCCCACACTGCCCGGGAACATCAAGGCTCCCTCCACACAGCTCTTCCGTCACGTTAGCTCTGCAGGAGAGAGCTCGCGAGACTAGGCCTTTCCTGGCTCGGGAAGTGAGGACCTGCTCGCAGCAGTATGGGTCGGGCCTCTCAAGAGCCCCACGTTGCCTGCGCTCTGGGGGCATGAAAACGCTCTCTCTGCGGCTGCCTTTCCTCCCTCCAAGGAAGAGAGCCTACCCGGCCGCCTTCTGGCTGAAAGTCACATCGGGCTAGGAAGTGCTACCTGGGATGTCAGTTTGCAGGGGCAATGGCCGCTTGGTGCACGTGTATGCCTAGGGTTCCCACGCTGCCCAGAACATCAAAGCTCCCTCCAAACAGCTCTTCCCTCACGTTAGCTCTGCAGTAAAGAGCTCAGGAAACTAGGCCTTTCTTGGCTCGGGAAGTGAGGACCTGTTTGCAGGCCTCTTGTACTGGCGTCTGCAGAGCCCAACAATGGCTGTGCGAGGGAGGCCTAAAAACACAGTCTGTGGGTCTGCCTTTCCTCTTTCCAAGGAAGACCGCCTGCTTTGCCGCCTTCAAGCTGAAAGTCACATTGTCCTGGGAAGTGCTACCTGGGAAGTCAGTTGGCAGGGGCAATGGCCGCTGGGTGCACGTGTATGCCTAGGGCTCCCACGCTGCCCAGAACATCAAGGGTCCCTCCACACACCCCTTCCTTCACGTTTGCTCAGCAGGAGAGAGCTCGCGAAAGTAGGCCTTTCTTGGCTCGGGAAGTGAGGACCTGTTTGCAGGCCTCTTGTACGGGCGTCTGAAGAGCACCACACTTGCTGTGCGAGCAAAGCCTAAAAACCCAATCTCTGGGGCTGCCTTTCCTCCCTCCAAGGAAGACCGCCTGCTCGGCCGCCTTCCAGCTGACAGTCACCTTGGGCTGGGAAGTGCTAGTTGCGAAGTCAGTTTTCACGGGCAATGGCCGCTGGGTGAACGTGTATGCCTAGGGCTCCCACACTGCCCAGAACATCAAGGCTCCCTCCACACATCCCTTTCATCACGTTAACTCTGCAGGAGAGAGCTCGTGAAACTAGGCCTTTCCTGGCTCGGGAAGTGAGGACCTGTTTGCAGGCCTCTTGTACTGTCATCTGCAGAGCCCCACACTTGCTGTGCGAGCGCGACCTAAAAACCCAATCTCTGGGGCTGCCTTTTCTCCGTCCAAGGAAGACCGCCTGCTCGGCCGCCTTCAAGCTGAAGATCACATTGTGCTGTGATGTGCTACCTGGGAAGTCAATTTTCAAGGGCCATGGCCGCGCTGCACGTTTACGTCTACGCCTCCAACACTGCCCGGGAACATAAAGGCTCCCTCCACACAGCTCTTCCTCACATTAGCTCTGCAGTAAAGAGCTCGCGAGACTAGGCCTTTCCTGGCTTGGGAAGTGAGGACCTATTTGCAGGCCTCTTGTACTGGCGTATGCAGAGGTCAACACTTGCTGTGCGAGGGAGGCATAAAAACACCGTCTGTGGGTCTGCCTTTCCTCCCTCCAAGGAAGACCGACTCCTTTGCCGCATTCAAGCTGAAAGTCACATTGACCTGGGAAGTCCTACCTGGGAAGTCAGTTTGCAGGGGCCATGGCCGCTGGGTGCACGTGCATGCCTAGGGCTCCCACACTGCCCAGAACATCAAGGTTCCCTCCACACAGCTCTTCCCTCACGTTAGCTCTGCAGGAGAGAGATCGGGAAACTAGGCCTTTCTTGGCTCGGGAAGTGAGGACCTGTTTGCAGGCCTCTTGTACTGGCGTCTGCAGAGCCCAACAATGGCTGTGTGAGGGAGGCCTAAAAACACAGTCTGTGGGTCTGCCTTTCCTCCCTCCAAGGAAGACCGCCTGCTTTGCCGCCTTCAAGCTGAAAGTCACATTGTCCTGGGAAGTGCTGCCTGGGAAGTCAGTTTGCAGGGGCAATGGCCGCTGGGTGCACGTGTATGCCTAGGGCTCTCACACTGCCCAGAACATCAAAGTTCCCTCCACACAGCTCTTCCCTCACGTTAGCTCTGCAGGAAAGAGCTCACGAAACTAGGCCTTTCTTGGCTCGGGAGGTGAGGACCTGTTTGCAGGCCTCTTGTACGGGAGTCTGCAGAGCACCACACTTGCTGTGTGAGCGAAGCCTAAAAACCCAATCTCTGGGGCTGCGTTTCCTCCCTCCAAGGAAGACCGCCTGCTTGGCCGCCTCCAAGCTGACGGTCACCTTGGACCGGGAAGTGCTAGTTGCAAATTCAGTTTTCATGGGCCATGGCCGCTGGCTGCACGTTTACAGCTAGGCCTCCCACACTGCCCGGGAACATCAAGGCTCCCTCCACACAGCTCTTCCGTCACGTTTCCTCTGCAGGAGAGAGCTCGCGAGACTAGGCCTTTCTTGACCCGGGAAGCGAGGACCTGCTCGCAGCACTATGGGTCGGGCCTCTCAAGAGACCCACGTTGCCTGCGCCCGGGAGGCATGAAAACGCTCTCTCTGGGGCTGCCTTTCCGCCCTCCAAGGAAGAGAGCCTGCCCGGCCGCCTTCTGGCTGAAAGTCACATGGGGCTTGGAAGTGCTATTTGGGAAGTCAGTTTGCAGGGGCAATGGCCGCCGGGTGCACGTGTATGCCTAGTGCTCCCACATTGCCGACTGCATCAAGGTTCCCACCACACAGTTCTTCGGTCACCTTAGCTCTGCAGGAGAGAGCTCACGTAACTAGGCCTTTCTTGGCTCGGGAAGTGAGGACCTGTTTGCAGGCCTCTTGTACTGGCGTCTGCAGATCCCCACACTTGCTGTGCGACAGAGGGATAAAAACACAGTCTCTGGGGCTGCCTTTCCTCCCTCCAAGGAAGACAGCCTGCTCGGCCGTCTTCAAGCTGACAGTCACATTGGGCTGGGAAGTGCTACCTGGGAAGTCAGCTTGCAGGGGCCATCGGCGCTGGCTGCACGTTAACAGCTAGGCTTCCCACACTGCCCGAGAACATCAAGGCTCCCTCCACACAGCTCTTCCATCACGTTAGCTCTGCAGTAAAGAGCTCACGAAACTAGGCCTTTCTTGGCTCGGGAAGTGAGGACCTGTTTGCAGGCCTCTTGTACTGGCGTCTGCAGAGCCCAACAATGGCTGTGCGAGGGAGTCCTAAAAACACAGTCTGTGGGTCTGCCTTTCCTCATTCCAAGGAAGACCGCCTGCTTTGCCGCCTTCAAGCTGAAAGTCACATTGTCCTGGGAAGTGCTACCTGGGAAGTCAGTTTGCAGGGGCAATGGCCGCTGGGTGCACGTGTATGCCTAGGGCTCCCACACCGCCCAGAACATACATTAAGGTTCCCTCCACACAGCTCTTTCCTCACGTTTGCTCTGCAGTAAAGAGCTCACGAAACTAGGCCTTTCTTGGCTCGGGAAGTGAGGACCTGTTTGCAGGCCTCTTCTACTGGCGTCTGCAGAGCCCAACAATGGCTGTGCGAGGGAGGCCTAAAAACACAGTCTGTGGGTCTGCCTTTCCTCCCTCCAAGGAAGACCGCCTGCTTTGCCGCCTTCAAGCTGAAAGTCACATTGTCCTGGGAAGTGCTGCCTGGGAAGTCAGTTTGCAGGGGCAATGGCCGCTGGGTGCACGTGTATGCCTAGGGCTCTCACACTGCCCAGAACATCAAGGCTCCCTCCACACAGCCCTTCCGTCACGTTTGCTCAGCATGAGAGAGCTCGCGAAAGTAGGCCTTTTTTGGCTAGGGAAGTGAGGACCTGTTTGCAGGCCTCTTGTACTGTCATCTGCAGAGCCCCACACTTGCTGTGCGAGGCAGGCATAAAAACACAGTCTCTGGGGCTGCCTTTCCTCCCTCCAAGGAAGAGAGCCTGCTCGGCCGCCTTCAAGCTGACAGTCACCTTGGGCTGGGAAGTGCTAGTTGCGAAGTCAGTTTTCACCGGCAATGGCCGCTGGGTGCATGTGTATGCCTATGGCTCCCACACTGCCCAGAACATCAAGGTTCCCTCCACACAGCTCTTCCTTCACGTTAGCTCTGCAGTAAAGAGCTCACGAAACTAGGCCTTTCTTGGCTCGGGAGGTGAGGACCTGTTTGCAGTCCACTTGTACTGGAGTCTGCAGAGCCCAACCCTTGCTGTGCGAAGGAGGCCTAAAAACACCGTCTGTGGGTCTGCCTTTCCTCCCTCCAAGGAAGACCGCCTGCTTGGCCGCCTTCAAGCTGAAAGGCACATCGGACTGGGAAGTGCTAGTTGGGAAGTCAGTTTTCAAGGCCAATGGCCGCTGGGTGCACGTGTATGCCTAGGGCTCCCACACTGCCCAGAACATCAAGGTTCCCTCCACACAGCTCTTCCCTCACGTTAGCTCTGCAGTAAAGAGCTCACGAAACTAGGCCTTTCTTGGCTCGGGAGGTGAGGACCTGTTTGCAGTCCACTTGTACTGGAGTCTGCAGAGCCCAACACTTGCTGTGCGAAGGAGGCCTAAAAACACCGTCTGTGGGTCTGCCTTTCCTCCCTCCGAGGAAGACCGCCTGCTCGGCCGCCTTCAAGCTGCAAGTCACATTGTGCTGGGAAGTGCTACGTGGGAAGTCAATTTTCAGGGGCCATGGCTGCTGGCTGCACGATTACAGCTAGGCCTCCCACACTGCCCGGGAACATCAAGGCTCCCTCCACAAAGCTCTTCCGTCACGTTAGCTCTGCAGGAGAGAGCTCGCGAGACTAGGCCTTTCCTGGCTCGGGAAGTGAGGACCTGCTCGCAGCAGTATGGGTCGGGCCTCTCAAGAACCCCACGTTGCCTGCGTACTGGGGGCATGAAAACGCTCTCTCAGGGGCTGCCTTTCCTCCCTCCAAGGAAGAGAGCCTACCCGGCCGCCTTCTGGCTGAAAGTCACATCGGGCTAGGAAGTGCTACCTGGGAAGTCAGTTTGCAGGGGCAATGGCCGCTGGGTGCACGTGTATGCCTAGGGCGCCCACACTGCCCAGAACATACATCAAGGTTCCCTCCACACAGCTCTTTCCTCACGTTAGCTCTGCAGTAAAGAGCTCACGAAACTAGGCCTTTCTTGGCTCGGGAAGTGAGGACCTGTTTGCAGGCCTCTTGTACTGGTGTCTGCAGAGCCCCACACTTGCTGTGCGAGGGAGGACTAAAAACCCAATCTCTGGGGCTGCCTTTTCTGGGTCCAAGGAAGACCGCCTGCTCGGCCGCCTTCAAGCTGACAGTCACATTAGTCTGAGAAGTGCTAGTTGGGAAGTCAGTTTTCAGGGCCACTGGCCGCTGGGTGCACGTGTATGCCTAGGGCTCCCACACTGCCCAGAACATCAAGGTTCCCTCCACACAGCTCTTCCCTCACGTTAGCTCTGCAGTAAAGTGCTCACGAAACTAGGCCTTTCTTGGCTCGGGAGGTGAGGACCTATTTGCAGTCCACTTCTACTAGAGTCTGCAGAGCCCAACACTTGCTGTGCGAAGGAGGCCTTAAAACACCGTCTGTGGGTCCGCCTTTCCTCCCTCCAAGGAAGACCGCCTGCTCGGCCGCCTTCAAGCTGCAAGTCACATTGTCCTGGGAAGTGCTACCTGGGAAGTCAGTTTGCAGGGGCAATGGCCGCTGGGTGCACGTGTATGCCTAGGGCTCCCACGCTGCCCAGAACATCAAGGGACCCTCCACACACCCCTTCCTTCACGTTTGCTCAGCAGGAGAGAGCTCGCGAAAGTAGGCCTTTCTTGGCTCGGGAAGTGAGGACCTGTTTGCAGGCCTCTTGTGCTGGCGTCTGTAGAGCACCACACTTGCTGTGCCAGCGCGACCTAAAAACCCAATCTCTGGGGCTGCCTTTTCTCCGTCCAAGGAAGACCTCCTGCTCGGCCGCCTTCAAGCTGAAGATCACATTGTGCTGTGATGTGCTACCTGGGAAGTCAATTTTCAAGGGCCATGGCCGCGCTGCACGTTTACGTCTACGCCTCCAACACTGCCCGGGAACATAAAGGCTCCCTCCACACAGCTCTTCCTCACATTAGCTCTGCAGTAAAGAGCTCGCGAGACTAGGCCTTTCCTGGCTTGGGAAGTGAGGACCTATTTGCAGGCCTCTTGTACTGGCGTATGCAGAGGTCAACACTTGCTGTGCGAGGGAGGCATAAAAACACCGTCTGTGGGTCTGCCTTTCCTCCCTCCAAGGAAGACCGACTCCTTTGCCGCATTCAAGCTGAAAGTCACATTGACCTGGGAAGTCCTACCTGGGAAGTCAGTTTGCAGGGGCCATGGCCGCTGGGTGCACGTGCATGCCTAGGGCTCCCACACTGCCCAGAACATCAAGGTTCCCTCCACACAGCTCTTCCCTCACGTTAGCTCTGCAGGAGAGAGATCGGGAAACTAGGCCTTTCTTGGCTCGGGAAGTGAGGACCTGTTTGCAGGCCTCTTGTACTGGCGTCTGCAGAGCCCAACAATGGCTGTGTGAGGGAGGCCTAAAAACACAGTCTGTGGGTCTGCCTTTCCTCCCTCCAAGGAAGACCGCCTGCTTTGCCGCCTTCAAGCTGAAAGTCACATTGTCCTGGGAAGTGCTGCCTGGGAAGTCAGTTTGCAGGGGCAATGGCCGCTGGGTGCACGTGTATGCCTAGGGCTCTCACACTGCCCAGAACATCAAGGCTCCCTCCACACATCCCTTCCATCACGTTAACTGTGCAGGAGAGAGCTCGCGAAACTAAGCCTTTCCTGGCTCGGGAAGTGAGGACCTGTTTGCAGGACTCTTGTACGGGCATCTCCAGAGCCCCGCACTTGCTGTGCGAGGGAGGCATAAAAACACAGTCTCTGGGCCTGCCTTTCCTCCCTCCAAGGAAGAGAGCCTACCTGGTCACCTTCTGGCTGAAAGTCACATCGGGCTTGGAAGTGCTATTTGGGAAGACTGTTTTCAGGGACAATGGCCGCTGGGTGCACGTGTATGCCTAGGGCTCCCACACAGCCCAGAATATCAAGGTTCCCTCCACACAGCTCTTCCGTCACGGTAGCTCTCTGCAGGAGAGAGATCGCGAAACTAGGCCTTTCTTGGCTCGGGAAGTGAGGACCTGTTTGCAGGCCTCTTGTACTGGTGTCTGCAGAGCCCTACACTTGCTGTGCGAGGGAGGCCTAAAACCCCAATCTCTGAGGCTGCTTTTTCTGCGTCCAAGGTAGACCGCCTGCTCGGCCGCCTTCAAGCTGACAGTCACATTGGTCTGAGAAGTTCTAGTTGGGAAGTCAGTTTTCGGGGCCAATGGCTGCTGGGTGCACGTGTATGCCTAGGTTTCCCACACTGCCCAGAACATCAAGATCCCTCCACACAACTCTTCCCTCACGTTAGCTCTGCAGTAAAGAGCTCACAAAACTGGGCCTTTCTTGGCTCGGGAGGTGAGGACCTGTTTGCAGTGCACTTGTACTGGAGTCTGCAGAGCCCAACAGTTGCTGTGCAAAGGAGGCCTAAAAACACCTTCGGTGGGTCCGCCTTTCCTCCCTCCAAGGAAGACCGCCTGCTCGGCCGCCTTCAAGCTGAAAGTCACATTGTGCTGGGAAGTGCTACCTGGGAAGTCAATTTTCAGGGGCTATGGCCGCTGGCTGCACGATTACAGCTAGGCCTCCCACACTGCCGGGAACATCAAGGCTCCCTCCACACAGCTCTTCCGTCACGTTAGCTCTGCAGGAGAGATCTCGCGAGACTAGGCCTTTCCTGGCTCGGGAAGTGAGGACCTGCTCGCAGCAATATGGGTCGGGCCTCTCAAGAGCCCCACATTGCCTGCGCAGTGGGGGCATGAAAACGCTCTCTCAGGGGCTGCCTTACCTCCCTCCAAGGAAGAGAGCCTACCCGGCCGCCTTAAGGCTGAAAGTCACATTGTCCTGGGAAGTGCTACCTGGGAAGTCAGTTTGCAGGCGCAATGGCCGCTGGGTGCACGTGTATGCCTAGGGCTCCCACACTGCCCAGAACATCAAGGCTCCCTCCACACACCCCTTCCGACACGTTTGCTCAGCAGGAGAGAGCTCGCGAAAGTAGGCCTTTCTTGGCCCGGGAAGTGAGGACCTATTTGCAGGCCTCTTGTACGGGCGTCTGCAGAGCACCACACTTGCTGTGCGAGCGAAGCCTAAAAACCCAATCTCTGGGGCTGCCTTTCCTCCCTCCAAGGAAGACCGCCTGCTTGGCCGCCTTGAAGCTGACAGTCACCTTGGGCTGGGAAGTGCTAGTTGCGAAGTCAGTTTCCACGGGCAATAGCCGCTGGGTGCACGTGTATGCCTAGGGCTCCCACACTGCCCAGAACATCAAGGTTCCGTCCACACAGCTCTTCCCTCACGTTAGCTCTGCAGTAAAGAGCTCACGAAACTAGGCCTTTCTTGGCTCAGGAAGTGAGGACCTGTTTGCAGTCCACTTGTACTGGAGTCTGCAGAGCCCAACACTTGCTGTGCGAAGGAGGCCTAAAAACACCGTCTGTGGGTCTGCCTTTCCTCCCTCCAAGGAAGACAGCCTGCTTTGCCGCCTTCAAGCTGACAGTCACATTGGTCTGAGAAGTGCTAGTTGGGAAGTCAGTTTTCAGGGCCAATGGCCGCTGGCTGCACGTTTACAGCTAGGCCTCCCACACTGCCCGGGAACATCAAGGCTCCCTCCTCATAGCCCTTCCGTCCTGTTTGCTCAGCAGGAAAGAGCTCACGAAACTAGGCCTTTCCTGGCTCAGGAAGTGAGGACCTGTTTGCAGGCCTCTTGTACTGTCGTCTACAGAGCCCCAAACTTGCTGTGCGAGGCAGGCATAAAAGCACAGTCTCTGAGGCTGCCTTTCCTCCATCCAAGGAAGAGAGCCTGCTCGGCCGCCTTCAAGCTGACTGTCATTTGGGCTGGGAAGGGCTAGTTGCGAAGTCAGTTTTGACGGGCAATTGCCGCTGGGTGCATGTGTATGCCTAGGGCTCCCACACTGCCCAGAACATCAAGGTTCCCTCCACACAGCTCTTCCGTCACGTTAGCTCTGCAGTAAAGAGCTCACGAAACTAGGCCTTTCTTGGCTCGGGAGGTGAGGACCTGTTTGCAGTCCACTTGTACTGGAGTCTGCAGAGCCCCACACTTGCTCTGCGAGGGAGGCATAAAAACACAGTCTCTGGGGCTGCCTTTCCTCCCTCCAAGGAAGAGAGCCTGCTCGGCCGCCTTCAAGCTCACAGTCACCTTGGTCTGAGAAGGGCTAGTTGGGAAGTCAGTTTTCAGGGGCAATGGCCGCTGGGTGCACGTGTATGCCTAGGGCTCCCACACTGCCCAGAACATCAAGGTTCCCTCCACACAGCTCTTCGGTCACCTTAGCTCTGCAGGAGAGAGATCGCGAAACTAGGCCTTTCCTGGCTCGGGAAGTGAGGACCTGTTTGCAGGACTCTTGTACGGGCGTCTGCAGAGCCCCACACTTGCTGTGCGAGGGAGGCATAAAAACACAGTCTCTGGGGCTGCCTTTCCTCCCTCCAACGAAGAGAGCCTACCCGGTCACCTTCTGGCTGAAAGTCACATCGGGCTTGGAAGTGCCATTTGGGAAGACTGTTTTCAGGGGCAATGGCCGCTGGCTGCACGTTTACAGCTAATCCTCCCACACTGCCCGGGAACATGAAGGCTCCCTCCACACAGCTCTTCCGTCACGTTAGCTCTGCAGGAGAGAGCTTGCGAGACTAGGCCTTTCCTGGCTCGGGAAGTAAGGACCTGCTCGCAGCAGTATGGGTCGGGCCTCTCAAGAGCCCCACGTTGCCTGCGCACTGGGGGCATGAAAACGCTCTCTCAGGGGCTGCCTTTCCTCCCTCCAAGGAAGAGAGCCTACCCCGCCGCCTTCTGGCTGAAAGTCACATCGGGCTAGGAAGTGCTACCTGGGATGTCAGTGTGCAGGGGCAATGTCCGCTGGGTGCACGTGTATGCCTAGGGCTCCCACACTGCCCAGAACATCAGGGTTCCCTCCACACAGCTCTTTCCTCACGTTAGCTCTGCAGTAAAGAGCTCACGAAACTAGGCCTTTCTTGGCTCGGGAACTGAGGACCTGTTTGCAGGCCTCTTGTACTGGCGTCTGCAGAGCCCAACAATGGCTGTGCGAGGGAGGCCTAAAAACACAGTCTGTGGGTCTGCCTTTCCTCCCTCCAAAGAACACCGCCTGCTTTGCCGCCTTCAAGCTGAAAGTCACATTGACCTGGGAAGTGCTACCTGGGAAGTCAGTTTGCAGGGGCAATGGCCGCTGGGTGCACGTGTATGCCTAGAGCTCCCACGCTGACCAGAATATCAAGGCTCCCTCCACACACCCCTTCCGACACGTTTGCTCAGCAGGAGAGAGCTCGCGAAAGTAGGCCTTTCTTGCCTCGGGAAGCGAGGACCTGTTTGCAGGCCTCTGGTACGGGCGTCTGCAGAGCACCACACTTACTGTGCGAGCGAAGCCTAAAAACGCAATCTCTGGGGCTGCCTTTCCTCCCTCCAAGGAAGACCACCTGCTTGGCCGCCTTCAAGCTGACAGTCACCTTGGGCTGGGAAGTGCTAGTTGCGAAGTCAGTTTCCACGGGCAATAGCCGCTGGGTGCACGTGTATGCCTAGGGCTCCCACACTGCCCAGAACATCAAGGTTCCCTCCACACAGCTCTTCCGTCACGTTAGCTCTGCAGGAGAGAGACGGCGAAACTAGGCCTTTCTTGGCTCGGGAAGTGAGGACCTGTTTGCCGGCCTCTTGTACTGGTGTCTGCAGAGCCCCACACTTGCTGTGCGAGGGAGGCCTAAAAACCCAATCTCTGGGGCTGCCTTTTCTGGGTCCAAGGAAGACCGCCTGCTCGGCCACCTTCAAGCTGCCAGTCACATTGGTCTGAGAAGTGCTAGTTGGGAAGTCAGTTTTCAGGGCCAATGGCCGCTGGGTGCACGTGTATGCCTAGGGCTCCCACACTGCCCAGAACATCAAGGTTCCCTCCACACAGCTCTTCCCTCACGTTAGCTCTGCAGGAAAGAGCTCACGAAACTAGGCCTTTCTTGGCTCGGGAGGTGAGGACCTGTTTGCAGACCTCTTGTACGGGCGTCTGCAGAGCACCACACTTGCTGTGTGAGCGAAGCCTAAAAACCCAATCTCTGGGGCTGCGTTTCCTCCCTCCAAGGAAGACCGCCTGCTTGGCCGCCTCCAAGCTGACGGTCACCTTGGGCCGGGAAGTGCTAGTTGCAAATTCAGTTTTCATGGGCCATGGCCGCTGGCTGCACGTTTACAGCTAGGCCTCCCACACTGCCCGGGAACATCAAGGCTCCCTCCACACAGCTCTTCCGTCACGTTTCCTCTGCAGGAGAGAGCTCGCGAGACTAGGCCTTTCTTGACTCGGGAAGCGAGGACCTGCTCGCAGCACTATGGGTCGGGCCTCTCAAGAGACCCACGTTGCCTGCGCCCGGGAGGCATGAAAACGCTCTCTCTGGGGCTGCCTTTCCGCCCTCCAAGGAAGAGAGCCTGCCCGGCCGCCTTCTGGCTGAAAGTCACATGGGGCTTGGAAGTGCTATTTGGGAAGTCAGTTTGCAGGGGCAATGGCCGCCGGGTGCACGTGTATGCCTAGTGCTCCCACATTGCCGACTGCATCAAGGTTCCCACCACACAGCTCTTCGGTCACCTTAGCTCTGCAGGAGAGAGCTCATGTAACTAGGCCTTTCTTGGCTCGGGAAGTGAGGACCTGTTTGCAGGCCTCTTGTACTGGCGTCTGCAGATCCCCACACTTGCTGTGCGAGAGAGGGATAAAAACACAGTCTCTGGGGCTGCCTTTCCTCCCTCCAAGGAAGACAGCCTGCTCGGCCGTCTTCAAGCTGACAGTCACATTGGGCTGGGAAGTGCTACCTGGGAAGTCAGTTTGCAGGGGCCATCGGCGCTGGCTGCACGTTAACAGCTAGGCTTCCCACACTGCCCGAGAACATCAAGGCTCCCTCCACACAGCTCTTCCATCACGTTAGCTCTGCAGTAAAGAGCTCACGAAACTAGGCCTTTCTTGGCTCGGGAAGTGAGGACCTGTTTGCAGGCCTCTTGTACTGGCGTCTGCAGAGCCCAACAATGGCTGTGTGAGGGAGGCCTAAAAACACAGTCTGTGGGTCTGCCTTTCCTCCCTCCAAGGAAGACCGCCTGCTTTGCCGCCTTCAAGCTGAAAGTCACATTGTCCTGGGAAGTGATGCCTGGGAAGTCAGTTTGCAGGGGCAATGGCCGCTGGGTGCACGTGTATGCCTAGGGCTCTCACACTGCCCAGAACATCAAGGTTCCCTCCACACAGCTCTTCCCTCACGTTAGCTCTGCAGGAAAGAGCTCACGAAACTAGGCCTTTCTTGGCTCGGGAGGTGAGGACCTGTTTGCAGGCCTCTTGTACGGGCGTCTGCAGAGCACCACACTTGCTGTGTGAGCGAAGCCTAAAAACCCAATCTCTGGGGCTGCGTTTCCTCCCTCCAAGGAAGACCGCCTGCTTGGCCGCCTCCAAGCTGACGGTCACCTTGGACCGGGAAGTGCTAGTTGCAAATTCAGTTTTCATGGGCCATGGCCGCTGGCTGCACGTTTACAGCTAGGCCTCCCACACTGCCCGGGAACATCAAGGCTCCCTCCACACAGCTCTTCCGTCACGTTTCCTCTGCAGGAGAGAGCTCGCGAGACTAGGCCTTTCTTGACTCGGGAAGCGAGGACCTGCTCGCAGCACTATGGGTCGGGCCTCTCAAGAGACCCACGTTGCCTGCGCCCGGGAGGCATGAAAACGCTCTCTCTGTGGCTGCCTTTCCGCCCTCCAAGGAAGAGAGCCTGCCCGGCCGCCTTCTGGCTGAAAGTCACATGGGGCTTGGAAGTGCTATTTGGGAAGTCAGTTTGCAGGGGCAATGGCCGCCGGGTGCACGTGTATGCCTAGTGCTCCCACATTGCCGACTGCATCAAGGTTCCCACCACACAGCTCTTCGGTCACCTTAGCTCTGCAGGAGAGAGCTCACGTAACTAGGCCTTTCTTGGCTCGGGAAGTGAGGACCTGTTTGCAGGCCTCTTGTACTGGCGTCTGCAGATCCCCACACTTGCTGTGCGACAGAGGGATAAAAACACAGTCTCTGGGGCTGCCTTTCCTCCCTCCAAGGAAGACAGCCTGCTCGGCCGTCTTCAAGCTGACAGTCACATTGGGCTGGGAAGTGCTACCTGGGAAGTCAGCTTGCAGGGGCCATCGGCGCTGGCTGCACGTTAACAGCTAGGCTTCCCACACTGCCCGAGAACATCAAGGCTCCCTCCACACAGCTCTTCCATCACGTTAGCTCTGCAGTAAAGAGCTCACGAAACTAGGCCTTTCTTGGCTCGGGAAGTGAGGACCTGTTTGCAGGCCTCTTGTACTGGCGTCTGCAGAGCCCAACAATGGCTGTGCGAGGGAGTCCTAAAAACACAGTCTGTGGGTCTGCCTTTCCTCATTCCAAGGAAGACCGCCTGCTTTGCCGCCTTCAAGCTGAAAGTCACATTGTCCTGGGAAGTGCTACCTGGGAAGTCAGTTTGCAGGGGCAATGGCCGCTGGGTGCACGTGTATGCCTAGGGCTCCCACACCGCCCAGAACATACATCAAGGTTCCCTCCACACAGCTCTTTCCTCACGTTAGCTCTGCAGTAAAGAGCTCACGAAACTAGGCCTTTCTTGGCTCGGGAAGTGAGGACCTGTTTGCAGGCCTCTTCTACTGGCGTCTGCAGAGCCCAACAATGGCTGTGCGAGGGAGGCCTAAAAACACAGTCTGTGGGTCTGCCTTTCCTCCCTCCAAGGAAGACCGCCTGCTTTGCCGCCTTCAAGCTGAAAGTCACATTGTCCTGGGAAGTGCTGCCTGGGAAGTCAGTTTGCAGGGGCAATGGCCGCTGGGTGCACGTGTATGCCTAGGGCTCTCACACTGCCCAGAACATCAAGGCTCCCTCCACACAGCCCTTCCGTCACGTTTGCTCAGCATGAGAGAGCTCGCGAAAGTAGGCCTTTTTTGGCTAGGGAAGTGAGGACCTGTTTGCAGGCCTCTTGTACTGTCATCTGCAGAGCCCCACACTTGCTGTGCGAGGCAGGCATAAAAACACAGTCTCTGGGGCTGCCTTTCCTCCCTCCAAGGAAGTGAGCCTGCTCGGCCGCCTTCAAGCTGACAGTCACCTTGGGCTGGGAAGTGCTAGTTGCGAAGTCAGTTTTCACCGGCAATGGCCGCTGGGTGCATGTGTATGCCTATGGCTCCCACACTGCCCAGAACATCAAGGTTCCCTCCACACAGCTCTTCCTTCACGTTAGCTCTGCAGTAAAGAGCTCACGAAACTAGGCCTTTCTTGGCTCGGGAGGTGAGGACCTGTTTGCAGTCCACTTGTACTGGAGTCTGCAGAGCCCAACCCTTGCTGTGCGAAGGAGGCCTAAAAACACCGTCTGTGGGTCTGCCTTTCCTCCCTCCAAGGAAGACCGCCTGCTTGGCCGCCTTCAAGCTGAAAGGCACATCGGACTGGGAAGTGCTAGTTGGGAAGTCAGTTTTCAAGGCCAATGGCCGCTGGGTGCACGTGTATGCCTAGGGCTCCCACACTGCCCAGAACATCAAGGTTCCCTCCACACAGCTCTTCCCTCACGTTAGCTCTGCAGTAAAGAGCTCACGAAACTAGGCCTTTCTTGGCTCGGGAGGTGAGGACCTGTTTGCACTCCACTTGTACTGGAGTCTGCAGAGCCCAACACTTGCTGTGCGAAGGAGGCCTAAAAACACCGTCTGTGGGTCTGCCTTTCCTCCCTCCGAGGAAGACCGCCTGCTCGGCCGCCTTCAAGCTGCAAGTCACATTGTGCTGGGAAGTGCTACCTGGGAAGTCAATTTTCAGGGGCCATGGCTGCTGGCTGCACGATTACAGCTAGGCCTCCCACACTGCCCGGGAACATCAAGGCTCCCTCCACAAAGCTGTTCCGTAACGTTAGCTCTGCAGGAGAGAGCTCGCGAGACTAGGCCTTTCCTGGCTCGGGAAGTGAGGACCTGCTCGCAGCAGTATGGGTCGGGCCTCTCAAGAGCCCCACGTTGCCTGCGTACTGGGGGCATGAAAACGCTCTCTCAGGGGCTGCCTTTCCTCCCTCCAAGGAAGAGAGCCTACCCGGCCGCCTTCTGGCTGAAAGTCACATCGGGCTAGGAAGTGCTACCTGGGAAGTCAGTTTGCAGGGGCAATGGCCGCTGGGTGCACGTGTATGCCTAGGGCTCCCACACTGCCCAGAACATACATCAAGGTTCCCTCCACACAGCTCTTTCCTCACGTTAGCTCTGCAGTAAAGAGCTCACGAAACTAGGCCTTTCTTGGCTCGGGAAGTGAGGACCTGTTTGCAGGCCTCTTGTACTGGTGTCTGCAGAGCCCCACACTTGCTGTGCGAGGGAGGCCTAAAAACCCAATCTCTGGGGCTGCCTTTTCTGGGTCCAAGGAAGACCGCCTGCTCGGCCGCCTTCAAGCTGACAGTCACATTAGTCTGAGAAGTGCTAGTTGGGAAGTCAGTTTTCAGGGCCACTGGCCGCTGGGTGCACGTGTATGCCTAGGGCTCCCACACTGCCCAGAACATCAAGGTTCCCTCCACACAGCTCTTCCCTCACGTTAGCTCTGCAGTAAAGAGCTCACGAAACTAGGCCTTTCTTGGCTCGGGAGGTGAGGACCTATTTGCAGTCCACTTCTACTAGAGTCTGCAGAGCCCAACACTTGCTGTGCGAAGGAGGCCTTAAAACACCGTCTGTGGGTCCGCCTTTCCTCCCTCCAAGGAAGACCGCCTGCTCGGCCGCCTTCAAGCTGCAAGTCACATTGTCCTGGGAAGTGCTACCTGGGAAGTCAGTTTGCAGGGGCAATGGCCGCTGGGTGCACGTGTATGCCTAGGGCTCCCACGCTGCCCAGAACATCAAGGGTCCCTCCACACACCCCTTCCTTCACGTTTGCTCAGCAGGAGAGAGCTCGCGAAAGTAGGCCTTTCTTGGCTCGGGAAGTGAGGACCTGTTTGCAGGCCTCTTGTGCTGGCGTCTGTAGAGCACCACACTTGCTGTGCGAGCGCGACCTAAAAACCCAATCTCTGGGGCTGCCTTTTCTCCGTCCAAGGAAGACCGCCTGCTCGGCCGCCTTCAAGCTGAAGATCACATTGTGCTGTGATGTGCTACCTGGGAAGTCAATTTTCAAGGGCCATGGCCGCGCTGCACGTTTACGTCTAGGCCTCCAACACTGCCCGGGAACATAAAGGCTCCCTCCACACAGCTCTTCCTCACATTAGCTCTGCAGTAAAGAGCTCGCGAGACTAGGCCTTTCCTGGCTTGGGAAGTGAGGACCTATTTGCAGGCCTCTTGTACTGGCGTATGCAGAGGTCAACACTTGCTGTGCGAGGGAGGCATAAAAACACCGTCTGTGGGTCTGCCTTTCCTCCCTCCAAGGAAGACCGACTCCTTTGCCGCATTCAAGCTGAAAGTCACATTGACCTGGGAAGTCCTACCTGGGAAGTCAGTTTGCAGGGGCCATGGCCGCTGGGTGCACGTGCATGCCTAGGGCTCCCACACTGCCCAGAACATCAAGGTTCCCTCCACACAGCTCTTCCCTCACGTTAGCTCTGCAGGAGAGAGATCGGGAAACTAGGCCTTTCTTGGCTCGGGAAGTGAGGACCTGTTTGCAGGCCTCTTGTACTGGCGTCTGCAGAGCCCAACAATGGCTGTGTGAGGGAGGCCTAAAAACACAGTCTGTGGGTCTGCCTTTCCTCCCTCCAAGGAAGACCGCCTGCGTTGCCGCCTTCAAGCTGAAAGTCACATTGCCCTGGGAAGTGCTGCCTGGGAAGTCAGTTTGCAGGGGCAATGGCCGCTGGGTGCACGTGTATGCCTAGGGCTCTCACACTGCCCAGAACATCAAAGTTCCCTCCACACAGCTCTTCCCTCACGTTAGCTCTGCAGGAAAGAGCTCACGAAACTAGGCCTTTCTTGGCTCGGGAGGTGAGGACCTGTTTGCAGGCCTCTTGTACGGGCGTCTGAAGAGCACCACACTTGCTGTGTGAGCGAAGCCTAAAAACCCAGTCTCTGGGGCTGCGTTTCCTCCCTCCAAGGAAGACCGCCTGCTTGGCCGCCTCCAAGCTGACGGTCACCTTGGACCGGGAAGTGCTAGTTGCAAATTCAGTTTTCATGGGCCATGGCCGCTGGCTGCACGTTTACAGCTAGGCCTCCCACACTGCCCGGGAACATCAAGGCTCCCTCCACACAGCTCTTCCGTCACGTTTCCTCTGCAGGAGAGAGCTCGCGAGACTAGGCCTTTCTTGACTCGGGAAGCGAGGACCTGCTCGCAGCACTATGGGTCGGGCCTCTCAAGAGACCCACGTTGCCTGCGCCCGGGAGGCATGAAAACGCTCTCTCTGGGGCTGCCTTTCCGCCCTCCAAGGAAGAGAGCCTGCCCGGCCGCCTTCTGGCTGAAATTCACATGGGGCTTGGAAGTGCTATTTGGGAAGTCAGTTTGCAGGGGCAATGGCCGCCGGGTGCACGTGTATGCCTAGTGCTCCCACATTGCCGACTGCATCAAGGTTCCCACCACACAGCTCTTCGGTCACCTTAGCTCTGCAGGAGAGAGCTCACGTACCTAGGCCTTTATTGGCTCGGGAAGTGAGGACCTGTTTGCAGGCCTCTTGTACTGGCGTCTGCAGATCCCCACACTTGCTGTGCGAGAGAGGGATAAAAACACAGTCTCTGGGGCTGCCTTTCCTCCCTCCAAGGAAGACAGCCGGCTCGGCCGTCTTCAAGCTGACAGTCACATTGGGCTGGGAAGTGCTACCTGGGAAGTCAGTTTGCAGGGGCCATCGCCGCTGGCTGCACGTTTACAGCTAGGCTTCCCACACTGCCCGAGAACATCAAGGCTCCCTCCACACAGCTCTTCCATCACGTTAGCTCTGCAGTAAAGAACTCACGAAACTAGGCCTTTCTTGGCTCGGGAAGTGAGGACCTGTTTGCAGGCCTCTTGTACTGGCGTCTGCAGAGCCCAACAATGGCTGTGCGAGGGAGGCCTAAAAACACAGTCTGTGGGTCTGCCTTTCCTCCCTCCAAGGAAGACCGCCTGCTTTGCCGCCTTCAAGCTGAAAGTCACATTGTCCTGGGAAGTGCTGCCTGGGAAGTCAGTTTGCGGGGAAATGGCGGCTGGGTGCACGTGTATGCCTAGGGCTCTCACACTGCCCAGAACATCAAGGCTCCCTCCACACATCCCTTTCATCACGTTAACTCTGCAGGAGAGAGCTCGCGAAACTAGGCCTTTCCTGGCTCGGGAAGTGAGGACCTGTTTGCAGGACTCTTGTACGGGCGTCTGCAGAGCCCCGCACTTGCTGTGCGAGGGAGGCATAAAAACACAGTCTCTGGGGCTGCCTTTCCTCCCTTCAAGGAAGAGAGCCTACACGGTCACCTTCTGGCTGAAAGTCACATCGGGATTGGAAGTGCTATTTGGGAAGACTGTTTTCAGGCGCAATGGCCGCTGGGTGCACGTGTATGCCTAGGGCTCCCACACTGCCCAGAACATCAAGGTTCCCTCCACACAGCTCTTCCGTCACGTTAGCTCTGCAGGAGAGAGACTGCGAAACTAGGCCTTTCTTGGCTCGGGAAGTGAGGACCTGTTTGCCGGCCTCTTGTACTGGTGTCTGCAGAGCCCCACACTTGCTGTGCGAGGGAGGCCTAAAAACCCAATCTCTGGGGCTGCCTTTTCTGGGTCCAAGGAAGACCGCCTGCTCGGCTGCCTTCAAGCTGACAGTCACTTTGGTCTGAGAAGTGCTAGTTGGGAAGTCAGTTTTCAGGGGCAATGGCCGCTGGGTGCACGTGTATGCCTAGGGCTCCCACACTGCCCAGAACATCAAAGTTCCCTCCACACAGCTCTTCCCTCACGTTAGCTCTGCAGGAAAGAGCTCACGAAACTAGGCCTTTCTTTGCTCGGGAGGTGAGGACCTGTTTGCAGGCCTCTTGTACGGGCGTCTGCAGAGCACCACACTTGCTGTGTGAGCGAAGCCTAAAAACCCAATCTCTGGGGCTGCGTTTCCTCCCTCCAAGGAAGACCGCCTGCTTGGCCGCCTCCAAGCTGACAGTCACCTTGGGCCGGGAAGTGCTAGTTGCAAATTCAGTTTTCATGGGCCATGGCCGCTGGCTGCACGTTTACGGCTAGGCCTCCCACACTGCCCGGGAACATCAAGGCTCCCTCCACACAGCTCTTCCGTCACGTTTCCTCTGCAGGAGAGAGCTCGCGAGACTAGGCCTTTCTTGACTCGGGAAGCGAGGACCTGCTCGCAGCACTATGGGTCGGGCCTCTCAAGAGACCCACGTTGCCTGCGCTCGGGAGGCATGAAAACGCTCTCTCTGGGGCTGCCTTTCCGCCCTCCAAAGAAGAGAGCCTGCCCGGCCGCCTTCTGGCTGAAAGTCACATGGGGCTTGGAAGTGCTATTTGGGAAGTCAGTTTGCAGGGGTAATGGCCGCCGGGTGCACGTGTATGCCTAGTGCTCCCACATTGCCGACTGCATCAAGGTTCCCACCACACAGCTCTTCGGTCACCTTAGCTCTGCAGGAGAGAGCTCACGTAACTAGGCCTTTCTTGGCTCGGGAAGTGAGGACCTGTTTGCAGGCCTCTTTTACTGGCGTCTGCAGATCCCCACACTTGCTGTGCGAGAGAGGGATAAAAACACAGTCTCTGGGGCTGCCTTTCCTCCCTCCAAGGAAGACAGCCTGCTCGGCCGTCTTCAAGCTGACAGTCACATTGGGCTGGGAAGTGCTACGTGGGAAGTCAGTTTGCAGGTGCCATCGCCGCTGGCTGCACGTTTACAGCTAGGCTTCCCACACTGCCCGAGAACATCAAGGCTCCCTCCACACAGCTCTTCCATCACGTTAGCTCTGCAGTAAAGAGCTCACGAAACTAGGCCTTTCTTGGCTCGGGAAGTGAGGACCTGTTTGCAGGCCTCTTGTGCTGGCGTCTGTAGAGCACTACACTTGCTGTGCGAGCGCGACCTAAAAACCCAATCTCTGGGTTGCCTTTTCTCCGTCCAAGAGAGACCGCCTGCTCGGCCGCCTTCAAGCTGAAGATCACATTGTGCTGTGATGTGCTACCTGGGAAGTCAATTTTCAAGGGCCATGGCCGCGCGCTGCACGTTTACGTCTAGGCCTCCAGCACTGCCCGGGAACATAAAGGCTCCCTCCACACAGCTCTTCCTCACATTAGCTCTGCAGTAAAGAGCTCGCGAGACTAGGCCTTTCCTGGCTTGGGAAGTGAGGACCTATTTGCAGGCCTCTTTTACTGGCGTATGCAGAGGCCAACACTTGCTGTGCGAGGGAGGCATAAAAACACCGTCTGTGGGTCTGCCTTTCCTCCCTCCAAGGAAGACCGACTCCTTTGCCGCATTCAAGCTGAAAGTCACATTGACCTGGGAAGTCCTACCTGGGAAGTCAGTTTGCAGGGGCCATGGCCGCTGGGTGCACGTGCATGCCTAGGGCTCCCACACTGCCCAGAACATCAAGGTTCCCTCCACACAGCTCTTCCCTCACGTTAGCTCTGCAGGAGAGAGATCGGGAAACTAGGCCTTTCTTGGCTCGGGAAGTGAGGAATTGTTTGCAGGCCTCTTGTACTTGCGTCTGCAGAGCCCAACAATGGCTGTGTGACGGAGGCCTAAAAACACAGTCTGTGGGTCTGCCTTTCCTCCCTCCAAGGAAGACCGCCTGCTTTGCCGCCTTCAAGCTGAAAGTCACATTGTCCTGGGAAGTGCTGCCAGGGAAGTCAGTTTGCAGGGGAAATGGCCGCTGGGTGCACATGTATCTCTAGGGCTCTCACACTGCCCAGAACATCAAGGCTCCCTCCACACATCCCTTCCATCACGTTAACTCTGCAGGAGAGAGCTCGCAAAACTAAGCCTTTCCTGGCTCGGGAAGTGAGGACCTGTTTGCAGGACTCTTGTACGGGCATCTCCAGAGCCCCGCACTTGCTGTGCGAGGGAGGCATAAAAACACAGTCTCTGGGGCTGCCTTTCCTCCCTCCAAGGAAGAGAGCCTACCCGGTCACCTTCTGGCTGAAAGTCACATCGGGCTTGGAAGTGCTATTTGGGAAGACTGTTTTCAGGGGCAATGGCCGCTGGGTGCACGTGTATGCTTAGGGCTCCCACACTGCCCAGAATATCAAGGTTCCCTCCACACAGCTCTTCCGTCACGTTAGCTCTGCAGGAGAGAGATCGCGAAACTAGGCCTTTCTTGGCTCGGGAAGTGAGGACCTGTTTGCAGGCCTCTTGTACTGGTGTCTGTAGAGGCCTACACTTGCTGTGCGAGGGAGTCCTAAAACCCCAATCTATGAGGCTGCTTTTTCTGCGTCCAAGGTAGACCGCCTGCTCGGCCGCCTTCAAGCTGACAGTCACATTGGTCTGAGAAGTTCTAGTTGGGAAGTCAGTTTTCGGGGCCAATGGCCGCTGGGTGCACGTGTATGCCTAGGGCTCCGACACTGCCCAGAACATCAAGGTTCCCTCCACACAACTCTTCCCTCACGTTAGCTCTGCAGTAAAGAGCTCACAAAACCGGGCCTTTCTTGGCTCGGGAGGTGAGGACCTGTTTGCAGTGCACTTGTACTGGAGTCTGCAGAGCCCAACAGTTGCTGTGCAAAGGAGGCCTAAAAACACCTTCGGTGGGTCCGCCTTTCCTCCCTCCAAGGAAGACCGCCTGCTCGGCCGCCTTCAAGCTGAAAGTCACATTGTGCTGGGAAGTGCTACCTGGGAAGTCAATTTTCAGGGGCAATGGCCGCTGGCTGCACGATTACAGCTAGGCCTCCCACACTGCCGGGAACATCAAGGCTCCGTCCACACAGCTCTTCCGTCCTGTTTGCTCAGCAGGAAAGAGCTCACGAAACTAGGCCTTTCCTGGCTCAGGAAGTGAGGACCTGTTTGCAGGCCTCTTGTACTGTCGTCTACAGAGCCCCACACTTGCTGTGCGAGGCAGGCATAAAAGCACAGTCT
The DNA here is from genome assembly GCF_054371585.1 of Giraffa tippelskirchi. Taxonomy (NCBI): domain Eukaryota; kingdom Metazoa; phylum Chordata; class Mammalia; order Artiodactyla; family Giraffidae; genus Giraffa; species Giraffa tippelskirchi. The sequence continues at coordinate 106,415,264 of NC_137275.1, forward strand.
CTGGAGCTGCCTTTCCTCCATCCAAGGAAGAGAGCCTGCTCGGCCGCCTTCAAGCTGACAGTCACTTGGGCTGGGAAGGGCTAGTTGCGAAGTCAGTTTTGACGGGCAATGGCCGCTGGGTGCATGTGTATGCCTAGCGCTCCCACACTGCCCAGAACATCAAGGTTCCCTCCACACAACTCTTCCGTCACGTTAGCTCTGCAGTAAAGAGCTCACGAAACTAGGCCTTTCTTGGCTCGGGAGGTGAGGACCTGTTTGCAGTCCACTTGTACTGGAGTCTGCAGAGCCCCACACTTGCTCTGCGAGGGAGGCATAAAAACACAGTCTCTGGGGCTGCCTTTCCTCCCTCCAAGGAAGAGAGCCTGCTCGGCCGCCTTCAAGCTCACAGTCACCTTGGTCTGAGAAGGGCTAGTTGGGAAGTCAGTTTTCAGGGGCAATGGCCGCTGGGTGCACGTGTATGCCTAGGGCTCCCACACTGCCCAGAACATCAAGGTTCCCTCCACACAGCTCTTCGGTCACCTTAGCTCTGCAGGAGAGAGATCGCGAAACTAGGCCTTTCCTGGCTCGGGAAGTGAGGACCTGTTTGCAGGACTCTTGTACGGGCGTCTGCAGAGCCCCACACTTGCTGTGCGAGGGAGGCATAAAAACACAGTCTCTGGGGCTGCCTTTCCTCCCTCCAACGAAGAGAGCCTACCCGGTCACCTTCTGGTTGAAAGTCACATCGGGCTTGGAAGTGCCATTTGGGAAGACTGTTTTCAGGGGCAATGGCCGCTGGGTGCACGTGTATGCCTAGGGCTCCCACACTGCCCACAACATCAAGGTTCCCGCCACACAGCTCTTCCGTCACGTTAGCTCTGCAGGAGAGAGCTTGCGAGACTAGGCCTTTCCTGGCTCGGAAAGTAAGGACCTGCTCGCAGCAGTATGGGTCGGGCCTCTCAAGAGCCCCACGTTGCCTGCGCACTGGGGGCATGAAAACGCTCTCTCAGGGGCTGCCTTTCCTCCCTCCAAGGAAGAGAGCCTACCCCGCCGCCTTCTGGCTGAAAGTCACATCGGGCTAGGAAGTGCTACCTGGGATGTCAGTGTGCAGGGGCAATGTCCGCTGGGTGCACGTGTATGCCTAGGGCTCCCACACTGCCCAGAACATCAGGGTTCCCTCCACACAGCTCTTTCCTCACGTTAGCTCTGCAGTAAAGAGCTCACGAAACTAGGCCTTTCTTGGCTCGGGAAGTGAGGACCTGTTTGCAGGCCTCTTGTACTGGCGTCTGCAGAGCCCAACAATGGCTGTGCGAGGGAGGCCTAAAAACACAGTCTGTGGGTCTGCCTTTCCTCCCTCCAAGGAAGACCGCCTGCTTTGCCGCCTTCAAGCTGAAAGTCACATTGACCTGGGAAGTGCTACCTGGGAAGTCAGTTTGCAGGGGCAATGGCCGCTGGGTGCACGTGTATGCCTAGGGCTCCCACGCTGACCAGAACATCAAGGCTCCCTCCACACACCCCTTCCGACACGTTTGCTCAGCAGGAGAGAGCTCGCGAAAGTAGGCCTTTCTTGCCTCGGGAAGCGAGGACCTGTTTGCAGGCCTCTGGTACGGGCGTCTGCAGAGCACCACACTTGCTGTGCGAGCGAAGCCTAAAAACCCAATCTCTGGGGCTGCCTTTCCTCCCTCCAAGGAAGACCACCTGGTTGGCCGCCTTCAAGCTGACAGTCACCTTGGGCTGGGAAGTACTAGTTGCGAAGTCAGTTTCCACGGGCAATAGCCGCTGGGTGCACGTGTATGCCTAGGGCTCCCACACTGCCCAGAACATCAAGGTTCCCTCCACACAGCTCTTCCCTCACGTTAGCTCTGCAGTAAAGAGCTCACGAAAATAGGCCTTTCTTGGCTCGGGAGGTGAGGACCTGTTTGCAGTCCACTTGTACTGGAGTCTGCAGAGCCCAACACTTGCTGTGCGAAGGAGGCCTAAAAACACCGTCTGTGGGTCCGCCTTTCCTCCCTCCAAGGAAGACCGCCTGCTCGGCCGCCTTCAAGCTGCAAGTCACATTGTGCTGGGAAGTGCTACCTGGGAAGTCAATTTTCAGGGGCCATGGCCGCTGGCTGCAAGTTTACAGCTAGGCCTCCCACACTGCCCGTGAACATCAAGGTTCCCTCCACGCAGCTCTTCTGTCACGTTAGCTCTCTAGGAGAGAGCTCGCGAGACTAGGCCTTTCCTGGCTCGGGAAGTAAGTACCTGCTGGCAGCAGTATGCGTCGGGCCTCTCAAGAGCCCCACGTTGCCTGCGCTCTGGGGGCATGAAAACGCTCTCTCAGGGGCTGCCTTTCCTCCCTCCAAGGAAGAGAGCCTACCCGGCCGCCTTCTGGCTGAAAGTCACATCGGGCTAGGAAGTGCTACCTGCGATGTCAGTTTGCAGGGGGAATGGCCGCTGGGTGCACGTGTATGCCTAGGGCTCCCACACTGCCCAGAACATCAGGGTTCCCTCCACACAGCTCTTCCCTCACGTTAGCTCTGCAGTAAAGAGCTCACGAAACTAGGCCTTTCTTGGCTCGGGAAGTGAGGACCTGTTTGCAGGCCTCTTGTACTGTCGTCTACAGAGCCCCACACTTGCTGTGCGAGGCAGGCATAAAAACACAGTCGCTGGGTCTGCCTTTCCTCCCTCCAAGGAAGACCGACTGCTCGGCCCCCTTCCAGCTGACAGTCACCTTGGGCTGGGAAGTGCTAGTTGCGAAGTCAGTTTTCACGGGCAATGGCCGCTGGGTGCACGTGTATGCCTAGGGCTCCCACACTGCCCAGAACATCAAGGTTCCCTCCACATAGCTCTTCCGTCACGTTAGCTCTGCAGGAGAGAGACCGCGAAACTAGGCCTTTCTTGGCTCGGGAAGTGAGGACCTTTTTGCAGGCCTCTTGTACTGGCGTCTGCAGAGCCCAACAATGGCTGTGCGAGGGAGGCCTAAAAACACAGTCTGTGGGTCTGCCTTTCCTCATTCCAAGGAAGACCGCCTGCTCTGCCGCCTTCAACCTGAAAGTCACATTGTCCTGGGAAGTGCTACCTGGGAAGTCAGTTTGCAGGGGCAATGGCCGCTGGGTGCACGTGTATGCCTAGGGCTCCCACGCTGCCCAGAACATCAAGGGTCCCTCCACTCACCCCTTCCTTCACGTTTGCTCAGCAGGAGAGAGCTCGCGAAAGTAGGCCTTTCTTGGCTCGGGAAGTGAGGACCTGTTTGCAGGCCTCTTGTACGGGCGTCTGAAGAGCACCACACTTGCTGTGCGAGCAAAGCCTAAAAACCCAATCTCTGGGGCTGCCTTTCCTCCCTCCAAGGAAGACCGCCTGCTCGGCCGCCTTCCAGCTGACAGTCACCTTGGGCTGGGAAGTGCTAGTTGCGAAGTCAGTTTTCACGGGCAATGGCCGCTGGGTGCACGTGTATGCCTAGGGCTCGCACACTGCCCAGAACATCAAGGTTCCCTCCACACAGCTCTTCCGTCACGTTAGCTCTGCAGCAGAGAGACCGCGAAACTAGGCCTTTCTTGGCTCGGGAAGTGAGGACCTGTTTGCCGGCCTCTTGTACTGGTGTCTGCAGAGCCCCACACTTGTTGTGCGAGGGAGGCCTAAAACCCAATCTCTGGGGCTGCCTTTTCTGGGTCCAAGGAAGACCGCCTGCTCGGCCGCCTTCAAGCTGACAGTCACATTGGTCTGAGAAGTGCTAGTTGGGAAGTCAGTTTTCAGGGCCAATGGCCGCTGGGTGCACGTGTATGCCTAGGGCTCCCACACTGCCCAGAACATCAAGGTTCCCTCCACACAGCTCTTCCCTCACGTTAGCTCTGCAGGAAAGAGCTCATGAAACTAGGCCTTTCCTGGCTCGGGAGGTGAGGACCTGTTTGCAGTCCACTTGTACTAGAGTCTGCAGAGCCCAACACTTGCTGTGCGGAGGCCTTAAAACACCGTCTGTGGGTCCGCCTTTCCTCCCTCCAAGGAAGACCGCCTGCTCGGCCGCCTTCAAGCTGCAAGTCACATTGTGCTGGGAAGTGCTACCTGGGAAGTCAATTTTCAGGGGCCATGGCCGCTGGCTGCGCGTTTACAGCTAGGCCTCCCACACTAGCCGGGAACATCAAGCCTCCCTCCACACAGCTCTTCCGTCACGTTAGCTCTGCAGGAGAGAGCTCGCGAGACTAGGCCTTTCCTGGCTCGGGAAGTAAGGACCTGCTCCCTGCAGTATGGGTCGGGCCTCTCAAGAGCCCCACGTTGCCTGCGCTCTGGGGCCATGAAAACGCTCTCTCAGGGGCTGCCTTTCCTCCCTCCAAGGAAGAGAGCCTACCCGGCCGCCTTCTGGCTGAAAGTCACATCGGGCTAGGAAGTGCTACCTGGGATGTCAGTTTGCAGGGGCAATGGCCGCTTGGTGCACGTGTATGCCTAGGGTTCCCACGCTGCCCAGAACATCAAAGCTCCCTCCAAACAGCTCTTCCCTCACGTTAGCTCTGCAGTAAAGAGCTCACGAAACTAGGCCTTTCTCGGCTCGGGAAGTGAGGACCTGTTTGCAGGCCTCTTGTACTGGCGTCTGCAGAGCCCAACAATGGCTGTGCGAGGGAGGCCTAAAAACACAGTCTGTGGGTCTGCCTTTCCTCATTCCAAGGAAGACCGCCTGCTTTGCCGCCTTCAAGCTGAAAGTCACATTGTCCTGGGAAGTGCTACCTGGGAAGTCAGTTTGCAGGGGCAATGGCCGCTGGGTGCACGTGTATGCCTAGGGCTCCCACGCTGCCCAGAACATCAAGGGTCCCTCCACACACCCCTTCCTTCACGTTTGCTCAGCAGGAGAGAGCTCGCGAAAGTAGGCCTTTCTTGGCTCGGGAAGTGAGGACCTGTTTGCAGGCCTCTTGTACGGGCGTCTGAAGAGCACCACACTTGCTGTGCGAGGTAGGCATAAAAACACAGTCTCTGGGGCTGCCTTTCCTCCCTTCAAGGAAGAGAGCCTACACGGTCACCTTCTGGCTGAAAGTCACATCGGGATTGGAAGTGCTATTTGGGAAGACTGTTTTCAGGGGAAATGGCCGCTGGGTGCACGTGTATGCCTAGGGCTCTCACACTGCCCAGAACATCAAGGCTCCCTCCACAAACCCCTTCCGTCACGTTTGCTCAGCAGGAAAGAGCTCACGAAACTAGGCCTTTCTTGGTTCACGAAGTGAGGACCTGTTTGCAGGCCTCTTGTACGGGCGTCTGCAGAGCCCAACACTTGCTGTGCGAAGGAGGCCTAACAACACCGTCTGTGGGTCTGCCTTTCCTCCCTCCAAGGAAGAGTGCCTGCTCGGCTGCCTTCAAGCTGACAGTCACATTTGTCTGAGAAGTGCTAGTTGGGAAGTCAGTTTTCAGGGCCAATGGCCGCTGGCTGCACGTTTACAGCTAGGCCTCCCACACTGCCCGGGAACATTAAGGCTCCCTCCACATAGCCCTTCCGTCACGTTTGCTCAGCAGGAAAGAGCTCCCGAAACTAGGCCTTTCTTGGCTCAGGAAGTGAGGACCTGTTTGCAGGCCTCTTGTACTGTCGTCTACAGAGCCCCACACTTGCTGTGCGAGGCAGGCATTAAAACACAGTCTCTGGGGCTGCCTTTCCTCCCTCCAAGGAAGAGAGCCTGCTCGGCCGCCTTCAAGCTGACAGTCACCTTGGGCTGGGAAGGGCTAGTTCGAAGTCAGTTTTGACGGGCAATGGCCGCTGGGTACATGTGTATGCCTAGGGCTCCCAAACTGCCCAGAACATCAAGGTTCCCTCCACACAGCTCTTCCCTCACGTTAGCTCTGCAGTAAAGAGCTCACAAAACTAGGCCTTTCTTGGCTCGGGAGGTGAGGACCTGTTTGCAGTCCACTTGTACTTGAGTCTGCAGAGCCCAACACTTGCTGTGCGAGGCAGGCATTAAAACACAGTCTCTGGGGCTGCCTTTCCTCCCTCCAAGGAAGAGAGCCTGCTCGGCCGCCTTCAAGCTCACATTCACCTTGGTCTGAGAAGTGCTAGTTGGGAAGTCAGTTTTCAGGGGCAATGGCCGCTGGGTGCACGTGCATGCCTAGGGCTCCCACACTGCCCAGAACATCAAGGTTCCCTCCACACAGCTCCTCCCTCACGTTAGCTCTGCAGGAAGAAATCGCGAAACTAGGCCTTTCCTGGCTCGGGAAGTGAGGACCTGTTTGCCGGCCTCTTGTACTGGTGTCTGCAGAGCCCCACACTTGCTGTGCGAGGGAGGCCTAAAAACACCGTCTGTGGGTCCGCCTTTCCTCCCTCCATGGAAGACCGCCTGCTCGGCCGCCTTCAAGCTGACAGTCACATTGGTCTGAGAAGTGCTAGTTGGGAAGTCAGTTTTCAGGGCCAATGGCCGCTGGGTGCACGTGTATGCCTAGGGCTCCCACACTGCCCAGAACATCAAGGTTCCCTCCACACAGCTCTTCCCTCACGTTAGCTCTGCAGTAAAGAGCTCACGAAACTAGGCCTTTCTTGGCTCGGGAGGTGAGGACCTGTTTGCAGTCCACTTGTCCTGGAGTCTGGAGAGCCCAACACTTGCTGTGCGAAGGAGGCCTAAAAACACCGTCTGTGGGTCCGCCTTTCCTCCCTCCATGGAAGACCGCCTGCTCGGCCGCCTTCAAGCTGCAAGTCACATTGTGCTGGGAAGTGCTGCCTGGGAAGTCAATTTTCAGGGGCCATGGCCGCTGGCTGCACGTTTACAGCTAGGCCTCCCACACTACCCGGGAACATCAAGCCTCCCTCCACACAGCTCTTCCGTCACGTTAGCTCTACAGGAGAGAGCTCGCGAGACTAGGCCGTTCCTGGCTCGGGAAGTAAGGACCCGCTCGCAGCAGTATGGGTCGGGCCTCTCAAGAGCCCCACGTTGCCTGGGCACTGGGGGCATCAAAACGCTCTCTCAGGGGCTGCCTTTCCTCCCTCCAAGGAAGAGAGCCTACCCGGCCACCTTCTGGCTGAAAGTCACATCGGGCTAGGAAGTGCTGCCTGCGATGTCAGTTTGCAGGGGCCATGGCCGCTAGGTGCACGTGCTTGTCAGGGCTCCCACACTGCCCAGAACATCAAGGTTCCCTCCACACAGCTCTTCCCTCACGTTAGCTCTGCAGTAAAGAGGTCACAAAACTAGGCCTTTCTTGGCTCAGGAAGTGAGGACCTGTTTGCAGGCCTCTTTTAATGGCGTCTGCAGAGCCCAACACTTGCTGTGCGAGGGAGGCCTAAAAACAAAGTCTGTGGGTCTGCCTTTCCTCCCTCCAAGGAAGACCGCCTGCTTGGCCGCCTTCAAGCTGAAAGGCACATCGGACTGGGAAGTGCTAGTTGCGAAGTCAGTTTTCAGGGGCCAATGGCCGCTGGCTGCACTTTTACAGCTAGGCCTCCCACACTGCCCGGGAACATCAAGGCTCCCTCCACACAGCTCTTCCGTCACGTTAGCTCTGCAGGAGAGAGCTCGCGAGACTAGGCCTTTCCTGGCTCGAGAAGTGAGGACCTGCTCGCAGCAATATGGGTCGGGCCTCTCAAGAGCCCCACGTTGCCTGCGCGCTGGGTCATGAAAACGCTCTCTCAGGGGCTGCCTTTCCTCCCTCCAAGGAAGAGAGCCTACCTGGCCGCCTTGAAGCTGACAGTCACATTGGTCTGAGAAGTGATAGTTGGAAAGTCAGTTTTCAGGGCCAATGGCCGCTCGGTGCACGTGTATGCCTAGGGCTCCCACACTGCCCAGAACATCAAGGTTCCCTCCACACAGCTCTTCCCTCACGTTAGCTCTGCAGTAAAGAGCTCACGAAACTAGGCCTTTCTTGGCTCGGGTGGTGAGGACCTGTTTGCAGTCAACTTGTAATGGAGTCTGCAGAGCCGAACACTTGCTGTGCGAAGGAGGCCTAAAAACAAAGTCTGTGGGTCTGCCTTTCCTCCCTCCAAGGAAGACCGCCTGCTTGGACGCCTTCAAGCTGAAAGGCACATCGGACTGGGAAGTGCTAGTTGCGAAGTCAGTTTTCAGGGGCCAATGGCCGCTGGCTGCACGTTTACAGCTAGGCCTCCCACACTGCCGGGGAACATCAAGGCTCCCTCCACACAGCCCTTCCGTCACGTTTGCTCAGCAGGAAAGTGTTCACGAAACTAGGCCTTTCTTGGCTCGGGAAGTGAGGACCTGTTTGCAGGCCTCTTGTACTGTCGTCTGCAGAGCCCCACACTTTCTGCGCGAGGGAGGCATAAAAACACAGTCTCTGGGGCTGCCTTTCCTCCCTCCAAGGAAGAGAGCCTGCTCGGCCGCCTTCAAGCTGACAGTCACCTTGGTCTGAGAAGTGCTAGTTGGGAAGTCAGTTTTCAGGGCCAATTGCCGCTGGGTGCACGTGTATGCCTAGGGCTCCCACACTGCCCAGAACATCAAGGTTCCCTCCACACAGCTCTTCCGTCACGTTAGCTCTGCAGGAGGGAGATCGCGAAACTAGGCCTTTTATGGCTCGGGAAGTGAGGACCTGTTTCCAGGACTCTTGTACGGGCGTCTGCAGAGCCCCACACTTGCTGTGCGAGAGAGGCCTAAAAACCCAGTCTCTGGGGCTGCCTTTCCTCCCTCCAAGGAAGAGAGCCTACCCGGTCACCTTGTGGCTGAAAGTCACATCGGGCTTGGAAGTGCTATTTGGGAAGACTGTTTTCAGGGGCAATGGCCGCTGGGTGCACGTGTATGCCTAGGGCTGCCACACTGCCCAGAACATCAAGATTCCCTCCACACAGCTCTTCCGTCACGTTAGCTCTGCAGGAGAGAGATCGCGAAACTAGGCCTTTCTTGGCTCGGGAAGTGAGGACCTGTTTGCAGTCCACTTGTACTTGAGTCTGCAGAGCCCAACACTTGCTGTGCAAAGGAGGCCTAAAAACAAAGTCTGTGGGTCTGCCTTTCCTCCCTCCAAGGAAGAGAGCCTGCCCGGCCGCCTTCTGGCTGAAAGTCACATGGGGCTTGGAAGTGCTATTTGGGAAGAATGTTTTCAGGGGCAATGGCCGCTGGGTGCACGTGTATGCCTACTCTCCCACACTGCCGACCACATCAAGGTTCCCATCACACAGCTCTTCGGTCACCTTAGCTCTGCAGGTGAGAGCTCACGTAACTAGGCCTTTCTTGGCTCGGGAAGTGAGGACCTGTTTGCAGGCCTCTTGTACGGGCGTCTGCAGAGCCCCAAACTTGCTGTGCGAGAGAGGCCTAAAAACCCAGTCTTTGGGGCTGCCTATCCTCCCTCCAAGGAAGATAGCCTGCTCGGCCGCCTTCAAGCTGACTGACAGTCACATTGGGCTGGGAAGTGCTACCTGGGAAGTCAGTTTGCAGGGGCCATCGCCGCTGGCTGCACGTTTACTGCTAGGCTTCCCACACTGCCCGGGAACATCAAGGCTCCCTCCACACAGCTCTTCCCTCACGTTAGCTCTGCAGGAGAGAGCTCGCGAGACTAGGCCTTTCCTGGCTCGGGAAGTGAGGACCTGTTTGCAGGCCTCTTGTACTGGCGTCTGCAGAGCCCCGCACTTGCTGTGCGAGGGAGGCATAAAAACACAGTCTCTGGGGCTGCCTTTCCCCCCTCCAAGGAAGAGAGCCTGCTCGGCCGCCTTCAAGCTGACAGTCACTGTGGTCTGAGAAGTGCTAGTTGGGAAGTCAGTTTTCAGGGACAATGGCCGCTGGGTGCACGTGTATGCCTAGGGCTCCCACACTGCCCAGAACATCAAGGATCCCTACACACAGCTCTTACGTCACGTTTGCTCTGCAGGAGAGAGATCGCGAAACTAGGCCTTTCTTGGCTCGGGAAGTGAGGACCTTTTTGCAGACCTGTTGTACTGGCCTCTGCAGAGCCCCACACTTGCTGTGCGAGCGAGGCCTAAAAACCCAATCTCTGGGGCTGCCTTTTCTCCGTCCAAGGAAGACCGCCTGCTCGGCCGCCTTCAAGCTGACAGTCACCTTGGGCTGTTAAGTGTTAGTTGCGAAGTCAGTTTTCAGGGGCCATGGCTGCTGGCTGCACGTTTACAGCTAGGCCTCCCACACTGCCCTGGAACATCAAGGCTCCCTCCACACAGCGCTTCCCTCACGTTAGCTCTGCAGTAAAGAGCTCACGAAACTAGGCCTTTCTTGGATCGGGAAGAGAGGACCTGTTTGCAGGCCTCTTGTTCTGGCTTCTGCAGAGCCCAACACTTGCTGTGTGAGGGAGGCATAAAAACATCCTCTGTGAGTCTGCCTTTCCTCCCTCCAAGGAAGACCGCCTGCTTTGCCGCATTCAAGCTGAAAGTCACATTGTCCTGGGAAGTGCTACCTGGGAAGTCAGTTTGCAGGGGCAATGGCCGCTGGGTGCACGTGTATGCCTAGGGCTCCCACACTGCCCAGAACATCAAGGTTCCCTCCACACAGCTCTTCCCTGACGTTACTTCTGCAGTATAGACCTCACGAATCTAGGCCTTTCTTGGCTCGGGAAGTGAAGACCTGTTTGCAGGCCTCTTGTAGTGGCGTCTGCAGAGCCCAACAATGGCTGTGCGAGGGATGCCTAAAAACACAGTCTGTGGGTCTGCCTTTCCTCACTCCAAGGAAGACCGCCTGCTCGGCCGCCTTCAAGCTGACAGTCACCTTGGGCTGTTAAGTGTTAGTTGCGAAGTCAGTTTTCAGGGGCCATGGCTGCTGGCTGCACGTTTACAGCTAGGCCTCCCACACTGCCCTGGAACATCAAGGCTCCCTCCACACAGCGCTTCCCTCACGTTAGCTCTGCAGTAAAGAGCTCACGAAACTAGGCCTTTCTTGGATCGGGAAGAGAGGACCTGTTTGCAGGCCTCTTGTTCTGGCTTCTGCAGAGCCCAACACTTGCTGTGTGAGGGAGGCATAAAAACATCCTCTGTGAGTCTGCCTTTCCTCCCTCCAAGGAAGACCGCCTGCTTTGCCGCATTCAAGCTGAAAGTCACATTGTCCTGGGAAGTGCTACCTGGGAAGTCAGTTTGCAGGGGCAATGGCCGCTGGGTGCACGTGTATGCCTAGGGCTCCCACACTGCCCAGAACATCAAGGTTCCCTCCACACAGCTCTTCCCTGACGTTACTTCTGCAGTATAGACCTCACGAATCTAGGCCTTTCTTGGCTCGGGAAGTGAAGACCTGTTTGCAGGCCTCTTGTAGTGGCGTCTGCAGAGCCCAACAATGGCTGTGCGAGGGATGCCTAAAAACACAGTCTGTGGGTCTGCCTTTCCTCACTCCAAGGAATACCGCCTGCTTTGCCGCCTTCAAGCTGAAAGTCACATTGTCCTGGGAAGTGCTACCTGGGAAGTCAGTTTGCAGGGGCCATCGCCGCTGGCTGCACGTTTACAGCTAGGCTTCCCACACTGCCCGGGAACATCAAGGCTCCCTCCACATAGCTCTTCCTTCACGTTAGCTCTGCAGGAGAGAGCTCACGAGACTAGGCCTTTCTTGACTCGGGAAGTGAGTCCCTGCTCGCAGCCCTATGGGTCTGGCGTCTCAACAGACACACGTTGCCTGTGCGGGAGGCTTGAAAACCCACTCTCTGGGGCTGCCTGTCCTCCCCCCAAGGAAGAGAGCCTGCCCGGCCGCCTTCTGGCTGAAAGTCACATCGGGCTGGGAAGTGCTAGTTGGGAAGTCAGTTTTCAGGGGCAATGGCCGCTGGGTGCACGTGTATGCCTAGGGCTCCCACACTGCCCAGCACATCAAGGTTCCTCTACGCAGCTCTTCGTTCACGTTAGCTCTGTAGGAGAGAGGTCGCGAGACTAGGCCTTTCTTGACTCGGGAAGTGAGGACCTGTTTGCAGGCCTCTTGTACCGGCGTCTGCAGTGCCCCACACTTGCTGTGCGAAGGAGACCTAAAAAGCCAATCTCTGGGGCTTGCTTTCCTCACTCCAATGAAGATACCCTGCTCGGCCGTCCTCGGGCTGAAAGTCACTTTGGGCTGGGAAGTGCTACCTGGGAAGTCAGTTTTCAGGGGCCATGGCCCCTGAAAACTTGCAGGTAGCACTTCCCAGCTGAATGTGACGTTCAGCTTGAACGCGGCCGAGCAGGCTGTATTTCTTCTTGGGAGGAAAATCAGCCCCAGAGATAAGGTTTTTAGGCCTCCCTCCTACAGCAAGTGTTGGGCTCTGCAGATGCCAGTACAAGAGGCCTGCAAACACAGCCCCACTTTCCAAGTCTAGAGAGGCCTAGTATCGGGAGTTCTCTCCTGCCGAGGAAACGTGACGGAAGAGTTTTGTGGAGGGAGCCTTGATGCTGCCGGGCAGTGTGGGAGGCCTAGCTGTAAACGTGCATCCTGCGGCCTTGGCCCCTGAAACCTGACTTCCCAGGTAGCACTTCCCTGCCCAATGTGACTTTCTGCCCGAAGGCGGCCGAGCAGGCTGTTTTCCTTTGAGGGAGGTAAAGCAGCCCCAGAGATTGGGTTTTTAGGCCTCGCTCGCGCAGCAAGTGTGGGGCTCTGCAGACGCCAGTACAAGAGGCCTGCAAACAGGTCCTCACTTCCCGAGACAGGAAAGGCCTAGTCTCACGAGCTCTCTCCTGCAGAGCTAACGTGACGGAAGAGCTGTGTTCAGGGAACATTGATGTTCTGGGCCGTGTGGGAGGGCTGGGCATGCCCATGCACCAAGCGGCCATGGCCCCTGAAAACTGACTTCCCAGGTAGCACTTCCCAGCCCAAAGTGACTTTCATCCCGAGGACGGCCGAACAGGCTGTCTTCCTTGGAGGGAGGAAAGCCAGCCCCAGAGATTGGCTTTTTAGGCCTCCTTCGCACAGCAAGTGTGGGGCTCTGCAGACGCCAATACAAGAGGCCTGCAAACAGGTCCTCACTTCCCGAGTCAAGAAAGGCCTAGTCTCGCGAGCTCTCTCCTGCAGAGCTAACATGAACGAAGAGCTGCGTAGAGGAACATTGATGTGCTGGGCAGTGTGGGAGCCCTAGGCATACACGTGCACCCAGCGGCCATTGCCCCTGAAGACTGACTTCCCTGCTAGCACTTCCCAGCCCGATGTGACTTTCAGCCAGAAGGCGGCCGGGCACGCTCTCTTCCTTGGGGGGAGGACAGGCAGCCCCAGAGAGTGGGTTTTCAGGCCTCCCGTGCAGGCAACCTGGGGCTATTGAGACGCCCGACCCATAGGGCTGCGAGCAGGGCCTTCACTTCCCGAGTCAAGAAAGGCCTAGTCTCGTGAGCTCTGTTCTGCAGAGCAAACGCGACGGATGAGTTGTGTGGAGGGAGCCTTGATGTTTCCGGGCAGTGTGGGAGGCCTAGCCGTAAACGTGCATCCTGCGGCCATGTCCCCTGAAAACTTGCACGTAGCACTTCCCAGCTGAATGTGAAGTTCAGCTTGAACGCGGCGGAGCAGGCTGTCTTTCTTCTTGGGAGTAAAAGCAGCCCCAGAGATAGGGTTTTTAGGCCTCCCTCCTACAGCAAGTGTGGGGCTCTGCAGACGCCACTACAAGAGGCCTCCAAACAGGTCCTCACTTTCCGAGCCAAGAAAGGCCAAGTCCCACGAGCTCTCTCCTGCAGAGCTAACGTGACGGAAGAGCTGTGTTCAGGGAACATTGATGTTCTGGGCAGTGTGGGAGCCCTAGGCATAAACGTGCCCCCAGCGGCCATTGCCCCTGAAAACTGACTTCCCTGCTAGCACTTCCCTGCCCAATGTAAGTTTCATCCTGAAAGTGGCAGAGAAAGCTGTCATCCTTGGAGGAAGGAAAGGCAGCCCCAGAGAGTGGGTTTTTGGACCTCCCTCGCATGACAACTGTGGGGCTCTGCAGACGCAAGTTCAAGAGACCTGAAATCAGGGCCTCACTTACCTTGCCCAGAAAGGCCTAGTCTCGCGAGCCCTCTCCCACTGAGCAAACTGACAGGAGAGCTGTGTGGAGGGAGCCTTGATGTTCCCGGGCAGTATGGGAGGCCTAGCCATAAACGTGCAGCCAGCCTCCATGGCCCCTGAAAACTGACTTCCCAGCTAGCACTTCCCAACACAATGTGACTTTCAGCCCAAAGGCGGCCTGGCAGGGCCTCTTCCATGGAGGGAGCAAAGAAAGCTCCAGAGAGTGGTTATTCAATTCTCCCTCGCGCAGCAATTGTGGGGCTGTTCAGAAGCCGGAGCCATGGGGCTACTCCCATGGCCTCAGTTTCCTAGTCAGACCAGGCCTAGTCTCGCGAGCTCTCTGCTACAGAGTAAACATGTGGAAACAGCGGTGTGGAGGGTGCCTTGACGTTCCCAGGCACTGTGGGTGCCCTACCCGGCCCCTGTGGTATATTCACTATGGCCCCTAAAAACTGACTTCTCAGCTCATACTTCCCAGCCGCCTGTGCTCAGTAAAGGCTTTCACAAGAGTGGATGTTTCAGACAGACAAAACCACAATCACAGTAAACTAATCAATCTAATCTAACTAAAACTAACAAAAGCTAACCTAACAAAAATCTAACCAAAACTAATCTGCTGGATCACTAAAAAAGCAGAGAGTTCCAGAAAAACATCTATTTCTGCTTTATTGACTCTACCAAAGCCTTTGACTGTGTGGATCAGAACAAACTGTGGAAAATTCTGAAAGAGATGGGAATACCAGACCACCTGACCTGCCTCTTGAGAAGTCTGTATGCAGGTCAGGAAGCAACAGTTAGAACTGGACATGGAAAAAAAAGACTGGTTCCAAATGGGGAAAGGAGTAAGTCAAGGCTGTATACTGTCACCCTGCTTATTTAACTTGTATACGGAGTACATCATCAGAAATGCTGGGCTAGATGAAGCGCAAGCTGGAATCAAGATTGCTGGGAGAAATATCAGTCACCTCAGATACGCAGATGACACCACCCTTATGGCAGAATGTGAAGAACTAAAGAGCCTCTTGATGAAAGTGAAAGAGGAGAGTGAAAAAGTTGGCTTAAAGCTCAACTTTCAGAAAACTGTGATCATGGCATCTGGTCCCATCACTTCGTGGCAAATAGATGGGGAAACAGTGGAAACAGTGACAGACTTTATTTTGGGGGGAGTCCAAAATCATTGCAGATGGTGACTGCAGCCATGAAATTAAAAGACACTTACTCCTTGGAAGAAAAGTTATGACCAACCTAGACTGCATATTAAAAAGCAGAGACATTACTTTGTCAACAAAGGTCCATCTAGTCAAGGCTATGACTTTTGTAGGAGGCATGTATGGATGTGAGAATTGGACCATAAAGAAGGTTGAGCACCAAAGAATTGATGCTTTTGAACTGTGGTGTTGGAGAAGACTCTTGAGAGTCGCTGGGACTGCAAGGAGATTCAACCAGTCCATCCTAATGGAAAACAGTCCTGAATATTCTTTGGAAGAACTGATGTTGAAGCTGAAACTGCAATACTTTGGCCACCTGAGTGAAGAACTGACTCACTGGAAAAGCCCCTGATGCTGGGAAAGATTGAAGGTGGGAGGAGAAGGGGGTGAGAGAGGATGAGATGGTTGGATGGCCTCACTGACTCAATGGACATGAGTTTGAGTAAACTCTGGGAGTTGGCGACGGACAGGGAGGCCTGGCATGCTGCAGTCCATGGGATTGCAAAGAATTGGACACGACTGAGGGACTGAACTGAGCTGAACTGAAGGGCTTTCAAATATCAAGTGATTCTTCTTGTTGATTTTCCTCCAGTCAGAGATTCTAGGACCCTGCAATCTTTAATTTGTGGGGTTTCCATCACCAACATATGATTTCAAATACAGGTATGTTCCTTGGACTTATTTCACTCATTGTAAAGAGGAAATGTATGGTACATCATGGGGCATGTTTTCATAGCCTGAGTGTATACATGACTGAGCGACTGAACAAAACTGAACTGATACACTGCAAATATCCCTTCCACATTCTATTTATTTGCTGGGAACCACTTACATTTGAATTATCTTTGTCCTCAAGGCTCCAGAAAATGTGGGCCTTTTAGAGGCTGCAGGTGGGGGTATCAGAAAGCACTCACCTTCTGAGCAGAGCCCTTGGTCCAGTGTCGATGACTGTGCAGGGAGGTGAGGCACAGGTGCATTCACTGTCCCCAGTCCCGTTCATGCCCTCTGGCTTGTGCTGGGACAGGACAGGTGTCCCGGCCACTCCTGCTGTACTCTCACCTGCCTCTGCCCATGTCAGGAACACAGGCCTCCTCGGTCCACTCATGCCAACAACCCATCTATTGTTGCTGGAGTCAGAGAACACGTTTGTCTGTGCATGCGCTTATGCAGCTTTTTATCCAAGCCCTCTTGATATAATTTGAAAACTAAAGCCCAGAAAGAGGCAGACTTTCCTAGAACACAGTATGTGAGCAGAGGCCAGTAGAAAAGTGAGGACTCAAGTTCCCTACGCCAGTTTGCAGTCCTATCCATCATGCTTGGTTTGGAAATGAGAAACCCTAAGTTCCTGGTGAACTCTACCAACCTGGCCCCATTTGGGTCATTATTCTCTGAGCATTTCCATGCTCACACAAGCAGGCACAGAAGTAGAGTTCCGGGGTGGGGTGGGGGGCGATGTGAGGTAGTAAAGGAAGAGAACACCCAATGTCAGCGCTGGGGAGAGCAGGAAGGGCTGGAGGCAGCTCTGCCATGGGTCAGGGGCATCCATACCCCACTCCCAGCAATGGGCAATGTGTTCAGAAGTCCAAAGCATGAGGGGGATTCTCCACATTCCCTTAGTCCTGCCTGGGTGTGGCCCCTCTCCATAGTGTTCTCCAGTGAACACGGTCTCAGTGCTACAATCCACCTTTCTGGGCTTTTAAAACCGCACTGAGCACACACCCCATTCCCCAGTATAGACGGTGCTACAGGAGAGAAGGACTTGCTTTCCTTTCCTACACATTGTGTGCTTGCTATTGGACTCCCCAGGGGTTCAGTCAGTGTGCTTGGGAAGTCTGTTGACCTTGGTTCTCCACCATTGACCACTGTGTTCTGAGAGCTTGGAAAAATGCTTTCCACTCACAGAGGTCCCTCAGAGGAGCGAGGAGCTGAAGGAACGAGGGCTTGTGGTGAGCAGGAGAGGGCACAGTTGTGGACCCAGAGTCAGGGTTCCAGAAAGAAGACCAGTCCTAACTGGGTTCTATAGGTTCTAATTTGGAAGTAGGAGGAAATTATTGCCCTATCTGAGCTGAGGATGCAACATGAATGAACTAAACACCAAAGAGAGAAGAGGAAATGAAAAGTCAGAAGGAGATTCCTGGGTCTTTTCCACATCCCTGGGAGCCTGCCTGAAGTACACTTTTGCCTCTGGAACTCTGGACCCTCCGCCTTGAAGACGTGAATGAAGGTTGGAGGTAGTCCTGCAATGCTAGCGCGGGCCGCCAGGAGGCAGTGGCGTCCTGGGTCAGGGTTGCGGGCTGAGCTTTGCTGGAGCAACTGGAGCGAGAAAAAGAATGGCGGAGGTCATTCTGGCCATGCCCCCGCCTCAGAAACAGCATGATCTTCCTAGTAAGAGTGATCAGCTCAAAAGACTGACTGGGACAGAAGAGGAAGGGGAGCCCCAGTATCTTCCCGTTTATCTACTCAACACTCATGCTTTGAGCGCTCACTGTGTGCCAGGTGACTCAGTGGTCCCGAGAGCAGTGCTGGAAATGACCAGTGCCCCTGCCTTCCAAGGAGCTCTCGGCCTGGAGCGAGGAAAAAGAAAAATATGGAAGCGGGACGTGTAAAGGAAAAAGAAAACAAGTGCTATACTGAAAATAAAGAAGGGCATTGTGAGGGAGGGCTTGGAGTCACTGGTCAGGAGGGTCTGAGAGCCCTTGCTGCAGTGACCAGGATGAAAATAAGGAGCCAGGCCTGCACAGCTTTAGGATAAGCACTTCTGAGAGAAGGCAGCCCTCACACAGAAGCTTGAAGGCAGAAGTGAGCTACCCAGGTGAGGCTAGGAAGGTGAGCGTTGTGTCTGGAGGGAGGCTGGAAGGAGATGGTGGTGAGTGGTGGGGTCAGTTCCTGATTCCTGGTAGACTGTGCTTTCTGCTCCTCTCTGACAGCATTACTCCAAGACTACACTTATAAACCTTGACGATTAAACTCCTCACAGTCTGTGGGCCAGAAATGGCTTATCTGGATGCTTCTGCCTCAGTCTCTTTGCTGTTGTGGCTGAGAACTCAGCTTATATTATTTTGGGGCTTCAAAATCACTGCAGATGGTGACTGTAGCCATGAAATTAAAAGACGCTTGCTCCATGGGAAAAAAGGTATGACGAACCAAGACAGCATATGAAAAAGCAGAGAGGTTACTTGGCTGACAAAGGTACATTTAGTTGAGGTTATGGTTTGCCCAATAGGGATGTAGGAATGAGAGAAATGAACTATAAAGAAAGCTGAGCTCCAAAGAACGGATACTTTTGAACTGTGGTGTTGGAGAAGATTCTTGAGAGTACCTTGGACTACAAAGAGATATAACCAGTCAATCTTAAAGGAAGTTAGTTCTGAATATACATTGGAAGGACAGATGCTGAAGCTGAAACTCCAATAATTTGGACACCTGATGCAAAGAACTGATGTATTTGACAAGACCCTGATGTTGGGAAAGATTGAAGGCAGGAAGAGAAGGAGACAACACAGGATGAGATGGCTGGATGGCACCACCAACACAATGGAAATTAGATACAGTAAATTCTGGGACTAGTTGATGGATGTGGAAGCCTGCCGAGCTGCAGTCCATGAGGTCTCAAAGGGACAGATATTAGCTAGCTACTGAACTGAACTGAAATGAATGAAGATTTCAATCCTAGAAGAGGATGACTACTGGTATCCTTCTTAGTGTGTGACATTTCTGTTTGCTTTCTCTCCCATCCTTCACATTACGCTTGCCTTCCAGGACTATGGGGGTTCCACAATCAAAGGGTTTACCATAGCTGAAGTGCTGATTACCTTCATCCTTACTAGGAAAGAACTGTCCTGACCTTGAGGACATGCTGACTCCCACTCCCGACATCCAACCACCGACACTTTTCTCGGGGAATTCCCCTTGATGAAGACCCACATGCACTTCTGATCTGGCCCTGGACCAAAGGGCTCTGGATGCAAATGATTTGGGGGCATTTGGCCTTCCAGCCTTGCTCACTAGAGACTCACTGCAGGGCTTCCAAGTTCAGCACACAAATGCGGGTAGGGAGGAATTCCATGGGCTCACCACTCAGATCCTAACACACTTGTGGAAACATACATCTGCCCACCTACCCTCTCACTTTAACAGGTCTCCCCACCCCAGACCCCTGCCTGAGGACCACCCCTCCCCAGACAAAAATAAACCCTTGCCTCAACTTTGCTCTCAAGTGAGATCCACTCCAATTTCTATAGTTTCTCACTAGCCACTCTTCTAGCCTTCAGGGTCCTAGCACCAAAACATGCTGAGAGTGTGGCACATATGCTTTTCTCCCTTCAGGGCCATTGGTCATGGCCCAAAGTGACCTCATTTAGAAAGGCATAGGCTTGCTGCAACTTTGGATTCCTTCCATCAGCTCCTTTTCTCTCTCCGTTGCCTTTTTTTTTTAAACCTCTTCCTTCTTTTTTTTTTTTTTGGAGTTTGTGTTCATTTTATTATTTTTTTGTTGTTTTCATTCTCTTTTTCTATTTTAAATACACTAGTTGACTTATAGAGTCGTTTTTCCACTTCAGGGGCTCAAAACGCACTATAACTCAAGGTAAAAACAGATTTCCCTCCTGGACTAGGATGACTGTTGGTTTCTTTCTTAGTGTGTGACATGTGTGTTTGTTTGCTCTCCCGTCCTGGACATCATGCTTGCCTTCCAGGACTATGGGGGTTCCACAGTCCAAGAGTTTACCATAGCTTAAGTGTTGATTCCATTGATCCTTACTAGGAAAGAACGGCCCTGACTCCACTTTCTTCCTTAGCCTATTGAACCCCTCCCACCTCCGCTCCCCCATCCCATCCCAGGACCCTACCACTTTGTGCTTTATGATCCAAGTGCTCACATCCTTGCTGTCATTTTGCTTCCTTCCCGTGGCACAGATAAGCGAGATCAGCCAGTATTTTTCTCTCTTTTGCATGGATTTCCCCGAGCATAAGGCGACCTTCCCATGTCCTCTGCCTCGCCACTCCAATCACCATTCTTCTCCTTTTTCTTCTTCTTCAGAGGGTGTGGATGGGGCAAGCAGTAAGTTCATTTAGGCGATGGAGTAGAGGAAGATGTGTGGTGATGATGAGGGCGGGCTGTGGGTGGCTCCACTTCCTCGTCCAGGGCACTCTTGCTCATGTTCTTGGGGGAAGATACTGTTTATCATTCTTTTTGCTCCCTACTTGTGAAAAGCGTGGTGTGCTGTAGGTAACTGTGCTGGGGGGAAAAGCCCACAGAAGGTTCTCTGTCCCTTGCCCAGGCGACTAGCTGGGTCAGGAGCCCAGTTGTCCCTCTAGGTCTGAGATGCTAAATCGCACTTTCCCAGTCCACCGTTTGATGGAGGGTTTTGGGTTTGAAGCCAACAACCAAGAGAAAGAAATAAACCGCAAGAGGTGACCGATAAGGGTCCTCAGGCTCCCCCACACACACCAGTTAGCGGGATCACAAGGCAGTCGAGAAAGCAGCAAGGCTAGGACAGCTTCCCCACCGCCCCAGACACTTTGGAGGCCGGCCCCATCTCATCGCGTCCATCGGCATTTGTCTGGGGCCAAGCTGGATGAGACAACTGACTGACAGATAGGATGGGCAGAGTTGGATGTTCACTTGTCTTGCTATCACAATCTAGAGTAGGACTGGGTCTTTCCTCAGCGCAGGGAGGACCTTTGCTTTCAGAAATGAATGTTGCATGACCTATCTCCACTTAGGCACCAGTGCAACGCTGATGGAGAAATTTCTTTGGGAAACTCGTTGGGTTGCCTTTCTCCCCTTGGCCTTCATGTTGGTGCTGGTGGTGCTGGTGGTGGTACTCGTGGCATTGTGGATCGCTTCTCCTGTTTGGCACTTGAAGGTTCTCCAGCATACTCCTTGCACCGGAAATGGAGCACCAGGGATCTTTGTGGACGAGCGTCCTGCAGGTGACGAACGGATCCCCTTCTCATTCCTGCCGGACCCTTTCTAACGTAGCACTAGGCCTCCCAAGGACATCCACACATAAATCCTGGTTGCCCATCTTCTCCCCGGACCCTGCTCGAAGTTTGGGGCATTTTTGAGAGCCTGACTGGCCGGAAGGAGACAATTCATGGACCTGAACCCGCTCCTCCCTGCCCCCCGAAGGGCTCAGGACATCATCTCCTTGCTCGGCTGGCTGTGAGCCTTCTGTAAGGCGTCTCCAGGCCACGTCACTCACCAGCAGCCAGCGGTGTGGCCCGTGAATGGAGACGGGGGAAGAAAGGCAAACCCACACACACCCCATCCAGGGAGGACTCTCCCACCCACGCAGAAGCGGGAGGATCTCGGACCTTGCTCAGGCCCGGTCACGCATCCCATCCTCTCCAGTAATTTCCCATCAGAGCCAGCCCTCCAGAGCTCAGGCGCTCAGGCACGAACACGTTCCAAGTGAACACTGAGGCCCCGGGCACACTCCAGGCCCCGACGTTTTCCAGGAGGCTGCATCCTGGACCCCGCCCAGAGGAACTCTTGGTGCATCACACAGTGCGTGCCGCAAGGGGGCGTGGGTGTCTGCACGCATGTGTGTAACAGCCGACCTACCACCACAGCCCCAGACATGGCCGTGCCTTCCTGTTCTTCCTCTTGGTTGCTCTGGCCCTCCCGCTGGCACAAGGGCCGTTGTCGACGTTCATCGGCCCTGGAGGCGGGGCGTCCGTGCTGGGACGGTCAAACCGCTCGTGCTCCTGTTTGGACAGCTTGCCATTTCTCCCTCCATGTTTGGACTGGTGAACCACGACTGCATCGGCAGGCAGGGCAGACTGGACCTTTTGGAGGTCGAAGGCAGGCTTCGCTCGGTTGTGTTCTTGGAGACGTCTCCACTGCTCTAAGCTTATTCCTTCGACCCCTGTGTCCCCTGGGGACACCTCTGACCCAGGAGCTCTGCCGCTGGCATCTCCTGCAGGCTCCCCAGGGTCTGTGGGGTCAGCCCTGAGGGGGACCGCTGGCCCTCCCCCAGCGCTCCCTCCCGATGCACCCTCCCAGGTGTAGAAGAGGACGTAGGCACTCTGGCTCAGGGCAGCAGTCTCATCACAGACGGTCACCTTGGCATCGTCCATCTTATACCACTGGCCGTTGCCTGCTCGTACATAACAAAAGCAGTGTCCTCACTCACAACTCCATCTGGAGTGTATCAGCACGGCATAGAGCACGTAGCACAGTGGCCCTGCCTTCCGCTCAGATGTGTAGAGCTGCACGTTGAGGCACTGGGGATAGCGCACTTCCTGAGCCCTTTTTGCCCTACTCACCTGTGTGAACCACTTTAGCACCAGCACCAGGACCTGGGAGGTGCTGTACAAAGCCAACCTCTTGGTGGCAGGTGCCTTCCGGAGACAAATGCCACAGTCATAGGCATTTTCAGCGTCCAGCTTCTCTGGCTTCACCAACTCTCTCAGAGCTTGCTCCACACTCTGAGCCGCCATGATATCCAGGCTGATGTCCAGATAAGGCTCGAATGTGTCCAAAACACCCAGGCAGTGGAGACACTGGATCTGAGACCTCCAAGTCCCCCCAAAGATCTGACGGATGAGGGCGGTGTTCTCGGAGGGATGGCCCGACGGCTGGGATGCGCTCAAGCACCCTTGCTGCATGGCATTCAGAGTGAACATCAAAAACTCGTGGGCATCTTCCTGCTGGTGTCTGTGGAAGGCCGCCAGCAGGACCTTGCAGGGCCGGTTCACCTCTCCCGGGTGAAGGAGGGCTTAGGTCATGTGAGTTCACATGGCACAGAGGGTGCAGGAGGTGCGGGCCGGACAGAGGGTGGGGTGCTGCTGGGATACCATCCAGCTGGCCAGGGGTGGCGTGTGGCTCAGACACTGCAGCACTGCATTCACGTAGCAGGTGTTCCCCAGATTCTGAAGCCCAGCCCCCACCCCCACGGCCCCCTTCAACTCAGGGATACTTTCTGGCCGGGCGCCAGCCCTGCTGACCCAGGAGCCAAGTCACTCAACTGGGGGCGCCCAACCGCCAGCGATGGCCTCTCAGGTACAGAGGGTCCCCGAAGGGCATTTGCACCAGCGGTTCTGGGCCGACAACCTGGCCCTCCAGCTAAGACGTTGAAGGGAGATAGACTCGCACCTCCCCCATGCACAGAAGCAGCCCCCAGGTCTCTGCAAAAAAAAGCCCACGAGGGTTTCTATCTTTTTCCTGCAGCTGCATGATGACGCCTCCTTCTCTCAGATGGTCCATCTCCAAAAAAGGGCCTGGGCCTCGTCCCATTGGTCCTTTGATGGCTTTCCCACAGCCCCACCGCCGCAAGTGCAAGCTCCTCATTGGCTGAGGTGTCTGAGGGCGTGCTCACTCCCACTCCCGACATCCAACCACCGACACTTTTGTCGGGGAATTCCCCTTGATGAAGCCCCACATGCACCTCCGATCTGGCCCTGGACCAAAGAGATCTGGAGGCAAATGATTCGGGGGCATTTTGCCTTCCAGCCTTGCCCGCTAGAGATTCACTGCAGGGCTTCCAAGTTCAGCACACAAATGCGGGCTGGGGAGGAATTCCGTGGGCTCACCACTCAGATCCTAACACACTTGTGGAAACATGTCTGCCCACCTACCCTCTCACTTTAACAGGTCTCCCCACCCCAGACCCCTGCCTGAGGACAACCTCTCCCCGGACAAAAATAAACCCTTACCTCAACTTTGCTCTCAAGTGAGGTCCACTCCAATTTCTATAGTTTCTCACTAGCCACTCTTCTAGCGTTCAGGGTCCTAGCACCAAAAGATGCTGAGAGTGTGGCACATATGCTTTTCTCCCTTCAGGGCCATTGGTCATGGCCCAAAGCGAGCTCAATTAGAAAGGCATAGGCTTGCTGCAGCTTTGGATTCATTTCATCAGCTCATTTTCTCTCTCTGTTGCCTGTTTTTTTTTTTACCTTTTCCTTCTTCCTTTTTTTTTTTGGTTTTTCGCTCTTTTGTTTTTCGAGTTTGTATTCATTTTATTATTTTTTGTTGTTTTTATTCTCTTTTTCTATTTTAAATACACTAATTGACTTATAGAGTCGTCTTTCCACTTCAGGGGCTCAAAATACACTATAACTCAAGGTAAAAACAGATTTCCCTCCTGGACTAGGACGACTGTTGGTTTCCTTCTTGGTGTGTAATATGTGTGTTTGTTTTCCTCCCATCCTTTACATTACGCTTGCCTTCCAAGACTATGGGGGTTCCACAGTTCAGGGGTTTACCATAGCTTAAGTGTTGATTCTGTTGATCCTCACTAGGAGATAACAGCCCTGACCCCGCTTTCTTCCTTAGCCTATTGCACCCCTCCCACCTCCCGCTCCCCCATCCCATCCCAGGACCCTACCACTTTGTGCTTTATGATCCAAGTGCTCACAACCTTGCTGTCCTTTTTCCTCTTTCCCATGGCACAAAGAAGTGAAGTCAGCCAGTATTTTTCTCTCTTTTGCACGGATTTCCCCCAGCATAAGGAGATCTTCCCATTTCCTCTGCCATGCCGCTCCAATCACCATTTTTCTCCTTCTTCTTCTTCTTCAGAGCGTGTGAATGAGGCAAGCAGTAAGTCTGTTGGAGGCGATGGGGCAGAGGAAATTGGGTGATGATGATGAGCTCTGGCTTGTTTTCTAAACATTTTATCCGGCCCACAAGTGGGAGGTAGTTTCAAGAATTTCCTCTCCTAATGAGGGGAACCCACGTGTAGGGAGAGGAGGGGTGGGGTGTGGAGACAGGGCCCAGTGCACGGGTTCAGGGTAAGTCTCTGGAAGACTCGGTGGAGGGAGGCTGCACAGTAAAGCGCAGGGTCACAGCCCTGTCCAGGAGCTGCTGTTAGTTCAGGTCCTGCTCTGAGGGGCTCAGGTTCAGACCTGACCAACAGGTGGACCAGGGGTGCTCTGCAACGAGGGCTCTGTATTCGGTTCCTGGGTGCTGAGCTCTGCGGGTACCTGACAAGGTGAGCGCATTACCCTTGAAGGAGCCTGCCCACCAGAATCCTGTGCTCCCGGGAGGCGAGTGTGAATGGGCACCCTCTCTGTGCACTGGCACAGAGTAGCTTAGCGACTCCACCGTGAGCAGCACCAGGGTGAGATGAGAACCAGGACACGTAGTGGGGCCCCTGAACCCACCCTCGGCCCATCCAGAGAGAAAAGGTCGGTAGGTGGGTGCTGGCCACTGTGCTGTGTGTGGGAGGCTCCACAGGAAGCTATTGCTCCTTGCACCTGACACCACAGAGGCCTCCCCAGGACAGAGAAGACAGACTGCCCTGGGTGGTGGGAGCTCCTGGAGACCCTGAAGGGGCTGTTAGATGAAAGGGTCAGGCCCGAGGAGAGTGAGCGCCCAGACAGAGCCAGTGGGCTCAGGGCCTGAGGGGGCCTTTGTGGTCTGAGCTGGGAGTGGACAGGCAGGTGGTGACTGTGACCCAGGAAAGCAGCCCTGGAGACGTGAGACTGAATCCGCCTCAAGGGAAAAGCCTTCCGGATGATCCCAGAGACAGGATGTGAGACAGGAGCCCCGGTAAAAGACAGTGAGTGAGTCCCCCTAAGAGGAGGCTCTGTGAGCTGCACCTGTAGGGGTTGAAGGGGCAGACGTGAACCTGCTGTGAGTGGGCCATCATCCTGGGCGGGGGGCACACACCTCGCTCCATGGCCGCATGTCTGTTCTTCCAGGTGGGTCACTTCACTGCTCAGAGCCTCAGCCTCTCAGCCTGCTTGTGGGCTGACGGTAGCATGGACTGACCAGTCATTTGCTCAGAACAGGGCAAAGAGGGGTCTCATGGAAATTCCACAGAACACCATCAGAATGGGACTCACGGCCCCTGTTCCCTGCAGGTCTGTCTGCAGGAACCAGAGAGCAGACTTGTAGCAGAGCCTGGACGGGCTTGCTTTGGTGGTTGGTGGAGTGACCGCTCCCATCCCCAGGCCCTGCCAGCATTGGCCCTTCAGGCTCCGGTTCGGGGAGCTGTGGGGTGTGGGTCCAGCTGTGCCCACCAGGGAGGCCTGGAGGACTTGGCCACTACTGTGGCCGTCAACTGTGCAGAAGCTTCCGAGCCAGGATCCAGAGGGAGCTCTTGCCCTGCACGTGAGTTTCAAGTCCACAGCACACATGAGCTTTCTAGCGGCTCAGTTTGTTTTCTGCATGCAAAGTCCTAACACCCAGTACACCCACCGCCCGTGAAAAGGCACGACTGATCTGGCTCCAGTTGCTGCTTCTGGGCCCCTCCTGACTGCACACCCAGCAGCCTGTGTCACCGAGTCAAACCATCAGGTGGTGTCGGGGTGTGGGGATGAGAGCAGAGTCCAGGCCCGGGGGGCCAGGCCATCCACGGCCAGTGCTGCGGCTATAGGTGCACCCTCCACCTACCCCCAGGCAGAGACCACCGTCCCCTTACACACTGTTACTAGTTTAGTCCTATTGACCCTGCTCAGGCCCTGGCCTGGCCGAGGCTCTCTGCCTCAACAAGGAATGTTTACTTCTTCCATTTGGGTTCAAGTCGGTGATTATGAAACCAAAGCTGAGACCAACACAGCACAGGCTTTGTTCAGAGGCCAAAGAATGGAGAGGTGGGAACAGAGCTCACAGCTCAACGTCTCACCCTCCTGGAGAGAGTGGTTTGTTTTTAAAAGTAAAGAAAAAGGGAGGTGAAGTGAAGCCACTCCTGGGGAGGCAGGTCCGTTTAGGAGAAGGGCAGGGCTTTCCGAGTTAGTGGGGTGCCACTTCCTTTTTACCTTTTTTTGGTTCTTCATGTTCTGTCATGGCCAATGATTGGTGTATCACTTAGTATAATGATCAAGTTAGCAGCGAGCAGTGACCTGAAGTGAGATCTTAATTCCCTGCCCAGGAATTGAGCCTGGGAAGCCTGGATGCGAACCAGGAATCCTAACCACCAGACCAGCAAGGGCTAAAGGCTAGAAGCTATTTTTCCCCAGCTCTTTGCCCCCAGTGAAAAATGTTTTTACCATGGAGGCAGAAACTGTAAATGCAGATGTAAAATTTATTATTAGGGACATAGCATAACAACAAGTGGGAGAGCACATAGAGAAATGGTTTGTTAAGATAGAAGCAAGGCAGAGAAAGGGTGTGGTGTCCCTTCCAGTGAGGGGAGCACAGCAGAGGTGGTCAAGTCATTTATACACGGCAGTTCTTCCAGGTCTTTGTTTTCCTTCAGGCCAATTACCTGGTTTCTTTTCCCACACCTGACCGACCCTGGGACCCTCCTCTGGGTGCACACTCACCTCGCAGGCAGGAAGTGAAGGCTTCTGGGAGGAGCAAGACTCATTAGGGCCTGGCATTATCTCTTGAGTTCTGACCCAAGAAGCCTTTCTGTGCATGTGTAGTGTCTCCCTTGTACCAAAAGTCTGGGGGTGGGGGGCAGAGATCCCTTAATCTTTTACTCATACAGGCTTTTGCCCTCTCTTCATCCTTGCCGTGACTATTACCATAAGGTGTTTACAAGAGACAAACACTGGCTATTTACCCTCTGTTGTGACTTCCATTTCAGAGGGCAAACAGGAGGCTGACTGTAAATACCTAGACTGAAGCCCACCTCTCTCTTCTCTCAGAAATGCTAACAGTTGTAAGTATCCAGCCTGAAGCTCACTTCTTCATGTCCCATAAAATGCAAACAAGAGGCCAGTTATAAAGGTCTAATCTGGGCCCCATCTATCCCCTACATCAATAATACACTAAAATCAACACACAATGAGACTCGGGGTCTGTTGGAAGTCAGATTCGTTGTCATTGTGGTCCCAGCTGGTTCCATCTGGTTTTGTTTGTAGCTTCCTCTATTCTCTCTAGACCTTTTACCTTAAAGACTTTTGTTACATCCTGCTAAAGGTGTGAACAATGTTAAAGGGTTGAGAACAAGGACACCCCTATTAAAGGAGGTTTCAGATGCTGCTACAGTACCCCCTGCTCCTTTCCTGAGAATACTGCCGGGGGTGGGTGTGGGGGTGCATTCAGGCTGCAGAGCAGACAGCTTGCTCTGGATGCTCGTGTGGGGAAGGGGGGCACAGCAACAGGGGCTCCGCCTGCAAACCCCAGAACCACTCACAGATTGGCTCCAGAACCGCTCCAGGAGTGACAAGAAGGGGTGTCTCACCTACTAGACCTGGAGGGAGGGGCAGGGTCTGCAGGGCTCCTGGGGTGACAGGAGAAGGGGTGTCCCACCTTCTAGACCTGGAGGAAGGGGTGGGGTCTGCAGGGCTCCTGGAGTGACAGGGAAAAGGGATGTCCCCCTACCAGACCTGGAGGAAGGGGCGGGTCTGCAGGGCTCTTGGAGTGACAAGGAGAAGGGATGTCCCCCTACTAGACCTGGAGGAAAGGGCGGCATCTTCAGAGCTCCTGGAAAAACAAGGAGAAGGGGTGTCCCACCTACTAGTTGTGGAGGAAGAGGTTGGGACTGCAGGGCTCCTGGAGTGACAAGGAGAAGGGGTGTCCACCTACTAGACATGGAAGCAGGGGTGGGGTGTGCAGGGCCGCCTCACCTCAGACCTGCTAGGAGGCTCCAGGCTCAGCACAGGTGGGATGCTCACTGCAGAGACGCGCCTCAGGGCGCAGTGCGGCTGCCCGGGTGGGCGGGGACCAGAGCCGGTCACTCACCACCTTCCTGCGCTTCCTCCCTAGAGGGTGTCTAGGTTGTCTCTTCCCCCAGTGATGAAGGGTGGAACCCTGACAGTCACCCCCCACCCCATCCCCTCAGGGAAGCTCACTAGAGACTTGGCACCAGGCTGGAGGCTGGTCACATGGTGGTGTCTGCCCTCACCCTCCAAAATGCCAGTGTCAAGAAGGGGAGCCAGGGCTCACCATGAACCTCACAGTTGGTGCAGACAGCATAGGTGCAGGGGGCTTCCCCTAATGGGAGGGAGGCTTAAGATCAGGGCAAGGCCTACATGAGCTTCCTGGGGTGGCCGTGACAAATGACCACACACGGAGGCTCTGAACAACAGAAGCCTGCCCTCTCTCAGTCCTAGAGACCAGACGTCTCAGGTCAGGTGTCCCAGCACTGCACTCTCACCAGAGGCTCCAGCCCAGAGTCCTTCCTGCCTCTTCCAGTTTTTTGGGGTCCAGGCATCCCCAGAGCCCACACTGTTTCAATGTGTCCAAAGTGGTTTGTGACGTTTTATACTGGAGATTTCTCGCTGGAAAATGCTCCACATTCGGGTAGACCTGTTGAAGTTGACAGTGATCAAATAGAGACATTAACTGAGAGCAATCAACATTATGCCACACAGACGATAGATGACATACTCTAAATACCAAACTCAAGTGCTGAAAAACATTGCATTAACTTGGTTAATCACTTTGATGTTTGGGCCTGCAGCCCTCCTCCCTCAGGCCTCAGCTTCCAGAGTGTACCTTTCACAGGAGAGATTGATTTCCTGCTTGCAAGGAGACAGACAGGAGATGGAACCCTTAACCTTACCCTTGAATTGTGTCCTTTAACATGATACTGGGGATGGGAGAAGGACTGGCCAATCTCCAGGACCTGCAACATTTTTTTTTTTTTCTTTATACTTTTCACTAGCTTTGCCTGTTTGCTAGGATGTGGGTTGAAGTTGTTCTTTGTGTGCTCACGATTTACTCACTTCAGAAGCCACATGGAGCCATCAGAGAAACTGAATTTCAGAGGATAGAGCTAATCAGAAACCCAAAGTTCATTATTCAGAATTGTTTAGGTTTTTCCTGGAGTAAATTGTTACTAGAACCACAAAGTAAATTATAAAAGTTAATACCTCTACAATATAACGTTTAACATGGATTCATCTGAGCTTTATTTATTTGCACACCAAGGTGAGCATCTGAACTCCCCCTTGGTCTGGGCAGCAAAACCTTTCAGTGAGCTCCCCCAGGTTGGGTAAGAAATAGGAGCATTTTTTTGTGCATTTATCACACACTAGGCTGGGTATTAGGAATTCACAGATATTGTGACTTTTAATTATCTGAGTTATACGTGTTACCGAACCAGGTTTGTGTTTCCCATAGTACATGTGTACTCTGGCATGTTCAACTCTGTGTGATGCCATGGACTGTAGTCCAACAGGCTACTCTGTCAATGGGGTTTTCCAGGCAAGAATACTGGGGTGGGTTGCCATTTCTTTCTCTAGGGTAACTTCCTGACCCAGGGAAGAGGAGTTAGGACATGTCCTGTGGGTCAAGGGTAAGAGGGAACACCAAACCTTTGGGTGTTTGGTGTTTCTCCTGGCCCAGTTCACTTCAGTTCAGTTGCTGTCGTGTCTGACTGTTTGTGACCCTATGGACTGCAGCAAGCCAGGCCTCCCTGTCTATCACCGACTCCGGGAGTTTATTCAAACTCATGTCCATCGAGTCAGTGGTGCCATTCAACCATCTCATCCTCTGTCTTCCCCTTATCCTTGTGCCTTCAATATTTCCCAGCATCAGGCTCTTTTCCCAAAAGTCAGTTCTTCGCATCAGGTGGCCAAAGTATTTCACTTAATTGACAATCCACACACAGGATTTTCCATGAGGCTCTGCTTGTCCAAGGAACCAGAGTTGAGCATGAAGTACCGCTGCCACCTTGTGGCTATATCCAGTCAGTTCAGTTCAGTTCAGTCGCTCAGTCGTGTCCGACACTTTGCGACCCCATGAATTGCAGCACGCCAGGTCTCCCTGTCCATCACCAGCTCCCGGAGTTTACCCAAACCCATGTCCATCGAGTCAGTGATGCCGTCCAACCATCTCATCCTCTGTCGTTCCCTTCTCCTCCTGCCCCCAATCCTTCCCAGCATTAGGGCCTTTTCCAATGAGTCAACTCTTCGCACGTGTTTGCCAAAGTCTTGGAGTTTCAGCTTCAACATCATTCCTTCCAATGAACACCAAGGACTGATGTCCTTCAGCATAGATTGATTGGATCTCTTTGCAGTCCAAGGGACTGTCAAGAGTCTTCTCCAACACCACAGTACAAAAGCATCAATTCTGCGGCGCTCAGCTTTCTTCACCGTCCAACTCTCACATCCATACATGACCACTGGAAAAACCATAGCCTTGACTAGATGGACCTTTGTTGGCAAAGTAATGTCTCTGCTTTTAAATATGCTATCTAGGTTGGCCATAACCTTCCTTCTAAGGAGTAAGTGTCTTTTAATTTCAGGGCTGCAATCACCATCAGCAGTGATTTTGGAGCCCAGAAAAATAAAGTCTGACACTGTATCCACTGTTTCCCCATCTATTTCCCATGAAGTGATGGGACCGGATGCCATGATCTTAGTTTTCTGAACGTTGAGCTTTAAGCCTACTTTTTCACTCTCCTCTTTCACTTTCATCAAGAGGCTCTTTAGTTCTTCTTCACTTTCTGTCATAAGGGTGGTGTCATCTGCATATCTGAGGTTATTGATAGTTCTCCCAGCAATCTTGATTCCAGCTTGTGTTTCTTCCAGCCCAGCGTTTCTCATGATGTACTCTGCATATAAGTTAAATAAGCAGGGTGACAATATACAGCCTTGATGGACTCCTTTTCCTATTTGGAACCAGTCTGTTGTTTCATGTCCAGTTCTAACTGTTGCTTCCTGACCCGCATACAGGTTTCTCAAGAGACAGGTCAGATGGTCTGCTATTCCCATCTCTTTCAGAATTTTCCACAGTTTATTGTGATCCACACAGTCAAAGGCTTTGGCATAGTCAATAAAGCAGAAATAGATGTTTTTCTGGAACTCTCTTGCTTTTTTGATGATCCAGCGGACACTGGCAATTTAATCTCTGGTTCCTCTGCCTTTTCTAAAACCAGCTTGAACATCTGGAAATTCACGGTTCACGTACTGCTGAAGCCTGACTTGGAGAATTTTGAGCATTACTTTACTAGCATGTGAGATGAGTGCAATTGTGCGGTAGTTTGAGCATTCTTTGGCATTGCCTTTCTTTGGGATTGGGATGAAAACTGACCTTTTCCAGTCCTGTGGCCACTGCTGAGTTTTTCAAATTTGCTGGCATATTGAGTGCAGAACTTTCACAGCATCATCTTTTACGATTTGAAATAGCTCAACTGGAATACCATCACCTCCACTAGCTTTGTTCGTAGTGATGCCCCCTAAGGCCCACTTGACTTCACATTCCAGGATGTCTGGCTCTAGGTGAGTGATCACACCATCGTGATTATCTGGGTCGTGAAGATCTTTTTTGTACAGTTCTTCTGTGTATTCTTGCCACCTCTTCTTAATATCTTCTGCTTCTGTTAGGTCCATACCATTTCTGTCCTTTGTCAAGCCCATCTTTGCATGAAATGTTCCCTTGGTATCTCTAATTTTCTTGAAAAGATCTCTAGTCTTTCCCAATCTGTTGTTTTCCTCTATTTCTTTGCACTGATCGCTGAGGAAGGCTTTCTTATCTCTCCTTGCTATTCTTTGGAACTCTGCATTCAGATGGGAATATCGTTCCCTTTCTCTTTTGCTTTTCGCTTCTCTTCTCTTCCCAGCTATCTGTAAGCCCTCCTCAGACAGCCATTTTGTTTTTTGCATTTCTTTTCCATGGAGATGGTCTTGATCCCTGTCTCCTGTACAATATCACCAACCTCTGTCCATAGTTCATCAGGTACTCTATCAGGTCTAGTCCCTTAAATCTATTTGTCACTTCCACTGTGTAATCATAATGGATTTGATTTAGGTCATACCTGAATGGTCTAGTGGTTTTCCCTACTTTCTTCAATTTAAGTTTGAATTTGGCAATAAGGAGTTCATGATCAGAGCCACAGTCTGCTCCCGGTCTTGTTTTGCTGACTGTATAGAGCTTCTCCATCTTTGGCTGCAAATAATATAATCAATCTAATTTCAATGTTGACCATCCGGTGATGTCCATGTGTAGAGCCTTCTCTTGTGTTGTTGGAAGAGGGTGTTTGCTATGACCAGTTCCTTGTCTTGGCAAAAATCTATTAGCCTTTGCCCTGCTTCATTCTGTACTCCAAGGCCAAATTTGCCTGTTATGCCAGGTGTTTCCTGACTTCCTACTTTTGCATTCCAGTCCCCTATAATGAAAAGGACATCTGTTTTGGGTGTTAGTTCTAAATGGTCTTGTAGGTCTTCATAGAACTGTTCGAGTTCAGCTTCTTCAGCGTTACTGGTCGGGGCATAGATTTGGATTACCGTGATATTGAATGGTTTGCCTTGGAAACGAACAGAGATCATTCTGTTGTTTTTGAGATTGCATCCAAGTACTGCATTTCGGACTCTTTTGTTGATCATGATGGTTACTCCATTTCTTCTAAGGGATTCCTGCCCATAGTAGTAGATATAATGGTCATCTGAGTTAAATTCACCCATTCCAATCCATCTTAGTTCGCTGATTCCTAGAATGTCGACGTTCACTCTTGTCATCTCCTGTTTGACCACTTCCAATTTGCCTTGATTCATGGACCTAACATTCCAGGTTCCTATGCAGTATTGCTTTTAACAGCATCGGACTTTGCTTCTATCACCAGTCACATCCACAGCTGGGTATAGTTTTTGCTTTGGCTCCATCACATCATTCTTTCTGGAGTTATTTCTCCACTGATCTCCAGTAGCATATTGGGCATCTTCTGACCTGGGGAGTTCATCATTCAGTGTCCTGTATTTTTGCCTTTTCACACTGTTCATGGGGTTCTCAAGGCAAGAATACTGAAGTGGTTTGCCATGCCCTTCTCCAGTGGTCTGTCAGACCTCTCCACCATGACCCATCTGTCTTGGGTGGTCCCACACGGCATGGCTTAGTTTCATTGAGATAGACAACGCTGTGGTCCATGTGATCAGATTAGCTAGTGTTCTGTAGTTATAGTTTCAGTGTGCCTGCCCTCTGATGCCCTCTCACAACACCTACCATTTTACTTGGGTTTCTCTTACCTTGGACGTGGGGTATCTATTCACGGCTTCTCCAGCAAAGTGCAGCCCATTCCTCCTTACCTTGGACAAGGGGTATCTACTCACGACGGCCCCTCCTGACCTTGGATGTGGAGTAAATCCTCTCTGCCCTCCTGTTCCCACGCAGCCGCCGCTCCTTGGACCTGGGTAACTGCTCATGGCCGCCGGCCCTAGCCTCGAGCATGGGACAGCTCCTGTCGGCCGTCGGCCCGGGCCTATGGCACCAACAACAACCCCAACTCTAACCCTAACTCTATAGCTAACTCAGCACTAAACCCAACACTAACCCTAAACTTAACCATAACCCTAACTCTAACTCAACCCCAACCCTAACCCTAACCCCAGCCCCAAAACTAACCCTAACCCTAACCTTAAAACAAATGCTAACCCTAACGCCAACGCTAACCCCAACCCCAACCTTAACCCTAACTCAACCCTAACCCGAACTCCAACACTAACCCTAACCCTACCCTAACCCGAACCCTATCTCAACCCTAACACCAACCCTAACCCTAACCCAGACCACAACCCCTTCCCTAGACCTAACACTAACCCTGATCCTAACTCAACTCAAATCTCAAACCCAAACCCAACCCTGAACCTAACCCTAACCCTAACCCTAACTCAAACGTAATCCTAAACGTAACCCTAACCCTAACCCTAAAACTAACCCTAAATTTAACACTAAACCTAACCTCTAGCCTTAACCCTAATCCTGACTCTAACAATAACCTTAACCGTAACCCCAACACTAACCCTAACCCTCACCCTAACCTAAAACTAACACTAAATCTAACCCTAACCCTAACCCCTAACCCTAACCCTAACCCAACCCTAACCCTAACACTAACCCTAAAACTAACCCTAACCCTAACCCTGACCCTAACCATAACCATAACCTTAACCTTAACCCTAACCTAAAACTAACCCTAATCCTAAGCCTAACCCTAAATCTACCCTTACCCCAACCTTAAACCTAAACCTTACTCTAAACCTAAACCTAAACCTAACCCTAAGCTTAACCTTAACCCTGACCCCAAGCTCATCCCCAAACCTAACACTAACCCTGACGCTAACACAACTCTAATCCCAATCCCAACCCAAACCCCAACCCTAACCCTAACTCTGACTCAACCCTAACCCTAACGCTAACCTTAACCCCAAATCCAAACCCATACCTAAACCTAAACTTAACCCTAACCCTAACTCAAACCTAACCCTAAAAGTAACCCTAACCCTAAAACTAACCCTAAGTTTAACACTAACCATAACCCCTAACTCTAAAAATAATCTTAACCCTAACCCTAACCCTAAACCTAACCTAAAACTAACTCTTACCCTAACCCTAATCCTAATCCTAACACTAAAACTAACCCTAAACCTAACATTAACCGTAAACCCTAAACCTAACCCTAAGCCTAAATCTAACCCCAACTTCAACCCCAACCCTAACTCTAACCGTAACCTAGCCCTAACCCTAACCTAACTCTAACCCTAATCCTACACCTAACCCTACCTCTAACACTAACCCTAACCCTAATCCTAATGCCAAACATAGCACTAACCCTAACCCCAAGCCCAAACCCATCACCAACCAGAAACCTAAAACTAACCCTAAACCTAACTCTAACACCTAACACTAATCCTAATCATAAACCTAACCCTAAAACTAACCCTTATCCTAACCGTACACCATAAACCTAACCCTGAACCTAACTCTATCCCCAACACTAACCATAGCCCTAACCTTATCACTAACCCAAACACTAAATTTAACCCTAACCCTAATCCAATCCTAAAACTAACAATTACTCTAAACCTAACCAAACCCTAAACCTAACCCTAACCATAACCCAACCCGAACCCAACCTGAACCATAACCCAACGCTAAACCAACCTAACCCTAACCCAACCCTAACCCAAACCTAAGCCTAATCCTAACTCCTTACCCTAACACTAACTATGAACCCGAACCCCTAACTCTAATCCTAACCCCTTACACTAACCCAAACCCTAACCCTAACCCCTAACCCCAACCCTAACCCTAATATTAACCCTAACCACTAACTCTAACCATAACCCTATCTGTAATCCCTAAACCTAACTTTAAACATTACACTAACCCCAACACTAGCTATAGCACTACCCCTAACACTAACCCCAACAATAACCATAACCGTAACCCTATCCCAAACATAAAACTTACTCTTACTCTGAAACTAACCAAACCCTAAAGGTAACCCTAACCCTAACCCAAACCAAATCCAACCATAAACATAACACAACAATAATCTAAACTAATCCTAACCAAAACCCTGACACTAACCCTAAGCCTAACCCAAAGCCTAACCCGAAACCCTAACGCTAACCCTAACCCGACAACCTAACCCGACACCCTAACCATAACACTAACCCTAACCCTAAACCTAACCCGACACCCTAACCCCACTTCCTATCCCGACACCCTAACCCTAACGCTAAACCTAACCCAACAACGTAACCTTAGTCCCAACCCTAACCCTAACCCTAACCCTAACACAACCCTAACCCTTACACTAACTCTAATCCTAACCCTAAACCTAAACCCTAACCTGACACACTAACACGACACCGTAACGCAACACTCTAACCCAACACCCTAACCCTAACCAGACACCTTAACCCGACACCCTAACAATAACCCTAACCCTAACCCTAACCCTAATCCTAACCCTAACCCGACACTCTAACCCGAAACCCTAACCCGACACCCTAACCAGACACCCTATACCTAACCCTAACACGAACCCTAACCCTAACCCTAACCGTAACCCTAACACTAATCCTAACCCTATCTCTATCCGTAACACTAACCCTAACCCTAAACCTAACACGACACCCTAACCCTAACCCTAACGCGACACCATAAACCTGAAACTAACCCTAACACGACACCGTAACCCTAACCCTA
This sequence comes from Giraffa tippelskirchi, assembly GCF_054371585.1. Lineage (NCBI taxonomy): Eukaryota > Metazoa > Chordata > Mammalia > Artiodactyla > Giraffidae > Giraffa > Giraffa tippelskirchi. Next base: position 106,452,013 of record NC_137275.1, read on the forward strand.
TCACTAACACGACACCCTAACCCTAACCCAATCCCTAACCCGACACCCTAACCCGACATCCTAACCCTAACCCTGACCCTTACCTGACACCATAACATGACACCCTAACCCTAACCCCACACCAGACACACGAACCAGACACCCAAACCCTAACTCTAAGGGTAACCCTAACCAAACCGTAACCCTAACCCTAGCCCTAAAAGTAACTTGACAATTTAACACTACGCGACAGCCTAACCCTAACTGACATCCTAACCCGACACCCTAACCCTAACACTAACCCGATATCCTACTACTAACCCTAAACCTAACCCTAACACGACACCCTAACACGGCACCCTAACCATAACACTAATGCGACACCCTAACGCTAACCCTAACACGACACCCTAAACCTAACCCAAGCCCTAACCCAACACCCTAACCCGACACGCTAACCCGACACCCTAACCCGACAACCTGTCCCAACACCTTAACCCTAAGCCTAGCTCTAACCCTAAACCTAACACGACACACTAACCCTAACTCTAATCCGACACCATACACACTAACCCTAACCCTAACAATACACCCAAACCCTAACCCTAACCCTAACCCTAGCCCTAAAACGACACCATAACCTTAATCCTAACCCAACACACTAAGCCTAACCCTAACCCTAACCCGACACCCTAACCCTAACCTGATATCATAAAACTAATCCTAACCCTAACCCTAACATGACACTGTAACATGACACCCTAACCCTACCACTAACGCGACACTCTAACGCTAACCGAACCATAACCCTAACTCAAGTCCTAACCCGACACCCGAACCCGACACCCTAACCCTAATCCTGACCCTTACCAGATACCCTAACATGACACCCTAACCCTAACCCTAACCTAAACCTAACCATATCCCTAACCCTAACCCTAATCCCTAACCCTAACCCTAACCCTATCCCCATTCTTAATCCTAACCCTATGCCTAACCCTAATCCCTAACCCTAACCACAACCCTAACCCTAACCCTAACCCTAACCCTAACCCTAACTCTAACCCTAAGCCTAATCCTAACCCTAGCCCTAAAACGACACCCTAACCTTAAACCTAACCTGACACCCTAACCCTAACCCTAACCCGACACCCTAACCCTAACCCTAACCCTAACCTGATATCCTAACACTAAGCCTAACCCTAACCCTAACACGACACCGTAACACGACACCCTAACCCTAACACTAATGCGACACCCTAACCCTAACCGAACCCTAACCCTAACCCAAGCCCTAACCCGACACCCGAACCAGACACCCTAACCCTAACCCTGAACATAACCCTAACCCTAACCCAACCCAACACGAGACACCCTAAACCTAACACGAGACCCAAACCCTAACCCTATCCCTAACACTAACCCTAACACGACACCTTAACCCTAACCCTAACCCGACACCAGACACCCCAATCCTAACCCTAAACCGACACACTAACCCTAACCCCAAATCTAACCCTAACGCTAAACCTATCCCTAACACTAACCCTAACCCTAACGTGACACTCTAACCCTAACCCTAAACCTATCCCTATCACTAATCCTAACCCTATCTCGACACCATTACCCTAAACAGACACCCTAAACCTAACACTACCCCTAACGCAGCACCCTAGCCCTAACCCTCAACCTAAGCCTTACACGAAAATGTAACCCTAACCTGACACGCTAACCAGACACCCAAACCCGACACTCTAACCCTAACCCGACACACTAACCGTAACCCTAACCCGAAACCATACACACTAACCGTAACCCTAACAAGACAAACAAACCCTAAACCTAACCCTAACCCTAACCCTAGCCCTAAAACGACACCTTAAACTTAAACCTAACCCGACACCCTAGGCCTAACCCTAACCCGACACCCTAACCCTAACCCTAACCCAATATCATAACACTAACCCTAACCCTAACTCTAACCTGACACCGTAACATGACACCCTAACCCTACCACTAATGCGACACCCTAACGCTAACCGAAGGAAATGGCAGTCCACTCCAGTATTCTTGCCTGGAGAATCCTAGGGATGGCAGAGCCTGGTGAGCTGCCGTCCATGGGGTCGCACAGAGTCGGACACGACTGAAGCGACTTAGCAGCAGCAACGCTAACCAAACCCTAACCCTAACACGACACCCTAACCCTAACTCAAGTCCTAACGCGACACACGAAACCAACACCCTAACCCGAACACTGACCCTTACCAGACACCCTAACATGACACCCTAACCCTAACCCTAACCTAACCCTATCCCTAACCCTAACCCTAATCCTAATACCTAAACCTAACCCTAACCCTAAACCTAACCCTAACCTTATCCCTATTCATAACCCAAACCCTATCCCTAACTCTAATCGCTAACCATAACCCTAACCCTAACCCTAACCCTATCCCTATTTGTAACCCTAACCCTAAACTTACCCCTAACCCTAACCCTAACCCCAACACGACACGAGATACTCTAACCCTAAAATGACACCCAAACCCTAACTCTATATCTAACCTTAACCCTAACCCTAACCCTAATCCTAACCCTATCCCTATCCCTAACCCTAACCCTAATCCTAACCTTAACACTACAACATAACCCTAACCCTAACCCAAACCCTAACACTCACCCTAACACTAACCAGACACCAGACACCATAACCCTAACCCTAACCCGACACCCAAACCCTAAACTTAACCCTAACCCTATCCCTATCCCTAACTCTTACCCTAACTCGACACTCTAACCCTATACCTACACACTAACCCTAACGCGACACCTAACCCTAACATGACACCATACACCCTAACCCTAACCCTAACCCTAAACTTAACCCTCAACCTAAGCCTTACATGACACCCTAACCCTAACCCGAAACTGTAACGCGTCAACCTAATCCGACACCCTAACCCTAACCCAAGCCCTAACACGCTACCCTAACCATAACCCGAAACCTAAACCTAACCCTATTGCTAACCCTAACCCTAACCCTAACTCGACATCATAACCCTAAACTGACACCCTAAACCTAACTCTACCCCTAACACAACACCCTAACCCTAACCCTAACCCTAACCCTCAACCTAAGCCGTACACGAAACCCTAACCCTAACCTGACATGCTAACTGGACACCATAACCTGACAACCTAACCCAACACTCTAACCCTAACCCTAACCCTGACCCTTACCATACACCCTAACATGACACCCTAACCCTAACCCTATCGCTAACCCTAACCCTAACACTAATCCCTAACCCTAACCCTATCCCTAACCCTAACCCTAACCCTATCCCTATTCGTAACCCGAACCCAATCCCTAACCCTAACCCTAACCCTAACCCTATCCCTATTCATAACCCTAACCCTATCCCTAACCCTAATCCCTAACCCTAACCCTAACCCTAACCCCATCCCTATTCGTAACCCTAACACTATCCCTATCCCTAAACCTAACCCTAACCCTTACCATACACCCTAACATGACACCCTAACCCTAACCCTATCCCTAACCCTAACCCTATTCCCTAACCCTAACCCTATCCCTATTTGTAACCCTAACACTATCCTTAACCCTAATCCCTAACCATAACCCTAACCCTAACCCTATCCCTCTTCGTAACCCTAACCCCAAGCCTAACCCTAACCCTAGCCCTAAAATAACACCCTAACGTTAAAACTAACCCGACACCCTAAGCCTGACCCTAATTCTAACCTGACACCAGACACCCTAACCCTAACCCGATATCCTAACCCTAACCCTAACCCTATCACTAACACGACACCCTAACCCTAACCCAATCCCTAACCCGACACCCTAACCTGACATCCTAACCCTAACACTGACCCTTACCTGACACCGTAACATGACACCCTAACCCGACACCAGAGACACTAACCAGACACCCAAACCCTAACTCTAAGGGTAACCCTTACCAAACCGTAACCCTAACCCTAGCCCTAAAGGTAACTTGACAATTTAACACTCACGCGACAGCCTAACCCTAACCGACATCCAAACCCAACACCCTAACCCTAACCCTAAACCTAACCCCGCAACCTACCCATCACCTGACACCCTAACACGACACCCTAACCCTAAACCTAAAGCGATACCCTAACCCTAACCCGATATCCTAACACTAACCCTAACCCTAACCCTAACACGACACCCTAACCATAACACTAATGCGACACCCTAACGCTAACCCTAACACGACACCCTAACACTAACCCTAGCCCTAACCCAACACCCTAACCCGACACCCTAACCCTAACCCTGACCCTTACCTGACACCCTAACATGACACCCTAACCCTAACCCTCACCTGACACCAGGCACCATAACCAGACACACAAACTCTAAACCTAACCCTAACCCTAAACCAAACCGTAAACCTTACCCTAGCCTAAACTGTAACTTGACACCCTAACACTCACATGACACCATAACCCTAACCCGACATCCTAACCCAACAACCTAAACAGAACCCTAACCCTAATCCAGCACCCTAACCATAACCCGACACCCTAACCCTAACCCAAACCCAACCCGACACGAGACACCCTAACCTAATACGAGACCCAAACCCTGACCCTAACCCTAACCCTAACCCTAGCACGAGACCCAAATCCCAACCCTAACCCTAACCTTAACCCTATCCATAAACCTAACCCTATCCCTAACCCTAAACCTAACCCTATCCCTAACATGACACCCTAACACGACACCCTAACCCTAACCCTAACTCGACATCAGACACCCCAACCCTTACCCTAACCTGACACCCAAACCCTAACCCTAACCCTAACCCTTACCCTAACCCGACACCAGACACCCTAACCCTAACCCTAACCCGACACCCAAACCCTAACCCTAACCCTAAACCTATCCCTATACCTAACCCTAACCCTAACTCGACAACCTAACCCTATAACGACATCCTAACGCTAACACGACACTCTAACCCTAACCCTAAACCTAACAGGACACCAGACACCATAACCCTAACCCTAACCCGACACCCAAACCATAAACTTAACCCTAACCCTATTCCTATCCCTAACCCTAACTTGACACCCTAACCCTATACCGACACCCTAACCCTAACGCGAGACCTAACATTAACAATAACATGGCACCAGACACCCTAACCCTAACCCTAACCCGAACCCTAACCCTAACTCTAACCGTAACCCTAACACTAACCCTAACCCTATCTCTATCCATAACACTAACCCTAACCATAACCCTAAACCTAACACGACACCCTAACCCTAACCCTAATGCGACACCCTAACCCTGAAACTAACCCTAACCCGAAACCCTAACCCTAACCCTGACCCTTACATGACAACCTAAACTGAAACACTATCCCTAAACTTAACCCTAACCCTAACCCTAACCCAAACACCAGACACCCTAACCAGACACCCAAACCCTAACCCTAACCCTAAACCTAATCATAAACCTAATCGTAACCCTAACCCTAGCCCTAACCATCACTTGACACCCTAACACTCACGAGACACTCTAACCCTAACCCGACACCCTAACCCAACACCCTAACCCGACACCCTAAGCCTAACCGTAACCCGACACCCTAACCGCAATCTGACACCTGAACCCGTCACCTTAATGATAATCCAAGCCCTAACCCGCCACCCTAACCCTAACCCGAACCCTAACCCTAACCTAACAATAATCGGACACCCTAATCCTAACCCTAACCCCAACACGACACGAGACACCCTAACCCTAACACGACACCCAAACCCTAACCCTATACCTAACCTTATCCCTAACCCTAAGCCTAACCCTATCCCTAACCCTCTCCCTATACCTAACCCTAACCCTGACGCTACACCATAACCCTAACCCTAACACGACACCAGACACCCTAACCCTAACCCGACACCCAAACCCTAACCTTAACCCTAACCCTATCCCTATTCCTAACCCTAAACCTAACTCGACACCCTAACCCTATACCGACACCCTAACCCTAACACGACACCTAACCCTAACCCTAACCCTAACATGACACCAGACACCCTAACCCTAACCCTAACCCGACACCCAAATCCTAACCTTAACCCTCTCCCTAAGCCTTACACGACACCCTAACCTGACAACCTAACCCGACACCCTAACCCGACACCCTAACCCTAACCCAAGCCCTAACACGCTACCCTAACCCTAACTCGAAACCTAACCCTAACCCTAACCCGAAACCAGACACCCTAACCCTAACCCGACACCCAAACCTGACAAACTAACCCGACACCCTAACCCTAACCCAAGCCCTAAACCGACACCCTAACCCTAACACGAACCCTAACCCTAACCCTAACCGAAACCCAAAAACTAACTGTAACCCTATCTCTATCCGTAACACTAACCCTAACCCTTACCCTAACCCTAACGTGACACACTAACCCTAACCCTATCCAGACACCAGACACCGTAACCCTAACCCTAACCCTAACCCTATCCCAATTTGTAACACTAACCCTAAACTTAACCCTAACCCTAACACTAACCTTAACACTAACCAGACACCCTACCACTAACCCTGGCCCTAATCCGACACCCTAATCTGACACCCTAACCCTAACCCCAACACGACATGAGACACCCTAACCCTAAAACGACACCTAAACCCTAACCCTATACCTAACCTTAACCCTAACCCTAACCCTAACCCTATCCCTAACCCTAACCCTAACCCTAACCCTATCCCTATCCCTATCCCTAACCCTAACCCTATCCCTATCCCTAACCCTAACCCTAACCCTAAGCCTAACATGACACACTAACCCTAAACCTATCCCGACACCAGACACCGTAACCCTAACCCTAACCCTAACCCTAGCCCAATATCCTAACACTAACCCTAACACTAAACCTAACACAACACCCTAACCCTAACCCTAAAGCGACACCCTAACCCTAAATCTAACTGTAACACGACACTCTAACCCTAACCCAAGCCCTAACCCGACACCCTAACACGACACCCTAACCCTTACATGACACCCTAAACTGACACACTATTCCTAAACTTAACCCTAACCCTAACAATAACCCTAACAAGACACCCTAACCAGACACCCAAACCCTAACCCTAACCCTAACCCTAACCCTAAACCTAACCGTAACCCTAACCCTAACCGTAACTTGACACCCTAACACTCAATAGACACCCTAACCCTAACCTGACACCAGACACCCTATCCCTAACCCTAACAAAACACCCAAACCCTAACCCTAACCCTAAACCTAATGCTAAACCTATCCCTAACCCTAACACTAACGTGACACTCTAACCCTAACCCTAAATCTAACCCTAAACCTATCCCTATCTTTAACCCTAACCTAAACCCTAACTCGACATCATAACCCTAAACCGACACCCTAAACGTAACCCTACCCATAACGCAACACCCTAACCCTAATCCTAACCTTCAACCTAAGCCTTACACGAAACCCTAACCCTAACCCGACACGCTAACCCGACACACTAACCCGACAAACTAACCCAACACCCTAACCCTAACCCTAACCCTAACCCTAACCCTAAATCGAACACGGCACCCTAACCCTAACCCTAAACCAAGCCCTAACCAGACACCCTAATCCTAACCCGACACTCTAACCCTAACCCTAACCCGACACACTAACCCTAACTCTACCCCAACACCAGACACACTAACCCCAAACCTAACATGACACCCAAACCCTACACAGAACCCTAACCCTAACCCTAGCCCTAAAACGACACCCTAGCCTTAAACCTAACCCGACACCCTAAGCGTAACCCTAACCCTAATCCGACACCCTACCCCTACCCCTACCCCTAACCCAATATCCTAACAGTAACCCTAACCCTAACGCTAACACGACATCATAACACGACACCCTAACCATAACAATAACGCGACAACCTAACCCTAACCGAACCCTAACCCTAATCCAAACCCTATCCCTAACCCTAACCCTAACCCTAACCCTATCCCTATTTGTAACCCTAACCCTATCCCTAACCCTAACCCTAACCTGACACCAGACACCCTATCCCTAACTCTAACCTGACAACCAAACCCTAACCCTAACCCTAACCCTAAGCCTAACTCGACACCCTATCCCTAAACTGACACACTTATCCAAATCCTAACGCTAACGTGACACCCTAATCCTAACCCTAACCATAACAAGACACCAGACACTCTAACGCTAAACTTAACCTGACAGCCAACCCTAACCCTAACCTTCACCCTAAGCCTTACACGACACCCTAACCCTAACCCTAACCATATCCCTAACCTTAACCCTAACCCGACACCAGACACCCTATCCCTAACCCTAACCTGACACCCAAACCCTAACCCTAACCCTAACCCTAACACGGCACCAGACACCCTAACATTAACCCTAACCCGACACAGAAACCCGAAACCCTAACCCTCACCCTGAGCCTTACACGACACACTAACGCTAATTTGACACGCTAACCTGACACCCTAACCCGAAAACATAACCGACACCCAAACCCTAACCCTAACCCTTACCTGACACCCTAACCCTAACCCGACACGCTAACCCAACACGCTAACCAGACATCCTAACCCTAACCCAAGCCATAACCCTCACCATAACCATAACCATAACCATAACACTAACCAGACACCCTAACCCTAACACTGACCCCAACCCGACACCCTAATCCGACACCCTAACCCTAACCCGACACCCTAAGCCTAACCCTAGCCCAACACCCTAACCGTAACCCGACACCATAACACGACATGTTAATTCAACACCCTAACCCGACACCCTAACCCTAACCCTAAACCTAACACGACACCCTAACCTTAACCCTAACGTGACACCCTAAACCTAACCCTAACCCTAACCCTAACACGACAACCTAACCCTAACCCAAGCCCTAACCTGACACCCTATCCCTAACCGTAACCCTAACCCTAAAACGACACCCTAACACTAAACCGAAACCAGACACTCTAACCATAACCCTAACCCTAACTCTAAGACTAACCCGATATCCTAACCTTAACCCTAACCCTAACCGTAAGCCTAACCCAAACCCTATCCCTAACGCGATACCCTAACCCTAACACGACACCCTAACACTAACCCAAGCCCTAACCCGACACCTTAACCCGACAGCCTAAACCTAACCCTGAGCCTTACCTGACACCCTGACCTGACACCCAAACCCTAACCTTAACCCTAACCCTAACCCAACCGTAACCCAAACCCTAGCCGTAACCGTAACTTGACACCCTAACACTCATGCGACACCCTACCCCTAACCCGACACCATAACCTGACACCCTAAACCTAACCCTAACCCGACACCAGTCAACCTAACCCTAATCCTAACTCGACACCCAAATCCTAACCCAGCCCTCACCCTAAGCCTTACCTGTCACCCTAACCTTAACACGACACGCTATCCCGACACCCTAACCCGAATCCCTAAGGCTGACACAAGCCCTATCCCACCACGCTAACCCTAACCCTAACTGTAACCCTAACCCTAGCCCTAAAACCAACCCTAACCCTATCCCTAACACTAACCCTTCCCTAACCCTAACCCTAAACCTAACCCTAACCTAACCATAACCCTTACCCTAACCCTATCCCGAACCCTAACCCTAACCCTAAGCCTAACACACTAACACTAACCCTAACCCTAACCCGACAACAGACACCCTAACCTAACCCTAACCCTAACCCTAAACCAACAACCTAACCCGATATCCTAACCCTAACCCAAGCCGTAAACTTAACCCTAACCCTTACCCTAACCTTAACACCCACCCTAACACGTACCGGACACCCAAACACTAACCCTAAACCTAACCCTAACCCTAACCCTAAGCCTAAAACTAACATGACACCCTAACCTTAAACCTAACCCGACACCCTAATCTGACACCCAAAACATAACTCGAAACTCCAACCCGACACCCTGTACCTAACCCTAACCCGACACCCTAACGCTAACCCTAATCCTAACCCTAACCTAACCGTAATCCTAACACTAACCCTAACCCTATCCCTAACCCTAACCCTACCCTGACCCTAACTCAAACCCTAACCCTAACCCTAACCCTCACCCTAACCCTAACCCAACCTAACCCTAACCCTAACCTTAACGCTAACCCTATCCCTATCCCTACCCTAACACTAACCCTAAACCGACACCCTAACCTTAACCCTAACCCTAATGCGACACCCTACCCCTAACCCTAACACGACACCAGACACCCTAACATTCACCCTAACCCGACACACAAACCCAAAACCTAACCCTCACCCTAAGCTTTACATGACACCCTAACCCTAACCCGACTCTCTAATCCGACACCCTAACCCGACAACCTGATGCTCAAACCTTAACCCTAACCCTTACCTGACACCCTAACCCTAAACCTAATCTGACACCCTAAACCTAACCCTTACACTAACCCTAACCATACACCTAACCCTAAACCAAACCTAACCCTAACCCGACACTCTAACCCTAACCCTAACCTTAAAACTATCCCTAACCCTAACCCTAACCCTACCACTAAACCTAACACGATAACCTAACCCTAACCCTAACCTAACCCTAACCCTTACCTGACACCCTAACCCTAAGCCGACACGTTAACCCGACACCCTAACCCGACACCCTAACCCGACATCCTAATCCTAACCCAAGCCGTAACCCTCACCATAACCATAACCCTAACACTAACCCTAAAACTAACCAGACACCCTAACCCTAACCCTGACCCCAACCCGACACCAGACACCCAAACCCCAACCCTAAGAAGACACCCAAACACTAACCCTAAACCTAACCCTAACCCTAACCCTAAACCTAACCCTAACCATAACCCTAACCCTAACCCAAACCCTAACCCTAACCTGACCTAACCCTAACCCTAACACTAACCCTAACCCGACACCCAAACCCGAACCATAACCGTAACCCTAACCCTATCCCTATCCCTACCCTAACACTAACCCTAAACCGACACCCTAACCTTAACCCTAATCCTAACGTGACACCCTACCCCTAACCCTAATCCTAACATGACACCAGACACCCTAACATTAACCCTAACCCAAACATGACACCAGATACCCTAACATTAACCCTAACCCGACACACAAACCCAAAACCCTAACCCTCACCCTAAGCCTTACACGAGACCCTAACCCTAATCTGACACGCTAACCCGACAATCTAACCCGACAACCTAACCGACACCCAAACCCTAACCCTAACCCTTACCTGACACCCTAACCCTAACCCGACATGCCAACCCGACACCATAACCTGGCATCATAACCCTAACCCAAGTCATAACCCTCACCATAACCATAACCATAACCCTAACACTAAACCTAAAACTAACCAGACACCCTAACCCTAACCCTGAAGCCAACCCGACACCATAATCGGACACACTAACCCTAACCCTAACCCTAAACTGACACCCAAAATCTAACACTAACCCGACACTCTAACCCTAACCCTAAAATTATCCCTACCCTAACACTATACCTAACCCTAACCCTAACCTAACCCTAACCCTAACCCTATCCCTAACCCTAAACCTAACCCTAACCCTAACGCTATCCCTATTCACAACACTAACCCTAACCCTAACCCTAAAACTATCCCTACCCTAACCCTATCCCTAATCCTAACCCTAAAACTATCCCTAACCTAACCCTATCCCTAATCCTAACCCTAAAACTATCCCTAACCTAACCCTATCCCTAATCCTAACCCTAAAACTATCCCTACCCTAACCCTATCCCTAACCCTAACCCCAACCCAACATGTTAAGACTAACCCTAACCCTAACCCGACTCTAAACACCCTAAACCTAACCCTAACCCAAACCCAAATCCTAACCATAACACGACAGCAGACACCCCAACTCTAACCCGACACCCAAACCCTAACCCTAAACCTCACCCTAACCCTAACCAGACAATAGACACCCTAACAGTAACCCTAACCCTAACCCTAACCCGACAGCAGACACCCTAATCCTAACCCTAACCCTAGCCGTAACCCTAACACTAACCCTAACCCTAACCCTAATTGAACACGCTAACCCGACACCCAAACCCTAACCCTAACCCTTACCTGACACCCTAATCCTAAACCGACACGCTAACCCGACACACTAACCCGACACACTAACCCGACACCCCAACCCGACATCCTAACCCTAACCCAAGCCGTAACACTCACCATAACCATAACCCTAACACAAACCCTAAAACTAACCAGACACCCTAACCCTAGCTCTGACTCCAACCTGACACCCTAATCTGACACCCTAACCCTAACCCGACACCCAAAACCTAACCCTAACCCGACACTCTAACCCTAACCCTAAAACTATCCCTACCCTAACCCTATCCCTAAACCTAACCTTAACCATAAACCTAACGCTAACCCGACACTCTAACCCTAACCCTAACCCTAACCCTAATCTTAACCCTAACCTTAACCCTAACCCTAACCCTAACCCTAACCTGACCTAACCCTAACCCTAACCCTAACCCAACACCCAAACCCAAATCATAACCGTAACCCTAACCCTAACCCAACATGTTAAGCCTAACCCTTACCCTAACCCTAAACCTAACCCGACTGCAAACACCCTAAACCTAACCCTAACCCTAACCCAAATCCTAACCATAACACGATACCCTAACCCTAACACTAACCCTAACCCAACACCCAAAACCTAACCATAACACTTATTCGAAACCCTAACCCTAACCCGACAGCAGACGCCCTAAACCTAACCCTAACCCGACACCAGACACCCTAAACCTAACCCTAACCCTAACCCTAACCGTAACCCTAACACTAACCCTAACCATAATAGAACACGCTAACACGACACCCTAACCCGACAACCTAACCGACACCCAAACCCTAACCCTAACCCTAACCGTAACCCATATCCCTAACCCAAAGCCTAACTCTAACGCTACCACTAACGCTAACCCGACACTCTAACCCTAACCCTAACCCTAATCCTAACCCTAACCCTAACCCCACCGTAACCCTAAACCTAACCCTATCCCTAACCCTAACCCTAAACCTAACCCTAAACCTATCCCTAAACCTAACCCTAACTCTAACCCTAACCCTAACGTTAACCTGACACTCTAACCCTAACCATAAACCTAACCCTAACCCTAAGCCTAACTCTAACCCTAACCCGACACTCTAATCCTAAACCTAACCCTAAAACTATCCCTACCCTAACACTATCCCAACTCTAAACTAACCCTAACCCTATACCTAACCCTAACCCTAACTATAACCCTAACCCTAACGCTAACCTGACACTCGAACTCTAACCCTAACCCTAATCTTAACACTAACCCTAACCCCACCGTAACCCTAAACCTAACCCTATCCCTAACCCTAACCCTAACCCTCACCCTAACCCTAACCCTAACCCGACCTAATCCTAAACCTAACCCTAACCCTAACCCTATCCCTATACCTACCCTAACACTAACCCTAAACCGAAACCTTAAACTAAACCCTAACCCTAACGCAACACCCTATCCCTAACCCTAACCCTAACACGACACCAGACACCCTAACATTCACCCTAACCCGACACACAAACCCAAAACCTAACCCTTACCCTAAGCCTTACATGACACCCTAACCCTAACCCGACACGCTAACCCAGCACCCTAACCCGACAACCTAACCGACACCCAAACCCTAACCCTAACCCTTACCTGACACCCTAACCCTAACCTGACAAGCTAACCCAACACCCTAACCCGACACCCTAACCTGACACCTTAACCCGACATCCTAACCCAAGCCGTAACCCTCACCGTAACCATAACCTTAACCCTAACACTAACCCTAAATCTAACCAGACAACCTAAACCTAACCCTGACCCCAACCTGAGACCCTAATCTGACACCCTAACCCTAACCCGACACCCAAAACCTAACCCTACCCCCAACACTCTAACCCTAACCCTAACTCTAAAACTATCCCTACCCCTAACCCTAACTCGACACCCTAAACCTATACTGACACACTTATCCTAACCCTAAGTCTAACGCGACACCCTAATCCTAACCCTAACATGACATCAGACACCCTAACGCTAACCCTAACCCAACAAACAATCCCTAACCCTAACCCTCACCCTAAGCTTTACATGACACCCTAACCCTAACCCGACACGCTAACCTGGCACCCTAACCCGACATCCTAACCGACACACAAACCCTAACCCTAACCCTTACCTGACACCCTAACCCTAACCCAACACGCTAACCCGACACCCTAACCCGACACCCTAACCCGACACCTTAACTTGACATCCTAACCCTAACCCAAGCCGTAGCCCTCACCATAACCGTGACCATAACCCTAACACTAAACCTAAAACTAACCAGACAACCTAACCCTAACCCTAACCCTAACCCTAACCCAACACCCAAAAGCTAAGGCTAACACTTACCCGAAACCCTAACCCTAACCTGACACGCTAAACTGATACCCTAGCTGGACAACCTAACCCGACACCCAAACCGTAACCCTAACCCGACACCAGACACCCAAACCCTAACCCTAACACGACACCCAAACCCTAACTCTAAACCTAATCCTAACCCTAACCCTAACCCGACACCAGACACCCTATCCCTAACCCTAACCTGACAACCAAACCCTAACCCTAACCCTAAGCCTAACTCGACATCCTAACCCTAAACTGACACACCTATCCTAATCCTAACCCTAACGCGACACCCTAATCCTAACCCTAACCCTAACACGACACCAGATACCTTAACGCTAAACTTAACCCGACAGCCAACCCTAAACCTAACCCTCACCCTAAGCTTTACACGACACACTAACCGTAACCTTACATGCTAACCGGACACCCTAACACGACAACCTATCCCGACACACAAACTCTAACCCTAACCTGACACCAGACACTCAAACCCTAACCCTAACATGACACCCAAACACTAACCCTAACCCTAACCCTAACCTTATCCCTAACCTTAACCCTAACCCGACACCAAACACCCTAAGCCTAACCCGATATCAGACACCCAAACCCTAACCCTAACACGACACCCAAACACTAACCCTTAAACTAACCCTAACCCAAAACCTAACCCTAACCCTAACCTGACCTAACCCTAACCCTAACTCTATCCCTATCCCTACCCTAACCCTAACCCTAAACCGACACCCTAACCTTAACCCTAACCCTAACGCGACACCCTACCCCTAACCATAACCCTAACATGACACCAGACACCCTAACATTAACCCTAACCTGACACACAAACCCGAAACCCTAACACTCACCCTAAGCCTTACACGACACCCTAACCCTAATTCGACATGCTAACACAATCTAACACAACCTAACCAACAACCAAACCCTAACTCTAACCCTTACCTGACACCCTAACCCTAACCCGACACGCTAATCCGACACCCTAACCTGACAAAATAACCTGACATCCTAACCCTAACCCAAGCTGTAACCCTCACCATAACCATAACCATAACCCTAACACTAACCCTAAAACTAAACAGACACCCTAACCCTAACCCTGAACCCAACCCGACACCATAATCTGACACCCTAACCCTAACCCTAAACCGACACCCAAAACCTAACCCTAACCCGACACTCTAACCCTAACCCTAACCCTATCCCTAACCCTAACCCTAACCCTAACACACTAACCCTAACCCTAACCCTAACGCTATCACTATCCACAACACTAACCCTAACCCTAACCTTAAGCCTAACACGACATACTAAACCTAACCCTAACCCAACATGTTAAGCCTTACCCTAACCCTAACCCTAACCCGACACCAAACACCCTAAACCTAACCCTAACCCTATCCCAAATCCTAACCATAACATGACATCCTAACCCTAACACTAACCCTAACAAGACAGCAGACACCCCAACTCTAACCCGACACCCAAACCCTAACCCTAAACCTCACCCTAACCCTAACTCGACAACAGACACCCTAACCCTAACCCAACACCCAAAACCTAACCCTAACACTTACCCGAAACCCTAACCCTCACCCGACAGCAGACGTCCTAACCCTAACCCTAACCATAACCATAACCCGACAAAAGACACCCTAACCCTAACCCTAACTGTAATCCTAAACCTAACCTTAAACCTAAACACTAAAACGACAGCAGACACCCTGAAACTAACCCTAACCTGACACAAGACACCCTAACCCTAACCCGACACCCAAACCTTAACCCTAACTCTTACCTGAAACCCTAACCCTAACCTGACAAGCTAACATGACTCCCTAAACCGACAACATAAGCTGATATCCTAACCCTAACCCAAGCCATAACCATACCATAACCCTAACACTAACCCTAAAACTAACCAGACAACCTAACCCGAACCCTGACCCCAACCTGACACTCTAATCTGACACCCTAACCCTAACCCTAACCCGACACCCAAAACCTAACCGTTACCCGACACTCTAACCCTAAACCTAACCCCAAAACTATCCCTAATCTAAACCTATTCCTAACACTAACCCTAACCCCCAACCCAAGTTGTATCCTTGCCCAGCTAACTGATTAATCTGGGGCTTCCTAGGCATGAAGCTGACTGGCCAGTAGTAGGGGCTGTGTCCTACCACTAAAGAGCTAGAAGAAGGGCTCCAAAGCAAAGCTTGCCAGCACTAGTGTCCTGATGTAGGCTAGCTCCTCACAATGTCTGCTCCCAGCATTTGTCTCTCCACGGTGAGTCTCAAATTCTTCCTGCCTCTCTAGAAAACGCCTCAAGATCAGCAAGTGGGTCTCATTCAAAATCCATTCAAGTGACTGTTTCTGCCCTGGTTGGCTGCTGGAGCCTGTGTGATTTGGTGTGGGGTCTTTCAGGTTGCATCTCTACGGTCTACATCCATCTTCTGGCTCTCCCCAAAGTGAGCTCCACTGGCCTTCAAAGACATATTATTTTGTGGGCCATCTTCCTCGTGTAGGACTCCTTGGCTGAGGAGCTCAATGTAGTGCTCAGACTTTTCACTCCTTGGGGAGAAACCCTGCAATTGTCATTATCAGTCCATTTGTGGGTCTCCTTCTTGGGAGCAGGGGTCTTGACAATACTGTGTCTCCATTCTTCCTAACTTCTGTTGCAGGATCTTCTTGATATCTTTTGTTTCAGAGATTTTTTTTTTTCCCCTACTCTTTAGATCTTTCCCATCAGTAGTTGTTTTGTAAGTAGTTGTAGTTTGGTGTCCCTGTTGGAAAACTGAGCTCAGGGTTTTTACTCTTCATGATGGCCATTCTCTTATATGTCTGCTTTTATACCAAAACCACACTGCTGTTATTATCATAGTTTTATAGTGTTTTAGAATCAAGAATAGACTTCCAAATATGTTCTTATTTTTCAAGATTGTTTTGGCTGTTTGGATTCCACTGAGATTTCACACAAATTTTAGGAGGCATTTTTCTATTTCTGCAAAAAAGAAAAAAAAAACAGTTTGGGGGATTTTGATAGGGATTGTATTGAACACACAGATAATTTTATGCAGTGTTGACATCTTAATAATATTAAGTATTTCAGCCCATGAATATCTTTTTAATATTTATGTGCTTTTTGTAACATCTTTCAGTAATATTTTGTAGTTTTCAGTGTAGAAGACTTTGCTTCTCACTTAAGTTTACTTTCGGACTTCACTGGTGGCTTAACTAGTAAAGAATCCGCCTGCAATGAGGAAAATCTGGGTTTGACCTCTGGGTTGGGAGGATCCCCTGGAGAAGGGAAAGGCTACCCACTCCAGTATTCTTGCCTGGAGAATTCCATGGACAGAGAAGCCTGGCGGGCTACAGTCCATGGGGGCACAGAGACTCGGATGTGACTGAGTGACTTTCACTCACTCACTCATGGTACAGTTTCTGGCATTAAATAGGTACCTTAGCTTAAAAAATAACTATTAGATAAATAACTAGTAATTGCATATCAACCGGTGATAAAGTTAGTATATATCTAATCAAACTTTAAGGTAAATACATTTAATATTAATTAAATAAAAAGAAACACAAATTTGTTGTAGCAGTTGGGAAGTATGTCTTTAATTAGTCAAACTGTAACAAAATGCCTGGTCTGATATTTTATTCCTGAGTTGCAATAATTTCATAATGGTTTTAAGACCATATTTTCCTCCATGTTACACTTTCTGACCCTAATTATGTGATTTGACCTTATAGTATCTTTACATGTACAGGTAGTTTTAACATTTAGTGGAAAATCCCAGTGAATTTAATTAAGGAAGGATTGATTTTGGACACATTCCAATTTCAAGACTCAGTGATAAATGTAGTTAGAAGGGATAAGTTTCTAGTTGTCTTTGTCAATATTAGGAAAAAGATGATATCCTTTTCAGAACTGATGTAAAATTTCAGGAGGTCCTTTGTTAACCTTAAAACATTGCATAAAAAAGAGAAAAGCACAAGAATTTCTGTCAAAATCTCAGTTCAAGTATTCTAGCTTCACTAACAAAATGAAAAGAGAAGAGCTAAGCAATTGAATGGTATTTTTCTATTTTGATGTTAGTAGGAAGATAAATTACTAGAGACACATTTTCTTGGGAAATGACTGGTTGCTACCTTTCTATGTAAATATAGGATTTGTTTCAGTTTTTGATAAATTATCCTAATGTGGTCATTCCTTTCTGTATATGCATGACATTTCTTTAAATAACTTATACAAATAAAAAACTCTTTTGAATAGTCAGAAAACTCATGGAGAAAATGGACAGACACTAGGGTGACATAAGATATTTCTTCAAGAAATAATGCAAACCTTTTCCTTCTGTTATCAAACTGGATGAAAGAAGAATTCAAGATCCATATGAGTGATTTTAATATTTATCCTGCAGATAATGAGCAAGCCTCCACAAGTAAGACTAACAGTAAATAGTGGGAAACAGGCATCATAATTGTGCGATTTTCTTTACTATTCAGGAAATTTAATTACCTTGAAATAAATCAAATTTAGAATCAATTCTAGTTTTATCACTTAAAAATGTGTGACCATGGAAATATTAATGTTCTGTGCCTTAATTTCTTCAACTATGAAATAGAGACTACAGTTATCATTACTATAAATTTAAATGTGACATATTAAATTGTGAGCACGTGATTGAAACTGACTTTATGTGCATACATACTCAGTTGTGTCTGACTCTTGTGACCCTGTGGATTGTAGCCCACCAGGCTCCTGTCTCCATGGGATTCTCCAGGCAAGAATACTGGAGTGGTTTGCCGTTTCTTGCTTCAAAGGATCTTCCCGATCCAGGGATCAAACCCAGGTCTCTTGCATTATATTCACTGATAGCTTTGAGAGAACACATTTTTTGGAGGCCAGAATAGAAGTGGAGAAACAGGGCAGGAGGTCATTGCGTGGAGCCACGAAGAAAATGCAGGCAGCGAATGATCCAATTTGTGATGTATTTTGGAAGCAGAGACAACAGGGTTTGCTAAAGGTATCCCTAAGTAAGATGAGAACAATAGGGAATGAAGACCATGGTGAAGCTTTTTGTTTGTTTGTTTGTTTGAACAGTTACATGGAAGTTGGTATTTAATAAGATGAGGAACTCCCTTTTTATTGTGGAATATTTAAAATTTATTTTTATATGGATTAAATTGATATCCAATTGTATGTCCAAAGTTGGAGATATTGCATATATTTTGTTTTGCATTGTTTTACAGCTGTCTCATAGTTGTTTCTATTGCCCAGCAAAATAAAATGCAACATGTGCCAGGTTCCAAAGCTCCATTTGTAACAATGGTTATGTTTTTATAGTCTTTGTACATATTTATGTAGAATTTTAAGACAAAGTTGAAAATAGATGGAAAGCTAGAGCCTGGAGACAAACTTACAGTGCTTCGGCATTTACTGATCAGAAAATGAGGAATATCCAGCTGAAGACCCTAGGAAAGAAGTTTCAGTGAGGTTTGACACAATTCAGGACAGTGACCTTCTGTTTACAATTTTATCTAACAGCGAATATTAAGATTAGCTTAAATGGATCTCAAATATTACACCTTTGTGACTTTATGTATGGTGTGCCTTGTAAAGGAATTCCTTTCTCATATTCTTGTTTCATTTTTCCTTTAAAAAACATTTAAAAAATTTCTTCCTCTGTAAAGCCTTCTCTGACTTCAGTTTGACTGATATTATATTGAGCTTGATTGATGTTATGCTTTAGCTTGATTAATATATATGTATATTGACTATAAACTTGTGTGAATATTCTTATAAAGGTACTTACTACATGGTTCTGGAATTATCTATTCACTGAGGGTAGGGAAATATGCCTTATTTAACTTGGTATTCATAATGTCTGTGATGCATTGGACACAAACACATAATTCATGTAAATTCCTCTAATTGGCTGACTAAAAAAGATGAAGCTTATAATGCATAAACTGCCCCCCCATCTTTCTTTGTAGGTAAACTGCTTTAATACATGAACTCAGCTCCTGTCCAGACTAGATGAAACCATGGAATAATGTAACTTACTTTGTCCTCCTGGGCCTCACACAGAATCCAAAGAAGCAGAAAGTCCTTTTTGTTATGTTCTTGTTTTTCTACATTTTCACTCTGGTGGGCAACCTGCTCATTGTCCTGACTATAAATGTCAGTAAGACCCTGAACTCACCTATGCACATTTTTCTTGCTTGCTTATCATTTACAGATCTAATTTATGCCTCTTCTATTTCCCCTAGATTGATTTCAGACTTGTACTTTGGGCAAAATACCATATCCTTCCAAACACCTCTGACCCAGCTGTTTACAGAGCACTTGTTTGCTAGGTCAGAGACTGTCCTTCTGTTGGTGATGGCCTATGATTGCTATGTGGCCGTCTGTAAGCCCTTCATTATTTGGTGATCATGAGGCAGATGGTGTTTCATGCTTCTGGTGGTGTCATTTTTTGGTGGCTTTGTGCACTCAGTAATTCATCTTATCACTATTTATGGGCTCCCATTCTGTGGCCCCAATGTCATTGATCACTTTATGTGTGGCATGTACCCTTTACTGAAACTCGTCTGTACTGGCACCTATGTCATTGGCATCTTAGTTGTGGCCAATGGAGGACTGATGTGCACTGTTGTTTTCTTACTTTTACTCATCTCCTATGGGGTCATCCTGTACTCTCTGAAGAACCTGAGTCCGGAAGGGAGGCAGAAAGCCCTCCAGACCTGTGGTTCCCACATCACTGTGGTCGTCTGCTTCTTTGTTCCCTGTATTTTCATGTATGCGAGACCTGCTAAGACCGTCTCCATTGACAAATCATTGAGTATATTTTATACAGTCATAAGTCCCATGTTGAACCCATTAATCTACAGTCTAAGAAATTCTGAGTTGACTAATGCTCTGAAGAAGCTCTGGAGAAAAATGTGTTATTTCAGGTGGTAAATAAGTGCATTATTCATCATGACAAAAGTAATTTAACATTAAAGCCTATAATCTTGGAGAGTAAAGATTTCATAAATCTAATGGAAACTTTTCATTAAGGGATTTATGAAAATATTATTTTAAAATGAACTATATATTTGTGATATTACTAACAGTTTCTCTGCAAAAATGTAAACTTTACGATGTCTGTTTTACTAGGGGACCTAGACAGGTAAAGTGCATTTAAAGTGGGGAGTCAATAACAATATGCCATTTACTAGTGAATGACAATTTTATAAATACAACATCTTTTGCTCAATTTCTGATTCACTTTTAATTCTTTCTCATTCTTTGTTTTACTTTAGTCATATTTTTTGGTTTTACCCTCACTATTTTTATTGTACTAGTTAAAAAATAAAGTACTATATAGACCATCCTCTTATTCAATTTAATTTGTGTTACATATTATGTTTTAGTGTATCATTTAATTGTTTAAATAAAGTATTGAAAGTATGAAAATGAGTTAGTCACACAGTCATATCTGACTGTTTGTGATCGCATGGACTGTAGCCTGCCAGGTCCTCTGTCCATGGAATTCTTTAGGCAAGAGTGGGTTGCCATTGCTTTTTCCAGGGGATCTTCTCGACCCAGGGATTGAACCCAGGTCTCCTGCAGTGCAGGCAGATTCTTTACCAACTGAGCTACTAGTGAAGCCCACTATATTGAAACTATAGTGGATAATAATACATATAAAAATATAATTTTTGCAAAAATCAAGGCAATGGCACCCCACTCCAATATTCTTGCCTGGAAAATCCCATGGATGGAGGAGCCTGGTAAGCTACAGCTCATGGGGTCGCTGAGTCAGACACGACTGAGCGACTTCACTTTCACTTTTCCCTTTCATGCACTGGAGAAGGAAATGGCAATCCACCCCAGTATTCTTGCCTGGAGAATCCCAGGGATGGCGGAGCCTGGTGGGCTACCGTCTATGGGGTCGCACAGAGTCGGACACGACTGAAGCGACTTAGCAGCAGCAGTTGCTGTACTATAGACTAACAGTCCTGCTCATCCCAAACCAGAGCCTCCCAGTTCTTGCAGATGCAGTCACTCTACTTTGTTTCTAAAATTCTTTAAGTAATGATCTTTGCAAAACTATGCATTTTTTCACATATTTTTGTTACTATGTCTCTGTGTGTAAATTTTGCATTTTACTTCTCAACCTTCTGAACGTTTTTACATACAAGTGTATATAAAACTAACTTATTCTGTTTTCACATACCACTTAACTGTGATATAAAAATACAATAGCACTGATGTATTTAGTCCTATTCACGTTTTCCTCAGTTTTTTCTGCACTCAGTTTGGAAAATGCCCTTTTGACACATTCCAAAAAACTGGTGCTTGGCAAACATTTATGATATATGAAAGTCGGACTAAAGAAAGTGTTTTATTTGTATACCTTATCTACAAATAAATAAAGTTGTATTTGGGTATCTATTTACAGACTTAAAATGATTTGTATTCCTTTTTCATGCATTGCTTATTAAGAAATTTTACGTGTTTTACTTGATTGTTCATCTTTATCCATACTGAATAACATTTAATTATATACTTTAAAAATGATCTGATTTACTTTGTTTATGAAATTATTATGTTTCTAGCTTTTGATTTGCTTTTCTTACTTTTACATTGCACAGAATATTTTTGTTTGTTTACAAAGAAATATTTTTAAATTCACAAAATTAAATCTACCACTGTTCTAGAGCTTTTTTCGTCTTGCTGTTAGAGAATTTCCCTATTTAATGTAATCAAAATATTCTTCCACATTTTCTCCACATTTTACTTTTCAGGTCTTTTTGCTGTCTTGTGTTTTATATTTAAAATTTTAAACCATCTACATTCATTTGATGTAAAGAGTTAACTACGAAATATATTCTAATTACTGCTCTAGATTGCTATTTTTTAGATGCATAATTATTTTTCCCCATAGCTTTGGTATTTCAACTATGCAATAAAAAATATGGCATTGTTTGGATCAAATTCAGGGTGCTATTATCGTCACTTGATCTCTTTATTCATGTATCATTTAATACAGAATATAATTATATTTTATTTAAAATAACCTTTCTATCTCATAAGTCTAGGACTCCTTTATTAGTAATCCTTATCAGAGCTACGTTTATTCTTACGTATTCATAATTTAAAACAAAATTTCAATAAGCTATTCTGGTTAAAACTACATTAATTAGTTTTCTGAATAAGATTTGATAGGGAAAGAATTTGATCTTCAGAGAATTCATAATTTTTATACACAAACTGCCTATGTCTTCCACTTAGTAGGTCTTCGCTTATGTTCAAATCTTCCTATGTTTCTAGTTTGGAACTTTAGCATTTTGAATTTTTTGTGGCACTATTTTAAACTGGATTATGTCTTCTTTCACATTTCCCAAGTATCTGTACTTTCAATGTATGCCATCTGTTTTTTTTTTTTAAGCTTTTTTAATAAAGTGATCTTCACAGTACATCTGTCATTAAAAAAAAAATCGAAGTTCTATAAGTTTTGACAAATACACAAGTCGTGTAGTCACTGTCACATTCAATATGCAGAATGTTTCATCATCAAAAGTATTTCTTCATGCACCTTTGTAGTCACCTCCTGCCTTCATCTCCAGATCCTGGAAGACACAAGTCCATTTCCATCCCTTTAGGTTTTGTCATTTTCCATTTGTCTTGCCATTTGTCAATTAAATTGAATCATACTGCATGTAGACTTTCCCTCCTAGCTTTATTGGAGTATAATTGACAAATTAAAGTGTATATTTCAGAAGTACAGTGTGATGATTTTATACACATATGCTCTGTTGAAGAGGTTAAGGCTCGCCACTCCTAAGGCAGGGGGCTTGAGTTGGATCCGTGGTGGGAGAACTAAGATCTCTCTTGCTGCACGGTGCAGACAAAAATAGAAAGAAAGAAAAGGAAAAAAAAAAAAATCAAGGGTACAATATGGTTTAATAAACTATAGCCAATCAACAGAAGCTTCCCAGGTGGCGCTGTGTTTAGTGGCTCAGTCGTGTTCTATCTACTCTTTGCGACCCCATGCCATGGACTGTAGCCCGTCAGGGTCCTCTGTCCATTGGGATTCTCCAGGCAAGAACACCGGAGTGGGTTCCAATGCCCTCCTCCAGGGGATCTTCCTCACCAAGGGATCCAGCCCAGGTCTCCGGCATTGCAAGAGGATTCTTTTTTTTTTTTTTAATTAGTTTATTTATCTATTTTTTAAGTTTACAATATCGTATTTGTTTTGCCATACATTGACATGAATCCACCATGGGTGTACATGTTTTCCCCTTCCAGAACCTCCCTCCCACCTTCTTTACTGTCTGAGCCACCAAGTGTCGCCAGTGGCAAAGAATCCTCCTGCCAATGCAGGAGCCATAAAGAAGGCAGGTTCAATCCTTGGGTCAGGAAGGTCCCCTAGAGTAGGAAATGACAACTCACTCCAATATTGTTGCCTGGGAAATCTCATGGACAGAGGAGCCTGGTGAGCTACAGTTCATGGGGTCGTGAAGAACTGGACATGACTGAACACACACACATGTAGCCAACATATTTTATATTAGACCTCCAGAATTTATTCATCTTATAACCCAAAGTTTGGATCCTTTGAGCAATATCTTCCCATTTATCACACACCTTCAGTCCCTAAAATTTACATTCTACTCTCTGCTTTTAAGAGTTTGTTTGTTAGTAGATTCTACAGGTAAGTGAGATAATAGGTTTTGTTTCACTATACCTGGTATAATCTAACTTAATATACACCAGGCCCATGTCCAAAAAGCATAATTTCCTTCATTTTATGACTGAATAATAGTCTGTTGCTTATAAGTGCCTCATTTCTTTCTCCTTTCATCTGTTGACTGAACTTCAGTTATTTTAGAATCTTGGCTATTGTGAGTAATGCTTCGTTTGATAAGAGAGGTTATGTATCTCCTGGAGAAACTGATACCATTTCCTTTGAAAAAATACCCGGAAATGGAAATGTTAGATCATATAGTAGTTTTATTTTTAGTTATTTTAGGAACCACCATACTGTTTTCTGCAGTGGCTGCATCAATTTATATTCCCACCAAGAGTGTATAAGGGTTCCAACTTTTCTACATCCTCACCAACATTGCTCTTTTATAAGACATTGATTTCATTCATGAAACATGTACTTCATGATCTAACTACCTACCTGAGGCGCCACATCTTAATCCTTTCACATTGAATGTGAGGATTTCAACATATGAATTTTAGGGACTCAAACATTCAAACCATAGCAAGGGTCTAGTTTCATTCTTTGCATACGGTTACCTAGTTTTTTCAACACTGTGTAGAAACTTTTTTTGCCTCAGAGTGTAATCTTGGCCACTTTTTCAAAGATCAGTTGATCATATACACATGCATATATTTCTGATCTTGTTATTGGGTTCCATTGATTTGTTTTTATACTGGTACCACACTTTTTTCAGATATGTAAAACTTTATTTTTGAAAAATCCCTCCATTACAAAGTTAAAAGTCTGGGACCACACGGTTTTGATCACCCTCAACATGTAAACATACATAGAAATAAGAAAGTGTAATGTCTCAAGTTTGTTCTTCTTTCTTAAAATGTTTCCACACTTTTGGATCTTATGTAATTCTATATCAAATTTATGTTTGTTTCTTCCTAATTCTTTGGAAAAACACCATTGAAATTTTGATAGGGATTTTTTAAAATCTGTAGATTGCTTGGATAATGTAGGCATTTTACCAGTATTTATTTTTCCATTCATGAACATGGAATATCTTTTCAATTATTTGTGTCTTTAATTTCTCTCATCAGTGTTATATAATTTATCATAATTAATTATATAGCATATACTGTAATTTATATTATATAATTTATTTCTAAGTATTCTTTCTGATGCTGTTGTGAATGAGATCATTTACTTAAATTGCTTTGTAGATGGTTCATTGTTGGTATATACAGATGCAATTGATTTTTGTATGTTGAGTTTGTATCCTGTAACTGTTGAGTTGCTTATTAGCTAAAACAATTCTGGCTCAATTTTTCATATATTTTGTATGCTAGATCATATTCAGTATGTAGTCTTTTAAATCTGGCTTCTTGAACTTAGTTTCATGCTGTTGAGATTTATGTGCATTATTGTATTGATCAATAGTTTCTTCATTTTGTTGCTGAGTGGTGTTCCGTTTAATGGATGTATCACAGTTTGTTTGTCACTTTCTCCATTAACTGATTTTTTAATTTTTTCCAGGTATTTGAATTTATAAATAAAGCTGTTATAAATATTGATATATAGGTTTTTGCAAAAATAAGCAAATAAACTTGAATATAGTATAAAATAATTATTTGCATGATACTAGATGTCAGAAACAATTGACAGTGATGACTGAGAGATGGGAACCAAACAAGTTGAGCTCTATGATTTTTCCAGGTTATTATCTTCAAAAAGTTTCCATGCTGTGCTTCAGAGAGGGATACATCAGAAGCTCTTGGGAGACTCCTGAATTGAGGAGATGAAAGTTACTAGAACCCTTATAAAGTTCTTTTTCCTCTTCCATAAAAATATTTTTATTGCCTTCATGGTTTTGTCAGTAAGTCGTGTCCAACTCTTGGGATCCCATGGACTGTAGTCTGCCAGGTTCCTCTGTCCAGTGGATTTTCCAGGCAAGAATAGTAGAGTGGGTTGCTATTTCCTTTACCAGGGTATCTTCCTGACCCAGGGATTGAACTTGGGTCAACTGCACTGCAGCCAGTCTTCTGCATTGCAGGTGGATTCTTTCCCAACTGAGCCACCAGGGAAACCCTTCAGGAACTGGTACAAGAACTTGGTAAGATCGCAGTCCTCAGATTGTCATTCTCTGCTGCTGATGAATAAACTGGCTATTGCTGAAGAAATGCCCAGCACTCTATTTCAGGTTGATATTCTGATCAGTGGAGGACAGTGGCATTTGACATCCAGGAATGAGTGTTAGCTTCCAACAGTAATCCCCAGAAAGACTATCTCTCCTTGCCCTGGGGGCAATACTGATTGTAAATTGTCTCAGATCCCTGAGAGAAAGGTTAGGATGCACGTTTATGCTACCTATCTGTGGTGATATCACAAAGATTGTATTGAAGAAGGACTGATGACTGTTATTCAAAATGCTCTGACTTTGGAAAATCATCACATTTGGTAATTGTAAAGGGGCTGTATTTTACTGAATTGAATTCTGGGATTCATTTCAAACTGCTCTTCACAAACCTAGATTGCAGTTTATCATTGTCATCATTATCAGTCTCACCATTATATTAGTCGGCTTGGATTCTCACACAAAATACACCAGAATGGGTAGTTTCAACAGAAGACATTTATTTTCTCTCAAATAAGAGGCTAGAAGCTCACAATCAAGGGGACTGCAGGGCAGGTTTCTGGAGGCCTCGCTTTGCAGTTTGCAGACAGCTATCTTCTCACTTTATTCTCACGTGACCTTTCCTCTGTGCACTCATGCAAGAGCCAGCTGTGCTGTCCCTTCCTGTTCTTCTAAGGACACCCATTCTATCACATTAGGTCCCTATTGTTATGATCTCAACAGTACCAGCTATTCTAGTCCTCATTGATCAAGGTTTCCAAGTTTAGGTACCAGATATATGAGTGAATAAACATTTTAGGTGACTTCAACCCGTTTCTAACTACAAACTTATGACAGATGCAGAGCCAGAAGTACTTAACTGAGCTAAGCAAATTCCTGACCCATTGAAATCACCAACTATAATAAAGTGAATGTTGTTGCTTTAAAACCATAAATGACGGTGTACTTCTTTTGTGCTACAATAGTATCTGAAACAATGCAGTCATTTAGGCCCTATGTTACTGGCTCATGGATACATATATTAATTGAACAAAATAGAAATTTAAGAAAAAATAATAAATATATAGATTTTAACATATGAAAGTAGTGGTACTGCAGGTTACTGGGAAGCAGAATAATTATTCAGTACATGTACTGGGAAAAATTCATTTACCCTTATGATCAGAGAGATACATTACCATTTCACACTTTGAAAATAAACCACTTTAAAAAGCTTAAAGATTATTATCTTTATAAACTCGAGGCAGCAAAAACTTTGAGATGTACATGCCTAGACATTTCATCCTGGATCCACTTTCCACATCCCTACATCACACCATAGGGAATGATGAATCCTTTATCCAAAGCATGTTCACTGCAGTATCCAGTGTGAGCTCTTCCCATTCTCATAATTTGGAAGTATGAAATTCACTATTCACTTCCTTTCTGATTAGAGAGTTTCCCTGGGATCTCAGCTGGTAAGAATCCACCTGCAATGTGGGAGACCTGGGTTTGATCCCTGGGTTGGGAAAACCCCCTGGAGAAGGGAAAGGCTACCCACTCCAGTACTCTGGCCTGGAGAATTCCATGGACTGTAGTCCATGGGGTCGCAAAGAATCGGATGACTGATCGACTTTCTCTTTCACTTTTCACTTTCTGTTTTCTGATTAGAATATCTAGAACGCTTTTTATTTCTTTCACCAAAAAATAAAGGGAAGCTCATTGTTGATATTTCTTCGATATGTGCTAAATATTGGGGACATTAATATTGCTAAGTATAAGTGATCCAATTATAATTTCAGAAAATGGTAAAGACATGTTTTATGCTTCAGTTCCTATGTGGGTTGAATTATAATAAGAAACATTTAATGCCAGAGCCTTATCAGATGCTTTCTTAACAATCTTTGACCCCAAACTATTATAGAACCACTAAATTAAAAGCATAGAAAACACCTTTGACTTATCATTAAGTCAAGAACATATAGATTACAGAAAATCAGAAGAGCTTTTGCTAGTTTGTACCCAAAATGTTAAACATTCATTGTATTAAAAACACAAAAATGTACTCCATTTCAAGTTGGCTGACTCAGGGTGTCTACTGGGATATGTGGTAAGCTTGTATTACTAGAAACTTTACTTAGAACTGTTTGTACTTCGTCTCTCAGATTTTGAATAAATTTTCATTTGTCTGCAAGCATTTTTCAGTTTCCTCTTTGATGATTTCACTGACCATTGCTTGTGTAGTAGTGTTAGTTCAGCCTCCATGTTTGTCTTTTGTTTTTTTCCCCCTTGTAGTTCATTTCTAGTCTCATATGCTATGATTCAGTAAGATATTTTATATGATTTCAAACTTGAAAACTGAGACTTATTTCTGTGTCTCCTATCATGTGATTCAACCTCGAGAATGTTCCAATTGCCCTTAAAAAAGAAATGTATACTTTGCTTCTGGACAATATACTGGTTGTTTAATCCAGATATTGACACAGCTGGCTTTAGGTTCCAGTGATTCTCGGGCTAGTCTTGATCACTGGTGGCTGAGGCTGAGGCCCACTGGGTATTAGGGCCTGTGTCCACCCACTAGTGGGTGAGGGCGCGTACTGAGGTTAGTGCCAGTCCACTAGTAGTTGTGTTGGGTCCAGGGAATTCAGAGTGTGTTGGATTCCTGGTGGGTGGGTCTAGGGCTTAGTGGGGTCGTAGGCTGATATTCCCCCTGGTAAGTGAGATGAGTCCTGGCATAGTGGGCTGAAGGATCCTTATGATCCCAGGGTTGGTGTCCACTTATTTTTGTTTGAAGCCACACCCTAGTGGGTCCTGAACTTACCCCAATGGTGGGGGAAACTCATCCTGGGGTTTCTGTGGCAGGTGCAGGAGTTCAGAATCTGATCTTGGCCAGCCCATGGTGGGGCTAGGGGCCAAGGAATCATGGATCTGGAGCCCCTGCACCTGGTGAGTGAGCATAGTTGCAGGTGGCTGGGGTTTCAGAACTTCCCACAGTAGCCAGCATGCTGGTGGACAGATTTGTATCCTTGCCCAGCTACCTTCAACACACCCTGGTTTGATCCCTAGGGTGGGAAGATCCCCTGGAGAAGAGAATGGCAATCTCCACTTCAGTGTTCTTTCCTGGAGAATCCCATGGACAGAGGAGCCTGGCAGGCTACAGTTCAGAGTCATACAGAGTCGGACATGACTGAAGCAACTTATCATGAAACACACAGCCAACTATAAAGGCTTAATGGAAAAATAATTGAGAATATCTCAATAATTTTGTATAGATTACATGTTGAAATGATAATATCATATTTATTGAGTTAGATAACATATATTATAAAAATGATTGTTTAGTTGCTCAGTTGTCTGACTCTTTGCGACTCCATGGATTGCAGCACGTCAAGCTTCCCTGTCCTTCACTAACTCCTGGAGTTTGCTCAAACTCATGTCCACTGAGTCGGTGATGCCATCCAACCATCTCATTCTCTGTCACCCCCTTGTCCTCCCGCCTTCAGTCTTTCCCAGCATCAGGGTCTTTTCCAATGAGTTAGCTCTTCACATCAGCTGGCCAAAGTATTGGAGCTTCAGCTTCAGTCCTTCCAATGAGTATTCAGGGTTGATTTCCTTTAGGATTGACTGGTTTGATCTCCTTGCTGTCCAAGGGACTCTCAAGAGTCTTCCAATTAATCTACCTGGTTATTTTTATTAGAAAACATAAGGTAACATATGGTTTGTATTTTTGGCTTATTATACTTTTATTACTATTGGACATCATGGCTATAAAATGTTTTAAAAATTTGTAAAATTCCAACAAAATATAAAGAAGAAAATTATCACTTTTAGTTCCATCATGTATGGACATTCACTTTGAATCTTTCAGTGAATTTTCCGATGATTATTTCTCTATGTATTATTATTACATCTTATCAGAATTAGGATCATGATAAGTACACACACATAGACAGGTAGGTAGGTAGGTAGGCAGATACATACATACACACACGGGTTGATTCTTAGATAATAGATGGAGATCTACTAAAACCATCCTTCTGTACTTTATTCTGAGGGCTGTTCATGATGTCAGACTACACACTCTGACTTTTTCCTCTTCCTTTTTTTGAGCATAAAGTCTTGAGTACAATTAACTTCAGGACACAAAATCATCTAAGAAACATGCACTGTGAAATAACCATCAAGCCCAAGGATTTCACCAGGATACCTCTGAAGTGAGTCTGGTTTTAGAGGCTCCTGGTGACCATGGAAGAGAGGAAGATCATCTAGGCTCAAACATAAACAGGATAAGCCAGAAAGAATTCTTCTGCCGATTTGCCTTTTGTCTTAAAAAAAAAAAAAAAGAAACCACATATAAACCAAATCCCAGGTTGCCACTGCCATTTATTTAACGAAGTTTTAGAAAAGCAGAAACTTCACTACAGTTGGTGATTTATTGCCAGGGGAGTTCAAGGAAACTCCCTTATGTGAGCTATCCATTTTCTTGTTCTGAGCATCCCAAATCATCTCAGCAGGAGGAGATATGTGTCCCTGACCTTGGCTGCTTTCTCTGGTTTGGGTTTTCATTTGCTAAATAGGTCACAGCACATTGTTTTTTCTGGTCCACAGCTCTGGCAACACAGTGGGATTCCCTTTCCTGGCCTTGCCCTCTCCCTTCCTTCTTCTTCAACCCCCCTGCTCTGGGACTTGCAGAAGCACTCACGCAGTTTAAACCTGGCCTATGTCCACAGCAACAGCCAGTTTCAACTGAATGAGATCCTCTATGATTCTACTCAGCTTACCGGGCAGGCAAATGAATGAAAAATAGTCACGTTTGAAGTTTGCCATTGCAAAGATCAGATAACTACCTTGTTGACTGGATTTTTTACCTTCTAAACTATCTAAGCGTAAATAGCTTTTTCCTTTCCAGCATTATTTTTATAGCCTCTGCCTTCCTCCAACTTTTTCAATTGTTCAATCTCTGTCACACATTGCAGAGATAGTAATGGTATCAAAATGATCCTACTTTGTTTACATAAGGTTTTTAATCAAAAGACCACCAACTATTTTGTGGATGATTGAGTCTTTCACTCCAGCTGTGAGGCAAGGGAAAAATAAGAGAGAAAGGTTTCCATATAACCAGAAAAAAACCTCATGCGTCTGTATCTTCTCTATTCAACTTGTTTTTGCTTTGAATAAAACAATGTCAGTCTTCCAACCTTTTTATACAATGGAATCCCCATTTCCTGCTTTCTCTCATTTTTATAATTCCATTTATCTCCTCTTAGTGTATCAATTATACTTTGAAAAAATTTTAGTAGTTGCCCTAGAGTTTACAATATCCACTTTTAACTAATCTAAACCTACCTTTAAAGGACACTATAATACTTCAACTGTTGTGCAAGTGGTTTATAACAGACTATCTTCAATTTTTTTAATCATCCAATACACAGTTGCTGTTAATTTGAACAGTTCTTTTACATCAGTTAAGAATAAGAAATAGATTTTGTTTCCATTTAATTCTCCAATGCTCCACTTTATGGAGATTCTGAGTTTGTGATCTGTTTCATTTCCTTCTCTCTGAAGAATTTTTTTTTTTTTTGCAGGGCAAGTCTGCTGGTGATGAATCTCCACAAAGTATGTGTTTGAGAAAGTCTTTATTTCTCTTATTTTTCAAGGGTAGCTTCTCCGGACATCAAATTAAAGGTTAGTGTGTTTTCCTTTTAACACTTTTTAAATATTTCACTCCATCTGTTATTGCTTACAAAGTTTCTGATGAGAAGTCTCCTGTAATTTTCTCCTTTTCCCTACTGAAGGGAAGCAGACTATACCACCACACTATAAGCCACTTTGCCATAATGATTATTCATAGCTGAAGGTAACAAAAACAAACAAACACAAGAAAAGGTCTCTCTGCCCTCCCCATTCTGTCTAAAAGCAGGATGTAAATTTGTAAAGGTGTTCTCCCTCCCTTCTCTACTAGAACAGAAGTTAATCACGAAAGACAACACTAGACCCAGAGACTGCGCCAGAGGAATCTACATAACAAATTTTAAAAACTAACCTTCATCTTTCATTTAGTTTCCCCGTGGGTCTACCTTTCCACAAAATGCCACCCTAGAAATTCAAAGTCCTTTTCCTTTGTCTTGTCACTTCTCTAGAACCCATTGTTCCTCTGTTAAGATGCTAAATAAGCCCAAGTTCTAACCATCTCTTTGAGTTACTCATCACTGAGCACCCATGGGTACATGCTCAATGTATATGTTGATAAAGTCATTTTTTCTCTTGTTAACGTGTTTGTTGTCAGTCTGACTTATAGGGACCCAGCCAGTAAGCCTAACATGGGTAGACAGAAAACAACTTTTCCTCCTCTGTACTCTTTAGATAAAGCAGGATTGATACCCTCTCTGGCTTCCTTGAGCTGTCTCTTTGTCTTTCATTGTCAGCAGTCTGAATATGATATGACTAGGTATGTTGATTCTTTCTTCTTTCTCTTTCTAGTGCTTACCCTTTTTTGTGCTGTCTGGACTTTCTGCATGTGCATTTTGATGTCTGTTACTAATTTTGGAAAAAATATCACCCATTATTACTTCCAATATTTCTTCTGCTCTCCCTTCTTTCCTTCCTTCTTCTGGCATTCCAATTATAGTGATACTTGTAGTTGTATCTTAGGTTGAAAATTTTCTATTGACATATCATCAAATTCACTGATTCTTTCCTTGGCTATGTCATCTAATGATGCATTTATCAAAGGAACTCTTCATTTCTGCTATTTTGTTTTTTCTAGTATTTTCTTATATTCTTTCCTAAAGTTTCTTTCTCTCTTTTATCACTCATTTCTTCTTGAATATAGCCTACTTTTCCATTAGATCTCTTACCACATTAATCTTAGTTAAATTCCCTGTGTGATAATCCAACACTGGAGTCACATCAGAGTCTTTTCTGATGTTTGTCTCCTATATGTGTTTTTCTCTTTCTTCTTGGCCTGACTTGTAAGTCAGACATGCCGCATCAAGTAATAGCATCCAAGGTAAATGGGCCCTCAGTGTGAGGATTTATCTTAGTCTGTTGAGAACTGGGGCTGTGTTTAATGCTTGCTATAGGTGTAGGTGCCAGAGTCTTCAACACTAGTGTCCTTGGTTTTGTCTCCCTGTTACAGCCCTTGGGTTTCCCTGAATATTCTTCCTCAGAGTCTGTCTTGTGGCTCTTTCAACTGCAATCCATTGTTATCATATAATACTAGAACTTATTAGTGTGGTGCTAAGTTGCAACAGGCAAGGTTTTTCTATAATGTTATAGAAAGATTACAGAGTCTTTCACTGGGCCTGTGTCTCTGGGCTGTGATATTCACAAGTATATTTCCAGGGGTATAAGTTTTGTTTCTTTTTGTTTAAACTCTCCATCCCCTACCCTCTTCTCTGACTTCAGTGTTTCTATTTCCTTAAATCTCTAGCCCCTAGTAACTATGAGTCCCTGTCCTTAGGTAAACAGAAAGCTAGAAGAAACCAGCATGGGAGGAAGGCCCTTATTTCCACTGTGTACAGTTGCCAGCTGTGTACAAAGAATGGGTCTTTGCTATGAAGAACTCTCTGGATGTATATCATAATGATTATTTTTTCCCTCTGTTGCCAGAGGCTTGAGGGGGTGGCAATGTTCCTCTGATCTTCACTCACTAGGACACTCTGGTAGGATTCCTGGAGGTAAAGGCCACAGAAGTATGGGGGGCCCCTAAGACTGCAGCCACCCAGTCTCATGCTATCCATACTCAGACTCTAGCAATTTTTTTTCAAGGTTACCCTTTAAGTTTTCCTACCAGTGATGGCTGCAGCTACTTCTACTCTAAGTAAGCAGATATTTGTTGGATCTGCTATTTCCCCAGATTCTAGGTTGGCATTTTACTCGGCAACCTCAGTTCGCTGACACATCTGAGAGAAGTCACTGATTTTCAGTTTGTACAGCATTATCTTGTAAGGACACAGTGACAACTTCCAAGATTTTTGCGTATCAGAACTGAAACTGAGAGTATCTCCACAACTGAATTTTCACATCTTATTTGTAGTAAGTTTATCCTTAGGAGGATACTTCATAGTGTTTGATCACAGATGAGTTTGGGCATTGCTGTCATTCAGTAATATTAATCATCTGTCAGGTTCTCTTTTACACTATATATTCATTATTCTCTGTTAAGCAAATATTTATTGTGTGCCTGTGGGAATAAGATATACCTAGATCCTCTTTCCCTGCTATATTCACAAAATCCTCTGAAACTAAATTTCCAAATCAGGCCATACTAAGGCCTGGCATAGTAAGTTTTACTATTAATATATTTTTAAAGCAAGTATAAGACAGTCTTAACTAGTTGTCCGTTGATTAATAAGTCAAAGAAGACATTAGAGAAGCATGGTATTTTGAATATCCATTTCCACTAAATAGATAACGGATTGCCGTGAAACTCTGGTGAGATGCTTATCATTTTCAGATTTTGGAGCAGCAGAGAAAATCCTATTAAACTTTGGGTTAACACTAGAGACGTTAATTCAGTTGAATCAAAATAGTGCTTTTGCTTATTGAGGTTGTCAATTTCCATCTTAAGGAAGGTGAACATCATAGATTAAATCAAGAAAAATCCCTCTATCCAGGACATAATAACTGGGTTCAAGAAAGAGGAAAACTGAAGGTACTCCCTCTTTATACCTAAACAGTGAATTCATCATGATGTCAAATAAAATATTTGTTATGAATTTGCTATGATCTGGTGCTCTACTGTATTTAGAGATCAAGTCATTGTTCATTCTTGGTAAGTAAAGAAAATGCAAGTTTTAGTATTGTAAATAGTAGCTTTTATATATCTTTATATATGTGTGTATATATATATATATATCACATGTATATATGTATATACAAACATCTATTCAAAAAACATAAATTTCATCATCTCTTATGAGTAATAAATTGTATTTACTTTTTGGAAAGAGCTTATAGGGAAGTAAAGTCTCCATTTACTTATCATACACGACTATGGAAACCAATTCTCAACTAAGGGCAAACAGGTTTTGCTATGAAGGTTTATGCTTGCCCCAGAGTTTAGAATGGTAGGCCACGAACTCAAGCGGTTTTTTCTTTCCCCTCTAAGTCACCTTCATTGATACTACTATAAAAATTTGGAAGGAGTAATTTTTGCAATAGTTTTAACTCAGTAACCCTTTAAAAATGCTTGAGGGTATGGGGAACAAAACTGTCAAAATGTTGAAAGACTCTTGTTGATTTAAGTGTAATTGATCAGGAGCAATAAAAGAAAGAGGATGGTACAAAAGACGAAAGGCCTGAGGCTATTTCAGGTATTGTTTCTGGCTTATTGAACAAAACAGAGAAAGTCTCACATACTCACCCAGTCAAGGTTCCCCACTGCTCTCTTTTAGTATAAACAAAAGATAGCTAGTTTCTTGATGGCAGGTTTCCAGTCTTAATTGGGTACACACTGATATTTTAATGGTGTCTAGAGCAGAGAAGGCTGCGACAGCTCGGCGCAAAAGCGTGGCCGAGAGGAGCTAGGCCGGGCCGGGGGCCGGGAGCTGGGGGCGGCGACAGGGGCTAGGCTGGGCCGGGGGCTGGGGGCCGGCGGCTGGGGGCCGGCGGCAGCGAGAGGAATAACCCAAGGCCCAAGGTAAGAGAAACCCAAGTAAGACGGTTAAGTGTTGCGAGAGGGCATTAGAGGGCAGACAGTGAAACTAGAATTACAGAAAACTAGCTAATCTGATCACACTGGACCACAGCCTTGTCTATCTCAATGAAACTAAGCCATGCCGTGTGGGGCCACCCAAGATGGATGGGTCATGGTGGAGAGGTCTGACAGATTGTGGTCCACTGGAGAAGGGCATGGCAAACCACTTCAGTATTCTTGCCTTGAGAACCCCATGAACAGTATGGAAAGGCAAAAAGATAGGACACTGAAAGATGAACTCCCCAGATCAGTGCCCAATATACTAATGGAGATCAGTGGAGAAATAACTCCAGAAAGAATGATGGGATGGAGCCAAAGCAAAAACGATACCCAACTGTGGATGTGACTGGTGATAGACGCAAAGTCCGATGCTGTAAAGAGCAATATTGCATAGGAACCTGGAATGTTAGGTCCATGAATCAAGGCAAATTGGAGGTGGTCAAACAGGAGATGGCAAGGGTGAAGGTGGACATTCTAGGAATCAGCAAACTAAGATGGACTGGAATGGGTGAATTTAACTCAGATGACCATTATATCTACTACTGTGGGCAAGAATCCCTTAGAAGAAATGGAGTAGCCATCATGGTCAACAAAGGAGTCTGAAATGCAGTACTTGGATGCAATCTCAAAAACGATAGAATGATCTCTGTTCGTTTCCAAGGCAAACCATTCAATATCACAGTAATCCAAGTCTATGCCCCAACCAGTAATGCCAAAGAAGCTGAAGTTGAATGATTCGATGAAGACCTACAAGACCTTTTAGAACTAACACCCAAAAAAGATGTCCTTTTCATTATAGGGGACTGGAATGCAAAAGTAGGAAGTCAAGAAACACCTGGCGTAACAGGCAAGTTTGGCCTTGGAGTACAGAATGAAGCAGGGCAAAGGCTAATAGAGTTTTGCCACGAGAATGCACTGGTAATAGCAAACACCCTATTCCAACAACACAAGAGAAGACTCTACACGTGGACATCACCAGATGGTCAACACCGAAATCAGATTGATTATATTCTTTGCAACCAAGATGGAGAAGCTCTATACAGTCAGCAAAAACAAGACCGGGAGCAGACTGTGGCTCGGATCATGAATTGCTTATTGCCAAATTCAGACTTAAATTGAAGAAAGTAGGGAAAACCACTAGACCATTCAGGTATGACCTTGATCAAATCCCTTATGAGTATACAGTGGAAGTGACAAATAGATTTAAGGGACTAGACCTGATAGACAGAGTGCCTGATGAACTATGGACAGAGGTTCATGACACTGTACAGGAGACAGGGATCAAGAAAATCCCCATGGAAAAGAAATACAAAAAAGCAAAATGGCTGTCTGAAGAGGCCTTACAGATAGCTGGGAAGAGAAGAGAAGCGAAAAGCAAAGGAGAAAAGGAAAGATATTCCCATCTGAATGCAAAGTTTCAAAGAATAGCAAGGAGAGATAAGAAAGCCTTCCTAAGCGATCAGTGCAAAGAAATAGAGGAAAACAACAGATTGGGAAAGACTAGAGATCTCTTCAAGAAAATTAGAGATACCGAAGGAACATTTCATGCAAAGATGGGCTCGATAAAGGACAGAAATGGTATGGACCTAACAGAAGCAGAAGATATTAAGAAGAGGTGGCAAGAATACACAGAAGAACTGTACCAAAAAGATCTTCACGACCCAGATAATCACGATGGTGTGATCACTCACCTAGAGCCAGACATCCTGGAATGTGAAGTCAAGTGGGCCTTAGAAAGCATCACTACGAACAAAGCTAGTGGAGGTGATGGAATTCCAGTTGACTATTTCAAATCCTCAAAGGTGATGCTGTAAAAGTGCTGCACTCGATATGCCAGCAAATTTGGAAAACTCAGCAGTGGCCACAGGACTGGAAGAGGTCAGTTTTCGTTCCAATCCCAAAGAAAGGCAATGCCAAAGAATGCTCAAACTACCACAGAGTAGCACTCATCTCACATGCTAGTAAAGTAATGCTTAAAATTCTCCAAGCCAGGCTTCAGCAATACGTGAACCATGAACTTCCAGATGATCAAGCTGGTTTTAGAAAAGGCAGAGGAACCAGAGATCAAATTGCCAATATCCGCTGGATCATCGAAAAAGCAAGAGAGTTCCAGAAAAACATCTATCTCTGCTTTATTGACTATGCCAAAGCCTTTGACTGTGTGGATCACAATAAACTGTGGAAAATTCTGAAAGAGATGGGAATACCAGACCATCTGACCTGTCTCTTGAGAAACCTGTATGCAGGTCAGGAAGCAACAGTTAGAACTGGACATGGAACAACAGACTGGTTCCAAATAGGAAAAGGAGGACGTCAAGGCTGTGTCCTTGTCACCCTGCTTATTTAACTTATATGCAGAGTACATCATGAGAAACGCTGGGCTGGAAGAAACACAAGCTGGAATCAAGACTGCCGGGAGAAACATCAATAACCTCAGATATGCGGATGACACCACCCTTATGGCAGAAAGTGAAGAACTAAAGAGCCTCTTGATGAAGGTGAAAGAGGAGAGTGAAAAAGTTGGCTTAAAGCTCAACGTTCAGAAAACTAAGATCATGGCATCTGGTCCCGTCACTTCATGGGAGATAGATGGGAAAACAATGGAAACAGTGTCAGACTTTATTTTTTGGGGCTCCAGAATCACTGCTGATGGTGATTGCAGCCATGAAATTAAAAGACGCTTACTCCTTGGAAGGAAGTTTATGGCCAACCTAGATAGCATATTTAAAAGCAGAGACATTACTTTGCCAACAAAAGTCCATCTAGTCAAGGCTATGGTTTTTCCAGTGGTCATGTATGGATGTGAGAGTTGGACAGTGAAGAAAGCTGAGCACTGAAGAATTGATGCTTTTGAACTGTGATGTTGGAGAAGACTCTTGAGAGTCCCTTGGGCTGCAAGGAGATCCAATCAATCCATCCTAAAAGAGATCAATCCTGGGTGTTCATTGGAAGGTCTTATGTTGAAGCTGAAACTCCAATACTTTGGGCACCTCATGCGAAGTGTTGACTCATTGGAAAAGACCCTAATGCTGGGTACGGTTGGGGGCGGGAGGCGAAGGGGACGACAGAGGATGAGATGGTTGGATGGCATCACTGACTCGATGGACATGGGTTTGGGCAGACTCTGGGAGTTGGTGATGGACAGAGAGGCCTGGCGTGCTGCAATTCATGGGGTCGCAAAGAGTCGGACACGAGTGAGCGACTGAACTGAACTGAGAGCAGAGAAGAATTGCATGGCATCTCTCACCTCCAGTCACCAGTTTCTCTGTAACTTAGTCTTTCATGGCCAAGGACTATTAATTATTATTTCAATCTACATTTGTGCATGTGTGCTTAGTAGCTCAGTCATGACTCTGCAACCTGATGGAGTATAGCCCACCAGGTTCCTCTGTCCATGGGATTCTCCAGGGAAGAATACTGGAGTGGGTTGCCATTCCCTTCTCCAGGGCATTTTTCCAACCCAGGAGTTAAACCTGGATCTCCTGCATTGCAGGTGGATTCTAAGCCAGCAGGGAAGTCCCAATTTACATTTAGCAACTCAAAATTGAAAGGATTCCATGAACAACAAAACAGCAAGTGATTTCCTGAAGTGCTTTAGTATGGATAAAATAATAAACTATAAAAATACAAATCATTAGTAAAGCTTTTTTCTTCCTGGAGAATCGTATTCAGAAATTAATGCAAACATCTAAGGTATGCATGTATGCTTTTTCACCCATCATGTTTGTGTGTGTGTGTGTGTTTGTGTGTGTGTGTGTGTATTCCACTGCCAAAGGAGACATGTAAAATAATATCAGATTTGCTACTATCTATAGTACTGGTTTCTCCCAAGAACTGTGCTTGCACGGTTAGTTCAGGAAGGTGATTGCCCAAAAACCAAATCACAGTCATATCTCATCACCTTCAGCTGAAATAATTTATAATTTAATCTTACATGCAGGGTATTAAATTAGTATTACTCATCAGAACTTGCTTATTAATAAAACAAGCCGAATTAGCCACTGGAGAATCATATTTGGAAATTCAATGACAATTTTACATTTTTAATAAAGGCTCAGAAATATTATTGCAAAGCAGGTGGTATAGAGAACTGTGGTCAAACTTGACATGCATTAATAATTGAAGTGTGGAATGTGACAGAGGTGAAAATTGATATTGATTTCTTTTCTCTAATATTTGGAGGAGTTCTAAAAGCTAAATAAAATGAGATAACAAGATATATCAAGTCTCACTGATTTCTTTGATCATCTCCTCCCCACATATCACTCCTTCGCCTATCATGTTTTGAATAATTCAATGCCCATAGTCTTTCCAGTTCAATGCATTATAAAACACACTCAAGCTGAGTTTCAATCACATTAGACTGAAAGCTGACTTTTTTATGAAGGATTATTTAAAACAAAATGCGTCTTGAGCCCGACAGCCTTTGAAACCAAACAATCCTGGGAATTCAGTAAGGAAATGTCAACACTGTGCAGAATTTTTCGATTCAGAAAATTAAAGGAATCCTATTTGATGTATATTAACCATATCAATATTAACAACCTTCTGCTGGATTTCCACACTGATTTGAGAGCTGAGGTACTATTGGTCTTGTGTTTTAACTAGTTGTGAAAGCACTGAGAGAGTTGTTCTTGGGTTGAACTTGACCTGCCTCGGGGAATGCTCTCTGTTCCATCCATTTAGAAAAGCTTTATTCAGGTGCATTTTTCTGCCCTCATTCTTCTCATTTGCATCCCTTGGGAAAAAGAAAGATGTTCCATATAGGTGTTAACACTGCAGATGCTGTTTGGCAACAGTGTTTTTCAGCTTCCCATCTTAAAAAAATTATATTGCTGACCACCCATTTGACTGAAAAGTGATTCATTTTACTGACAGACACCTGGACTGAGATGTGGGAGGTGAGATGAAATGGGGGATTGGTATTGAAATATATACACTGTTGATACTATGTGTAAAATAGATAACTAATGAGAATCTTCAGTGGAGCTTCCTAGGTGGCTCAGTGGTAAAGAATCCACCAGCCAACGCAGGAGACACAGGAGAGGGGGGTTTGATCCCTGGGTCAAATCTCCTGGAGAAGGAGATGGCAATCTGTTCTAGTATTCTTGCTGGAATAATCCCATGGACAGAGTAGTCTGGCTGGCTGCAGTTCATGGGGTTGCAGAGAGTCAGACAAAACTGAGCAACTGAGCACAAGCACACACAGGAACCGACTGTATAGCACAGGGAACTCTTTTCAATATTCTACGGTGACCTAAATGGGAAGGAAACCCTAAAAAGAGGGCATACATGTATACCTATAGCTGATTCACCCTGCTGTACAGTAGAAACACAACACTGTAAAGTAACTATACTCCAAAAAAAAAAATTTCTTAAAAAGAGAAACCAAAACAAACAGATCATTTCAAACTTCCTTTTTAATTTTTAGTCATAGCTCTATGTTGCAACCCTACTTGTTTACAAGTCAGATCATGAAGGTTCCTTCCTATGAACTTCAAAATAATTAACCAAAATAGTCTTCAAGAGGCTATATAAAAAGCAAGCAGAATATTAATAATTATCAGTCTTTCTCTTGAGTTATATAGTATCTTGTAAATTCAAGTAAGGGAAACTCAAATGGACAGTGTCACAGTAGCCAAGCATACCAGCACTGTTATCTCACCATTCATTAATTTTCTCTGCCAAGTCACCCTGAACCTTAGACTACTGAGAATGTCTTTTTAATTAATTTTTAAGGTTCTCCTCATTTTGAATTGAAAAATGGTCACAATTTTACAAGTAAAACTAAAAAAAATACATGAAAGTAGGAGACCATCTGAGATATTCTCATTAGGCATTAAATACATATAATTTAAAAACATACACAGACAAACACACAAAAATACATATATACATGCACTGGGCTAAACCTCCATCCTTCCTGTCAGTTGAACATAGGTCCACTGTTTTACAAACAGGGAATCCATTCCACAGTGTAATTAGGGAAATTGGCTGGACCATCCCTTTTGAATAGAATTCCATGTAGCCACTTTTTAAAGTTATCCAGATCTTGGTCCCTTCTAGCAATCTACTCCAATATTGTGTATGTACTCATGTTCAGTCATGTCCAACTCTCTGCAGCCCCATGGACTGTGGCCTGCCAGGCTCCTCTGTCCATGGAATTTTCCAGGCAAGAATACTGGAGCTGGTTGCCATTTCCTTCTCCAACACTGTGTAGTCAATCGAATTATCCTCCTTCTAAAGCCAGATGAGAAAGAAAAAGTGAGGTGAAGAACTAAGGTAACTGACCAAAAAGGTGGAGGAAAAGGAACAAAAACAAATTCCCAAATTTCACTTCCCCCCATATTCTCTGTACTTTGCAAGAGAAAAATATTTGGATCTGAGTTCCTTTCATTCTTGGGCTTCCCTGGTGGCTCAGATTCTTAACCACTGCTGGTTCAAAGTGTGAGAAATAAAAAGGTAAAAAAGAAAACAGACAGAAGTGGTATGGACCTAACAGAAGCACAAGATATTAAAAAAAGGTGGCAAGACTAAACAGAAGAACTATACCAAAAAGATCTTAATGACCCAGATAACAGTGATGGTGTGATCACTCACCTAGAGCCAGACATCTTGGAGTCTGAAGTCAAGTGGGCCTCATGAAGCATCAGTATAAACAAAGCTAGTGGAGGTGATGGAATTCCAGTTGAGCTATTTCAAATCCTAAAAGATGATGCTGTGAAAGTGCTGCACTCAATATGTCAGCAAATCTGGAAAACTCAGCAGTGGCCACAGGACTGGAAGAGGTCAGTTTTCATTCCAATCCCGAAGAAAGGCAATGCCAAAGAATGTTCAAACTACTGCACAATTGCACTCATCTCACACGCTAGCAAAGTAATCCTCAAAATTCTCCAAGCCAGGCTTCAACAGTACATGAACCAAGAACTTCCAGATGTTCAAGCTGGTTTTAAAAAAGGCAAAGGAATCAGAGATCAAACTGCTAACATCCATTGGATCATCGAAAAAGTGAAAGAGTTTCAGAAAAACATCTATTTCTGCTTTATTGACTATGCCAAAGCCTTTGACTGTGTGGATCACAAGAAACTGTGGAAAATTCTGAAAGAGATGGGAATACCAGACAACCTGACCTGCCTCTTGAGAAATCTATATGCAGGTCAAGAAACAACAGTTAGAACTGGACATGAAACAACAGACTGGTTCCAAATCGGGAAAGGAGTACGTCAAGGCTGTATATCGTCACCTTGCTTATTTAACTTTTATGTAGAGTACATCATGAGAACTACCAGGCTGAATGAAGCACAGCTTAAAATCAAGATTTCCAGGAGAAATATCAGTAACCCCTGATATGCAGATGGCATCACCCTTATGGCAGAAAACAAAGAGGAACTGAAGAGGCTCTTGATGAAAGTGAAAGAGGAGTAGCTGATTCATGTCAATGTATGGCAAAAACCACTGCAATATTGTAAAGTAATTAGCCTCCAATTAAAATAAATAAATTAATTTAAAGAAAGTGAAAGAAGAGAGTGAAAAAGTTGGCTTAAAACTC
Source organism: Giraffa tippelskirchi (assembly GCF_054371585.1). NCBI lineage: Eukaryota > Metazoa > Chordata > Mammalia > Artiodactyla > Giraffidae > Giraffa > Giraffa tippelskirchi. The sequence goes on from NC_137275.1 coordinate 106,496,698, forward strand.
AACATTCAAAAACCAAAGGTCACGGCATACGATCCCATCACTTCATGGCAAATAGATGGTGAAACCGTGGAAACAGTGACAGACTTTATTTTCTTGGGTTCCAAAATCGCTGCAGATGGTGACTGCACCCATGAATTAAAAGATGCTTGCTCGTTGGAAGAAAAGCTATGACCAACCTAGACAGCATATTAAGAAGCAGAGACATTACTTTGACAACAAAGATCTATCTCATCCAAGCTATGGTTTTTCCAGTAGTCACGTGTGGATGTGAGAGTTGGACTATAAAGAAAGCTGAGCGCCGAAGAATTGATGCTTTTGAACTGTGGTGTTGGAGAAGACTCTTTGAGAGTCCCTTGGACTGCAAGAAGTTCCAACCAATCCATCCTAAAGGAAATCAGTCCTGAATAGTCACTGGAAGGACTGATGCCGAAGCTGAAGCTCCAATACTTTGGCCACCTGATGCGAAGAGCTGACTCACTGAAAAAGACCCTGATGCTGGGAAAGATTGAAGGCAGGAGGAGAAGGGGACGACAGAGGATGAGATAGTTGGATGGCATCACCAACTCAATGGACACGAGTTTGAGTAAACTCCAGGAGTTGATGATGGACAGGGAAGCCTAGCATGATGCAGTCCATGGGGTCACAAAGAGCAGGACGGGTCTGAGCGACTGAACTGACCTGTGTTTATCAATTCTTTCTTTCATGGATTGTGCCTTTGGGGTTATATCTTAAAAGTTATTGCCATACCCAAGGTCATCTAGGTTTTCCTATGTTATCTTCTACGAGTTTTATAGTTCTGTGTTTTACATTAAGATCTCATTTTGAGCTAATTTTTATGAAGGATGTGAAGTCTGGGTCTAGATTTCTTTCTTTTTTTTTTAATGGATATTCAGTTTTTCTAGCCCTATTTGTTGAAAGGACTATCTTTGCTCCATTATATTGCTTTTGTTCTTTTGACAAAGATGAGGTGACTGTATTCATGTTGTTCATTTTGAGGCTTTTTATTCTGTTCCATTGATATATTTGTTCTTTCACCAATATCACGCTGTCTTGATACTATATCTTCAAAGTAAATCTTCAAGGTGGGTAATATTCCTTCAACTCTGTCCTCGTTCAATAAGGTAATAGCTATTTTGGGTTTTTTGCCTCTTCATATACCATCTCACACCAGTCAGAATGGCTGCTATCCAAAAGTCTACAAACAATAAATGCTGGAGAGGGTGTGGAGAAAAGGGAACCCTCTTACACTTGATGGGAATGCAAACTAGTACAGCCGCTATGGAGAAAAATGTGAAGATTCCTTAAAAAACTGGAAATAGAACTACCATCTGACCCAGCAATCCCACTGCTGGACATACACACTGAGGAAACTATAACTGAAAGAGACACATGTACACAAATGTTCACTGCAGCACTGTTTACAATAGCCAGGACATGGAAGCAACCTAGATGTCCATCAGCAGACGAATGGATAAGAAAGTTATGGTGCATACACACCATGGAAAATTACTCAGCTATAGAAAAGAACGCATTTGAGTGCGTTCTAATGAGGTAGATGAAACTGGAGTCTATTATACAAAGTGAAGCAAGTCAGAAAGTAAAACACCAATACAGTATATTAATGCATATATATGGAATTTAGAAAGCTGGTAATGATGACCCTATATGCGAGACAGCAAAAGAGACACGGATGTAAAGAAGACTTTTGGACTCTGTGGGAGAAGGCGAGGGTGGGATAATTTGAGAAAATAGCAAGCAAATATGTATATTACCATATGTGAAATAGATGATCAGTCCAAGTTCGACGCATGAAGCAGGGCACTCAAAGCCGGTGCATTGGGACAACCTAGAGGAATTGGATAAGGAGGCAAGTGGGAGGGGGGTTCAGGGCAGGGGGACACATGTACACCCGTGGCTGATTCATGTCAATGTATGGCAAAAACCACCACAGTATTGTAAAGTAATTAGCCTCCAATTAAAATAATCAATTTTTAAAAAAGACCAAAAAAATAAATTTTAGAATCAATGTGACAGTATCCATAAAATAACTTTCTGGGATTGTGATTGGAATTGCACTGTATTTCTACAGATTACATTGGGAAAAAACTAGTATTTTGGTAATGCTGAATATTCCTATCATGAACATGCAATGTCTCTTGATTTATTTATTCTTTGATCTCATTCATCAGGGTTTTGTAGTTTTCCACCTATTGAGGAAAACAATAGAGGTTTGGTACATGTTTTATTAGATTTATACTGAAGTTATTCATTTTTGGTGGTGCTAATGTATGCAGTGTTTGTTTTTTTTTTCAATTCTGAAATCTTTTGTTTTATTTATTTATTTATTTAATAAATTTATTTATTTCAGTTGGGGGCTAATTACTTTACAATATTGTAGTGGTTTTTGCCATACATGGACATGAATCAGCCATGGGTTTACATGTGTTCCCCATCCTGAACCCCCCTCCCTCCTCCCTCCTCCCTCCTCCCTCCCCATCCCATCCCTCTGGGTCATCCCATTGTCCCAGCCCTGAGCATTTGTCTCATGAATCGAACCTGGAATGGTGTTCTGTTTCACATATGGTAATATACAAGTTTCAATGCTATTCTCTCAGAACGTCCCACCCTCACCTTCTCCCTCAGAGTCCGTAAGACTGTTCTATGCATCTGTGTCTCTTATTCTGTCTCGCATATAGGGTTATCATTACCATCTTTCAAATTCCATATATATGCGTTAGTATACTGTATTGGTGTTTTTCTTTCTGACTTACTTCACTCTGTATAATGGGCTCCAGTTTCATCCATCTCAATAGAACTGATTCAAATGTATTCTTTTTAATGGCTGAGTAATATTCCATTGTGTATATGTACCACTGCTTCCTTATCCATTCGTCTGCTGATGGACATCTAGGTTGCTTCCATGTCCTGGCTATTGTAAACAGTGCTGCGATGAACACTGGGGTACATGTGTCTCTTTCAATTCTGGTTTCCTCGGTGTGTGTGCCCAGCAGTGGGATTGCTGGGTCATATGGCCGTTCTATTCCCAGTTTTTTAAGGAATCTCCACACTGTTCTCCATAGTGGCTGTACTGGTTTACATTCCCACCAACAGTGTAGGAGGGTTCCCTTTTCTCCACACCCTCTCCAGCATTTATTGCTTGTAGACTTTTGGATAGCAGCCATTCTGACTGGTGTGAAATGGTACCTCATTGTAGTTTTGATTTGCATTTCTCTAATAATGAGTGATGTTGAGCATCTTTTCATGTGTTTGTTAGCCATCTGTATGTCTTCTTTGGAGAAATGTCTGTTTAGTTTTAACCTATTCCCTTGTTCATTTTTTGTATATAGGAAAGCAATTACCTTCTGTATATTAACCTTCATCCTGCCACCTTACCAACATCACTTATTAGTTCTAGGAGTTTTTTGGTCAACTCTTTATTTTCAACATCGATGATCATGTCATCTGTGAACAAAAACAATTTTATGTCTTTCTTCACAATCTGCACACCTCTTATTTCCTTGCCTTGCCTTACTGCATTATCAAGGGCTTAACAGCACAATACTGAAGTGATAATAATGGGGAACATCCTTGTCTTTTTTTTAATCTTAGTGGAAAAACTGAGTTTTTCTCCATTAAGTATGACATTAACTATCAATTTTTTATAGATAATCTTCAACAAGTTAAGAAAATTCTCCTTTATTCCTAGATTATTGAGAGTTTTTATCATGAGTCCACACTGGATTTTGTCAAAAGCTTTTCTGCATGTATTTATGTGCCTATGTGTTTTGGTCTTTTTTTCTCCTTTTTAGTCTTGGATGGATTATATTAATTGATTCTCAAATGTTGAACCAGCCTTACATAACTGAGACAAACTCCATTTTGGTCATGGTATATAATTATTTTTACACTTTTTTGAATTTCATTTACTAATATTTTGTTGAGAATCTCTGACACAATTTTTATCATATTTCTACTACAAACATTTTTGGATCCTAACAAATTTAAGCTAGTAATTAGTCTTATCTAAGTGTGTTTTTTATACATGGATACACCACAGGAGACCTGAGAGAATAGATCATGAATGGTAAAGCCTGAACTTACACTTCTTTTTTTATATTCTAGTGACACCATCACTCAATAAGTGTTTACAGTTTATGTTTTTTTAATTAGATATAATTCATTATATTCATTCATTCAACAGATTCTACAGTAAAAAGAGAGATTTCTAAGGAGGTAGGGTTTATTAATGGGGTTGCAGGTTATTATAAGAAAACTATGAGTGAGTAAGTGAAAGTCGCTCAGTCGTATCCAACTCTGTGCAACCCCATGGACTATACAGTCCATGGAATTCTCCAGATCAGAATACTGGAGCAGGTAGCCTTTCCCTTTTCCAGGGGATCCTCTCAATGCAGGGATTGAACACAAGTCTCCTGTATTGCAGGCAGATTCTTTACCAGCTGAGCCACAAGGGAAGCCCAAGAATACTGGAGTGGGTAGCCTACCCCTTCTCCAGCAGATCTTCCCAACCCAGGAATTTAACTGGGGCCTCCTGCATTGCAGGTGCATTCTTTACTAACTGAGCTATCAGGGAAGCCCAAGAAAAATAAGCAAGGGCTCATAACGGAGAAGGTGATATTTGAGAAAAGACCTATAAAAGAGAGCGGATGAGTAATGTAGATGCTGAAGAGAACTACAATTTAGGCAATGTGAACAGCAAGTGAAAATGTCTGCTACTGTATTTGTTTTTTTTTTTGCAACACCAAGGACTAAAGAGTACAAGGTGTTTGGAAAAGGGCAAGCAAGGAGAAGAGGTGAGAGAAATAAGTCCAAGTAAGAGCCAAGAGGCTGAATTTTTAAGAAGTTGGGTAAGGATGTTGAACGGTCAAAAGTTAACTGATCATTGGCAAAGTAAATAATTATAATGCCAATTTCCCTGTGTATTCCCTGTGTACTTTAGGGGTAAGAATAGTATTTGTGAACTGATTTCAAAATGTACAAATATTGCCTATGGCATATAACCTACTGGTTAAGAGCACTGACTCTGAAATCAATTTGCCTGGATCTTTTCCCCAGCTATACCTCTTATTAGTGGTGGACTTTTAGGAGTGTTTTTCTTTGAAAAACAGGGGGTTAAAAACCTCACCCATTTTACAGAGCTGTGACATGGAATTAAATACATGTAGAGAGCTTAGAAATCTGTGCTGCTCTTCAGTCTTTTCAAACCAATCTATTATTGTTACTATTATTACTGCTCCATAAGCGGTCCTTGAAAAAATTTGCCAGTTGTTCTCTCTTGTTTTTCTTCTTGTTACATATTCTCTACATCCCACTTAAGTTTCTCACAAACCCTATGAGGCTGTTTTCAGATATTTTACACCTCTGTACCTGTTTGTCACAGCAAAAAGTGAAAGAGTGTGGATCACCTTGATCGGCAAACTAGGACTTTGATTTTCTCTCACTTATACACATTGATGAACAGACATGAAAAGAATGACTCCATGGAGCTTTCAGTTTGGAGCCAAATATCCAGGCTCTGTGCAACTCTACACTATTACGCTCAGATGTCGGTCCTTGAGGACCCAAAAGAATGTCAACTAAGCCATCATTATTTCAAGGATATGAAGTATGTTTTTTGTGAAGGTGAACATACAAAAAAAAAGAAAAGGGAGAGGTGTTTTGTATCACAACTTTCTGAGAAACGCTCATAGCTCTAAGATGTAGTTGACAAATTCCCCATCAGGTAAAGCTGTCAAAGTTACCGTATATTTCACCATAAATACATTTTTTTCCCCCAGCAATGGCAATAATGCTGTAACTATACTGCTCAATCCCTCACAGCATCAGCACTGACTACATTAAGAGGGTAAGTGAAAATATCTATCTGGTTGCTTCTGACATAACCTCAAGATTACTTTTGTTTCTATACTCCTATACTCCCTCAATTATAATGTGGAACATGAAGACACATTATTTCTAAATACTAACAAGGGTTATAGTAATAAGTGGCAGACAATCAAGGTGAGTTTTGCCATAGTAGTGTGCTAATTTTGCTACAAGCATGAATGCAAACCCTAAGGATGTAATTTAGAGAAATTCTGTCTGGACTATCCTCTAGGAACTAGAACAAGGAGACTGAGAGAAGATGATTCTGAGTAAATCAGTTCTTTTTTTCTTTTTTTCCCCCCTAATTACAGCTGAATAACAAGCAGCAAACTCCCATGGAAGGTAGTAATCTGTTTGAAGGCAGCTAGGAGGGTGCCCTGGTGAGTGTCTTTTGTATAGTTACTCAAGCACAGACTTGTTGATTACCTGTCAGGGATGCTACAGCAGGAAGAGTTTTGCCATATCTGTGAGACGCAACAAGATCACTTCCAACTCTAAAACCTACAAGTGCAATTTAATCACCAACCCTAGCCATCATTAAGAATGACCCCAAATAACTCCAAATCCATGTATCTACTCACACATTCTTTTCACAGTCAACAGACCTTGAGTGATGACTACATGCCAAACACTATTCTAAGTCACAGAATAAGGGATAAGAAAGGTAACAACCTCTGTCATTGTGGGGCTTTTGTTCTTTGGGAAGAAACTTATCTAAATACAAATAGAAACCAGAGATAATATTTATTTTTATTTTTATCATGTAAAATAAATAAATAAGGTAATCTGATAAAGTTAGGCTAGCAGGACAGTCCAGGACCAAATATCTTTTAAGAAGTGAGTGCCACTGAAAGGAATCATTTACAGAGAATTTTTCTGGAAATGGTATTTCCAAAAAATGGGAACAGTGAATACAAAGGCCCTAAAGCAAGATGAAGCTTAGCTACAATCAAGGAACAAAAAGAAGCTAAAAGGTTAGGTCAGGAGATAACCACAAAAATTGACACCAGCTGGTCCCGAACTTCATGTCTACATATATTCTTGAAATAAGTTATTTGTATATATCATCCAAAAAAAAAGTTGAACTGAAAATTACATTGGAAATTCTGAATGAGATTCTTGACAAAGCCACAACCCTATTAAAGATCACAGCCATCATTCTCAAAAGCTTCACTCTGGCAATCACTTGCAGGCATTTAACAGGGGTGTTTAATATCCTCCTGAAAACACTGGGCAGGAAGAACAAACCTTCCAGCATGCCTGCAATGGGAACCTAGTGTCTCACAACTGAAAATTGGCTTGAGCTTACGCTGCTGACTGCTTTGGCAGCAGTCCAGCATTTAAAACCTTGAATTCCTGTCCATTCATCTGTAGTTGTGTTTATGTCTCTCACTTAAGCAGTTTTCAACACACTTCTGTGGTTCTTTTGATATAGTGAATGTGCAGGTGTATGTCTGACTCTGCCAGGGACTGTGTCCATATCTGGTCTTTATTGCTAAAACAGACATCTTTGAGTATTTGAATCACTGCATATGCCATATTTACTCTTGTGTAGGTAGGCCAATTTTCCTCCAGCTGAAGATATAATTTAAAATTATTTCTCCCTGCTTACTCCTCCATATTCTCCCATTGCCTATGCTAAATAATTCAGCTCACTACTCCAAAAGTGCTGTGAGTCACCCACCCCATCTATATTCTTTCAGGGTTATAGAGAAGGTCAAAACATGCAAAAAAAAAAAAGAGAGAGCCTATATGGAACAGACTTAGAGAAAAACTGGAAACATCTCAACAGATCAAAGTAATCGCTTCTAGTGAACCAAATTTAATTTTTTTTTATCTCATTTCCTGGAAAAGGCGCACAATTCAGGAAGACTAGTTAGAAAAGGGAGTGAAAAATTCATTGCAGCTAGCCTGCTTCTACTGTGAAGCTCAAGTTTTGAAACTTTTGCAATTATGAACTGGAAATCCATGTGTTACATAATGCATTTCTGGAAAAATGCCCAAGACACATATGTGCTCTATGAAGCTCTAATACTAACATTAATCTAATGAACAGTATATTAGAAAATGATTTGTGTACATCCTAATGGAAAGCATATTTTCTGAGAGAAGCTTGTAGACTGAAATGCAAAAAAATAATCCATCCCCTAAACACAGCTTCCAGCTACCACATCAACCAATAAGATAAGTTGGTGCACCTTTGCAGAATGCTGAATGATTGCTCTGTTTTCTGTCGCCCAGGGGAAAGCATTTTCCAAATCTCGTGCAGGTGTCTGACAGAGACTACCTAAAAGGAAAGAAGCTGAATTCTCCTTTTTGAGCCCCTAGATGACTTTTTTTCATATATAAGCTTATTTTTTTTAATATCAGTTCATTTTTCAAATGCAGCAAAATCCAAGCCCCTGTTTATCCCAGCGGGTTAATTTGGTTAAACCTGATACATCATATTGTGACTGGCCTCATATTTTACTCAAAAAGGGATAGCATCTTTTATCTTTTATTTGTAGTGATCTTCATATTCATTTCTCAACTGAGACAGGTATTTCAGGGAGAGCTTGCATTGATTTCTAATCTTTTTGTCTCTCCCTTTTTGTAACGTACACTTTTGGCCCTTAAGAAATAGCTCTGATAGATGTTTGCACTTTTTTTTTTTTTAAAGGAAAAGCAAGAGTTTGAGATCATGGATTTTTTTTAACCTGCTGAAGAGAGAATCAGACTTTGTCACCTTGTAGGTGACACGGCTTTTTTAAAGTGCATTTGTCTTCAAGAGACGGAGCTTGACTTGACTCTTTCATGTAGCTGATTCTGATTACTAACAGGTGAGAGTGAGGCCAGGCTCTAAAGAGAGGCTTAAATGACGTAGGAGATGAGAAATTAAATGTTCCTTGCCAACTACAAATGAATTCATAGGTAGAACCTAGAGTCAAGACCAATAGATTCATAAATGCATTTTAAGGAATCTAAATCCCGTCTAGTTGTCCTGAGAAGCAGCCAAAAGGAACTGCAAATCAAGGTACACACCTAACTCAGCTGTCTGGCGATCACAGCAGCCTCGTGTCTCAAGTTGCCAGTGGGTGTGTGCACGCTCAGTCGCTCTGTCACGTCCAGCTCTTTGTGACCTCATGGACTGTAGCCGGCCAGGCTCCTCTGTCCTTGGGATTTTCCAGATGAAGAATACTGGAATGGGTTGCCAGGTCCTCCTCCAGGGGATCTTCCCAACACAGGGATCGAACCCATATCTCCTGCATTGGCAGGTGGATTCTTTACCACCCAGAGCCACCCAGGAAGCTGCCAGTATGGGCAGAGTAAAGTTTAAAGCTGGAAACCTCGGGGATTCAGAGTCACTTTGAGTTGAGCCATGCAGACTAGTGCACACAAATTGAGCACGAGAGCCAGCAGCTGAATTTAGACTTTTAGATGCAAATATAATTAACTCATGACTTTTCAACAGGTTGCTCCTCTTAGGGCCTTATTTTCTTGACAACCAGCATTATCGTAATTCAACTAGCATTTTTCTTTTCTCTCCCAAGCCCCTTTCTGGACTCCACATCTCTTTTTGAGTCTGATAATCTGTTCTGTTTTCTCTTCTCTAGAAGAAACGTTGATAATGCCCTCTGTGAAGCTCTAGAATCAGAGATGCTCTGCAAATGATATCTGTCAAATGTTATTATCATGCTGCACATAGATCTCTGGTCTTGAGTGTATGTTAAGAAATACACTCGTCTTTGACTGCTTCTACCTTGGAGAAGGCAATGGCACCCCACTCCAGTCCTCTTGCCTGGAAAATCCCATGGACAGAGGAGCCTGGTGGGCTGCAGTCCATGGGGTTGCTAAGAGTCGGGCATGACTGAGCGACTTCACTTTCACTTTTCACTTTCATGCATTGGAGAAGGAAATGGCAACCCACTCCAGTGTTCTTGCCTGGAGAATCCCAGGGACGGGGGAGCCTGGTGGGCTGCCATCTATGGGGTCGCACAGAGTCGGACACGACTGAAGCGACTTAGCAGCAGCAGCAGCAGCAGCAGCATGATTACAAATTAGTGCTCTTCTAAGGGAAGCCCTAGAGAGCACAAAAATGGGAGTTTTACGAAGAGACTTTGCGATAGGAGATACCTTGATAAAAAGGATTGAGCACAGGAACTGGGGTCCATTAGCAGCTCCGTCTCTGGCTGGCTGCAAATATCTGAGCAAACCACTTAGCACTCTGGTCCTCAGTCTCCTCATGTAAAATGAGATGTCTAGGGTTAAATAATTTCTGCAGTCTCTTCTAGGCTTAAAACTCTACAACACAGAGAAGAACACTGTTTTTAACTTTTTCTCTAGGAAGAGATCCTTCTCACATGCCAGCACCACCTCTTGTCCTCAGACTGGATTTGCAACAAAGTAGTAGAAGGCCTGTATGGGGTTAATTTCTTCCTCTTGTGGTTTAGATTCCTCTGGCACATTGTGTCCAGCCTTAATATTTTACACTGTTAGCCATATCATCTTTTATCTTTTATTTATAGTGATCCTCATATTAATTTCTCAATAGCAGCTGATGCAGCAGCAGGGACAAGTCATTGATCTTCCAATTTATCCTGAGGTCGAGGCAGCCTGGGGAGATTAATGGAGCCCTGATACCTGCCCAGGAGCTGGGTGTTCCTCATGCATGAAAATCAACCACAGGAAACCGAAATTCAACAATCGGCAGCAATATCAGCCACCTCTCTAATAAATATAACAGGGCATTCTTTAATTATTGAAAGGGGTGTCTGGGATTCGGTAATGAAAGCACTCTGGCACAAGAGTGCCAGGGCCACTCTGGGCCAGCCAGGAGGTGGTAAATTTGGGTAGGGGGAGTGGAAGTGGGGAGGTTGTTTGCAGATACCAGCTTCTCACATGGCAAATATTCTTATTACTTGAGTCTCAAGCAAGTCACGAGTAAGCGTATACTCCTTCACTTCTGTAAAGCCAAATACTTCTTACAATTTTTTTTTTTAATTCTGCAAGAAAAACAACAGATCCTCCTCATATCATGTTAATGCCCAGTGATGACAAAGGAAATGGTACATGGAGCTGCATATACTCCACTGGTCACAGAGACCAGGTGAACAGTTGTGCCCAGAGCTCTGAGTCATTTGCAGGCCCTCATAGGGACAAACCACTAATTGATTCTTAAGGGAAGGTCTCCATTCCTTGACACAGCTGAACAGTGGCTTCCATCAAGCCTCCTTGTGGTCTCAGTTATCTTGAGCTGCTTACCTCTTGCCCCTATCTGCTTCTCAGCTAACCTCTCCTGCTTGAGATCAGTGTTGCAGACTTATTCGATCATCAGCTTTGTGCCTGTCTGGATAAAAACCCATCCCCTGAGGCTCAGCACTCTCTTTTACAATCTATAGCTGGGGAAACAAGTACTAAATGAGGAAGCAAAGTTTCCCATGTTAGGCCACACACATGATGCTGAGGAGGCAGGTCAGCAAGAAGTCAACAGGTGGGGCGGATGTGGAACTACGTACAAGCAGAGCGTGCCCATCACTAGCCTGCAAAAATATCCCATTCTCTTGGTTATTACTCAGCACGCATACTACATAGACACACATACTACCTCTGCATTTTTAAAAATAATAGAGTGACTAATAATGTCCTCCAGCGATAAACTGGAGTGGCAAGCTGCTCAGAAATTTCAGGCACAGAATTGCCAGAAACAATTTACTTTTAACAAAATGTGTTACGAAGATTTAGAGTACACATGGGGTTTGGGCAATGTAATGATTTTCACAAACAGAGCCTCACAATGAGTTGTGCCTGTTGTGTACCTTCTCTTCCTTTGATTAAAAGAAGCTGAGTGGATTCTTTGAGTGTTGAAATCATAATAAGTATAACCAATGATTTTGTCTCATATAGAACCACTGTTTGATATAAATTCACAATAAAAATATATATTTCTTCTAGCAGGTTTGAACACTTTATATGTTTTTTTTTATTTGGATTCTCTTTGCTCCTTGAACTTAAATACAATTTTCCCTTTTGGTATCTAATCAGGCTTTATAGTTATTTATTTTTTTGTTACTGTTGTACTCAGTTGCGTGCAACTCTTTGTGACCCCAAGGACTATAGCCCACTAGGCTCCTCTGTCCATGCAATTTCCCAGGCAAGAATACTGGAGTGGGTTGCTATCTCCTTCTCTAGGAGATCTTCCTGACCCCAGGGATCAAACCCATGTCTCCTACGTCTCCTGCACTGCAGGCAGATTCTTTACCTGCTGAACTATCAGGGAAGCCCCACAGTTATTTATTGGTACCAATAAATAAAAATTAAAGTGGAAACTGGTTCCTCAACAAAAAATAAGATATATAAAATGTAATATTATCTTGTACAAAGCAGGGCAAACTCATTGAAAATGATAAGTATGTTTTCTGGATAGCATCTCACCTGGTGATATTATTAACAGTATGGTAGAAACAGGAGTAAGAACAATACAATAGTAATAATGGTACTGTGTGTTGCTACCACACATAATCATCTTCAAAACGTCAGTAAGCACACGGTTTCACTTGACCTTCAAAAAAGTCCTATGTGGTAGACAGGCCTGGTATTCTGATTCCCCTTTTGTAGATGAGGAAACTAAATTCCAGAGATATTAACTGATTCACCCAACTAAGAAGGTCAAGAGTCAGGCTTTCTAAGTACTAGTCTAGACCCCTTCCCAGGAACTGGTGAGACATAAAGTAACAACACTAATAATCAAGAAAGAAACCAAGAACAAAACATCCCCAGAACTCTCCTGATAAGAAGAGTTTGAAAGTAGCTATTGTTACAAGGTAGCTATTGTTACCTGGAGCTTATCAGAAATCAAACAAGACCTATGGGTTCAGCAAAATGTGTAGGTTCAGGAAGTGAAGTGTAGATAATTACAAAATGGAATCTATAAAAAGTCATAGAATTTGACATTTGCCTGAAAAATAATTCATATTTGGGGAAGTAAAGGCCAGATATGACTTGAAACTGTTTAAAAATATAATCCCTAAAGAAGTATCCTGCTTACTTGTGTTTTATAGCTTTAGCTTCAGACTTTATGTGAACTATTTCTTTGGCTGTACCCATCTAAAATATTACTTTCTATGAGACAGGAGCACTGCAATATATGACAATTTTATGGAAGAAGAGTTCTAGAGGACTTGGGGTCCATACACAGGAAAATCACTTAATAGTAAGCACATGAATGAGGAATAATAAAGTGTGGAGGGTCAGGATACTTGATGTCAGTCATGAGGAAGGGGGGCTTTTTCCTGTCACTACTCTCCCTGCTAGCAGACTGTAAATTTCTAGGTGCTTGCTCAACACTGGCTTTATGCAGTAAAGTTCAGAGTCCTGGCGGAGTGGGGAGGTGGGAGGTAGTGGGGGGGGTGAGAGGGTGGGGGGGAGAAGGAAGTCAGCCCCTTCTATCCACCTCTGAGAATCAGGATTATCAGCTGAATGATTTAAGCAGCCAGGGGATTCTACAGTAAAAGTTCAACCATGTTAGCAAATCTTTGAAAAGAGTGACCAAAAAAAATTTATAAAATGGTTGGGCACACGTGTGCAAAGAGTTCAAGCTTACTGCACAAACAGTTATCTTTGTTTTATCTACTCTTCCTTAAGAGGCAGCCTTGCACTCATCTCACATGCTAGTAATGTAATGCTTAAAATTCTCCAAGCCAGGCTTCAGCAATATGTGAACCGTGAACTTCCAGATGTTCAAGCTGGTTTTAGAAAAGGCAGAGGAACCAGAGATCAAATTGCCAACATCTGATGGATCATCAAAAAAGCAAGAGACTTCCAGAAAAACATCTATTTCTGCTTTATTGATTATGCCAAAGCCTTTGACTGTGTGGATGACAATAAACTGTGGAAAATCCTGAAAGAGATGGGAATACCAGACCACCTGATCTGCCTCTTGAGAAACCTGCATGCAGGTCAGGAAGCAACAGTTAGAACTGGACATGGAACAACAGACTGGTTCCAAATAGGAAAAGGAGGACGTCAAGGCTGTATATTGTCACCCTGCTTATTTAACTTCTATGCAGAGTACATCATGAGAAATGCTGGGCTGGATGAAGCACAAGCTGGAATCAAGACTGCCGGGAGAAATATCAATAACCTCAGATATGCAGATGACACCACCCTTATGGCAGAAAGTGAAGAAGAACTAAAGAGCCTCTTGATGAAAGTGAAAGTTGAGAGTGAAAAATTTGGCTTAAAGATCAACATTCAGAAAACTAAGATCATGGCATCCGGCCCCATCACTTCATGGCAGATAGATGGAGAAACAGTGGAAAGAGTGGCTGACTTTATTTTTCTGGGCTCCAAAATCACTGCAGATGGTAATTGCAGCCATGAAATTAAAAGATGCTTACTCCTTGGAAGGAAAGTTATGACCAACCTAGACAGCATATTAAAAAGCAGAGACATTACTTTGCCGACCAAGGTCTGTCTAGTCAAGGCTATGGTTTTTCCAGTGGTCATGTATGGATGTGAGAGTTGGACTATAAAGAAAGCTGAGCACCGAAGAACTGATGCTTTTGAACTGTGGTGTTGGAGAAGACTCTTGAGAGTCCCTTGGACTGCAAGGAGACCCAACCAGTCCATCCTAAGGGAGATCAGTCCTGGGTGTTCATTGGAAGGACTGATGTTGAAGCTGAAACTCCAATACTTTGGCCACCTGATGCGAAGAGCTGATTCATTGGAAAAGACCCTGATGCTGGGAAAGACTGAGGGCAGGAGTAGAAGGGGACTACAGAGGATGAGATGGCTGGATGGCATCATCGACTCGATGAACATGGGTTTGGGTGGACTCAGGGAGTTGGTGATGGACCCGGAGGCCTGGCGTGCTGCGGTTCATGGGGTTGCAAAGAGTCAGACACAACTGAGCGACTGAACTGAACTGAACTGATGTTACCAAATGAATAAACCTTAAATATGGCAAAGTAAATCAAGCCATAGGGAGGAGACAAAAAAAGGGGGCAAGAGACAACACAAATTTGAATAATGAAAAGCTTGATACATCTTTAAAATAGTCAATAAATCCCTGAAGAAGAAAACAAACGAAGAATTCTAAGGCAGAACAGCAAGGAAGAGTATTTACCACTACTAAGAATATTAATAAGAACTTGCATCACTGGTTATTTAGGAACTCAGTAAATTTTCTTTGCTTTATCTGCACTAAAAGCCATCTAACATAAATCCCAGAACTGCTGAAAAACATGCTCGTCAAACCCTTGCAACAGCTTGGGATTCTGTTATATAAACTTTGGGAGACTACTAAACTTGAAGTAGAGAGCCTTTTGAAAATACATGTCCTTATCTGTTTTGGCATATTCATCCCCTGTAGAAGAGTTGTATGATTCAAAGAACATTAAATAGTAAAATTTAAAAAAAAAGAAAAAAAGCAGTTGAGAAAAAACACAGCACTTCAAAAAGCTTAAATCTGGAAGCATTTCAAATACGAGGTTTAGGATTACCAGTACAGTTTCCTAACCTCCTAATTATTTGAGAATGAGGGCACTTTTGTGTATCTCTCTGTTTGGAATCACTGGAAATATCAATTAAACATAATAAAGTAGGAGAATCTCCCTTGGGATGTGGGATCATCTTATACACATGATGGCCTTCTGCTAGGGGTTAGTGATTCTTTAATCAATCCTGAGAGGTTTCCTAAGCCCAAGAAATTTGGTAGAATGATTTAGGGCTCACTTAGAGATGCTACTATCATTAGAACTGCATTTATCTTTGAAAAAAAAAGATGATTTCTATATATAAGCCATGTTTTTCATAGTGATACCAACAAAATCTCTCAACTTCCATAGAGAACATCCAATTTTATTCCACTTCTGTTCTCGCTACCCTTTCACAGTCTCCCTGTGCACAAAACATTGAGAAGGTGTCTCACCAGAGTAGCAGCAGCCACATGCAAACCACTTATCACCAGATACCACTGTTGCCATTGGGTGTCGTGGCAACCAGAGACATGTACTAGAGCCTCTGATGGGTAATAGTGAGGCTATGATCCTCAAGCATCCTCAGTGAAGCCACAGATGGTCTGGGTACATGTGGGATAAATTTTATTTTCTCCTTTTCTCTAACATGTTGCTAGCGAAATATCAAAAACTATCCCTGAAATTCAATGAATATGGTTTTATTACCCTTTATTAAGAGTCCCATCTCTTTCAAGAACTGGGATATATGTTTTGAGGGAAATAAACTATAGAAATATTCAACTGACAGAGATCATAATGCACTTAACTTTTCTGTTCTTTTGTACATTTTTGTTAAGACAAACTTCTGTTCTTGCCTTCTATTAAGGGTTCTATTAAAATAAAATTGACATGATAAACTGCACATACTTAAAGAACACAATTTGACTAAGTTCTGAAATATATATATATACCCATGAAACTACCAACACAATCAAAAAAAGGAACATACCATCACTTGCAAAAGTGTCTCCATACCTCATTCATAATGCCCCTATTTTCTTTCCACATTCTACCCCTCCACATCTCCAGATGACCACTGATAAACTTTCTATCACTATAGAGGTGTCTGCATTTTTAAAAAATTTATATAAATAGATTTACACAGTGTTCACTCTTCTGCCTGGCTTCTTATACTCAGTGTAATTATTTTGAAAGTAATCCATATGTTTGTGGATATTATTAGTTTATTCCTTTGTTTTGCTGAGTGGTGTTTCATTGTATGAGTATACAACAGTATGTTTATTCATTAACCTGTTGAAGGATGCTTGATGTTATTACAATTGTATTAAAAATAAAGATGCTATAAAGATACATGCACAAGTCTTTGTATGAAAAAATGCTTTTATTTTTCTTGAACTCCTTATTGAAATTGAAGAAAGTGGAGAAAACCACTAGACCATTCAGATATGATCTAAATCAAATCCCTTATGACTACACAGTGGAAGTGAGGAATAGATTTAAGGGACTAGATCTGATAGAGTGCCTGATGAACTATGGATGGAGGTTTATGACATTGCACAGGAGACAGGAATCAAGACCATCCCCAAGAAAAAGAAATGCAAAAAAGCAAAATGGCTGTCTGAGGAGGGCTTACAAATACCTGTGAAAAGAAGAGAAGTGAAAAGCAAAGGAGAAAAGGAAAGATATACCCATTTGAATGCAGAGTTCCAAAGAATAGCAATGAGAGATAAGAAAGCCTTCCTCAGTGATCAGTGCAAAGAAACAGAGGAAAACAATAGAATGGGAAAGACTAGAGATCTTTTCAAGATAATTAGAGATAGCAAGGGAACATTTTATGCAAAGATGGGCACAATAAAGGACAGAAATGGTAGGGACCTAACAGAAGCAGAAGATATTAAGAAGAGGTGGCAAGAATACACAGAAGAACAGTACAAAAAAGATCTTCACGACCCAGATAATCACGATGGTGTGATTACTCACCTAGAGCCAGACATCCTGGAATGTGAAGTCAAGCAGGACTTAGGAAGCATCACTACAAACAAAGCTAGTGGAGGTGATGGAATTCCAGTTGAGCTATTTCAAACCCTGAAAGATGACACTGTGGAAATGCTGCATTCAATATGCCAGCAAATTTGGAAAACTCAGCAGTGGCCACAGGACTGGAAGAGGCCAGTTTTCATTCCAATCCCAAAGAAAGGCAATGCCAAAAAATGCTTGAACTACTGCACAATTGCACTCATCTCACATGCTAGTAAAGTAATGCTCAAAATTCTTCAAGCCAGGCTTCAGCAATACGTGAACCGTGATCTTCTAGATGTTCACGCTGGTTTTAGAAAAGGCAGGGGAACCAGAGATCAAATTGCCAACATCCAAGGGATCATCAAAAAGCAAGAGAGTACCAGAAAAACATCTATCTCTGCTTTATTGACTATGCCAAAGCCTTTGATTGTGTGGATCACAATAAACTGTGGAAAATTCTGAAAGAGATGGGAATACCAGACCACCTGACCTGCCTCTTGAGAAACCTGCATGCAAGTCAGGAAGCAACAGTTAGAACTGGATATGGAGCAACAGACTGGTTCCAAATACGAAAAGGAGTATGTCAAGGCTGTATATTGTCACCCTGCTTATTTAACCTATATGCAGAGTACATCATGAGAAACGCTGGGCTGGAGGAAGCACAAGCTGGAATCAAGATTGCCAGGAGAAATATCTATAACCTCTGATATGCAGATGACACCACCCTTATTGCAGAAAGTGAAGAAAAACTAAAGAAAGTGAAAGAGGAGAGTGAAAAGTTGGCTTAAAGCTCAACATTCAGAAAACTAAGATCATGGCATCTGGTCCCATTGCTTCATGGCAGATAGATGGGCAAACAGTGGAAACAGAGGCTGACTTTATTTTTCTGGGCTCCAAAATCACTTCAGATGGTGACTGCAGCCATGAAATTAAAAGACATTACTCTTTTGAAGGAAAGTTATGACCAACCTAGACAGCATATTAAAACGCAGAGACATTACTTTGCCAACAAAGGTCCATATAGTCAAACCTATGGTTTTTCCAGTAGTCATGTACGAATGTGGAGAAGGCAATGGCACCCCACTCCAGTACTCTTGCCTGGAAAGTCCCATGGACGGAGGAGCCTGGTGGGCTGCAGTCCATGGGGTAGCAAAGAGTCGGAAACGACTGAACGACTTCACTTTCACTTTTCACTTTCATGCATTGGAGAAGGAAATGGCAACCCACTCCAGTGTTCTTGCCTAGAGAATCCCAGGGACGGGGAAGCCTGGTAGGCTGCCGTCTATGGGGTCACACAGAGTCGGACTTAGCAGCAGCAGCAGCATGTGCGAATGTGAGAGTTGGACCATAAAGAAGATTGAACACTAAAGAACTGATTGATTTCATATTGTGGTGCTGGAGAAGACTCTTGAGAGTCCCCTGGTCAGTAAGGAGATCAAAGAAGTCAACCCTAGAGGAAATCAATTCTGAATATTCATTGGACAGATTGATGCTGAAGCTGAAGCTCCAATACTTTGGCCACCTGATGCAAAGAGCTAACTCACTGGAAAAGACTTTGATGCTTTTGAAAGACTAAGGACAAAAGGAGAAGGAAGCAGAGAATGAGATGGTTAGATAGCATCACTGACTCAATGGACATGAATTTGAGCAAACTTCAGGAGACAGTGGAGGACAGAGTAGCCTGTCATGCTACAGTCCACGGGGTTACAAAGACTTGGACATGACTTAGTGACTGAACAACAACAGCAACAACAAGCATTGTATAACACTTCCAATTTTTACACTGCCTCACCAATACTTGGTGTGGTTGGACTCTAATTTTAGCCATTCAACAGGTGTGCAGTGGTATCTCCTGTGGTTTTTTTCTTTTAGCTAATCATTGATTACATTGAGCAACTTCATGTGCTTATTTGACATCCATACATCTTCTTGGCAGGATCTCTTTTTAAATATTTTTGCTCATTTTTTAAAAAATTTTCTAATTATTGAGTTTTGAGTTCTATTTATGTTACAGATACAAGTCTTTTCAAATTTGTAATTTGAAAACGTTTTCTTCCAATCCCAATCTGTAGCTTTTCCTTGATTAATAATGTCTTTCAAAGATGACACTTAATTTATCACTTTTTTTCTTTTATGGATCTTGTTTTTGGTGTCATCTCTAGGAAATCTTTGCTTAACCAAGGTCAAACAGATTTTGTCCAAGTTTAACAGATTTATGTTTTGATCTATTTTTAATTAATTCTTTATATGGTGTGAGGTAGGGATCAAAACTCATAGTCTTGCATATGGCTATCTATGGATATTACCCATGTACTACATGTTTCTAGCACCATTTGTCAGGAAGACTATCCTTTCTCTTCTAAACTGGCTTTGCACCTCTTTTGTAAGTTAATTGTCTTTATATGTGTGGATATGTTTCTGGGATTACTTGATTGACCCACGATATCTGCCTTTTGGTTATAATATATCCTTTTGCTGATTTCTTTTCGCTTGCTCATTTAAATAGTCTCCTCACCATTTTACTGGACATACCTAGGTATACCTGAAATGCATTTGGTAAGTCGATGGAATTTGCACTCAAACTTGAGTGCAAAACTTCCAAAGGTATTTTTGAAATGTTGAGATGAAAAACTATGTATTCTACAACCTTCCTAATTCAATCCAATGTATGCTAACCCATCCCTAGAAGCTATTTTTGCACATGTATAGGGCTGTGGAGTCTGCGGAGTATGTGAATGGTATATGCAGGCTATTCTAAAAGATCATTATAGGAGGCAAAGGGAACATTAGAGAAAATAGGTGGGGAAACTCATATGCCAACTGTTAAAATATCTCAAGTTTTTTTTTTAACATTTACATTAAGATAAATAAGCAAATTATTATAAAATAAAACACAAAATTTAGAGAACATTTCAACATGCTTATTTTGCCA
The DNA here is from genome assembly GCF_054371585.1 of Giraffa tippelskirchi. Taxonomy (NCBI): domain Eukaryota; kingdom Metazoa; phylum Chordata; class Mammalia; order Artiodactyla; family Giraffidae; genus Giraffa; species Giraffa tippelskirchi. Next base: position 106,516,987 of record NC_137275.1, read on the forward strand.
GATGCAACAAGATACTAGGAACAGACAGAAGAAATTTCTAGAACCATCCTGTCTTTTGTTTTTCATCACCATAGGGTGATTGGTTGTATTTTATTCAGTGTATTGTACATGTGGGTGTGAATAAGATGGAACTTGTCTCAAAAACAAATGAGCAAAGAATATATGTTGCCAACTTGTCTAAAATATTTTTCATGTTCTGACTCATTTTTCTTTGTATTGGCATTTTAAGATATTTTGGGTTTTGTTTCTTTAATTTGACTACTATAAAAATCTTGATAACTTAAGTAAAATCTCATGAGAATAATATAAACAACTGTAATGGAAAGTGAAAAGGTGATAATAGCAATCAACACTGCAATATTTCTTGTCAGAGTCCTTTATCACTTAGAATAGTCACAAATTCCATATAAATTTGACTTTTGGACCTTTAGTCTTTACTTTAGTGCAATAATTTCTTTTGAGAAGAGATTTCTTTCTCTTTGCCTATTATTTCTTTGCAAGTAAAATAATTAATAACCATACTTTGATATGATTATCTTAGAGTGGTGTAGAGGACGATAATTATGCAACTATATATTAATCTATGGGTTCAATGAAGTTTAAAGACTTGATGTTTGAATCTTGTGGAATGTAACCCCCTTTTCCAGAGGGAAATGAACATGTACATGCACTTCTGTCGTTTAAAATAAATCAACACAGGGTTATAGAGGCACCTCCTATTCCAGGCATGGTGAGGTACAGGGAAGAGGAGCAAGAGATATACCCAACTAAGCCTGAATATATTGAGAATTAAGATGAAAGCCTAAGGGGCTTCTCTGGCAGCTCACTGGTAAAGAATGTGCCTGCCAATGTAGGGGACCTGGGTTTGATTCCTATCTGGGAAGATTCCACATGCCGCGAAGCAACTATGCCCCTGAGCCACAACTACTGAGCCTGTGCTCTAGAGACTGGGAACCACAACTCTGAGCCCATATACCACAGTGACTGAAGCCCACACACCCTTGAGCCCATGCTCCACAACAAGAAAAACCACTGCAGTGAGAAGCCCACGCACTGCAAAGAGAGGAAACTCTACATGCCACAACTAGAGAAAAGCTTGGACAGCAATGAAGACCCAGTACAGCCAAAATATAAATATGATTATTAAAATAAAAAAATTAATGGTAAAATAATTTTTTAAAAAGATGAAAACCTAAGATGGAAGTGAAAATGTCACCTAGAATTAAGGATACACTTAGGCTGAAAGTGAACATACTGAAAAAAGATGCAGAAAATGCTAAAGAGTTCACAAAAAAATCTATTAGAACTAATAAACTTTGCAGTTTGTTTGCAGAATACAAAATCAGCATACACACATTACTTGCACTTCTGTACACTAACAATTAACAATCTAAAAAAAATCAGGAGAACAATTTCATTTATAATAGTATCAAAAATAATAAAATATGAATAAACTTAACTAAAGACATGAAAGACTTGCACACTGAAAACTACAAAATGTTATTGAAAGAAATTAAGGAAGACATAAATGGAATGATATACCATGTTTACGAATTAGAAGACTTAATATGTTAAAATGTCTATATTACACAAAGCTATCTACATTTTAATGCAGTACCTATCAAAATAACCTATTTTTTTCAGAAATAGAAGAAATTAGTCTAAAATGCATATGTAACCACAAAGAACCCTCAATAACCAAAGCAATCTTGAGAAAGAAAAACAAAGTTGAAGACCTCACTTTTTTTTTTTTTTAAATCAGGTTTCCTTGTTATGCTGGGTTAAAAATCTGAAGTCCCTAAATGTCCAGAAATAATCCTCCCAAATGTATGTTTTAATTCATTCTCAGTGGCAGGGCTTTCCGTGTCTCAGTGGACTGAGGGATACTTCCATATCTATAGCTTGGACTTCTGTTACTGACATTGGCTTGGGTCTCTCAGGATCTTGGCTGTTCTATCAGTTTATCAAGTCTTTCATGAATCATGCTTTTAAAGATTTTAAAGAGTTACTAAGATTAAATCTGAGATTACAGCATTATGCCCACAATTTAAACAATCTCAAAAGCAAGCCAGTCCCCACTCCTAGAATAATGAAACTAGGTACATTTTCATTCCCAGAAACCAGTACAGAAATTATCAAAGAACATAGCAGAAACTCAATGGCATTTGAAAGATAAAGTCTCTTTGATTTTAGCCTCACTAGGATGTCCATTAGTCTGTGCCATTTATCTGAAATTCCTGACCTGCAAACTTAGAACCAGGAGGAATTTTCTGGCCTGAGGTTGATTGTTCGCTATGAATTTGCCATGTGCAATGCACAGCCCTGAGCACCTATCACACATGGACTTTTGAGTTATCCTTCCTCTTTGATGATCTTGTTCACACTGCAGTACTGACCTGATTATGGGTTCTATCCAGTAACATTATACCTCCAGTTATGATGTGTAGATTCTACGATCCTACGGCGCCATAGCCATTTTCACTGCCTCTGGCTGTGGAACTGCACAGACCAAAGAAGCCTGCCTTTTAGAGAACATTTCTTTCTCCAGTGTAACTGACAAATTCCATGTCAGTTTGGATCCACATGTAAAAGGATTAACTTGAGCCTATGGTAACCATATGTGTCAATGCTGACAAGTTCTGAAAAATATACTTTCCTTACAACTAAGTCTTTGTCTCAGTCAAGCCTGCTTGGGAAAAAACTACCTGAAGAGTAAGCCAAGGTGAGCAGCTGCCTGAGTATTTCCTGCCCTGTAAACTCCTGCCCACCCCAAAGTTAAGAGCCAGGTAAAGTTCTCTGTATACTAAAGACCCTCCAGGTGCCCTATTCATTCTGCTCCAGTTATTCACTCAGCCACCTGCAATTCCCTAGGGCCCCTTTTCTTTATGCCAGACCTTTACTTAAGTGGCTTGACAGAAACAGCCACTCCTCCATGCAATAAACTGCAGCCAACTGCCGAGTCTTATTGTTGGTGTAGTGGGTTGAATGGTGACCCCCCAAAAGGATATATTCATGTTCTAATTCTTAACTGTTACCTCACTTGGAAACAAGGTCTTTGCAAGTTTCATTAAGGATCTTGAGATGGGATTCCCATCCTGTATTAATCAGACGGGTTCTTAATATGATGATAATTGTCCTTATTAAACAAGAAGGGCAGAGGGCAATTTGGACCAGATGAAAGAAAAAGATACAGACACACAAAGGGAGTGAAAACAGAGACTAAGTGATGCGGCCTCAAGGCAGGGAAGCTACTAACCACCAGAGGCTCAAAGAGACAAGGAGTGGACTCTCCCCTAGAACAGCTTTAGGGAGGGCAGCCCTACTGACACCTTGATATCAGACTTTCGACCTCTAGAACTGTGAGATAGTACATTTTTATTATGTTAAGCCTCCAAGTTTATACTGATTTGTTATAGCAGGTACTGGAAACTAATACAGCATACATTAAAACTTTTCTAGACTTCAGCAGTTAACTGCATAAGCCGAAGTATTTTCAAATAGTCAAAGGTCCCAACATCCCACCACACATTAAAGACCAAGGCACAAGACTACCTTGCATGGAAGCACCAAAACATTTCCACGTGGACATTTTCCTCTCCAAAAAGTCTGCTCCTTTCTTTTTATTTCTCAGTGTTTCCAGGTAACATATCAAAGGATGCATTTGTGCAAGTACAACAGGTACAACACCTTAATTACACCTAGGTATGGAGTTAATTAAGAAACAAGATAAAAGAGCAAAGATGGAGGTCAAAATATTCCTGGTACTGATCTAACCCTGGCTTAGAATCCAGTTTGAATGAAATGACCCCATAACTGAACCCCAGAAATTACTAGTCCATAACTGAACTAGTAATACACAGGATGACAGAAACAGAAGACACCAACTCTCACTCTCAAGGGAGAGAACAGAATTAGTTAAGACAAACAGGCCCACTTAATTCTTTTCAAGCTTCCTATATAAGTCACGTGATCACCCTAGGGTGGAAGAAGAAAAGAAGCAGGGCTGAAATTACCCTAAGATCTCTCTTGACAGGATTGAAACATAAAGATGGGAAAAGACCATTCCCTCACTCCCCACCACCACCACCCCCAGCGTTAAAAAATAATAACCTACATTTACAATGTAAAACAAGTCAGAAACTACTTTAGTTTTGATTTACTCTTAGTATTACTAATAGCTAATCAGGAGCCTCATGCAGAAACATCTTGATTAGTTGCTAATAAAACTCTTTAGAGGCAGAGCCCTCCATATGCCTCAAAGGGAAGATGTAGACCTCTTATGCATTAGGATTTTCTCACCAAAAAGTCACACAATGTCTTTACTATTCCAGCCAAGTATAACCTAGCCCTACCCTCATTCCTGCTTTACTTGGATTAGCAATAAATATATAGATGGAAATAAAGAAGAGATATCGGGTAGAAATACATTAAATGGTGGGTAAAACATTATAAGTGGAGTCAAGTACCACCACCATTCACTACAGTAAAAGTGAACATTCAGCACCAACAGTAATATTTTTTCCTGTTATGTCTGGAAAATGATAATAAGTCATAGGTACCTACCTTTTTAAGTTTATTCAAATCTCATTTTTATATTAACTACTGCATAACAAGTAACATGCTACAGCTGCATCAATAGATGAAGAAAAGGTAGTCCCTGGCCCCAAGGAATGTTGCCCAGAAGAAGCCCGAGATATGTAAAAAATCCAACTACAATACAGTGTAGCAAGTGCAACAATCAGGTATGCAAAAGTGTAATGGGAGCAAAAAGGAAAGTGTGATCACAACACTAAACAGAAGACAGCACAAAAGAGATAATATGTAAACTGAGTTTTGACAAATGAAGTGGGTTTTCCAGGTGCCCAATAGGGAGGAGAGAATTCTTGGAGGAGGGAAAAGCATAATTCAAGATAGTGAATTGTTCATATAATCCTAGAAGAAAAGCAGGGAACAACAGAAGAAATACTTGGATACAGGCATCATGAATATTTGTATGTTTCATTTTGGCAAAACCACTGTAATGGAAATTTTGAAGATCAGCTCTAGAGGGGATAAACAGAACTAGTAATTACTGCAGAAAACACTAGAACCAATTTCTACTATAATCTACCAAAAAGAAGCAAAACTATTTCAACGACAACACAGTATCACAGAAAGGGCTTGTTGTTGTTTTTTTTTTTTTTTTAGTGTATTAGGTGTCACTTAAAATTTTGACTCCATACTGCACTTGCTTTGGGATCTTGAATAACACTCATAACTTCAGCTAGTCTCACTATAGTGAGTGTACGTGATTACGTACATCTGTACCTGCACCGCAATCTTAATGCAAACTCAAGTTCAGGTCCAAGCCTAGGTTCTCTGTGACTCCTCCTCTGGTTAATTCAAAAGCTATCTCTCTCTTCCTCATTTGGCTTCTCTATGGAAATATCATAAGAACGGCTATGACTTCTTGGTGTCTTTTGTTGTCTGTTTTTTAAATTGAAGTATAGTTGATTTACAACCCCATGTTAGTTTCAGGTGTACAGTTCAGTGATTAATTTATCTATACGTCCTTTATCAGATTCTTTTCCATTAATAAGTTATTACAAAATATCGAGTATAGCTCCCTGTGCTATACAATAGATGCTTACAGGTTATCTGTTCTATGCCTTCTTTGAATTACTGTAGCGCTTGTTGTCTGTATCATTTACATGTTTCAATCACGTTATGACTGAAAACAAAAAATTTGTATTTGCCCACACCCTGGCCCTTACTTTAAAAATGTATTCATTTATTTCATATTCATTGGCTACATTCTAGACACCGTGTTAGTTGGTGGTTCCAGATGTTAGTAAAATATAGACATTCCTGATCAGAAGGTCACGGTCTTTGTGGGAAAACAAACAAAAATAAACAATCTGTGTCTTAAACAGACTTCCCAAAGAGAACACACCTAGTTGGTACAGTAAATACATGTATCACAGATAAATGTATCAATAGTTATTTGGTGTTAATAACTTCAAATAACTGCTTTTCTATTTTGAAGAAATGATGGCTATATTTCACCAGGAGCTCAGTACCCCTCTGAGACTAAGGGCTTCACTTCCATCCTGACTCACCACATTGCTTTCTTATATGAAAATATACAGAAAACTATAAAACACTGATGAAAGAAATCAAAGAGGACACAAACAGATGGAGAAATATACCGTGTTAATGGATTGGAAGAATTAATATAGTGAAAATGAGTATTCCACCCAAAGCAATCTACAGATTCAATGCAATCCCTATCAAGCTACCAATGGTATTTTTCACAGAACTAGAACAAATCATCTCACAATTTGTATGGAAATATAAGAAACCTCGAATAGCCAAAGCAATCTTGAGGAAGAAGAATGGAACTGGAGGAATCAACCTGCCTGACTTCAGGCTCTACTACAAAGCCACAGTCATCAAGACAGTATGGTATTGGCACAAAGAGAGAAATATAGATCAATGGAACAAAATAGAAAGCCCAGAGATAAACCCACGCACATATGGTCACCTTATCTTCGACAAAGGAGGCAAGAATATACAATGGAGAAAAGACAATCTCTTTAACAAGTGGTGCTGGGAAAACTGGTCAACCACTTGTAAAAGAATGAAACTAGAACACTTCCTAACACCGTACACAAAAATAAACTCAAAATGGATTAAAGATCTAAACGTAAGACCAGAAACAATAAAACTCCTAGAGGAAAACATAGGCAAAACACTCTCCGACATAAATCACAGCAGGATCCTCCATGACCCACCTCCCAGAATATTGGAAATAAAAGCAAAAATAAACAAATGGGACCTAATTAAAATTAAAAGCTTTTGCACAACAAAGGAAACTATAAACAAGGTGAAAAGACAGCCTTCAGAATGGGAGAAAATAATAGCAAATGAAGCAACAGACAAACAATTAATCTCAAAAATATACAAGCAACTTCTGCAGCTGTATTCCCGAAAAATAAACGACCCGATCAAAAAATGGGCCAAAGAACTAAACAGACATTTCTCCAAAGAAGACATACAGATGGCTAACAAACACATGAAAAGATGCTCAACATCACTCATTATTAGAGAAATGCAAATCAAAACCACAATGAGGTATCATTTCACACCAGTCAGAATGGCTGCTATCCAAGTCTACAAGCAATAAATGCTGGAGAGGGTGTGGAGAAAAGGGAACCCTCTTACACTGTTGGTGGGAATGCAAACTAGTACAGCCACTATGGAGAACAGTGTGGAGATTCCTTAAAAAACTGGGAATAGAACTGCCATATGACCCAGCAATCCCACTGCTGGGCATATACACCGAGGAAACCAGAATTGAAAGAGACGCGTGTACCCCAATGTTCATCGCAGCACTGTTTACAATAGCCAGGACATGGAAGCAACCTAGATGTCCATCAGCAGACGAATGGATAAGGAAGCTGTGGTACATATACACAATGGAATATTACTCAGCCATTAAAAAAAATACATTTGAATCGGTTCTACTGAGATGGATGAAACTGGAGCCCATTATACAGAGTGAAGTAAGCCAGAAAGAAAAACAACAATACAGTATACTAATGCATATATATGGAATTTGAAAGATGGTAACGATAACCCTATATGCGAGACAGAATAAGAGACACAGATGCATGGAACAATTTTATGGACTCTGAGGGAGAAGGTGAGGGTGGGACGTTCTGGGAGAATGGCATTGAGACATGTGTATTGTCATATGTGAAACAGAGCACCATTCCATGTTCGATGCATGTGACAAGGGCTCAGGGCCGGGGCAATGGGATGATCCAGAAGGATGGGATGGGGAGGGAGGTGGGTGGGGGGTCCGGGAAGGGGAACACATGTAAACCCATGGCTGATTCATGTCAATGTATGGCAAAAACTATTACAATATTGTAAAGTAATTAGCCCCCAACTAAAATAAATAAATTTATAAAAAAAAAAAAAAAAGAAAATATACAAGTCTGTACGTACTCGCTATTAAAAGGATTATCTGGCGTGAATTTCTGACAGCATGAAGAAAAACTCAAGAGGTTCAGAATTTTAGTTCTGAGATGCATCCAGAAGTTCAGATGCCTTAACTCAACTTGCTTGACTGGAAAATGGAGCTGTAAATCTCACAAGATCAGATGATCTTTTAAGAATTTCAAAACTTCCTGCTATTAATTAGAAATCTTAGAAGAATAGCTTCTTTTAAAATACACTGATAATATGCTTTACAGCTTAATATCCGGCAGCCTATGTTCAGTTAAGTGAGCTTCGGGAAAGAAGGAAACGTGTGGTTTAGCTGCATTTACTTTGGAACCTCTCTGGTCAAAACATCTACCTCTGTGCTCAGCCATCTTATCATTTTTTTTTTTAAATAAATTTATTTATTTTAGTTGGGGGCTAATTACTTTACAATATTGTAGTGGTTTTTGCCATACATTGACATGAATCAGCCATGGGTTTACATGTGTTCCCCATCCTGGACCCCCCTCCCTCCTCCCTCCCCATCCCATCCCTCTGGGTCTTCCCATTGCCCCAGCCCTGAGCATTTGTCTCATGAATCGAACCTGGAATGGTGTTCTGTTTCACATATGATAATATACATGTTTCAATGCTATTGTCCCAGAACATCCCACCCTCATCTTCTCCCTCAGAGTCCATAAGACTGTTCTATGCATCTGTGTCTCTTATTCTGTCTCGCATATAGGGTTATCATTACCATCTTTCAAATTCCATATATATATACGTATTAGTATACTGCATTGGTGTTTTTCTTTCTGGCTTACATTACTCTGTATAATGGGCTCCAGTTTCATCCATCTCAATAGAACTGATTCAAATGTATTCTTTTTTAATGGCTGAGTAATATTCCATTGTGTATATGTACCACAGCTTCCTTATCCATTCGTCTGCTGATGGACATCTAGGTTGCTTCCATGTCCTGGCTATTGTAAACAGTGCTGCGATGAACATTGGGGCACACGTGTCTCTTTTAAAACGGAGGCAACTCTAAAAACATAGTTACATAGATGGTGCACAGCTTCATGTGTCATTGTCTTCATTTGTTTCAGAATACCAATAACATCGAAGCTATTACTGCAAAGAGTGGGATGTTATTTGGTGTCATCTAGTGCAACTCTCTGAAAGAGATGGGAATACCAGACCATCTGACCTGTCTCTTGAGAAACCTGTATGCAGGTCAGGAAGCAACAGTTAGAACTGGACATGGAACAGACTCGTTCCAAATAGGAAAAGGAGTATGTCAAGGCTGTACATTGTCACACTGCTTATTTAACTTATATGCAGAGTACATCATGAGAAATGCTGGGCTGGAAGAAACACAAGCTGGAATGAAGATTGCCAGGAGAAATATCAATAACCTCAGATATGTAGATGACACCACCCTTATGGCAGAAAGTGAAGAAGAACTAAGGAGCCTCTTGATGAAAGTGAAAGAGGAGAGTGAAAAAGTTGGCTTAAAGCTCAACGTTCAGAAAACTAAGATCATGGCATCTGGTCCCATCACTTCATGGGAAGTAGATGGGAAAACAGTGGAAACAGTGTCAGACTTTATTTTTTGGGGGCTCCAAAATCACTCCAGATGGTGATTGCTGCCATGAAATTAAAAGATGCTTACTCCTTGGAAGGAAAGTTATGACCAACCTAGACAGCATATTGAAAAGCAGAGACATTACTCTGCCAACAAAGGTCCGTCTAGTCAAGGCTATGGTCCAGTGGTCATGTATGGATGTGAGAGTTGGACGGTGAAGAAAGCTGAGCGCCAAAGAATTGATGCTTTTGAACTGTGGTGGTGGAGAAGACTCTTGAGAGTCCCTTGGACTGCAAGGAGATCCAACCAGTCCATCCTAAAGGAGATCAGTCCTGGGTGTTCATTGGAAGGACTGATGTTGAAGCTGTAACTCCAATACTTTGGCCACCTCATGCGAGGAGCTGACTCACTGGAAAAGACCCTGATGCTGGGAAGGATTGGGGGCAGGAGGAGAAGGGGACGACAGAGGATGAGATGGTTGGATGGCATCACCGACTCGATGGACATGAGTTTGGGTAAACTCCGGGAGCTGGTGATGGACAGGGAGGCCTGGCGTGCTGCGATTCATGGGGTCTCAAAGAGTCGGACACGACTGAGAAACTGAACTGAACTGAATAGTGAAACTCTGGAAATAAAGAAAAGGAAAGGGGTCTAGAATAACTACAATTTTCCTGAGAACACAATTATTTTATGGTAAATCTGGGACAAGAATCCTGATCTCTTTGATCCCACTCCATCCTTCTATCACTGGGATCTGAACAATCCAGAGAAATAAATGTGCTGTGTTCTATGTAACTGGTGCAGGACTTGGCAAGATGGGAATTGTAACACTATGTATGAAGAGTTATCTGGAAATTCTTAAAACTAAGTAAGATACATCTCAGGTATATAGAACACTATGTTTTATGAAGATAATTCTGTGGAATGAACAGAACTGGTAACTGAAGTGTGCGTGCTGTGCTGCAGTTTCAAGTAGGTAGGGTGAATTCTCGTTTTCTGGTACCTTGAAGATTCCACTCCAATATACACATTAAAATGAAATTAACATTTGAACTGTGTTAGTGCTAAGTCTCTTCAGTACTGTCTGACTCTTTGTGACCCTATGGACTGTAGCCGGCCAAGCTCCTCTGTCCATGGGATTTTCCAGGCAAGAATACTGGAACGGGTTTCCATTTGCTTCTCCAGGGGATCTTCCCAACCCAGGGATTGAAACCAGGTCTCCTGCACTGCAAGCAGATTCTTTACCATCTGAGCTACCAGAGAAGCCTTAGTAGCTCAGATTTGAACTGGGTCATATTTAATTCTGCAGGGTCCTTTAAGTCAGAAAAATATTCCATGTATCATTTAAGTTGTGATTTATTTTTTGTCTTGATCTTTAATTTCTAAAAGTCTTTCCAAACAGAAAACAGAGGTTAGAAATGGTATGTGGGAGGCTTTCAAGAAGAAATAAGCTCATTTCATTCAGCATGAAAATTAATATCCCAACAAACTCTTCATTGCTAAAAGTGTCCAAAGCTGCTAGCTTCATCTTGTAGCTAAGGCATCTGAAAGAATCATGCTAAAAGACTCCTAATCACTCAAATGTCCCATATCTGACTCAGTAAGTATCAGTATACATTGCGGGTATTTTTCTGAGTGACAGAGAACAATATCCTGGCTGAATATCCCTCTGCCATGACACAGAGATGATGGTCTCAAACTATTTTGAAGGTGTTGGAATCCACGTTATCCATTACTAATATTAACGGAGGACAAAACTTAATATTCTCTTTGCTTTGTATTTGTTAAATCACTTCTTGCCTTCATTAAAATGGATGGCCCATAATTGAGTTTGTAGTATGTGTATCGTTGGAAGCTGAACACATGTGTGTTGGTTTTATTAATGTCACAGATTTCTAGGGAGGGTATACTCAAAAACTAAGTCTAGTTTCACAGCTGCAAATAAATTATGATATAATTTTGAACAAATTAAGCTCATCATAAAGGAAAGATACTGATACTTACAATAACCCTGTCCTTGAGGGGCTCTTGTAAAGCACTAAATAAAGTAATACAGGCATGCACACATTCATAGATTTTCAGTGATATCTGTGCACACTTCAAAAGAACTCTACACAATACATTATAAAAATCTTGATACTGTGTCCCTAGTTCGCAGCTCGCTCATTAAAACTATCTAAATTAACAAGACCTTATCTATTGGGATAGCTATCAGAGTATTCCAAATTCTACTTCTTGTAGTACCCTGCCCCAACCATTTGCCTTCCTCTTTTCATTAGCCCTCAATCCAGAAGCCCTGGAGATTTGTTCATTAATTTATGTACGTATTTAGTTATGTGGCCAATTTCTTAATCCCTTATCAAATTTCAGGCACCATTCTTCAGTATGTTTTATAGGTTGATGACACAGCAGTGATCAACATAGATGAATATACCCTCTCTCCAACTGAGGGGGTAGACAAAAATAAACAAGCAAATATAAAACTATAAGTATAAACATGTAAATAAAAATTAAATAGATGCATAGAATAACTAGAATATCAGGTAAGTGCTAGAGAAAAAACAGAAAGCATTGTAGGGAGATGGAGATGGCTGATAGAAGGCACCTGCCACTTGAAATTAAGTAATAAATGAAGGCTTTATGAGGAAGATAATAATTATGAAGGAATTTAAGGTGGTTGTGGAAGGGAGCGAGGTGCATATCTGGGGAATGAATATTACCAGCAGAGGGAACAGTCAGATGGAAAGAGAAGGAGGCAAAAATATGCCTAGGGTATTCAAGGAACAGAAAGGATGTCAGTGTGTGGGAAATAGAGTGAGCAAAGTAGAGAGGAGAAGGAACAAGTCAGGGAGGAAACAGAGGCCCAGATTTCTAGGCCTGTGGAGACTTTGCTTTCTGCTTGGAGTAAGTCACTGAAGAGATCTGAGCAATAGGATCTGATTTATGTTTTAACAGGATCTCTCTGAATGCCCTGTTGATTAGAGACTGCAAGAGAGTAAGGACAAGCTCCGGAAGACCAAGAGTTGACTCAAAGACATGATTTACTCAAAAACGCACCTCTTAGTCAGTGACAATGTAGAGCAGGGACTGGCAAATAATTGCTCACAAATCATTGTGAGCTCAGCTTGTGTTTTTATGACCGGTGAGCTAATACTGAGCCTCACATTTTGAAAGGCTGCTGAAGAAAGAAGAGGAGAAGAAGCTACAGCAACTGTATATGGCCCACCAAATCTAAGACACATATTTAAAAATCCAGAAAATGTTTTCCGACACCTGATGGAAAGCATCTGGCGGGTAGTAGGTCCACAACAAAATTGGGAGGAGGAATACATGAGTGAATTAGGTGCTGAAAATATTGTAAAGTGACAAGTATCAGGAAACATTTACAGCTTCACCTTCAGAAATTATGTTTTCATTGAACTGTTGAAAAATACAATCTAACTTTCAAAACAGCAAATCAGAAGGCATCTTCTCACATAAGCAAGGTCAAGTAAAATTGAAGTAGCAATAAATCAATAACAAAAAACATTTTTATGGACTTTTAAACTTTAGAAAGTGTTTGTATGTTCATTATCTAACGTAATCCTCAAATAAATTCCATGAAATAGTTATTTTCCCATTAGAAATTACCACATACTAAGTCCTTAGTGATTGCCCAAGAAAAGCTGAAATCTTGAGTGTTACACCTATTAATGTCAAGGTTTTTTTTTTTTTTCCCCCTATGGGAATGCTGGATGCTAAAATTGACAGGGATTTTCAGCTCAAGATGGCAGACTAGGGCACATATTTACTTTCTGTTCCTTCTGAAACCATATTTAAATAAAAGTGTAGAAATACCAAATTAATAAGCTAATAAAAGCCAAGAGGTTGTGGAAGTCATCAACTACAGAAAGATTTCAACATATTTCTAGAAGGCAAAAAATGCAACAGAGTGATGAATAAAATAATTAAGGAAAGATTGTCCTAAGAGGGGTCTGCACAAAGCCAGTCAGCTTTTGGTGAGTTCTGGTTATGGTAAAGGGCAAGGAAAGAAGAGGAGCTGAAAAACAAGGAAATTAAAGTTATTTTAGGGAAAAAAAAGTTACTTTAATGAGCTCCAGAGATCACTCAGCCTGCTGCCATATTAATACATGGATTACAATGGATTGTTGGTAAGCAAAACAAGAAAACAAAGAAGAAACAAAAATCAAGAGATTGTTCCTTACTGAACTCTTCTCAAACAAGATCAAGGAATTATGGTTAAATGCCACGGCTGTAAATCATTTCTGCTCCTAGAGAGGTCAGATAGGGCTCATGATATTTCTCGCTTTTTTCAGACATAATTTAGGTCTGAGAAAAACTTATTGTGCCCTCCAATCTCAAATCTTATTGGGGATGGAAGTCCAAATTTGCTTTGACATACTATAAAAAGAATCTCAAGGGCAGAGGGCAAAACTTATTTATAATATATGAATTATGTCATGTTATTTTAAAGAGATTTTAAACTAAAATATATAAATAAAATTTCACTGATCAATACAGTTCTGGGTTCTGAAACCTCTACATGTCACATGCCTGATGTGTAACACACAATGTGTTACAGGAGAAACACAGGAGAAAGAAAACACTCCAATGAAGTAAGCCAAAGAAACAAGATTCAAACTCGATAAAGCCATGTTAGACTAGGATTTTCCAGTTCTTTCCTATTATTTTGAAGCTTCTACCTTGTGAATAATAACATGTTTCCCTTGTCCTAGACACCCAAGAGTGCTTCTTCTCTCCTGGGCATAAGAATCTCGAGAATTATATATGGTAGTAAAGAGTGGACCAAGCTGACATGCTCACAGTGACCAAATTGTACCTGACTATTTTAAACTGACACAGTGATCCACTATGAAGCTACAATAAATGATGTATTTACTTTCTAGACATGAAAGGCAACTGCCTTACTGAAAATAACTCCAGGAAGGCCAGAGAAATTGGCTTCTAATTCATACGGGATAATTCACTGGTAAATTTCTTTCAGGAAAGCCCACGATTTATTTAGACTATAATCTTTACATATCTGGATCCTTCAAACTAGACCAAAGGGAAAACCTCCGCTGGTGCTATGCTGACAACTGGTGGTCCCTAACCTGCATCTTCTGAGATCAGAACCCAGTGCGGTAGGTGATCAATTCATGAATTGAGCAAAAGAAAACCTTCTACAGGGTAGAATATAGGCTCATTATAGGTATGACACTTAGGGCTAAGTGCCGTAAGGAGTACAAGAAAAGAACAGTAACACATGAAGCATGTATGACAAGGAGGCACCACAGTCCAGAGCAGGCTTGGTTCAAATCCTGGCTAAGCCATTACCATCTGCACACCCTGAAGAACAGTATAAGGTTTAACTGTTGTACCAAATTTCTAAAAAGAAGTGAAGAAAGAGCCTTACCTGCCAAGAAGGGACGTTGTGGGGTGCAGCATCTGGCCAGGTGAGGTCTCTGCATTCTCTGCCGGCTGGTGATGATGGCAGAGGAACAGCAGTGGAGAAAGTGGTCCTGGCTCCAGGCCTCGCAGAGAAGCTGGGGAGGTCCCCCATAGGTGCTGGACCACCCCTCCACAGGGTGGGTGGCTCCTGCACTCAGCTTTGCACAGGCCTCTGAGACCCAGGCAGGGAGGGGCTGGCCAATACACATGCAGGCACCAAAGGGGCTGCATGATGAGATGCTAGACAGGATGAGCTCTGGAGGAGGAAGCCCCCACAGTCCTGAACAGTCTCTGCGTGGTGGCGCCTCTGGTGCCAAACACCTGCACCCACAGTGGGAAGTCTCAGCTGCTAGAGAGTCCGGGAGGGGCCCCGCCCTTTGCCCCGGAGTTTGCCCTCTGTGATGCGTATACCATGGACATGTCACAAACGCCAGGCTGAGGAATCGTTTCTCCAGTGCGTGTTTGACCGCGATAGGAGTCAGAAGCTAGGGAGACGCTCTCCCAGTTTCACACTCTATTCTCGGGGCGTTTGGCGCACAATCTGTCCTATATGGGCAATTTACTGTGTAAATTTGTTTCCGCGCTCCACCGCCGGCACCCGCTGGGCCATCGCTCACTGGTTTTGCCCTCTCGGGTTGCCATCACATCTGGCCGGGGCCACCCCGCTGCTCCAGCTCCTGCTTTACACCCGGGTCGTAGGCTGCTCAACCAGGATCGAGTGCCTTTATCATCCAGCTTTTACATCGCGCCGAAAAGGCACTACCCCATCCAGCAGGCTGGGTACTCCCGTGTGGGCGTCCTACCCCTGGTGAACTTGAAGGACTCGCCGAAGAAGCAGCCCGTCTTGTCCACTCGTAATTCCATGATGTTCGGACCTTCGAGAACTGTCAGAATTCCTCCACCGGGGCGCAAAATTATTCTCCTGCGTTCACTACCTGAGCTACCTGCTTGGGTCGTTGAGGCTGGGAAGCTGGTACCAACCAGTCACCTCCTACTTTCTTGCGCAAAAGAGAGTGAGGCGAAGGTCCAAGAAGAACACAGGGAAGGCACGACAAAGGAGGAAGGTCACACAGAGGCCGAAGGAGAGGACAATGGAAAGATAAGTCCATACCGCAACGGGGATATGACAATGACATCTAGGCCCCAGGAGACCAGCGGGGTCCTCGCGTCCTTCCAATGCAGTCCTGAGCCTCCAAATCTCCTTCCGGTGCACCCAGAAGGCAACTTTAGTGAGAAAGCCCAGGTGTCTCGGATGAACTTTTCCTCCGAAAGCCCCGCCATCTGCTCAGACGGCACTGCTGGAGATGGCCAGCCTCCCTTGCAGCCTGGCCCCCTGGCCACGGTGCTCTCTGCCTCAAGTCCGTGCTGCAACCTGCTGCCCGACAGGCCAATAGAAGAAGTGCTGGGTGAAGACCACCGACCCAGCTCCCCTGACTCACTGATGTCTGGGAAGGTGCTGCAGCGCGAACAACCTTCAGACACCCCACGGAGAAGCTCTTCTTCCCTGGGATTTGCCAGCAGTAGGCACCACCGCAAGCGGAAGATGCCCCCGCTGCTTTTTCTGCCACTGCCGCCACTGCTGCCACCACTGCCACCACCGCTGCCTCTGCCGTGGGGTCGCAGTGACCTTCCCCCACCTCCGAAGCTTCCAGGCATGACTCTTGCCAGAAACTGGGGCACCCTGAAACGAAGCATGGAGCGACATCGGAACAAAGTCCTGAAGGATACAAGGAAGGCCATGCGACGCCGCAGTGCCCCTCCGCCTGCCCCAGGGACCGCAGGCTCCCTGGTTCCGGTCAGTCACATTTTAGAGGTCCCTCCTACTACCACTGACTTGGCCGACCTGTCCTCCAGATTCCCCAATCTGGCTGGCCTTCCACCTTACCTGACACCTTGTATGGATCAGGAGGCAAGACACACAGACCGTGTTTACTCTCATTCTGCTATTTCTGCAGATTCTCGTCTTCCTCCAATTTTCAATCCCATTGTGGGAATAACGCTTAAGGAGGATGGAGGCCCTCAGTGTTCAGTCAGAGCAACACCACCTTTTATTTCTGACCTCTCCACACCTCTGAGCACCCCAACCCTCTCCTCCCAGCCACCCTCCTACAAAAATGAAACCCCAACACCCATGTGTGTAGATTCTCCCCCTCCCTTATACTTACTCACCCCTCTTCCAGACCCTCCCATCGCTCCCCCTGTTCTAACTGACCAGCCCATCACTTCTACTTCAGTCCCTTTTACCACCACAGTCATGGCATCTGCAAGTGTGACCTCCCCGTCTCCTTCAAATCCGGGCATCACTGACATGGACACTACTCCCCCTGATCAAGCTGTCATTTTTCTGTCTCCCCCAGGTATTTGGGTGGAGCAGACACACATTGCACAGAGACCAGACACCACCATCCCATTTGTGCCGATGGTCCCCTGCCGCGCTTCAATTTTTAACTATCCCTTTGACTCCCAAACCAACCCTCGGCCCACATTTGTGACCACAGATAAGCAGCAAAAAGCCTCTGTATTCCCCAGACCCCCAACTGGGGCTCCGGCTGCCGTCTTCCCCGGGCCCCAACCTGGGGATCCTGCTGCCGTCTTCCCCAGGCTCCCATTTGGGGATCAGGCTCCCGTCTTCCCGGTGCCCCCATTTGGGGATCAGACTGCCGTCTTCTCCGGGCCCCAACCTGGGAATGCGGCTGCCGTCTTCCCCGGGCCCCAACCTGGGGATCCTGCTGCCGTCTTCCCCGGGCCCCCACCTGGAGATGCAGCTGCCATCTTTCCCCGGCCCCCACCTGGGGCTCCAGCTGCCGTCTTCCCCGGGCTCCCATTTGGGGATCAGACTGCCGTCTTACCCAGGCCCCCATTTGGGGATCTGGCTCCCGTCTTCCCGGTGCCCCCATTTGGGGATCAGACTGCCGTCTTCCCCGGGCCCCTACCTGGGGATCCTGCTGCCATCTTCCCCGGGCCCCCACCTGGGGATGCGGCTGCCGTCTTTCCCCGGCCCCCACCTGGGGATCCCGCTGCCATCTTCCCCAGCCCATTTGGGGCTCCGGCTGCCGTCTTCCCCGGGCCCCCACCTGGAGATGCAGCTGCCATCTTTCCCCGGCCCCAACCTGGGGCTCCAGCTGCCGTCTTCCCCGGGCTCCCATTTGGGGATCAGGCTCCCGTCTTCCCGGTGCCCCCATCTGGGGCTCCGGCTGCCGTCTTCCCCGGGCCCCCACCTGGGGATGCGGCTGCCGTCTTTCCCCGGCCCCCACCTGGGGATCCCGCTGCCATCTTCCCCAGCCCATCTGGGGCTCCGGCTGCCGTCTTCCCCGGGCCCCCACCTGGGGATGCGGCTGCCGTCTTTCCCCGGCCCCCACCTGGGGATCCCGCTGCCATCTTCCCCAGCCCATCTGGGGCTCCGGCTGCCGTCTTCCCCGGGCCCCCACCTGGGGATGCGGCTGCCGTCTTTCCCCGGCCCCCACCTGGGGATCCCGCTGCCATCTTCCCCAGCCCATCTGGGGATCCCGCTGCCGTCTTCCCCGGGCCCCCACCTGGCGCTCAGGCTGCCGTCTTCCCCAGCCCCCGATCTGGGGCTCCAGCTGCTGCCTCTCTTGGCCCCTCCATCTAAGGCTCTGGCTGCTGTCTTGCCCAGCCCCCCATCTAGGTCCCCGGCTAATGTCTCCTTTGGTCCCCCATCTACGGCCTTGGGTCCTGTGTTCCCCAGCCCCACTATCTAGGGCTCCAGCCGGTGTCTTCCCCATCCCTCCATCTACGGTTCCGGCCGCTGTCTCCCCTGGCCCCCCATCTACAGCTTTGGGTCTTGTCTTCCTTGGCCCCCTCTCTAGGGCTTTGGCTGTTTCCCTCAGTCCCCAAATTATGGCTTTGGGTCCTGCCTCTCCCAACCCCCATCTATGGTTTCAGTTCCTGTTTTTCCCAGTCCCCCACCTATGGCTTTGGCAGTTATCCATGCTCCAGCAGATGGCATCTGTACAAACGTTAAACCAGTCTTTGACATCGATGCTATGGATACAACACCTCTTTCTCAGATTTATTTTTCAGTCTACCTCTGACTCCAAGGAGAACCACTACCCATATCACATGCTATTGTTGGTTCTGAGAACACAGCACCCAGTGGTGGCAATGCCTGGACCCAAGCTTCAACTTATTTACCTGTGGAGTTGGTCAACAGAGGTACCCACGTTTTCAAGCTTCACTTGGACCCAGAACTCACCATTCAGCCCACATCTGGGGCCAACAATAGGGAGAAGCCTGACAAGTTTATTCCACTGGGAAACCCATTAGTCCTAGCACGAGATAAAAAGCTAACCTCTTCTGCAGTCCAGCCACCCAGAGGAAACATAATGGATTCAGGTTTGCCAGATCCCCTGTCTGCCACAACCATCATCAACATGCAGCCGGCCTTTGTCTACAACTCAAGTATTTTCCCCAGGGATGTATCTGCTATTTTGGAGTGTATACCACAGTGCCTGGTACTGGAGACAGTAGCTTGCTGTCTGCTAGTACCACATCAGGCCCACTGTTGATGGGATCTGCAGTCTCTATGGCTGGTGGGAATTTGGGGGTTGGTGTGAATGCCCTAGGCCTCACTTATTCAGATGCATCTGGCCCAACTAACTTTTGGACAGAACTGTGTGGGGCACCCAGCACCACTTGTGCTCCTACTGTGGGCCAGATTACCTGCGGGTCATCTCATTGCAGCATGGCTGCTGCAGTAGGAAGGGCAAGCCACCATCCCAGCATCCAGGCACATATCTGGTTCCAACTTGAATCCAAATGCCTGGGGTCTACCTGAGCTGAAACCAGGTGGTAGAGTGATGGCAGGGGACACCAGCATCCTTATGGTTAGAGGTCGGGGTGTTACCACTTCCCATTGCTGCACTCAGGACCCACATGAACATAGAAAATCTACAGTTACAAATCCCTTCACCATGGAGAAGAAATTTGTGTTAAGGGACAAGTCAATTTCCACTTTCCACCAGGGCAACACTGCATCCATTGGATTTGCAAGTGTGAGACCCACCCCTGGCTTGGAACCCACTAGAAGTTCCACCTTATTTCCAAACACAAGGGGCCTACCTGTCCAAAATCCAAGTGGTGGTGGTACAGGAGGGAACAACATCATTCCCAGGATTGGAGGACCTGGTATCCACACTTCCCATACGTACAACTGGGGCCCACCTGGCCAATACACCATGAGTGGAATAGATGGAAGGAGCAACATCTCATATAGGATGGGAGGCCCCAGTGTCAACACCTGCCATTGGACTCAGAACTCTTATATGCAAAGCACAGAGGGGGCGATGGGGGACAGCACCACACCTGCTATGACTGGGTACACTTCTAGTGTTCCATGCATACAAAGCACCCGGGCCTCCCCAGCCCAAACCCAGGAAGTATGATGAGGGATAGCACCATATATATTTAGAGAGGAACTTCTATGCTCAGAACACCTGGGACCCCAACTCAGGGCACCCCTCTGACTTTGGAGGAGCACAGTGTTGTGTTTAGCGGCTCCTGGTCAGGGAAGCTGCATCTGTGCTCTAGGTCTGGTACTTTCATCACCTGCCCAGGATTTCATTGGAGCATCAGCAAACTCCTTTCTTCTGTGAAGAAACTCAACAGATAAAGAGCAGATCTTGTTCTGCAGATTCTGTGCAACGATGAACGGGCTTTGCTGGAAAACGACTCTGCCCATTTAAGTGAAACTGTTAACCTGCTTTCTACAACGAGCCAAACGACCACACACTCAGGGGTGTGCAGGAGTATGTGTGTGTTGTATGTGCATGGGTGAGGAATGTGGGTGTGTGTGTGTTGCAAGGTTAGAAGCAGATGAGCCCAGCTCAGAACTAGATACCAGACTTGAGAAGTTCCATTTGGAGGATGAAAAATAACTTGCATGTATCATCAACTGTGCCATCCCTGGTTTGACTGTAAACTTGGCCGACCCAAACTTCTGGCTATTTTCCCTACACTTGGAACTGGCAGGGTGCCCACAGCAGTCTTTAGCTGCTTCTTCTCCCCCTATCCATTTGCCTCAATGGGCCCTTATCTTTCCTAGCTTTATGTACAAATATGTATATATGTAATTTATATATAAATAAAAACTTATTCTTGTTAATCTACTACTGTTTATGTGTCTTTACTCGTTGATATTGATGTGTTGAGGCAGACTTGAGGTTGCAAAATTTTCTGGGTCCCAGTGACTGGGATGAGGAGCTGGGCACACATTATGACCATGTGTGCTGACTCCTGAAATCTGTTTTGAGTGTAAGGAGTGACAATCCAGGAAGAACTAAGGTCCAGAGGAGGGAGAGACAGGGTGACTTATCCTTACTTCTCTCTGTCTCTCTCTCTCTCTCCCCCCACACCACTCTAACCACACTAGAGTCCAGATAATCCCTGATGTGTGAGGAGGAAACACACTTTATGATTTTAGTTTTTGAAAATGTTTAAACGTCTCTTTTGTGCATCTTTTTTTTTATCCAGTTGAGACTTAGGCCAGTCATCTTGGTATATTCCCACTTCACCCAGAGAGGATGGATTTTGTATCCAGGTTCATGTGTCTGGAAAACAAAGGAAGAGTCCATGCCTGCTCTGTAATTGTTGAAAATTTAAGTTTACTTCAAGTTTATCATACTGCTTAAAGTATCAGAAAAGTTCTCTTTAATAACTGGCTTGGCTCTGAGATAGGCTGCTAAAATACCAAACATAAGAGTTATAACTGTGTCCAGTTCTTGCATACCCTAGAGTTCTGTTGGGCCTCCAGGTTCAATAAAGGCAAAATTCCTGACTCTAGGTAGCCTATCTTCTAGTCAGAGGGGAGAACAGAAATCTATGTAAATTATCTGACAAGTTGGTGGTGTGGTTTAGTTGCTAAGTAGTGTCCGACTCTTTGCAACCCCAGGGACTGTAGCCCACCAGGCTCCTCTGTCCACAGGATTTCCCAGGCAAGAATACTGGAATGGGTTGCCATTTCCTTCTCCAGGGGATCTTCCTGACCCAGATATCGGACCAGGTCTCCTGCATTACAGGTGGATTCTTTACTGACTGAGCCACCAGGGAAGCCTAGTAACAAATGTAATAGAGATTAAGCAGTATATGGGGAATTGACCTTGTGGGCAGAGAAACAAGGTTTTCAAGTTAAACAGTAGACAGGATAAGTCTTACTGGGAAAGTGGAATTTGAACAGTGTAGGGGAAGGCAACTGAGTCAGATATCTGAGGAAAAAGCATTCCAGATAATGGGAATAACCTCTGCAAGGCCCAGAAGAAGGATACCAATGTCCTCAGGGAAAAGCTAGTAAATAATGTGGCTGGAATAGAGTCAGAAAGTGGGAAGGGAGAAGAGAACAGGAAAGCAGGATGGAGAAGATGTGGATTGAATTGTGGCATCATTATTTATTGATTGTGTGATCACAAAGTTAATTCAACTTTCAAGTGTTTCAGTGAAATCAGTGATCTTCCTATGGCCAATTTACCTCACACGAGTAAAGGAAGGATAAAATAACACAGGGAAATGAATTATAAGCCACTGTTACTATTCTATACATAAAGACAGACAGACAGAGACAGATATAGAGAGTTAAGACTGAATTCTTTTGTCCCTTTCCAGAGATTCATATATTGAAGCCCTATCCTCTTATGTGTGATAGAATTAGGAGATGGAGTTTTTAGGAGGCAACTAGGTTTAGAAGAGGCCATGAAGGTAGAGCTGTCATGATGGGATTAGCTCTTCTAAGAAACAGAAAAAACACTAGAGCTTTCTCTCTCCACCATGTGAGGAGGACTACAGCAAGAAGATGGCCATCTACAAGCCAAAAATGGAAGACTCACCTGGAAGTAGATCTGCCTTGATCTTAGACTTCCCAGAAGTGTGAAATGTCTGTTGTTTAAGCCACTCAGACTACGCTATTTTGTTATAGCAGCCTGAGCAGACTAACACAGGTAGGTAAGTAGGGAAAGGATGATTGATAGATACATAGATGGAGATAGAGCACGTATATGTATACTTAATGAATTACTTCAAATGTCTTCACCAGGCAATTCAAATAGGAGATTCCCATTTCAAAGGGAGCATAAAAGTGCTTGCTTTCATGAAGTACACAGATGGAAAAACATGGTAACTCCAGCCTAAAAATGCATAGCACTGAGCCTAATGCAACATTTCTGAGATTGCTGCTGCTGCTGCTAAGTCGCTTCAGTCGTGTCCGACTCTGTGCGACCCCATAGACGGTAGCCCACCAGGCTCCCCCGTCCCTGGGATTCTCCAGGCAAGAATACTGGAGTGGGTTGCCATTTCCTTCTCCAATGCATGAAAGTGAAAAGTAAAAGTGAAGTCGCTCAGTCGTGTCCGACTCCTAGCGACCCCATGGACTGCAGCCTACCAGGCTCCTCCGTCCATGGGATTTTCCAGGCAAGAGTACTGGAGTGGGGTGCCATTGCCTTCCCACAAAAACAACACCATCACAGAGAGGCCTACAGCCTCCTCCCGGCACCCTGCTGCCTGATTCATTTATTCTAAGTTGTTACAACTCCAGAGGATCAAAGCTCCTGCTCCCTGACTTCAGAGACTCTCCTTCCCTTTGTTGTTGCAACTGCCTCCCAGAAGCAGGGCTGAAATCCAGTTTGCTTCTAATAGTTCCACACCTCTCAGCCATGCCGGGCAATATTACCAGAGACAATTTTTAAAATTTATAATGCTTTTCATTAAAAAAAAAAACTTTGAAGCTGAAAAGATCAATTCTGATAAGGCAAGTACTTAACAAATGTATGAGATGTAAAGATGATTTTGAATTTCATGTTTTAATGCACTTACACAGTTGAAGCTATTTCTAAATAAATAGAATTATTTTTATGAAAATAATATGTGGACATGATAGCATCTCAGATACAGAAATTCAACTTTTCTAACCCCAGTTCCCCCTCTCCAGAGACAGTTTTTGGCCACATGCATGTTACTCCCATAATTCTAAACATTATGTTTATCTGCTGTATCCATTGTAGATTGATTTTATCACCGTAGCATGAGGCAGGAAGACAAACTCCTGCCCCCACTACTTCTCATCCCTCTTCCTTTCAATACTTCATATTCATTTCATTACTTATGCTGCTTCTCTTCTGTAATGCCATGCAATTTTTGCTGGCTTTTACTGAAGGGAGAAGTGGTAGCATAGTGGCTAAAAGCCTTGGTTCTGTAGATGGACCACTTGGCTTGGAAGCTTTGTTCTTCAGTTTATTAGCTCTGCAATCCTGAGCAATTTACTCAACCTTCCTGGGCCTCTGTTTCCTCACCTGTACAATGAGGAAATGGATGGTAACCACCACTGCATGGAGTTGCTCGTGATGATGCAAATAATAACACATTTGCAGCCTTCAACGTCCAACACACGGAAGCTCTCAAGAAATATTAGCTATAGTACATAGCTACAGTAGTCACTTTCACTCTAATCTCATCATTTTCTTTATGCCTGAGACTGCTTGTGCTCCCATTTCTGTCTTTCCCCTTGTACAACTCACCTTTTGTCAATAGCATGTTTGCTTTGTTTACCTGTGATGATAATATTTACAATTTGTTATGCAATCAGAACAAAGTGTCCTGTGTTTTATTCACAGGTTGATGCTATGGGTTGAAAACCAATAAGTTAAATTAACTAAGTTCTGCTCAGTCCTGGGGACAACAGTATGATAGAACTGTATTTTCCTCTCTGTAGGTATGATGCTCCTACTTCTGTCTCTAACATCAACTGTTTAAACTGATGCTATATTTCAGTTTGCTTTTTACTTCAACTGCTATTTTCTCACAAAATTTCATTACTTTTCCTAAAATGTGACCCACCTTCTTTTGTTCTCCTTGCACCATTTTCCCAGAATAAACTATTTTTGAAATGTTCAAACTCAACACTGTTTCCTTGCCTGGATCCCCTCCTTTTTCAGAACACTTGTCCCTCCCCTTCATCAGTTTGGAAGCTGTAAGACCAAAGTAAGGATAAGATCCTGAAAGAAAAGAGACCAAATTGCTTTCCAGTTAGACTAGAAATAATGACTAGTTACTGATCATGAAAACTGCATAATTCTGACCCCATCACTCTTAATTTCCTTGCTTTGTGGGAGAGTTAACAATCTGGATTTCAACCAGTACTTCAGGTAATTATGAGCCAGGTAGACCTTGTTCCATATCACGCCCAATACTGGTCTAGGCCACAAGTGAGATCTGACCTAGGGCCTCCTATATTTCCTAAGATTAGAAATTCTGTGTGGAACTTCAGGCTAAAACTCTAGTTATTACTAAGCAGGGCATTTTCCCTGCATATATCTCGCAGGAATGAGAAGGTAGCTTGTGGAAGATTTGAGAATTTCAGACTCATGAATGTATGCCTGTCTTGTCCTATATATTTTCTTCTTAGAGATCCAGAAACAGCCCTTGACTGTGTTGAGCCCACCCAGGCCCTCCCTGGACCAGCCACTGCCGTGTACCTAGGGTGATGTGATGCAATGGGCTGCCTGAGCAACAGTTTATACTTTACCTGAGACAGAGCTAAGCGTGGTCCTCTCAGCAGTCCCGGGACAGGAGTGTTGCCCTCAGATGCTCCTTTCAGGCTTGGAGAATGCCATAGGTACTAAGTATTGAAGCCATAGTATGGATCTCCTGTATTTGTCCAAGGTTGAGAGGCTGGGAGAGACAGAAAAACAAAACAAACTTGAAAAACACAACCAGTCTTGAAAAGTTGTCTCTCTGAGGTAAATGGTACCTTTGTCTTAAATTCACATTAAGTTGGAGATCACACACCTTTGTTTTTTAAATTCGCAGATAATTGTTTTACAATGTTGTGTTGGTTTATGCCATACAACAAGGCAAATCAATCATAATTTTACATATATATATATATCCCTCCCTTTTGAGCCTACCTCAGCCCTCCCCTCACACCCTTCTAGGTCATCACAGAGCACCAGGTTGGGCTCTCCGTGTTATATAGCAGCTTTCCACTAGCTAGCTATTTTACACATGTTAGTGTATATATGTCAATGCAACTTTGTAGTGACATGGATGAACCCAGACACTTTCTTAGAAGTAGGTTTTCAGAAGATGGAGGACAAATGAAAGTTTGTGTCCAAAGAGATGGGGATTTGTGTGTGTGTGTGGGGGGGCAGTGAGGTAAAGGGTGCAAAACATAAGCTCTGTCCATTTTTAATTTGCTGCTGGAGTAGCCCAGGCTATTGTACAGAAATTTGGAAACACTAAATGTGGTGAAATAGCCACATAGACAATTGCTCAAAAATACTTTTCTGTTCCCCTTGAAACAGAATGATTTTACTGATTTCATCAAATACATACCTCAAAGTTATGACAGAAAGTTGAGTAGGTTATGTGCTTGGAATTGCATTTATTATTATTAGCAAGCACAACTATAGTGCTTACACTATAACAAGTACTATTTTAAGTGCTTAGCAAATATTAAACTCATTTAATCCTCACAATTGTAATCTTAGGTAGGTATTATTTATAATACTGACTTATTTTTTTGAAACTGAGGCCCAGAGAGGTTAAAGAGCCTGTCCAATGTCACACAGTAAGTAGATGGCAAAAACTCAGGATTAAAACCAAACCATCTGTACTTTCATCACTTTGCTATGTCACCTTATTAAGGGTTGTGTTTAAGGAAGAGACTAAAATGACAAGATTCAACTAAAAGGAAAAGGGAGAAATGAGAAAATGAGTGATCCTAGAAGCTAGGGAGGATTTAGGCTCAGGAATTTCTGGTGATGAGGTCTGGAAATAAGAACAAGAACTTACTGGGAATATTAATTTGGGGTAGTATCTGAATCCATTGAGAAATGACTTTGTTTTCTTTAAAATTTATAAAGACCAGCTGGATGAAGAATCACGAAGGAAAGGAAAAGAATAAGGTGGCTTAAGTAACATATTACTTAAGTAACCTCTTCCCTCTAATTAGGGCTTCCCGGGTAGCTCAGTTGGTAAACAATCTGCCTGCAATGCAGGAGACCCCAGTTCGATTCCTGGGTCAGAAAGATCCCCTGAAGAAGGAAGACTACCCACTCCAGTACTCTTGGGCTTCCCTGGTGGCTCAGTTGGTAAATAATCTGCCTGCAATGCAGGAGACCTGGGTTCAATCCCTTGGTTGGGCATATCCCCTGGAGCAAGGCATGGCAACCCACTCCAGTATCCTTGCCTGGGGGATCCCCATGGACAGAGGAGCCATGGGGCCACAAAGAGTTGGACATGACCGAGCAACTTTTACTTTCCTTCTAATTAATAGAGGTGAGAGGACCTGTGGAGAAGGACAGAGCTCTCTCCACTAGCTGTCTAGACATGTTACCAGGATGAACAAGGAGAAAAATGGCGACCACTGTACTGGATTTGATGATCCCACAAAACCAAGGATTCGGGTTTTTAAGAATGGCTTATGATGGCATACATGCTGCATGCAGATATGCCACTAAGTCTGCTTCCAATCACACATTTTAACTGGGGTAATAATTCCTAAGAGGTGCACATTTGTTTGCTATGGCTGCTATAATATTATTACAAACATGGTGGCTTAAAACAAAACACATTTTCTTATGGTTCTGGAAGACAGAGGTCCAAAACCAGTTTCACTGGACTGGAATCAGGAGTTGGTAGGACCATTCATGCCCCCTCTAGAGGCTCTAAGAGAGAATCTGTTTCCTTGCCAGCATTTCTTGGTTTCTGGCTGCATCAATCCAAACCCAGCTTCATCATCACTTTCTCTTTGGAGTCAAATCTCCCTCTACCTCTCTTTAATGAGAACACCCGTGATGAATTTGGGCCCATTCAGGCAACCCAGGATAATCTCCCCGTCAATAACCCTAATTTAATCCCATTGGCAAAATCCCTTCTGTCATTTAATGTGACATTCACAGGTTCTGGGCATTAGAATGTGGACATTTAGGGACAAGGGTATTATTCAGTCTACAAGGTAGATACTGTTATTTTTCTCAGATCCAGGAAATGAAGTTTAGGGAAGCAATTTTTCCCAGGTTTTACAATTTCCAGAGTTGAGATTTAAATCCTGGCAGTCAGAGTTTAGGACACACTCTAGACAATTTCAATCTGTGTCCTTAACTACTGCATACTCCTTGGTTAAGAGTCACACATAGGTATCAAGACCCAACTGAATAGAACATGATGTACCATCTCCTCTTTCACTTGTGTATTTCTGAATCTGGCCCAGAGCAGAAGAGTCCAGAAAACTGTTAAGCAGGTTTACTAAGAGAAAGCATTTACTGTTTGATTTGCACTAAGTAATGAAAGGTTGCTTTTTTTAAAAAATATAATATGCCACCAACTAGTGTTATCATCATTTTATATATTTAAACAACTAAACAACAACAAAAAGCTATAGATGCAAAGGTGTGGGGCCAAGTCTAAAGGCATCCTGCTGGAAAAAGAGCTGGTATCCAATGCCGAGACCCAAATTCAGCCCATCCAGTCGTGATTAAGCACCTATTCAGAGAGATTGTGACTCACCACCCAGCACCTGAGTCTTTATATCCCAGCTTCAAGACGGAAATTAGTTGAGAGATCACAGACACTTGTACTAATCATTAATTCATAACCTGCTAACCCTTTCCTTTGTGGGAGAGAACTTGGCATTTCTAAAATCCTTTTCTGCCTCAGAGCGAGCAGAGCAGCCCTTGCTCCTCTGGCCATGACCTACTGTGCTTTGACAAGGTGATTTGCCAAGTGCAGCTGCAAACGCATCTCCAATATCACACGTCTATGGAACATTCCAGTCAGGTTTTAGACCCAGTCACAGTACATTTTCCTGAGGATCAGTAATGATTTGCTGAGGATCAGTAATGCTCTCTGTATGCTAGCTGACAAGGGCATGATCTCTGTGCTTATTATATTCCATTTGTCAGCTCCTCTCTGACACAGTTGTCCACAAGATTCCTTAGGAATATTTGAGTTATATAGGCGCTATTTCAGGAGTTGCTCCTACCTGTATCCTCTCATTTCTTAATTAACATTTCCCAGTTGAGACCATAAGTAATTCAGCTGAGGTGGGTTATGAGAGGCATTCTTCCCTACTCAACTTCATTTGAATCTACACCCTGTAAATCTGAATCTCCATGCCCTGTAAGTTTCATATATGTGACATCACATACTCCCCATCATCACTATTTTCAGGAGTCAGGACCACAACGGCGACTGGCAAGTTCATCAGCCTTTCCATTTCTTTCCCTCTTGATTGTTTAAGAGTGATTGACCGAGACTGTGCATTTCGATTTTTTGCAAAGCTCAGTGGTCCAGAGACAATACTAGAATTCTGCCCTGGAGAAACACACATTCTGCTAATTGTTTTCTCTCTCTTATAGAACAGAAAAGAGACTCATCCATCACACAGTTACTCAAGGTTTACCTGTGTGCATTGCCAAGGATTTGGATAAGATGGATAGTGCTCCATATTTCCTACTGGAAGGTATTTTGCATTCCATAAAATTAAATCCACACCATATAAGAAATTTAGTCTAACCTCTCATCTATTGATTCATGAGGTTTGGCTCACTGAGATTTCCCCCCTCATTCTATTGTGCAGAAAAGGAATTGTTGGCCAAAGACATCGTCAGATGTTTATGTTTCCAAGTTTGCCACTTATCTTTAACTCTATTTGGGTTGCCTTTTGCTGTGCAGAATTCTTTCATTTTTATGAAGTCAAAGCAACTCTCTTTTTTCTTTATATCTCAGTTTCACATTCTGCTTAGAGAAAGACTTCCTCATAACAAGATATGAATTCTCATCCTATAGGCCTCTAGGTATATGTTTCTTACCATGGAACATTACTCAGTGTATGCTACACAGGCAGTCCTTACTCTGAACAGTTTGCTCATTCGTGAATTTCAGTTACTGTTATTTAATTAAATAATACCTGTCCCCCAACAGAACAAACAAATTTCAGACACCAGCATGTGTTAACTGTGAGGAAGTGCATAAAGTACAAACTTCACAGCTGTTAACAAGTTTACAAACCACCACGGTAATGGTAGATGTATATCACGATTAGAGAACAATCAGGCCCCATCTTTCAAAGTCTCTGGGTGCTGGGTCACTGTGCATGTTCACTTACAGACAGCAAGACTCATGGAATGCTCAGAATTGAACAGCTTCATTTCCAGGTATTCTGGAATTTTCCACCTCTCTTTTTATTATTGATTTCAAGTTACTCCTATCATGGTCCAAGAATAGAACAGACTTCATATATTTCTGCTATTTTAAATTTGTTAGAGCATGCTTTATGCCCCAGAATGTGGTCCATCTTGGTGTATATGCCATGTGAGCTTAAGACAATGTGCATTCTGTTGTTGGATGAAGCAGTCTGGAGATGTTTATTACATCCATTTTGTCAATGGTGTTGTTGAGTTCAGTTATGTCTGTGCTGATTTTCTGCCTGCTGGATCTCTCCATTTAGGATAGAGGGGTGTATAAATCTCCAACTATGATATTGGGCTTCTTTCTTTCTCCTTGCAGTTCTGTTTCTGTCTCACTAATTTGATGCTTTGTTGTCAGGCACATACACATCAAGAATTGTTATGTCTTCTTGGAGAACTGACCCCTTTATCATTATGGAAAGCCTTCTTTGTGGCTGGTAATCTTCCGTGCCCTTAAATCTGCTTTGACTGAAACTGATGAAGCTTCTCAAACTTCTTTGAATTAGTATGATATCTCTTTCCACAACCCTTTGCTTTTAAGTTATATGTGCCTTTATATTAACATTTAAAGTAGATTTCTTATAAGTGGATCTTGTTTTTAGATGCTCTATGACAATCTTTTAATAGGAATAGTCATTGGTATTTAAAATGATTATTGATATCATTGGATTAATATCTATCATATCTGATGCTGTTTCACATTTATTGCCATTGCTCTTTGTTCCTATTTTTATATTCCATCTTTTTCTGCCATTTGTGGTTTTAATTAAACATTGTATATGATTCAGTTATCTCCTTGAAAAGGAAGACACAGTGTACTGGTGAAATTAACAGCAGTAAATAAATCTTCAGTGATGTGGTGCTGTAGAGGCATTCTACAGTCTTATGATTAGGTCTCAGTCTTATAATGAGCATGTGCTTCTCAGCGCTGAATTTCAGAAGTGCCTCTCGACATTTTCTCCCACTTTAAATGAGACAAAATGGCTGGAAGGAACTTGGGTAAGGTATTTCCCTTCCCTCAGGTCAGTTCAGTTCAGTTGCTCAGTCACGTCCGACTCTTTCTAACCCCATGAACCACAGCACGCCAGGCCTCCCTGTCCATCACCAACTCCTGGACTTTACCCAAACTCACGTCCATTGAGTCAGTGATGCCATCCAGCCATCTCACCCTCTGTCGTCCCCTTCTCCTCCTGCCTTCAATCGTTCCCAACATCAGGGTCTTTTCCAATGAGTCAGCTCTTCGCATCAGGTGGCCAAAATATTGGACTTTCAGCTTCAACATCAGTCCTTCCAATGAACACCCAGGGCTGATTTCCCTCAGGATGAACTGGTTGGATCTCCTTGCAGTCCAAGGGACTCTCAAGAGTCTTCTCAACACCACAGTTCAAAAGCATCAATTCTTCGGCGCTCAGCTTTCTTTATAGTCCAACTCTCACATCCATACATGACCACCGGAAAAACCATAGCCTTGACTAGACGGACCTTTGTTGGCAAAGTAATGTCTCTGCTTTTAAATATGCTGTCTAGGTTGGTCATAACTTTCCTTCCAATGAGTAAGCATCTTTTAATTTCATGGCTGCAATCACCATCTGCAGTGATTTCGGAGCCCAGAAAAATAAAGCCAGCCACTGTTTCCATTGTTTCCTCATCTATCTGCCATGAATTGATGGGATCGGATGCCATGATCTTAGTTTTCGGAACGTTGAGCTTTAAGCCAACTTTTTCACTCTCCTCTTTCACTTTCATCAAGAGGCTCTTTAGCTCTTCTTCACTTTCTCCCATAAGGGTGGTGTCATCTAAATATCTGAGCTTATTGATATTTCTCCTGGCAATCTTAATTCCAGCTTGTGATTCATGCAGCCCAGCATTTCTCATGATGTACGCTGCATATAAATAAAATAAGCATGGTGACAATATACAGCCTTGATGTACTGCTTTTCCTATTTGGAACCAGTCTGTTGTTCCGTGTCCAGTTCTAACTGTTGCTTCCTGGCCTGCATACAGGTTTCTCAAGAGGCAGGTCAGGTGGTCTGGTATTCCCATCTCTTTCAGAATTTTCCACAGTTTATTGTGATCCACACAGTCAAAGGCTTTGGCATAGTCAATAAAGCAGAAGTAGATGTTTTTCTGGAACTCTCTTGCTTTTTTGGTGATCCAGCAGATATTGGCAATTTGATCTCTGTTCCTCTGCCTTGTCTAAAACCAGCTTGAACATCGATAAGTTCATGTTCATGTACTGCTGATGTTTTTCTGGAACTCTCTTGCTTTTGCAGTCAGTCCCAAAACCCCAAAAAACCCAGTATATTAGACCTCTAGTAAAACAGTCTCTCCTGAGGGCAGGGCTTATTAAGAAAAAGTGATAGAAGTAAAGTCTGATACTGTAAAGAGCAGTATTGCATAGGAACATGGAATGTTAGGTCCACGAATCAAGGCAAACTGGAAGTGGTCAAACAGGTGAAGACAAGAGTGAACATCGACATTTTAGGAATCAGCAAATTAAATGTACTGGAATGGGTGAATTTAACTCAGATGAACATTATATCCACTACTGTGGGTAAGAATCCCTTGGAAGAAATGGAGTAGCCATCATAGTCATCAAGAGTCCAAAAGGCACTACTTGGATGCAGTCTCAAAAATGACAGAATGATCTCTGTCGCTTCCAAGGCAAACTGTTCAACAGCAAAGTAATCCAAGTCTATGCCCTGACCAATAATGCTGAAGAAGCTGAAGTTGAATGGTTCTATGAAGACCTACAAGACCTTCTAGAACTAACAACCAAAAAAGATGTCCTTTTCATTATAAGGGACTGGAATTCAAAAGTAGGAAGTCAAGAAATACCTGGAATAACAGATTAATTTGGCCTTGGAGTACAGAATGAAGCAGGCCAAAGGCTAACAGTTTTGCCAAGAGAACTCACTGGTCATAGCAAACACCCCCTTCGAACAACACAAAAGACGACTCTACCCATGGACATCACCAGATGGTCAATATCAAAATCAGACTGATTACATTCTTTGCAGCCAAAGATGGAGAAGCTCTATACAGTCAGCAAAAACAAGACCAAGGCAAAATTAGCAAAATGGTTGTCTGAGAAAGCCTTACAAACAGCTATGAAAAGAAGAGAAGTGAAAGAAAAAGGAGAAAAGGAAAGATATACACATTTGAATGCAGAGTTCCAAAAAATAGCAAGGAGAGATGAGAAAAGCCTTCCTCAGTGATCAATGCAAAGAAATAGAGGAAAACAATAAAATGGGAAAGACTAGAGATCTCTTGAAGAAAATTAGAGATACCAAGGCAAAATTTCATGCAAAGATGGGCACAATAAAGGACAGAAATAGAAGATATCAACAGAAGCAGAAGATATTAAGAGGTGGCAAGATAACACAGAAGAACTATACAAAAAAGATCATGACCCAGATTATTATGATGGTGTGATCACTCTCCTAGAGCCAGACATCCTGGAATGTGAAGTCAAGTGGGCCTTAGGAAGTATCACTATGAGAAAAGCTAGTGGAAGTGATGGAATTCCAGACGAGCTATTTCAAATCCTAAAAGATGATGCTGTGAAAGTGCTGCACTCAATATGCCAGCAAATTGGGAAAACTCAGCAGTGGCCACAGGACTGGAAAAGTCAGTTTTCATTCCAATCCCTAAGAAAGGCATTGCCAAAGAATGTTCAAACTACCACATGATTGCACTCATCTCACAAACTAGTAAAGTAATGCTCAAAATTCTCCAAGTCAGGCTTCAACAGTACATGAACCATGAACTTCCAGAGGTTCAAGATGGATTTAGAAAAGGCAGATGAACCAGAGATCAAATTGCCAACATCCGATGGATCTTCAAAAAAGCAAGAGTTCCAGAAAAACATCTATTTCTGCTTCATTGACTATGCCAAAATCTTTGATTGTGTGGATCACAACAAACTGGAAAATTCCTCAAGAGATGAGAATACTAGACCTTCTGATTTGCCTCCTGTGAAATCTTTATGCAGGTCAAGAAGCAATAGTTGACACTGGACATGGAACAACAGATTGATTCCAAATCAGGAAAGGAGTATGTCAAGGCTATATACTGTCACTCTGATTATTTAATTTATATGCAGAGTACATGAGAAATGCTAGACTGGAATGAAGCACAAGCTGGAATCAACATTGCTAGAAGAAATACCAATAACCTCAGATATGCAGATAATACCATCCTTACGGCAGAAAACGAAGAACTAAAGATGAAAGTGAAAGAGGAGCATGAAATAGTTGGCCTAAAGCTCAACATTCAGAAAACTAAGATCATGGCAAATAGATGGGGAAACAGTGGAAAGAGTGGCTGACTTTATTTTTGGGGGGCTCCAAAATCACTGCAGATAGTGACTGCAGCCATGGAATTAAAAGACACTTGCCAATCTTGAGAAAGAAGAATGGAACTGGAGGAATCCACCTGCCTGACTTCAGGCTCTACTACAAAGCCACAGTCATCAAGACAGTATGGTACTGGCACAAAGATAGAAATATCGATCAATGGAACAAAACAGAAAGCCCAGAGATAAATCCACGCACCTATGGACACCTTATCTTCGACAAAGGAGGCAAGAATATACAATGGAGAAAAGACAATCTCTTTAACAAGTGGTGCTGGGAAAACGGGTCAACCACTTGAAAAAGAATGAAACTAGAACACTTTCTAACACCATACACAAAAATAAACTCAAAATGGATTAAAGATCTAAATGTAAGACCAGAAACTATAAAACTCCTATAGGAAAACATAGGCAAAACAATCTCCGACATAAATCACAGCAGGATCCTCCATGACCCACCTCCCAGAATATTGGAAATAAAAGCAAAAATAAACAAATGGGACCTAATTAACATTAAAAGCTTTTGCACAACGAAGGAAACTATAAGCAAGGTGAAAAGACAGCCTTCAGAATGGGAGAAAATAATAGCAAACGAAGCAACAGACAAACAATTAATCTCAAAAATATACAAGCAACTCCTGCAGCTGAATTCCAGAAAAATAAACGACCCAGTCAAAAAATGGGCCAAAGAACTAAACAGACATTTCTCCAAAGAAGACATACAGATGGCTAACAAACACATGAAAAGATGCTCAACATCACTCATTATTAGAGAAATGCAAATCAAAACTACAATGAGGTACCACTTCACACCAGTCAGAATGGCTGCTATCCAAAAGTCTACAAGCAATAAATGCTGGAAAGGGTGTGGAGAAAAGGGAACCCTCTTACACTGTTGGTGGGAATGCAAACTAGTACAGCCACTATGGAGAACAGTGTGGAGATTCCTTAAAAAACTGGGAATAGGACTGCCATATGACCCAGCAATCCCACTGCTGGGCATATACACTGAGGAAACCAGAATTGAAAGAGACGCGTGTCCCCCAATGTTCATCGCAGCACTGTTTACAATAGCCAGGACATGGAAGCAACCTAGATGTCCACCAGCAGACGAATGGATAAGGAAGCAGTGGTACATATACACAAGGGAATATTACTCAGCCATCAAAAAGAATACATTTGAATCAGTTCTGCTGAGATGGATGAATCTGGAGCCCATTATACAGAGTGAAGTAAGCCAGAAAGAAAAACACCAATACAGTATACTAATGCATATATATGGAATTTGAAAGATGGTAACGATAACCCTATATGCGGCAATAAGAGACACAGATGCATAGAAGTCTTATGGACTCTGAGGGAGAAGGTGAGGGTGGGACGTTCTGAGAGAATAGCATTGAAACATGTATATTACCATATGTGAAACAGAACACCATTCCAGGTTCGATGCATGAGACAAATGCTCAGGGCTGGGGCAATGGGATGACCCAGAGGGATGGGATGGGGAGGGAGGTGGGAAGGGGGTTCAGGATGGGGAACGAATGGAAACCCATGGCTGATTCATGTCAATGTATGGCAAAAACCACTACAATATTGTAAAGTAATTAGCCCCCTACTAAAATAAATAAATTTATTTAAATAAATTAAATAAAAGATGCTTGCTCCTTGGAAGGAAAGTTATGACCAACCTAGGCAGCTTATTTAAAAGCAGAGACATTAGTTTGCTAACAAAGGTCCATCTCGTCCAAGCTATGGTTTTTCCAGTAGTCATGTATGGATGTGAGAGTTGGAGTATAAAGAAAGCTGAGGGCTGAAGAATTGATGCTTTTGAACTGTGGTGTTGGAGAAGACACTTGAGGGTCCCTTGGACTGCAGTGAGATCCAACAAGTCAATCCTAAAGAAAATCAGTCCTGAATATTCATTGGAAGGACTGACGTTGAAGCTGAAACTCCACTATTTTGGCCAGCTGATGTGAAGAACTGACTCACTGGAAAGGACCCTGAAGCTGCAAACGATTGAAGGTGGGAGGAGAAGGGGACAACAGAGGATGAGATGGTTGGAGGGCATCACTGACTCAATGGACATGAGTTTGAGTAAACTCCAGGAGTTGGTGATGGACAGGGAGGCCTGGCGTGCTGCAGTCCATGGGGTCACACAGAGTCAGACACGACTGAATGAGTGAACTGAACTGAACTGAGGGCAGGCCTTACTATGAATAGTAGAATTTTCTCGTGTATTTCAAAATTGTTCTGGTGTGTTTCAAAATTGTATTTCAAAATTATCTTCCCTCAGCCAGAAGAGGAGTTTATTCTGACCTTCTTCACCCAGTAGTGACAACCTGGCAGAGCTCAAGAAACAAAACTCACAAAAGTATAGAGGCCTCCCTGGAATTTTTATCACACAGACATTTGCACACGGGGCCTCTAGCAATTCATCAAACACAGTTCAGTTTTTCCTACCTCAGTTTGGTTTCCACAGTGATTTCTACTCTTGCGTTTCCGTTCCAGTAAGCTGTTATATTCTGTTTGCCTCTCCAATTTTGGGCATGGTGATTTTTCCTGTGACCTCACTTCTCTACTGTATCTAAGAATTGTTGATTTTTCAGTTTGTTCAGATATTTACTTGTTAGTACAGAGTGGCAACTTCCA
Organism: Giraffa tippelskirchi; assembly: GCF_054371585.1. Lineage (NCBI taxonomy): Eukaryota > Metazoa > Chordata > Mammalia > Artiodactyla > Giraffidae > Giraffa > Giraffa tippelskirchi. The sequence goes on from NC_137275.1 coordinate 106,554,191, forward strand.
AGCTCCTTTCATGTTGGACTCAAAACTAGACGTCTCGTAAGTTTTTTTGACAATAGAATAAAACATGCTAATTCTCAGTATTTCTAATGTTTTAGGTTGCAGTCTCTTAACTAAGGTTTACTATATTTTGAAAGCTTAAAAGAATGTATCTTTAAGTAAAATAAAATTTGTAATATCCAAATATGTTAGCATTATTATATAATGACTTGCTATTGTCATCTAAAACAATTATATAAATCAAGCTCCACATTTAGTATTAAAAACATTTTTAACTTTTTCTTTTATATTGGAGGACAGTTGATTAACAATATTGTGGTAGTTTCATGTGTACAGCAGTTACTTTTTTAAACAAGAAAATTTCTAGTGTTTTCTCAGCAAGATTTTAAGATCAAGGAACAATAATATTTTCTGCACTGGTCATTAAGATCAACTTTGCAGAGTGCAATTTGTGTGACCATTTTTGTAGTTCTACAGTAAGGACAGTCTGCACTTTATTTATCTTATATTTTATTTCTTATATATACATGGGTTCCTATACAGGTTTAATAATATATTGATGTACTATTATAGTTTAGTAGATTTTTTTAAAACCACTGAAACTTTGGAGTGTGTTTTGATATTGGATATGCACATTTCTCTCCTCATTCCAACTTTATCTTCCCTTAAAAAACTCTGCTTTATGGTGATAAATCCCTCTTGATCATTATAACTTTTTAAAAATGTGTTGCTGGAATCTATCTGCTAACATTCATTATAACCTAATACCGTAAAAGAAATGTGCTTCTGGTTAATTTTAGGGTAAATTGCTAAATCTGATTTTTGTCTTGGGACTCTTAGCTTTTTTAATAAATTGGAAAACAACTGATATCTTTCTAAAGTGTAGATCTTTGATTATATTTTCTAACCTCATAAAGCTACTTATATTTTCTACTCAAAATATGAGTCAATATTGGATGCATATAACTTATTATCATCTAGTTTGTCCAGATTTTCAAGTGTATTGGTATAAAGTTAGTACAGTATTCTGTTGTAATTAAAAAAATACTGCTTTATAGCTAGTTCTATCTCTACTGTCTTTACCAAATATTGCTTATTTTACTAGTCTTTCTAAAGAACAAGCTTTCAGTATTGTCAAGTTTACTACTTTTCTTCTCTATTTTTGTCTTTGCTCTTTATTAATTTTGTCCTTCCACTCTTTTGGATTTACCTTATTCTTTTTCTGTGTCTACTGTCCAGTTCCTGTAGCTTCAAGAGCCATTTTCAACAACTCAACCAGCTCTGCCAGCTGTCATGGCCACTTCATCATATGCCATTAAAACTTAATCTCATACACTGGGTGCAGACTCAGCAGCCTTATTTTGCTTCAGAATTGTGCCTTGGCCTTGTATCCTTCTTCTCCTAAATTAGCACTATCATCAGAGAAAATTCTAGTGGGCTTCATCCCATGCTGCTTACAAGGCTTGCCTTTCCTCCAGTTTCATAGTAAAAAACAAAGTATTTCCATCCTTTTTATTCTTCTTTTTTTTGATGTTGATCAAAAATTTTGCAATACTTCTTTGCAGTGTATTCAAATTCAGAAAAAAAAAAGCAAGTCTTCATACACACAGGCTCACTGAAATGTCATGATTTTAAACTATGTATGACCTTGAAAATGACCTTTTCTCCAACATCTTTAACACATGGTCAATTTGTCATAAGCTCTTCCTCACTACCACTTCCAAAGGAAACACCATCATTATTTGAAGAGATATCTGCACTCCCATATTCATTGCAGCATTATTCACAAGAGCCAAGAAACGGAAACAGCCTAGGTATCCATCAATACATTGATAAATAAAGAAAATATGATGTACATACAAAGTGGAATATTACTCAATCTTAAAAAAGAGAAAATTCAACTGTTTGAGACAACATGGATAAAACTAGAAGACACTATGCCAAGTGAAATAACACAAGGACAAATAGTGCATGATGCCACTTACATGTGGACTCTAACAAATAGCTAAACAAACTCTCCCTCCACAGCACATTTTCCTCAGCAGAATCTAACGGCCCCTACTATTAGCTGCATCCTTTTCTTATTATCTGTACCAGATTAAAAACACAGGGAAATATGTATCTACTGATGTATTTAGATTATATTTTACCTTTTTCTTTTAAAATCATTCCTTCCACTTCTGGCATCAGAATCTCATTTTTTCCCTTTGGAGAAGTCCTAGAGATTCAGGTAGACTGTGTCTCCTCTCGAGGCTGTGTGACTTGGGCCTGGCTAGACACAGTAGTTTATATATATACTCCATATGTCTTTTGTACTCATTTCTCTTTTTCTTTTTAAGAATATTTTATTGAAACAGTTTCTCAATTAACAATGAAACAAAGTAAAGTTGACTCAAACCTGTCTAATCAGCCTCAAGTACTAGTGAAGCACCTCAAATATATACGACAAGATAGGACCCTTAGGTCATATTTCTGCCATTATGGAAAAAAAAAAAAAAAGACAGACACAAGCAGGCTGTCCCTTGCCCTGGGAGCTGGCGTGGCAGCCCTGGCTTCTGCTACTTAAGGCATCTTGGAGGGCAGGCTCCCTAACATTTTGCATGGTGGGTAAAAGGCCCCCCTCCCAGAAGAGCAATGAACTAAAGGCAGGCCAGCCTGTTCCCTCTTTGTGCCAAGAGAGCCAGGTGGAATTTTTACATTCATGCCATGGTTTTTCCTGCCCCCAGGGTCTTGGGATAGGTTCTCTGTTTCCCATCATTTTCCCTCCAAATTTTAGTCTAGCTATTTTTTAATTAGCATCAGTAATATATTGCTACACTCAATATGGCAGCGAATCTGGAAAACTCAGCAGTGGCCACAGGACTGGAAAAGGTCAGTTTTCATTCCAATCCCAAAGAAAGGCAATGCCAAAGAATGCTCAAACTACCGCACAGTTGCACTCATCTCACACGCTGGTAAAGTAATGCTCAAAATTCTCCAAGCCAGGCTTTAACAGTATGTGAACCGTGAACTTCCAGATGTTCAGGCTGGTTTTAGAAAAGGCAGAGGAACCAGAGACCAAATTGCCAACATCCGCTGGATCATCGAAAAAGCAAGTGAGTTCCAGAAAAACATCTACTTCTGCTTTATTGACTATGCCAAAGCCTTTGACTGTGTGGATCAGAATCAACTGTGGAAAATTCTGAAAGAGATGGGAATACCAGACCACCTAACCCGCCTCTTGAGAAACCAGTATGCAGGTCAGGAAGCAACAGTTAGAACTGGACATGAAACAACAGACTGGTTCCAAATAGGAAAAGGAGTCTGTCAAGGCTGTATATTGTCACTCTGCTTATTTAACTTCTATGCAGAGTACATCATGAGAAACGCTGGGCTGGAAGAAACACAAGCTGGAACCAAGATTGCCGGGAGAAATATCAATAACCTCAGATATGCAGATGACACCACCCTTATGGCAGAAAGCGAAGAAGAACTAAAGAGCCTCCTGATGAAAGTCAAAGGGGAGAGTGAAAAAGTTGGCTTAAAGCTCAACATTCAGAAAACTAAGATTATAGCATCTGGTCCCATCACTTAATGGGAAATAGATGGGGAAACAGTGCAAACAGTGTCAGACTTTATTTTTTTGGGCTTCAAAATCACTGCAGATGGTGACTGCAGCCATGAAATTAAAAGACGCATACTCCTTGGAAGGAAGGTTATGACCAACCTAGATAGCATATTTAAAAGCAGAGACATTACTTTGCCAACAAAGGTCCATCTAGTCAAGGCTATGGTTTTTCCAGTAGTCATGTATGGATGTGAGAGTTTGACTGTGAAGAAAGGTGAGTGCTAAAGAATTGATGCTTTTGAACTGTGGTGTTGGAGGACACTCTTGAGAGTCCTTTGGACTGCAAGAAGATCCAACCAGTCCATCCTGAAGGAGATCAGTCCTGGGTGTTCATTGGAAGGACTGATGCTGAAGCTGAAACTCCAATACTTTGGCCACCTCACGCAAAGAGTTGACTCATTGGAAAAGACCCTGATAGTGGGAAGGATTGGGTCAGGAGGAGAAGGGGACGACAGAGGATGAGATGGCTGGATGGCATCACCAATTCGACGGACATGAGTTAGGTAAACTCCTGGAGTTGGTGATGTACAGGGAGGCCTGGTGTACTGTGATTCATGGGATCGCAAAGAGCCGGACACGGCTGAGCGACTGAACTGAATTGAATAACCTGTATCCATCATCACAGAACCACACATGGAAGTTTCACAGCCTTTAAATTTCCATGGTTCAGCTATCCTCTTCTCCCTCTCACAATCTCTTATGACCAAAGATCTTTTCACTGTGACCACAGTTTTGCCTTTTCTAAGTTTCACATAGTTGGAATCATGCAATATGTACATAGCCTTTGCAGACTGGCTCTTTTTCACTTAGCTATATGCATTTAAGATTCTTCCATGTCTGTTCATGGCTTCATAGATTTTCTTTCTTATTGCTGAATGCTATTCCTTTGTATGGACTCAAGGAGTTCAAAAGACTATAAGCAGAGAAGCCAAATGGTTCATCTATTGGAAAACATCTTGGTTGATTCCAAGTTTTGGCAATTAAGAAAGAAACTGTTATAAACACCCACATTCAGGTTTTTAATAGAGATATAACTTTTCAGTTGCTATGGGCAGATACCAAGTAGCATGATGACAAGATCACTGTATGATAAAAGTGTTTACTTTTCTAAGAAACTGTCAAGTATCTCACTAGCAACAAATGAGAATTCCTATTTTCTATATCCTCACCAGCTTTGGTATTTCATTTTTTGGATTTTAGCCACTTGAATAGGTGTGTATCTCATCGTTTTAATTTAAAATTCCCTAGGGAGACCTGGCATGCTGTGGTTCATGGGGTCGCAAAGAGTCGGACACGACTGAGTGATTGAACTGAACTGAATGTTATGTAACATGTAGCACCTTTTCATAAACTTACCTGCCATGTGTATATTTTCTTTGTTAAATCATAGTTGTTTTAACTAATGACTGAAAACTCAAATATCTTGTCCTCCTGTGTTGATTTATATTGTCTTTTTCTTTTGGGGCTCTTGACAATTTAGTCTTTTTTCCTGGTATGCCAAATTATGTTTTATATTAACATTGGGCTTATTTTAGGAAACTATAAAGATACCTCCACTCTGGATGTTGTTATCTTTCTTTTGAAAAGATCTCTTTTTGCTCACAGCAGACAGTTATGGTAGGGACTGGTAACCTTAGTCCATTCTCAGTTTGAGCTCATTCAAAGGGGTTCTCAGTCTTTGTGAAGACTGGTCTATTTCTGGCTTGTCCTTCCTCTATGGGTGCTGCCCTTTGAAATTACCATGTGACCATTCCCAAGTACTTGCACTGGTCAGGCTTTATATGCAATGGTTCCCTCAGCCCTGTGAGACTTAGCTTGTCATTCTCTTAGTTGTTTCTTTTTGCTTGAGCTTTTGCCACTTGGCTTCTCTGCTTGCAGTCTTTTGAACTCCTTGGCTTCTCAGCCCCTAGGCTGTAAGATTTGAATCAGCAAATGCCCCAAGGAGAAAAGCTGGGCCAAATGTCAAGCCTGTGTGTTTCCCTTCTCTCTAGAACTTGGCCCACACGTCTTTGTGTCTCTAACATTCTGATGCCTTCAAACAGATGTTTTTCTACTTTATCCAGGTTTTCTAACATTTCTTCAGACTTCATCTGATCTTATTTTATTACTGAACTATCATCACAATTATCCCTAGAAAGAAAATTTTCAATTTTATGTTTTAAGTTACTTTATTTCCTAAATTTACTCAGTTTCTATAGATACCTTTTACCTGATCCTTCAACCTTGTTTCTGTATTACCAGTAAGATGGAGGTAAGGTGGAGGCTAAGTATATTGGGAGGAAATCACTGATGAATTATATGTCTTGTTCTTTTATTTCTCCTCTCCTTGTCTACTCTGGCAGCCTATATTGGCCTTTCTTGATTTGACCCGGTGGCCCAAATAAGGAACCCACTCTGGCAAAGAAAGATCTGATTTCACTCTCAGAAATGTCTGCATGATAGGATTAGCTAGATGATGAACACCATGTCAGATTTCTTTGGGTGAGACATTTGCAGAATTGTGCAAGCTCTTTAATGTGCCTTCTGCCAATACTGCTCAGACTATTCAGCTTTTCTAAGGTTCTGGAGGTTTAACCTTTCTACTTGCATGTCAGATGAGCCCTTCTCTCTTTCCTGAGCTTATTTGTGAGAGGTCAGCCCTTGGTTTTTCTCTTTCCCCATCCAATCATATTTGTTCATGAATTTCAAAAAGTCTTCAAGATCTCTCTCTTCCCTCCCTTTCTCTCTTTTCTCTTTTTTTAACCAATGCTGTTAAATATTAAATATATAGTTGCATATCTCTTAATTACAATGGAATATTAGAAGGCTAAATCATTAAATATGAACCCCACCAACCTATGACTTGCACAACACTCTCCTCCAGGCCTAAGGCTGTGATATCCATTGGCTTTCTTACAATATCTTATACGTTTCTAAATTTGTAATGATATTTAGTTAATTTCTGAGTTATGTGACAATAAGAAATCAATCAAATTAGCATTATAGTACTGCGGCTTAGACCCAAGGACCAGAACCAAGGACTACAAAAACCTGTAAACCAGTAAGTTCCAAGTATCCTTTATGTTTAACAAGTGCTGAGGGTGAATGGGAAGTGGGGGAAAAGGATGTCAACTTCATATCACAGATCCTTGTACGAAAATGAAAACGAAAATGCCATAGCTCCTAGTTCAAGTCATTAAAATCTTTTTATATAAAGAAGAATAACACATAAGAAAAACAATATACCCTATATGATGGAGTCAATGGATAATTAATTACCAGGTCAGGGAGGACAAATTAGACTTGCTATGGGATTTCATTTAAAGAAGGGTTTCAAAAAGCACTGCCTTCTTCTGTGAGGACCTCTTAGATGAGGTAGGATTTGAGTCTTGCATAAGTATATAAGAAGGACAGCAAAGAGCCTTCAGGGAAGGGACTATACACAACGTCAGGAGTGAGCACAGAGGGCTTATGGAATAGGGAACAAACCTGGCTGAACATATGAGTACTACATGTTGGGGGACCTGAGAGAAAGGCTGGATGAGGTTAGTTAAGTGAAATAGAATTAGACTGAAGAGAAATAGATGGAAAGACAGATGGAAGACTGTGGAAAGCTCCTGAAAATGTAGGTCCATCTAGTCAAAGCAATAGATTTTTCAGTAGTCATATATGGATGTGAGGGTTGGAACATAAAGAAAGCTGAGCCCTGAAAAATTGATTTTTCTGAATTGTGGTGCTGGAGAAGACTCATGAGAGTCCTTTGGACAGCAAGGAGATGAAACCAATCAATCTAAAAGGAAATAAGTCCTGAATATTCATTGGACGGACTGATGCTGAAGCTCCAATACTTTGGCCACCTGATGCAAAGAGGCAACTTATTGGAAAAGACCCTGATGCTGGAAAAGATTGAGGGTAGGAGGAGAAGGGGGCGACAGAGGATGAGATGGTTGGATGGCATCATCAACTCAATGGACATGAATTTAAGCAAACTCCAGGAGACAGTGAAGGACAGGGAAGCCTGGCGTGCTGCAGCCCATGGGGTCGCAAAGAGTCAGACACAACTGAGCAACTGGACAATAACAACAAGAGGAAAAAATAAAAACAAACAAAAAAGAGGTTGATAATTCATTCAAAAGAAAGAAGAAAGAGAAGAAAAATAAAAATAAAGGAAAGCAGAGAGATACACTGAAATTTGGGCTTCTGATTAATGCTAGCTTGGAAGAATGTACCAGCATCACAGTTAAATCAGAGGTGCAGGACTTCTAATCCATATTCTCTCTTATATATGGCAAACTCAAATGTGGAAAGGTTCTGAGGGACAAGTTTCTTGGGAATTAACCCTGCTTCATTCTGAACCTCCTTCCTCTTATCCCCAAGGTTCAGTTCAGTCAGTTCAGTCGCTCAGCCATGTCAGACTCTTTGTGACCACATAGACTGCAGCACGCCAGGCTTCCCTGTCCATCCCAACTCCCAGAGCTTCCTCAGACTCATGTCCATCGAGTTGGTGATGCCATCCAACCATCTCATCCTCTGTCGTCCTCTTGTCCTCCAGCCTTCAATCTTTCCCAGCATTAAGGTCTTTTCCAATGAGGCAGTTCTTTGCATCAGGTGGCCAAAGTTTTGGAATTTCAGCTTCAGCATCAGTCCTTCCAATGAATATTCAGAACTGATTTCCCTTAGGATTGACTGGTTGGATCTCCTTGCAGTCCAAGGGACTCTCAAGAGTCTTCTGCAACACCACCAAGATTTGACCAGATGAGAACTGATCCTTTGTTCTCTGACTCCTCCCTGTCTCACAGAGGTGTCAATTCAATTGTTGATACACTTGTAAGAATATATTTACCAAAGGATAAAGGATGGAGGGGCTTCCCTGTTAGCTCAAGGGTAAAGAATCCACCTGCAATGCAGGAGACCTGGGTTCAATACCTGGGTTGGGAGATCTCCTGGAGGAGGGCATGGTATAACCCACTCCAGTATTCGTGCCTGGAGAATCCCCATGGATAGAGAGGCCTCGTGAGCTACAGTCCATGGGGTCACAAAGAGTCAGACATGACTGAGCGACTAAGCACAAAGGATGGAGATCAAGTCGTTTCTAGTACTAAATGCATATCATAGTCACTGCACACACAACACACCTCACCTATACCGTGTATACTATTATGTATAAAATATTACATATTTTGGTGCTAACTTCCTGATTTAATTGACAAGGAAGCTAAAGCTTAGAGAAGTTTCACAATTTGCTCAATATCACTCAGCTGATAAATGAGAGAGTAGCTCTAACTACCCAGAAACACAAGGCATCCAGTTGTTCAATACTTCAGAGTTTCTGAGAGTTGAAGGCCCACCAATAAAACACATGAGTCACATTTTCAGAGAGCTGTAACTCCAAGTTTAAATTACAATTATTTTGAAATGTTCCCAGTAAGAGAGGTTGATAGGGTCAAGGAGTTTTGGAATAAATTGAAACAGTTGGAAAAGTTTTGTAGGAGTTAGATTTTGACCTCTGGTTTAGAGGAAAGACCAGTAAATGTTTTGCCAAACGAAGTAAGAAAAGCTATTTCAGGCGACTGACAGAAAAGCCATCAATCATTAAAGAGTCATCCTCACTACTCAGAAACAAAAGGTCTTCTTAAGGCAACCATCCATCCAAATTTCCAAGGTTCCTTTGAAACGCATGCATCTGTGATTCAGAAATTAAAGTTTCAAATCATAACTGACAACTGCAGTGGCTATTACCCTTTGCCCTTAGAAACCACCACCCAAACTTCCAGGAGAATTTTCCTTACTGTTTACTCTGTAGAGTCTTAGTCCCTGGGTTTCAGAGATTTCACTTTGTTTTTGTAAATTTCATTGAGGTATAAAATACACACAGAAAAGTTTATGAATCTCGATTGCTTTTGACATCCAGATCGCTCAAACTCAAGTCACAGAGTACATTTCAAAGAGATAAAGAGCATTGTGATTTCTTTACTTTTTTTTGTTTATCATTACAATCACAACTTGCCATTCTGTTATTACACACTATTTGTGTTTGCTGGTTTAATGTGAGTCCTCCCTTGGGAAAAGAGATTGTATTTAGAATTCTAAAAATGTCATGTTTCCAAACCCTACAACTGTGGGAAAGCCCCTGGGCTTTGGTAAATTCATCCAGGTGAAAGATTTCAGCTTCAGATGTGACAAAACCTTATTCTGTCCAGATGTTCCTACCCAATTCATCTTGCTTGATTTATTTTGAACTTCAAAAGACCAAGTATTAATCACAACTAATATAGGACAACTCTGTAATAAACATATATTTCATACATGTTAAATATATTAAACATACAGTTCATAGAAAAGTATAACTATTAGAGCTGCATCTCTCTTCGATCTGAAAACTATCTTTTCAAAAAATTTGAGAGTGATGCATGGGTAGCAAGGAAGGTCAAGAGAGAGGAGATACATGTATACATATAGCTGATTCACTTTTGCTGTACAGAACATAACATTGTAAAGCAATTGTACTCCAATAAAAATAATTAAAAATTAATATTGTAATTTTTTTTAATTTGAGAACATAAAACAGGTATCACTATTCATGAAAATTTTCATCCACATAAACAGTCAATATCTTTCATATCCCACCTTCTTTATCCTCTGGTTCTTATAATATTCATTGATAGTAATTTTTACAGCTTTAACAAAAGAGAGGGTAGCTTCATTATGGAAACTAAAAAGATAACTCGATACTCTGTTTTTTTTTGATTTGTAGATTTTTTTTCCCTCATTCATAGAAATCAGAATTGATGCACTAGTAGTAATGAATTACATAGAGCAGAAATAAAAAGCTGAGTAAATATGGTATTTCTTAGGTTGTAATGAGGGAGATAGTTTTTCAGAACCTTAAGATGTTATACATCGTAAGAGACATCTAAAGTGAGTTGAAGTCAAACCACAGTCTTTCATTCATAGATAATTAAAATGATCCCATGTTTCAAGACATAAGTCAAGGATTTTCAGGAGTATAGTAATCTTTAATGGCTAACCTTCAGGAAATTTTCTTTGCAACCTGGGAAAGGTACTGAAAAGAAGCTTATGGACCAAGAAGAGAATTTAATGGGCTCTTAACCCCTTTCAGTTGAGGTACAAGATGTGGGATTAGGAAATGGAGCAACTATTTAAGTCTCTTCATTCTATTTTTCACTCAGCTCAGAAAGAGTCCAGTTCGCAAAGCACAGTCACTTGAAATTGTATGTGCATCGTCATTTCTTTGAGTACTGAACTTTCACACTTATGAGAGTCTTCTATAGATATCTCTAGAAACTAAAACCTCGATTTCTTACCCATAAATTACTGCATTATAGTGATATGAAAAAGAGAGATTTTTGATGTTGCAACAGTATCACAGAATATTACATTGAAATAAATGAACATTTCTTCTGGGCTGAGAGTACTATAAAATTAAAATGCCAACAGTAAATGGTAAAAAGGTTAACATCCTGACCTTGGCTATGTTTGTTACTAATGGGTATTATATTAATTAAACATGCCTCCTCAATAATTATACGAAGAAGCTGCAAAGCTTTTAAGACTCCTGCTAATCCAGCACCCTCTGGTTACTTGTTTTCTAATTTGTTCATTTTAACTAATTATGCGAATTAGAGAAAATAAACATGTGAAAAATCTCTCTGAGACTCTGACCTCCAAATGTTTTGTATCAGATGGAACAACCCCTGTTCTAGCTCAATTATTCAATTTCTAGAATAGATTAAAGGATTAAAAAGGCTGATTTATTTACTTGTGAATAAGCAGATATATCTTGAGCTTTCATACTTTTCATGGTGACTTCTCAAGCACTAAGTATTGTCATCCTGATCAAGTCCAAAGAGGATTAAAATAAGATAAATGCATAATGAATGACTATACCAATTTTTACTAAAAGCTCCATATAGGATCATATTATGATCATGCCAGAGAAGAAAGAATAAGACAGTTTTGCATGTACTGTTTTTGGCAAACATTAATGACCTCATAAGTATTATAGTACACATGAGAGGAACATCCTGCATTTTATCTTTTTTTTAGAGTAATGAACTTAACATAGAGGTCTTATATTTTTTGTTGTTTATGTTGTGTACTTTTGTTTAACCCTTTTTTCTTTCTGTTTAACCCATTTTCAGGTCCATATTTCCCACTAAGGATATGAGGGCAGATTTCTTTTAATGCATCCATGGTAGAATATAGAGAGAGTTACTGGATAACCATCCTCTCCAGGTCACCTAGCAGATAATGATCGTTATTCCAACTTAGATTTAATGGTGCACCATCCTGCCCAGTGCCCATAAACAAAAAAACTGGCATGTTTTTTTCTCCTGTGGAGTAACGCACAGTGGGAAAATGAAAGCGTCCCAGGTAGTAAAACTTCCCTTAGCCCAATAACTGAATCAATATTTGTGGGAAGCTGATCCAATGCTTTTTATTGTTTTTCTTATTTTCCCCTTCTGATTACAAAAACATAGTATGCCCAATGACAAATTTGGAAATTTTAAAAAATAATAGTCACTCATAACTCCATCACTGAAAAGATCTACTATACATATTTTAATATAGTTTCTGCTCCTTTTATTTTTAATATGTTTGAGATTATAAAATATACAGTTTGTACCTAGTTACCTTGCTTCCATTAATATTACAATGAGCATTTTCTGATGTAATGAATAGCACATGAATAACATAATAACATTAATGATTTTAGGGCTATCCAACAGCCCACTATATTTGATGATGTATAAATCTCTGTTAATTCCTCTAACGTTGTACTCTGAGATTGCTTTGAGTTTTTTTGCGGTTATGTATAACATTGCTCTACATATAAACTTTGCTAGGAAACAATGTATTTTGATATTGTTGAATAGGGAATGTTTTTCTATATTTAGTGCAGATCCTGGCCGTATGATAATTTTCAGTATTTGGCCACCCTGGACAATTTGAGCAGTTAAATATATATAGAAACAAATTATAATCATTGAATAAAACAGAAAGCCATGAATACATGCCAATATAAATAAACAGATGGATAAAATAATGCAGAATAGGATAGGTACTCTTATGGTTACAAATTATCTCCTGATATAACACCTATTACAAAAATGGAAAAATAGTAAGTTTAGAATGGTCAGTAGCATTTTAATCAACTTATCAAAGGTAAACACTATCAGTAATAGAACAAAGGAAAACATGTGCATCTGATAGGATGGGCATATAATGAGAACACAACACTATTTCTGAAATGCTTCAGCCAATGATGCATTAACTTTAAACTAACAGGAACACCCCAAATTAACAGATGTTCTATGAAATAACTGATTTATAGTTCTGTAACTGTCAAGGTATGAAATACAAAGAAAAAATGAGGAACTGTTCCGAACTGAAGGAAAATGCAAAGACACAACTAATAAATGTTACATGTCAAACTCACTGGAATCCCTTGGCCAACTGAAGAAGCTTGAATGAGGACAACTATCAGATCTGTTAATTTCCAGACTTTGTTTTCAGGAAATATAGTCATAATATAATCTGAAAATAATGATGTTTTCCTCTTATCAAATCTTTCATGTCTTATTCACTAGTTGGAACTTTCATTAACTTTTTTTCCCTTAAATATTCATGAAATAGAAGATATTCTTGTAGCATTTATGACTTTAAAAGACCATCTCTGATGTTTAACTGTGAAAAACATCAGAGTATGTATGCTGTTTGTGGCATACTGAGAATATACTTTTCCATTTCTAGATTAATATTTTTCTATCATAAAAAGAGACCAACTGTTTCTCTGTATCTATTAAGATTCATGCATGATTTCTCTGCTTTGGGCTATGTGATGTGATTAGGTATATTAGCATATTTCCGTATAGTAAATAATTTATACACCCTGGAATAAATTTTCACTTGGCTGCAGGTAATTAATAGTTAAACATCTGCTGAATTAGATTCAATAATATTTACTTTCAATATTTCACCTGTATGTGAGAAACGTATCTATTTTTTTTCATTATGCTTTTCATTCAATGTTTTAGTATGCGAGGATGCTAACAAAATAGCATAACATTACATGGTTTTCTATGCATGTTAGAACATGTTAAAAACAACTGACATATCACAGATTAATTTTAAAATCGTTATTTTATAATTTTATTTTTAATAATCCTTTTCTTTACATGCCCTAGATTAAGGTTACAGTAAGTACAGTAAAGGGCTGGAAAAGAACGGAAAAGATCAGTTTTCATTTCAATCCCAAAGAAAGGCAATGCCAAAGAGTGCTCAAACTACTGCACAATTGCACTCATCTCACACGCTAGCAAAATAATGCTCAAAATTCTCCAAGGCAGGCTTCAGCAATTCGTGAACCATGAACTTCCAGATGTTCAAGCTGGTTTTAGAAAAGGCAGAGGAACCAGAGATCAAATTGCCAACATCTGCTGGATCATTGAAAAAGCAAGAGAGTTTCAGAAAAACATCTACTTCTGCTTTATTGACTATGCCAAAGCCTTTGACTGTGTGGATCAGAATCAACTGTGGAAAATTCTGAAAGAGATGGGAATACCAGACCACCTAACCTGCCTCTTGAGAAACCTGTATGCAGGTCAGGATGCAACAGTTAGAACTGGACATGGAACAACAGACTGGTTCCAAATAGGAAAAGGAGGACGTCAAGGCTGTATATTGTCACTCTGCTTATTTAACTCATATGCAGAGTACATCATGAGAAACGCTGCACTGGAGGAAGCACAAGCTGGAATCAAGATTGCTGGGAGAAATATCCATAAGCTCAGATATTTAGATGACACCACCCTTATGGCAGAATGTGAAGAGAACCTAAAAAGCCTCTTGAGGAAAGTGAGAGAGGAGAGTGAAAAAGTTGGCTTAAAGCTCAACATTCAGAAAACTACGATCATAGCATCTGGTCCCATCACTTAATGGGAAATGGATGGGGAAACGGTGGAAACAGGATCATACTTTATTTTTCTGGGCTCCAAAATCACTGCAGATGGTGACTGCAGCCGTGAAATTAAAAGACACTTACTCCTTGGAAGGAAAGTTATGATCAACCTAGATAGCATATTGAAAAGCAGAGACATTACTTTGCCAACAAAGGTCCGTCTAGTCAAGGCTATGGTTTTTCCAGTAGTCACGTATGGATGTGAGAGTTGGACTGTGAAGAAAGCTGAGCGCCGAAGAATTGATGCTTTTGAACTGTGGTGTTGGAGGAGACTCTTGAGAGTCCCTTGGACTGCAAGAAGATCCAACTAGTCCATCCTAAAGGAGATCAGTCCTGGGTGTTCATTGGAAGGACTGATGTTGAAGCTGAAACTCCAATAATTTGGCCACCTGATGCGAAGAGTTGACTCATTGGAAGAGACCCTGATGCTGGGAAGGATTGAGGGCAGGAGGAGAAGTGGACGACAGAGGATGAGATGGCTGGATGGAATCACTGACTCGATGGATATGAGTTTGAGTGGACTCCGGGGGTTGGTGATGGACAGGGAGGTCTGGCGTGCTGCGATTCATGGGGTCGCAAAGAGTCTGACATGACAGAGCGACTGAACTCAACTGAACTGAAAGGGGTGTATGACTTTGAAGCTGAATAGTCCCTGTCACAATGACTCAACACTACCCTTGTAGCACTAGCTCATCGCTGAGGCTTACCTGGGTGCCTTCGACCGGGTGAGTCCCCCCAACCCCTCCCGTTTCCAGGCAAACTTCTGAGACACCTCCGCACAGGGTCTGGGCTCTCCAGTCTCTGATCACAAAGGTGTCTGACTTCACTGAACATTCGAGACAGTTCCTCTACCTCAAACGTGTTGCACAGGATGTGGGAAAGAGACACATCAGAAGTGCCGGCACGTGATGTGTGACCCCACCAGCCCTTTCTTAGAAATCATTCAGCTTCATAAAGTGCAAGCTCTCACAGCCCAACACTACCAGCTGGTCCAATTAGGCACTGCCTGGGAACACCCCGTGTTCAGCTCCAGGGAAGGCACATAGAGCTAATGATCCAGGCCCAGAAATAAGATCTTTTCCTGCAGTTCTCCTGAGGTCCTCACCCGCATCTCTATCCAAGTGGCTTCCCCACTAGCTTTTCCTCCCAAAGCTGCAGTTAGAGACCATTAGAAAAGAATGGTGCTCAAAAATAATTTCAGGCAATAGAACCGTCCAGAGTACTTTACGGAATCATGCACTGGTTTCAAAGCAGGTGCCATTAAGGATGTCTCTCCTCTTTTGTGCACTTAAACCACAGATTAAGAATGAAAACTCTTCAGTCCAAAAGGACCTGGAATAGCAATTACTTTTTGTCACCTGACCATTATCGATGAAATACCACCATAACTCTTTCTCTGTAAGACTAGTTCTTAAAGATTTACTCCATCTCCAAACCTCAGGCTCTGAACAACCACAGTACACAAAACAAAGGTGTGCTCTGCTTTGGAATGAATGACATCTAAAAGGCCACCACTGCTCATGAAATTAGCTGAATTAAACCGTAGTAGGAAACCAGTTGTTGTTTTTCTTCCAGGTAAAACTGCTCCTTTTCTTATGTTCCTGTGACACCCGGAGTAGTTTTCCTTTGAAAGAGAACGTAAAAGCTACACAAGCAGCACTGTGTACAATAGCCAGGACATGGAAGCAACCTAGATGTCCATCAGCAGACGAATAGATAAGGAAGCTGTGCTACATATACGCAATGGAATATTACTTAGCCATTAAAAAGAATACCTTTGAATCAGTTCTATTGAGATGGATGAAACTGGAGCCCATTATACAGAGTGAAGTGAGCCACGAAGAAAAACACCAACACAGTATACTAATGCATATATATGGAATTTGGAAGATGGTAACGATAACCCTATATGCAAGACAGAATAAGAGACACAGATGCATAGAACAGTCTTATGGACTCTGAGGGAGAAGGTGAGAGTGGGACGTTCTGAGAGAATAGCATTGAAACATGTATATTATCATATGTGAAACAGAACACCATTCCAGGTTCAATGCATGAGACAAATGCTCAGGGCTGGGGCAATGGGATGACCCAGAGGGATGGGATGGGGAGGGAGGTGGGAGGGGGGTTCAGGATGGGGAACACATGTAAACCCATGGCTGATTCATGTCAATGTATGGCAAAAACCACTACAATATTGTAAAGTAATTAGCCCCCAACTAAAATAAATAAATTTATTAAAAAAAAAAAAAGCTATACAAGTTGCAGCATCAGTCACGAATATTGCTGCAATATGCATACTGCCGTAAGAGAGGTCATTTTCAGTAAGTTCATATCCCAAAAGTTTACATACATCTGTGCCTTTCATAGATGAGGTTAACTTGAGTAAAAGCAATACTTTATCACTTTCTACAAAATGGCCCTAAAACAGACCGAGAAAAAAACTAAGAAACGAGGTGTTTGCACCTTCTCAGACACCGGATCCTCCAGGGAAGAGGCCTTACCACACGCCCAAGGTCTCAGAGTGGTCAGACCCCCTGTGCTAGCGCCCCAGGCCTCCAGAGAGCTTGAGGACCCTCAGAGGAGCCTAGTGGGGCCCCTCGGCTCTCAGATCCCATCAGGTCAGTTAGTCAGTCTCCTAGTCACTTTTACTGCTACGGGTCCCTGGCTCACACGGTTCTGATTTGGGCATCGCCACGTGGTATCCAGATGGATGTGGAAATGGTGCCCCGCCCCAAGCTGCTGCCCCAGGACCTTACCCTGGCTATCCCTAAACTGAAGGCAGGAGGAGTCCAAACCTAAAACTCTACTGTCCCGCTTTAATACCAGAGCATTAATCTCGATCCCCCCGCAAAATACCCATCTGTGCACCGAATTCAATCCATCCTCCCACCCCTCTCACCAAATCCGCAGCATCTGCACTCTGACCCTCAAGCTGGGCTGGCCACCTCCTGCTCTGCCCACTGCATCAAGAGGAGGCCCTGCAGGCCTGCAAACTGAGCGGCCAGGGCTCCGTGCACTCTCCCCGGGACCTACACACTCAGGCCACCCCAGACACACACCCCCGAGACTTCTACACCACATCCTCTGCTGCCAGCGCACAGGCCTGGCTCTCTGCCCCTCCCTCCGCGCCAGGTGTGCGGACTGACCTTACCTCCCGCCCCTCAGCCTTCACCTCCTGGAGTCAGGGACCGGGTCCAGCCAGGGTCTGATACAGAACAGGAACTGCATTCACAGAAGTCCACTCTGCCTGTAAATAAAAAGGAGGGAAAAAAATCCCATTAGGGTACACTTAACAGGGAAAAAAAAACCACCGACAAACTGCCTAAATTTCCCTTTTCCTTCATTTCTTCCTCTGGCTGCCCCCCAGTCAGCTTGCTGGACCTTGGGGATGGCTTCCTGACCCCCACTGCTCACGTTCAGATTGACTTCTTCTACCTGGACAAGGCCAGCTTTCCCTTCCTGTGGGAGAGCTGATAGATTTCCTGTATGCCAACCATTGATTTTTATGAACATGAGTAAGAAAGATGAGAAGAAATTACTCTCTTAGCTGCTGAATAAGGTACAGTTCTGGGCACATTTCACAAATACTTCTTACTATTTGATACTTTACGTTAGACGAGCTGCTGACACTAGTCCCGAGACACACGAGAGGAGCCTTGGAACACCGCTGACACACTGGTCAGCGTAAGGGATGCGGTCACTCCAGACCTTGACCCAGAGCAGTTCTCCCCAGTACAGTGGAACCTGGGACCCAAGATGCCCCTGGGCTGAGGAGGTCTGTCCCAGCTGAAGGGCTGGGCAATCTGACAGTGGTTCCTAGAGGAGGCAAATTCACCTGAAGTAATATTCTGGAATACAAACTGGCACAGCCACTATGCAGAGCAGTATGGAGATTCCTTAAAAAAACAGTTATCATATGATCCAGTGATCCCCCTCCTGGGCATACATCTGGAGAAAACTCTAATTTGAAAAGCTACATGCATCCCAGTGTCCATAGCAGCATACAATAGACGTGACTTTTATATCTAAGACAACCTAAATGTCCAATGACAGAAGGATGGATAAAGAAGATGTGATATGTACATATGTACAATGGAATATTGCTCAGCCATAAAAAAAATGAAATAATGCCATTTGGAGCAACATGGATGGACTCAGAGATATTATCATACCAAAAGAAGTAACAGAGAAAGAGAAATACCATATGATATCACTTAAACATAGAATCCTTAAAAGTAATACAGATGAATCTACATAGAAAACAGAAACAGACTCACAGACATAGAAAACAAACATATGGTATCAAAGGGGAAAGGTGCGGGGGATAAATTAGGAGTCTGGGATTAACAGATAGATCCCACTGTAAATAAAACCGATAAACAACACCGGCAACAAATAAACAACAACAGCAATGACATCATGCCACTTGCAGCAACATAGAGAGACCCAGAGAACATTACGCTTAGTGAAACCAGTCAGATAGAGAAAGACAGACACTGTATGATATCACTTTTACTGTATAGCACAGGGAACTCTATTGAATATCTTGCAGCAACCTATAACGGATCACCCTGCTTTATACTTGAAACTAATACAACATTGTAAATCAACTACATGTCAATATAAGTAAATACGTTTTTTAAACATTTACTTAGCACTGCACAGTGACAAAGCAGTTTGCACAAGTGTTTTTCTAATGTAACATAAAATTTCCCGAGGGTTTACACGATGACTATTGGGGTGGGCAGAATTAAGACAACTTCTAAGTCACACTTGGTACAGGTCTACAACATGGCTTCAAGAGCAAGTATTTTTTTACAACAGCAGGAAAAGTGATAGAAGTTATAAACATATTCCAACAAGCAGAGTGCTGGCCATCCTGTGTCTTGCCCTGAGCGCACACAGTTAGGTAAAGGTGAAAGGAAGAAAGAAAAGGGAACCACCATGTCACTCTTAGTTGAAGTGGAGCTGTCGGAGCTGCTGCGACACGGCCCACCTGCAGCTCCAATAGATCCACTTGAAGGGCATCCACTCATCAGCCTAGTTTAGGCCCAGGCTGTGAGGCCCAAGGAGTCCCTTTGGGGCGAGTCTTTGGCAAACAGGAAAGAGCAGCAGGCAGGCTGCGGAAAGGCACCCTGCGAAGACTGCATCTGCAACGCTGTGTCTGTCCCTCCGGAGAGCATTTAAAACACTGACTAGACAACGCAGGTGAAGGCTCCGCTCTGAACTTGAGAAGTTTGGCTACTTCAACATGTTACTCAATATCTGTTTTCCCTAATGAAAATACTGTCTTCTGATGTCCTGAAAAACAAGCCACCACTACAGCGAGCTTCCCAGGTGGTGCTAGAGGCAAAGAACCCGCCTGCCAATGCAGGAGACTTCAGAGATGCGGGTTCAATCCCTGGGTCAGGAAGATCCCCTGGAGAAGGAAAGGGCAACCCCCTCCAGTATTCTTGCCTGGGAAATGCCAAGGACAGGGAAGCCTGGCGGGCTACAGTCCGTAGGTCACAAAGAGTCAGACAGGACTGAAGCAACACACACACACGCACGCGTATCATGTTAGAATGAACTAGTGCTCTGGAGAAAAGATCAAGCCGGGCGAGAAACAGTGCTGCGGCTGGGGCATACTGTCAACGGTGAGAGCAGGCTCTATGAAGTAGGCAGCCAGCACAGACAACAAAAGAACATGCAGGTGACAGGAATGGGAAGCTGGGGCCCTGAGGGAGGGGCCTGCAGACCCAGGAGCTGCAGGAAGCCGGCGGCGGGGTGGAGCGGATAGGGAGCAGGGATGGCAGCGGCCGGAGGTGAGGGCAGGGATGTGTCCACCGCGGGCCCATCCAGCGCCCTGGAGACCGTCACACAGAACACCAGCATCTTTGCTGTATTCTGAGCTGAGCTGCACAAACGTAGCTGTAATTCGTCCTGGCGTTTGGAGTGGGGAAGGGCCTTTCTGCAGAGAAGTGACTAGCTGATGTGCATGTTCCAGGGTCACCTGCCAGGTGCGCTGGGAGGGCAGAACGGGGCGCTCTGGAGGCCTGGGCACTGACCGCAGGAGCGATGACCACGAAAGGCCGAGGCTGCAGCGGTAACTGGGCATGAAATCGTCAATTTGGGGATGCATTCGTAAGTTAGAGACCATGGAATCACTGACAACTGGATACTGGAAAGGCTGTGAGATATATAAGGGAACAGACAACTAATGAGGTGGAGAGAGAGAAAAAAGAGGGGAGAGAGGACACAGCTAGTACCCACCATTTTAAACCTACAGCAAATTACCTAATATATTTTGGGAAAAAAGACATTTTCAGTGCCTCATAGCAGCCAGAAAACATGTTAAGGACTTCACCTGAGCAAACATTGTCTAGAAAGCTCAACGCTGAGGTGGGAGCCGTCCTCACTGTACAGACCAGACGGGGCACACAGGTGAGTCGCCCACTTCGCAGCTGACGCTCGGCCCGGGCTGAACCCAGGCCACCTCCCGCCCGGGCGCCACCGGCAGTCTTTTTCACCGCAGTGCTCCAGCTTCCTCTAGGTCCCTTATCAAATCCGTGTGCTATAGCCACGCGCACACACGCACCCGCGCACCCCCGCGCTCCGGCGCGCAGCTCCCCAGCGCCATCTAGCGGCCGCACCGAACCTCACCGGGCAGTGGAACCGGCGCAGGTGTTCCGGGTCAGAGCCCACAGCGATCACAGGTGAAGTAAGGGGAAGATGCTGTTACGAATATTCGGGAGGGATAGGGACCCCAGAAGTGACTGAAGATCAAATGGAGGATTTTGCCATGCCCAAGCCATTGCCTGTATGTTTTACGTTTAATCAGTAACTTCAGGGCTTTCTCCACCCACGTTCATTCCTTCATTCTTCAACTTGTTACAGGTTCATTTATACCGGGTATACACCATAAACTCTGCACATCTGACCACTCAGCACTCGGCCAAATTTGGCAACATTTGTGATAAAGCCGTTTCTTGTTGTTTAGTCGCTCAGTCATGTCCAACTCTTTGCTACCCCATGGACTGTAGCCCGCCAGGCTCCTCTGTCCTTAGGCTTTCCCAGGCAAGAAGACTGGAGTGGGTTGCCACTTCCTTCTCCGGGGGCATTTTCTCGACCCAGGCATCAACCCCACCTCTCCTGCATTGCCAGGAAGATTCTGTACCGCTGAGCCACCTGAGAAGCCTGAGACAGACTTGGGGAGGGGGGCAAACATTCCTGTAATATGGTCATTCATCCAGTGCAATAAACTCAGGGGTGGAGCTGCAGTGTCAAAGAAACAATCAGCTGCCCTGAGGGCCGGAGGAAGGCTCGCAAAGAGTTGCTGATTCTACCGTTTCCATCTGCCGCCCTTTAAACCGAGGCACAGCACTGGATTTAATTTTTTTTTTTTATTGGGGTATTAGGACAATAATAGTTGCATAAATTGAGAAGTCTTCTTTCACCCTCTGCTTTCTACACAATACTGTGTAGAGATGATTTTACTTCTACATTAAAATGTGTCATAGATATTATGAAGTGACTCCACTTGGGTCTAGAGATTAAAGAGGGTGGATTACTTGCGAATCTGGTTTGGTTTTGTTTTTCGTTAATATAAGGAAATTTAGATTGAGTTGGAAATTCTCCTTGTCCTATTTTGGTAATATGTGGCTGTCAACAAATTTATACTTTTCAACTAAATTTTCAACTATAGTGGTGTATCTTCATCTTTTTCTCCAGATATATGCCCAGGAGTGGGATCGCAGGGTCATATGGTAGTTGTATGTTTAGTTTTCTGAGGAGCTTCCATGCTGTTCTCCGTAGACGCTGCACCATTCCTATTCCCATCAGGAGTGCAGAAGGGAACTGAGCCTCAGCTCTGCTCTCCTGTCTGTGACACAGCCACAGGCGGTCCCTAGGGATGCAGCAGCCAGGTGACAGGAATGACCTACAGGTGCTGAGTATTTCAGGCTTTATGATGATGGCATAATTCAAAAAGACACGCGCACCCCAGTGTTCACAATAGCCAGGACGTGGAAGCAACCTAGGTGTCCATAGACAGAGGAGTGGATAAAGATGTGGAATGTGTCTGTGGTATGCGTATGGAACATTGCTCAGCCATAAACAGCAATGACATCATGCCACTTGCAGCAACATAGAGAGACCCAGAGAACATTACGCTTAGTGAAACCAGTCAGATAGAGAAAGACAGACACTGTATGATATCACTTATATGTAGAATCTGAAATATGACACAAATGAACTTATCTACAAACCAGAAATAGACTCACACACGGAGAATAGACTCACACGCATGGAGAACAGACTCACACGCACAGAGAACAGGGGGGGATAAATTAGCAGGATGGGATTAACATAAACACATCACTATATATAAAATAGGTAAACAACAAGGACCTACTGTATAGCACAGGGAAATTTAGTCAATATTTTGTAATAACCTAAGAGATAGATTATGAGAAAGAACATATAAACATATATATATATATATCTGAATCACCTGAAACTAACACAACATTGTAAATAAATTATATTGCAACTAAAAATATATATAGTGGTATAAATGTGTTCATAATATTCTTTTTTCCTTCAATATCTGTAGTATTTGTGTATGCAACTTTTTTTTCTGTTTTATATGTATATGCTACTCTTACATTGCCAATATTTTTGCATTTTCTTTTTTCTTTTCAGTCTAATTAGAATTTTATTAACATTCAGAAATTAGGTTTTGATTTCATTGACAGTTTAAGTATTTATTTTCTATTTCATTGAAATATGATCTTATTCTCATTTCCTCCCTTTTTTAAAATTTAAAATATATGAATATATGTTTCATACATGTGTAATACAGTTACATTAATCCATCACAGTCTGCACTCCACCCTGTCATTTCCTCCCTTCTTATACTGGATTTAATGTATTCTTCTCTTTCTAGTTTTGAGGTGGAAGATTAGGTCATTGACTGCCTGTTTCTCTTCTAATATAAATATTTAAAGCTAAAATGGATGTTCAATCACTGTCTCAGCTGCATGTCACATATTGTGACGTGTTACATTTTCAGGTTCACTAAATAAAGTATCTGGGATTGCCCAGATCCATCTTTATTATTAGTTCGCAGTTGATTTTGCTGCAGTGGGAGAGTAAACTCACCCGAGAGACAAGTCATGAGCCGTGCCGCAGGAAACGTGTCACCCTCATGCTGTTCTGACTATGCAAAGTCCTCGCTGTCAGAAGGATGCCCACTGCCACCGAGAAGGAGGGCGATGTGAGGGATTAGCTACATGACTGTGAGGTGGACAGGCCACAATCCACAGGGCAGGCCAGCCGAGACGCAGGCCAACTGGAGGCTCAGAGGGGGTAGGAGCCCAGTGTCAAGGACCAGCTGCTGGCAGAACTCTTGAGGGAAAGTCTTCAGCTGACTGAAGGAGCCTCACCCACACTGTGAAGGGCAATTCGCTTGACTTGAAGTCCACTGATTTAAACGTAAATCATCTAAAAACACCTTCACAGAAACATCTAGAACAATGTTAATGGCCCAGCAAAAGTGAATAAAGTTAACTATCAGAAGTGACTTCTGAACACCCATCCCAAAGCAACTTCTCTCTTGTCTGACTGTCTTGTGTCCCTAGGCCTGTAAGGCCATTCTCATCTCTTACCTGAATTTTTAGAACCCTCTTGAACTACTGTTTAGGATCTTATGATGTGAAAAATGATGACCAGAGCCTTCCAAAGCATTAGCTCGCATTTTCACTCGCATTATGTCTGGGATGTTTATGGATGTGGATCCTCTTGAAAACAGAGATTGTGTGTTGTTTTTCTCCAGCTCCTACCATCTTGTCTGAGAAAAAGTAGAAATAAAAACCCACTGACTCCACTGCTGCCTTTCCTTCAAAACGATGTGCTGAGCTCATGTGGGCAGGAGAACAAAGTCTTCACAAGCTCATGTGTTCACAACGGCTTTATCATTGCTTTTGCCTGCCTCCTGACAGCACACCAGGACAGTCTGTTACAGAAATTAGAAACAGTTGATGGCAAAAGATGAGGGAATTGACTGGAATACCAGCTCCATGAGGAGGCGATCTTATAAGTCTTATATATACTCCAAGACCAGCCACAACTCCAGACATTAGACAAACTGCCTTGACCTGAGCAAACATTCTCTGTGTTGCCAATTAACACCTTGTGGCTGATGCCTTTTTTGCTAAAAAAGAAACACAGGAAATATACTGCCAGATTATAGCAAATAAAATGAAAATTATGACAATTTTGTTTTGTACTGTAACAAAGCTTATTGTGCCTTATTGAATTATCTTAGTGAATCATCTCATAACTAAACTGTTGCATATTTTAACATATAACTGAATATATACTGTACATTTTAACAAGAAATGGTACATTTAAAAAATCTTTCAGATGTCTTTATAACCCTAGAAAACATAAATTGTGCATATTTTTTGTTTTTAAACATCTACTCTATATGAGTGAAATGAAAACTAAAGGAAAACCATCAGTTTCACGCCTTTATACCTGTATTTCAAGGGCTAAAATCTAGCATGCTTGTTTTTCTTTTGCAGGTGACTATTTGAAGAAAGTTCCAAGACTGCTTACTTAACTCATTTACACAAGCTTTTTGGCAACAGTATAACCGGAACTCTTTACTAAAAGACACTGCTATAATGATAAAATGCATATTTTCTTTAAGGACTAATATTTCATTAATTCCACACAAAACTATTATACTCCCTACTGAAATGCTTTCAGTTTCAACTTTTATTTATTTTAAGCTTTTCAGATTTTAACTGTCATTTATAGGCTCAGAAGAGGGGTTGTGTTGGGATTAAAGAAGGATCATGGTTCTGTGATTGTGTAACTAGAATATCCATACAGATGACGTCTGGCGTGGAGGTATGACCACATCACTCATTTTCAAACCCTCAAGTCCATCCTTTCATGTAACCCATGTACACACGTGTGAATCCAAACCAAACTAGCTATTATGTGAAGGGGCAAGGAGAAGGGAATCCTGCTAGAAGACTTTCTGCAATTATCCCATTTTCCCCGCAAACTTGGGAAGTGGTGTAATGCAAGTACTTGCTTTCCCTGCACAGGACCTGGCTGGGGACTTGAAGGAGAAGCTTTCCAATCACTTCAAGGACGTCATGGTTGGCCTCATGTACCCCCCACCCTCATATGATGCCCACGAGCTGTGGCACGCCATGAAGGTAGAGCGGGTCACCCAGTGATATACTGCCACGTGTGATCGGCGGCGGAGGGGGACATGTCAGCAAAGAAGAAATGAGAGAAATGCTTGGGGTGAGGGGGTTGTCATGAAAGGGGGGCCTCCGTAGCCCAGCGGCAGGGTCACTTGACTCTTCTTTTGAGCAAACTCAGATCCACGACCCGGCCCTGTGCAGAGCTGCCAAGAGGAAAGAGGAAATGAGCTGCTTTGGGGGCTGTTTGCATTTGTCTCTGTCCCAGTATGGCTTTCGGCTTCCCTGATGGCTCAGTGGTAAAGAATTCACCTGCCAATGAGGCAGGCGCATGTTCGATTTCTGGATCAGGAAGAACTCCTGGAGGAGGGCATGGCAATCCACTCCAGTATTCTTGCCTGGAGAATCCCATAGACAGAGGAGCCTGGCGGGCTACAGTACCTGGGGTCACAAAAAGTAGGACACAACTCGGTGACTAAACAGCAGCATCAGCCCGTTTGTCTTCCTCTGTTAAGTGGAAATGTTAGCATTCTTGTGAATCTCTGTAAACTATTGTATCAATTGGGCTCATAAAGGAATGAGTCAGTAATGCTGAGGCAGAGACAAAACATAGATGACATCTATATTTTTGCAACCCTAAATTAGTCCTTTACCAAAACTACTGCTCAAATGTAGCAAAATCTTGCTTCTAAAGGATCAGAACAATTCTTTCTTACAGGCAAGTCATGAAAGAAACTGACTACAGATTTGTCAGAGGTTTGTTGGCTAGGGAAGGGGGACAGATGACTTTCCAGATCTTTCCAAATGCTGAATGAAACACCAGCAGAGACGCTGCAATCACTCCAGGGGGATGCCTGCCAATGACCTGATTTCCCCCATCTGGAAACAACACGAAAAGGGAAAGGAAGACAATTAGGGAACCTGGCTCATGGCCATCGTATTCACAAATCAGCACTGTGGTTTGTTTTAGTCGCTAACTCATGTCCGATTCTTTGTGACCCCATGGACTGTAGCCTCCAAGCTCCTCTGCCCATGTGATTTCCCAGGCAAGAATACTGGAATGGGTTGCTATTTTCTTCTCCAAGGGATCCTCCCCGCCCAGGGATCAAGCCAGCGTGTCTTCCTTGGCAGGCAGTTTCTTTACCGCTAAGCCACCAGGACGGAGAAGGCAATGGCACCCCACTCCAGTACTCTTGCCTGGAAAATCTCATGGACGGAGGAGCCTGGTAGGTTGCAGTCCATGGGGTCGCACAGAGTCGGACACGACTGAAGCAACTTAGCAAGCCACCAAGGAAGATCTGTAGATCAGCACAGGCCTTATATAAAACAAGAATTTCAACTAACGTCTTTTTAAGTGTTGCATATGTCAGTCCGTACCTCTTGCAAAATGATGTAACTAAAAGCCTAAGGAGAAAGTCCCGGGATGCAGGCGGGCGCCCACGGTGTTCTCACCGCAGGAGCCGAGCACGGTGCAGACAGGCCTAGTATTGCAGAGCAAACGTGACAGAACAGCCTTTTTGAGGGTGCCTTGAAGTTCCCGGTCAGTGTGGGAGCCCTCCCTGGGCGCGGGGCCCCAGGGGCCATGGCCCCTGAAAAATGACCTCCCAGCCAGTGCTTCCCAGCCCGGGGTGACACTCAGCCCGAAGTTGGCAGGGGAGGCTATCTTCCTTGGAGGCCGGAAAGGCAGCCCGACAGAGTGGGTTTTCAGTCCTCCCTCGCCCAGCAAGTGTGGGGCTCCTCAGATCCCAGACCTCCGGGCCTCCTCCCAGGGTCTCAATTCGCGAGTCAGGCCCGGGTGACTGCCTGCACTCTGGGAGCCTTGCAAAGATAGTGCTAGGGCAACGCGTCCTCCCATGGGGCAGGAGGCCAGGTGAGTATGGCGGAGAGGTCCGTGTGCCATGCCGGTGTCCCCTGGCCAAGGCCAGCCCGCACTTCCCAGGGGCCCCCGGCGAGGGGTGGCGGGCCTACCCCGGCCCTGTCCAACGCCGCTGAGGGGAGCAAAGCTAGCTCCGGCAGACGAAAGCAAACAGCCACGGGATGGCTCCAAAGGCATTGCTGGGCCGCTCCGCGTGTGGCCTTCCCAGGAGAAAAATGCCGATTGGGGCCCCTAGGCCCGGGATCCAGGCGGGCGCCCACGGTGTTCTCCCTGCAGGAGCCGAGCACGGTGCAGACAGGCCTAGTCTCGCGAGCTCCCTCCCACAGAGCAAACGTGACAGAACAGCCGTGTGGAGGGCGCCTTGACGTTCCCAGGCAGTGTGGGAGCTCTCCCTGGGCGCGGGACCCCCTGGGCAATGGCCTCTGAAAAATGACCTCCCAGCCAGCGCTTCCCAGCCCAGGATGACTCTCAGCCCAAACGCGGTAGGGGAGGCTATCGTCCTTGGAGGCAGGAAAGGCAGCCCCAGAGAGTGGCTTTTCAGTCCTCCCTCGCACAGAAAGTCTGGGGCTCCTCAGACGCCAGACCTCCGGGCCTGCTCCCTGGGCCTCAATTCCCGAGTCCAGCCCGGGTGTCCGCCCGCACTCTGGGAGGCTTACAAAGACATTCCTAGGACATCAATAACGCCCTGGCTTTGAGGTTGGACTTGAAAAATGCTGATGGGTTTCAGGTACAGGGAAACATGTTGGCGCACAAGCTGCTCTTTTCCATTTCCTGGAATCCCTGGCTCAGATCCCAACGCCATCAGAGGGACAGAGGAGTGGGGGGTGGGCAGAAGAGGTGCTCCTGCAGAAGGCAGGCCTGGGCTGCCTGCCTCCAGGACCTTCCCCCACCGTTTCCATCCTATCTGCTGTCCCAGGGGTCTCTGACATGACCCCCTCCTGGACCCTCATGTGTGAAACTGACTTCGGGGGCCGTCTTCTGGATCAAGCTGTCAGATCCTAATTTGACAACCAGGGCCCCTCCTCTGGGTGGCTGGGGAAGCAGTTTTCAAGCTGAGCTCCCCTGGGACCACAGTGCCTGGCGGGGGGCGGGGGCCAGTGGGTCACCTGTGAGCACAGCCCGTCGGCCGGGCTCAGCCTCCATCCGCCCCACACACGGAGCCATGAGCACGTTTCTTCCAGGCCCGCCCCTCCCCCTCCACTGGGTTCCTGGCCCGGGGCACCCAGCGGGGTGTGCGGGCCTCTGTCTGGGGTACCTCAGGGGCACTGGACAGGGGATCGGGGACTTGAGTGGACACTGGGGAGGGGCCTTCCTTGGGGACGTTTCTGACGGCTCCTGGGAAACAGGACTGCACGCTCCTCACACCTCCAAGCGTGGACCAGGCTCAGCAGTTTATACACCCTGGGAGCAGGTGAGAAGCGCAGTGTGGGGCCCACCTGGACCTGCTGAGTCAGAACCTGCCATCTGGACGACCTCAGGGGCTTCGATGCACACCCCGGGACCCTGCACCCAGGCAGCCAGCTCAAAGCTTGGTTCCCACCAGACCACCTGCCCCGCTCAGCCTTCCAACCACGAGCCATGCCTCCCCCACCCATGGCTGTACTTCGAGGGGTCCTGCGTGAACTCCCCCTACTCCTGGGATAACCGCTCATGTGTAAAGGCCCAGCTTTGTGGATGGGTGAATGGTGCCCTCCAAAAGAGACACCCACATCCCAACTCCTCATATTTGCGAGGGGGGCTTTATTCGGAAATGGGGTCTTTGCAGATGAAATCAAGTTAGATAAGGTTATAGAGGATTAGCTGGGCCTTATGCAGAATGCTGGGTGTCTTTATAAGAAGAGGAAGGACACACAGAGAGGAGGAGGCCATGTGAGTAGGAAGCGGAGGCTGGGGGCACGTGGCCCCAAACCCAAGAACACCTGGAGCCCCAGAAACTGGAAGAGCTGGAAGTGACGCTCCCCCAGAGCCCGGGTCGGGGGGCCCGGTCCTGCTGACGCCTTGGAATTTAGTAAATAGGAAAGATAACCCTGTATGCAAGACAACAAAAGAGACACAGATATATAGAACAGTATCATGGACTCTATGGGAGAGGGCGAGGGTGGGATGATATGGGAGAATGGCACTGATGCATGTCAATTATCATATGTGAAACGAATCGCCAGTCCAGGTTCGACGCATGATACAGGGTGCTCGGGGCCGGTGCGCCGGGATGACCTGGAGGGATGGGATGGGGAGGGGGCTGGGAGGGGGGTTTCGGAAGGGGAACACATGTACACCCATGGTGGATTCATGTCAATGTATGGCAAAACAAATACAGTATTGTAAAGTTAAAAGATAGATAAATAACCTAATTTAATAAAAATAAAGAAAATACAATAAACTTCTGGTCCCAGAACTGGGAGAGAATCGATTAGTATTGTTTTAAGCCTCCCCCACCCCCAGCCCCCAGGTTGTGGTCGTCAGTATCAGAAGCCCCATCTGGGACTCCCAATATTCTGTGTCCTTAAGATCTACCAGCTCAGTTCAATTCCAGAAAAATAAACCACCCAATCAAAAAGTGGGCCAAAGAACTAAACAGACATTTCTCCAAAGAAGACATACAGATGGCTAACAAACACATGAAAAGATGCTCAACATCACTCATTATTAGAGAAATGCAAATGAAAACCACAATGAGGTACCATTTCACGCCAGTCAGAATGGCTGCTATCCAAAAGTCTACAAGCAATAAATGCTGGAGGGTGTTACGCTGTTGGTGGGAATGCAAACTAGTACAGCCACTATGGAGAACAGTGTGGAGACTCCTTCAACAACTGAGAATACAACTGCCATATGACCCAGCAATCCCACTGCTGGGCATACACACCGAGGAAACCAGAATTGAAAGAGACACGTGTACCCCAATGTTCACTGCAGCACTGTTTATAATAGCCAGGACATGGAAGCAATCTAGATGTCCATCACAAGACGAATGGATAAGGAAGCTGTGTTACATATACACAATGGAATATTACTCAGCCATTAGAAAGAATACATTTGAACCAGTTCTATTGAGATGGATGAAACTGGAGCCCATTATACGCAGTGAAGTAAGCCAGAAAGAAAAGCACCAATACAGCATACTAATGCCTATATATGGAATTTGAAAGATGGTAACGATAACCCTATATGCGAGACAGAAAAAGAGACACAGATGCATAGAACAGTCTTATGGACTCTGAGGGAGAAGGTGAGGGTGGGACGATCTGAGAGAAGAGCATTGAAACATGTACATTATCATATGTGAAACAGAACGTCATTCCAGGTTCGATGCATGAGACAAATGCTCAGGGCTGGGGCAATGGGATGACCCAGAGGGATGGGATGGGGAGGGAGGTGGGTGGGGGGTTCAGGATGGGGAACACACGTAAACCCATGGCTGATTCATGTTAATGTATGGTAAAAACCACTACAGTACTGTAAAGTAATTAGCCCCCAACTAAAATGAGTAAGCTGATTAAAAAAATAAAAAGCAGAGACATTACTTTGTCAACAAAGGTCTATCTAGTCAAGGCTGCGGTTTTCCCAGTACTCACGTATGGATGTGAGAGTTGGACTATAAAGAAAGCTGAGCGCAGAAGACTTGATGCTTTTGGACTGTGGTCTTGGAGAAGACTCTTGAGAGTCCCTTAGACTGCAAGGAGATCCAACAGCCCATCCTAAAGGAAATCAGTCCTCAATATTCATTGGAAGGACTGATGTTGAAGCTGAAACTCCAATATTTTGGCCACCTGATGCGAAGAGCTGACTCAACTGGAAAGACCCTGATGTAGAGAAAGATTGAAGGCAGGAGGAGAAAAGGACGACAGAGGATGAGATGCTTAGGTGGCATCACTGACTCAACGGACATGAGTTTGGGTAAACTTTGGGAGTTGGTGATGGACAGGGAGGCCTGGAGTGCTGCTGTTCATGGGGTCACAAAGAGTTGGACACGAATGAGCAACTGAACTGAGCTGAGAAACTAAAAGAGAAAACATTTGAATATTTGAATATCAGATCAAAATTACACACATCTATACATAATCATGACTTCTCTAATAAAAGTTTTTATGCCTGAGCCTCACAGCAAACGACAACAAAAAAAGATCCACCCCTTGACCGCGACTTCAGCCAGGCCGGTCTTCCCCTGTTCATCACGGGAAGTCTTCTCAACAATAAACCTCCTGACTCGGGAGAAAGGCTCGCGCCGCACAACTGTGTGGGGCTTGAGGCCCACGCTTCCCCCGGAGCAGCTCAGCCTCACACACCCGCTGGCCCTGGGGGAGCACAGGGGGTCACACACCTCTGAGCCCCCGTGACCTGGTCACAACTGCAGATGACCGGGCCAGCAGACGTCTCAGGAGGGCGGACTTGCTTCTCTGCCCCCATTTCTCTTGCTTCACTGTCCTTTTGCATTCTCCCATCCCTGCTCCTGGTCTTCCCTTGGGCCTCCCTTGGGGCTCAGCTGCTAAAGAATCCGCCTGCCATGTGGGACCTGGGTTCGATGCCTGCATTGGGAAGATCCCCTGGTAAGGGAAAGGCTACCCACTCCATTATTCTCACCTGGAGAATTCCATGAACTGTATAGTCCATGGGGTTGCAAAGAGTTGGACATGACTGAGCAACTTTCATTTCATTCATCCCTGCTCCTGGTCCAGCCTGTCCAGCTGGCCCTCAATGTTGGGGTCCGGGGGACACTGGTGACATCTGGGGACATTTTCGGTTGTATTTACAAATGCTGCAACATATCAAATGCCAGCAACGCCAAGGCTGAGGAATCCCACTTTAAGACTCTTCATCTTTTGGGGGTCGTTGATTATTCAAAGGAGTCCATGGATTTCTTTCTCCTTGGGGAAGCAGCACAATTTTGTTTCACAGTGGGCAAGGTTGTGTGGCTGGGCTCTCTCCGAGGCTATCTTGTTCCCCAAACCCTCTCACTTCTTGTAATCAGAGCACACCCGGCAATGAGCCATCCCAGGCATCTCTCGCTAATCCCGCTGGCGTGGACCCGCGCACACCCTGCATGCTGCCTGCGCCCAGCGGCCCCCGAATAGACTCTGGTCTCGAGCAGGGGAAGGCAACAGGCTGCTTGGGGCCTGACTCATCTCAGGGGAAAGCTCAGGCTTGCAAGGGCCATGGAAAAGTCGGTTATGATCTAAAGATAGCATAAGAAGATGGCTCATGCTCAGCTCCAGCTTTTTGAAATCTTGAACCCTTTAGTTTACACCACAGGAGCATTCTCATCAAAAAAGGGCCCATCAGGGGCTTCCCTGGTGGTCCAGTGATCAACACTCTGCCTTCCAATGCAGGGAGTGTGGGTTCAATCCTTGGTTGGGGAACTAAGATGCCCACATGTCTTGAGGTGTGGCCCCAACATTTTTTTTTTAAAAAAGGTCCAATCAACTGCTGAAAACCTTTTAAAGCTATAGTACCAAATTATCACTGAAATTTGGGGTCACTGTGACCTTGTGACTTGTATTCATAAGAAGAAATACATTTTTGGTCTTTGTACCCCAGTCCTGACACAGAGCTCCTAAAACTCGGGGAATTTCCTAAGTGGGGACAGCAGTCAAGGTGTCTCTTGTTAGGTGAATGAGATGACTTTTCAGAGAGTGCCTCTTTTCCAAAGGGGGGCGGCTTTTTGCCAGGGGAACTAACCACATGGTTAGAGGATTGGAACTTCCGGTCCCTCCCCACTACCATGTCTGGGAACGCGAGAAGGGCTTCCTGTCGAAGCAATCACCAACAGCCAGTGATTTAACCAATTGTGCTTGTGTGATGAATCCTCCAGAAAAACCACCAAACAGGGTCTGGACAGCTCTGGGTTGATGAACACATGCGGATTTGGGGAAAGCGGGGCTTGGAGAGCGTGAAGTTCCGTGCCTCCCCCACACACACTCTGTCCTGTGCATCCCCTTCCATCTGCTGTTCCCGAGTTTAGTACCTTTTACAATAAAGCTGTGATCTAGTAGGCAACATGTTTCTCTGAGTTCCGTGAGCCACTCTACCAATTAATAGAACCCAAAGTCATTAGAACCTCTGAACGGGTGGCCAGTGGGTCAGAGCGTAGGTGACCATCTGGGCTTGCAAATGATGTCTCAAGTGGGGCAAGGGTCTTATAGGGTTGGGCCTTTAACCTGTGGGGTCTGGCACTACCCGCAGATAGGCAGTGTCCACACTGAGTTAAGCTGCAGGACCCCCAGCTGCTGTCACAGAAGTGTGGGTGGTGCCAGGCAAACAACGCATGCATGTTGGAACTTGGAGAAGAATCCTCACTTGTTGGTACAACTCCATCTTTTCTGGTGGCCATAACCAATGTCTTTATGTTTGGTATTTATTTCAAAGTCAAGTTTTAAAAAAGATATGTGTGGCGAAGGATTTCACTGGACTTGGAAAGGCTCTTCTTTCCCTTTTGTGAGCATGGCCATTCCATTATCCTATGAGCAATAATCATAGATGACTGAATATTCACATCACCAGTGAGAATTTCCCAAGAGCCAGACTCTACATTAAGTACTTTAGGATAACCCAGTGATGTAATGACTTGTTTCCCAGGTGGCTCAGCAGAAAAGACCCCGCCAGCCAATGTAGGAGATGCAGGAGACTTGGGTTCAATCCCTGGGCTGGGAAGATCCCCTGGAGGAGGAAATGACAAACCATTTCAGCATTCTTGCCTGAAAAATCCACAGATACAGGATCTTGGGGGCTACAATCTACAGGGCTGCAAAGAGGTGGACACGAAGGAGCAACTGAACATGCACACAGTTGTGTAAATACTGTTGTTGTCTCTGTTTGATGAGTGATGAAGCTTCATTGTTGTTGTTCAGTCATCAGATTTTGCCTGATTCTTTGCGACTCCATGGACTACACGCTCCATGGAATTCTCTAGGCGAGAATACTGGAATGGCTAGTGTTTCCCTTCTCTAGGGGATTTTTCTGACTCCCCACAGATTGTAAGACTAAAGTTGAGCGTTATTGTTTTCTATTTCATTGCAAATAGCCTTTGGGTATCTGAAAGGACAGGGTAGGTACTTTCAAGGGGTCTTCCGCATAACAAAGCCCTTTCGGCAAATGTGGTCATAATATCCAGGTAGGCGTTGCTGCTGTGAGTGTCACATCTCAGCCAGAAGGCAAATTCTGAGCTCTTCCTCTGGCAGAAACCAATTCACAAAATAAGCCAAGAAAGAGAGCTGGAAAAACAAACCACACCAACAACCGGAAAAGCATTCCTCATGAGGCAAAGCTAGAGAAAACTCAACAATCTTGTGGCCCAAAAACCCTCTTGGAAACGAATGTTCAGTAAGGAAAAGACGAAACACGGCAAGTTCCAAGGAAGAGGCCATGCCCATGGACAGTGTAGTTTAGAGACGGCCTGACCGCTAGATGAAGACACATGCCAGTGTAAAGCCTTTGCAGACAGCAGTGATGGTCATCACCATAGTTAAGTGTTTAGTCTGGTGACAACCTGCCCTGGGCACCACACGAGGGAGCAGACCTGCTTCTCTTCCTCTGCCCTCACACCATTTCCTCATGAAGGCAGCTCAGGTGCTATTGTGCCCTGCCTGCCTGTCTGGCTCATCCATGAGCTGTGACCACCTCCAGGGAAGGACTCCGCCTTCTCTTCTCTGTGCACCATGAACCTGCAAAAAGTTGGCCTTCAGAACCTCAGGAGACTCACCCCACCCCCACTATAGGCAGAACCCTCTGCAGGCATTAAAACAGCTGTGGAGTCACTATGGCCCAAGCCCTGGTTACGGATCCCTGGAGCCTACTACAGCCTGTACAGCGTGAATAATCAGGTCCTTTATACACAGATTCCCACCTGTCAGATCTGAGCTTGGGATTCATTGTAAGCTCTGGCCCTCCCATGGCAGCCAGGTGGGCCGCGAGTAGACAAAGGGGCTAGGTTCTGAGTTTCGAGGGAGGCATTGAAAGGACAGGCATGGAGGCAACCTGTTGCAAACTGAGGGAGGGTCCCTGCGTGTCTCAGAGGAGGCCTCTGGTGTGCAAGTGTGGAGGAGGGCCCCCACGGTGCAAAGGAAAGAGAGGTACTCAGGGACAAAGGCTCTTGGCCTCTCCTGTAGCAGCTCCAGTTGGTAGCCCGTGAAAAGTGGACAGCCAATGTGGTCACATGAGCGTGACTCATTCCCTCACAAAGCCAGAGAAAGGGGGCAGGGTGTGGCAGTACCCCGAGGGTGTGGTGGGGTGGATGAAGGGAGGTGTCCTTCCTCTCTTTAGTGCAAACTGCTTTTGTCAGCCTCAGAGCTGCCAGACGGCAGTTACCAAGTCAGGTCCCCACAGTACCCAGTGTGGGCTGGGCGCCTTAGCCCCTGTCACATGGACAAGCCACACCATATGGCTCCCCTGAGTTCTAACAGCAGGACCTGGGGGTTTTGTCTAGGTACACACTTCCTTGCTGTAGCTTTGTTACCTCCTTTGAGCCCCGCTTTTGTCCTCTAGAAAAAGGACATTGATTGCTACCTTAGCAGGTTGCTACCTTAATCCTGTGAAGACTAATTAGGGGAACCCTACAATGAGTAGCTTGCCTTAAGACATATCAATGACTAGCTGGCCTTAAGAGATCCTGGGCTTCCCTGATAGATCAGCTGGTAAAGAACCCTCCTGCCATGCAGGAGACCCCGGTTTGATTTCTGGGTCGCGAATCCTGATCCGCTGCAGAAGGGACAGGCTACCCACTCCAGTCTTCTCGGGCTTCACTTGTGGCTCAGCTGGTAAAGAATCTGCCTGCAATGCGGGAGACCTGGGTTCAATCCTTGGACTGGGAAGATCCCCTGGGGAAGGGAAAGGCTACCCACTCCAGCAGTCTGGCCTGGAGAATTCCATGGACTGTAGAGCCCATGGGGTCGCAAGAGTCGGACACGACTGAGGAACTTCACTTCACTTTCAAGAGATATGACCTGAATCCAGATTAAACTGGAGGCTCCCAGTGTCCTCTGGCATTTCTTCCCTGAAGCCAGCCAAAACCCACACACGTGCATTTCCAGGGTCTCCACTTAGCCAGCTGGACAGAAAACCCAGCGTGGTGCAAACAAGCTGACAGACAAGCAGGAGAGGACTCACCGGCAGACGGCTTCGCTCAGGTCTCAGGTGGATCTCCGGGACCACGGCAGGAACCGGCGCTCTCAGACCCTGGGCTCAGCAGCGCCCTCATTCTCAGGCCGGCGGCTCTGCCCTGACGGGCGCGGGAAAGCCACCAACTGCCCCAGGCTGACCTCACGCCGCTTCCACCGCTGTAGCCTGACTTCACCCGGCCACACCCCTTTTGGCGGAACTTCCACTTCCTCTTCCTCCCTTGATTCCAGCCTGAGGTCCGGCCCTGGGCCCCGATTGGTCACAGCCCCAGTCCTGAGCCAATCACGGTGGCCAGGGAGGATGGAGCACACCGATTGGCCAGGTCCAGGTCATGGGACCATATTCCAGGTCCCGTGACCATACTCCAGGTCACGTGTGAGCTGCTCGCCCTGTGTCAGGGGTGGAGAGAGTGCCGTACCCGAAGAGCAGGGCTGAGAGTCCAGTCACTGTGTCCGTGTGCTCAGGGTCCTGGGACCTGCCTGCGCGTCCTCTCTACACACCGCTTTGTCCTCTGCAGACGGAAGATTCACGATAAACC
Source organism: Giraffa tippelskirchi (assembly GCF_054371585.1). Classification (NCBI taxonomy): domain Eukaryota; kingdom Metazoa; phylum Chordata; class Mammalia; order Artiodactyla; family Giraffidae; genus Giraffa; species Giraffa tippelskirchi. Next base: position 106,591,484 of record NC_137275.1, read on the forward strand.
TCTTCGCTTCGCAAGCGCTGTTGCACGCACCCACATTCAAGGGAGCAAGGCCTCCGGTTTGAAGGTAAGTTTGGAGATCCTCTCTTAACCTCCGGGCTTGTTTCTTGTAGCCTGTTAGAATAATTTATTCAGTCTGAAAACCCCCAGGAGGACCACCACATGCTGCTTTGCGTATTCAGGATTCTTAGCTGTTCTGAGTAGAGGGCATGGCCCAGGGGCCTCCCAAAGGCAATGAATTTTGTCCAAGGAAGCACCTGAGAGGCTGAATCTGAGTCACTTTGCTGTACACCTTAGACAAACAAATTATGGTAAATCAGCAATACCTCAATTTAAAGAAAAGATATTTCCTCATCAAAAATTGTTCGAATTTTGTCAAGTTTTTCTTTCAATTGTTGGTTCTTAGTATGCAGTCTAATTGGTTTGGTGGTGTTTTGTGAGTTAGGGATCCAACTTACCTTCTCCTATGGATACAATATTGTCCCAATGGGACGATTCCTTTGTCCTTTCTCCTGGAAATGTCCTTTCTGCGTTTACATATTAAGAAGCTTTTTTCAAAATGCCAAGTATCGAGAACTTCAGGTCTTTGGTAATTTGTACCCCAGAGGCTTGTTTCCACTTCTGTGTCTTCTCTTCGCATTTTACCATTGCCCGTTTGTCGTATACACAAGTGCCCTCAGAGGGCTCTCTGAAGTGAACCGTGTGTGTTTCTGTGAGGACAGAGGATGTGAGCACAGAGGAGAGGCTGAGTCCATAGTGACCATGTGACCATGCTCAGCAAGCCCAATATTAAGTCTGGCTGAGACTTTCTCAGGCAAGGTCTGTGTTTCTTCCTCTTGGTGTCTGGATATGCAAAACGATGTTGGTGGATTGGGACGTGGGTCCCTGGGTCCAGCAGTGTAGAGATATACCCATGGCCTGCTTTTCCATGATACTTTCCTCCTGCGGGCTCCGCTGAGCTGGTGTGGAGAGATTTCTGCTAAAGGCTTGAGAGGTAGTCAATCCTTCTGCTTTTCATGCCCTGCCTCGTCCATACTTCTGTCATTTTTTTTAATGTAGCTAATTTTCAATGGTGTTAGCCCTTGTGTCATTGTGACACTCAGGCACCTGTGGTTTAATAGACCTCCAAGTCCCGGGAGCTCTTTGCCTGGTGGAGACATGGAGCACTCAGGGAGCAGTACCACATCACCCTGGAGCCTGGACCAGAGAGAAGGTTCTTGCCAGGAAGGCTGCATCCCTGCTGTGGGGGGTTCGGAGTTATCACTTCCGATTGTGCATCCCCCGGGCCCTCGGTGCAGGCCCCACTCTGAGATCTGGAAAGGAGGTGGCTTCCCTCCCTGACACAGAACTAGTCTTTTCTGTCCTCATCCTTGTCGCCTCCCATCTGGCTCCCAGGCTCTACCCTTGAGCCTCACCCACAGGATCAGGAGAGCCCAGTTCTAGAGGAGTGTCATACAAGGAGAGTCTCCTGGAGACACTCCATCCCCGGGCCTAAATAAGCACTTCTTCGGAGTTTCACAGCTCTGGGTGTAGATCCTGGGTTTGTGTCCATTTTACAGTTGAATATGTTGAGCCTCAGATCATTGTGTGATTTTCCCTGGGTCACTGTGCGGGTCAGCGGGTGAGCTGAGATTTGAACCCAGACTGTATGTCTTGGAGGCCGTGACGATACAGGTGTTTCCGCTCCTCGGTTAAATTTATTTCAAGTTTTTTTTTTTTTTTTTTGATGCATTTGTATATGGGACTTTTCTGTTTTCTTATGCTTCCTATCCTGCTATATTGCTGAGTTTATTAGTTTTAATACTTCTTACTTGGTGGCGTTTTTAGGGTTTCATATAAATCCTGTCATAATCAAATAGTGACAGTGTAACTTCATCTGTTCCAATGGGGATGCCGTTTATTTCCTTTTCTGGCCTAGTTCCTCTGGGTAGGACACTTCCGCCACTATGTTGAACAAGATTGGTGAGAACAGGCATCCTTGTACTATTCCTGATCTTTTAGGAAAATCTTTCAGCTCTTTATCACTGAGTTGGATGTTAGCTGTGGGTTTGTCTTAACGTGCCCTTTAGGATGTTCCATGGATAACCACTGTATTGAGAGATGGTATCAGAATTGATGTTACACTTTGTTGAAAGCTTTTTCTGCAGTTATTGAGAAGATCACATGATTTTAGTCTTCATTTTGCTCATATTGTGTCTCACAGTAATTGATGTACAGACAATAAATCATGCTTGCAGGCCCAGAATAAATCCATTTGATCCTAGTGTATGATTCTTTTAATGTATGCTTCAGTTTGGCTTGGTAATATTTTTTTGAGGATTTTTACATCCAGGTACACCAGGGTCAGGGTTCTCTAGTGGTTCATATGGTAAAGAATCTGCCTGCAATGTGGGGGGCCTGGGTTTGACCCCTGGGTCAGGAAGATCCCCTCGAGAAAGGAATGGCTACCGCACTCCAGTATTCTTGCCTGGGAAATTCTGTGGACAGGGAGCTGGTGGGTTGTAGTCCATGGGTCACAAATAACTGGACATGACTGAGTGACTCACACTTACAAGAGTGCTTCTTGACATTTTTAATATCTACATTGAAGATTTTATCTCAGTCAAAAATTGCAGTCAAAGGCAAACATGTCAAAAGTCCAAGAGTCCTTAGAATTAAATGACAATAAGACATAACAGATGAAAGCAAGAAGGACTCCACATATTTACTTTTCATAAGAATTTTAGCTCTTCAGAGGAATTCTCATTAAGCTGAATTAAAATGCAAGCTTTAGTTTAAAATCTTAACCTTTTTCGGTATTATGTTTCTATTTTGAGACTGAAAGTTCATTATTTATGTACGAGATATTAAGCAATGCTATGTAGCTATTAAAATCATATTTTCAAAAACTCTAATGACATTTAGAAGCACTTATACTGGAAAAATAGCTAGGAATAGAAGATGATCGCGTATAGCTTTAAATGAAAGTACAGATGTGTTGAATGATAGTTTTCAGATTGTATTTATTGATTTTTATTTGGAGAATAACTGCTTTACAATGTTTGGTTGGTTTTCCTCATGCAACACCACGAATAAGTATATTATCCACTCTTTGGTTAGACTGCCTCCCAGTTCCTGGCCTCCCACCCTCTAGGTCGTCCCAGAGCACCATGCTGGGCTCCCTATGTTATCCAGCAACTTCCCATTAGCTAGCTATTTTGCATATGGTAGTGGCTATGTTTCATTGCTCCTCTCTCCATTTGTCCCACTCTCTCCTTCTCCAGCTGAGTTCACAAGTCCTTCCTCTACATCTGTGTATTTATTTCTGCCCTTCAAATATTCACCAGTACCATTTTACAAGATCGCATGCGTATGCATTAATATACTACATTTGTTTTTCTCTTTCCGACTGACGTCACTCTGTATCCCAGTTTCTAGGTTCATCCACCTCAGTTCAACGGATTCGTATTTGTTCCTTTTCATAGCTGAGTCGTGTTCCATTGCATGTATGTCCCACAACTTCTTTTTCCATTGTTCTCTTGAGAGACATTAGGTTGCTTCCATGCCCTGCCTATGTTAAATAGTGCTGCAATGGACATTGGGTACGAATGTCTTTTTAGAGTTATGGTTTTCTCAGGGTGTATGGCCAGTAGGGGATTGTTGTGTCATATTGTAGTTTTAGTCCTACTTTTTAAGGAAACCTATGTTCCTTCTCCATAGTGGCTGTATCCATTTACATGCCTACTAACATTGCAAGAGGGTTCCCTTTCTTCCATGTCCTGTCCAGCGATTATTATGTGTAGAATTGTTGATGATGGCCATTGTGACTGGTGTGAGGTGATACCTCATGTAGTTTTGATTAGCATTTCCTGAATAATGAGCGATGTGGAGCATCTTTTCATGTGTTTGGTGGCCTTCTTCCTGTCTTCTTTGGAGAAATTTGTTCAGGTCTTCTGCTCATTTTTCAATTGGTTGCTTTTTTTCCAGTATTAGTCTCGATCATCTACTTGTGTACTTTGTAGATAATCCTTTCCCAGGATTCCATAACGTACATAATTCCTCAGAACATACCTTAGTCTTTTTGGACGGAAGAACATCAAGTGCCTTCTTTGGTGTGTATGTATGTACATGGCATGTGTTTATTTTCATTGTGCAGATCTTGCCCTTATTCCATTAGATTTATCCCTGAGGAGTTCATAGTTTTTGATGACATTATAATCAAGGGTATTCTTTAAAATGTCAATTTCTGGTCTCGTTTAGTATGCTGAAGTACGGAGCATTTTTATATGTTGACCTTGTATCCTGCAACGTTGCTGAACTCACTTTCATGCTTGTACCTCTTTTGTTGATTCATTTTCCACGTTAATCATCAGGTCGTCAGCAAGTACAGTTATATTGTTTTTTCAGTTCATATGATTTCGATTTCTTTTTTCTTGTCTTGTTACAGTGGCTAGGAGTTCCAGTACAGAGTTGAATAAAAGCCAAGAGAGCAGACATCCTTGCTTTGTTCCTGATCTTCAGGAGAAACACCATATGATGTCAGCTCTACATTTTTTGTAGATGCCGTTTATGAGGTTGGGGCAGTTTTCTTCCATTCCTAGATTGCTAAGATTTCCATATATAAATGATAAATATTGTCAGATGCCTTTTCTCTCTCTTTTGAGGTGAGACTGTGGTTTTTATTTTCAGTCCATTGATACAGTGAATTTCACTGATTTCTTCAAATGTTGGCCGAAACTTATGTTCTTGAGATAAACCCTACTTGTCATGATACCTTGTACTTTTAATTGATTACTGATTTCCTGATGTGTCATTAAGGAATTTTGCATCTGTGTCTCTGAGGGATATTGATATTCTTGTAATATGTTTGTCTGGTTTGGGTATCAAGAGAATTCTGGCCTCAGAATGAGTTAGGTGTTTCTTTCTTCACTATTTTGGAATAGTTTGTGTATAACCAGGATTTTCTTCATAACTGTTTGTTAGGATTCACTACTAAGGCCATTTAGGATAGAGATTTTGTGCGTGTGGGTGTATGGGTGGGTAAGATTTCTAACTACGGATTTGAGTTTTAATAGATTGAGGTTATCTGTTTCTTACTGAGTGGCTTTCATAGGTTGTGTCTTTCAACAAAGTAGGGTATTTTATCTAAGTTGCCTGAAGTTGTTCACAGTTTACCCTTTCCTTTCAGTGTCTATAGGATCTGTACTGATGTTCCCTCTTTGATTCTTGATATTGGTAGTTTATGTCTTCTCTTTTTTCTTCGTCACTCGGCTTAGTCAGTTTTATTGATATTTTGAAGAACCTGATTTTAGTTTTTTCATTTCATTTTGTTTCTCTGGTCTCTGTTTCATTGATTTTTACTCTTTCATTTTCTTCTTTCTGCTTGCTGTGGATTTCATTTGTTCTTTTATAAGTTGTTTAAGATAGAGTCTTAGGGTATCGATTCAGAATCTTTCTTCATTTGTGTAAGTATTTAATCCTATCAGTTTCCCTCCAGGTACTGATCTAGCCATGTCCCGTAGCTTTTTAGTATATTGTATATTCACTTTTATTCACTTCAACATATTTCCTGTTTCATTTGTGATTTCTTCTTTGACACATGAATTCTTTAGAAATATGCTACTTTGCTGATGTTTGGGAGACTCCTGGATATCAGGGGTTTTTTAATTTCTAATTTAAATCTGTTGAGATCAGAAAACATGCTTTGTATGATTTGAGTCACTTTAAGTATGCTGAGATTTGTCTGTCTTTTGAAGAATGTCCCGTATCCCCTTGAGAAGAGTTTTATCGTGCTTCTTGTTGGATAGAGTGTTCTATCAAATGTCAGTTAGATCAAGTTGGTTGATAGTGCTGTTTAAGAGGGTTCTCTGGTAGCTCAGATGGTACAGAACCTGTCTGGAATGCGGGAGAGCTGGGTTTGATCCTTGGGTTGAGAAGATCCCCGGGAGGAGGGCTTGGCAACCCACTCCAGTACTCTTGCCTGGAGAATTGTTTAAAGGCTTCAACATCCTTACTGACCTTGGTTGGTTGTCTGTTTTGGCTTCCTTGTTCAATCAGTTATTGAGTCACGGCGAGGAAGACTGAGGTCCCTGACTGTAATCGTGGGTGTGTCTATTTCTTCTTTCAGTCTATTTCGTTGTTGTTTTCCTTATCTCTTCTTTTTAAAGCTATTTTTTAATACACTTAACTGACTTTGAAATTAGCAGATGTGTTGCTAAAGAAATTTAGAACACAAAGCGTTGAAACTAAAATTCAAGCTAGCCAGAGATATTTTTAGTGAGTAGAGTTAGGTCGATCCTTCAAACTTATTCATGAGTCGTGCTCATTCTTTGTTGACATATTATGATGTATAAAAGCTATTTCAGAGAAGTAATGTGTAGTCATTACAATTTTATCATGGTTTGGTAGATAGGTTAAATTTATTGCCACAGATGAGTCATAGACTTTTAATGGTATAATTTCTTTGTATAAAATTTTGCCAGCAAATTTAAAAGGTAGCAAAGAAAAGATCAAATGATTTTGAAGTTATGATCAATACTGTTGTCTTTGGCTTAGCCTTTGAGATTATGTAATTGTTTAAAAATCCATTTTCAAGATGATGTAAATGGCCCTTGTGACTGCTTCCGTGGGTTTTTTTCCTCAATTGCTGCTGCTGCTGCTAAGTCGCTTCAGTCGTGTCCGACTCTGTGCGACCCCATAGACGGCAGGCCACCAGGCCCCCACGTCCCTGGGATTCTCCAGGCAAGAACACTGGAGTGGGTTGCCATTTCCTTCTCCAATGCATGCAAGTGAAAAGTGAAAGTGAAGTCACTCAGTTGTGTCCTACTCTTCATGACCCCATGGACTGTAGCCTACCAGGCTCCTCCGTCCATGGGATTTTCCAGGCAAGAGTACTGGAGTGGGTTGCCATTGCCTCCTCCATTTTTTCCTCAATTAACCATCCTTAATTACTGAATGCAGACCCGCGCGTACAGGAACGTGAAACATGAGTGGATCGGCAACAAGTGGCTGCCCAGTCTCGGCCTCCCGCACAACCGTAGCTATTTCGTGGAGTGCCTTGTGCACGTGCGGATGCTGGACCACTTGACCAAGAAAGCCCTTCGTGGGCAACTGAAAATGGTTGATAGTTTTCACAGGTCAGTCGGTGCAAGAAGTTCTCACTAGCCTGCTGAGAGATGTTTGCCTGCGGCCAGGTCTAAATTTTTTTTTTCTCTTGGAAACAGAAACAGTTTCCAGTGTGAAATTGTGTGCCTGCAAAGGTTGAACTATGACCAAAAAGAACTGGAAAGGAAAAGAGAAGAAAGCCAGCATGACCTGAAAGGCTAGTACAGTCCTATTTCTTGCTTCCCAGTGTATAAGCAGCCTCAGTGATTTCCTATTTGAAAGAAAACTTCAGGAAATGCTTTCCTTGGAGAAAACACACCTCGCATCATGACAGAGGAGGGAGGGATGGAAAGGACTGTTTTTGAGGTCGTCCTCTGTGGCCAGAGAACTTGTGCTCCGTCCTTGGGCTCACGTCGGTGAGCTCAGTCGTGTCTGACTTGTTGCGACCCCGTGAACTGTAGCCTACCAGGATCCTCCGTCCATGGGATTTTTTAGGCAAGAGTACTGGAGTGGGTTGCCATTTCCTTGTCCAGAGGATCTTCCCGACCTAGGGATTGAACCCAGGTCTCCTGCATTGCAGGCAGATTCTTTACCATCTGAGCCACCAAAGGTGCTGAGTACTCTGCAGATTGTAGATGCCACTGATTAATTCACAGAAATTCCTTGCTTAGGACTTTGCAGATGAAGTTACTGCTTAAAGATTACTTTTGTCATTTAAAAAAAGCAAAGTTAATATCTGATTTGAATGTGATGACTGTTTTAATTAATTTCCATTTATATGCACTATCAATTAATTCAATTAAAACATTGGGCTTTTAAAAAATTGAGTATCTTATACTGAAGTGAGTTTCTCTTTGTGCACGTGCTAACAAACTTCATGCATCTATCTGTGCGTCATGAATTGTTTTTTTTTTCCCCTCCCTTCCTTTCTGCCTTCCTCATCTTTCTTTTTTGTAAAGTGTAGTTGATTTACAATGTTACATTAGTTTCAAGTGTGTAACAGTGATTCAGAATTTTTTCTTTTTCTTTTTTTTTTTTTTACTGGCTGTGCTGAGTCTTTGCTGCTGCACAGGCTTTTCCCTTGCTGCAGCAGGCGGGGACACTCTCTAGCGGTGGTTCCTCAGCTTCTCACTGCAGTGGCTTCTCTTGCTGTGGCTCCCGGGCTCTAGAGCACTGGCTCAATGGTTGTGGGGCATGGACTTGGTTGCTTCTTGGCATGTGGGATCTTCCTGGATCACGGATTGAACCCGTGTCTCCTGCATCAGCAGGTGATTCTTTGTCACTGAGCAACCAGGGAAGCCCTGATTCAGCAGTTTTACAGATTACACTCCATTTAAAGCTATTACAAAATAATGACTATATTTCCCTGTGCTGTACAATATATCTCTGTTGCTTAGCTATGTCATACATAGTCGCTTGTATGTCTTAATCCCATACCCCAATTTTGTCCCTCCCCAATTGTCCCTGAGATAAAGTTGTGAGATATATACATATACAGTGGACTATTACTCAGCCATAAAAGGAGAAAACTCTGCTATACACAACAATGCGATGGACCTAGAGAGTCTTCTGTTCAGTGAAATAAGCCAGGGAAAGACAAATACTCTCTGCTGTCACTGACATATGGGATTTTTAAAGTGAAATAAACAAACATACCAATCACAGTTATAGACAAATGTCCTAGCAGCTCCCTGCCTCTCTTCATCCCGCTTCCCTTCCCGACTCTTTCCTTTGCTTTCCTCCCCGCTTCTTTCTGTGCTCTTCCTTCCCTTTCTCTCTCTGCTTTTCCTTTTTCTCCTCCTCTCTCTCCTTTCCATGCTCACTCTCCTTTCTCCCTCCACCCCATGCCTTTCAGTGACCATGTTGAGCCAAGGGGGTGTTGTTGTTGTTTTTCAGTCACTAAGTTGTGCCCAACTCTTTGTGACCTCATGGACTGCAGCTGTCAGGATGCTCTGTCCTCCACTATCTTCTGGAATTTGCTCAGATTTATGTCCATTGAGTCAGTGATGCCATCTAACCATCCCATCCTCTGCTACCCCCTTCTCTTGTGGCCTTCAATCTTTCCCAGCATCAGGGTTTTTTCCAGTGAGTTGGCTCTTCCCATCAGGTGGCCAAGGGGTAAATTAAGCTTATTTCTTTCTTTAGCACATTCACTGGAGTAACACATAGAACAGGCTCAGCATCACTAAGTTGGTCTGTTTCCTGAGCTGACTATAGTATTAACAGATCCCTACCAGAAAATGTGCTGTGTCCAGGAATCACTCAACTTTTTAACTTTCTAATCGCAAAGTGAATTCTTCCTTTTATATCTTAGAGGTCGGAAAAAATTACATCTTTGGGCTACTTTCCTTTTTCCAATTCACCTGCTTTCACATTTTAAGTATTTGATTTTACAGTTTTAAGCAAATCATGGGGCCGTGTGTGTGTTCATAATCTGAAATACATCACAACTTATCTTTGTTTCATGAAATGCCAGTTAAACACTAGATACTGTCATTTGGTCAATTTGTGATATATACAAGCTGTGCTTGTATCTATTTGCATTCATCAGGACAAGTATTTAAACTAAATTGGTGTGCTAGTTCAATATGACTAAGTTCCATCAATTTTATCAGTTGATTACCTCATTTAGTGGGTGTTTTCATTTTTCTAAATAACTAACCTCAAAATTTAAAACTAGCCTTGTCATTGGGAATCCAGAATTAATTTAATTTCTAACAAGAGCATGAGAAAGGGTGCAATTAGGATACTTGATAAAGTAAGTTTTAAATCAAAAAGATCAAATTTAAAACATAGAATGATAATCTGACAAACTGGGTTTAATAATTACTGTGAATTTTGACCCAATACAGATGTAAATATCATGAAATATCTACACTTACACATGTCCACATCAATAAGGTTTATTGGCAGAAGTCTTTTGCAAGGTAATTTGATAATACATATTATAATAACTAGAGAAATGTGTATAAACTTCATGACTACCACAGGGAAGTAAACATTCCATCTTAAAAAACTGGGAAAATATCTGGGCATGAAGACGTCCATCATGGTGTTACCTATAATAGTAATACATTAAAATCAACGTAAACATCCAGCAATAGGAAAATGACCAAATAAATAAGAGTATCATGAAATTGATAGAATTTTGTATAGCCATTAAAGAAGTAAAAATCATGGAGGCTCTGTAGGAACATAGAACATTCCATACTAAAATGTTATATGCTGTCTGTGCTATCATTTAATTTATGTGAGAACCACAGAACTAGAACTATTTATCCAATGTGTGCTTAGGGAGAATATGTCAGACTCTGTGCTAAAAACAACAGGCAGAAGCTGGCATGTAAAACTTTTGAGTATTTAATAAGTGTTTATGTGTAGTTTGTTTAATGCAGTGCTTGCTGTGTTAGTTTGCTGGGGCAACAATATCGAAGTCCTAGAGACACCTACTGCCTCACACTTCTGGAAGCCAGAAGTCCACAACCAAGGTTCAGGCAGAGCTGACCCCTCCTGAGGGTCAGGATGGCATCTCCCCCACGCCTCGCCCGTCAGTGCTGGTGGTTTGGCGATAATCACGGGCGCGCCTGGGCTGCGGGAAGCACCACCTCCATCTCTGCCTTCGCCTTTATATGGTGTTCTCCCCGTGTGCTGGTCCGTCTCCGGATTTTTGCTTTTTTAAGGATACCACTCACAATGGATTGGGCCCACCCAAGCTTAGTGGTGAAGAAGTGCCTGCCAATGCAGGAGACTTAGGTTCAATCCCTGGGTCAGGAAGATCCCCTGGAGAGGAAAATGGCAACCCACTCCAGTATTCTTGCCTGGGAAATCCCATGGACAGAAGAGCCTGGTGCGCTACAGTTCATGGAGTTGCAAAGAGTTGGACATGACTTAGCAACTAAACAACAACGTGTGTGTGTGCTTGCTAAGTCACTTCAGTCATGTCTGACTCTGTGCAACCCTATGGACTAAAGCCCGCCAGGCTCCTCTGTCCATGGGATTCTCCAGGCAAGCATACTGGAGTGGGTTGCCATGCCCTCTTTCAGGGGAGCTTCTCGACCCAAGGATCAAACCCATGACTCTTATGTCTCCTACATTGCAGGCAGGTTTTTATCACTTTAATAGTAGGACTCAGTGCCCCCTGGGGAACCCTAGCAACAACAATGACCTCTAATTAAATCCATCCCCTCGGTAAAGATGCGCTCTCTAAATAAGGTCAGCCTCTGAGGCGCTGGCGGTTAAGCACTCCAGTAAATGAATTTATTGTGGATGGGGGTGAATTCAACCCATTACATTTAGGATACTATAACATTTTAATAAATATTGGCTAATATTGTTATTATTCTTGCCAATAGTATTAAGAGCAGTAGTAAGAATATCATGAGATTGTGTGTTGTGAAACCAATCGCATTAACAAAATAGGATCAAAACCGTTGATTTTCTAGGGTGATAAGTTTCTAAGTAATAAGGAGTTTTTTGTTTCCTTCTTCTGTTTTTCTCACCCTTATTTTAAAATTTTTATCATGCCTATCCTTCTCTAGATTTTGCACTATTTAAAAAGGGGGGAAATCTAAAACATCTCTTAAATATTAATATAAGCAGTTGCCATTCAACCATAAATACAAATTCCCAGGCTTTCCTCTCTTTCCCATCTTCAAACAGTGTCTTTTTCGTCTCCAATAGAAACACACCTGTGAAAAGTCCAGCTCCCTGATGGAGGAAGACAGAGGCTCTTTTCTTTCATTCTGTCTTTAACTATTACTTGAAACAGCAGCCTTCTCAGCTGCCTTCGTGTCCATTCCGAGGACTCTCTTTACTTTCCGGCCACACCGTGCGGCATGTAGGAGCTCAGCTCACCAACCAGGGGTCGAACCCTTGCCCCCTGCACTGGAGGCGCGGTGTCTTAACCACTGGACCTCCAGGAAAGTCCCAGTTCTTAGAATGTTACTTCACCATCTCTGCTTTTCCTGGCAGGAAAAACAAGGCATAATGTTTAAATTTCTCTCATCTCTGCTGATGACTGTGTAGTGATTACAACGTACGTGTTACTGCCTGTGGACTGTTTGCAGGAAAAAGGCCCTCAGGCCAGGTGACAAAATCTTTGCCTGTTTTAAAGTTATTCTTTTCTGTCATGATCTTTTTAAATATTTGTTTTCCTCCAGGTATCTGGTCTGTTGGATTTCTGTCTTCCTTGTGTGTCACCATCCTTGAGTTAGGACCCAGTGTTTTGTTTTCAGGAAACAAAATCTTGGATTGTGTAGCTTTCAGATTAAGAAGAAATGAATGATAAAGGTAACCATCATTTTGGAGTATTGATGGGCCACTTTTAAATATATATATATATATAACTCATAGATTATTCAGCTAAAATTTTTATAACTTATTTTATTTGACCATGCTGGTCTCCGTTGCTATGCGGGCTTTTCTTGTTGCAGAGAGAGGGCGCTCCCCTCTGACTGCAGAGCTGGGCCCTGGGCTCGCAGCTCAGTGTTCGGGCCCCAGGGTCCAGAGCACAGGCTCAGTACCGTGGTGTACGGACTGTTGCTCCAGACGTATGGGATCTTCCTGGACCAGTGATCGAACCCGAGTCTCCCGCACTGGCAGGCAGATTCTTTACCACTGAGACATCTGGGAAGCCCCCAGGAAAGAAATTTTAAATTAAAAATGTATTGTTTTCACCTCATAAGATACAAACTGTCTTATTAAAATAGTAAGACTCAGTATTAACACGAGGGTGAGGCAGAAGCCACAGTCCCTGGGACCGTAGTCATGAGCCCTTCTGTCTGGCCCTGCTCCTGATATCTCAGGGTCCCTACAGTTTTAGAAAGACATTTCATGTGCAAGAAAACAGAGGATCCGTTAAATGAATTATTATTCATCCAAATGATGGGATGCCTGATGATCATTAAACACTGCGTTAAGGACAATATTTCATGGAAAATGTTCACGATGTATCAAGTGAAAGAGGAAGCTAATAAATATAATACAGATTCGATTTTCTGCAATAATGATTAAAAAGTGTGGAAGTGTATACATCAAACTTAAACCATCATTGTTTCTAGGCAATGGCACAATGGAAAAAGCTTTGTGATTTTAGCATTTTATAGTTTCTTTAGATGAACATGCACTGATTATGAAATTGGGTGGACTGAAGTTGGGGTCTGTTATAATGTTGAGGGGTGAGGTAAAGCCATTATATAAAGAATCTTGAATATATAACACACTGGAGTATTAACACCCATTCATTTGTTTAATCACTTAACCATTAATTCATTTAACAAATATTTTCTACCTTTTTACTCTATGATAATCACTGAGGAAGGGCTTCCCAGGTGGCTCAGTGGTAAAGAATTCTCCTGCCAATGCAGAATCCCCTGGGTCAGGAAGATCCCCTGGAGTAGGAAATGGTAACCGTCTCCAGTATTCTTGCCTGGAGAATGCCATGGACACGGAGCCTGGCGGACTACAGTCCATGGGGTCTCCTATGAGTCGGACAGGGCTTAGCGAATACACAACAACAAAAAGTCATGGTGGAGGCCACCACGGATATACAACAGTGAGCAAAACAAACTCTCCCTGCCCTTAAGGAGCTTAGTGGGGAAAAGGAGAAGTAATAAGAATCACCCAAGTACATGTATAATTATATCCATGATAAGTGCAGTGAAGGAAAAGAATAGTGCTATGAGGGTCCATGGCAGGAATGCAATATCCATATTAAATTTTTAAATTATTATCTAATCAAAATATATAGTGCCTCCTTGTGTGTGTGTGTGTGTGTGTGTGTGTGTGCGCGCGCGCTGTGTATTGTACGTTGTCACCAGCAGCAGCATCTCAAGTGAATACTCCAAAACTAGGAAAAGGAAATTCTAGCGAAAACATCTAGAAATACCAAAAGAGTCTGAAAATTCTTCAAAAGTAATATTGAAAAAAAAATATTGAACCTTTGCATGATGAATCCTGGATAATTGCCTGAAGCTCTTAGTGGTGGACCCCTGAAGATTTAGTTTTCCACCATGCTCTTATCATGCATGCATTTTCCCTCAGAAGCTGAAAGATAAATCTGACAAGCTCTGGATAAACACTGGCTAAGACTCTACACTTGCTGGTATGGGAAGGCGACATGACTTAGTCCCTGTTATCATCAGGTCTCCTATTAGGCAGCCTCGGCAAGGAGTCTGGATAGATCAACGTGTCAGGCTGCGTGCTTGGTGATGATTCAGACTGGGGTTGAGTTGAAGTCGCCACTCAAACAACTGGGAGTGTACAGCCGTGCACAATTCCATTTAAACTGCAGGAAAAGTGAGAAGAGGGATAGGGTTTTGAACCCTGGCCCAGGTGGCATTGTGGTCAAGAATCCACCTGGCAATGCGAGCGACACAAGGGACCCGGGTTTGATCCCTGGGTCAGGAAGATCCCCTGGAGGAAGAAATGGCAGCCTGCTCTACTATTCTTGCCTGGAGAATCCCATGGACAGAGGAGCCTGGCTGGCTACAGTCCATGGGGCTGCAGAGAGTCAGACACGACTGAAGAGACGCACACATCACTTTGAAACATGTTTATTTAGTCTCGTAAGAAAATGAAGGGGGAGCAGAAGAAACCGCTCGGCTGGCACCAGGACTTGCAGCTGGAGCGGCTCACGGTCCGCTCGCCTGGGCTCCGGGATTTCGCTCAGCTCAGACACGCGTTCCTGATTCCCCAGTCTCCTTACAAAGAGAGTCAGGCACTATTTCACTTTCCAACATCAATACAACAGGTCTAGTTTTCTTAAGTCAATGAGGGCATGATAGATCTGATGACCTTTTGTTGGAATGTCATTTATTAGTATGAGTAAATTATTCTCCACGGCTGAATTGATACCTATAGTAGATATATCTTCCTCCAGAGGCAGCAGAAAAGTCTACCGCTTTACCCTCTCGTGCACTGCAGAGATCTATTGTAGGCAGATTACAGATTTTCAGCTTTAGACTTGCAAAGGTGACCCCAGTGATGATGACTATTTTTTCTAATCTGTTTAGGAAATGCTATCATTCTCCTTCAATCTGATTATCTATATCTATAGGAGTATACCTTCAAAGGCTATGTATTTATTTAATCTAACAGGGAAAATGGAAAAAGTGACAAGAACGCTAGTCAAATTTCTTGGGCTCTTTTTTCAGGGAAGTAAGAAAAGTAATGAATTGACATTTCAGAGCATTGTTTATTTGCTTTTATAAGAGTTGTACATACCTGATTTTCTTTAATCTTAACCGTAACATTTGAAGTATAATCTTTGCATTTAGCTTATACTGTGAAGGTCTCCTATGTATTAAATACTGTTTACATATTTTGGAAACAGCAAGTCTTGCTCTCATCAAATTTATCTTTACATGAGGAAAATGAGATCCAGGCTTTCGAGGTGTCCATATCTTGTGCCTGGAACTTAATAAGTGGTCCGTAAATATTGACTGTGTAAAACAGAATAGGAGTTCAGTCAGGGCTGCCTGTTTCCACAACCCAGACTTTGTTCTGAGTAGTGTGTGTGTGTGTGTGTGTGTGTGTGTGTGTGTGTTTGAGAATACTATTCAGCCACAAAAAAGAAGGAAGTCTTGCCATTTGCAGGAACATGGGTAGATCTTGAGGGTATTATGCTAAGTGAAATGTCAGGCAGAGAAAAACAAAGGCTGTGTTATCTCATTTATATATGGAACCAAAAAAAAAAGCAAACAAACTCACAGAAAAAGAGATCAGGATTGTGTTTGTCAGAGGCAGAGATGAAGAGTGAGGGAATTGGATGGGGTGGTCAAAAGGTAAAAACCTTATGGATTCAGATTATTCTCCCCACAAAGTATATTCTTTAACAACTCTCTCCGAATAAATTTTGGAGAGGCTCGCTTTCTTAATTCAAATATAACTGAAATACCTTTTTAAAAATGAACTATCAGTGCGTGCAAACATAAAGAAACAGTGCAAGCCATAATGATGTAGTTCAATGGATTTTTAAAAATAATAATAGTAATAATAAAAATAAAATCTTAGATAACCAGCACCCATATCAAGAAACAGAAGCTCCCTAGCATCTCAGGAGCCCCCGCTGAGTGTCTCTAAGTCACTGCCTTCTCTTCCCACTTCGAAGATAATCTTTATCTTGACCTTTTTTCTGGCATGTGGGATTTCCATTGTGGCATGCAGAACCCTTAGTTGCTGCATGTGGGATCTAGTCCCTGACCAGGGATCAGATTGTCCCCCTGCATCAGGAATGTGGAGTCTTAACCCCTGGACCACCAGGGGCAGCCCCGTCCTGAGTTTTTACCCCATACTTTAATTTGCCTGTGTTTCAACTTCAAGTTAATTTTAGAAACCAGTAATACCCTCTTTTTCCAGGGAAGGAAATTCTACTCTTCAGGGAAGTTGCTTTACCTAAGACTGACCGTGCAGGTGGCATGTCTCCCAGTTCATTATAAGTCCCAGAAGGATAATGTTCGTATCATGGTCAACTTCCAAAATCAAGATGGAACCGTCCAATGTTTGAGTCACATGTCAAGGCTGATGTCCCCCCCACACACCAAAAGGGTAATGTAAAGAGGGCTTCCCAGGTGGTGCGGTGGTAAAGAACCCACCTGCTAATGTAGGAGGTGCAGGAAACCCGGGTTCAATCCCTGGGTCGGGAAGATCCCCTGGCAACCCACTCCAGTATTCTTGCCTGGAGAATCCCATGGACAGAGGAGCCTGGCAGGCTATAGTCCATAGGGTCACACAGAGTCAGACAGACATGGCTGAAGCAACTTAGTGCACACTCATGCACGCGCACACACACACACACACACACACACATTGTCAAGATCTGAATATATATGTCCCTCCAAAATTCATATATTTAAACCTAACCCCCAAGGTGGGGCTTGGGAAGTGAGTCAGTCAAGAGGCAGAGCCCTCATGAATGGATTGGTGCCTTTATAAAAGCAGTCCAACACATTTCCCTTGCCTTTTCCACCATGTGAGTTTTCAGCAAAGAAATGGTCATCTGGGAAGTGGGCTCTCACCATCCATTCAATCTGCCAGCTCCTTAATCTTAGGCTTCCCAGCCACCAAGAAACATAGTTTATCCAATCCGTGGTGTCATATCTTTTTGTCTTTTCACACTGTTCATGGGGTTCTCAAGGCATGGATGCTAAAGCCGTTTGCCGTTCCCTTCTCCCGTGGAGGTTGCACGGCATGGCTCACAGTTTCACCGAGTTATACAGGGCTGATGCTGGGAAAGATCGAGGGCAGGAGGAGAAGGGGACGACAGAGGATGAGATGGCTGGATGGTATCATCGACTCAATGGACATGAGTCTGATCAAATTCCAGGAGACAGTGAAGGTCAGGGAAGCCTGGTGTGCTGCAGTCCATGGGTCAGAGAGTCAGACGCAGCTGAGAAACTGAACAGCAAGAGCCGGCGGCAGTTCGTCATGGCGGCCAGAGCGGAGCAATACACCTACTTGTTACCTGTTGGTTTCATGGAAGCTCTCAGACCAGTTAATCACACTTAGGGTAGAGTCAGTGGCCTTAAAACACAATCTTTCTTCAAGAAAAGATACTCACTGACTTTTTTTCTCTCAACCCTGGAAAGTTTCAGTCAGTTACATTTGGTCATGAAAAAAATGATAATGGCATGAAGGATAACCTGAAAATTTCAGCCAAAGAAATACTGGGATCATTAGATCATTACTATTGGCCACACCTCGGAGCATGTGGGATCTTAATTCCCAGATCAGGGATTGAGCTTGTGCGCCCTGCATTGAAAAGCAAAATCGTAACCACTGGACTGCAGGGGTAGTTCCTGGGATCATTGCATTACTAACTTTGATACCCTCAGAAATTTATTTGGCAGTCACAATGTCTCTGAAAGGATTAAGTCAACTTTTAAATATCTGTTACCTTACCGCTGAAAGAAATGCATCGTGTGTATTTCACAAGGTACCCCTGAAGTGTAGATTATTTCAGCTGATAGTTTCTGAGAGCAATAATAATAACAATAATAATAATAAAGCATTTTTCCTGCCTTTTCATTCAGAGGTCTTAGAGAAAAATTAATTGGGGAGTTTTAATGATTTCACTTTGGCTTTAGAGCTCTCTAATTATAATTAATCAGAGAATAAACATCTTGTATACAATTTTCACTTCCAAAGTCATATACCAAATATCTTTGATTTTTCATGGGTTTGCCAGTGAACATTCACTCTTCTTGTCAAGGAACCCACTCTCATAGCAGCAATTCGTCTTACCCTGGTGGCCTCTTGATTACAGCAAGCCATGTGAATCCAGTGTTTCAAAGTTATTTTTTACATGGAAAAAGAAAATACACCCGTTAACCCTAAATGACATTGTCAGCTGTCAACCTATCAATGACTGACATATTTCACTTGCTCAAATTCAAAAAAGCTGTTCTGTAATGTCTGAAAATTGATTCTGAAGAGTGCATATGCTATTAGCCTACTTATTCATTCAAACAATGACTACACTCTGTCCAGAGATGTGATTCTGTCCATGTACAAGTACATACTTGCATCTGTACTTCTCTCTGTTGACGTAACTACAGGAAGAGCTGTGAGCCATTCTCTCTGGGGATAGGATTAGAAGAGACTCATTGTTACATTTTATATCTCCATATTGTCTGACGAACTCACAATCAAGTTTATTAGGTATAAGTCTCAGGCTGTAAACTGAAGTGTACAAAAAACATCTTTTCTCAGTGTGATTTTTCCCATTTTTATTTTTTTTCACTTTGTATTTTGTGTTGGGGCGTAGACAGTTAACAATGTTGTGATAGTTTCAGGTGGACCACTAAGGACTCGGCCGCACGTATGCCTGTATCCATGTCTTTGTGTTTTGTGTTGGGGCGTAGACAGTTAGCGATGTTGTGATAGTTTCGGATGGACCACTAAGGGCTTTGCCGCACATGTGCCCGTATCCATGTCTTTGTGTTTTGTGTTGGGGCATAGATAGTTAGCAATGTTGTGACAGTTTCGGGTGTGATAGTTCCCCACTAAGCGCTCGGCCGCACATATGCCCGTATCCATGTGTGCTCAGTCGTTAGGTCATGTCCGATTCTTTGCGAACCCATGGACTATTACCCTGCCAAATTCCTCTGTCCGTGGGATTTTTCCCGGCAAGAATACTGGAGTAGGTGGTGATTTCCTCCTCCAGGGGATCTTCCAAACCCAGGAATCGAATCTGTATCTCTGAGTCCCCCACATTGCAGGTGGATTCTTTACCACTGAGACTTGGGAAGCCCCATATACATGCATCGACTCTCCCCTAACTCCCCTCCCATCGAGGATATCACATAACACTGAGCAGAGTCCCGTGTGCTGTGCAGTAAGTCCTTGTTGACTGCCCATTTTAAATATAGCACCATGTAATGCAAGAGGCCACACCAACACAGCTAGTGTTAAATCAGCAGCTGGAAGCGCAACAATCTAGATTTTCACATTTTCTTCCTGTTACCTTGGAGCCTACAGACACCCTTGTTCCAATCTGGTTTTTATCTGCTGGTCCATGGAATCAGCTGTATCCTCCTCTTCTGACTGTGAGGCCTCTTCACACCCTCTGGATGTCCTTAGACCAAGTTTTTTCCTGCTCCTAGGCGGAGAAGGCAATGGCACCCCACTCCAGTACTCTTGCCTGGAAAATCCCATGGACGGAGGAGCCTGGTAGGCTACAGTCCATGGGGTCGCTAAGAGTCGGACACGACTGAGCGACTTCACTTTCACCTTTCCCTTTCATGCACTGGAGAAAGAAATGGCAACCCACTCCAGTATTCTTGCCTGGAGAATCCTAGGGACGGCGGAGCCTGGTGAGCTGCCGTCTATGGGGTCGCACAGAGTCGGACACGACTGAAGCGACTTAGCATAGCATAGCATAGCATAGGCGCGCAGGAAGCACTCCCCATGTCCTGTCTGTTGTAACTAGCAGAAACTCCATGAGGCTCACCTGCTCAAACATATGAAGATACACAATAAGCAAGATTAAATCAGATAGTAATCACTGTTGGCAAGGACATTAAAACTGGATATTAGAATAGGAAGTTCCTGGGGTGGGGCACCTATGTCAGAGGGGCAGTCAAGGATGGCTTCTTGGAAGTGGTGCTATTTGAGTTGACGTGCACATCGCTGTCTCCACGATAAGACTGTAAATTTAAGGTAGGACATGATCAGATTCATTGAAAATCTCAAAGACCTGGCATGAAAAGGGTACAAAATGGTCCAGCTGGTGTCCAGAAGCAGAAGTTCATCAGGCAGCACACCTGGACGTGGGCTCCTGGGAGGCATTAATCCCATTATTTGTCTCCTCTACCCTGTTAGGGTCCATTCCTTTCAGGACTCAACCTCCATAGATAAAGTCTAAGAGTTCAGGCTGGGTCACGTGCTCCCCACTGCTTAGGGAAGATCAAGATATCTTTATTTCTAATTTCACCAGTAATTCTCCAAAAAGAAGTTGCCCTGCACGTTATGCCAGCAAAAATGGGTGAGTGCACGATGGACATCACTGCAGATTTTCACCATCTTCTCAGCATCTACAGCGAGGCTCCCACTACAGCTTCACTTAGCACATTCCATCTTGAGGAGGAAATCTGTCGTTTTGTGTAGTGATTGGCTCAAGAAGGTTCTTCCCTAGAATGGACTAATATCAAATTATTTCCTGCCCTTCCCCAAATCTTGTTTAAGAAGGTTGGCAAGTTGAATTAAAAATAGTTAAAAACGAGGTAGACATCTTGATCCACCCCAAGGAGGTTTATTTGCAAAACAGTCTGAAGCCCTTCCCGTGGCATAGCAGACGCTTAGTGATCTTAGTCCTGAGACAGACTATGGAGTTGGAAGGAAAAGACTGGGTCTGGGTTTTGTCTTAATTCATCACTAGTAATATGGTTTGGGATACTTATTAATGCCACTAAAGCCTCTTTCTTCATCTTTTAAGCAGGAAAATAATACGACAACATGGGTTTTCATGAGAGCAAACAATGTAAGGTCTGCAAGAAGGAAGTACTTAATTAAATGCACATCCCCTAGCGCTAATCACTAACACCAGTGTTCTAAAGCCAACTCGTGCCACCAACTTAGCATTTGTACCAAAGAAAATTGATCAGAGTGGGGTTTAAAACCATGGAGATCCTCTAAACTCTGACCCTATTCATTGAGTTCCTTCCTTACCTTAAAGTTATCTCTTTCCTTTCTATAAGCTTATATTTGCTTGTATTGTTATGAGACTGCATTTTACAAATTTTGTTATGCTTACATTTTAGTTTTATATTAGATGGCTCAAGCAGATTAAACTGGATTTACAACCATCCCAAGCAACCCTGATACAGCCAATAATCGTATATAACATCTACAGTCTCTGAATAGCACTGGTCTGTTTGATAGAGGAATTTAGACCTCCTCAACACTTTCCATTTTGCATTCCATCCATCTTTACCTTAACACATTCCTCTGTTCCAAAAGCCTCCTTGTAGTTTATTTTCCAAAGCAAACATATTGTTTCAAAGTTATAAAGCT
The DNA here is from genome assembly GCF_054371585.1 of Giraffa tippelskirchi. Classification (NCBI taxonomy): domain Eukaryota; kingdom Metazoa; phylum Chordata; class Mammalia; order Artiodactyla; family Giraffidae; genus Giraffa; species Giraffa tippelskirchi. The sequence goes on from NC_137275.1 coordinate 106,613,075, forward strand.
CTTTAGGTTTGGCAGGAAGTCTTATCATTGGACAAGCTTTTGATGCAATTATATTGTTGGGTGGAAACTTGAGTACCTCTCCTTATTTCAGTGGAGTGCAACATAAAGGACGGCTTGGAGTCCAGGGTAATATAATCAGATAGGAACTGAAGTCAGAGGATTTACCCCACCCATCAGCTTCGCCTCTGTGATTTACATTAATATTAAAGGTAGATCGAATGTTCCACACACCCTGAGGCTCTTTACCTCACTACCACTAGGGAGTAGAAATCTGCATTATTTTTTTTTATATAAATTTATTTATTTTAGTTGGGGGCTAATTACTTTACAATATTGTAATAGTTTTTGCCATACATTGACATGAATCAGCCATGGGTTTACATGTGTTCCCCTTCCTGGACCCCCCACCCACCTCCCTCCCCATCCCATCCCTCTGGGTCATCCCATTGCCCCGGCCCTGAGCCCTTGTCTCATGCATCGAACAAGGTATGGTGTTCTGTTTCACATATGATAATATACATGTTTCAATGCTATTCTCCCAGAACGTCCCACCCTCACCTTCTCCCTCAGAGACCATAAAATTGTTCTATGCATCTGTGTCTCTTATTCTGTCTCGCATATAGGATCATTATGATGCAGGTTTGATTCTAGACATGGTGAGGCTTTTTAAAAATGATTTTATTTATTTTCGGCTGTGCTGGGTCTTTGTTGCCGAGGGGGCTTCTCATGCGGTGGCTCATCTTGTTGCAGAGCAGGAGCTAGATCTCGGGCACTCAGGCTTCCACGGCTTCCACACGTGGGCTCAGCAAGGTGGTTCCCGGTCTCGAGAGCACAGGCTCAAGAGCTGTGGTGCGTGCACTTCGTTGCTCTGCAGCACGTGGAATCTTCCAGAACCAGGGATCAAACCCAAGTCTCCTGCACTGGCAGGTGGATTCTATACCACAGAGCCACCAGGGAAGCCCAGTGAGGACTTTTTTTTTTAAAGAACAATTTAAAGTCAAATGTTGCTTAAGCCGTTGCTTAAATTAAGGGCTGGCTGTGTTGTTTGGTAAAAGCAGAGAGACAGAAGACAGCAAGGAACAATGAAAATTTAAGGAAGAGGCAGATGTCAAGGCCTGTAATGATTATAGCTGTGTAGTTTTCAGTCTTAAAATGTGTAAGAATTGAATCTTAAGTCAAGGTTTAGCATTGCTTCTTCCTCTATGAAAAATTGTTGTTGTTCAGTCACTCAGTCATGTCCAACTCTTTGTGACCCCGTGGACAAGCAGCACGCCAGGCTTCCCCGTCCTTCACTGTCTCCCAGAGTTTGCCCAAACTCATATGCATTGAGTCAATGATGCCATCCAACCATCTCATTCTCTGTCACCTCCTTCTCCAAAAATCTTGCCCTTAATCTTTCCCAGTATCGGGGTCTGAAATAAATAAGTTCACAGAAAAGACAACAAAATCCATCGCATAACAAACGCATTGAGTAGCCGTCACTGGAGACGGCAGTGCAGGCCGAGTCTGGGGGTCAGGGGCCCCCGCGTGCAGCGTGGGGCTCACGCGTCTCCTTGTGTGACGTTTCACCACGCTAGGCCCTCCACAGCCATGCTCTGGTCGTTAAATGCTCGTTGCTGTGTGCTTCCCTCGTGACTGTGGGTTTAAAAGGATTTAGAATACTCAACGGAGAAGGCAATGGCACCCCACGCCAGTACTCTTGCCTGGAAAATCCCATGGATGGAGGAGCCTGGTAGGCTACAGTCCATGGGGTCGCTAAGAATCGGACACGACTGAGCGACTTCACGTTCACTTTTCCCTTTCATGCACTGGAGAAGGAAATGGCAACCCACTCCAGTGTGCTTGCCTGGAGAATCCGAGGGACGGCGGAGTCTGGTGGGCTGCCGTCTATAGGGTTGCACAGAGTCGGACACGACTGAAGCGACTTAGCAGCAGCAGAATACTCAAGCTTCAAAAGTCAAGCAGTTTCTTGGCTGAAGTTAGGCTAATTTTTATTTTTTTAAACACAGAATCCAAGGTCGGGGAATTGAATATCCTTCCTGTCGGTATCTATTACTAACGGAGGCAGTTGCCAGGGCAAGGAGGGCTGTTTCTACACTGGCAGAGAAAATCACGTAAAATTGTCTTGATTGTTGTTAAAGTTCTCCAATACAAGAAAGGTGATCATAATTAGTTTATTTTTCTTCGACAATGAGTCTTGCTCTGGTATTCTTTTAAGAATTTATTTTATTTTGCCGGGTTCTATAGCCAGTTATTCATATGTCTGCCTGCCCCTAAGCAGAGAACATAATTTAGACATTTCCTCTCTCTAGTAGTTAAAACACTGCCTGAAATAGGTGATGAGGAAAACAAAATGAATGCCTGGATAGCAAATGAAAGAACCTCGGGGTCACAGAGAGGAAGGAATATAATCTGTGAGACTGAAATTGGCATTCCTTAATTATAGCAGGTGATGCTATGCTTTTGGAATGGAGAATATATGAATTAATGGCTTCCTTTCCAAATTATGTTAAAAATAAACTTAGGAGAAACTAAAAGAGCTGCAGTCTTAGACCATACAGTCTTTTCATATTTATTTTTAAATCTGTTGACTTGGTTGGGCCAGGTCTACGTTGAGTCATACGAATCCTTAGTTGAGTTCTCTGGGCTCTAGTTCCCTGACCAGGGATCAAACCCGAGCCCCTGCATTGGGAGCAGAGTCTTAGCCACTGGACCACCAGGGAAGTCCCCATCAAGTCTGTACTTAGGTTATCAGGTCTTTCATATATATATATATATATATATATAGCAGTATATTTCTCATTGCATGTTTATTTTTATATAATTTTATTAGTAAACCAGTTTAATCACGTCAGTGACTCTAAGGCTTAATAGTACACATGCATTTGCAATGGATCTTTATACAATTTTATATACAGATATATAATTTTATTGATGTTTTTGGCTGTGCTGGATCTCGAGCAGGGCTGCCCTCCAGGGCTACCGTGTCCGGGCTTCCCATCGCGGTGGCTTCTCTTCTTGCGGAGCACCGGCTCTAGGCGTGTGGGCCTCAGTGGTTTCCGCTTGCAGGCTTTAGTTCCCAGGTTCAATAGTTGCGGCACAGGGCTTAGTTGCTCTGCGACCTGTGGGATCCTCCCGGATCAGGGATCGAACCCGTGTCTCTTGCGTTGGCAGGTGGATTCCTCACCACTGAACCACCAGGGAAGTCCCTGCAATGTATCTTTATTGAAGGGCTGGGAGGAACTCAAAAGTTTTCTCCTCAAAGTTGGAGGTCAAGATTAGAGAAGAACATAATTGCCCCAGGGGAAAAAAAAAAAAACAAGGAATTCCTCTTGTTTCACAGAATCTACCTCACCCTTTAAATGTATAGGGGCAGAGAATCAGAGTGATATAATGGAGAAATAAAAAACCCCTTTCCATGTGGAATAACCAGGATTCTACCCATGATGAGCATCTGCAAAATTGCAGGCAGACACCAACCTGAAGTCGAAGGCAACTTAAGTTATGGCTGCAGCTAAAATGAATCTGTTGAGGTGGTTTTCTCTCTTTCCTTGGGAGATTTTCTAAGGTGAGAGCCAGAGAGAATATGGCACTTCGATGCAGTTAAGCCGTGACAGAGCTAATATTCATTGCTTCAAGGCAGCATCAATGTCACTTTGATTGGGCTGTTTATTTTTAAGGCCACTGCCTTTTGGATCTGGATTGGCAACTGAATCCCCCCCTTTATTATTGACTTGGGTATTGTTATGGAGCTGATAAAAATGTTTGGGTTGGTTACAAGTTCCAATTCCAAAGAGCTCCAAGCAGCCCTACGGCGCAGTTCTGTGTGCTCTTTGGAATCGTTCATTTTCTGAGTGTCAGGATGCGAAAAGACTTCTCTGAATAGAATTGAAAATCCTTTGTGCCTAAGGACCTAGGCTGTTTTTTCTATTGCACACTGTTGTTTAAAGCCTTCAGTAGTTTTTTAACGAGATTTTTTTTTATAAGGAGAAAATGCATTCTTCACTTCAGAAAAATAATTGATGAGGAAAACATTTTGACACATCTTGAAAGCACCACAAATGATGAGCGAGGTCTTGATTAAGAGTCCTTATTAGTTTCTGTTTGCTTTCCACATCGAGCGACAGAAGACGAACTAGCTTGTTTATGTGGCTGGTGCCATCCTTGACTTTTCTTTTATGTTTTTCAGGCAATGAAATTCAACACATACTTATCTAGTATCCCTCCCTCCACTGAACACTATCTACCTGTATGTTTTAAACCAAAAAGTCAAATGAATCTTTATTCATCCCGTGCAAACTGCCTTCCACACACAAAGGGAAACAGAGGGATCCTTTTAAAATACAAATCCACTGAAGCCACCACTCTGCTCAAAACCGTGTAATTAATGGGAACCTTGTGATGATGGACGGTGTGTCCAAGGTGTGCGTGCATGCATGAGCGTGCCTGCTCAGTCGCTCAGTCGTTTCTGACTCTTTGTGACCCCATGGACCGTAGCCCCCCAGGCTCCTCTGTCGATGGGATTTTCAAGGTAAGAATACTGGAGTGGGGTGCCATTTCCTTCTCCAAGGGATCTTTCTGACCCAGGGATCGAACCTGGGTCTCCTGGGCCTCCTGCAGTACATCAGGGTAATTGCCACTCTACTTCATGAATTTGTTGGTGGATATATGAATTAATTCATGCAAAGTACTTGAAAACTGTATCTGATATACAGGAAGCACAGAATAAACATCCTTTTAGACTCAGTGCTGTTAACAATGATTCCTGCGTAAACTAGTTCTCATAGTCATTTTAGATATTACTTTTAGCTATTCATTTAATAAAATGTCTTTTATTCATATGAAATGTCTTTATTTAAAATAGACATTTTATTAAATGAATGCTAAATACTGAAGATGTGAAGATAAATACTATCATTTCTTTCCTTAGGAAGAGAGGAGTGTAATATACAAATCATTTTAAATATAACTGGAAAAATTACTGCAACATTTGAAGTCCAACTGGGTTGTTGCTTTTTTTTTTTTTATTAAATTTATTTATTTTAGTTGGGGTTGTTGCTTTTTTGACCGTGCTCTGCCTTCGCTGCTGCGTGCGGGCGTTTCTCCAGCGGCTGAGGGCAGGGGGCGCGCTCCAGCTGCGCCGTGCAGGCTTCTCGTCGCGGCGGCTCCTCTGTTGCAGAGCGCGGGCTCTGGGCGTGTGGGCCTCAGTAGCTACAGCGCCGGGCTCCGCGGGTCAGTGCGCCGCCCTAGAGAGTCGGGCTTCCGTGACTATGGCACACGGCGTAGCTGCTCCATGGCATGCGCGACCTTCCCGGACCAAGGATGGAACCCACGTGCCCTGCATTGGCGGGTGGATTCTTATCCACTGTACCACCCAGGAAGTCCTTTAAATTAATTTTAAAACACGATTTAGCTTGCTCACAGTAGACTCATTCATAGCGACTCCATTTTATTTTTTTACGTAAGTAACAAATTTATTTTAAAACAAAATAATCAAATAAGAATGATAGCAAACATTTTAGAGAAGACTTGGATGCAGAAACAATAGATAACTCAGGAAGATGCATCTCAGCCTATGTTGAAAATGAAATGTCAACATTAAGAATGAAGTGTGACATTGATAAATTAATTTTTAAATGAGTAAGAAAACCAATAGATTGAACTAAATTGTAGTTGAGAAAGATGTCATTATTATTTTGTAGCCATATTTACTTCTAAACTCAGGCAGAAATTAAAGGATAATAGACTACGGATCTACAACTAAGATCATTGAATAAAAAGGAGAAATAATTGGTATAAAAAACTGAATTAAGGGACCTAAATTCAGGTTAAATTCTCTATTCAGCTTCTGGACCTCATGGAGCAACTGAAGACTGGGTGACTCTCCATTAAAGCAGGATCAGGGTTTCACAGGGTAGGGAAGATGGGTGCACACCCCTGAGGCTTGCACAGGAGGCAGTAGTTGGCATCCTGACCGGGAACCTGGAGGCGGGGGTAGGGCCTGTTTCTCTGCCTCCATGATGGACGGGCATTATTACGGGCGTCATTGGTGCAATTCCAAAGGCCATCGGAATGGTCATCACAGAGAATTGTTTGCAAACCTTGTGATGTGTTACCCAAGGCTATAGGTAAAAAAAGATATAGGGAAGAAAAAAAAATAGAATGAAATAAGATAACAAGACAAAATAAAAACTAAAGTCAAGAGAGGGCAAGCAAGGTAGAAGATATCTGTCTCCATGTCCTCTTCCATTGGCTTTAGCAGGTGCCCCTTAATGGACGGACATAGTCATTTGTCCTTAGAACTTGGAATGCCATCTACCCCAGGACTGCTGCAGGCCATCTCCAAAGAGGGTCATTCACACGTGCCAAATTCCTCCAAGACAGCTTGAATGTTGGAGAACTGAAATCTCAATTTCCACATGGAGCAAGGCTTCCCTTAAGGCACCAGGTCTTGACTTCTATTTTCTAACATAATTCACATTTAGAGTTTTTTGTTGTTGTTGTTGTTGTTGCTTTGTTTTGTCTTCTGGCCTGAATGTGGAGGAAATTCAAGATGATGTAATCAGAGGTAACGTGGCCACTAATCTGGGAGTAATATAGAATCTGTTAAGCATAAAAACAAGAAGCCACTATTTCAAGTAAATGATATTCCCACTCCAGGGCAGGCTCTTTTCAGCTTTCTTTCTTTTTTTCTTACTCAGGTAAAAACAGCATTTATTAGTATAAAACAGGAATATCATTTTTTACTAGGGCTGTTTAACACAGTACAGAGGTCTAGATACAAATGATCGCTTTAAAAATAAGACACTCTCCCATCTTGATTTGATATTTGCCAGGAAAGTCATTTTTAGAAAATGATCTATGGAGCCTTTCTACAGGATTATTAAAAAATTATAAAATATTTAGAGTGCAATAAAATGCAGTGTTCTTATTGCTTCCTCATACTAATTGCTACATCTGTTTTTATATCAAGGAATATTCAATAGTTTGAAACATGAACTCCTTCACAAGGGGTAGGGAGTGGATAGTAAAGCTTGAAGACAGTTATAGGATGGTCTTCCATTTTGGCTGCTGCCCCTGGAAATTTGTTGTAGTTGCTGTTTAGTCTCTCAGTCATGTCCATCTTTATGATCCCATGGGCTGCAGCAGGTTAGGCTCCTCTGTCCTTCACTGTCTCCCAGAGTTTGCTCAAGCTCATGTCCATCGGGTCGGTGATGCCATCCAACCATCTCATCCTCTGTTGTCCCCTTCTCCTCCTGCCCTCAATCTTTCCCAGCATCAGGGTGTTTTCCAGTGAGTCAGTTCTTCCCATCAGGTGGCCAAGGTATTGGAGTTTCAGCTTCAGCATCAGTCCTTCCAATGAATATTCAGGATTGATTTCCTTTAGAATTGACTGCATTGATCTGCTTGCAGTCCAAGGGACTCTCGAGGGAACCAAACAGGCTTCCTTGGTGGTCCAGATGTTAAGAATCTGCCTCCCAACACAGGGGACTTGGGTTTGATCCCTGGTTGGGGAACTAAGATTCCCCATGCCTCAGGGCAACTAAGCTCAAGCAGCAAACTGAGACCTGACACAGCCAAAATTAAAAAAGTAAAATATTTTAAAAATTAAAAGTAGCCAAGTGGATGCCTAGTGTTGGCTTCAGAGACCACTAGCAAGAACAGAGAGGCCCAATTATTTTTTAAACCCGTGCTCCCCTTTGATAAACAGAACACATCATATGCTCTTCTTTTACAGTTTTTTGAATTCTTAGGATAATTAGCTATTATTAAATACGAATGAAAGCGGAGAGGAGAAAAGCCCTGTTTATTTTCAAAGTCTACTTGATCTCCCCAGAATGCAGTCCCTCCAGGGGCATAGGATGAGACCTGCCCTCTGCACCCCCTCCACCCACGTAAACGACTGCTCAAGTTCCCGCAGATTTATGCATATTCACCAGCTCTTTTTATGTTGTAATGTCCTCAGCAATTTTGGGGACTATCAAAACAGGTAAAAATTATTGAGGCCTGACAGCTGCTAAAGGTCACCAGATTAAATCCATCAGGGTTATCTCCGGTGCATCATAACACGCGGAGAGAGAAATGAACTGACCCTCGCACTTGCTACGGGACATCCCCCAATCCTTTCCACCGTCTGGTTTCATGAAAGAGCCAGGCTCCTCTCACTATTTTAGACTCCACACAAATCAGACTATAAATTAGCCAGGTGTAAAACATGCATTAAAAACAAAACAAAACAAAACAAAAAACCCTGATTATCAACATGAAACACAAAAAGTTATGAGAAAGGGCTTTGGGAGGCTTCCCTGATGGCTCAGTTTTAAGAAGCCACCCCTCAATGCAGGAGACACGAGTTCGATCCCTAGTCAGGGAAGATTCCACAGACCACAGAGCAGCTAAGCCTGTGCACCACAGCTACTGAGCCTGCGCTCTGGAGCCGGAGCCGGAGCCGGAACCCCTGAAACCCAGGCGTCCTAGAGCTGAGCTCCACGAGAGGGAAACCTCCGCACGAGAGGCCTGCGCGCCTCTGGGGAGCAGCCTGCACTCGCTGCAGCTAGAGAAAAGCCTGAGAAGCAGCAAAGTCCCAGCACAGCCAAAAATAATTTTTTTTTTTTTTTTGTGGGGTTGGTCAGGGAAGTTGAAGGAGAGAAAAAGGGAGAAAGATGTAGAAAGTTAAAAATCTGATTCAGTCACTGGTAGTCGAGAAGCTCTATTCACACCCTAAAAATTTCTGGGTTGAATTTCCCAAAGAGCCAGAGCTCAGATTTGGGTTTAATTTAATTAAGCAAGGAGATTTATATTTTTCTGTCTGTCTTTTTCGTCGTGAAGCTTCTTAAACAATGTCTAATAATGCATAAATTTAAAAAAACTAATTATACATATACATTTTTTAAAAGTTAGATTATTCTCAAATTAAAATTTTAATTTACATAAATTAAAGAAATAATAATGGAGGCATCTAGTGGGAACGCAGAGAGGACAGTTGACAACAGAGAAGGGTGCATGGGGAAAGAGCTGGTGAGACCCAAGGGAAATCAAGAAGGCCGGTTTTCACAGTGGGAACACTTGAAATGGGGGGAGGGGTGCTCCCAGATTCGGGAGGAAAGGAAGTCTGTGGAGAAGACCCTTCTCTGCTAACAGGGGCACTGCATGTTTGGAAGCAAAAAACAGGCCTGTGATGAGTGTGGAGGCAGGTTCTGAGATGACCCCAGGGCGCCTGCAGCTGGATTGACACTCTTGCATAATGGCCTTCTGCTTGGCTAGGCTGGGCTTGTTCACTCCCTCCTAACGGAGAGAACGGGCAAAAGCGAGCTGATGCTTCAGAGAGCAGCTTCAGAGAGCAGGGTGTCACTTCCGCCTGCTCACGATCTCGCTCTCCCAGTCACTTCAATGGAGACGGAGCCATCTGCTCCCCCACAGGGGGGCCCGTGCGGCAAAGAGGGTCCCCAGCCAGCAGCTAATGAGGACCTAAGACCCCAGTTCAACCGCAGGGAACAGAACCTTAGCCGTGGCCCTGGGCGAACTCGGGAGCAGGTCGGCCCAGGTGAACCTTGAGATGCTTCGGGCAGCAGACACCTTGACGGCAGCCTCAAGACAGCCCAGCTACGCTGCTACCCTTTCCTGACCCTTAGAAACTGTGACATAACAACACGTGTGTGCTATTTTAGCTACTAAGTTTTGGCGTCATTTGCTTTACAGTAATTGATAACTGGGGCTCCGCAGGTGGTTCAGTGGTAAAGAATCCGCCCGCCAACGCAGGAGACATGGGTTCGATCCCCTGGTGAAGGAGCTGGCAACCCACTCACTCCAGTATCCTTCTATTCTTTCTCCCCGTTTATTATCTTTATTTCTGAGTGTAAGAGAGGGTCCCAGTCATGTCTGGCTCATATTCATGCCCACTCCAATATTCTTGCCTAGAAAACCCCACGGACAGAGGAGCCTGGCGGACTACAGTCCATGGGTTCAAAAAAGAGTCGGACACGGCTTAGCAACTAAGCAACTGCAACAATAAGTAAACAATAAATAACTGAAACAAGATTTCTTAGATGTCAGTCATGCATCACCCTGACAGCACTTTGTACGTTTCTCGATACGCTGTGATAGACTCAACAATGCTTCTCCCTACAAAGTTGTCTACTTGTTAATCCCAGGAACTTGTGAATATGGTATGTTATATGGCAAAAGGAACTTTTCAGATGTGATTAAATTAAGGATCTTGAGATTGGAACATGATCCTAGAATTTCCAGGTAGAACCAGTGTAATCACAAAGGTCCTTAAAAAAGACAAGAGAGCCAGACAGGAGGGTCGAAGTCAGAAAAGGAGACGTGAGGCCAGAGGGAGCGGTCAGAGCGCCGGGGGAGGGGATGCGGCCGGGGAGGCGGGGCCCCGCCCCGGGGAGAGGCCCGCAGGCTGCTTTTCTCCAGAGCCTCCACCTATGTCCATCTCTTCGGCCCCAAGCCCTGTTTTGGATTTCTAAACTTCAAAACTGCAAGGGTTTTTTGTTTTTTTTTTTTCTGCCAGTTATCAAAGTGAAAGTCGCTCAGTCTTTGTGACCCCATGGACTATACAGTCCATGGAATTCTCCAGGCCAGAATCCTGGGGTGGGTAGCCTTTCCCTTCTCCAGGGGATCTTCCCAACCCAGGGATTGAACCCAGGTCTCCCGCACTGTGGGAGGATTCTTTACCAACTGAGCCACAAAGGAAGCCCTCCAGTCATGAAGTCTGCGATAATTTTTTACAGAAGCAGTAGGAAACTACACATATGTATGTACTCTGTCCTATCATATTCATTAAATCAGCTCACTTTCTGTACATGGAAACATTTATTCTGAAGAAGACTTGCGCGGGGAGTTTTGGGTGCTGGTTGAGGCTCCGACTCCGTGCCCCAACACACAACATATATCATTACAGTGAACCCACTTCTGATGGAATGTGAAGGCTTAACACGTGGTAGTGTACACGTGTGCCTCCTAACTCTCAGTTAGTCTCACACCCCCTGCCTCACACTCCCCTTCTCTGCGTCTGCATCTCGGGTCCCCTCCTGCGAACATGGCCTGGACCACTCACAACAGACAGTGAGTGGGAGCCTGCTGTGCGGTGCAGGGAGCTCGGCTCGGGGCTCCGTGATGACCCAGGGGCGGGACGGGGCTTAGGGGAGGGAGACTCAGGAGGGAAGAGGTATATGTAGACATATAGCTGATTCACTTCATTGTACCGAAGAAACTAATACCGCATTGTAACGCAATTTTCCTCCGATTTAAAAAAATGTATAGGTTTACACCATGCCACCTAAGATCACCGTGTATAACAAGGCATGTGAGGGTGACGCTTCGGGAACCAGTGTTGTAGAAGGAGAGGTGCCATGTCATGCCTTTCAGAACTCAAACCTGTGAGCAGAATAAGAATCTGTTTGCTCAAGTTCTGTGTGGCTGTGAGTGCAATAGAGTTGGAAGTGATCACAAACAGCTACAAATACCAGATGAATTTGCTGGTTTAATTAGGCTTCTCAGAGTTGGAGAAGACCTCACTGGGTGCCAATCTGCTGCCTACGTGTGAGACTTCCCCTTAAAAAGCACAGTTTTTTGCTTTCATTATGAAAATGACTAGGCTAGAATGTGCTTTGCTCTGAGAGGCCCTTACAGAGGGAATGGTGGACTACTTCACACCATGACCCACGGGTGAGTAAAATAAACCCACCAGGGGCTTCCCTGCTGGTGCTGTGGTGAGGAATCCACTTGCCAGCGCCGGAGACTCGGCTTTGATCCCCGGTCTGGGACGATTCCACATGCGGCAGAGCAGCTAAGTGTGTGCACCGCAGCCACTGTGCCTGTGCCCTAGAGCCGGGAACCACAGCGCCTGCGCCCCGCACTCTGGAGCCTGTGCCCCATAACAAGAGACGACCCTGCAGTGAGAAGCCCAAGCACCAGGACTAGCAGCCCCCGCTCTCCGCAAGCAGAGAAAAGCCCAAGCAGCAATGAGGACCCAGCACAGCCAGGAATAAACAATAAATAAATAGAAGTTTTATAAAAATAAGGATAATAAACCCATCAGGACTGGTGGTTTTGGCAGTAGGCCAGTGGTTTCTAACATGGGGTGATTTTGTTCCCCAGGGAATCCTGGCAATGTTGGGATACTTCTGGTCGTCACCACCCGGTACGGCTATTGTTATCTAGCAAGCAGAATCCAAGGAGGCTGCAAAAGATCCTTCAAGGCCCAGGACACATCCCCGCATGCACAAATGCTCAAACAGTGTCATCAGTGCTAAAGATTAGAACTTCTGTGGTAAACAGTGAACATGCTAGATAGATTAAATTGTTAAAAGCTTTGGGAAGTGCAGGATCAGACAAACTGGTTTCCTGGTATTACTGTCAACTGCCCTTTGGAAGCATATGGGATTCAATATAAACAGCCTAGTCAAGGCATCAGGAGCGGGAGAGTACATCGAAGGAGAAAACAATTGACAGGGATATTATCACAGGGTGACTTTTCTGCAGTGTGGCATACCATACCATCCCTTTGTTGTTGTTGTTTAGTGACTAAATCATGTCTGACTCTTTGCGGCCCTAGGGACTACAGCCCGCCAGGCTCCTCTGTCCATGGGAGTCTCCAGGCAAAAATACTGAAGCGGGTTGCCATATCCTTCTCCAGGGAGTCTTCCCGACCCAAGGATTGGACGTGTGTCTCCTGCATTGGCAGGCAGATTCTTTACCACTGAGTCACAGGGGAAGCCCATTTCATGTCCTACCACCCAGGAAATTGTTCTCTTCACACTAAAAGCAGGGGGATAGCGGTGTGCAAGGTTAAAGGGAGTGTTATATTTACTGTGCCCTCCCTACCCTTATCCATCGTAGCGCAAAGTCAGAGAGACGGATAGCAAAGGGATGCTCCAAGCACAGAGAGCACCGTGTGGAAAGAGCCACTTGTGAAGGCCACCACTTAATGTGGGCGAATGTGTGTCTCGTTTTGTAAGAAAAAGACAAACCCTCTCCCAGAGTGGCTGTGCCGTCCTGCATTCTCACAGGCAGCGAACGAGCGCTCCTGTCACGTCACACCCTCTCCAGCATGAGGTGGGGTCCGTGCTCTGGACGCCAGCCGTTCTCACAGTTGTGGTGGTATCTCCTTGTTTTAATTTGCATTTTTCTCCGATGATGTGATGCTGAGTCATCGTTTCATACACTTATTTGCCACCTGTATAGGTTCTTTGATGGGATGTTAAGATCTTCATTCTATTTTTGACCAGGATGGTTTTCTTTTTCCTTACTGAGTTTTAAGATTTCATTGTACATGTTGGATAAGCCCTGTATCAGATGGGTCTTTTTCTCCTGCTGGGGCTTCTTCTCTCTTTCTCTTGACATTGTCTTTCCTGGAGAACCAGTTTTTAATTCAGTGAAGTTCAGTTTATCACGTATTTCTTTCACGAAGCATGTCTTTGGTGTTGTTTGGAAAAATGTATCACCATATTCAAGGTCATCTAGGTTTTCTCCTATGTTACCCTGCAGGAGTTTTGCAGTTTTGTATTTTGCATTTAGGTCTACTATCAATTTTAATTTTTGTGAAGAGTATAATGTGTGTGCCTAGGTCATTTTTTTGTTTTGCTTTGTTTTGTTTTGGGGTCTTTTCATGCCCTGGAGAAGGAAATGGCAACCCACTCCAGTACTCTTGCCTGGAGAATCCCAGGGACAGGGGAGCCTGGTGGGCTGCCGTCTATGGGGTCGCACAGAGTCGGACGCGACTGACGCGACTTAGCAGCAGCAGCAGCATATAAATGCTTATTTGTTTCAGCATCATTGAAAAACTATCTCTGCTTCATTGTATTGCCTTTGCTACTCAAAGATCAGTTGAATACATTTATGTGGGTCTATTCTAAAACTTTGTATTCTTTTCCACTATTTGTCCAATTTTTCACCAAGACCACACTCCCTTGATTATTGTATCTTAGTAATTAGGTCTTGAATCAGGTAATGCGAGTCCTTCAACTTTGTTCTTCTCCTTCAATGTTGTGTTGAATATTCTGGATACTTCGCCTTTTATGTTAGACTGACCCTACCTGGATAATCCCAGATAATCTCCAACTGTTAAGATTCAGAACCTTAAAATCTGCCAAGTTTTTTTTTTTTTTTTTTTTTGCCATGTAGCATGACTGTTATGAAATTCACAGGGATGAGGATGTAGGCATCCTAGCCGTCATTCTGCCCACACAGACAGTGATATTGAAGTTTCATAACCTGATAGATGGTGAGTTTTCAGGGGCCCATACTGATACCATCACCACTGACATGCACAAGAAGTCTCTTGCTGCTAGATGGTCCCAACTAACTACCCCACATCCTCACACCCATGCGTGCAGTATTGTTGTTATTTAGTCGCTAAGTGATGTCTGGCTCTTTGTGACCCCATGGACTGCAGCATGCCAGGCTCCTCTATTCTCTTCTATCTCCTGGAGTTTGCTCAAATTCATGCCCATTGAGTCAATGATGCTATCTAACCATCTCATCCTCTGCCACCCTCTTCTCCTGTTCGTTTCCTCTTTCCTAGCGTCAGACTCTTCAAATGAGCTGACTTTTTGCATTCAGCTTACAAGTCTTTCCAATGCATATTCACAGTTGATTTCCTTTAGGATTGACTGGTTTGATCTCCTTGCACTCCAAGCGACTCTCAAGAGTCTTCTCCCGCATCACAATTCGAAAGCATCAATTCTTTGGTGCTCAGCCTTCTTTCTGGTCCAACTCTTACATCTGTACATGACTGCTGGTAAAACTGTAGCTTTGACTATACTCTGTTGGCAAAATGATGTCTCTACTTTTTGATGTGCTGTCTAGGTTTGTCATAGCTTTCCTTCCAAGGAGCAAATGTCTTTTAATTTCATGGCTGCCGTCACCATCTGCAGTGGTTTTGGAGCCCCCCAAAATAAAATTTGTTATTACATTCAGTATTGTCTTACTACTTGCGCTCAGGTAGTAACTCCCATGAACTGATCCTGTAGGGATTTTCACATGGGATTTGAAAAGGTCTTAGACTTACCCTGGTTCGATTCCTAGGTTGAGAAGATTGCCTGGAGAAGGGATAGGCTACCCACTCCAGCATTCTTGGGATTCCCTGTGGCTCAGCTGGTGAAGAATCTGCCTGCAATGCAGGAGACCTGTGTTCAATCCCTGGGTTGGGAAGATCCCCTGGTGAAGAGGAAAGCTACCCACTCAAGTATTGTGGCCTGGAGAATTCCATGGACTGGATAGTTCATGGGGTCACAAAGAGTTGGACATGACTGAGCGACTTGCACTCACTAGATTTACCCACTGCCAATGTCAAAAAGCAGTTTTTGCCATTTTCCATATGGTCTGTATATATCTTATTTATTGTTACTTGTCTTTCAATAGAAAAGGCTCAGACATTCTCAATCAATCCTTACTCTTCAAGTAAAAGAATCTCCTTAAGTATTAGTGCAAATAATCCGTGCAAATGTATGGCATATACATAACTTGTACTCTTTTCCCATGCCCAAGGTAGACATTGTTAATTGTTTGTGGCACTCTTTCCCAGAGAACTAGCTATCAGCCTCAGAACTTATCCTAAGATAGATCTAGGAAGCTACTATCAATGAAGCAATGGCAGCAGGGTTTTCATGCTGGCAACTCACAGAGAGCTGCTCAGTAAACAAGACCATGTGTGTTGGTCTATCTTTTCCTACTTTTATGTGTTGGCTTTTTTTTTTTATGTTAAACTTCATAGATTGCATGCTAGACTTGCTGATGAGATTTTTTTTTTTTTTTTACATTTTACAGGGAAAAATACTTCTTGGAAACAACCCAGCAGGATAACAACTAAAGCTCCTGTATCATTTTCTGTATTTTTTTGGAGAGGGGACTCTGCTGGGGGTTAGCTGCTGTGCACGCAGGCTTTTCTGTAGCTGTGGCGAGCAGGGGCTGCTCCTGGTCGTGGAGAGCAGCCTTCTCCTTGCAGCGGCTTCTTGTTACGGAGCACCAGCTCTACGTGCATGGGCTCAGTGGTTGCAGCTCAGGCTCTGGAGTGTGGACCACGGAGTTGTGACGCACGGGCTTGGTTGCTCCGCGGCATGTGGGATCTTCTTGAGCCAGTATCAAACCAGGGTTCCCTGCATGAGCAGGTGGGTTCTTAACCACTAAACCGCAAGGCAAGTCCCATTTTCTGTCCTTCAGTTTCTCAATCAGACATCTAGATGCTGAGTTCAGAGAGGCCTTAATTCAGTGACAGAATCTGGAGCTGGTCATGTCTGAGCTTGGCAGCATACAAACTTCTCTTTGCAACAGTAGGTTGTCTTTGCAAAATTTTTCAGGAACATTTGGAATGGCTCTAAATTTTATATAATAAAGCTCTATTATGAAATATCTGGTTATATTATGAGGCTGGCTCTTCTGCCAGTTAAATCATATTCTCTGTACTCTATTACAGTGAAATATTGTGGTATGGCTCTCTAACTTCGTGTGGAGATTGCAAACAGTTGCTATATTTCTTGCACCTCCAGCAACTGTTTATTATACATCCCTTGGGACATTGCATTTACATCAATGTTTGTAGCTTTTAAAATCTCAAGATGGAGATCTTATATATAAAGGGATAGCAATGTTCTTTGGGGACGGAGAAGGCAGTGGCACCCCACTCCAGTACTCTTGCCTGGAAAATCCCATGGACGGAGAAGCCTGGTAGGCTATAGTCCATGGGGTCGCTAAGAGTCGGACACGACTGAGCGACTTCACTTTCACTTTTCCCTTTCATGCACTGGAGAAGGAAATGGCAACCCACTCCAGTATTCTTGCCTGGAGAATCCCAGGGACGGCAGAGCCTGATGGGCTGCCGTCTATGGGGTCGCACAGAGTCGGACACGACTGAAGCGACTTAGCAGTAGCAGCAGCAGTAAGCTATACAAGTTAGCCCTTTACAGATCACATGTTATTGTTAGTTGCTAAGTTATATCTGATTCTTTTGCAATCCATGGACTGTAGCCCTCCAGGATCCTCTGACGATGGGATTTCCCAGATGAGAATATTGGAGTGGGTTGCGATTTCCTCCTCCAGGGGTTCTTCCCAACCCAGGGACTGAACCCACGTCTCCTGCATTGGCACGCAGGTTCTTGACCGCTGAGCCACCAGGGAAGCCCAATGGACTACCTAATATTGTTGAAAAGATTCATTCAGGTAGGATTCATTAATCTAAACTCACAACAGATGAAGACCACAGAGAGAAGGGGGTTGTCAGATAGCAGAAGTAGCTTAGCTTGGTGGTAGTGGTGGTGGTTTAGTTGCTCAGTCGGGTCCGACTCTTATGACCCCATGGACAGTACCTCACCAGGCTTCTCTGTTCATGGGATTCTCCAGGCAAGAATACTGGAGTGGGTTGCCATTTCTTTCTCCAGGGTATCTTCCCAACCCAGGAATCGAACCCAGGTCTCCTGCATTGCAGGCAGATTCTTTACCAACTGAGCTATGAGGGAAGCAAACAAACCAGCCGACAAAACCCTGGCAACTCTGTGTTCCACCAGCGAAAAGAATGCTTTAGATATAAAATGTATTAAAACCAACTACCCCGGGCTGTCCTCTCTCCTGTCGGTATTTTGTAAGGTGACGCCATAGTCTACCATCAGTGGGTCATTAAGCAACCCTCTTGTAAGCCAGCGTGAGTTTGAGGACCACTGAGCATGGTAAATTTGCCCTTCTGCACCAGAATTAAATGAATACCGACACTAAATAACACTGCAGTGATCTTCCTAGATCTCTGCTGGGGTAGTTAATAGCCCGTGGAATGCCTCATTTCCTCCCTGACATGGTGTGCTCTGAACAACAGCGACCCATTTGGAGGGCTGTGCAAAACAAAACAGACACAGGCTAGTTCAACACTTAACAGTAAATTGTTGGTCTTCTTTTTTTTTCAGTTTATCACTGTCAGTGTTTTTAATGGTTACTCCTTTATGCAAAAGGAGTCACAGATCTGCTCAATTTACAAATGTAGCACACAAGACTCACCGCTAGAGGTTTAAACACAGCAATCCTTTTTAAAAACATATTTTTCATTTATTTGTGACATGAGTTGTTTTTGAAATTTGTGAGTAGGTTGCCAACACGGATATCGAGATTTTATATGGCAATACAGATTCTTTTGGAAAGAAGTTTGGCAACGCTAGACTTGAATTTTGTAAGGAGTCTGTAGAGAAGACAGCTTCAGTTTCTCCAGTTCTTCATAGACCCAAAGCTTCTGCTTCCTAGGGATGGATGTGTGTGTTAGTTTCTCAATCGTGTCTGACTCTTTGCGACCCCATGAACGGTAGCCCACCAGGCTCCTCTGTCCATGGGATTGCAAGAATACCATACTAGAGTGGGGTGCCATTTCCTTCTCCAGGGGATCTTCCCAACCCAGGCATTCAACCCGGGGCTCCCACATTGCAGTACCCAATCCAATTAATGTCTTTTATACCTTCTTGTTGCCTCTACCCAGCCTAAGCCCTTGCTACTCAGTGTGGTCCATGGATGAGCAGCATCAGCATCACTCGGGAGCTTATTAGACACGCAGCATCCCAGACCGCATGCGCTTAACCAGATCCTTGGGTGAACCGAGTGCCTTTTAGAGACTCGGATGGAAGCCATAGATTGTTTCCTTCTGAGGGTTTCTTTGGCTTCCTCTGCCTCTGGTGTTTATTTCAGTCTCGCCCCCACCTTCCTCCTCCGTTTCCTTTGTTCTCTGAATTTAACACTTGCGCTGATACACTCTGTTCTGCTCCGGTCTCCCCTCACTCTCTGCGGACATTCAGAGGACGGACACTGATATCCGAGCAGGTCCAAACACTCTCATCTCTACATTAAGCGTGCGAGTCAAGTGAGCACAGTTGGGACCTCCCAGGCGGTCCTGTGGTTAAGAATCCGCCTGCCAGTGCTGGGCACGCGGGTTCAAGCCTGGTCTGGGAGGGTCCCGTGTGCCACTAAGCCCATGCGCCACGATTGAGCCCACGCGCCTGGAACCTGGTGCTCCCGGCCAGAGAAGCCCCCACAGCGAGAGGCTCTCACACCAGAACCGCTAGAGAAGGCCAGTGCAACCAAAGATAAATACATTATAAAAGCAAAATTAAATGAACAGCTTTTCCTATATAGAATTGCAGGGTATCTGGCTTGAAGTGGACGTTACGGAGGTCACGAAGTCACAGACTTCCTAGGGTCAGCTGACTATGTCCCTATCCTAACCCTGGAAGCTGTTGTGTGATCTTACATGGAAAATAAAAGGGTCTTTGCTGATGTAATTATCAAATCTAGGTAGCTAGATGATTGACAGATAGATATTGACAGATAAAAAGAGCACACGCATGCTCAGTGGCTCAGGCATGTCTGACTCTCTTATACCCCATGGGCTGTAGCCCACCAGGCTCCTCTGCCGGAGTCCTGCTCCAGCTGGTCCAGGGTTCCCTCAGGATGGACGGCGTCTGCGATGCGAATGAGAAGACACAGCGAGTCTCGGTGTTTCCAAGTGTCTCCTGACTTTATTGTTTTCAAGACAGCTTTTATATTTTTAGTGGTACATAGAAACAAATGTAACGTGTAGAGTCATACCAAATCAGCTTAATGGGTCAGCAGTTTTGACCCTTGTGGACACCGTTTGCATATCTTAGTTACAAAAAGTTTCATTTTGTTTACATCATCTCCTGGCCTGGGGGCCTGCTAACATCTTGTGACTCTTTATTGATAAGGGTTGATCAGCCAGAACACGTTTGTATCAGGCACAGCAGGAAAGAATTCATCAACAGAAAGTTTCAAGGTAAAACCTGTTTTCGGTAATCTATCCTACGCCTTGAGTCTAACGGAAAAGAATGGGGTCCCATAAAGTCATAGAACAGCAAGCTGAAACAATGTAGCGCAAAGGTCAGTTCTTAGCAAAAATCACCAGCTGAATTAACAATTGTCTTACTATTTGTATTAAGGCTAAGGTTTTATTTTTATAATTCTTAAACTATTATATTTTTATTATGTAGGCTAAATATGTTAAGAACAAAAATATAGCAAGTAAATATAGACTAAGTAACAGTTTCATAAAGCAGTATTTCTTATGTTTTCTAATAAGCCCTTTCCTACGAAGGACTCTGTGCCCATTGGGGCTCTCTGTGCTGAGGCTCTTAATGCTGTTTATTGTTAAGGAGCGGTCATGCACATTAGCTCCAAAGGCACAGGTATTTTTATCAAGCAAACTAATATACTAGTAAGAGAAGTTTAAATTAAAATACTCTATATCCTAGATAATCTTATACGGAATTACCGTTCAGGGGCCATGAAGTTTTCAGATTGATCTATTTGAGAAGAGATCAGGAAAGGCCTTCTACCTAAGTCACAGAAAATAAGAAGAGGTTTATTATAGCAAACGTCAGAAAGATAGGTATCATCTTTAAGGTGAGTGCTGAGGCAGCCTTCTGAGAATTCCCTGAGGCTTGAGTTGCTCTGCTCGTCAGGTCTTCTCCTCATGACTCTGTCATGGGTGGGATCTCGTGAGCTGGCTCCCAGCACTCCTCTGTCCATGGGATTCTCCAAGCAAGAATACTGGAGTGGGTTGCCATTTCCTCCTCCAGGGGATCTTCCCGACCCAGGGATCGAACCCGGGTCTTCTGCATTGCAGGCAGGTTCTGAGCCATGTGGGAAGCTGAGAGAGAGAGACATGTTACAGATGTTAGACCTGTTGGATGTGTTAGACATGGAGGATCAGAGGCCCCAAACCCACTGAATAAGGGACTGCATTTTAACAAGTCGCTAAGTGATTCACATACAGATTAAAGCATGAGAAACCCGGCCCTAAACAATTTCAATTAGCAACCTTGCCAGTGTCTTCTTGATCCCATGTTTGTGTTACTGGGACGTGTAAAGCCTCGCTTCTCCTCTGTCTCACCTAAGTCTGTGAGATAATGCTAGCAGGACCACAAATTCCAGGAGACTAAAGACACCCAGATTCTAAATCAGAGGGTGAGGCCCCTCCAACGCCTTATAAGACACTCTGAGAACAAAGGCAGATAATGTGCCAGTGAGCTGTTTGAGGCAAAGAAAGGCAGGGTTGCTAATGCCTTCACTTCGCTTCACCCAGGCAAAGGGTGTTTATTAAAATGTTTACCTGAAAGGGGGTTCCATATGACAATTGAAAGCAACAAAGAGCACAACATTGCTACTGAATATTTGAATATAAAAATTCTCAGCTAGGACTCAAAATAATATCCTATTAAACTATTTTAGAAGAATGGAAATTTACACAAAGTGGACAATTAAAGAAACGCATCTGCCGATCCTAAATTCAGACATGCCAACCCCGCACAGCAGTGCCTGCAATAAAGGGCTTCACTGTCTCCAGCTCTTCCCCAGGCTGGCGCTGCCCGGTTTTCCTGGGTAACAGTGCATCCAATCTAACAGGAGAGAGGAGTGAAGGAGTTCTAGACCATCTGCAGATTTTCATGACAGCAGAAAAGAGGCAACAATGGGTAGATTAGAGTGAATTTGAATTTCCTCCCCAAGGGAAAATTTGGGAGGCATTTTTGAAGTCAAAATATTCACGGTGTATGGAGTAGAACACTTCTATTTTATTCTATCTAGAGACATAAAAGGTAAACCTGAGCAAATATTGGAAGAGATTCAGTACAGAAAAATAAGAGAATTTTAAAAAGGACACCCAACCACTTAGGTAATCCATGGCATGATGGAGACATGGGGGACAATACAAAAATAAAAGGGAGGCTTCCCTGGAGGCTCAGTGGCAAAGAATCCGCTTGCCAAGGCAGGAGACACGGGTTCGATCCTCGATCCAGGAAGATCCACATGCTGCCGTAGAGCAATTAAGCCCATTTGCCACAACCACTGAACCTGTGCTCTAGAGCCTGTGAGCCGCAGCTACTGAAGCCCACCTGTCCTAGAGCCCACGCTCCACAGCAGGAGAAGCCACGGCAATGAGACACCTCACACAGCAGCCGGAGAGGCTGTGCAACTGGAGAAAAGCCCACACAGCAGTGAGGACCCAGCACGGCCAAAAATAAATAAAATTACAAAAGGAGGAAATCTAGTACTTTGTACCTACCATACTTCACATTATCTCATTTATCCTTATAAAAATGGTCACAATGGATAAATATCTGTTTTCTAGAAGAGAAAATTGAGACTCAGAGATTGATCGAGTCACACAAAGAACAGGTTGTGCAGGAAAATAAATAAATAGCACATGTTTCTATAGACATGATTAGTTTATCATTGAGGTATGGAGATAATATCTTTAGCAGAATTCAAGTGTATTTGTGCTATTCAAAACATTTACAAGGGCCCATATATTCTATGTAAGAAATGGTATTGACTTACAACTCAGTGGTAAAGAATCCACTTGCAATGCAGAAGTAGGAGATGTGGGTTCGATCCCTGAGTCAGGAAGATCCCCTGGAGACGGAAATGGCCACCCACTTCAATACTCTTGCCTGGAGAATCTCAGGGACAGAGGAGCTTGGCGGGTGACAGTCCATGGGGTGACGAAGAGTCGGACAGCACTTGGCAACTAAATAACACAAAATGAATAACAGGGTTATTTCAGAGGGTTTTCAATTCCTCAGGAGCCTGGGAATTAGCATGAATCTGGAAACTTGGAAGTGAAGGGAGCTGCTAAAATTGACAGAAGACAATGATCTATCCCACATAATTAAGTCTCACTCATTTAGTCAGCAACTTGCATGAAATGACCATTTCTGGGCAGCACTGGTAGGCAGTAGGGATGCGAAGGTGATTAAAAGGAAGTCTTCATTCTTGAGGGCTTCTCCTAAGGCCGCAAGGCGGAGGTGATCAGACATAATTCAGTGTGAAAAATGCTGTAGTGGAGGTAAGAAACAGACAGCACACAGACAGGAAGAACAAAAGGAGAATCAATCAGACATCAAGCTTGCTTGCCGTGGGAATTCAAGCAGCCAGAACAATGGAGGTTTATTCCATCTGCAAATAAGGCCAAATACTGTAGAATATAAATGAAAGAACAAGCCAGGGAAAGGGACCAGCGTTCCATATGGAAACAATCATGCCCGTGTCCTATACGTCTCCGGTTCCAGTCTGAACGCTGCAAGTTCTCATCATTATTTGGTTCGCAGCTCCCTTTGGGCATGTAATCATCTTGGCTGTTATATATCAGCAGCTTTCTAATTGGTCTCCTCGTATCCATTCTGGCCCAACTCCAAGGCAGTCATCATGCCAAAGGCTTTTCCTTTGCAATGCAAATTAGATCAAGTCACCTACCCTTCCTCTGCTTTTAAAACTTCAATATCTTCTCATTTCTCTTAGAATATTGTGAGGTGTTTAGCACAAGCTGAAAGCCTGCAAAAGCCCCACCTGGTCTGTAGCCCCATCCGCCCCTCCGTCTTCCATTCTCCAGCTGCAACTCTGTTTCCAGGGCTTGGATCCTGACAGATCCCTCCAGCAGAAGTCTCTGCACTTCTGTTTCTTGGCTGCGAAAGTCTCTATATAGCTGAATCAGCAAGTTGACTTTTTCTCATCGTCTTTCCTGACAGAGAAGTGTGTGTTACTCACCCTTAAAAATAAACTGTTTTTTAATAATAACAAGTGGCAGAGCTGAGGGGCCAAGTCTGTGTTTCTGAAAACACAAAACCGGAGGTTCCATCTTGGCTCTGCCCTTTACCAGCTGTGTAACTTTGAACTGTTTCTTCATGGCTAAAGGCCAATACCCGCTCCTAGAATAATGAAAAAGATCAGATAAATAATACATGTAAAATATTTTTCCATGGTAGTTCTGACTCAGAATTTATTGTCTCAGTGAACATTTTTTTCCCCTTCACCGTACTCTCTTCTCTTAATTTTTTTCCCCTGCGTCTGTTAATGTTTGCAGTTTTTCTATGACATGTCTGATGCTGCTAGTTAGTTGCTCAGCCATGTTTTGCAGCCCCATGGACTGTAGCCCTCCAGACTCCTCTGTTTGCGGAATTCGCCAGGCAAGAATACTGGAGTGGGTTGCCATTTCCTTCTCCAGGGGATCTTCCCAAATCAGGGATCACACCCGCGTCTCCTGTGTCTCCTGCGTTGCAGGCAGTTTTTTTTATCACTGAGCCACCAGGGGAGTTTGACGATGAGGCCGGGTGAATCTAATTTTATGCACCTGCTTGTTCTCAGAGTGAGATGTTGGTTTAAGGACTCATGTCCTGTTTTAATTCTAGGGGAAAAATGTCAGTTTTTTTTTTTTTAAATGTATTGTTTCTTTACAACTCTCTCCATTTTTTTTTTGAATTCTATTATTCATGTTGAGAAAATGTTCTCCGTGGAACACTGCCCTGTTTAGAAGAGCGGGTTAACATTTTCTAAACGTCTAAGTAGTAACTATGTCAGAGGCTCTGTCAACTATGTCCGCCCTGCTGTTCAGCGTGCAATCCGCCATAGACAACAGGCAGACGGTGGGGGTGGCGCGTTCCGGTGAAACTGGAGGCTGGATTTCACCGAAGACTGCAGTCTGCCGACCCTTGACTTTGAGCACACTCTTCTGCGTTATGTGGTTCCAGTCTTTGTTTGCCTTTGAGCTGCTTCACAACTCGACATCCAGTCCAGCTGGTGCTAGTGCTCAAGAATCCACCTGCCAATGGAGGAGACCCAAGAGACCCAGGTTCGATGCCTGAGTCAGGAAGATCCCCTGGAGGAGGGCATGACAACCCGCTCCAGTATTCTTGCCTGGGAAATCCCAAGGACAGAGGAGCCTGGTAGGCTAGTCCACGGGGTCCCAGAGTCGGCCCTTGCTGAGTGGCTGAGCACACAGCAACTCTACAAACTGTGAGTAACAGTGATGGGAAAGAATTCCTGTGCCTGGTGTATTGATTTGATATGATTTCAAATCTACTACGTTGTTTCAATCCAGTTATTTATGACAAAGACAACACAAAATCAGCCAAATAAGAAGCTGCTCTTTGAGGTCAAGTTGATTTCAGAATGAGAGGAGTTTTGCAGGATGGTTGACAAGTAGCCCAGTCGCTGGAGGCGTCTGGACAAGGGCAGGTGGAGGCGCAGCTGTGGAACGGTAACAGACTGTGCATACGGGGACTTGTGAGGAGTGTCTGGGAGGGCGCATCTTGGCAAAAATCACCCTTGGCGTGGCCCTGGGGCGATCCGAGACACTTCTCCTGTGTTGGCGGGGTCACTCTTGGCAGGTGGTGACGTTAGACTGAGCAGCAGCTTCAGGAAGAGAAAGGACCTCTGCACCTGCCTCAGGGAGGAGTCCTCATAGACAGCGGCTTTGCAATGGTTCCTGGAGTGATAACCCCCAGAGCAGCCCGCTCTGCAGGCCGGCATGGCGGCGCCTGGTTGCCTAGCAACCAAGATCTAACAACAAGGGACCTTCCTTTCTGCACCAGCAGCTGCGACTCAGCTCTCGGGTAGTCAAACCCTCTGTCCCTGTACCAACTCCTGCAAAGGTGCGCCTCGAGCTAAATCTGGACTCTCTTCCTTTCATCTCCCCTTGCCTGAACCAACAAGGCGATCAATCTATCATTTGTTTGGAGTATGCTCTTTCTCTGTTGGCTTATTAAGATACTTTATCTGCTATTAGCCTGTAAAATTCTTATGAATCTTGCTGTGAACTTATGTTAAATAAGCTGTTGGCAAAGACAAACTCAGTCTCTGAGCATAATTGGCCATCCCTGAAACAGAGCATCCACAGATATGAGAAAGTCTGACCCATGGAGGTTCGATTCACTCAAGAATGAACCTCAAATCTGCTTGCAAAAAAACCTCTTTTACATTGTCTATTTGTAAATTAATCTCAACATTCCTTTAACTCAGTATAAATTTATCCTTCTTTGACTTCTTCAAAACAGTTGTAACATCTTACAGATTTCCTCATTAATAATGAGCTAAATTCCGTCTTTAACTTGTGTTCATTGTGGATCTGTATGAAAATCATGATTTCATCTTTAAAACAAAATATCCTTTAACATACATATGTTGGAACCTCTCAGTCTTCATGGCACCTTACTGGCCTTTCATAATTTTCTTCTGTATTATAGACTCTTAATATTATACTGGCCAAACTCTTTTAACAATGTCTGTTCTATATTTCAGCTACTTAATGAATGCCTTCTTTAAATGATGATTCTTCTCACTGCTAAGATTTCTATTAGATTGCCACTTCTTTTTTTATTTCACTGCTGCTTGTTTTGTTTTATAGTTTCTTATAGATTTATAGTACCTTGTGGATGTAGTTTCTGTACTTATTTCTTTGAGTTTCTAAAACATGTCGTAAAAACATAAGCTCCATCAACGTGAGGCGCTGTAAACAGTGCGTGTTACACACTCAAGGGCCAGTAGTTGCCCTAAACTCGGGTTTCCAGATGAGTCTAACTGTTCTAATTGTTTATTTTGCAGCTTCCTTGGCACTAGATAACTTTATGTGCTTGATTTGCAAACCATTCTGACTTAGCACATCTGTGCTTACTGGACATGCACATTAAACCTTTGAATGGAATAGATTACTTTCTTTTTATATTTTTCACTATTTATCTGTGGTCTCTCTCTCCCTCCCTCTCTCTCTCTCTCTCTCTCTCACACACAAATGTTTCTTTACTTCTTGACTGAATCCTCCGAATTTCAAGAATACACAGAAGAACTGTACAAAAAAGATCTTCATGACCCAGATAACAACGATCGTGCGATCACTCACCTAGAGCCAGACATCCTGGAATGTGAAGTCAACTGGGCCTTAGGAAGCATCACTACGAACAAAGCTAGTGGAGGTGATGGAATTCCAGTTGAGCTATTTCAAATCCTCAACGATGATGCTGTGAAAGTGCTGCACTCGATATGCCAGCAAATATGGAAAACTCAGCAATGGCCACAGGACTGGAAAAGGTCAGTTTTCATTCCAATCCCAAAGAAAGGCAATGCCAAAGAATGCTAAAACTACCTACCGCACAATTGCACTCATCTCACATGCTAGTAAAGTAATGCTCAAAATTCTCCAGGCCAGGCTTCAGCAATACGTGAACCGTGAACTTCCAGATGTTCAAGCTGGTTTTAGAAAAGGCAGAGGAACCCGAGATCAAATTGCCAATATCCTCTGGATCATCGAAAAAGCAAGAGAGTTCCAGAAAAACATCTATTTCTGCTTTATTGACTATGCCAAAGCCTTTGACGGTATGGATCACAACAAACTGTGTACAATTCTTAAAGAGATGGGAATATCAGACCACCTTACCTGCCTCCTAAGAAATCTGTATGCACTTCAAGAAGCAACAGTTAGAACCAAACAAGGAACAACAGACTGGTTCCAAATTCAGAAAGGAGTACGTCAAGGCTGTATACTGTCACCCTGCTTATTTAACTTATAGGCAGAGTACATCATGTGAAATGCCAGGTTGGATGAAGCACAAGCTAGTATCAAGATTGCCAAGAGAAATATCAATAACCGCAGATATGCAGATGACACCACCCTTATGACAGAAAGTGAAGAAGAACTAAAGAGCCTCTTGATGAAAGTGACAGAGGAGAGTCAGAATGTTGGCTTAAAACTCAACATTCAAAAAACTACAATCATGGCATCTGGCCCCATCACTTCATGGCAACTAGATGCGGAAACAGTGGAAACAGTGACTTTATTTTCTTGGGGCCCAAAATCATTGCAGCTGGTGATTGCAGCCATGAAATTAAAAGATGCTTGCTCCTTGGAAGGAAAGTTATGAGCAGCATAGACAGCACATTAAAAAGCAGAGACATTACCTTGCCAACAAAGGTCCATGTAGTCAAAGCTATGGTTTTACCAGTAATCATGTATGGATAGGAGAGTTGGACTATAAAGAAAGCTGAGTGCCGAAGAACTGATGCTTTTGAGCTTCGGTGTTGGAGAAGACCCTTGAGAGTCCCTTGGACTGCAAGGAGATCCAACCAGTCCATCCTAAAGGAGATCAGTCCTGAATATTCATTGGAAGGACTGATGCTGAAGCTGAAACTCCAATAGTTTGGCCACCTGATGCGAAGAACTGAGTCCTTAGAAAAGACCCTGAGGCTGGGAAAGATTGAAGGCAGGAGAAGGGGACAAAAGAGGATGAGATGTTTGGATGGCATCACCGACTCGATGGACGTGAATTTGAGCAAGCTCCAGGAGTTGGTGATGGACAGGGAAGCCTGGTGTGCTGTAGTCCATGGGGTTTGCAAAGAGTCGCACACAACTAAGTGACTGAATTGAATTTCTAGTCTAGTCTTGGTCTTTCAACGGCAATTTGAGACTCCGCATCTGTAGAGACAATGAGGATATTCCACATCCAACCACTGAATTGGGAGGATTTTGTTCTTGGTTTCAAGGCTGAATCTGCAACCTCATATTTCCCTCGGTCTTCAGCTTTCTGAATGTCTTAGCCCCCGGCATCAATGTGTCGAAGTTTCTTTTTCAGTTTTTTTCCCAGGATAGCCCCAGCCCAGCCTAACCCTTGCCTCCAAACATTGAACATGGTGCTGGTTCTCCACCTCCTTGCTGAGTTCTCTGACTCAGCTGGGGCTTCCCAGATTGCTCAGTGGGTAAAGAATCTGCCTGCCAATTCAAGAGACTTAAGAGACAGGGCTTCAATACCTGGGTTGGGAAGATCCCCTGGAGGAGGAAATGGCAACCTACTCCAGTGTTCTTGCCTGGAGAATCCCATAAATAGAGAAGCCTGGTGGACTACAGTCCACAGCGTCACAGAGTTGGACACGACTGAAGGAACTGAGCTGGTACACACACCGACTCAGTTACCTATAGACAACAGCCTACCAGCGGGGCTGCTGGCTTCCAAACCAGCAGCCTAGCTTGAAAAAGGTGTAACCTGCTCCCAAGCATAACCATGTCTTTCTCAGTATATCTTATTTGTTATTTCATCTATCACTGCTATGCTTTTGCAGCTGAGACACTAAGTCAAGTATGAAAACATCTGATCATCTTGACTGCAGTTGTGTTCATTGTTTACATTGCATAAGATGATTCATTTAAATGCTGAAAAACAAAAGGAAGTAAAATCTTGCATCTGTAACTCTTGAATTTGATGAGTCGGTTAGATACTTGGAAAGATGTAAATAAATAGAAACAAAGTATTTGATGAATGGGACTTTGATAATTAATGTTTCTTAAACCTCTGGAAAAGATTCACGAATGTTGCACTAATATCCACAGCTGATAAGGTTTTGCTGCCACTTCAAAAAACGCGATGGGAAAACATTAAAAATCTCAAAATCGCTCCAAAAATAGTTTTAACCCTTGCATTTTTTCCCCAGAAACTTGCAGTTCGAAAGAAAACTCACTAGTCTGGCCTATGTGCTTGAGCTATGCCATCTACCACCTGCAAGCTAGGTCTCTTCAGTCGTGTCTGACTCTTTGTGACCCCATGGACTGTAGCCCGCCAGGCTCCTCTGTCCATGGGATTCTCCAGGCAAGAACACTGGAGTGGGTTGCCATGCCCTCCTCCAGGGGATCTTCACTACGCAGGGATCAAACCCGTGTCTCTTACGTCTCCTGCATTGGCAGGTGGGTTCTTCGCCACTGGCACCAGCTGGGAAGCCCTGCCATCTACCATCAAATACTAAGATAACATCTTGGGGTTCCCCTGTGGCACAGTGGTAAAGAATCCCCCACCAAAGTTGAGAACAGGTGTTTGATCCCTGGCCTGGGAAGAGACTCAGGCCACTGAGCAACTAAGCACAAGCACCACAACTACCGAGCCTGCTCTCAGAGCCTTCAGGCCACGGCTGCTGAAGCCCATGCGCCCTGGAGCCTGTGCTCCCCAAGAGAAGCCACTGCAGTGAGAACCACACACGGCAGCCAGAGAGGAGGCCCTGCTCAGGGAGGAGGCCCAGCTCAGGGAGGAGGCCCAGCTCAGGGAAGAGGCCCTGCTTGGGGGGAAGCCCTGCTCAGAGAGGAGGCCCAGCTCAGGGAGGAGGCCCTGCTCAGGCAGGAGGCCCTGCTCAGAGGAGAGGCCCTGCTCAGGGAGGAGGCCCTGCTCAGAGGGGAGGCCCAGCTCAGAGAGGAGGCCCTGCTCAGAGGGGAGGCCCTGCTCAGAGGGGAGGCCCTGCTCAGAGAGGAGGCCCTGCTCAGGCAGGAGGCCCTGCTCAGAGGGGAGGCCCTGCTCAGGGAGGAGGCCCAGCTCAGGGAGGAGGCCCAGCTCAGAGGGGAGGCCCTGCTCAGAGAGGAGGCCCAGCTCAGAGGGGAGGCCCTGCTCAGGGGGGAGACCCAGCTCACCATAACCAGAGGAAGCCCGTGCATAGCAACTAAGGTCCAGCAAAGCCAAAAATAAATTAATAAAATAAAATTGAAAATAAAGAAATAAAAATAATTATATTAATTGTTCCAAAGTTCTAAATAATCAAAGTTTTTTTTTTTAGCTTTACCTCTAAAACTCTTAAATATGACCGATATCTTCTTTCTACTTTAGGACTTATGCTGAGAATTTACCCCTCCTTTTGGTCTCAAATCAGTAATTTTACAAGAGGTTAAAGCCAATGTATTTTGAAAAGAAATGATATAATAATAATAATATAACTTTGTGATCAAATATTAATGTTTTTCTAAACATTTATTGTGCTGTTAAGTTAAATAATTTCCATGCATGGACAAAATAAACCACATGTTCAGCCACAGAAGAAATGGTAAATCAAATATCTGGCTATTTCACAGCATTTTCTTTATGTTCAACATTTGCAGTGTCCTGATTCCTGAATTAATCCCTGGAAGAAATTTTGAAGTATAGAGCAAAAATTACAGAAAATGTTCTTATGACAGGTAAACACACATTCTAATTGTGTAATTATCAGAGTCCAGAATTCATAAATTACATCTTGTAGTGATGTTTAACTTGTTTAACTAACCTTTCTTTTTATAAAAGCTAATTAATTATCCCTGAGTGACAGTGTTGTCTTTGGAAGATCATGTTTAACCACTTGCATTAAAATTCTATACTCCTTTCCTATAACACAAGCAATGTGCATACGATTAAGGTACCTACATTAAAAGTCTGTGAGCTCAAGAGTTGACATGTAGTCCTATCAATGTACAGCTAATTAGTGTGGAACTTGCTTGCTGACCACTTCTTAAATAGCCCCTTAGTTCAACTGTCACAAAATAGAGAAGACCAAGGCAGTATTCTGAAATACACATTAATTTTTTTTAAAGGGATTTAGTAGATAAAGGAATCAAAGAAGCTATTATTGTGCAGCAATAAGTCCTGATAAGTCTATGATGGTAGAAAGAATGCAATAGTGAAAGGCATGACCAATAGTCAGATTGTTGTACCATCAGTTCAGTTCAGCATATATATTTTTAAACTTCATAGTCTTAAAATCTTCTCTTAATGAATTGATGTTGCAAACTTAGTAATTGTTATTAGAAGAGGTAATAAATCAATTACAGATGAGATTAGTTTTGCTATGACCTTGATCTACACATCCACCTCTCAGGTAGGGAGCAGTAGTGGGTGTTATAAGAACACAGGATTAAGGAGATGAGATTGAGCGCGGTAGCAGACTTTGAAGATGGCACACAACGATTCACATCCTGGCACTTGCCCTCTTGTGTAACCATCTTGTCTGGAGTTGACTGTGACTTGCGTCTAACTAATATGGTGTTGTGCTTTGCAGCTTGTGGGGTCTTAGTTCCTTGCCTGTGTGCACGCTCAGTCAAGGCCAATTCTTTGTGACCCCATGGACTGTAGCCTGCCAGGCTCCTCTGTCCATGGAGTTTTCAAGGCAAGATACTGAAGTAGGTTACCATTTCCTATTTCAGGGGATCTTCTCTACCCAGGGATCCAACGTGTGTCTCTTTCATCTCCTGCATCAGCAGGTAGACTCTTTACCATTTCTGCAGTTAATAGAATACAGCAAAGGTGATGGGAGCTCACTTCTGTGATTAGGTTACAAGAGATAGTAACTTTCTCTTTCCTAACAGACTCTTGATTGCTGTCCCTGAGGAAGCCAGCTGCCTCAGTGGAGAAGCCCACAAGGAACTGAGGCTGACGTCCAGTCAATGCCCAGGAAGAATGCAGTGACGTCTGTCCAACAGCCTACTTGGAATTAAATCTTCCCAGTAGCCAGGGAGGAAGCCTGGAAATGGATCGTTCCCCAGCTGAGACTTCAGATGAAACCCCAGCCCTGGCGACACAGTGACTGAAGCCCCATGAGGGACCCAGCCCAGCCTGCCTGAACCACGGAGACTGCAGAGCAATGAACAGGCGCTGCTTTAAGCAGCTAAAGTTGGAGGCAATTTGCTAAACAGCCAGAGACAACCAGTCCAGAGGGTAACCTTTGAAAGAAACCCTTGAAAAGTACATTCTTGTTTACTAAAATCAAACAATAAAAATAGCCCTGGAGAAAAGGCCATGAAGAAGAATACATGAATTAGGAACAAATATCTGAAAGCTTGGCATTTTGCATGAGAGGAATAAAAGTTTATAAATAGAAGGAACAGGGCCCAATACTCTTGTGCCCCTTCCACGTGACTTTGATTCTTCTTTTTTCCAACTCTCAACAAATGAGCTGATACACAATCAGGTTTTCTGAAGACCAGATTTCTCTGCGTGGCTCACAGATCTTTAAGGTGCCATGCCCCTTTATGGTTGCCATGGGAGACGCATAGTCAGGGAGCTTGGGATGGGCGTGTACACACTGCTGTATTTACCAGGGAGCACCTACTGTACAGCACAGGGCACTCTGCTCGATGTTATGTGGCAGCTGGATGGGGGGGGAGTTGGGGGGAGAATGGATACATGTCCATGTATGGTTGACACCCTTCATGTTTACCTGAAATGATTACAGCATTGTTAATCGGCTATACCCCAATACAAAATAAAAAGTTACAAAATAAAAAAAATGCAGTGTTCCTGATGTGAGTCTATTTAATAAAAACATGTCACCTATTTTACTAACATTTAAAAAACTTAATCCAGAGGCTCATGATTTTTATGATTTTTTCAAACCAATTTGAAAAATTGCTTGGGACTGACACAATGTTGTCAACTTACTGATTCATCCAATAAGGACATGAAAACATTCACCGAAACAATAACATCCTACCATCAGTTATCATCATCATTTTATGGAAGAAAAGGTTTTTAATAATAGAGGAAAAAAACTCAAAATAAATGATTATGATTTAAATTTACATGTGTTATAGTGTTATAGGTTTATCATGTTTTTTTTCTCATCCTGCCATGAAACAGTGTAACTTTTGCAATATACATGGACTTATTTTAGGAACCACTGATTTAGTCTGTACCACTGTATTATCAACAAGCAGCAGCAATATCCCCAACACCAGATGGGAATAAGATCCGCCTCGTAGAAATACCTGATTGATTTTTGCTGCATAAGTGTACTCTCACCCTCTTGAATCCTTTCTCCAACCAAGCATGCTCTGCAGAACCCTTTAGCCCATAATTTGCCATCTCAACCGCACGGCCATACTCTCGTCCAGAGACTCAGATGGATGTCCCACGTATCTGTTGTTGTTTAGTCGCTAAGTCATGTCCTACTCTTTCGCAACCCAGCCAGGTTCCTATGTTCATGGGACTTCCCAGGCAAGAATGCTCAAGTGGACTGCCATGTCCTTCTCCAGGGGATCTTCCCAACCCAGTGATCGAACCTGGGCCTCCTGCATTGGCAGGCGGATTCTTTGCCACTGAGCCCCCAGGGAAGCCCTTTCTATGTATTAGGTTCTCCCCACAGGAGGGGGAAATGGCAGCTATCTATCGAAACTGCTTAAATATTTGAAGATACAGGTACATAAAACCCAAAACTTGGACTTCCCTGGTGGTTCAGTGGTTAAGAATGCAGGGGACACGGGTTCGATCCTGGGTCTGGGAAGATGCCACTTGCTGCAGGGCATGAAAGCCTGTGCGCCAAACGCCTGAGCCTGCATGCTCTAGAGCCCGGGGTCACCAGCAAGAGAGGCCACCGCCCCGAGGAGCCCGCACAGGACACCCAGAGCGTGGGCAGCAGCGACCCAGCACAGCCAGAAACAACAAATAATTAAACAAAAACAAAAAACTTGAAGCTATCCCTCTTTTCATTAAAAACAGATACTTAGCTGTGGTCAAAAGTGCTACAGCCACGTATCAGCAAAGTGAGCTTCAGTTATTCAAAAAGATTGAAGAATAACTGAAAAGAGCACCAATGTTCTCGAATATAATTCAAGTTTAATAGCACATTCTCTTCCCAGCTAAAATGATCTCAGACACATGCGCTATCCCTTGATGGGCAGAGGTCCACCCAGCATCATTGCCCGATGAAGGAAGGAGACCCTGGCCCAAGTTCTAAGGCAAAATGACCACTTTTGAGGAGGTGTTTTCTTTTCAGTAAGTGAAGAACCATGATCTAAGGGAGCGAGGGGCTGGAGTGACGCTTCCTGGAGAGGGCAGACACGCTGCCTAAGAGGGCCCAGCAAGTCTCGGAAGTTCGGCACAAGAAAAAGGAGCCACTGAGACCGTCAGACTCCCTCATTTGTATCAGAAAATGGCTTCCCCAAACCTGTGAATCTGGGCTTCCAAGGTGGCTCAGTCAGTAAAGAATCCGCCTGCAATGCGGGAGATCTGAGCTCAATCCCTGGGTTGGGAAGATCCCCTGGAGGAGGACATGGCAACCCATTCCAGTGTTCTTGCCTGGAGAATCCCATGGACGGAGGAGGAGCCTGGGGAGCTACAGCCCACGGGTCGCAAAGAGTCAACAGGACTGAGCGACTAACACTTTCCCTTTCAAACCTATGGATTAAGCTGTAAAACTCCGCCAGACTGTTTTCATGCCACTCTTGAGTCACAATGTGTGAATAATTCTTAGGTGTTTGGTTTACACTATTCCAGCAAGTTCTGCTCAATCCAAACCTATTGAAGCATGACCTTCGATTTCCCTGGATCCAGATCACTGGGGTGACTATTAAAAGTGCAGAATCCTAGGAGGTAGTGTCCTTCCACTGGCTTTTTTAACAAGACTCTTTGCAATGAGTCCTCAGATTTGATAACCATTTCCTGAAACATGATTGAGTCCCTGATTCATCCGCAGTAACTGTTTTCTGACCCTTGCCAAGCCCGGTGTGAACGTGGGCATGGGGACAGCGCCTTCTTGCATGATGATGCGTTTTCTAGGTTTAGATTGTAGATACATCATCTGCCGAGAGGAGTACTCTGAACTGTTCAAACGTTGAGGGGGAAGTGAAGTGTGTGTGGGGTGCGGGTTCGACCCCTGGTCAAGGAGCTGGGACCCCACATGCTCTGAGGCCAAAAACCCAAAAACATCAAACAGAAGCAATCTTGTAACAAATTCAATAGAGAATTTAAAAACAAGAAGAAACCAAAAGGAAGAGTAGGTACAGGGACTCTGTTGGCTAAACCGTGGTGAGAACGCCTTCAGCCAAATCAGATAAACGTGCCCAGGGGCTGCTCTCTGCGCCAACAAACCACAGAGTGCAGCTTCTAACGAAACTAACGAGCTCTTTTTTAAAATTATTTTTATTAAACTTTTAAAAAAATAATAACCCTATCTTTAATTTAGCATTGTCCGAATATGCAACAATAACAAGGGTGACACAGAGTTCTTTTACAATTCCACCCTTTAGGTGAGAGATTTGGAAGAGTGGTTAAAACCCAATTCTTCCTTTCTTTCAAAGAATATAATCAAAGTGCTGTCTCTAAGTGGCTGCCTTACTGCCTGACAGAATATGTTATCTGCCTTTTTTCTCCAGAAAAGGCTTTCCAGCAAGTGCTCTTGGTGCAACGATCTTGACAAAAGTTTGGGAGACGAGAATGATGCCCGACCATAGAGCAGTCTGAAATTCAGCAGCCCAGCGGCATCCGCAGCCGCCCCTGCTGTCAGTCACCGCCCACGACTAATTAAACAGAGGTAACTTCTCTCCACCCGCCCCATCAATCGCGCTCCACGCTCGGTCTGTAAGCAGGCTTTCCTGTGAGTTGTGGTCCACGGGGAACATCTGTTCACATAAAAGTATTTGAAAGTCTACTCCGTGGCCCCAGAGCAAGCTGAAGCACTTCAAAGCAATGACAACAACCCCAGGAGGAGAGCTTTCTGAAATTCGCCTGCAATAAACCACCTGCCTGAGACGGAAGGCCAGGTGGGCACACAACGGGGGCGTCCCCACGACCTCTCAGGTCCCTGAAGGTTGGCCATTCCTCTCCCGGTCCCGAGGCAGAGCAGACGCATCTCTAACCACATTTTCAGGCACACATCTGACAGTCCAGCATGCTTTTTGGAGGATGCTATTAATTTCAGCTCAGAGAGCAGAAAGAGAACCACAGTGTTCGATGACGGGTAAACTTGGGTGAGTGACAGCAAGATTGAACTCTAAACAAAGCCTTTCAAACCCCGTCCAGAATCAAATGCAAAAACAGCGATGCCCCAAAGTACGCTCTCTGAGGACCCCCTTTGACAAACGAGAGTGTCTTCTGGTCAGGAAATAGCCATGCTCATCAATTTTCTCTCTTGCTCCTTGTGTTTCATATTCTTTTATTGTTCCAACAAAGACCAAAGCAAGCCAGAGGAAATTTAAGTCAGTTACAGGGTCCCAGGGTCACACCTGGACGGTATGAAGGTTGAATACACTCCTTCGTGGTCACAGGAGCCACCTTAGGCTTTGACCTTCGGCCAAGTCCACCCCAGGCCACCCTAACTGAAAGACACTCTACCCCCTACCCTGCAACAGGAATCAACAGAGTGTTTCCATAATGAGTCTCAACCCTGGAGCATGTGTAGTGTTGTCTGAGCTTAAAGAATTATCAAGACGGAGCCCCACATCCCAAGGGTTTCTACTCAGGTGTTCTGGGGGTGGACCTAGGCAATAGTTATTTTTATTATTTAAAATAAGTTTTAAATACTTTTTTATTAAATGCTGCAGAGCCAGCCTAGATGAGAGGGGAGTTTGGGGGAGAATGGATACATGTACATGTATATGTAAATGCAACTGTTCATGAATATGTATATGTATGGCTGAGTCCCTGTGCCCTCCACCTGAAACTATGACAACATTGTTAATCAGTTATACTCCGGTATAAGATAAGAAGTTAAAAAATAAAAATGCCCCAGAGCAAGTGGTTTCAAGAGCATCAGAACGGGAAGAAAATGAAGCCTCACCAGGCTTGCTGAGAGACAAGCCAGTGATGCACACCGAAGGGACGTGAACACCCACTCACGCCAGCCCCAGCCTGAGAAGCGAGGTCCGGCCCCCACAAACCAAGCCCGGGACACAGTAAACTGAGATGTGAAGACTGCTGGTCACTCACATGACCACGGGTCCGTATGAACGAGCAGAGAGGTCACAGTGGGGA
This sequence comes from Giraffa tippelskirchi, assembly GCF_054371585.1. Taxonomy (NCBI): domain Eukaryota; kingdom Metazoa; phylum Chordata; class Mammalia; order Artiodactyla; family Giraffidae; genus Giraffa; species Giraffa tippelskirchi. The sequence continues at coordinate 106,650,361 of NC_137275.1, forward strand.
CCATGTGGACACAGAAGCCAGGCCTGCTCCAAAGGGAGCAGAAGAGGACCCTCAGGCTGAGACGGCGGGGCCAGGAGAACATTCCCCAGGCGGTCCAGTTCTTCAGGACCTCTACAAAATCTCATTTTTTCAGCACTGGCTCTTCTTTCTTTCAAACACAGGGCCAGCCAAAAGAAATGTGTCTCTGGACCCTGGCACTTGTGGGGCATCTTCTGGTCCCTGGCCCTCCTGGGGGGATAAGCAATCCCCTCCTGAGAAACTATCTCTCTGACCAGTTCATCAATGCGTCTTTCTCAAGCATCTGCCCTAAACGTAAAACTGTGACACATTGTCTAAAACTCCATCAATCAGATATGCTTTTGGATAGAAGAAAAACTTTTTAGCTTGACAGTCGTCTCATACCTTAGAGTGGGTCAGTGCATTAGGACAGACACTGAGGGACACAGAGACTGTGAGATGATGCTAAGAAAGGACAGGCTATTTTGCCACTGAAGCATCTCGAGGAGGGGGAGAGCTGGGAAGTCTGGAGGCAGCAGGGGGTCCGAGGGGACCTGGCTGGTACCTGGAGACTGCAGCAGGTGTGGCCTTGAGAAATGGAATATTCCCTGCTGTGCCATAAACAAGGACACCCAGTCACCAGCGATCCCGGGCCCCCAGGGAGGAGAACATCCCGGGCCCCCAGGGAGGAGAACAACGCCTGTGAGCGGGTGGCCACCAGGCTGCAGCCACGCCCTCTAGTCAGCCCTGAGGAAAAGGATCGGCTACTGGCTCCAGACAGATGCAGGCATGTGAAAGGGATGCTGCGGTGAACCCAGACTCGGGCATCTTCTCATATACAGAAAAGCACTATGTTCCTTGAGATATCCGGTTTTAATTCACTAAAATACCTTTGATGCTCAGACTACCCGGAGTTTGTTGCAAACTTCTATATAACCTGACGCCCCACCGCCGACCGCACCCCCCCCACCCCCTGCCCCCCATCCCCGCCCCGGGCCATCTCCTCAGGGCAGTTCTTTCAGAGTACCTTGAGATGCTGTCTCCTGGGCTCGAAGTTCTAAACATTTCCACCAAATAAAACATAACTCTCATCTTTTCAGTTGCAACTATTTTTTAAAGTCAACAGCATTAACAGAAAGGAAGCCAGAAATGATAACGTTGGGCTACATAAATAAACCTAAACATGCCTTCCTGGAATTTACATTTTTGAGGGGGAAACAGACCACATACCAATAAATATATAAAATCTCCAGCATGTGTGAAGAAAGAGGAAGGTGATGTCTTGTGGGGCGGCGTGGAGGCAGGGTCCCGGGAGGCCCTGCAGAGACCATCCTTTACCCTGAGGGAGACGGGACGGCGATGCAGACTTTGCGATGGACGAATCACATCTGATACATTGGGAGAAGATCAATCCGCACCGAAATGTTGCGAATATGCCGTAGGGGCCAATGGTAGGAGCTGGAGGCTCTGCTCGGAGACTAGTGCAGCCATCTAAGCCTCAGAGAACCTCTCCAAAACCAAATCAGGTGTTTGTCGGGAGAATGTCGGGAAATGAAGATTAGGGAGGTGAAGATGATACCAGACTCAGCTTAACCACCTTCCGTTAAACTGGACAGTTAACGCCTGCCTTCAGCCACTTCCTGGAGCTAAGAATCGAAAGGACTATTACCTTCTCCACCAAGCCCATCTTAAGGAACAGAAATTTCTCCACTCTGTGTCTCAGGGGTTGAGGAAGTCAGGATAGTAAAAAGAGAATGATGGCTTTTACTGTGTTAACAGCCAGCAAATGTGTGAGTTAGGGGTAACAATTAAGTCCTAATTGGCCATAATGTAAACCTCTTCCAAACGGGTGTGGTAAAGATTGAAACAAATGAGCTGCTATTTTTCAGACCTCGATGGCAGTCAGTCAGAATGAAAAGCTAATTTCAGCCTTGGAGGCGAACTCTGTATTTTAATCAGGTGTGACAGAGTGGGAACAATAAATTGGCATTTAAGGTGAGGGGCTATTTACTTCCCTGTTGCAATGCTGGTGATGATAAGTCGCGCTGCCCCTTTGCAAAATGAAAGCAAGCTCCGGCTTTGATTCAGAGCGGGGGGAGAACCCCTGGGGAACTGGCCCGAGGTGGAATTCAAAGACAGCTGAGCGCGGAAGGCAAAGGATCCGCTTTCCCAGACTTCCTGCCCGGGGCATCGTGCTGATACACAGCAGGACCTCGTCCCACCCTGTCCTCAGCCTGCCTTTCCTCTGTGGAAAAACGAGCCGAAGAGTAAGTTCAATCAGAGAAGTTAGAAAATAGAGAAACAAAGGCGAACAGTCAAGGAGACCAAATAATAACAGTCATTAAGCAAGGCCCTTTGGCGCCTTCTCCGTGGCTGTAGATGGGATTCTGAGCCCTACCCCGTGAACTGTCTTAGACGCTAAACACCAGGTGGAAGGAGGTAACTGCATGATGAGGAGACTGTACCAAGACGTAAGTGGCACGGTTCCGAGAAGTGGCCTCAAGGGAATGGGAACAAAGCAGCCCTGAAACTGCAGGCTAACCAGACCTGAAACAGTCAAGACGACGCTGGGCACACCGCCAATGCCTAATTTCAAGATGATCGTCAGAGCTGACTGCTGTTTCTGCGTGTAGCCGCTTCCCTCCCTCCGTCTATAAAAGATCTTGCCCACTAATTGTCAGCGGTGGAGGGGCGAGGGGGTGTGTGTCGACCTTCAGACAGGTGTCCGCCCCCCACCCCAGTTGCTGGCATCCAAAATAAATCAAACTTTCCTTTCCACCAGCCTGGGCCTCTTTGATGGCTTCCAGTGGTGAGCAGCTGGATCCCACTTGCGGCTGCAAGGCTATTTGGCTGTCCTCCATAATCAAAAGTTTATGCTGAGAATCACGGAAATAAAGGGGTGTGTGTGCGCGCGCCTGTGTGCACTGTTTACCATCCCGCCACCCAACCTTAAAATCTAATTGTTAAGGATCTAAAATATTAATTTAGTAATTAATTTGTTCAAGAATTATTAGCGAGGTGCCAGTTATGTCTAAAGCCTTGTTCTAGGCACCAGGGAATCATCAGCAGACAGAACATATAGAGTCCCTTCTGCTGAGTAACCTACATTCTACTGAAAATAGTAACACCTGGGCTTCCCGGTGGTCCAGCGGTAAAGCATCCGCCCGCCACTGCAGGGGGCACAGGTTCGATCCTTGGTCTGGGAAGATGCCACACGCCACAGAGCAGCTACGCCTGAGCAGCACAGCTCCTGAGGCTGCACTCCGAGCCGGAGCCACGACGCCCGCGTCCACGCGCGGCCACCTCTGAAGCCCACAGGCCCTGGAGCCCATGCTCCAGAAGAAGGGAAGCCACAGCCAGGAGAAGCCCTGCTCACAGCCGCCAGAGAAGCTGCACAGGGAGACCCAGAGCAGCTGAAATAAAGAAACAAAGTAACAGCAGCTAAAACCTCCAGTTTGACTCAGAAGTCTGCATCCTGCTAAGACTGTTCCTTGCGCCACTTTACTGTCTCCGGTTTACCGACGGGAAGCTGGGGCGCAGAGAGGTTGAGTGAGGAGTCCCAAGTCACGCAGCCCTGGCTCCTGGAACCGAACCGGGGAGCCAGGCCGTGTCCCCCATCCATCTTCCAGTCTAGAGGGGAAGGCAGCATTAAAGAAGGGATTCGAGGCATCACAACGTTCACTGCTGCACAGGAACCGCACGGGGTGGGGGGACCTAACCCAGCTCGAGCGTTTTTATCACGGCCTTGCAGCCATTTGCCTGTTTTCACATGTCTGCTGATTTGAGGACAATAGTCGGTTCTGTTCTCTAGAAGACTGCAGGTCTGGGATTCAGAGTTCCCTTTTCCGTCTTCATTGCAGCCTTCCTCCCCTCAAAGGAGCAGGGCTGAGCATGGGAGGGTGACTTGGACATTTTCGGACACATTAAACTTCTTGAGCCACACAGTGTATATAATTTATACGTGTAATGTTCTGAAGATTTCATCTCTTCTGTGAGTCCCTCCATATAAATTATTCATGCGTTTTAATATTTCAATAAAGCCAGTAGGTTCATGTTGCTCTGAATCGCTCATTCTAATACTCAAGAAAGAAAATCAGCTTGTAAAATATTTGCTTTATTAATCTGAACATGTTGAGGGGATTTTCTTAATTGTTCAGGGTTTAAGGGTGTGATCTGAAAAATGAAAAGAAAAACTCTTTCAGTCCCTGAAGCCTTAGGTACTTTACCAGATGACCCGGGGCTACTTCCTCATACAACCCCTGCTCTGATCCTCCAGCAGCGAGAGATGCAGAGAACTCTTCTAAATGCTCACTCGGCGTAGCGGACAGATCACGGACAGGGGCAGGAAGGAGGGGTGAGGCGGAGAGAGACGGAAGCACACTCACGGCATGTAGCACAGACAGCCGGTGAGAATTTGCAGTGTGACCTGGGGGACTGCAGCGGGCTCTGTGACAACCTGAGTGGCTCAAGACGAGGGACACATGGACACCTATGGCTGGTTCATGCTGGTGCGTGGCAGAAATGAAACCAATACTGCAAAGCAGTTATCCTTCAATTAAAATTAAATCAAGTTGTTAAAAATGCTTACTTCCTAAATAAGCTTGGCTAACTACCTGACAAAGGAATGGTAAACTTTCTCACTTTAGTGGAGACAGTAACGACACAGTTGAAACTCCAAGTTTCAGACCACATTCTTCAAAGATGTTGGTTGGTGATCTTTTAAGCTCCACCCAGCAAGCACAGAGTCTGAGTTTATTTGCTCACATCATCAACATATTTGGCAAGTTATTCATTCCCTCTGTTTCTCAATTTCCTAAGCTGTAAGTGGGGGTAATAATTGCATCCATGTCATTAAGCTAATATCAAAGTTCAACTAGTCGACATAAAAACACCTAGAATAGCACTTGAGAGGTAGCAAGTATAAGCTGCCATGTGGTTTTGTTGCTATATATTCATTTCACACAAATTATCGAATCCCCACTGTACTCTCTTCCACCTGTGAGGAACGCAACAACAGATGAGACAAGACATCCATCCATCACTACACCTTCTTGTAGGGAAAATGGACAGCAAATAAACAAGATAAGTCTCGGCTTCCCTCAACGGTCATGATGAAAGGAGAAGGGGCTGGTGGGAGAGAATGCCCCCTGGGGTTCCCTCAGCTCCCTCTGCAGGCGATATTGGAGGTGGCCCTTGAACAAAGAAGGATCTGGCCAGGGGAAGAGTCAGAAGTGTGGTCGGCGTCGAGAGGGAAACGAGCCCGATGCTCTTGCCAGAACAGGTCAGCTTCTTAAGGGGCAAGAAGGCCGCTGAGCCTGGGGAGGTGGAGCAGAGCTGAGGTCCCAGGGGAGCGGGACCACGCCCAGCCACGCACACGGAGGACACGCCGGCTCCTCTGTCCACCGCAGTGAGACCCTTTGCTGCAGTCCTCCAATGCTTGCACCTGGGACATACTGCTCCTCCAGCAAGGAAATGCAAAGAAACGGGCTGGGACTAAAAACAACTGCCTGCAAGCAAAGTTGGGCCAAATTTTGGACAAAAGATACAAAGAGACCAAAAAAACCCAACTGCCATTCTGAGGAGCCTGGGGCAAAAGCAGGGTTCTGTGCATGCCCCCTGCACACACACCTTCTAAGCCACCCTGCCCTCCATCCCGGACACCCCCCCACCCCCGGCCCCGTGTAAGGAATAAGTTCGCCCGTCGCCTCAGGGAGCAAACGAGGAAGCCTGCTGTTTCTTCTCCTCCCCCTGCTGTAGGAGGAGCCCCGATAAAGCCTTACCTGAATTTCTTGTCTGGCCTCTGGTCAATTTCTGTTGATTATGGAGGCCAACAACCGCGATCAGTAACAATATTGGACAGCCACTGGGATCAAGGGAGCTTGGAAATAACATCCTTTAAGCTATCTCCTGGGCTTCCCAGGTGGCTCAGTGGTAAAGAATCCCCCTGTCAACGCAGGAGACCTGGGTTTGATCCCTGGGTCGGGAAGATCCCCTGGAGGAAATGGCAACTCACTCTAGTATTCTTGCCTGGAGAATCCCATGGACAGAGGAGGCTGGCGGGCTACAGTTCATGGGGTCGCGAAAGAGTGAGACACAGTGATTAAACAACAACAAACCTATGTCTTAAAAGACGCCCCTGACTACAGTTTGGAACCAGTGAGCAGTGAACACGTCTTTCCCAGAAACCGAGGAGAAAAGAGGGAGGGATTTACTGGGAATGTGAATTTCACAGGTGTCAGAGCTGGAGGAGACCTCGCAGGAAGAAGTCCAGCATCCTCTTTTCATAGAAAGGGGAACACACGTTTCCCCATACATCAAGCTCAGACTTGAGAGAAACATCAATTGCTTTTCAGAGCAGGTGCTGAAAAAATTCAAGATGAGGCTTGAGAAGGCAAGCTGCACCTGTGCTTCAGAAACAAGGCCCTTACTGGTTCTTTATGACCCACAGACACGTTGGCGCTTCTCCCTGAGTCTGCCTGAAATAATCCTCCAGCCCGGCATCCTGCTCACTGGCAGGCAGGGCTGTAGACACGGGCCACGTGCAGGGCCCCACCTGAGGGCAGGCGTAGGGGAAGGCAAGTCAAATACATCCAGGAAGCGTGTCCCTAGGTGAGGTCTGGGCACAAGGTCCCCACCGTCAGCCAGACCTGCGCGAGCATTCCGGCCACCCTTGGTTGGGGGTCCTGACATCAGGTCTCCAAACAGGAAAGACACGGTCTTCAGGAGAGGAGAGGAGAAAAGTGCACACCGCACTCTGCCGCAGGGCCCCTCAGAAACCGAGGCGGCGGATGGGACCTAAAGGGCCGCCTGTCGATGCCCGAGGCACGTCTTAATCCGTTACGTGGTTTCATCTGTCTCTTTCTCTAATGGTTCACTTAGCCAAACTTGGGACCAGAAAAAGATCAATCTTAGAAGATGCCCAAACTCTTTTGGAAATAAAAAAATGTTGGATTAAGTTGTTTAGTTGAGGATGGATTTTACTACTTAATTTACACTGTCTGGAAGACCACATAAATCCATGGCTGGAGTCCCCAGGAGGCAAATTAAGTACCTGGTTGAGGCACCAGCAAAGTCAGAAGCATTCATGTGGGAGATGGGGAATAAGAAATGGATATTTTACAAAACTAAAAATCTAAATAATAATTGTGGGGAAAACAGAAATTTTGTAGGACATTCATTCATGCATGCATTACTTAGGTTATTTTGAATTTCTCATGAAGTAGGAGTTTAGGTCATCATCTCCCTAGTAGTAAGGGCGTTTAAAAGGCTTAGTCTAATGGCTGCTATAAGGAGACCATGAGATGAGGGTGTAAAGTGCTTTGGTTTATTCAGAAGACCTCGGATGTTAGTGAGTGCTCGTCCAAGCTCAGCACAACATCACCCAACGCCTCAGATATATTTGCAGGTTATAGATTTAAAAGAGCTTTGGAAGCCATTATTTAATTTGATTTTCACAACAAGCCTGTAAGGCAGTGTAGACAAAAAGGCTCTGACAATTGTTGGGTTTCTAATGACACATTAAAGTCACTTTAAAAACACAAACTTTCTCCTTCACTGTAGATTTTTTAAAAGGTGGGGGCTGGGAGGTGCTTTCCTGGTGGCTCAGTTGTGAAGAATCTGCTTGTCAATCAATGCAGGAGACACAGGTTGGATCCCTGGTCCGGGAAGATCCCACGTGCTGCAACTATGGAGCCACACCCCCTCGAGCAGCCATCGCAATAAGGAGCCCACCCTGCCCTCTGCAGCCAGAGAGGAGCCCCAGCGGCAGGGAAGACCCAGCACAGCCGAAATAAATAAATATATATACATTTTAAAGGGGGAATTGTAGGGAGGAAGAACTTGTAAGTCTACTTACAGCTAATATAAATGTTAAGACAAACATTAGGAACACTTTGCCTATAGCATAGTTTTATGACACATTTTCTCTAAAATTGTTACTCTAGAGTTAACACAGTCTTGGGGATGAAGGTTGGTGTCCTAAAGTTAAGAAAGTTTGTACAGTCTAAGAGTTTCATGGTTCTGGAAAGATTTGTCTTCTTTCCATTGACTCTGAGAAAACATGGGCAGATTATCTTACTTACAGAAAAGAATCGATCATTAGCAAATCTAATTTTACGTGGAATCACTGCCCCATATTTCATTCATGAGTTTTAAATATTATGTGTCCTTCTTTGTCTTGTTTATAAAGAAAATGTTGCACATCATAGCACCTGAATAAGAAGGTATTTTTAGGTCCATAGTGTTGTTTCTTTTCTTTGCCAAATCCCTCGCCTAATGTATGACTCCTTTCATCAAGGCCGGGCAGGAAGAGATAGAGAATGCAGATGGGGGAAGATAGAAATAGAGATCTATTTCACATTTCCCTCCTGAAAAAGGAGACTTAACTTTCTGATTTCACAATAGGAGACAAAAACATTACCAACCTCATTACACAGACAGGTTTAGGTGACTTGCCCCAAATCCCACAGCCAGAAAATTACTGTGAGGGGATATGAACTCTGTCCCTTCTACTTCGAGAGATTTCAGCCATGCTACACCAGGAAATAGACAGTCCCCTTTAAGTTGAAGAGAAATGTCCACTTTTTACAAGTTGACAAATCTTGATACATACCTTGAAAATCACGGGATGGAACCAAAGAGAAGCCCCCACCTCGCGGGTCACTCCTCTCACTTTTGTTTGGTAAAATGTCACCATTCTTTACCCTCCTCTGTCAAGGCTGCTCCTCCCCACTCAATCTTCATGCAGGAATTTATATGTTCATTTTTTTTTTTTTCATTCATTCAAACAGATGTATAAATGCTTACCAAAAACCACATGCTCTTCTGGAAATGGGTGCTGAAGCACTGGGAGACGATGCCCCTGCTCCTGGAGCCTAAATTCTGCTGTGAGAGGAGAGAGAAGTGTGCTGCATGTGAGAGAGGGAGGAGCCAGCACAGCCTTGGACAAAGACCAAGTAGCTCCAACGATCTAAAGATGCTGCTTTCGAAGAGCAGGAAAGCCCTTGAGGGTAAGCATTTCCTGTTTCCCTGCTGTCTCCGCTTGCCTCGTCTCTTTTTGTCTCTGTCTTCAGAGCTCCCTTCATGGGCCACGGCCTTGCCCTGGTGAAGGGGTTTGCGTAACTCAATGAAGTGATGAGCCACGCCATGCAGGGCCACCCGAGATGGACGGGTCATGACGGAATGTTCTGACAAAACGTGGCCTGCTGGAGGAGGAAATGCCAACCCACTCCAGTATTCTTGCCTGGAGAATCCCATGGACAGAGGAGCCTGGCAGGCTACAGTCCGCGGGGTCGCAAAAGAAGTTGGACATGACTTAGTGATTAGCCAACAATAGCAACAGAACACATCACGGGGGAGCGTGATGTACAATAAGCCTTCAATAACATTAGCTTCCATTATCATAACTGACGGTCTTTTAATCAATCTCCACTTAACGAATCTGACAATCTCCACTGCTCCAGTAAAGCATCATGACGCATGCTTACTAGTCCCTGGGTCTCTTGTTTGCCACACACCTGTGCTTCCAATGGGTAAATTCTGCACTAACCAAGATCAGTTATAACTGCTTATGCTATTTGTTCCTGTTGTTGAAAGCATATAGATGTTACATAAAGTGGTGAATATTAGTGAAAAATAATTTTTCAATGAAAATTGAGTTGAAATATTTGGAAACTGGAAAGGGAATTCAACTAGGCTTGAGTGAAAAAAATCACATAAAATGAAAAAATGGTTAAAATATCTTAAAATAGTCTATATACATTGCTTCACAATTTCCTAATTTCCTCTTAATTAAAAAGTAACTGAGAAATATCAGTACGTGTTAAGGGTACAGTTGACATAAGAAAGATACAGAACTCAAATACTCAAAGAGAAAGTCCTTTCTTAAATAAGATTAGCAAATGAATGGAAACTTATATGTTTTCATTTAAAATAAATTCTACTATATAAGCGATTATTTCCATGTAACAGATGTAAACGTAGCAGGTAGAATAATAGTCACCCCACAATATCCATGTCCTAATTCCCAGAACGTATGAACCTTACATGACAAGGGACAGCACTGCAGACAGAATTTAGATTGCAAACCAGTTGGACCTGGAGACAGAGAGACGACCCCCAGATTATCCAGCTGGGCCTAATGTAATCACTGCTGCTGCTGCTGCGAAGTTGCTTCAGTCACGTCCAACTCTGACCCCATAGACGGCAGCCCAAGGCTCTTAAACGTGGAAAAGGAAGGCAGAAGAGGAGGTCAGAGGAAAGTGATGGAAAAAAATTCAACCGGGGACTTCCCTGGAGGTCCAGTGGCTAAGACTCCTCCCAATGCAGAGAACCTGGGTCCAGGAAACTCGATCCCACGTGTTGCAACTGAGTTCACGTGCCATGACTTAAAGGTCCCTCATTCCACAATGAAGATCCTGAGGGTCGCAATAAGACTCTGCCAAAATAAATAAAGCCAAATAAATAAATAGATATGTTAAAAAGATTTAAAATGAAAACCAAAAATGTAACAGTACTACAATTAAACACAGTAGGACTTTATATATTTAAAAAAGACTCAACCAGCAGTTGCTGGCTTTGAAGATAGAAAAAGAACCAAGAGACAGGAATGTGGGCTGATTCTAGAAGCTGGAAAAGCTAAGAAAGTGATTCTCCTCTTGATTTTTGCCTGAGACCGGTGTCAGACTTCTGAACTACAGAACTGTCAGACAATAAATGATTGCTGTTTTCAGACACTAAGTTTGTGGCCATTTATTAAAGCAGCAACAAGAAACTAATACCAGAACACTAAGTCCTGGATAGTGTAAACACTTGCCTAAGGTTACCTGATAAACCCAGCCTTGTAACTTTAATACAGGATTCTTTCTACTATTGTCTACCTCTCTGTTAAAGGTAAAAACAAAAATGAAAAGTTACACTTTTTAAAATGCCAAATCATGTAACTGATAATTAAGCAGCCTCTATTTTATGACTGTTATTTTGGTTTTAAACTACCACTTCCTAAATGTTTATAATGTGTCAAGTTCTTTAAAGGTCATTGCATACAGAGTTACTTTCCATTCGGAACTCAATCTGTAATGCACAAATATTGTTCTCTGGTGAGGAATAAAGCCCAGAGAGTTTCAGAACTTCCCTAGAACTAGAGGTGACCCGCAAAAAATAGAGCTGATGTTTAAGCTGAGGTCAACCTAACTCAAAAACGGGAAATGAAGTGCCTTGGCCACTTTGCATACTCTGCCTCCCTCTCCCTACCTTTCCCCGCCTTTCCTGCTAGCCCAGTGGTTAAGAATCCTCCTGCCAATGCAGAGGACACGGGTTCGATCCCTGGTTCGGCGTGATCCCACGTGCGGTGGCAGAATTAAGCCTGTGTGCCTAGAGCCTGTGCTCGGCAACAGGAGACGTGACCACAACAAGGAACCCACAAACCCCAACCAGAGAAAGTCCTGGTGCAGCAGCGAAGACCCGAGGCAGTCCAAAATAAACAAATAAATACTAAAAAAAAAAAAAAAAAAATGACCAGAGCATCATGAAACGTCCTGGAGCCATAACTCACTTTAATGAACGTCTTGCAGCGTGAACAGCCCCTCGCAGAAACCTGAAACGTCTCCCTGGAGGGTTCCAGAATTTAGATGCAGGTGAGAAAACAAAGTTAGATAAAGTATCACATTGACAGAGAGGCCTCCCTTCCTAGAACTGGAGCGTTGAGAGCTTCATTTTGAAATCCAGTGTCTCTTGCTCAATTCAGTGTAAATGGCTTTCTTACATCCTCTTAAAGAAACGGGAAATATTGAATGAATTCAGCTAAGAGCTAGCACAGAGTATAAGCTATCTGCCTCATGTCGCTATGCCTATGAATGGTACCCTTTAATCACTGAAGTCTCCGAAGTGCCTTCCCTGCTTTAAATTCCTTTTTATGCTCAGTTCTGCTTATTCCCTTAGATCTCAAAAGTCTTCTTACAAGACTGAATACATTATTCGCTTGTAGTATGGTATTTAAATACCCTGTTTGATTTTTTTTCCTGCTAATCTTAACTTCCTCTCCTGAAGTATCACCTTTGCATTTCCTAGATCCAACATAAATCTAACAGGGAGAATTTTAATTTCCATAATTTCAGAGAAGAACAATACTTTTTAGAACCCTAATTTTAGTTAGAGAATTTGAAACAAAGGTCCCTGGGCATAGCACCCTCTTCCCAAGTTGAAAAGAATGGAATTTGTTTTATTAATATTTAATATTTACGGTGCACCAGCCAAGCAGACAATTCTGCACTAACTTCCACTGATACACACTGCACCCTCCTGGGGGCTCCCAATCTAGGGATCAGATTTTCCCCCGTGTCCATCCAGTTACCACAGTTGGCACACAGCCTTGAATTAACACAAAATCCACCCAAAGGGGCCAAATCCTTTTCTCTCCACCAAAAAAGATTTTTTTTCCCCTTAAAAAAAAAAAAAAGGTGAGGAAATGAAAGAAAGATTGTGAAATAAGTTACATAAGGAAAACAATTTTCTTTTTCTAATTTAAATGGTCTTCAACCCAGAAAACACACATATGTTTAAGAACTGGAGTTCCAGCCTTTCCACCAGTAGGTCCTTTTTATCTGCACCAGTATTTCTCCTGCTCATCAAATCCTCTCCAGCCATCACTGAGGGGAAGACATTTATTTTCTTTAACACTTTCCCAATCTGTGTTTGCAGCATCAATGCAAATACTTGTCAACCGGTTGTTATGTTCTTCGCACGTATCTCCCCACGGGACTCTTCATCGCCCCCTAGCCATGCTTCCGCGGGGGAGGAAAGCCCCCGAGGTCCAGTGTTTCATCACCGGCTGTGTCATCGACACTGCAAAGCCTCACCTGGTTCCCCCACCTGTGTCACATTCGGGCTTGCGCCATCAGCCATTAAGCTACACATTTCGACCCGTTCTCTTATGTCAAATCCTTCTTGTTTCTGAAAGCCACTTTCACTGACATAGGCAGATACTATTTTTGTTACTTGCAATTTCCAGGGCTAGAAAATGCTAGATTGAAAAGAGCTCAAGAATTCGCCGTGAATCACTCCCTCTTCATGTGGCGTTGCTTTTCGGTCACTAAGTTGTGTCCGACTCTGCGTCCCGGTGGACTGAACCCGCCAGGCTCCTATCCATGGGATTCTCCAGGCAAGAACACTAGGGTGGGTAGCCGTTTCCTTCTCCAGGGGATCTTTCTGACCCGGGGAGTGAACCCTGTCTCCTGCACTGGCAGGCGGATTCTTTACTGCTGAGCCCCAGGGTGGCTCCCCATCCACCCACTTCATTTACAAACTATCTTTCCATCTTTCCATTCTTTCTCCCTTCACTTCCAACTTCTTGTCCTCCCGCCCCCACCTGGCTCATCTTTCCCTTCTTCCTTCCTTTCATTCTAGAAATGAAATGTATGGAGTGACTTCTTTCTTTGTCCCAAGCACAGTCCCAGGTGCTGAAGATACAGCCATGTTCAAGGCAGACTCCTTGTCCTCACGGGGCTTACATTCTGGTGGAAAACGTGAACCTAAAGCAGCAAATTTAGTGTTCTTCTGCAGCAGTGATCGGTGTTGCCCAGGGACAGAGAGCATGAAGTCAAACAACAAATGACAAAGGAGCTGTTGGGACAACCAATTCAGGCATATGACTCATCTGCATTAAACCTCTCACAACGTTCGTTCATTTTAATCTAGAAATGGCGCAGCTAGAAACGTATGCTATGGGAATAGAAATGTGCTTCAAATACGTATTGACCAGGGTGATCGTTACAGTGCTAGTTAGCAGAGCTGTGAATGCCCCTCCTCAACCATGGCATTAGGTGAAGTAAAATATGGCACAGCCATATGTGAGCAAGTACTTGTTCAGAATCATGCTGCAGAAGGACATTCGTTGGTCTGGGGAAATGGTAACAGTATTAAGTGGAGAAAGAGAAAGGCTGGGGACTTCCCTCATGGTCCACTGGTTAAGACTCGCCTTCCAACGCAGGAGACGCAGGTTCAACCCCTGTCAGGGATCCAAGCGCCCACGTGTCTCGCAGCCAAACAACCAAAATAGAAAAAGAGCAATACTGTAACCAATTCAACAAAGACTTGAAAAAATGGTCTCCATCCAAAAAAATATTTTGGAAAAAAGGCTATACCTGTTATGCAGAGTGAAGTCAGCCAGAAAGAGAAAAGCAAATATCGTATATTAATGCATATACATGGAATCTGGAAAGATGTACTGATGAGCATATACGCGGGCAGCAGTGCAGACGCAGAGAGAACATGCTTGCGGACACAGTGGGGGAAGGAGCGGGTGGGGCGAATTGAGAGACTGGCGTTGAAACACACATATTATCGCATGTAAAGTAAAAGAGAGAGCCCGTGGGAACTCGCTGTGGGACGCAGGGAGCTCACGCCCGGGGCTCTGTGACGGCCTGGGGGGCGGGGGCGGGGAGGGGGGGTTCGAGAAGGAGGAGGCGTAGGCATACTTATATAAGGCCGATTCATGCTGATGTAGGGCAGAAACCATCGCAACACTGTAAAGCAGTTTTTCTCCAATTGAAAATAAATACACTTTTAAAGAAAGGAAGGCTATAAAAGAGGATGCCTAATGTGATCCTGTTTCACATAAAATACAAAGAGAAAGCACTGGTGCAGATGAACCAGGGGCGGGGGAGGCCCATCAGCATCGCAGCAGAACTTGTCTGCAAGGAGTGGAATTAATGATTCACTCCTCCTAATTTTTCAGGTGTCCATATTTTCTTAAGTGAGTGTGTGTTCCTCATGTAATGGACCCGTTTGGTATTAACTGCCTAAAAGTGTGTGCTAAATCACAGGTCTCTATATCTCTGGTACATAGGATGCCCTCTCATTAAGTGGTGAACAAACACAAGATATTCAAAACAGGAAAGCTAAAAGATTAGGGAACTAAACTCCACAAGCCAAAAAAAGAAAAAAAACATGTTATTAAAAGTGTGTATGTGTGTGTTAATAGTTTAGTTCTAGTTGAAGGCTTGTGACGTTTTGTAAATATCATATTTAAAAAGGAAGCAGCTTGCTTCTATAGGAAGTCTTCAAATGCCCCCTCATTATAGCATACCTATGCTGGGTGGATTCTGAAAAACAATTTCAGTTGTTGAAAACACATAAATTCCAAAATTGGAAATGTGAGCTTCTCATAGTAAGAATGATAATAATGGCTCATTACACTGAATAACCCTGATAAATGCAAATTCACCCTTCAGTTCTTTCACATTTATTATTTATTACTTTCTGCCAGATAAAAATTCCTTGTATCCTAATGTTGCATTCACCCTTTACATCTTCAAATAAAGACGTATATAAAGTTCAGTTAAAATTCTGTCTCCAGATATCTAATCAGCTGCAATCTTTTCATCAATAACCTTTCAGGGATTTCAGTGTCATTCATTAGGTGGTTAGAAATTTCTGAAATCTCTTTTGTATGCTAACTTCTTCAACTTAAAAATAAAGCCTATTAACCACAGCTATCAAATAGAAGGAGGCGATTCACCCTTTGGTGTGGCACAGGGGCTCGTACAGATAGCAGAGCCAGACCGCAGGCAGAAGCAGAGAAGGTCCGCGTGCAAGAGCCGTGTCAGGCTCAAACGCATATTGTAAAGATACAGAACAAAAGGCTCAATATGATACAGTGACATCAGGATCTTCTTACCTTGTGTAAACTAAAAGATTTTCATCTCACCTGAGTGATTTTTTTTTTTATTTGCATCGCTTGATTCTATCCTTGGGAGGAAATGAAATAATTAAAAACGGTATCTTCTCATGCTGTATTCTTGCTTAACAAAAATGAGCGATAATCCTTGGCTGTTATCTGGTATTAAAGATCACTGCATTGCTCAGTCATACTGAACACTCTTCCCATGTGGGAGTCTTTTGTGCCACCCACATTCTCCCTCTCTCCCTACCCATACCCTGTATCTCAATACTCACAAATCAATGTTGACTAGATGGTGAAGATTCCTTCCAAAAGGTCTGAAATACCAAACACCTCACACAAGGCTCAATCTCATGAATAACCATCAGGAACAATTAGCTCAACACACCTTAGGTGCATTCCACAGTTCCACACACCTGTTCAAGTATGTACTAAACAGTTTTCATTATGTTGCTCTCAATTCACAACAAAAGTATGCAGCATTTTGCAGTGTTACCTATAGGCCCCATCTTTCTGCTTTAATTCTAAAGAAAAAATTAAAAACAGATCTGAGTCAGATTACACTAATTATCATGACAAAAAGGAAGTCCGGAGTAGTTTGGGTCTACTGGTAGACATTGGAGGCATTCAAACTGATGATATTAAAACTAGATGGCTTATTAAAAAGCAGAGACAACACTTTGCCAACAAAGATCTGTATAGTCAAAACTACGATTTTTTCCAGTAGATGACTACAGATGTGAGACTTAAACCATAAAGAAGGCTGAGCACCGAAGAACTGATGCTTTCAAATTATGGTCCTGGAGAAGACTTTTGAGGGTCCTGTTGACTGCAAGGAGAGCAAGCCCGTCGATCCTAAAGGAAATCAACACTGAATATTCATTGGAAGGACTGATGCTGAAGCTGAAACTCCAATACTTTGGCCACCTGATGCAAAGAGCTGATGCTGGGAAAGACTGAAGGCAAAAGGAGAAGGGGCGGCAGAAAATGAGATGGTTAGACAGCATCACCGACTCAGTGGACAAGAAGTTGAGCAAACTCTGGGAGGCAGTGGAGGACAAAGGAGCCTGGCGTGCTGTAATCAAGAGGGTCACAACGAGTAGGATATGACTCATACGCTGAACCACAACGTGGTACTAAGCACCCTTTGGGGCTTCCCAGGTGGCGCTAGTGGTCAAGAGCCTGCTGCCAATGCAGGAGACACAAGGGACTCGACCCCCTGGGTCAGGAAGATTTTCTGGGGTAGAAAATGGCAACCCATCCCAGTCTTCTTGCCTGGAGAATCCCATGGACAGGGGGCCTGGAGGGCTACAGTCCACGGGGTTGCAAAGAGTCAGACAAGACTGAAGTGACTTAGCACTCACATAATCTTTGCCTCAACCATTTACATATTCATTTCAAAGTGGCTCTAGGTAACAGGCCTCATCACATGACATGGCCGGATGTGGCCAAGGTAAGAGTCAAGTAGGACATGGACTTGGAGACAGACATCAGAGAGGGCAGCTCCGTTTACAGGCTGGGAAATGAGCCTGCAGTCCCAAGCTGCATGCCCAAGGAGGGCAAGTGTGTGTGTATGTGTCTGTGTGTGTCTGTGTGTGTGTGTGTGTGTGCGTGTGTGCGCATGTGTGTGTGTGTCTCACAGGCTACAGCCCATGGGGTTGCAAAGAGTCAGATATGACTGAGCAACTGAGCATGAATGGATATGAGATATATATATATATATATATATTTGCTAAATTCAACTGAAATATATTATAGCTTATTGAGGGTTCAGGCAATGCCAAAGAATGCTCAAACTACCGCACAATTGCACTCATCTCACAGGCTAGTAAAGTAATGCTTAAGATTCTCCAAGCCAGGCTTCAGCAATACGTGAACCGTGAACTTCCAGATGTTCAAGTTGGTTTCAGAAAAGACAGAGGAACCAGAGATCAAATTGCCAACATCCGCTGGATCATCGAAAAAGCAAGAGAGTTCCAGAAAAACATCTACCTCTGCTTTATTGACTATGCCAAAGCCTTTGACTGTGTGGATCACAATAAACTGTGGAAAATTCTGAAAGAGATGGAAATACCAGACCATCTGACCTGTCTCTTGAGAAAACTGTATGCAGGTGAGGAAGCAACAGTTAGAACTGGACATGGAACAACAGTTCAGTTCAGTTCAGTCGCTCAGTCGTGTCCAACTCTTTGTGACCGCATGAATCGCAGCACGCCAGGCCTCCTGGTCCATCACCAACTCCCGGAGTTTACCCAAACCCATGTCCATCGAGTTGGTGATGCCATCCAACCATCTCATCCTCTGTCGTCCCTTTCTCCTCCTGCCCTCGATCTTTTCCAGCATCAGGGTCTTTTCAAATGAGCCAGCTCTTCTCATCAGGTGGCCAAAGTATTGGAGTTTCAGCTTCAACATCACTCCTTCCAATGAACACCCAGGAATGATCTCCTTTAGGATGGACTGGTTGGATCTCCTTGCAGTCCAAGGGATTCTCAAGAGTCATCTCCAACACCACAGTTCAAAAGCATCAATTCTTCGGTGCTCAGCTTTCTTCACCGTCCAAGTCTCGCATCCATACGTGACCACTGGAAAAACCATAGCCTTGACTAGACGGACCTTTGTTGGCAAAGTAATGTCTCTGTTTTAAATATGCTATCTAGGTTGGTCATAACCTTCCTTCCAAGGAGTAAGCGTCTTTTAATTTCATGGCTACAATCACCATCTGCAGTGATTTTGAAGCCCCCAAAAATAAAGTCTGTCAATGTTTCCACTGTTTCCCCATCTATCTCCCATGAAGTGATGGGACCAGATGCCGTGATCTTAGTTTTCTGAACATTGAGCTTTAAGCCAACTTTTTCACTCTCCTCTTTCACTTTCATCAAGAGGCTCTTTAGTTCTTCACTTCCTGCCATAAGGGTGGTGTCATCCACACATCTGAGGTTATTGATACTTTTCCTGGAAATCTTGATTCCAGCTTGTGCTTCCTCCAGCCCAGCGTTTCTCATGATGTACTCTGCATAGAAGTTAAATAAGCAGGGTGACAATATACAGCCTTGATGTACTCCTTTTCCTATTTGGAACCAGTCTGTTGTTCCACGTCCAGTTCTAACTATTGCTTCCTGACCTGCATACAGGTTTCTCAAGAGACAGGTCAGATGGTCTGGTATTTCCATCTCTTTCAGAATTTTCCACAGTTTATTGTGATCCACACAGTCAAAGGCTTTGGCATAGTCAATAAAGCAGAGATAAATGTTTTTCTGGAACTCTCTGGCTTTTTTGATGATCCAGCAGATGTTGCCAATTTGATCTCTGGTTCCTCTGCCTTTTCTAAAACCAGCTTGAACATCTGGAAGTTCACGGTTCATGTATTGCTGAAGCCTGGCTTGGAGAATTTTGAGCATTACTTTACTATCATGTGAGATGAGTGTAATCGTGCAGTAGTTTGAGCATTCTTTGGCATTGCCTTTCTTTGGGATTGGAATGAAGACTGACCTTTTTCAGTCCTGTGGCCACTGCTGAGTTTTCCAGATTTGCTGGCATATTGAGTGCAGCATTTTCACAGCATCATCTTTGAGGATTTGAAATAGCTCTACTGGAATTCCATCACCTCCACTAGCTTTGTTCATGGAACAACAGACTGGTTCCAAATAGGAAAAGGAGTACATCAAGGCTGTATATTGTCACCCTGCTTATTTAACTTCTATGCAGAGTACATCATGAAAAATGCTGGGCTGGAGGAAGCACACGCTGGAATCAAGATTGCCTGGAGAAATATCAATAACCTCAGATATGCAGATGACACCACCCTTATGGCAGAAAGTGAAGAAGAACTAAAGAGCCTCTTGATGAAACTGAAAGAGGAGAGTGAAAAAGTTGGCTTAAAGCTCAACATTCAGAAAACTAAGATCATGGCATCTGGTGCCATCACTTCATGGCATATAGATGGGGAAACAGTGGAAACAGTGGCTGACTTTAATTTTCTGGACGGCAAAATCACTGCAGATGGTGACTGTAGCCATGAAATTAAAAGACGCTTACTCCTTGGAAGGAAAGTTATGACCAACCAACCTAGACAGCATATTAAAAAGCAGACATTACTTTGTCAACAAAGGTCTATCTAGTCAAGGCTATGGTTTTGCCAGTGGTCATGTACAGATGTGAGAGTTGGATTATAAAGAAAGCTGAGTGCCGAAGAATTGATGCTTTTGAACTGTGGTGTTGGAGAAGACTCTTGAGAGTCCCTTGGACTGCAAGGAGATCCAACCACTCCATCCTGGAGGAGATCAGTCCTGGGTGTTCATTGGAAGGACTGATGCTGAAGCTGAAACTCCAACACTTTGGCCACCTGATGCGAAGAGCTGGCTCATTTGAAAAGACCCTGATGCTGGGAAAGACTGAGGGCAGGAGGAGAAGGGGACGACAGAGGATGAAATGGTTGGATGGCATCACCGACTCAATGGACATGGGTTTGGGTGGGCTCCGGGAGTCGGTGATGGACAGGGAGGCCTGGTGTGCTGCAGGTCATGAGGTCTCAAAGAGTCGGACATGACTGAGCGACTGAACTGAACTGAACTGAACTAAAGTGAACTGGAAGGGGAGAATTTAATTCAGATAACCATTTTATCCACTACTGTGGGCAATTCCTTAGAAGAAATGGAGTAGCCCTCATAGTGTACAAAAGAGTCCAGGAGTGCAGTACTTGCATGCAATCTCAAAAATGACAGAATGATCTCTGTTTGTTTCCAAGGCAAACCATTCAATATCACAGTAATCCAAGTCTATGCCCCGATCAGTAATGGTAAAGAAGCTGAAGTTGAATGGTTCTATGAAGACCTACAAGACCTCCTAGAACGAACACCAAAAGAAAGATATCCTTTTCATCCTAGGGAACTGGAATGCAAAAGTAGGAAGTCAAGAGATAGCTGGAGTAACAGGCAAGTGTGGCCTTGGAGAACAAAATGAAGCATGACAAAGGCTAACAGAGTTTTGCCAAGAGAACACACTGGTCAGAAAAACACCCTCTTCCAACAGCACTACACATGGACATTACCAGATGGTCAACACTGAAATCAGACTGATCATATTCTTTGCAGCTGAAGATGGAGACGCTCTATACAGTCAGCAAAAACAAGACCAGGAGCTGACTGTGGCTCAGATCATGAACTCCTTATCGCCAAATTCAGGCTTAAATTGAAGAAAGTAGGGAAAACCACCAGACCATTCAGGTATGACCCACATCAAATCCCTTACAATTATACAGTGGAAGTGAGAAATAAAGGCATTAGATCTGATAGATAGAGCACCTGAAGAGCTGTGAATGGAGGCTCATAACATTGTACAAGAGGCAGTGATCAAAACCATTCCCAAGGAGAAGAAATGCAAAAAGGCAAAATGGTTATCTGAGGTGGTCTTACAAATAGCTGGGAAAGAAGAGAAGCTAAAGGCAAAGGAGAAAAGGAAAGATACACCCATCTGATTGCAGAGTTCCAAAAAATAGCAAAGAGAGATAAGAAGGAAAGGAAGAAAGCCTTCCTCAGTGATCAATGTGAAGAAATAGAAGAAAACAAAAGACAGGGAAAGACTAGAAATATGTTCAAGAAAATTAGAGACATCAAGGGAAATTTTCATGTAAGCATTTCATGGCAAGTAGATGGGGAAACAATGGAAACAGTGACAGATTTTATTATTTTGGGATCCAAAATCACTGCAGATGGTGACTGCAGCCATGAAATTAAAAGACGCTTACTCCTTGGAAGAAAAGTTATGACCAACCTAGACAGCATATTAAAAAGCAGAGACATTACTTTGCTGACAAAGGTCCGTTTAGTCAAAGCTATGGTTTTTCCAGTGGTCATGTATGGATGGGAGAGTTGGACTGTAAAGAAAGCTGAGTGCTGAAGAATTGACGCTTTTGAACTGCGGCATTGGAGAAGACTCTTGAGAGCCCCTTGGACTGCAAGGAGATCCAACCAGTCCATCCTAAAGGAAATCAGTCCTGAAAATTCATTGGAAGGATTGATGCTGAAGCTGAAACTCCCAATATTTTTGCTACCTGATGTGAAGAGCTGACTCATTGGAAAAGACCCTGATGCTGTGAAAGATTGAGGGCAGAAGGAGAAGGGGACGACAGAGGATGAGATGGTTGGATGACACCACCAACTCGATAGACATGAGTTTGAGCAAACTGGGAGATGGTGATGGACAGGGACGCCTGGTGTGCTGCAGTCCATGGGGTCGAAAAGCGTCGGACACGACTGAGTGACGAACTGAACTGATTCTCCCTCAAACCCCCTCCCATCCAGGCTGTCACATCACATTGGGCAGTGTTCCCTGTGCTGTACAGGAGGCCCTTGCTGTTTATGCATTTTAAATACAGCAGTGTGCACATGCCCACCCCAGTTTCCCTGACTACCCCTTCCCCCAGCAACCATGAATTTGTTCTCTAAACCTGCGAGTCTCTTTCTGTTTCGTGGATGCGTGCATGCTCAATTGCTTCAGTCACATCTGACTCTTTGCGACCCTACGGACCATAGTCCCAGTGCCTTCATGTTACTTCATGCCACTGTCACTGAAGATCTCTGGGAGAATATTTGAGAAAAGATAGTGAATGAGGTTCAGGGCAGGGTCTTGGAAAACACAACAGAAGGAGGTACCCAAAAGAGAGGCAGAATCCTGGACTCCCTTCACCTTTGCAAAAGGTGGCTAACTATGTTACAAGCTATCTTGTCTCTAAAAAGCTAACTAGACAATCTCCTTTATTCCTAGATGTCTTAGGTGAGATATTAGATCCTGAGGATTTTAACATACGTTAGTGGGGAAGAGGATTCCCTGGTCAAGTAAGTTTGGGAAAAAACCCCGAGTTTGTTAACTACATTAACCAAGTGAAGCCATGTATTTACCACGACGCTTCTTGTAACCCTTCATCTGCCGGTGACGAGCATGGCTGATGCTTTAGGAGCAGCGGAGGACCTCCATTTCGCGCTCCCCAGGGCATTCTTTTTTTTCAAGGCACATTTTTCTAGATTGCTTCAGGGAATTAGATAATTTAGCTAATACAAGTGTGTTTTACATTTTAAAAAGTTACACTCTGATCTTTATAATTAATGAGGTACCACCCAAGGGTTTAATGTGGAGAATCATGACAGGGCTTCCCCAGTGGCTCAGCGGTAAAGAATCCGCCTGTCAGTGAAGGAGACTCCAGCTCGATCCCTTGGTCGGGAAGATCCCACTTGCTTCGGAGCAACGAAGCCAGTGAACCGCGACTATTGAGCCTGCGCTCTGGAGCTTCCCCGGTGGCTCAGCCATTAAAGAATCCGCCTGCCACGTGGGAGACCTGGGTTCGATCCCTGGGTTGGGAAGATCCCTGGAGGAGGGCATGGCAACCCACTCCAGTCTTCTTGCCTGGAGAATCCCATGGGCAGAGGAGCCTGATGGGCTGCAGTCCATGGATCACAAAGAGTCGCACACGACTGGGCAACTAAGCACAGCACAGCACTAGAGCCCAGGAGCTGCAACTGCTGAAGCCCATGCCCCCTAAAGCCCATGCTGGGCAACAGAAGAGGCCCACACACCACAGTCAGAGAGTAGCCCCTGCTGTCTTAGCTAGAGTAAACCCGAGTGCAGCTACAGAGACCAACTCAGCAAAATATGTATAAATAAATAAAATTAAACAAGAAGGGCTTCCCCAGTAGCTAAAGCAATAAAGAGTCCTCCTGCAATAAATACAGGAGACACAGGAGATGTGGGTTTGATCCCTGGATTGGGAAGATCCCCTGGAGAAGGAAGTGGCTACCCACTTCCATATTCTTGCCTGGAGAATCCCTACAGACAGAGGAGCCTGGCAGGCTACAGTCCATAGGGTCACAAAGAGACACGACAGGGCACATTCAAGAAAGAATCATGACAAGTAGAGAAATGAAAAAGTGAGATGGTGCTACCACGCCTAGGAGACCAGGGTAGAAAGAACAGGTCCTCCGGGATCATGTCAATGCAACCATATGTCTGGCTTACACTGTTCACTCGTGGCGGGATCTGAACCAAGTCACTTAGCTTTCTGTGCCTTCAGAGACTCAGCTTTAAAATTAGAGAAATAGCCACCACCTTTATCATTTGGTTCTTTGAGGAATGAAGGAAATAGAGCTTGCACCTTTCCTAGCCTAGGACCTAGTACCGGAATGATACACTCTCCTCCCTGAGAATGAAACAGGTGAACGTGCAAACCCCAGCTTCTAGGATTGCTTCTCTGAGCTTTGCTCAACCTCGGTTGTTTAGTCACTGACTCCTGTCAGACTCTCTGCAATCCCACATACTGTAGCCGGCCAGGCTCCACTGTCCATGGATCCTTCAGGCAAGGATACTGGAGTGGGGTGCCATTTCCTTCTCCAGCTGAACCCCAGTGCTCACATCTATAAAGTGGGGATGAAATATTCTCACAGAGAGTTACTGAGAAGACTACAGAAAACTATGTGTGTAGCTTCTGGAAGAGGCTCATCAATGCTAGATCTTCCCAGTGTTTGACATGTGCTAGACCTCCGATGAGCATTTACCAAACTTAATTGAATCACTCTGTTGTCATTAAGGCTCCCCCCTCCCCCCTGCCCTGCCAAAGGCTTTAATATTTTGGTCAATTGGACTTTAATGGTCAATTGAGTTTATGAGGCAGTTACTTAAAATCCATAGCATTGCAACCCACATACCCAAGGATAGAAGTGATGTAACCTACCAGCCACTTGTTGTGAGCTTTGCTTAGACTCTGAAGTGCTAGTTATCAGAGCCCTATCTACGCTCCCGTCCCCAACGCTTGGAGATACTCAAAGCTCCTTGAAGCCAACAATCGTCTTCTTTCTCTTTTTTGCATATTTCCATGACTGTTACATTGTCTTCTTCACATTTAAAGATGAAAAAGTCCTGCTGTTTATTTGTCTTAGTCTCCCGTGTGATTAATTGTTCCCTCCGTGTAGCAATATTTTTTTTCCAGTCCTATAGTTATGTAAACCAGAACTGCTTTTAAACATGTGGGGTTCATTTTATTGCCATTCATTTCCATTTAAATGACTAGGGGACAGGAAAACTATGTCGCCAGCCAACTATCAGTGGCGGTGAGATTGCTGTGTGGGGGTCACATCTCAAAAACCGCCAGGAGCTTGGGAAAGAGTGACGACAACGCCCACGATGAGCGAGGGGGAGGCTTACAGCCGCCTCCTCACCTGCGCAAGCGGTTCACGGGCTCTCCGCAGCCACAGCTCGGCGTCCCGGGGAACGTTTGGGGGCGCCCACGATGAGCGAGGGGGAGGCTTACAGCAGCCTCCTCACCTGAGCACGGGGTTCACGGGCTCTCTGCAGCCACAGCTCGGCGTCCCGGGGAACGTTTGGGGGCGCCCACGATGAGCGAGGGGGAGGCTTACAGCCGCCTCCTCAACCTGCGCACGCGGTTCACCGGCTCTCTGCAGCCACAGCGCGGCATCCCGGGGAACGTTTGGGGGCGTAAAAGGACCTCTGGTCGTCAGGGTGAGTGGGGGGCGAGGACTGATATGGAATACGGGGTCCAAGGGATCCAGACTTTTCTTCCTCAAAGAACAAAGGACGTTCCTATATTCTGAGAGCTTTTGAAATGTTCCCGTGGATGTCCGGGAAGGTGGCAAACGTGTTTATAATCTTATGAGCCTAGAATCTAACCACCCTTCACAGACAAGTCTAAATTATCTCTTCACACTTTTAACCACTCAATTCTCCAGAAGCACAATATCTGTATAAACTGATGTAAACTTTTACTGTGGTTCATAACTTTACTGAGTCAGTCATTCACTGTTTTGGAAAACCTCAGTATTTTCCAGATGCAACAACCAACACAATAAACCTTCATTAGTTGTGTAAATATGTCTAAATAGATAATTCTATATCTAAGTGTAAATATTTGACAATTACATTTTGTCTCCTAGCATGGTCAAGACTAAATGCTCCTGTATTAAAATCTGTGTCATATTATTATTGCTCTAAAGCACAGTAGTGTTCTCTTATTTCTCATATTATAATTATGATATTACATCTTAAAATTATATGGTACAAAGCTCATATTAGCTATGAACTTTACTTCGTAAGAGTAAAAGAGATAGTATGAAATATTTGCTATAAAAATGACATTGGTTTGGGTAGTGTTAAGAACCACTGGTGTAATAGAAGCTTATAATAATGAACTAGTATCAGCACAAATATTTCATGCATCTCCATGTATTTTACTAACGATTCCTGACACACATGAACTGTAGTGTAAACAGGATGTTTGTGAATTCCTCCTGACTGGAAGAAGACTTGTTTTCAAGATTATACCATAAGTGAAAGTACAAGTCGCTCAGTTGTGTCCGACTCTTTGTGACTCCATGGATATTCCATGGAATTCTCTAGGCCAGAATACTGGAGTGGGTAGCCTTTCCTTGCTCCAAGGGATCTTCCCAACCCAGGGATTGAACCCAGGTCTCCCGCATTGCAGGCAGATTCTTTACCAGCTGAGCCACAAGGGAAGCCCATATACCCCCATAAATTAGGGAGGTACCAATTTAACACAAGTTCATTAAGCATCTCTAAAGTGCAAGGCACTTTTCTGAATAATAAGCAGATCACATCTTCCTCACTTCCAGGTCTTATCTTAACTGTGGTCAAGCTAGTCTTGAGGATCTCATCAAAAACCAGATGAATCAGATGAAGGTTACTCGATTTTATTTTCCAAGTTTGGACATCCATTCTATCCTCACTGCAACAAGCCTTTCTCATTAAAACATTTTTATTTTGCAAATATTTATCTGCAAACATCTGTCCTTTCCCTCCCTTTTCTAGGAGAGCTCTGGGTATGTACTTGACTCCATAATAAAGATTTTGATTTGTAGAGGCATCCAGGATGTAAAACATCACCAGACTGCAAACCCAAAGTGCTACAAAAGTTGTAAGACATTGGAGATCATTTCCTAAATTATTGACAACTGTATTGTTTGAAAGACTCACAAGTGAAAGGTGCATATTTAAGGAGAAAGACGGCTGATGTGGAAACTCTCAACGCTCTGACCTATCAGTCGGTATGCAACTCTATCTCCATAGAACACCTTTGAAATCAACAAGAACTCTGCTGGCTTCAGGAGACAGGAGCGCGCCTGCAAGAGTAACGTGTGCACCGCGGGTGCCCCGTCTCCCCCAGGGGGACTCCACGCCACAGGTCTGACGACAAAGTCAGGCACCTACTCTTCCCCTTCTAACATGTAACTGATGAGACGTGCTCTTTTTCAAAGGGAATGACAAAACTGTACAAATTCAGGCTTCAGGCCCATGGGTCTTCTCTCAAATTACCACGCACATCCAACATTTATGCACATATAAGCAGGACATTGATATAACTAACAAGCTGAAATAAAGATGGACTCTTGTTACCATTGCAATGGTTCATTTTACATGTCAACTTGACTGCCCTTAGGGATGGATACCCAGACAGCTGGAAGAACATTCTTTCTGGGTGAGTCTGTGCGTGTGTGCCTGGAAATGACTGGCATTTGATCTGGTAGCTGGCGTGAAGAGCCACTCTCACCAATCCACCGGGCCCTCGAGTGGAACAGAAAGGTAAGGGGAGGGCAAGTTCTTCCCTCGTCTTGAGCTGGAAGGTCACCGACATGCCAAGACACGGCAGCTCCTGCTCGCAGACCTTCAGACCCCCAAGACTTAAACCAGCAGCCCGCTGGCGCTCAGGACTTTGGACTTGGACTGAAGCATGTCACTGGCTTCCCTGGTTCTCCAGCTTCCAGATAGCAGATTGTGGAGCATCTCAGCTGTCATAGTGGCTCAGATGGTAAAGAATCTGCCTGTGATGCAGGAGACCCAGGTGCCATCTCTGGGTTGGGAAGACAACCTGGAGAAGGAAATGGTAACCCACTCCAGTATTCTTGCCTGGAGAATTCCATGGACAGGAGTCTGGTGGGCTCATGGGGTTGAGTTCATGGGGTCAAGTTCACGTGGTCGAAAAGTGCTGGACATGACTGAGCGACTAACACTTTTCACTTTCAGCTGGCATAAGTGCATGAAGCAACTGCTATCATAAATCTCCTCTTATAACTACATTTATATCTATATCTGTATCTATTACTATATGTTGCTGTTGCTGAGTCACTAAATCATGTCCGACTCTTTGGGCCCCAGTGGACTACAGAACACCAGGTTCCTCTGGCTATCTCCCTGAGTTTGCTCAAAGTCAGGTCCATTGAGTCAGGGATGTTATTATCCTCTGCCGCCCCTTTCTCCTGCCTTCAGTCTTTCCCAGGATCAGGGTCTTTTCCAATGAGTCGGCTCTTCGCATTAGCTGACGAGAGTATTGGAGCTCTTAAGAGTCTATATATCTATATCTACTTCTATATCCCATTGGTTCTCTTTCCCTAGAGAACCCTGACTTATACCTCTACTTTGCAAAAATAAACCTGACTTTTGATGGGACACTTTGAAAGGTGAAATATTAAAACACACAAAAATGTTTTCTGATTTCTTAACTGCAGCATCTGGTGTGTCAGCCACACCATGGTAAAGCCTCACCCTGCTTTGTCTGTTACAGTGTTTATAGCTCTGGATTTTCATTTGAAAGACTTGTCTATCGTAATTGTACATCCCCACCCAGAAATACGAGGTCTCTGACAATAAGGATTTTGTCTATCACATTAATTTATATGTCTCCAATGCCTACTCGCAATGCTTGATATAGAGCAAGAAGTATTTGGTGAATAAATGACCAAATGTTGCCTTATCTTACAGATCAGTAATTTCAAGCTGAAGGGCAACTATAGAGTAAGAGGGGGAGATGCAGATAAATAGAAGAATTTGTGGGCTGTTAAATACTGTGAGTCTATCTTCTGAGATGGTAGCCCTAGGTTATTGTGTCTGATGGAAACTTACAGCTTTTGGAACTTTCTAGGCTTTCCAAAGTCCTCACAATATGTGGGAGACTGATTGAAATCAGTGTGCCTTGCACCTGCGGTAATTTTTAATAGCAACAGAATATAAAGCACTTTTCCCTTCATCCTCCCCTAACGACTCTGGTTCTAGGGACAGGACTTGGCAGAAGTGAGCCACACAAGACCGAGCGTCTTCTTGGACTGACCCTAAGGACTAGATTGTTTCAGAGGCCTCGTGGTTGAGGGCATGAGGAAAGTCGTGCAAGGTCAGAGAAGGTCCCTGAGACAATGAGAAAGTCCCCGTTTCCCCTCATGCCTGTCCTGAAAGCGGGGTTTCATGTTCTGGATGCAGAGAGTTGCGGAGGGAGCAATTCTCGCTGCTATGTGCGTTCAGATGGGGAAATCGGTTTAGTCTGGAAAGTCATCCTTTGAATGTTTTTGCTTTTATTCAAATCCGTCTTAGAATGCCCCTTCCTATGCCTTCACCTGACACAATACCCTTGGATGTTGACTAGTTTGCCTAATATGGGACTTTAGAAATGTTAAGCTTCTCCACAGTACTGGTTGAGAATGGCCAGCTAAAATTTTATTGGCTTGGCTTAATTTATACTTAGAGCTAAGACAGTTTATGATTTCAATTCATAAATGACTCTGTTTCAGGATACAAATAATAAGAGCAGAGTGGTTTATCCAGAGAGGTGAGTATTTTATTACACATGATGATGTTCTATTATTATTTATGGTATAAAAATTAGAAGAAGGATCTTTGGAGAAGGAAAAGATCTCATTTTATAAAATTATTTTATGAGAAAGGAGTATTATGTTTAAACTCTGAACTAGATGTTCTTGCGGTATAAAGTGAAGGATAGTCAAACATCACAATCCTGTACTAATTGGGGTCCAGGTAAATTACAAAACTATTTCAATGAAATGCAATTTCCGTGCTGTCAAGTCCTTTAATAAATAGATAAGATGCTCCTTGGGAAAATGCATTTACACAGAATAGCTACTTTTCTTTGAATAGAAAACACAAGTCAATGTCATTCTAGCTAAGTCACATTATTATGAACTACAAATTAGTGAATTCCAAGTAAATCAGATTTTAGTGTGTATTTAAAGTTTTCAATATCTAAGTAAGGATTTTTTTGGAAAAAATTCAGTAGTTAGCATATGACTCCTTCAAACTATTGGTGCTTGAAACCAAATTGTTCAAATTTGACTTTCCTGCTCAGTAAATAATAATTTAGAGTTTGGTTCATTCTGTGACTGCAATCAACATGTTTTATATTTTAAGTGTCCTGATACATGTTAAATTTTCCCTTTAAATATATACAACTAAGCATCATATATCAAGACTGCCCAAATGTTTAATATTATCTGTACTAATAAAGTAAATTTATCTAATCCAGACCTCTATGTGCAAAATAAAGCATTAAAAGTGAACTGTTAAATGAACTATCGCAAGAATCTTTTCTTTAATTCACCGATTAATTGTACATGGAAAAGATCACTCCTTTATAACTCTCAATACGTCATCTCGGAAATTTCTCTGCTGTTGGTACTCCCTAAAGGGAGGCTAAATAACCAAGCTTCTCTTCCTGGTGGATCCATTGGAAATATGATGCTGTATAAACCCCCAGCAAACAGCTATAAATCTAGCTAACATTCACTGTGTCTGTGAAGATGGAATGATTCTCCCCAGACAAGCTTTGGAAAATAATGTATTGATTTCTGATAGCAATTTATTGTTCTTTGCAATCAACTGTGTTTATACTGTGGCCTTACATTATAGCCCTTCCTCTTCCATTCTTAGTCTTTGGAATATGAAATCAGAGAGCCAGAAAGCTTCAAAGAGGTCACCTCAAAAATCCATGAAATGGAGATGAATTTTTTGAGTCATACAATTTCTACTCGCTCTGGTCTTATTTTAGTAGTCATAGCAAATGACACAGCATTATCTAACCTTGGGCTTCCACCCAAAGTACCTCTAACCCATTTAAAGCAAAGAGCAATTACAAAGTCCCTAAAACTCAGGTCTCCACTCCCCCCAAAATACTGAATCCCAATGCCACCCAAGCGTGTGCTTGGAGGTTTTGACACTGTACGTGTCTTATAAACGTGTGTGCCCAGTTTCTCAGTCGTGTCTGACGCTTTGTGACCCCGTGGCCTGTAGCCCACCAGGCTCTTCTGTCCGTGGGATTCTCCAGCCAAGAACACTGTAGGGGTTGCCATTTCCTTCTCCAGGGGATCTTCTTGACCCAGGGATCGAACCTGTGTCTCTTATGTTTCCTGCATTGGCAGGCGGGTTCTTTACCACCAGTGCCACTTGGGAAGCCATACGAATTTGATGTGAGTCTTCATCAAAAAAAAAAGAGTAAAATAGGGACTTCCCTGGTGGTCAGGTGGTTAAGAATCTGTCTTGGGATATAGCAGACACCAGTTCGATCCTTGGTTGGGAATTAAGATCCCACAAGCTTCAGAGCAACCAAGCCTGTGTACTGCAATTACTGAGCCCCACAAGTAAGGACAAATAAGCCAAATGAATAAGTAAATACTCTTTAAAGGAATAAAATATTAATAATAAGCTCTACGAGTTCTCTTTGTTCTGACAGGGATCAGTAGGAATTATTCTAACATCCTTATCCATCAATGGGCACGAGCATTCAAAACCTGGAAACCACTGTCCTCTGTAAGCTGAGGTCATACAATGAGAACGTCTTCTTCCAGACACAGTTCGGGATTGTTTCCTTCCTTGCTCTTTCAGTCTCGATTCCATAAAGCAGAGCCTGCTCAGGGGATTCAGGCACAAGTTTACTGAGAAAAATATTGAAGCACACATTCTTCTCCACTAAAGTTGGAATAATGTAGATGGCGGGCTTCTGGGCATCCGTCTTGCCATTAGTAGAACCTGAGCATGAAATTAGCACAGAAAAAACTGGAGAGACCTGGCCCCCTGACATTGTTGACTCCCTAAAACCCAAATTTAACGTGGGCTGTTTTCATTATGTGGTGGTCTAGTTGCTAAGTCGTGTCCAACTCTTGAGAGTCAATAGACTGTCGCCTGCCAGACTCCTCTGTCCATGGAATTCTCCAGGCAAGAATACTGGAGTGGGTAGCTATTCCCTTCTCCAGGGCATCTTCCCAACTCAGTGATTGA
The DNA here is from genome assembly GCF_054371585.1 of Giraffa tippelskirchi. Taxonomy (NCBI): domain Eukaryota; kingdom Metazoa; phylum Chordata; class Mammalia; order Artiodactyla; family Giraffidae; genus Giraffa; species Giraffa tippelskirchi. Next base: position 106,682,105 of record NC_137275.1, read on the forward strand.
GACCTTGTCTCCTGCATTGCAGGCAGATTGTTTAAAGACTGAGCTATGAGGGAAGCCCCAAAACCATCTAACCATAAGCAGCTCGTCCGGGATTTAAACCCAGGATCTTTCGCACCCAAAGCGAGAATCATTCCACTTGACCAACAAGCCACCTCTAGGTGAGAGCTATTGGACTTCCCTGGAGCTGGGAAAGAATCTGCCTGCAATGCAGGAGACCCTGGTTCAATTCCTGGGTCGGGAAGATCCCCTGGAGAAGGGATAGGCTACCCACTCCAGCATTCTTGGGCTTCTCTGGTGGCTGGGCTGGTAAAGAATCTGCCTGCAATGCTGGAGACCTGGGTTTGATCCCTGGGTTGGTAAGATCCCCTGGAGAAGGGAATGGCTACCCACTCCAGTATTCTGGTGTGGAGAATCCCATGGACTGTAGTTTCATTATATATACTTAAAACTGATTTTCTCTGTTTTGCGTAAGTTAATTAGCATAAGAATTTCTATCATGGAGAATCAAAAGTTTTCACTTATGGAAATGTCAGGCTTACTCCTTGAGACTACCAGGCTCAAGAATATTGAAGAGTCATCGAAACTTCTGTGAACTTACACTCATTTGCCCTCTGGGAAATTCTCCCTTCTGTCCTCCAGGTCTTTTGCTGTAACACAGCTAAAGATATCCCTGATTATGGACTGCTGGTTATACATTCTGGTTCGTGCATATAAATATTTTAGGAAAAAGTAAAGCTTTAAAAGAAATCCACTGATGAGAACCATATCAACAGAAGAGAAGGTATTGAAAGCAGGATAAACGATGGTGGCATTTAAGCAACGAGATGGTGAGCCCAAAGTGAAGGAAGTTGTCACTTCTTTTCTGCCCACGACTTTCTTGATGAATCGTCTCAAACCTGGCGCACATCCTGCAGTTTACAACAGCTCCTACTCACCATTATCTTACATATCAACCGTTTCGATTCAGACCAGACATGTACCCTGTATGGATTTGCTTGATATCCCTGACTTTTAACATGTTTCTTGCCTGTAAGTAAAACTGGAAACGAGAGCTTCTTGATGGGATCTTTTATATCGATAGTTGTTTATAAACTAAAACAGAAGTAATGGTTTCAAGCTGAAGCTTTACCAGTCACAAAATAAATATTAAGCCATCTACTAACTCTCATAGATGTATGTATTTGGGGAAAAGAAAATTCAGACAAATTAAAGCGCCGTATCAGTAATTCACAGTGATTGAGGCAGAGATAAAGCTGGGTGCGAGACTCCCGCTCGCTTGCTAAGTGGTATCCAACTCTTTGCAACCCCGCGGACCCACAGCCCACCAGACGCCTCTGCCCGCGGGATTCCCAGGCACGAACACTGGAGCGGGTTGCTGCGGGGAGAGAGATTTAGACGGCGTGTTCAGGCTCTCTCAGCCCACGTTTTGTAAATAATAATGTAACCACTGGGATCCCATGGCGCTGTGCATGTGCTCACGAGGTCCCTGCTTGGTCGCGGGCTACTTTGTGCGGTAGTCCTACGCGAGCTCCGCCTGGAAGGCAGCGGCTTCCCCGCTGCGCCCCGGGCGGTGTCCATGGGCTCAGCCCGAGCGGAGAGAACGCGGCGCGGCTGCCGCCCCGGCCGGGAGGGCAGAGGAGCGCGCGGCTCCAGCGGCCCCTCCGGCCCCGAGCGCCGTGCCCGCCCCGGGGATCAGGGACAGCGCGGGCAGGGAGGACAGGAGACGGTTGTCACTTCCTCCTCCGGGGGATCTTCCCAATCCAGGGTTCAGAACTGCGTCTCCTATGTCTCTTACACTGGCGTGCCACTTGGGAAGCCCATCCTTGCTCATATATTATCATCTCTATATCTTTTATATAGATCTTTCAAATCAAGTGATATTCTATCAGCTAGTCTATCCTCCTGTGAACTTTGTCTCTGAAAAAGTTCAATCCTTTGGCCTAGTATCTCCACACCTAAGACTATATCCCAGGTAATATTAGTGATAATGGTGATACTCACAAACATTTAAGTATAAGAACACTCTTTCAGGATTGCTTAAAAGCCTTTATAAAATGATGCCTAGCAAAAGGGAATTTTTAAAAAACTTATGGCGAATTCTATGTAATGGACAGTCACACAGCCATGAGAAATCATATTTATAAACAAATGATAATGACTTGAGATGGAGTGATGGCTCCACATACTAGTCTGCTTGGTGTCTGTATATTTAACTACCCAAAGCCACATGGAAGGAAAAACAGCCAACTAATCCAAAAGGCTAATAAGGAGATAAAGATATGACTCTGTGCTTGGAGAGGCTGTTTTTATTTTCTCAGAGGCCAGAGGATGGAAAGATGTTAGATTAGGAGACACAAGTTCTATAGAAGCTGGATTCCTGGGCAGACCATGTGTCCTAGAAGTGGGAGGGAGAAGGCAAGAATATTCCATTGCAGGATGCAGGGAGAGGAGTTAAGACTGCGTTACTACCGTTAGTCATCACTTGAAGGGCCGCCATCCAGCAGCCTCGTGTGCTCTTCAACTTCCCAGGGGAGAGGAACGGGGAGATGGACTGATCGGGAGGGATGAGAAGGGGTCCTTGCTATCTTGGACAAGGCAGAACTTGGTAGAACGAGCAGGAAATAGCCACAATTATGATGGCAGTGGATGAATCACGTAGTAAAACCTTTTTAAAAGATACAATATGTGGCCATTCTGAGATGTCTTCTTTCCTTCCATGACTATTTCGCAGGCACCTGTTATCTGCCAGGTTCCCTACCAGGTGCCGGCTGTGCACCATGGACATGGTGGGTTTCTGCCCTCAGGAGGCTGTGTACTCATGGAGGGACACGCAGGTCAGAGCAGATAGGACACGGGAGAGCATGATGGGATCACACTGGGGCTGTGCTTTTCTGGA